>NC_091282.1:669446500-670836162 GCF_032444005.1 Ranitomeya imitator
TGTTTTTGCCGCGACACGCGTTGGGTTCAGCTGCCTCCCGGGCCTGTTACACCCCTGGCTGCTACCTCTTGCTGCTGCCTTCACCCTCCCTAGGTGAGGTGATTTCTAGGTGTTGGCGCGGCATGCTGCTCCATTTAGGGTACGTTTCCCTTTGGGACCTTTCTGCTACTGGCCTTTACTATAAGGCGGTCTAGAGCTCACTCGCCTTTCTTCTCTGCATTTTTTTGTTCCCTAATGGTGCACCAATTTTTGGTTTGTATCTGTTCATCAGTGGGATACTGAGGGGAGTATTTAGGCGTGTTTATAATTACTCCTTACATGTGGTGATTACGCTAATTTTGTATATATTTGGATCTATCGGAGTGGCTTATTATAGTGATTCGTATATATGTATTTGCTATTATCTTGGGGTATTATTTGCAGCATGTGAGGGATGTACAGGCCGTATATATGGGGGGTAGGCAGCTGGTGATTGTACTGGTTTTAATTGTTTTTAACTATGCTTCCAATAAAGTTGTTCCTTTTTGATATATGTTATTGGTGGTGTGCGAATATGTTCTAGTGGCATCTCTTTTTTCTTGTTGGCTTGGAAAGGAAGAAGCATAATTTGACTTTTGAAACACAAAATTGACTGGGATCGAAAGAGGACACCATGTCAGGTTTGCAGAGCCCCTGATATGCCGAAACAGTGTAAAGCTACCACAAGTGACACCATTTTGGAAACCAGATCCCTCAAGGAATTTATCTAGATGTGTGATGAGCACCTTGAACCCCATAAAATCTTTTTTTTCCCCACAAAACTGTAGTTTTAGCCCCCATTTTTTTTATTTTCACAAGAGTAACAGGAGAAAATGAACCCCCAAATTTGTTGTACAAATGATCCTGAATATGGCGATACCACATATGTGGTAGAAAACTACTGCTTGGACACACTGCTGAGCTCTAAAAGGGAGTGACATTTATGGAATTGTTTGCCAGCGCCATGTCGCATTTGCAGAGCCTTTGAGTTGCCAAAACAGTAGAACCACCTCAGAAAGTGACCCTATATTGGAAATGATCAAGTATTTTCCTGGTATCTGAATTTTAAAATGTGGTGGCATATGTGAGTTCTGTAGAGTATGTCAAGTTGACATATGTGACTTCTGTAGAGTACATCAGGTTGGCATATGTGAGTTGTATAGAGTATATCAGGTTGGTATATGCGAGTTGTGTTGGGTATGTCAGGTTGGCATATGTGAATTCTTTAGAGTACATAGGGTTGGCATATGTAAGTTGTGTAGAGAAGAGATGATCAAACATCGTTGGCTCCCTCCTTATTCTGCAAGCTTACCTAAGAAGCTGCATCAGGAACCCGGATACATGGAGCGCTCCCGATGATCAGCTATTCGGGTCCGCAGCAGCATGTGTCACGGCTGTGTGACAGTCACAACACATGCAACAAACAGGTACTCTTGCACAGTTTGTACAGTTTAACTCCGTACCTGTCTATCATACTGGCAAGTATGGCCGGAATTTAAGACTCTCCTTGAAGTGTTATAGGGACTCATATACTCAGATGTCTCCGTGGGGAAAGTACATCTCAGCAAATTTGTTGCTGAAGTGATCAATGACCTGCCAAATTTTGAAAACTCGGTCAAAGTTGGGGTAATCTCAGGGAGGACAATGTGCCTTATTGTTGAATTGCAAGAATTTGTGAATGGCCTCAAAGTGTTTCTGGGTCATAGCCATATGAAACACTGGATTGATATATAAAACATTAACACTTCAGTATTGCTGAACTTTATCTTCTTCACTATCCCCAAGTGAAAGACAATGTTATGCGCAGGACTAACTACTACATAGTGACTTGCATCGAACCAGCAAAAGCGCAGTTACAGACAAACTTTGCGCAAGCCACTACTGCTAGGCAAGTCATTAAGGGTTGGGATATTCTTCACCCACTCAAGAAAGAGAGGGGGCTTTTCAGGGCCCTTCCCAGACTTGTCACAGGATAGCTGGCATCTGGTGACACTGACGGTGTAGACTCGGGTAACAAGAGTAAATTAAAAGCTAGGAGCAATAAACCCAGATGAAAACCAAAGGGAAACCTGGGACAATAGCTAGTAAAGACCATTAGCAAATGCTGAGAAGCAGCGGAAGCCAACAGGAAGCACTCACCATATCACAATGCAAGGGAACTGAATAAACAGCACGCTCGGTTGGTCTCTGAGTATTTATGACTGCTCGGAGATTTACTTTTTGTTGACGCAGCTGCATGATTTACAGCTGCTAGCCAGCCTGTGTACATTTGGGGTTGCCTGGTTGCTAGGAAATCCCCACATGTATTCAAGCTGTCTAGTAACCGCAAATTATACAGCTGCGTTGAGGAAAACTAAATTTCTGAACACTCACAAATACTCGGAGACCACCCGAGCGTGCTTGGGAAAACCCGAGCAACAAGTATACTTGCTCATCACTACTCTCTACTCACCTGTACAGCAGTGCACACATTCCCACCATTGGCTAGCACCAGGCAAGGCAGCGTCCTGCGTTGCCTGGCAGCCAGGAGACACAGCGTCCCATGTAACCCGGGCAGCAAAACATGTGGGAAGCACGGGGTGCTGTGCTCCCACATCATTCACCACTTCCAGACATGAGGCACCTCCGCTTGTAGTCACACCACCGAAGTGCACAATAGCTTCACCTCCAGTGCGGACAGACTGGTGGAGCAATCTTGAAACCGGAGGACACCAATGGAATTATTACCTTCTTAAGCAACCCCTTATGAAACAATAAGGGAATATGCATGGAGGTAGGAAGATTGACCCTAAAGGCCACGTCATTGATTATTTTGATAATGGGGAAAGGTTCAATAAACCAGGGTGCCAGCTTGTGGGAAGGCATCTTAATCTTAAGGTTCTTAGTTGACACCCAGAACCTATCCCCAACCCTGAATTCAAGCCCTTGTTGATGGTGTTTACCTGCCTGCCTCTTCCTACTTTCTTAAGAAGCCTCCACCCAGACCGTCCTGAGATGGTGGAGAGTATCAGAGACTGATGAAAGTGTACCACATCCTCCCTCAAAGCATGGGGAAGTAGGATGGAAACCTAGATTACAGAAGAAAGGGGACATACCAAATACCTTATCGTGCCTATTGTTTAAAGCAAGTTAAGCCAAGGCCTGCCAAGCCCACCATTCTTGCTGATTATGGGAGCAAAAACACCTTAAAAGACCATTAGCAACTTCTGAGAAGCGACCAGAATTAAACCAGGAAGCACTCACCATACCGCAATGCAAGGGAACTGTATAAACTGCATTGGACTGGATTAGGTGCAGGCCTTAACTAGCCAGCCCAAATATAAAGATAGAAATCAGGTTATGCATTCCTACAAGACATGTGCAGGGAGCCTCTCCCTGTTCACCTGTCGAGTAAGGTCCACACATTCCCACTACTGGCTAACACCAGGCAAGGCAGCGTCCTGCGTTGCCTAGCAACTAGGAGACAAAGCATCCCATGTCTCCCGGGCTGCAAAACAGAGAAGTGAGAAGTGTGAAATCCCGTGTTCCCACATGCCTCACCACTTCCACACACGAGGCACCACCATGTGTAGTCGCACCACCCAAATGCCCGAATGCTCCATCCCGAGTGCCGACAGCTCGACAGAGCAGTCTTGAAACTGGAGGAGGACGATTGCGTCCACGGTAGGTATTCCTAACAGACAAGACCACAAAAATTCATAATTCTACTCTATCTATGTGGGTCCAATTAGTATATGATGAAGTTGGGTTTTGGGCAAGAAATAGTTGGGCATATAAATTTGTCTGGGGCCCCATGAGGTTTACAACGTCCTCTGAGAAAAAGAAGTTGAAAAAGTCGATTTCTGTGAGGTCGGCGCTGTCAAATTGGATTTCCGATTGGGCCAAAAAGTCAGGAACCTGATGCTCATAATCTTGAGGTCCACAAGGGGTCACTAATGGTGCGCTGGCTCATTTGCTGTCTTGGGGCGTCTGCATGGGGGTTTGTTATGACTGGATGAATAAGAGGAGGAGGAAAAGAAGAGGAATGTGGCTTCCTCTCCCTCACTATAAGGCTGCCGTCACACTATCAGTATTTGGTCAGTATTTTACATCAGTATTTGTAAGCCAAAACCAGGAGTGGAACAATTAGAGGAAAAGTATAATAGAAACATATGCACCACTTCTGTATTTATCACCCACTCCTGGTTTTGGCTTACAAATACTGATGTAAAATACTGACCAAATACTGCTGGTGTGACGGCAGCCTAAGTGTCAGAAGCAATGAAGGAGTATACCTCATCGGCTGAATACCGATTTTTTAAAATTATCATATTTTTTGGTTTATAAGTCACACTTTTTTCTTCACAACTATGGGTGTGTCTCTTATTATCCAAATGTAACTTACCGAGGAGAGGTGATTGCAATGCAGGGTCGCTGCTGTAGGAAGCTGGTGGCTGCGGCATCGAGCTGGGAGGTGGCGGTGTTTGGTGGCGCGAAGCTGTGGAGGCACTGGGCTTTCAGAAAATGTCGGGAGTCCCTGCATGCGCTTCTCATCCTTTTCACTGCGGTGGACTTTGCGAAAATGGCCTCAAGAGGTGGAGCATGCGCAGATTGAGGTCTCAGCTCCCAAGATCTCAATCTGTGCATGCGCCACCACCGACAGCCATTTTTCGGAATTCCACAGTAGCAAAAAGGATGGGAACTGCAAGGACTTTTCTAAAAGCCCGGAGCTATCATTCTCTCTTCCCAGCCCGGGGCCCGCAGCATTGGCCTACTCCTGCCGCCACCGCCAGCGACACATCACTGGAATCAGGGTCTCTGCCCCTACATTATGCTGTTCTCAGATTATATAGCAAAAAACCTGCTGACAGATTCCTGATAATGTTTTCTTTGGCCTCTCCTCACCAGTTGCTGAAACTGAAGCTATGTTGTTTTATTATCTACATCACCAGCCTGATGGATTCCTCAGCCCATGCATAGATAACTAGGATTTGAGCACAATCACAATGTTGATCATGAAAACCGGCGTTTTTGCAAGATGAAACCTTCACGGCGCTTTCAATTTAATACGTATCCAAGAGGGTGATGAATGAAAAGCTGCATTTAACACCCATGACAGACATTACGATTACCTGGGTATGACCTTCTGATTGTGTATTGCTCCCGCTGTGTTCCAGCATTTCATATATCATATTTTCCGTTATGTTCTAAACCATTATGTCCTTGTAAACCTTGAAAACATCTTAATTTTCTCTAAGGATCTAAACTATCACTGTCAGCGGGTTCATTCAGTTCCACACTCAACCGCAAAATTGTAACATCAAGGATGAACAGTCGTGGAATTAGGGCAATCACAGGATCAATAGGCATGTTATTGACATACAAAATTTTCAAAACCTCTCGCATTACTCGGCATGGAGTATTAGCACCACGTTCAGAAATCCCTGCACTTACAGCCGTGGCTGCTATCATTGAGGCTATTAATGGTCATCTGAGGAATGTTCGCCATGCTGAATGCACTTGGGCAAATATCCAATATACTCAGCTCTTCTGTTCCATGACCAGAGTGCTGTCCAGCTTTCTCACTTCAGCCATTCCTCCAGTTGCTATCCAGCTTCTATGGTTTACATTTTTATTGCAACCTTTCAGCTTCTACAACCTCTATTACTGCTCTATTATTAACATCAGCAGTTTGTGCTACATTTCATCTGCTCATCTGGACCAAAGTCTTCGAGGATCCACCTCAGCAGGTGAGAAATAACACTAAGAGTCACTCCATATCTTCATTTTATCCCTTTTCGGAAGATTGCTGCATTTTGTGGGATGATTCATGTGAGGCACATAGTATAAAGAAATCCTTTAACATTTTCTTCATTTTAGCAAAAATCGCTGTTTATATGAGGCCTAAATGCAGTATCTATAATATTGTATGTGATATATTTATCAATGAGAGGCCAGATGTGTCAATCTATTATACCATGTGTCACATCCTTGAAAGGTCAAGTAATATATTGCTCTGGAGCTTGAGATCAATAGGGCCAATTCTTGCCAGTGAAAGTATTGACATATGTCTAGATTAGGCAGAAATGGTTAACCATCCTGCTTGATCCACAGAGCGGACATCGATTTCACCTTAGCTGTAAGGTGTTCAGAATCATGAATAAAAACAGTATACATTGGTGCTTAAAAATTCATGAACCCTTCAGAGTTTTCCATATTTTTGCATAAATTTGATCTAAAACTACATCAGATCTTCACACAAGTCCTAAAAGTAAATAAAAAGAACCAACTAAAACAAAATGATCCAATATCACATGTCTGTGAGTGGCAAAAGTATTTTAATGTTTATGACTGGTAGAGAATTTGAAGGTGAAATTAGAATCTGGTGTTTTCAATCAATGGGATGACAATCAGGCGTGAGTGGGTGACATGTTTTATTTAAAGAACTAGGATCTATTGAATTCCAACTTTCACAAAGAGGTGCCTGAAGAGGTCATGATGGCGAACTCAGTCGAGGGGTTCAAGAGAGGCCTAGATGTCTTCCTGGAGCGTAACAATATTGTATCTTACAGTTATTAGTTCTTTAGAACATTGTAGAACTGAGGATTTATTCTGACGGAATATAGACTGAACTGGATGGACAAATGTCTTTTTTCGGCCTTGCTAACTATGTTACTATGTTACAACACATACTTGTGGATATGTATCATGGCACTGTAAGGAGAGATACTGGACCATGGGTACCTGCATGCTGGGTCCGGAACTGAAAGAGCTGCATCCTCTGTTCCCGGGGGGAAGCTTTAGAGAGGTTGACTTTCCCCTGCAGCCTGGGGGAAGGGGAAGCCCTAGTGAGACAGAGCTTCCTGCTGTCCCAGGGGGCGGAGAGAACATGAAAAGGGCTTGCAGCGTTGGGAGTGTAAGAGAATGAAGTGCGCAAAGCAAAGTAGTCTGGCACCGGCAGAGTGCAGTGCGGATGGCAGTGCAGAGAGCAGCCCACAGAGCGGTGAGTGGCGCGCCCTGCCCCCCCTCTGGTACCGTTGTGGCGACGGGCCATATAGAAGGAACCCCGGTCGCTAACAGAGAGAGCCATGCAGGGCAGAGCCTTGCAGAGCCAAGCCGTGCAGAGCGGAGCCGTACAGAGCTGTGCAGCAGAGCAGAGCCATGCAGAGCTGTGCCAGCAGAACAGAGCTAAGCCGTGTGTTGTTCCCAGTGTGATAGTGAGTACCACACACGCTCTGCCCAAGGGTGACTGCATACTTGACAGACCCCTGCATATAGGTCCACCGTTTGAGGGCGACCAACTGTCAGCTCCCCGCTACCCTCCACGGTAAGAGGTAACCCTAGTTGAAGGCAGAGACTGCACTGAGTATGCGATGCTGAGCGAGAGAGAGAGAGTCGGACGGTAGGCCAGAGCCCCTCTGGCAAGGCCTTGTGTACACCACGGAGTGAGGCTTTGTTCCGGCTGCTCCCCCCAGTGGACTCAGACCCGTGCTAGCCACCTTTAAGCACGGGGGTACTACCGGCTACACAGAGACTACTTTGAGATGTCACACAACGCTGTTGTCAGTGCCACCATTGTATTCCCACCTGTCACAGACCACGCCGTGACACCACACACCACTGTTGTCAGTGCCACCGTTGGAACCTTGAACTTCCTCACATCAGAAGACTACCGTCCGATAAGTTTAACCTCTGTATTACTGAACTTTCATTGGTCCCTAACCTACCCTGCCATCCTCCAAGTTCTGTCCCATTCCTTACCTTTACCCTTCAACCCCCTACTCTCTAAGAAGAGTATTGTTCTGTGTTTAATAAATACCTTAACTCTTGATCTGCCTCCTTTCCGTGATGACATCCCGCGTACCTGCTAGCATCTCACAGCATGAACAAAGGCCATTTCTGAGGTTCTTGGAAGAAAACTTGCTCTTTAGTTCGGAAAAGGTTACAAAGCCATCTCATTTTTTTTTTAAATCAGATACATTTTTATTTAACCAAATTCAAGGTACAAAGCAATAAAACAAAAATCGCAATGAGAACAACATTAACAATGGTCATTAGTTTCAGAAATTTCCTACCTCCCTTCCCCTTCCCCTCCCCCCCATTACATACAAGAGCAGCGAATAATGCATGGTATAACCTAAGTTCAGGGACATCATCTCTCCACCCAAGGTGTCCATAGTGTTTCAAATGTTCTTATGCCTTTTCTCTTAACATAAATGTTTTTTTTCATATTCACAATAGAGTCAGACTGTCTGAAAAATTCCCTCAACGTTGGCGGATCTTTATTTATCCAGTATCTGGCAATTAGTTTCCGCGCAATATATAATAATCTAGCTATTGCCACCTTATATTTATTATGTACCTGGACCTCCTCCACATATCTCAGAATACACACCACAGGATCCCTCTCAATCCTACAACCATACGCTCCTCCAATGGCATTAAGCACCGCTGTCCAATATGGGTTCAGATTTGGACACTGCCATAACGTATGGAGAATTCCAGCCCCATCCACCCGGCACCGAGGACACTCAGAAGTCTGTCTCAGACCCGCTCTATACAGCTGTTCAGGAGTTCTATATACTCTATGGAGTACATATATCTGCGAGAGTCTGCCCGGTTCACTCAGTAATTGTTGGGGTATATATTCCATAATCACTTCCCATTTATCTTCCTCTATCCTACCCAATTCCTCCTCCCATTTCCCCTGTGCTGTAATAGGATAATTATTTTAAAAAGCATGCATTAGATCCTTATAAATGCCCGACACCACCCCTTTTGTTCCCCCCTCTGTGCAGACATAATCAGTCAATATATCCTTGTGAATCTCCATATTCAACGTCTTGCTCTACATAACTAAACATGCCGAAACTGCCCATATTGAAATCTGCAGACCTCCGGAAGCCCATAATCCTCCTGCAACTCTACCGGAATTTGTTAAAATGGGAGAAATTAAAAATTGGATGAGACTGGAAATACAGTACATGGTTCAGGTGTGGGACGAGCAGGGAGTAATAACTCCCTGCTCGTCCCACACCTGAACCATGTACTGTATTTCCAGTCTCATCCAATTTTTAATATCTCCCATTTTAACAAATTCCGGTAGAGTCTCGTTTTGCCATATTGGGGAAAAATTTGTCAATTGCTCCAAACTCCTATTCTTTTTAATTGCCTCCCAGACTTTATGTATCAGCGCTAAAGTAGGATACACCAAACCTATCTTCCTGAAACTTCCTGCCACCAACCCCAGAGCCAAGGGATCCCTCCCCATCACCTGGACCAAGACCCTTTGTATTGAACCTGCCCCAGACACTTCCCTCCCCCCTTCATCTGCTGGCCCTGAGCAGCTAAGTAATAAATCAAAGGGTTCGGAAGCGCCAGCCCCCCTCCATCCTTGGGCTCTGCAATATCTCAAGTCTGATCCCCGGCTGCTTTTTCCCCCCCCGCACAAGATCCCTAAATAAAGAGTCAATAGTATGAAACCAATGCCTAGGGAACCAGATAGGGGCATTCTGCAACACGTACAGCAGTTGGGACATCAAAATCATCTTAATCAAATTAATTCTCACTACTGAAAGATACAGTTTACAGCATGCCCCTACTTTACTCCTAAACTTACTCAGCAGTGGAATCAGACTCAAATCTGCATAGCTCGAAATCGGGAGTGACACCTGAATGCCCAGGTATTTAAACTGTTGCACCACTGCCAACCTATTACCCTCCCCTGACATTGGCAAATCAACAATACAATCATCTACAGCCATGACAGTGGATTTTTCCCAGTTATTTTTTAATCCCAATATAGACCCAAATGTTTTAATAATATCCATTGCTCTCAATAACGACTCTCCGGAATCCTCCAAAAAAAGCAACACATCATCTGCATACAGGGATACTTTTTCTTCTACCATGCCATATCTGAACCCTTTAACCAAAGCCGTCCTCCTAATTGTCTGCGCCAAAGGCTTCACTGCCAAAGCAAAAAGCAGCGGGGACAGTGGACACCCCTGCCTAGTCCCCCTATGAAGCGCAAAACTGCCAGACGTTTGCCCGTTAACTCTAACCCTAGCGGTTGGGGAAGTATATAGCAACTGTATCCATGAAATAGGGCCCAAAACCAAAGCATTCCAACACCCACCAAAGATACTGCCACTCAACACTATCAAACGCTTTACGTGTGTCCAATGATACCACAACCCTACTGCCCCTGTTGTCCGACGGCAGCTGCAACTTCAGAAAGAGTCTACGCAAATTCATTGCTGTAGACTTATTTGGCATAAATCTGGATTGGTCAGGATGAACAAGATCCTGAACCACACTCGCCAAATGGCTAGCCAAAATTTTAGACAAAATCTTTACATCTACCGTCAGCAACAAGATGGGCCTATAAGATTCCGCCAACTCCAGATCTCTTCCCTATTTTGGAATGACCACCACCACCGCCTCCCTCATGGACGCTGGTAATTCACCCTCTCGAAGAGCCTCTTCAAAAACCTTTTGCAATCTGGGTGTTACAATTAATTGTTTGTAAATTTCACTCGGGATACCTTCTGTCCCCGGGGCCCTATTATTAGCCATAGATATAATAGCCATTTCAATCTCTTCTTTTGTTATGGGCACCTCCAGTCTCCCCCTATCACTGTCTTTAATACTTGGGAGCCCTGCTTCCTGAAGAAAACCCTCTATGTCTCCCAATGAGTCTCCCAATCCCGAAGAATATAACTGATTATAGAATAGTCTAAATTCCCCCCAAATACTCTCTGTGTCTCCCACCTCCCTTCCCTCATCAGTCTTCAATTTATATACATCAGACGATTCCCTCAGCGCTGCCGCCACCACCATTGACAACAGATGCCCCACTTTTTCACCTTCATCATAAAATTGCGTTTTCTGAAAAGCCCTCCTCCTCTCCGCTTTCCTCAAATACACCTTATTAACCTCTCCCTGTGTATCCCTTAACCTACTGTGATTTTCTTCTGACGGGTATAGTACTATATCCCTCGCCACCTTCTACAAGGTTTCTATTATTTCCCTATCTTCTAGCTTAGATTTCGACCTACACCTGGAATCTCTTGAAACAAGAGACCCTTTTGGACCGCTTTCATATTGTCCCACACCACCCGACTATCAGCACTCCCTTCATTAATCTGCCAATACTCCTCCAATTCTTCCTTTACAGTATTCATATTTATATATTTCAGCCATACCGGGTTCAACTTCCACCCAACTCCCTTCCCAATCTTCCCCCCTATCCGTCTAATAGACAATTCTATGGGCTTATAATCCGAAATCACCCTTGGGAGGTATTCCACTCCGCAGACCAGTTGTGACATTAGCTCATTTCCCAGCGCCATATCTATTCATGAGAGAGACCCATGCATCGCAGAATAACAAGAGTAGCACACTGCATTCTCATTTCTCACTCTCCACGGGTCCTTCATTACAATCTCTTTAATATAATTCACAAATGCCGTCAATTTCCTAGTACTTTTACCTGCTCTCTGTTTATGTCTATCCCACCCCTCATCTATAACATTATTGAAATCACCAATGATCAGTAATGGTAATCCCGTACCTCGCTTAAATAATTCCATAACCTCACATAACTTTTTCCCCCTGTATGGTGGTGGTATGTACATAGCTACTATACATAATGATTGCCCATAAATTTAACAAATAACAAAAATATATTGTCCTTCACTATTAACATGGCTTTCAATTTCTTCAAATGGCGTAGATGCTCCTATTAATAAAGAGACCCCTCTACCATATGAAGAATACGTGGAATGAAATGCTCTCCCAATCCACCTCCTCTTCAACACTTCCACCTTTTCCCGTAGTAAATGAGTCTCCTGGAAGCATAGAACATCCGGCCTCCTCTTCCTAGCATATTCACATGATCACTGTTCTTCGTGTTCCCTCTGACAGTCCTCTTACATTCCAACTAAGGATTTTAATTCTATCACCCATCATACAATTTTATACATGCAAGTTCCCGACCCTTGAAAATATCTTGCAGCTCTTCGTATGCAATAAAACTCTTCCCCAAACAATTAGCCCCTCCCCTCCCCCTCCTCCCTCAATATACAGTAACCCAACAAACCATAACAGTTCTCCCATTGTATTTTTCCCTCTCTTACTAGAGAGTGGGTACTCCAACGTCTAGCTACCCTATAAACGTTACCTCTGAACCACTATCTATCTAAAACTCCTCCACACCTCCTCTGCATATGCATATAGACATTATTATTACAATCAGTCCCTCCATACTCCGCTCACTTCGCTCTGCCCTTATCCGCCTGGAGCCGCTTATTGTTTAAGTCAAGCCATTTTGCGGCCTCCTCCAGTGTTTGGAAAAAATGCACTGTTCCCAGGGCCACAACCCTAAGCTTTGCCGGGTATAAGGTAGAATAAGCCAAAGCCAAGTCTCTCAATCTTTTCTTTATTGCACCATATTGCATCCTCTGCTTTTGCACCTCGGCCGAATAATCAGGATAAATGGAAATCTTTTGGCCATTAAAGCACAGATCGCTGGCCGTTCTTGCTTTCCTTAATATAATGTCTCTGTCTCTGTCTCTATAATTCAGGATCCTAGCAAGGATAGTAGGGGGGGTATCCCGGCAGGAGGGGTCTCATGAGAGCGCGGTGTGCTCTCTCCACCGCATAACGTTTGGTCAAGTTATCGATGCCAATTTTAGAGCGGAGCCAGTCCTCAATAAACCCTGTGGGATCGGTCACTTCCACCTTCTCGGGGATGCCCACTAATCTCACATTATTCTGCCTTGAGCGGTTTTCCAAGTCATCATTTTTATCAGCCAGGGCAGCACATCTCTGCAAACATTGAGTGTGGGACTTCTGCATTTTAGAGAGTTGGTCTTCCAGCACACTCACTCTCTCCTCCACTGCCCCCACTCTGGTGTCAGTTTTATTTATGGCTGCCTTCATGCTGGACCTTTCTTCTTTAGCCCCATCCACTCTCTTTGTATGGGATGTCAGTACAGTCTTACAGAACCTAACCAAGTCACATACATCCTTCAATGTAGGCTCCCCTATAGCAGGCTCCTCAGTGTCTTCCTGCTCCACACTCTCCTTTTCCCGCCGTTCATCCTCACCCATTAACCCCTCCTTTACCGAATCAGCCTCTGAGTCTTCCTTCTCCTCGGTCTCCCCCTCTCCCCCTCCAGCCATCACCTTTGCTGCTCCTTCCAGCCTCGCAAGCTTCTCCAATTTGTCTGCTATCTCCAGTCTTCGTGCGTGCGTAGGAGGCATTTGCAGTGTCTGCCTTCTTCTCAGCTGCCTCCATGCTCTCGGCGCCATCTTCTGCTCGGCTCCCAGCTCCTGTCCTCGTGTCCTGCTGGCGTCTCCACACCATGACCTCAGGTCACCACAGCACAGCGTGTCAGGGGTCTGCTTCCACTCCCCACCAGGACAGATCGTCATCAGCACTCCGGAGGGACTTTAAACAGGATAAATGAAGCAATGCAGCAGAGAGGTCACAGGAGCCGTCCGCTCACATCGAGTGCTAGGCCGCGCCCCCACAAAGTCATCTCTAAAGAGTTTGGATGCCACCATTCCAGAATCTGAGAGATTGGGAACAAATTGAGGAAATTCAAGACCAATATCATCCTCCACAAGAGCGGCTGACCAACAAAGATCATTCAAAGACCAAACTGTATCACAGTGTGATCGGTCACAAAGGTACCTAAGATAACCTCTAAGCAACTAATGGTCTCTCTCACATTAGTTAATGTTAATGTTCATGACTCCACCATCAAGAGAAAGCTGAACAACAATGGTGTGCATTGTAGAATTGCAATAAGAAAGCCACTGCTTTTCAAAAAGTACATTGTTGCCCATCTGCAATTTGCTAAAGATCACTTGGACAAACCAAAAAGCTACTAGAACATTTTTTTGTGGCCAGATGAAACCAAAATAAAGCTTTATGGTTTAAATGTAAAGCGTAATGTTTTGAGAAAGAAAATCCCTACATTACAGCATAAAAACCTCATACCATATGTGAAACACAATGGAGGTGGCATCATGGTTTGGGTCTGTTTTACTGCATCTGGGCCAGGAAGGCTTGGCATCTGTTGGGATCACCTGATAAGGTGGATCTACAAAACCTCAGATCTGGATGAGCGCACGGACTCCGGGCATTGGTACAGCAGGCAGGAAGGAACGTGGGAACACTAATGAATCTCAAGAGAGGTAGTACAAATGAAGTGGAGCCCAGCAAGGATTAATGCAATGAATACAGTCCAGCGATAGTTTATTTACTGGAAATAGTGGGTTAATCCAAACATGGCAGAGCGAGGGTTAACCTCCTGAGCTGAAGGTATGCAGGATTAGAGAGGGTTTGCAAGTAGAAGTATAAATGGTGAAGCCCACCAAATGCAGGACTCTAGAGTATTAGGCTATGTGCACACGTTGCTTTTTTTTGTTTTTTTCCACATTTTTTCACTGTGAAAATGCTTACAAAATGCTTACTAAATGCATCCCATTATTTTTAATGGAATTTCGCATTGTTGTGCCCATGCTGCAGTTTTTTCCGCAAAAAAATGCGTCGTGGAAAAAAACGCAGCATGTTCATTCATTTTGCGGGATTTAGGCGATTTTGCTGCTATTTAAATGTATTGGGACACTCCGGAAAAAAACGCAAAAAAAAAGCGAGAAAAATGCGCAAAAAATGCAAAAAAAAACGCTAGCGGATTTCCTGTGAAAGGAGTCTTGTTTTGTTCAGGAAAATTCTGCAAACATTCTGCAACTTGGGCACATGGCCTTAATCTTAAGACACAGATGTCTGTCTTATTGGTCCTTAAATAGGCCTAGGGAGATAATGTCATTGATCCAGACTGGCAAATATCAAAACCCGATGTGGAGCACAACAGAGGGCAGTGGACCTAGGGGAAGGAAGTGGCACCTGGGACAGGTGTGTAACAGCATGATTGATGGAACAATGAATTTTGAATTTTACCAGCAAATTTAAAGGAAAATGTCAGGACATCTGACCATCAGCTGATTATCAAGAGAACATGGGTCATGCAGCAATACAACGACTAAAAGAAACAAGTAATTCTACAAAAGAATAGTTAAAGAAGAAAAAAGTTTTGGAACAGCCAAGTCAAAGTCTTGACCGTAATCCTGTAGAAATGTTGTGGAAGGTGCTGAAGTGAGCAGTTTATGGGCACAAAACACCAATATGACAGAGTTGAAGCTGTTTTGTAGAAAGGAGTCAGTTAAAATTTCTCCAAACCGTTGTGCAGGACTAAACAAAAATTACCGGAAACATTTAGATGCAGTTATTGGTGCACAAGGGGGTCACACCACATACTGAAACAAGGGTTCGTATACTTTTGCCACTAATGGACATGTGATAATATATCTGTTCGTTGCAGAGTTCCCATCGCTGCACAGGGGGAATCTCTCACCATGCCCTCTGCAGTCTCCCATTCTTCCCCAGCTGCAGAGGAGCCTGCTCAGCAGAGACATCGGTCCCAGCGTCTGGCTCAAGCTGATGCTGAGTGTCTGGTTACTGCTGACATCCCAGATTCAGCTATTGTAACCAGCATTGATCAGTGGCGAGTAGACGCTCCAGGGACCAAGTCCTACTTTTTGTCAATTGAGCATGCCCGTGGGATGACCTCTCATTGGAGGTCGCGGATCACATGCTCAGGTCCTGAAGCGGCTATGATTGGACCACTGAGAAGGTCCTGGAAGGACGCAGCTATAAAACGTTTGCATGGCCACTCAGCCATGCGCTAGTATAAATCTAAAATTGTGTATGTGTGTAAGCAATCTGATGAAAGCTCCTAAAGGTACCATCACACTAGACGATATCGCTAGCGATCCGTGAC
The DNA here is from genome assembly GCF_032444005.1 of Ranitomeya imitator. NCBI lineage: Eukaryota > Metazoa > Chordata > Amphibia > Anura > Dendrobatidae > Ranitomeya > Ranitomeya imitator. Next base: position 669,462,352 of record NC_091282.1, read on the forward strand.
GTTGCAGCGTCCTCGCTAGCGATATCGTCCAGTGTGACAGGCAGCAGCGATCAGGCCCCTGCTGTGCTGTCGCTGGTCGGGGAAGAAAGTCCAGAACTTTATTTGGTCGCTGGACTCCCCGTAGACATCGCTGAATCGGCGTGTGTGACACCGATTCAGCGATGTCTTCACTGGTAACCAGGGTAAACATCGGGTAACTAAGCGCAGGGCCGCGCTTAGTAACCCGATGTTTACCCTGGTTACCATCCTAAAAGTAAAAAAAACAAACAGTACATACTTACCTACCGCTGTCTGTCCTCCAGCGCTGTGCTCTGCACTCCTCCTGTACTGGCTGTGAGCGTCGGTCAGCCGGAAAGCAGAGCGGTGACGTCACCGCTCTGCTTTCCGGCCGCTGTGCTCACACAGCCAGTACAGGAGGAGTGCAGAGCACAGCGCTGGAGAACAGACAGCTGTAGGTAAGTATGTACTGTTTGTTTTTTTTTACTTTTAGGATGGTAACCAGGGTAAACATCGGGTTACTAAGCGCGGCCCTGCACTTAGTTACCCGATGTTTACCCTGGTTACCAGCATCGTTGGTCGCTGGAGAGCGGTCTGTGTGACAGCTCTCCAGCGACCAAACAGCGACGCTGCAGCGATCCGGATCGTTGTCGGTATCGCTGCAGCGTCGCTAAGTGTGACGGTACCTTAATTGATCCCTTCCCTAATGTTGTTGACTCAGTGTGGGTGATTGGAGCTAACTGGCACCAGATTGTGCCATCCAGTACTAGGCACGACAGTACTGTGTCTATAGCAGCGTTCGCCAGAGCGGCTCCATGCGCAGAGTGCGCTTTCCTGACCCAACCTTAGGGTGGTTAGTGGCGTCCACCAGAGCGGCGCTGTACACACATAGTGCGGTAAATGTTTAGTTCAGTTTCTCCCTTGCACCGCAGTGACCAAAACACTAGCATTCATTCTGCGGTATTGTGGCTCTGTGACGCAACAGGGTTCGCCTTCTTACATACCCGGTGTAGCTAACCCGTGTGTGTTCACTTTATACCGCCATATACTGACCGTCATTACTAAGCAGCAGGTGTCGTCTCTGCACGGTGGACCCTTAATATTATTTGGTGCGTTCCGCCAGCCCTAACAATATCACTTTTCTCATTTAAACTAATGACAGTAATATTTTTAACTCCTTTGTTAATTTTTTTTTTTTAATCTACTTTTAGGACCTGTGTAAAAATCTGATGAAGTTTTATGCAGAAATTTGGAAAATTCTGTAGGTTTTAACTTCTAAGCACCACTGTATACAATGTGTGCTGAGTTCTGATTAATGGACTCTCTACACCAATGGCCAATGATGCTTAGTTTGTGAGTTTGGGCGCTAAGCTTCTGTACTCATATCCCCAGAGCCCCTAATCTAAATTGCACCATCAACTGAAATGCCAAAGGTAAAAAGCTAATGAAACTAGTTGACAGTAGTGAAGAAGATAAGTTCATATCACTGTAAGATCCCTGTTCCTTAGAGATTTCTTGGGAATCGACTGTCTATACATTTACTTTCCACCTGCCTGACTTTGATCCTCTCAAGCTTTTAGATGCAGAATATATTAATAAACCTGTTTTTTATGTTTTACTAGCTGAAGAGATCGGCGTTGCCTGGGCATAGTAACTATCTGTGGTTAGTTATAGCACCTCACTTCTCCTATTTTCCCATCACGCCTCTCATTTTCCCCCTCACGTCTCTCATTTTCTCTCTTACACCTCTCATTTTCCCCCTCACTCCTCTTATTCTCCCCCTCACTCCTCTCATTCCCCCCTAACACTTGTCATTTCAACCTCACATCTGTCATTTTCCGATCACTCCACTATTTTCCCTCACTCTTCTCATTTTGCACTCACACCATTTCATTTTCACCTCACACCCCTCATTTTCACCTCACACCTTTCATTTTCCCCTCAGTATATACATGTTTGTCATCTCCCTTATATATAGTATACACCTGTATGTCATCTCCTGTATATAGTATATACCTGTATGTCATCTCCCCTATAAATAGTATATACCTGCTGTATGTCATCTCCTCCTCTATATACCTATGTGTCATCTCCTCTTTTATATAGTATATACCTGTATGTCATCTCCTCCTGTATATAGTATATACGTGTGTCATCTCCTCCTGTATATAGTATATACCTGTGTGTCATCTCCTCCTGTATACAGTATATACCTGTGTGTCATCTGCTCCTGTATATAGTATATACTTGTGTGTCATCTCCTCCTGTATATAGTATGTACCTGTATGTCATCTCCCCTGTATATAGTATATACGTGTGTGTCATCTCCCCGGTTTATAGTATATACCTGTGTGTCATCTTCTCCTGTATATAGTATATACCTGTGTGTCATCTCCTCCTGTATATAGTATATACCTGTGTGTCATCTCCCCTGTATATAGTATATACCTATGTATCATCTCTCCTGTATATAGTATATACCTGTGTGTCATCTCCCCTGTATATAGTATATACCTGTATGTCATCTCCCCTGTATATAGTATATACCAGTGTGTCATATCCTCCTGTATATAGTATATACCTGTGTGTCATCTCCCTTGTATATAGTATATATGTGTGTGTCATCTCCTCCTGTATATAGTATATACCTGTGTGTCATCTCCCCTGTATATAGTATATACCTGTGTATCATCTCTCCTGTATATAGTATATACCTGTGTGTCATCTCCCCTGTATATAGTATGTACTTGTATGTCATCTCCCCTTTATATAGTATATACCAGTGTGTCATCTCCTCCTGTATATAGTATATACCTGTATGTCATCTCCTCCTGTATATAGTATATACCTGTGTGTCATCTCCTCCTGTATATAGTATATACCTGTGGGTCATCTCCCCTGTATATAGTATATACCTGTGTGTCATCTCCCCTGTATATAGTATGTACCTGTATGTCATCTCCCCTGTATATAGTATATACCTGTGTGTCATCTCCCCTGTATATAGTATATACCTGTGTGTCATCTCCCCTGTATATAGTATGTACCTGTGTGTCATCTCCTCCTGTATATAGTATATACCTGTGGTTTCCTAGCAGCTATTTTACCATGAAGGCCTGCTGCACAAAGTCTCCTCTTAACAGTTGTTGTAGAGATGTGTCTGCTGCTAGAACTCTGTGTGGCATAGACCTGGTCTCTAATCTGAGCTGCTGTTAACCTGCGATTTCTGAGGCTGGTGACTCGGATAAACTTATCCTCAGAAGCAGAGGTGACTCTTGATCTTCCTTTCCTGGGGCGGTCCTCGTGTGAGCCAGTTTCTTTATAGCGCTTGATGATTTTTGCCACTGCACTTGGGGACACTTTCTAAGTTTTCCCAATTTTTCGGACCGACTGACCTTCATTTCTTAAAGTAATGATGGCCAGTAATTTTTCTTTATTTAGCTGTTTTATTCTTGCCATAATACAAATTCTAACAGTCTATTCAGTAGGACTATCAGCTGCGTATCCACCAGGCTTCTGCAACTGATGGTCCCAACCTCATTTATAAGGCAAGAAATCCCACTTATTAAACATGACAGGGCAGGCTGTCTTGCCTTGCCTTGCGTAGGCGTGTACTACGGAGGACAGAGAATGAACTTCAATTCAATATTGCGGCCAGCATGCAGCCAGCGGGTAAGGAAAGGGTGAATCAAACACCTGAAAACTCCGCCCATATGACCGAAAACCGGTCCCACCAAATTCAGGTGACAGGTTCCCTTTAAGTATATAATTCCACATGTGTTAATTCATAGTTTTGATGCCTTCAGTGTGAATGTACAATTTTCATAGTCATGAAAATACAGAAAAATCTTTAAATGAGAAGGTGTGTCCAAACTTTTGGTCTGTACTGTACATATTTAGAGAATAAATTTAGTTTTAGAAGTTTTTCTTTTTAAATTGTATATTATTTGTAGTGTAACATGTTCAAATGCAGAAGAACTAAAAAAAAAATCTGTACACAAAATTAAGGGTTTTCCTTTAGAAAAAGTTAAATTTTTCTTTTCGAGTTACTTTATAAGTTATTTTAGTACGAACTGATAGTTTTGGAAGAACTTGGAGTGTAAGAATGTTTTTCCACTTCTGTTCGTGTGCTCAATTGTTCCAGTTAAGTACAATTTTGCTTTCATTTCCCTCTTATTCATCTCAGATTGAAAGCTTTCCGCTAAGAAGCTCAGGACACTCCACTCAACGACCACTGAAATTGATAAATCCTGGCAATTTTCGGAGCAGTTGCCATGGTTACTCTGTCAGCGATACAGGAAACTCGACATGTCAGTTGGACTTCCGCGCGAGTTGTAACATTTATCCTTGATTTATAAAATGTGAGCACTTATTTCCTCGAAAAAAAAAAATTAGATAATGCAATAAATACAAATTAACTGTGTCATCCAGATCCTCTTAGGGTCTCCAACATAGATAAAAGTTGGACATTTTTCAATCTTTTATAAGAAATGTTAAAACAGCCGGAAAGGTACAAAATAATTGCGCTGAAAATGGGCAAAGTGAAAAATTGTAGTAGCTTTTTTTTCTTACGTGGCTATTAGACAAACTTTTAATATGCTACAATGAAAATATGTACGATGTCTACATAGAAATCTGTCGTGAGTTGACCTTATATTAATTATTTTCTGATCACGTCAAGTATGAACGGTCTTTTAATGCTTTCATCGAACATGTCTGGCAGCACTTAGTGATACCAGCAGGTAGATGATATAAACTTTTGGTGCATTTAATGACGATATGGCTCTCCTAAAGGCACACAAATGACTCAAAGGCTGAATCTCAAGTTAAGGTCACAACTGGCATCAACTTCAGTTATGTCTTCAGCACGCTGCCCCTGAAAATGTTATTTTAAAGGATTAGTTAGTTATTTTTGGATAGAGCTTGTAAAAACAATCAGTTTTGTAATTTACTGCTTATTAAAATTTGCAGCTGTTCTTGAGATATCAACATTTATTTGCTTATAGTTCATTGCCTAGGAAACCGACCACCACTGCCATTAAGCTTGTAAGCACTGCGCTGAAGCTGGCCAGGATTATTGCGCAACAGTAATCCCAGCCGGCTTCAAAACAGAGCATACAAGCTCAATAGAAAAGAGCTTGTAAGCACTGCACAAGTTCTGTGTCGGTTCAGGGTCGGTCTCCAAGGCAAGAAGAAGAAAAGTGTAAATATCTCAAGAATGCGTGAAAGTTTTAAGCTGTAAATTGCAAAATTGCTTGAATTTGCAAGCACTATCCAATAATGCCTCTCTATGCAGATGGGAATAACCCTGTTAACATATATTCATTTTGTTCACTTCAAGCAAGAAAAAGTATGCCTAACCGAAGATAAAGGTATCTATGAAAAATAGAGATGTACCTGGAGCTAAAAGTAACATGGATGCTTTACAAAATGTGTGGCCAAAGATCTCTGTATGCTTCTGCTAAATCACAGGGTAGTGGAAGTGAACACCCATGGTGCCACAGCAAGCATGTTTCAAAAAGTCAGAATTATCTGGATTTTTTTGTGACTTTTAAGAATACAGTGCAACTCCATTTATTTGCCAAATGCACTGCGATGTAGTAACAGCGTTCATTGCCCGTGCAACTTGTGTGACGGCCAAAATTACCAAGTGGACATAGCCTTATTCAGGGGTGTCAAACTGCATTCCTCGAGGGCCTCAGACCATGCGTGTTTTCAAGATTTCCTTTGCATTACACAAGGTGCTGCAATCATTATGTGTGTAGGTGATTAAATTATCACCTGTGCAATACAAGGAAATCCTGAAAACATGACCTGTTTGCGGCCCTCGAGGAATGCAGTTTGACACCCCTGGCCTAATTGATAGATTCATGCACAATTGATGGATTTATTAAGATCGCTAAGAAAAATATTTTAGAGGAATCATGAAGAGCAATGGGCCCGAATACTAATTCTACACAAGGGCACTCCACGATGGGACCACCAGCTTGTCACTGGCGAAGTACTAGAGGGGCGATATCTAGCACTGTGGTTGTTAGCTTCAGTAATATAAACCTAGGAAAAAATCATCCAGCACACTAAGTGATGAGAGGGGTTAATAAGCCATGTTTAGTGCTAGGATGATTGAACAGCTTTAGAGTGGGAGGAATTCAGAGGATAAATACCCAGCTTTCTAGAACATTGAGAGTGGTTGGGTCTGGAGGTGCAAGCTCTAGAAATGTGGTTTTGTGTTAAGGAAAGCTGGATGTATGGAGATTGCAGGTCTCATGGACTGAATGTCCTGTGATAAAGGACATGGAAGCAGGAATGTAAGCCAGGTGAGCTAACCAGCACTATTGTATGGACTTGTTACTTTATGTTCTACCTTCTGTCGGACAAAGACTGTATTTAGGTTTTCTGGTGATATGGTTTATGAGGATTGCAATAAATCAGGCGGACTTTAAATAGAAACAGTTCATGGATCTACCTCTTTAAGAAGCCAAGTAAGTCAACCTACCACAGTGTTAGAAGCAGGGGCGGATATACTGCTGGTGCAGCCGGTGCAACTGCATCGAGGCCTGAAGGTGGAGGAAATGCCCTTGCAGGAAGGGGTGTACTGTCCATACAGGTGGGAGTGAGAGGTGCCCGATGTCATGCAGTAAGGGCCCCTATCACTCCCTCCTGTAATCATGTGACTACCCAGAGCCGGGAAGAGAGCGGTGCGCAGAGTTATGGAGTTCAAAAAGGGGGGCGTGTCATGCAGGGAGAGACGCTGGCCAATGAATGCTTTCCCCACCAGACTGATGAGAGCGCTCACTGGCTGCCGTCTCTATCCTCCTGCATGGTGCGTCCCAATTGTGAATACAGAGGGGACAACAGTGGAGGAAGAGCCGGACTTACATTGTGTCTTCTGCTCCCTTCACTGTTCACTTCCCAGCAGGCTGCAGCATCTCACAGAAGAGGTCGGGTGAAGAGGGCTCGCAGCACTGGACAGCAGGAAATGGATATCATTGCTCTCTGCTGTGTCCCCATCCCCCACAGTGGGGTCTGCAGCCCTCTCCAGTTGATCTCTGTACTATGAGGCCGACCTCCAGCAGGGCTCCTCTGATCACCTGGGATCATAAATTAGTATGTGTGTTTGTGTATGTACATATGTGTGGGTGTGTCTACCATATATGTGTGTATGTATGTGTATATGTGTGTGTACATCTGTGTATGTATGTGTATCTATGTGTGTGTATGTATGTATGTATATGTATGTGTGTATCTATGTGTATTTGTGCATCTGTTTATGTATGTGTGAGTATGTGTATGTATATATGTACAGTATATGTGTGTATCTGTGTGTGTATGTATATGTGCATCTATGTATGTGTGTGTACATCTGTGTATGTATGTATGTATATACAGTGAAGGAAACAATTATTTGATCCCTTGCTGATATTGTAAGTTTGCCCATTAACAAAGACATGGACAGTCTATCATAGACTATAATTTCAAGGATAGGTTAATTTTAACATTGTGAGGTAGAATATCAAAAATAAAATACAGAAAATCACATTGTATAAATTTTTAATAACCATATAACAAGGGAGGGAGGGCGGGGTCTTCAAATTTCTTCACGTGACTGACAGGAACCGTTGAAACAGCTGCTTTTTATGCCAAAATATTCTTCCCGCACTTTTTATAACCACCAATCAGGGAACAGATAAAGTGCGGGAAACACCACCAGCTGGAACCAGAATTAACCTGCTCATGCATAGCACAGCTTACTGTTAATATTAACCCTTCATAAACCACTGAATTCAAAAGTACTTGTTTAACATGCCATATCATAAAAACTCATACTAGTGTTCTGGGTGCTGTGTTATCATGCGACCCCCTTTTATTCTTAAGGTGGGGCGTTCATTATGCTATTCACATTTCATGTATCACACATTCATTTGCTTTAGTACAATTGAGTGCAGCCATTTATCTAATTGCTATGTAAGTTATTTTTGGTTGTGCACCAGTTCAGACTAGTTCTCTGTTCAGTCAGTTTACCATTACTTGCAGTGTGGACTGTCCACCAGGCAAGGGGCCCCAAGTCTGTCCTGTAAAAGAGAAAGGTCTGCAAATGACTGGACTACTAGACTGAGTAAACTTGGTGACCCTCGTAAAGACCACACGCTGTCTTCAATTAATCCCTGGGAAAAGGTTGGGTGTCAGCTGCATTCACGAGGATGCTAAAGACTATCCGGTGGCCAGAGTGGTTATTGAGTTGACCCGAGGTACTGAGTCCAATGAGGTCAGCGTGGTCCAAGACTTACTGCACCTGCGAGCTGTGGCAAGAAGGCTTGCTGTGTCTGTCAGTGTAGTGTCCAGAGGCTGGAGGCGCTACCAGGAGACAGGCCAGTACATTAGCAGACGTGGAGGGGGCCATAGGAGGGCAACAACCCAGCAGCAGGACCGCTACCTCAGCCTTTGTGCAATGAGGAACAGGAGGAGCACTGCCAGAGCCCTGCAAAATGACCTCCAGCAGGCCACAAATGTGCATGTGTCTGCACAAACTGTTAGAAACCGACTCCTTGAGGATGGTCTGAGTGCCCGACGTCCACAGATGGGGATTGTGCTCACAGCCCAACACCGTGCAGGACACTTTGTCATTTGCCACAGAACACCAGGATTGGCAAATTCGCCACTGGCGCCCTGTGCTCTTCACAGATGAAAGCAGGTTCAAACTGAGCACATGTGACAGACGTGAGAGAGTGTGGAGACACCGTAGAGGACGATCTGCTGCCTGCAACATCCTTTAGCATGACCGGTTTGGCAGTGGGTCAGTAATGGTGTGGGGTGGCATTTCTTTGGAGGGCCGCGCAGCCCTCCATGTGCTCGCCAGACGTAGCCTGACTGCCATTAGGTACCGAGATGAGATCCTCAGACTCCTTGTGAGACCATATGCTGGTGCGGTTGGCCCTGGGTTCCTCCTAATGCAGGACAATGCCAGACCTCATGTGGCTGGAGTGTGTCAGCAGTTCCTGCAAGATGAAGGTGTTGAAGCTATGTTATGACCTGGTGGTCAGGACAATAATAGACCTGGTGGATAAGAGCACACGGAATGACCTGATAGTTACTGATAATATAGGACGAGTTCTGGGACGTGGGAACTCTGCTGACCGCAATCCCTAATCCTATCAACCACACTAGAAATAGCCGTGGATTGCGCCTAACGCTCCCTATGCAACTCGGCACAGCCTAAGAAACTAGCTAGCCCTGAAGATAGAAAAATAAAGCCTACCTTGCCTCAGAGAAATTCCCCAAAGGAAAAGGCAGCCCCCCACATATAATGACTGTGAGTAAAGATGAAAATACAAACACAGAGATGAAATAGATATAGCAAAGTGAGGCCCGACTTACTGAACAGACCGAGGATAGGAAAGGTTACTTTGCGGTCAGAACAAAAACCTACAAAAAGAGGGCGCAAAAAGACCCTCCGCACCGACTCACGGTGCGGAGGCGCTCCCTCTGCGTCCCAGAGCTTCCAGCAAGCAAGAACAATCGAAATAGCAAGCTGGACAGAAAAATAGCAAACCAGAGAAAAACAAGCAGTCACTTAGCTTCTGCTGGGAAGACAGGTCACAAGAACGATCCAGGAGTGAACTAGACCAATACTGGAACATTGACAGGTGGCCTGGAGCAAAGATCTAAGTGGAGTTAAATAGAGCAGCCAGCTAACGAATTAACCTCGTCACCTGAGGAAGGAAACTCAGAAACACCCACAGCCACCAGAGAAAGTCCATGGACAGAACCAGCCGAAGTACCATTCATGACCACAAGAGGGAGCCCGACAACAGAACTCACAACAAGCTATGGACTGGCCCGCCCGTTCCCCAGACCTGAATCCAATTGAACACATCTCGGACATCATGTCTCGCACCATCCACCAACATCACGTAGCACCACTGACTGTCCAGGAGTTGATGGATGTTTTAGTCCAGGTCTGGGAGGAGATCCCTCAGGAGACCATCCGCTGCCTCATCAGGAGCATGCCCAGGCATTGTTGGGAGGTCATACAGGCACATGGAGGCAATACACACACAACTGAACATCATTTCCTTGTCTTGAGGCATTTCCACTGAAATTGGATCAGCCTGTAATTTCATTTTCCACTTTAATTTTGAGTATCATTCCAAATCCAGATCTCCATGGGATATTCATTTTGATTTACATTGATCATTTTTATCTTTTATTGTTCTCAACACATTCCACTATGTAATGAATAAAGATTTACAACTGAAATGTTTCATTCAGTGATATCTAGGATGTGGTATGTTAGTGTTCCCTTTATTTTTTTGAGCAGTGTATATACATTTTTTTCAGCAAATCTCTTTTATTAATCATTTAACCCCTTAGTGACAGAGCCAATTTGGTACTTAATGACCAGGCCAATTTTTGCAATTCTGACCACTGTCACTTTATGAGGTTATAACTCTGGAACACTTCAACTGATCCCGCTAATTCTGAGATTGTTTTTTCGTGACATATCGTACTTCATGTTAGTGGTAACATTTCTTCGATATTACTTGCGATTATTTATGAAAAAAACAGAAATATGGCGAAAATTTTTAAAATTTTGCAATTTTCAAACTTTGTATTTTTATGCCCTTAAATCAGAGAGATATGTCACGAAAAATAGTTAATAAATAACATTTCCCACATGTCTACTTTACATCAGCACAATTTTGGAAACAAAATTTTTTTTGTTAGGGAGTTATAAGGGTTAAAAGTTGACCAGCAATTTCTCATTTTTACAACACCATTTTTTTTTAGGGACCACATCACATTTGAAGTCATTTTGAGGGATCTATATGATAGAAAATAATGAAGTGTGACACCATTCTAAAAACTACACCCCTCAAGGTTCTCAAAACCACATTCAAGAAGTTTATTAACCCTTTACGTGCTTCACAGGAACTGAAACAATGTGGAAGGAAAAAATGAACATTTAACTTTTTTTTGCAAACATCTTAATTCAGAACCATTTTTTTTATTTTCACAAGTGTAAAAACAGAAATGTAACCATAAATTTTGTTATGCAATTTCTCCTGAATACGCCAATACCCCATATGTGGGGGTAAACCACTTTTTGGGCGCACCGCAGAACTTAGAAGTGAAGGAGCGCCGTTTGACTTTTTCAATGCAGAATTGGCTGGAATTGAGATCGGACGCCATGTCACGTTTAGAGAGCCCCTGATGTGCCTAAACAGTGGAAACCCCCCACAAGTGACACCATTTTGGAAACTAGACCCCTTAAGGAACTTATCTAGATGTGTGGTGAGCACTTTAAACCCCCAAGTGCTTCACAGAAGTTTATAACGTAGAGCCGTGAAAATAAAAAATTGCTTTTGTTTACACAAAAATCTTTTCGTCCACAAATTCTTATTTTCACAAGGGTAACAGGAGAAATTAGACCACAAAAGTTGTTGTGCGATTTCTCCTGAATACGTCGATACCCCATATGTGAGGGTAAACCACTGTTTGGGCGCACCGCAGAGCTTGGAAGTGAAGGAGCGCCGTTTTACTTTTTCAATGTAGAATTGGCTGGAATTGAGATTGGACGCCATGTCGCGTTTGGAGAGCCTCTGATGTGCCTAAACAGTGGAAACCCCCCACAAGTGACCCCATTTTGGAAACTAGACCCCTTAAGGAACATATCTAGATGTGTGGTGAGCACTTTGAACCCCCATGTGCTTCACAGAAGTTTATAATGTAGAGCCGTGAAAAAAAAAAATTGCATTTTTTCTACAAAAATGATTTTTTGCCCACAAATTTTTATTTTCACAGGGGTAACAGGAGAAATTAGACCACTAAAGTTGTTGTGCAATTTCTCCTGAGTACGTCAATACCAAATATGTGGGGGTAAACCACTGTTTGGGCGCACCGCAGAGCTTGGAAAAGAAAGAGTGCCGTTTTACTTTTTCAGTGTAGAATTGGCTGGAATTGAGATCGGACGCCATGTCGCGTTTGGAGAGCCCCTGATGTGCCTAAACAGTAGAAATCCCCCACAAGTGGCCCCATTTTGGAAACTAGACCCCCCATGGAACTTATCTAGATGTGTGGTGAGAACCTTGAATGCCCAAGTGCTTCACAGAAGTTTATAATGCAGAGCCGTGAAAATAAAAAATATTTTTTTTTTCCACAAAAAAGATTTTTTAGCCCCCAAGTTTTTATTTTCACAAGGGTAACAAGAGAAATTGGACCCCAAAAGTTGTTGTCCAATTTGTCCTGAGTATGCTGGTACCCCATATGTGGGGGTAAACCACTGTTTGGGCGCACGGCAGAGCTCGGAAGGAAGGAGCGCCGTTTTGGAATGCAGACTTTGATAGAATGGTCTGCGGGTATTATGTTGCGTTTGCAGAGCCCCTGATGTACCTAACCAGTAGAAACCCTCCACAAGTGACCCCATTTTGGAAACTAGACCCCCCAAGGAACTTATCTAGATGTGTGGTGAGAACTTTGAATGCCCAAGTGCTTCACAGAAGTTTAGAATGCAGAGTCGTGAAAATAAAAAATATTTTTTTTTTCCACAAAAAAGATATTGTAGCCCCCTAGTTTTTATTTTCACAAGGGTAACAGGAGAAATTGGACTGCAATAGTTGTTTTCCAATTTATCCCGAGTACGCTGATGCCCCATATGTGGGGGTAACCCACTGTTTGGGCGCATGGCAGAGCTCAGAAGGGAGGGAGCACCATTTGACTTTTTGAGCGCAAAATTGGCTGTCGTGTTTGGAGACCCCCTGATGTACCTAAACAGTGGAAACCCCCCAATTCTAGCTCCAACCCTAACCCCAACACACCCCTAACCCTAATCCCAACCTGATCCATAATCCTAATCACTAACCCTAACCATAATCACAACCCTTACCCCAAAACAACCCTAATGTCAACCCTAACCATAACCCTAATCAAAACCCTAAATCCAACACACCCCTAATCCTAATCTCAACCCTAACCTCAAACCTAACCCTAATCCCAATACACCCCTAATCACAACCCTAACCTTAACCCTAATCCCAAACCTAACCCTAATCCCAAGCGTAACCCTGATGCCAACCCTAACCCTAATACCAACTCTAATCCAAACCCTAACCCCAAATCTAACCCTAACTTTAGCCCCAACCCTAGCCCTAACTTTAGCCCCAACCCTAACCCTAGCCCTAAGGCTACTTTCACACCTGCGTCGTTTTGCATGCCGTCGCAATCCGTCGTTTTGGACAAGAAACGGATCCTGCAAATGTGCCCACAGGATGCGTTTTTTGCCCATAGACTTGTATTGCCGACGGATCGTGACGGATGGCCACACGTCGCGTCCGTCGTGCACTGGATCAGTTGTGTTTTGGCGGACCGTCGGCACAAAAAAACGTTCAATGAAACATTTTTTTGTACGTCGCATCCGCCATTTCTGACCGCGCATGCGTGGCCGTAACTCCGCCCCCTCCTCCCCAGGACATAGATTGGGCAGCGGATGCATTGAAAAACTACAGCTGCTGCCCACGTTGTGCACAATTTTCACAACGTGCGTCGGTATGTCGGGCCGACGCATTGCGACGGCCCCATGCCGACGTAAGTGTGAAAGAAGCCTAACCCTAAATTTAGCCCCAACCCTAACCCTAAATTTAGCCCCAACCCTAACCCTAAATTTAGCCCCAACCCTAGCCCTAACTCTAGCCCTAACCCTAGCCCTAACCCTACCCCTAACCCTACCCCTAACCCTACCCCTAACCCTACCCCTACCCCTAACCCTAACCCTACCCCTAACCCTACCCCTAACCCTACCCCTAACCCTAATTTTAGCCCCAACTGCTGTTCTCCTGCCGGCCAGCAGATGGAGACAGATGGCGGGCGCACTGCGCATGCGCCCGCCATTTTCTTCTGCCGGCGGCCAGGAGGAGCAGCAAGAGGATCCAGGGACACAGGTGAGTATTGTAGGGTCCCCGAATCCCCCTATTTCTCTGTCCTCTGATGTGCGATCACATCAAAGGACAGAGAATTACACTTTACTTTTTTTTTTTTTTGCGGTCGCCGGTAAACAGTTAATTACCGGCGATCGCAAAACAGGGGTCGGTAAAACCGACCCCAATCATGCTCTTTGGGGTCTCGGCTACACCCGGCAGCCGAGACCCCAAAGATTCTCCCGGTGCCGGCCGGCGGGCGCACTGCGCATGCGCCTGCCATTTTGAAGATGGCGGCGCCCACCGGGAGACACGAGGAGCATCGGGGGAGATAGGTGAGTATTGGGGGGCCACCTGGGACCCCTTTTCTCTGTCCTCCGATGTGCGATCACATCGGAGGACAGAGAAATTAAAAAGAGCGCGTTTTTTTTTTGTTTTGTTTTTTTTGCGATCGCCAGTAAACGGTTAATTACCGGCGATCGCAAATGCGGGGTGGGTTAAAACCCCCCCGAATCATGTTCTCTGGGGTCTCGGCTACCCCCGGCAGCCGAGACCCCGGAGAAAATCGGCCTCTGGGGGGCGCTATTCACTTTTTCCACAGCGCCGTTAATTAACGGAGCTGTGGTTTAAGTACCCTTAGCGGCCGCCGTTAAAAGGCGTATCGACGGTCGCTAAGGGGTTAATCATGTTCCTTTTATATGATCAGGTGATATATATCTACCGTATTTACTCGAGTATAAGCCGAGATTTCTCGGCTTATACTTGAGTCATTGTCCCAGGGGCTCGGTGGCTGTCACATCATACTCACCCTCACGGCGTGGTCCCTGGCAGCTTCTCCTATGTGATGGTCTCTGACACCTGCAGCTCTTCCTGTGTTCAGCGGTCACTGGTACCGCTCATTAAAGTAATGAATATGGATGCAACTCCACTCCCATAGGGGTGGAGCGCATATTCATTACTTTAATGAGCGGTACCAGTGACCGTACACCACAGGAACAAGCTGCCGGTGCCAGAGACCATTGCTTCGGAGAAGCTGCCAGGGACCGCGCCGGTAGGGTGAGTATGACGGGGGAGGGTGAGTATTGCGATATTCACCTGTCCCCGTTCCACTACCAGGCTCCGTGCAAATGCACATATTAATTTCTAACTGTATTATCAAAATGAGACATTTAGCAAACAATTGATCAATTCTTTGAGCCACCCCGCTTCTTCACGGCAATCTCATATTGGGGCAGTCCTACACTACGTTTTTTATATTCGCTGTGCCATAAAGGCCTCCTAAATGAACTAAAAGCAAGACCACATTAAAAGCATGCTGTACCTGGAGCATTACTGAGTCACCCCCATGGCGCCAGAGTAGGCAAGCGAGGATAAAGGTTGACCAGGTCCAGACAGACATTTCGGATCCAACCTCCACACTGCCCATCCAGAGCCACAGATGAAGAGTGAGACAGGCTGAGGCACAGGTGCATAATTAAACAAAGCCTGAGGCAGGGCAGGGCTGCTATGTGTGTGTACAGCAGAACATCTGCGCCTGGTTATGTGCGCCATTCTTTCTGTGTCTCAGTGACTGATAGGCTGCTGTACACACACACAGCAGCCCTGCCCTGCCTCAGGCTTTGTTTAATTATGCACCTGTGCCTCAGCCTGTCTCACTCTTCATCTGTGGTACTGGATGGGCAGTGTGGAAGTTGGATCCGAAATGTCTGTCTGGACCTGGTCAACCTTTATCCTCGCTTGCCTACTCTGGCGCCATCGGGGTGACTCAGTAATGCTCCAGGTACAGCATGCTTTTAATGTGGTCTTGCTTTTAGTTCATTTAGGAGGCCTTTATGGCACAGCAAATATAAGAAACGTAGTGTAGGACTGCACCAATATGAGATTGCCGTGAAGAGGCGGGGTGGCTCAAAGAATTGATCAATTGTTTGCTAAATGTCTCATTTTGAAAATACAGTTAGAAATTAATATGTGCATTTGCACTTTATGTATTGCGTCTTAACCTTAGGCTGCGCTGGCTTCTCCCCCCTTTTTTGCTCCATTCAAAAACACTTAACCTACTGACATTTATTTTTATTTTTGAAATTTACCAGTAGTTGCTGCATTTCCCACCCAAGGCTTATACTCGAGTCATTAAGTTTTCCCCGTTTTTTGTGGCAAAATTAAGGGTCTCGGCTTATACTTGGGTCGGCTTATACTCGAGTATACACGGTAATTAATAACTAAACAACAAAAGTTTTTTGCTATATTATATTTACATATATTTTACTATAATATACATATATATATATATATAATGTGTTTTACCAGTTTGCTGCATATTCTCATGCATTTACTCTAGATGCAATCAGTTTCAAATGCATTTGAACACATTGTGATTCATTTATCACATTTACAATTATTGTCAACATTTGGATCATGTTTACATGTTATGCGCACCGCTCCCCTTCCCCTCCGTTATTTTAACCCCTTAGTGACAGAGCCAATTTGGTACTTAATGACCGAGAACATTTTTTCAATTCTGACCACTGTCACTTTATGAGGTTATAACTCTGGAACGCTTCAACTGATCCCTCTAATTCTGAGATTGTTTTTTCGTGACATATTGTACTTCATGTTAGTGGTAACATTTCTTCGATATTACTTGCGTTTATTTATGAAAAAAACGGAAATATGGCGAAAATTTTTAAAATTTTGTGTTTTTGTGCCCTTAAATCAGAGAGATATGTCACAAAAAATAGTTAATAAATAACATTTTCCACATGTCTACTTTAAATCAGCACAATTTTGGAAACAAAATTTTTTTTTGTTAGGGAGTTATAAGGGTTAAAAGTTGACCAGCAATTTCTCATTTTTACAACACTTTTTTTTAGGGACCACATCACATTTGAAGTCATTTTGAGGGGTCTATATGATAAAAATTACGAAGTGTGACACCATTCTAAAAACTACACCCCTCAAGGTTCTCAAAACCACATTCAAGAAGTTTATTAACCCTTTACGTGCTTCACAGGAACTGAAACAATGTGGAAGGAAAAAATGAACATTTAACTTTTTTTGCAAACATTTTAATTCAGAACCATTTTTTTTATTTTCACAAGTGGAAAAACAGAAATGTAACCATAAATTTTGTTATGCAATTTCTCCTGAATACGCCAATACCCCATATGTGGGGGTAAACCACTGTTTGGGCGCACCGCAGAACTTGGAAGTGAAGGAGCGCCGTTTGACTTTTTCAATGCAGAATTGGCTGGAATTGAGATCGGACGTCATGTCACGTTTAGGGAGCCCCTGATGTGCCTAAACAGTGGAAACCCCCCACAAGTGACACCATTTTGGAAACTAGACCCCTTAAGGAACTTATCTAGATGTGTGGTGAGCACTTTGAATGCCCAAGTGCTTCACAGAAGTTTATAACGTAGAGCCATGAAAATGAAAAATCGCATTTGTTTACACAAAAATGATCTTTTCGCCCACAAATTCTTACTTTCACAAGGGTAACAGGAGAAATTAGACCACAAAAGTTGTTGTGCGATTTCTCCTGAATACGTCGATACCCCATATGTGAGGGTAAACCACTGTTTGGGCGCACCACAGAGCTTGGAAGTGAAGGAGCGCCGTTTTACTTTTTCAATGTAGAATTGTCTGGAATTGAGATCGGACTCCATGTCGCGTTTGGAGAGCCCCTGATGTGCCTAAACAGTGGAAACCCCCCACAAGTGACCCCATTTTGGAAACTAGACCCCCCAAGGAACTTATCTAGATGTGTGGTGAGAACTTTGAATGCCCAAGTGCTTCACAGAAGTTTAGAATGCAGAGTCGTGAAAATAAAAAAATATTTTCTTTTCCACAAAAAAGATATTGTAGACCCCAAGTTTTTATTTTCACAAGGGTAAGAGGAGAAATTGGACCCCAAAAGTTGTTGTCCAATTTATCCCGAGTACGCTGATGCCCCATATGTGGGGGTAACCCACTGTTTGGGCGCACGGCAGAGCTCAGAATGGAGGGAGCACCATTTGACTTTTTGAGCGCAAAATTGGCTGTCGTGTTTGGAGACCCCCTGATGTAACTAAACAGTGGAAACCCCCCAATTCTAGCTCCAACCCTAACCCCAACACACCCCTAACCCTAATCCCAAGCCGATCCATAATCCTAATCACTAACCCTAACGATAATCACAACCCTTACCCCAAAACAACCCTAATGTCAAGCCTAACCATAACCCTAATCAAAACCCTAAATCCAACACACCCCTAATCCTAATCTCAACCCTAACCTCAAACCTAACCCTAATCCCAATACACCCCTAATCACAACCCTAACCTTAACCCTAATCCCAAACCTAACCCTAATCCCAAGCGTAACCCTGATGCCAACCCTAACCCTAATACCAACTCTAATCCAAACCCTAACCCCAAATCTAACCCTAACTTTAGCCCCAACCCTAGCCCTAATTTTAGCCCCAACCCTAACCCTAGCCCTAAGGCTACTTTCACACTTGCGTCATTTGGCATCCGTCGCAATCCGTCGTTTTGGACAAAAAACGGATCCTCCAAATGTGCCCGCAGGATGCGTTTTTTGCCCATAGACTTTTATTGCCGACGGATCGTGACGGATGGCCACACGTCGCGTCCGTCGTGCACTGGATCAGTTGTGTTTTGGCGGACCGTCGGCACAAAAAACGTTCAATGTAACGTTTTTTTGTACGTCGCGTCCGCCATTTCTGACCGCGCATGCGTGGCCGTAACTCTGCCCCCTCCTCCCCAGGACATAGATTGGGCAGCGGATGCGTTGAAAAACTACATCCGCTGCCCACGTTGTGCACAATTTTCACAACGTGCGTCGGTATGTCGGGCCGACGCATTGCGATGGCCCCGTACTGACGTAAGTGTGAAAGAACCCTAGCACTGAATTTAGCCCCAACCTTAACCCTAAATTTAGCCCCAACCCTAGCCCTAACCCTAGCCCTAACCCTAGCCCTAACCCTAGCCCTAACCCTAGCCCTAACCCTAGCTCTAACCCTAGCCCTAACCCTAGCCATAACCCTAACCCTAACCCTAACCCTAGCCCTAACCCTATCCCTAACCCTAGCTCTAACCCTAATTTTAGCCCCTACTGCTCTTCTCCTGTCGGCCGGCAGATGGTGATAGATGGCGGGCGCACCGCGCATGCGCCCGCCATTTTCTTTTCCCCGGCAGCCAGGAGGAGCAGCAGGAGGACCCAGGGACACCGGTGAGTATGATAGGGTCCCTGAATCCCCCTATTTCTCTGTCCTCTGATGTGCGATTACATCAGAGGACAGAGATTTACACTTTGATTTCTTCTTTTTTTTTGCGGTCGCCGGAAAACAGTTAATTACCGGCGATCGCAAAACAGGTTTTACCGACCCCGATCATGTTCTTTGGGGTCTCGGCTACCCCCGGCAGCCAAGACCCCAAAGATTCTCCCGGTGCCGGGCGGCGGGCGCACTGCGCATGCGCCCGCCATTTTGAAGATGGTGGCGCCCACCGGGAGCCACGAGGAGCACCGGGGGAGATAGGTGAGTATCGGGGGGCTATCTGGGACCCCTTTTCTCTGTCCTCTGATGTGCGATCACATCGGAGGACAGAGAAATTAAAAAGAGATCGCTTTTTTTTTTTTTTGCGATCGCCGGTAAACGGTTAATTACCGGCGATCGCAAATGCGGGGTCGGTAAAAAACCCTCCCGAATCATGTTCTCTGGGGTCTCGGCTACCCCCAGCAGCCGAGACCCCGGAGAAAATCCGACTCTGGGGGGCGCTATTTACTTTTTCCACAGCGCCGTTAATTAACGGCGCTGTGGTTTAAGTACCCTTAGCGGCCGCCGTTAAAAGGCGTATCGGCGGTCGCTAAGGGGTTAACCTTTCCCCATTCTCTTCTTTTTTTATCATGGGGTTGTGTTTTTATTGTTTATTGCTTTAAGAAAATTCATTATTTTCAAGAAGAACAACTTATCCATTTTTGCCTAATTATTTTTAACTTTGTAGGTTTTCAGTTTGTATGTTCATAGGTATTTACTATTTTTTTGGGGGGTATTTCCTTCTATGTAGGTTTATATGTCTCGCTGAGCTGCCTCTAGTAGCATTTGCAACACTGCTGCATCCTCCTGCTGCTGGTAAGTCTCTGCCTGGCTCTAGGGAGGTGAGGCCACTTTCTTTAGGCACATAACATTATCATGTCCTGCAGAGGTGAGGTTCTCTGGCCTATCCCCAAGCAGCAGGGGGTTTATTAGGTGGCCCCTCCCACCACTCCTTGCCTGATGTAAGGTTCTAGCTCAGTCTCTGTCTCAATTCCTGTAAGGTGCACCCTTCTATCTTCTCTCCTGTTTTCTGACCCGGCTTGTTATCCCTTTATTCTGACCTCTCTGCTCCTGACCTCAGCTACGTACATTGAACCCGTGCAGCCTGCCCTGATCCTGGATTGTCTGACTCAAGTCTTTGCCTTCATCCTCCTATACCTTGTACCTGTGTCTCTGATCCTCTGGTGAGCTGCTGCAGACCCGGGGGCTGTCCTAGTGTGGTACCTAGTGAATAATCTTGGCAAAGCCTATCTTCACCATCAGAGGCTCCAGTGAACACCCGGTAGTCACTTAGTTATTCCTCCAGGGTAAGCCCAACCCCCGGCGCAGTGGGTACACATCCACCAGCATTACACTCCTCACTGCCACTTAGTGCAGATGTTCCCTTAAGTGATGCTATCACATTGCCTGACATCCCCAGTATTGTATCTTAATTAACCAGCCGACTATTATTTCAGTAGGCCCAGTGACATGAGCTAGAGTACATGTGAGAATGACTGTTGGCTAGTGATGAGCGAATATACTTGTTACTCGAGATTTCGCGAGCACGTTTGGGTGTCCTCCGAGTATTTTTTAGTGCTGGGAGATTTAGTTTTCCTCACCTTAGCTGAATGATTTACATCTGTTAGCCAGCTTGATTACATGTGGGGATTCCCTAGCAACCAGGCAACCCCACATGTACTTATGCTGGCTTACAGATGTAAATCATTCAGCTGTGGCGCTGAAAAATAAATCTCCGAGCACTAAAAAATACTCGGAGGACACCCGAGCGTGCTTGGGAAATCTCGAGTAACGAGTATTTTCGCTCATCACTACTGTTGACCCTTATTGTCATTGATTTAATGTTCAATGGCTGCCATTTGTTAACTGTCCACTGGTTACCTATTGTATCTGTCCTTGTATTGCAGTCCTAGTATTGTTCTAATATCTTTGGGAAACAAAGGCACAATGTTTGTTAATATGTTGATGACCCATTTGTGCTCTGCAATATGAAGGGCAATCTATGCATGTGGTTTGAACACTCCAACAGTGAGGGATGGCCCCCTAACACCTTCCCCCAACCCTGTGGTGGAATGACTAAATGAAAAGTTGTGACCTATAAAAAGGAGGATCTGCCTGTGCTCAGAGAGACAGAGAGGGAGACAGCCAGAGATTCTGCTAAGGCATCCAAACATCCAGGGGACCCTACAGGACTGCTGTCAATACATCATGGCCCCATCACGAGGGACACGGATCTATCATTCTACAGAAAACTACCTAGGGGACCTCATCCCTGGTTGGAAGAATACAGATCTGCTCCATTGACCATCGCTGGAGAAAGCCAGGATTGGGACCCGCTGGTCACCTGGCTCCATGGAGATGTTCGGAGAAGCCAGATTGTGACCCTCGGGTCAACTGGACTTGTACCTCAATGGACTGTAATGTTCCTATGCTTGTCATTACCTCCTTTCTGTGTGCGTGCCATAGGTGAGGTAGTCAAACCTGGGAGTTCTGAAGTAACAGCTGCTATTATCCTGGTGAGTCAGCGGAAGGGTGAGACTGTAATATGCACCATCTTGGGGTATTTTGCTGGGACTGTTCTACATGTTATCTGCCTGTTTTGTGGTTCAATAAAGCATTGCCACACTGTTTTACCCTCACCCTGTGTTGTCTGAGTAGCGTTACACCCACGTTAAAGGAAGAGCGGGACTGCGGTGGGATGATCCCTGGTCCATGTGGTTTAAGCTAGCGTACCGGGACACCCTCCGACCACCATATCTCCACACTCTGTATTACCCCAACCTCTGGCAGGCTGCAGGCCTGATGCAGCCTGGGGCCCTCCAGAGTGAGTGACAAAGCAGGGAGCCCATCGCTCTCTGCTCTGCTGCAGTTTTCAATGCTGAGGTTGTGGCTATCGATAAAAGTCATGAAACCTGATACAGCCTACTGTGCCATGTAGATGTAGCCAAATAGGCCATTTAGCCTCGATTCTGACTATCTATATTAAGGCTTTAGCAGGGGTTAAAAATGCTGATATATACTTGCAGGGTTTTTTCTCTATTATGTTTTAAAGTACAAGTTTAGGGGGGTGTAGTTTTTTGTATTGCAGCGCCGCAGAGACCTGGTCGTTGCAGTAGTATCGCTCTGCCACTAAGGGGAGTGATGGTACGTCTGATGGCACTAAAGGAGTTCATCTGACCAGGTATCACCAGCACACATTACACTTCACACTCCGGCCACTAGGGGGAGCAAAAGGTTTTATTTATTAGGCCACTCCTCACACTGGTAAAACTAGGGGTTGGATAGGAAGTTAGTCAGAAGCTGACTGGGTTTTGTTCAGGCAACATCCCGTGGCAGGGGGTTTTGCGGGGGGAAGATTCAGGGGGGTCCCTGTCAGATGTGGGAACCTGGCAGGCACCTAGCAACAAGGATAGAACGTTACGGAGCCGCGCCTGCACTATCTGCGGCGGCATCCAAAGAAAGGACACGAAGCGAAGGATATTGTGGACAGTGAGAAACGAGATCAAAGCACAAAGGAGAGCCAGTAGGAGTTGTGCCTGGAGAACGGCAACATCCTACTGAGGCGCGTAGCCGGTGCCCGGAACACCGTGGAAGTAACTGACTTTATGCCTTACTTCAAATACCGCAGGACAGTTAATTATAGGTTGGCTGTCTACCTTACATCACCTAAGCAGACATAGGGGGCAACGCGTGGAGAGGGGTATCTCTAGGGTCCCGGAAGAGCTCCGAGCCTTCCCGTCAAACAGGTGCATCCTAGCCATAACAAACCTGGGGGACGGAGAATAGAAAGAACGAGAAAGAACTAGAAAGAACGAGAACAGAAGTTGTGAGGACTATCCCGAATGCTCACCAGGGAAGCACTACAACACACAGGCGCTAGTGGTAGGCAACGATTTCCACCTGCAAAGGGAACTTTGGATGTGCCTTCGGACCAGCTGGTCTCAGACAGCCCTGTTAACAGTGCTCTGGATTGAGGATCCTGAAGTCACCAGTAAAGAGGTAAAGAGACTGCAACCCTGGGTCCTCGTTATTGACTGCACCTCACACCATCGCCACCTACACCACTGGGAAGCCCTGGGGACATACTTCACCTGTGGGATGGTATACCATCTAGCTGCCATCACATCACCCCAGTGGACCCCGAGCAGCGTCGGTCACCCTGACCGAATACCACAGGTGGCGTCACGAAACCTTGACAGACTTGTATCACCTTTTATTGGACGCCCCTTAGCAGGGTCACGGACCGGGTCCAGCCACCATGACAACCCCAGAACTGAGCCAGAGAGGACCGGTACCGAGTAACCCGCGGCCCTGCATCTGGGGGCGCTCCAGTATCAATACACATTAAATTATAGTTATTTTTGTGTGAATCAAAACATTTTAGAGTCCGGAAAAATTTTTCAATTTTTCACTCTGTCTACGCTCAACAAAACAAGAAAAGTATGCCAATAGAAATACGCTTTACCGAAAAAATCCAAGTATATTCTAAAATGCTGCAGAGAGGACATATCAGATAATTTATTCATAACTTGTCAGATTCCTGTATATATTTCTGTAAATCCCTGCTGCTTCTCAGATAAAAGATATCATATTGCTTTTTGCCTACTTGCAGGATGAAAGGAAGATATGAGGTTAGTCATCATCTGTGTATAACTGATTCTTCTGCACAAGCAGAGCTGCATCCATTTTCGAGAGCTTTTTTTTTCTTTGTAGCTGTAAATACCTTTGTTGTAGGTAGTTGCCGACCCGGTGGAGCAATGAAATTTAACCTATTCAGATTGCCTGTGTTCCATAATGGAAGTTTCAAGGGATGAACAAATGCATGAAGGTACAATAGATAGGCAGCAAAGAGAAGGAATAAAATGGTGCCACTGATGGAGTAAGGCGATGCTTTCCATAATGTTATAAGCAATGGGGCTCCAGTAGTGGTAAATTCCGTTCGATATGATTTGCATTTAATTAAAGATATCGAAAATTTGACATTTTTTTTTAAATGTAGCAATTTTCAATCTTTGAATTTTTATAACTTTAAACCAGATAGTTATTCAGTACAAAAATAGATAACTACCGTAATAACATTTCGCACATGTCCACTTTATTTCAGATTTTTTTTTTCATTTTTTTTATTGCGAAGTTAGAAGGGTTAAAAGTTTATCAGCAATTTCTCATTTTTCCAGCAAAATTTAAAAAACTAAATTTTTTTTTCTCTGCTTCACATTTGAAGTGTTATTGAGGGGCTTATGTGACAGAAAATATCGAAAAGTGACATCATTCTAAAAACTGCACCACTCAAGGTGCTCAAAACCCCATTTGAAAAGTGTATTAACCCTTTAGGGGCTTCACTGGAATGAAAGCAATGTGTAAGGAAAAAATGAAAAGTTTACTTTTTCCCACAAAAATATTGCTTTAGTCCCAAATTTTTCCATTTTCAAAAAGGTAACAGGAGAAAATGGACCATACAATTTGTTGTGCAGCTACTTCTGAGTACACTGATTCCCAATATGTGATGGAAAGCTACTGTTTTGGCCTATGGCAGGGCTCGGAAGGTAAGGAGCGCCAATTGAATTCTGGAGCGCAATTTTGACTGGAATAGATTGCAGATGCAATGTCACATTTGAAGAACTCTTGACATGCCAAAACAGCAAAACAACCCACAAGTGACCCTATTTTGGAAACTACACTTCTTGGGGAATTCAGCTAGGGGTCTAGTGAGCATTTTTAACCCTCAGGATATTCACAGAATTCTATAACAATGGGCTCAATGGAAAATTAAAATTTTTGCCACTTAAATGTTGTTTTGACCCCAAATTTTCAATTTTAAAAAAGGATATTAAGAGAAAATGAATGATAACATTTGTTATGCAATTTCTCCTGAGTAAGTCAAGACCCCAAATGTGTTCAAAAACTACTTTTGAGGCACAGTGCAAAGCTCAGAAAAGAGGGAGATCCATATTGGAGTTCAGATTTTGCTGGCATGGTTTGAGGGTGCCATGTCACATTGCCAGAGCCTTGAGGTGTCAGAACAACAGAATCCCCCCCATATGTGACCCCATTTTACAAACAACACTTATCAATGAATTTATTTCTGCAGCGAGCATGTTGGTGTAAGGAGAAGCACCGGATCGCGGGCACTTGTACCACGACGAGTCCGGAACTGCTAAGGCTGTGTCCCCTGTTGTCCGGGGGGAAGGCATAAGGGCCTGAACAGAGCCTGTGACCCGGAAGCAGGGGGCGCACACAAGCAACATCGTGAGTGGTTGCAGTTAGTTTTGGTGCGGACAGGCAGCGTGCAGCAGGCTAAGGAGTGTGCTCCATTTCCTGAGCACCCGCGCCCCGTGGGTTCGCGCCCGCCAGCTCCCGCCACCACCCGAGTGACTGTCAGAGACCGAGGTGTCGGATGCCCTGCCTCTGCGTGACTGAGAGGTACTGCCTGCCTTGTGGCTGAGAATACAGTGCACGGGCTGCCTAGAAAGAGCCGGGTAGCAGACGAACTTCTGCAGCCTACCTGGCCCATTGCTGCTGATCACCTCATGTTGGACCCTGCAAGTGCCGCGGCCATTCTCATACCGGCCATGCCAACATATGGACTAGGGGCTCAGCAGAAAGTACCGGAGACCAACTGAAAGATAAGAAAAACAAATTAGATTATACTCACCCAGGGGTGGTCCAGTGCAGTCTGGGTCCGATGGGTGTCACAGGTATTGGTCCTGTGCCTCCCATCTTCATACGATGACGTCCTCTTCCTTGCTTCTGTTGCGGCTCCTGCACAGGCGTAAGTCTCTGCCCTGTTGAGGGTAGAGCAAAGTACTGCAGTGCTCAGACATCGGGAAAGGTCAGAGAGGCCCGGCGCCTGCGCACTGCAGTACTTTATGCTGCCCTCAACATGGCAGAGAATTACACCTGTGCAGGAGCCGAGACAGAAGCAAGGAAGAGGACATCATCGTATGAAGATGGGAGGCGCCGGACCCGGACCTGCGACACCCATCGGACCCGAATCACACCGGACCGCCCGTGGGTGAATATAATCTTACTTGTTTTTCTTATCTTTCAGGCTTCATTGGGGGCTTATGTACAGCATTACAGAATGCTGTAGATAAGCCCCTAATGGCGGTGGCCGCAGCTTATATGCGAAAAATGAGGAGACAGATTCCTTTTAAATGCAGTTTAGACATACTGCTGGGCTCAGAAGAAATGGGGAAATTTGGATTTGGGGGCGCAGAAGTAGCTGGATTTCTTTTGGGGGGCATGGAGCCATTAAGCTGTTCCAGAGCCTTTGTGCTACAAGTAACGTAGAAGCCCCCTATATTTCCATTGACAGATGACCGACCTTAGTGAGGACTTGCTTATTTTGTGGATTGAGTTGAAGCTTTTATTGGGAACATTTTGCATAATAACATTTATGAGCACATTTATCCGGCACTCTACGCTGAGCACTTACACCAAGGTTTCCATCTAAATCTCCAAATGACATAATTGAGATGAAACCCCAGAGCGATCCGCTCACTATAATGAGGCAACAGAGTTACTCTGGATTCCGTCTGGCTTTTGTTCAGTGGCATCTTTTCGGAAGTGCACAACACTGTGGCGGACTGCGCCGGATCACAGGCCAGGAGGCTTCCACAGTGTCTCCATCTGCCTCATTATAAGGAATCTTCCACCAGAGATTCTGTCTAAGGCCACATGCACACATTGAGTATTTGGTGAGTTTTTCACCCCAGTATTTGTAAGCCAAAACCAGGAGTGGAACGGTCAGAGGAAAAGCATAATAGAAACATTTGCACCACTTCTGCATTTATCACCCACTCCTGGTTTTGGCTTACAAATACTGGGGTAAAAAATCACCAAATACTGAAGGTGTGCATGTGGCCTAAATCACGTATCTCAGAGATTCAAATTGAAATGCCGGTGTAAGCGCTCAGCGTAGAGAGTAGGATATAAGTGAGCCAAGCCTTACTGCGATCTTTAGGAGGCAGAATTACAGCGACAACAGATTTATATCTTTTTTATATATATGGCTGCTGTCACACACTAAGGCTATGTGCACACGTTCAGGAATTCATGCAGAAAATTCCTGTGAAAATCCGGACATTTCTGGCAGATTTCCGCATGAAATCTGCATGCGTTTTTTTGCGTGTTTTTTTGCGCGGTTTTGACGCGGGTTTGACGTGGTTTTGACGCGGTTTTTGCGCGTTTTTTTCCGGACATTTCCCAATGCATTAGAAAGTGGGAAAACCGCAAAAAAACCCGCAAAATTAATGAGCAGGTTCATTATTTTTCCGCAATGCGTTTTTCATGCGGAAAAACGCACATCATGTGCACAGAAATTGCCGGTTTCATTAAAAATGATAGGATGCTTAATGTATGCAGATTATTTGCGGTTTTATAGCGTTTTTATAGCGCAAAAACGCTAGAAAACCGCAAATACTCTGCAACGTGTGCACATAGCCTAAAAAATGCTGTGTAAACACATCACCATCTTTTCAAAGCTATAATTCTTCTATATTTCTACTGACAGAGTCATATGAGGGTTTTTTTTGCGGGACAAGTTGACTTTTTTATTGGTACCACCTTTGGGCATATAACATTTTTTGATATCTTTCAATTTCGATTTTTCAGAGGCAAAAGGAACAGTAACCAGCAAATCAGAAATTGCTTTTTGGATTTTTTTTTCTATGCCATTCACCATATGGTAAAATTGATAAGGCAGTGTTATTCTTCGGGTCAGTACGATTACAGCGATATCACATTTATATAGTTTTTTTTAAATGTTTTGCCGCTTTTACACATTAAGAACTTATACAAAAAAAATTTACTTTTGCATCACTTTATCCTTAAGCTATAACTTTTTTATTTTTCCACTCATGGAGCTGTATCGCATCTTGTTTTTTGCAGGACAAGCAGACGTTTTCAGCTAATACCTTTTTTAATTTCCATTTGACATTTTGATCATGTTTTATTCCACTTTTTATTTGGCAGTATGTTGAAAAATCATAGTTTTTTATTTATTGTTTTATGATGTTCACTGAAGGGGTTAACTAGTGTGACAGTTTTATAGGTCAGGTCATTCCCGATGCAGAGATACCAAATACGTGTACTTTTTTTTTGCTTGTTTTTACATAAATATGCCTATTTATTGATACAATTTTTTCATTTTTTTAACATTTATTTTGCAACATTTATTAAAATAATTTTACAATTTTCTTTTTTACTTTTTTACTTAGCCCCTCTATAGAACTTTTATCATTCTGATAGGTGGTATAATGCAGTGCAATGCATTATACCTGTCAGTGCTGCACTGACAGAAGTGTTTTAGACTATGCTCCTGGCGTGGTCTAAATAGACTTCAGTAACTAGTAGACCTGGAAATCATCATGATGACCTCGGGTTGCTATGACAACGATCTGGCCCTCGTGATGACGTTATCATCAACCCTTTAACAAGCGTTGCCACATGACAAGATAAAAAGCCAAACCAGAAACTCAATTTGCAGACACATGTTCCAGGATGTTTGACCCTCAGCAGTGTAAAGCAGGAGGATTTATTTGGCTGGGTGAGATGCCTCTGACAGTGTGTTTAAGGGTAAAAGTTCTTCTTGTGAAGAGTGCCAAGTTGGCATAGAGAGAGTTATAGGCCATTTCTTACATTTTTAAAGAACTAAAGGTAAAGTTGCGGCTTGCAGAGAGTGCCAAGTTCATGTAGGGAGACTTATAAGCCATGACCATGATCTATAAGTCTACATACACCAACTTGGCACTCTCCATGAGAAGAAACTTACAGGCAATGGCCTAGAATTCTCCCTATGCCAGTTTTACACTATCCACAAGAAGACCTCCAAAATAAAAAAAAATAGAAATTTAAGTTTTAAATATGGTAATTAAAATGCACTAAAGGATTCATTATAATGGGGTCATTTTTAAATTAAGGGGATATAGACCCTCATAGGGTTATTGATTTTGTTGGTCTGGTATGTTTCAGATTCAATTCTATTTCAATTAGAAAATGGGCAGAGAAGTATCTTTAAGTCTCAGAGACCATTTGCAGAACCTTTAAAGGGAACCTGTCATGTCTCATGCAACCCTGCATTCTTGTAAAGTCTTTTAAGTGACACAGAACAAGTGCTGCGATAATATAAAATTGAAGTTTTCATCTGCAACATTCGTCTGCTAATGAGCCAGGACTAGTCCAGTAGGGTGTCTTTACCCCTGGACTGTCCTGCCTCGGATCTTCTATTCACACCTCCCTCCCCTGACCATGTTTGATAACCTGGATGCAATTCTTAGCTTGGTAGGACCACTGACACATTGTGCGAATGTGCAAGATTTATGGCTGCCACCATGGGGACTGTATTGAGGATTTCAATTGTGCCCCATAGAGGTGCAATTGGAAGATTCGAGCCAGGATTTGTTTGGAGGAAGAGACGTCGTACTGGACAAGTCTTGCTTCATAAGCATATGCACTGCAAGTTAAAACTTCATTTTTTAATTAAGCACCTTTAAAAGCCTTCATTATAATACAGAATTTTGCATATATATCCAGGGCCGTATTTAGAGTTTCTGCTGCCCTAGGCACTTTTAGTGCTGCCTCCCCCATTGGTGAGTATGACACTATCGGCAGTGACTTTGCCATAAATCGATGATGTGAAAGTAGCCTTTTGCAGCAGATCCAGCAGTTTTTCCGCATCTGCTGTGTAACGGATCACTTACGGCAACACTGCGTTTGGCCTCATTCATTCCCTATGGGACTTGTGCGGCACTTGCGGTTTTGCCGCGATCCGGCAAATGCGGTACTTGCAGCAATGGAAAAAAACACTGCCAGCAGTGTTTTTTGTATCACCGCAAGTGCATAATCACAAATGCCGCACATGTCCGCAAGTAGCCATCACTACCTTTCCCTGCACCTTCCTAGCTCATCCCTAAGGCTACGTTCACATTAGCGTTTTGCGTGTTTGCGTCGGGCGACGCAGCGGCGACGCATGCGTCCCTATATTTAACATGGGGGACGCATGGACATGCGTTGTGCTGCGTTGTGCGACGCATGCGTTTTTTTTGCCGCAAGCGTCGGGCGCAGAAAATGCAACAAGTTGCATTTTTCTTGCGTCCAAATTTCGGCAAAAAACGACGCATGCGTCGCAAAACGCGTTTTTGCGTGCGTTTTGGTGCGTTTTTATTTGCGTTGTGCGTTGCGTCGCCGACGCAGCGGCGCACAACGCAAATGTGAACGTAGCCTAACCATCCCTCTCTGACCTAAAACTACACTATAAAGCTTTAGAAAAACAATTTATTAACTGCCATATTCCTATGATAATGAGGCTCCAGGCTACGGCGTAGACTGGGACAGGCAGTCTTCGGGTCTCCATTCTCTCTCTGTGAACCCCTCAGTCCCTGCCTCACTCCCTGTGCACAGACCTCCCTCCACCGGAACCCGGTAATCACCGCTCACAGTGGCATACCGGCAGAGATGTATCTAGGGTTTCTTGTTGTGAATTCTGTTGGCAAGCTCCCTCCTGTGGTCATGAATGGTACTTCGGCTGGTTCTGTCCATGGGCTTCCTCTGGTGGTTGTGAGTGGGGCTGCGGCTTCTGAGTTTCCTTCCACAGGTGACGAGGTTAATTTGTTAGCTGGCTGCTCTATTTAACTCCACTTAGATCATTGCTCCATGCCACCTGTCAATGTTCCAGTATTGGTCTAGTTCACTCCTGGATCGTGCTTGTGACCTGTCTTCCTAGCAGAAGCTAAGTTCCTGCTTGTTTTTCTATTGTTTGCTATTTTTCTGTCCAGCTTGCTATTTTGATTTTTGTCTTGCTTGCTGGAAGCTCTGGGACGCAGAGGGAGCGCCTCCGCACCGTGAGTCGGTGCGGAGGGTCTTTTGCGCCCTCTGCGTGGTCTTTTTGTAGGTTTTTGTGCTGACCGCAAAGTTACCTTTCCTATCCTCAGTCTGTTCAGTAAGTCGGGCCTCACTTTGCTAAATCTATTTCATCTCTGTGTTTGTAATTTTCATCTTTACTCACAGTCATTATATGTGGGGGGCTGCCTTTTCCTTTGGGGAATTTCTCTGAGGCAAGGTAGGCTTTATATTTCTATCTTTAGGGCTAGCTAGTTTCTTAGGCTGTGCCGAGTTGCATAGGGAGCGTTAGGAGCAATCCACAGCTATTTCTAGTGTGTGTGATAGGATTATGGATTGCGGTCAGCAGAGTTCCCACGTCTCAGAGCTCGTCCTATATTATTAGTAACTATCAGGTCATTCCGTGTGCTTTTAACCACCAGGTCCATTACTGTCCTAACCACCAGGTCATAACAGTTTCTGGCACCAGGGGCAAGAATTCATTTTGGTGCCCTCCTCCCCGCCAAGGACATATGTGATTTGCACACTCAGTCATGTACCCACGAGCCGCTCTCCCTAATACTCTCAATGTTCAGTGAAAAACTGAGAGAAGCAGAAGAGAAGCTCGTTGTATGAAAATCGCATATGAGTGAAGTGTCCATGTGACGACTACTGGAACCTGCAGAGCTGAATCCTGAGATCGCAGCTTCTGAATTCTCACAACTAATGCCCTGCACACTTTTAGGATTCTCCCTTGCCGGTGGACGGTCCTGTCAGCACAAGCATGTGATCTGTATTCCGACTAGACGTGCCTGGCC
Source organism: Ranitomeya imitator (assembly GCF_032444005.1). Taxonomy (NCBI): domain Eukaryota; kingdom Metazoa; phylum Chordata; class Amphibia; order Anura; family Dendrobatidae; genus Ranitomeya; species Ranitomeya imitator. The sequence goes on from NC_091282.1 coordinate 669,494,211, forward strand.
TTACTCAGTTCATTTTCATTGACGGAGGCCACATATGTCTAGCCAGCACGTGACCGCATTATTGTAAATCCCCAGCACGAGAGAATCCTAACAGAGTGCAGGGCGCACTGTGAGAAGTCAGAAATCTGCAGTCACAAAGAATGACTGCAGACTCATTACAAACCTGGACATTCCCTTTAATGCTCCTAACATAAATAAAAACATGAGAATTAGTTAGTATCACAAATAGCATATACATCCAGGTACCTTATAGATGACGTCGCCTCTGGAGCCGTTCTTCTTTTCTTCATCTTGTCCAGAACCCATGATGAGTTTTCTCATCCACAGCCATCTCTGCAGACTTCCATCTTCTCTGCTCTTTTGCAGAAAATCTCCACATGACGCCCTTAAAGATACAAGTGTCATTATAAATTCCCCCTCACTATATTGTCTGCACAAAATATGACCCCCACACTGTCCCTCTTATAGTACATGCTCTTCACACTGACCTCTCCTTTCCATACCGGCCCCCTCTTCACACTGTCATCTCACACTGTGGCCCCCCTATAGGGCCCAGTGTTTATACTGTACTCTCTCATCACACTCCCCCTCCTTGGTATACTGTCCCCTCCTGGCTGTGCTCTTACACTGTCCCTCCATGCTATGCCCCTACTACTCAGTTTCTATTCTGTGCCCACTCACTTTTCTGCCCCATTCTGCCTCCTCACACTATGCTTGCTTGACCCCGGACTAAAAAAAAACAAAAAAACCTTGCTCAAGTGCGCCCCCCGCATCCTGCCGCCCCTGGCACGTGCCCTGAAGTGTCTAGTGGCAAATAGTGCCTAGTGGCAAATATGGCCCTGTATATATCACTATTGTATCTGTATTTTTGCTCCCCTTCTTCCCAGAGCCATAACTTTTTTATTTGTTGGTCAGTATGGCCATATCAGGCTTGTTTTTTGCAGGAGGACGAGCTGTACTTTTGAACGATACAATTGGTTTTAGCATATTATGTACTGGAAAATGGGAAAAAAATTCCAAGTGTGGTGAAATTGCAAAAAAAGTGCAATCCCACACTTGTTTTTTGCTTGGCTTTTTTTTTTACTGTGTTCACTATATGCTAAAACTGACATGCCATAGACACCAAACATGTCTAGGCTCTTTTTTATCTAAGTGGTTAACAAAAATTCCAAACTTCGTTAAAAAAAATTGCTCCATTTTCTGATACCAATAGCATCTACATTTTTCATGATCTCAGGTCGGGTGAGGGCTTATTTTTTGTGTGCCCAGCTGATGTTTTTAATTATACTATATTGGTGCAGATACGATCTTTTGATCGCCCGTTATTGCATGCTAATGCAATGTTCTGGCGACCCAAAAAAAACGTAATTCTGGCATTTTAACTTTTTTTCTTGCTAATCCTTTCTTTAATTGATAGATCGGGCAACTCTGAATGCGGCAATACCAAATATGTGTAGGTTTAATTTTCTTTATTGTTTTTTTTTTTTTTTGAATGGGGCAAAAGTGGGGTGATTTTAACTTTTATATATTATATATATTTTATAAACATTTTTTTAAAGTTTTGGCATGCTTCAATAATCTCCATGGGAGACTAGAAGCTGCCATAACCCGATCGCCTCTGCTACATACAGGCGATGATCAGATCGTCTGTATGTAGCAGAACTACTCACTTGCTATGAGCGCCGACCACAGGGCAACGCTCGTAGCAAGGCGGAAGTGACAACCATATAGGTCTGCAGGAGACCTCTGGTTGTCATGCCAACCCATCGGTGACCTGCGATCACGTGGCGGGGTTCATCAATGGGCGGATTTCCAGCTCGATTGCTGGAAGCGCATGTTAAATACCACTGTGAGTTTGACAGCAGCATTTAAAGGGTTAATAGCCACATGTGGATCGCGATTCTACCCACGGCTGTTTCAGGCACATGTCAGCTGTTCAAAACAGCTGACATGTGCTGGGAAAGATATGGGCTCACCGCCGGAGCCCACATCAAACGGAGGGTGTTGGACATCGACGTAATATTACGCCCGATGTTGGAAAGGGGTTAAATTGGAATGGGACTTGACAGATTCCCCTTAACTAGAGTTGGTGTGAATTCATTCACGAGACCTGGTCAATTGGATAGATGAATAATCTGTGGACACCAGACACTAAGCGCTAAGAACCTCCTCCTACCTGATGGCATCCTTGGCTCCTTTGTTACCAGCCAACTTGGCATGACATTATTGTTGTGGCTTGATGCACATGTGCATTCATACCAGGCCAGCTAATCAAAAGAAGAGCGTGAATGCTGGCAGGTAGGGGACAGTTTGCTGGGCTCCAGTACAGAGGCCACAGCTATAAGTTTGGGGACCTGTGGGTATCCGAAGATCAAGTGTCTTTTTAGAATGCAGCATATCAGTTTACCTTGCAGCTCCACCGCCGCAAGGTAAATAACTGGGCCCTATGTATAGGGTGCGGCAATTCCGGATGTGTGCAATGAACACATCCGGAATCACTGCGCGTACACTACGCTTTTGGGCATAGCGGGTTTTCTGCTCCGTCCAAAGCGCTGTGAGTCCCAGACAGTGGACACCTTAAGTCCCCAGGGCTCCCGGTGTGTAGCTGGTGATGGTGGTTAGTGTATAAAGAAATGGAGGACACAGGTGTGCAGTCTCTTTACCTGGTTTCCTGGAGACTTCAGGCATCCACAGTCCAGGGCACCAGATTACAGGTATAGGCAGGGTCCGGCCGGCTTGGAAGCAAGTTCAGAATCTCCTTTACCAGATGGAGTTAGAAGCCTTACTATTAGCGCGGTGATGTTGAAGTCCCTTACTGCCTATGGCTTCTGGCAAGGTCCTCACAGTTCTCTCTGTCCTCCATAAAGGTGGGACACAAACCCGTATGGCAGGTGGCTCGAGCCTTTTTACAGGGTCTCTATCATGACCCGGGCTCTATGTGCCACTGTGCCTCCTAGGTATTAGGGCGGACAGGTTACTTTAATAATCCAACTGTCCTGCCGCTTTCTGCTGTAAGTCTTAGAGTCCCTCACAACCTCGATCTGCCAGCTGCCGGTAATCTGCGCTTCACAGGGAGATAGCCCACACGCTGCTGTCCTTCCCTGGTGTCACTCTCCTGCACACTCACTTTACACTGTTCGTCCTTCTCTGTTTCCCTGTCCAGGAGCTGCAGCTCTTTCTTGTGGCTGCACAGCCTCTCTCACGTCTCTCTTCTTTCTGCCAGGAGCTGCAAACCCACACGTCTGCTCAGCTATTCTCCTATCATACCAGCTCCGCCTCAGCTGAAGTTAAGTGGCAAGCTCCTCTCTGGCTTTCTCCAACTCTCCTTCCAGCCTCAGACTGCTCCAGTCTACTATCAGGCTTTTCCCCTTCTCCTCACTCCACTCTGTTCTGTCCCTCTGACAGACTTCCTTCTCCCTTGGTCCCCTGGACCGACTGACTGCTTTCCCTCCAATCCAGAATGTCTAAAATAGGGAAGTTCCCCTTAAAACAAGGTTCAGAGCAACCTCTTCTGGCCTGGAGTGTGAACATGTTGTGTGCATTGTGATTACCTGATAGAAGAGATCTTCCCTTGCTTCCAAGCATGACATCACTCTCCCCGTGAGGAAAGCAATGCCACTGTGACGATCAGTGACTACCAGAACCCTGGGGCATCACATTACCGACTATCCTTCGCTTAGACCTGATGAGGCTATCGTTCTCATTTAGAAAAATAATATGCCTCAATGGCTGTATAATCATATCTAAAAGTGTTCCTACCCAACACCAACCTATAGTTGACATCTACTGTGCTGGCATCTGGGCACACTTCCTGTATGGAGCAGATCCAGGAGCTGAGATCCCATGGGTGCAGAGTGTGTTATACAGACGGTGCACAAGAGTATCTCCTGTGATCAGCGCTACTTCCGTTCTCAACAGTTTTGCCTCTTAGTTGCCACCATCAATTGTGACAGTGACATTTAAGAGATTACAAATGGGGTGAGGAGTAATTGTGTCCTCCATTTGCTTTCGTTACCTTATGAAATAATCATATGGGTTTTCATGGCATCTGAGGACCTACTGAAGACCACTGTCTGCCATGTTACTACAGCTACAGAGCCCATCCTACATGAATTTTACAATACACTGCCATTTTTGCAAAGTTTTGTGATATACGGCAGTTGGTTGGAGTGAAGGTGGGATGGATTTTAGGCGTTTTTTGACCAAAATAGCTTTAACTATGAACCCCATGTTATTTACATCTACTGTTACTATTTTCCAATTTACTTGCTGTAGAGGAGCGGTGGAGCAGCGACAGGAGCCGGCAGCTGTGACATCATACTCACCCTCCTCTCGCTGTCGCTGTTTCTTCGTCCCTGCATCTTTGTCCTGGCAGCTCTTCCTGTGCTGAGCAGTCACGTGGTACCGCTCATTAAGGTAATGAATATGTATGCGTGTCCACTCCCATAGGCGTGAAGCACATATTCATTACCTTAATGAGAGGTATCTCGTGACTGCTCAGCACAGGAAGAGCTGCCGCATCAGGACAATGGAGATGAAGGGACGTGCAGCGACGGTGCGAAGAGGGTGAGTATGATGGGGGAGGATGGGGGAGGACGGGAGGCATCCCAAACTGAGCCATGCATACAAGGATGGGATGGGGGAGCCCAGCCATGCATACAAGATGGAACAGGGGGAGAGCATGCATACAACGAAGGGACCAGGGGAGCCATGCATACAACAGGGGGAGCCACACAGAGCAGGACAGGACGGGGGAGCTACACATATCAGGACAGGGATGAGGGGACAATACCCGGCTTATACTCGAGTCAATAAGCTTACCCAGTTTTCCATGGCAAAATTAGGTGCCTCGGCATACACTCGAGTATATACGGTACTTGGGCCACGTAGAAGAGCAAGCCAGTGTAAACCTCTATCTGAAGATCTGGAAGGTCGACCACTGAGGACCTCACCTATCTTTCCAATGATAGCAAATTGGTTCTTTGTGTGATTCCTGCTTTGGAATAGTAATTTACAGAAACAATACATATAACTGATAAGGGCTAATCATGAAGGAGGAGAATATCACAGATTAGCGGCACACAATTTACTGTAAGTAGGCCCAATCCTATACCACGCTGGCATATTACATGTATAATAGTGCTGGTTATTACAGTCAATGTCAGAACATGACAAGGACCCGCTTAGGCTGTGTGCACACGTTGCTGATTTTTCGCGTTTTTTTCGTGTTTTTTTGCGATAAAAACGTTATAAAACTGCAAAAAAACAGCATACAATATGCATCCCATCATTTTGAATTAATTCTGCATGTTTTGTGCACATGATGCGTTTTTTTACGCGAAAAAACGCATCGCGGTAAAAATTCATTAATTTTGCGGGGTTTTTTTTGCGGATTTCTCACTATAAAATGCAATGGGAAATGTCCAGAAAAAAACGCATCAAAAACGTGGCAAAAACGCGCAAAAAACGCTTGCAGATTTCTTGCAGAAAATTTCAGGTTTTTCTCAAGAATTTTCTGCAAGAAATCCTGAACATGTGCACATAGCCTGAAAGTGTTAATTTTTACAAAATACCACAGTGTAATTTCCATAAATCAGTACAAGAGGCAGATTTAAGATCCAACTAGGAAGGACAATGACTTCTGAAGCTTAGGGCTGAGCTTTAACCCTTTAATGCCAGAAGAATTTTGGGCCTTAATGACCAAACACTTATTAGTGATTTTTTTTTTGTGCAGGTCATGGGTGAAGGACTAAAAGCTTTGTATTTGTTTAGCCTATTAAATTGATTTTTATTCTTTGTTTCATCAAAGGTAAGGTTTTATTATTATTGCTGCTATTAACATTAACTCTTAAATAGCTACAACTTTATAAAAATAAAGACAAAAAATGTATGGCTCCTCAAATGCATTAATGAGAAAAAACAAGAAGAAATGATGTCTCTGTGAAGTCATTAAGGGCTTAATTTTTTTTTTTTTTTTTTTTTGGGGGGGGGGGGGGGGAGGGGAACGTTTTTAGTAATTTACAAAAAAAATAAATAAATGGATTTCCAATTAAATAATACAATATACTGTCTATCTATTATCTATCTATTATCTATATATTATAGCTACTGTATCTATTATATCTATCTGTTATCTATCTGTTATCTATTATCTATCTATTATCTATTCTATCATCTATCTATTATATCTGTCTATCTATCTGTTATCTATCCATTATCTATCTATCTGTTATCTATTATCTATGTACTATCTATTTTCTATCTATCTATCTATCTATCTATCTATCTATCTATCTATCTATCTCATGTAAATTCAATTCAAAGAAGCTTTATTGGCAGGACCTAATAAACTTTAGTTTTGCCAAAGCATGTGTACAGTAGGGAATAGGGATAGGGACTGTGGGGATAATGGGTGGGAACTGTAGGAAAGATGGATGGGGCACATCCAGGGTGGGGTCAACAAAAGTCCATGGCATATCATAGTTGATGTTTTCTCTTCCTCTTTCATGGAGTTGGAATCCGGGAAAAGATTGGTCAGTCTCCTGAAGTGAGTGTCCCGCACTGCTGAGGATTTGGTGCAGTGTAGCAGGAAGGGGGTCTCATACTCCAGGGCCTCCAGGTCACAGTTTGGGCACAGTCTGTCTTCCCTGGGCTTGTAGCTCTGTGTTGGTTGGACTCAATGACCAGATTGTCTATCTATCTGATCTGCAGAAAAGTCAGCACACTCCAGAAAATAGTGGAAATAGTGTGGATAGCCACATGAGCAAATACAAGTCCATTATTTTTTGGACAATTTTTTTGTAATGCTACTTTATTTGTAGAGCTGCATTATAGAGTGGAGCTTTTTACTACTTTCCATGCATCAATTGTAAAACTGTGGGAGGAAGGATGTCCCAGACCAGGCCCCTTCCATGATGCTATGAACGCTAGATGTGCATATGAACATATTGTTTTTCTAAAACTATCCAATTGATCTTTAAACTAGAGCTATAACTTCTTAAGCACAAGGTCTTCTACAATTATATGTGCTGACTTTACGTAATACCAATTTTGGAGCTAATAGACTTTTTAATTTTTAAAAACCTCCCGAGTCTCAAAAGAATCTTTCTAGTGAAAACCTGTATATACTGTTGGGGGTCAGTCCTTTCTCTGCACTGAATGACACTGTGACTTTAAAGAGACCATGCTCCCCTCTGATTTGTGTGCAGTAGGACTAGTTACTTCTCCCCTGCAGGTTTCTGTGTGTTGGTTTTGGACAAGAAGCATGAAGTGAGAGAAGCCTCCTGTCTGAGGCAGGACTGTTTTATGTGTCCTAACAATGAGAGACTGGCAAATGAACTAATGGATCAAAGGAGAAGATAGTGCCCAGCTACTGCAGGTTTGTTCACCAGTACCGTGTCAGAAGGAAAGAGTCGCATCACACAGCATGGCTAATTCTCCACGGATAGCTATGACCTGACTAAGACGGTGGTACCAGTCATCTCTCAACATTGAAAGTGAGAACGAGACTTTACCGAATCTGGAAAAAGAGAGAAGGAAGGAAGAGCTCAACACAACAAACTCGGCTCAGCTGCAACAGGATCAAGCAGCAGCTACCAAACTTCCTTCTAATCTGCAGAACTGTGAGTGAAACACTGGTGTTTAAATGTGTTAGGGTGTAGAGCAAGTTTTTGTAGCGTGGACACTATAGCAGCGTGGCCCAATTATTGGAAGCCAGTTTGGAAGTTAGAAGAGTGTAGTCTATACAAATTGTTTATAATGCTTGTATTAGCCTTTGTATCTATATTGCTGTTATCATTCATTACAATAACTGTTAGGCTATGTGTCCATTTTGCAGAATGTCTGCAGAATTTTCCTGTGCAAAACCGGACTCCCTGCACAGGAAATCCGCTTGCATTTTTTTCTCGTTTTTCTCGCGTTTTTTGCTTTTTTTCCCGCAGCTTCCCAATGCAATAATATAGCAGCAAAATCGTGAAAAATCTGCAAAATTAATGAACATGCTGCATTTTTTTCCGCGGTGCGTTTTTTTCACGGAAACAAAACGCAGCATGGGCACATAAATTGCGGAATGCATTAAAATGATGGGATGCTTAATGTAAGCAGTTTTTAAGTGCTTTTGCAACGAAAAACCACCACAAAAATGCGAAAAAAACTCTAAAAATCCTGAATGTGGGCACATAGACTTAGCCTTAGTCATATTTTACAGCATATAATCCTCTATTTATCAATAAAGCCGGTGTTTTGTTTCTAGCTCCTCGTCTACTGTACTGTATTTGAATCCTTCCTGGCAGTGTCATTGAGGCACCGGATACAATACTAGACCAGGAGGAGGGATGTGAAGCTGCATAATGTCTCCCTCATTTATGCTGTGAAAGGGGAGTGGGAGCATGAGGAGTGAAATGTCTGGATGGCCACATCTATGTCTACTTCAATAGAAAAAATTACCTTTAAATAATAATATTTCTTTCCACTTAGTATTGCCGTTACACAGCTCCTTCTTGCTTTTTAAACACTCCACAAATGAAGACAATGGCAGCTTTAGTTCTCTTCAAATAAATTATTTCTTTATCTCAAAAAATGGCACAGAATTACACCCATTTTCCGAATTCATAGATCAATCTTACATGCAGGATGTACACCATAGTGAATAATTCCAAGCATAGTGTGGAATAGACAAGTGAAGGTTTCATTCCAAATAGGAACAGGCAGAGAATCTTCCTAGTAAAAACCTATATAATATTAGACAAGGAGGAGGAGGGGTGTGAAGCTGCATATTATCTCTCTCAGTTATGCTGTGAGAGGGGAGTGGGAGCAGGAGGAGGGAAACATCTGGTTGACTCCTCAACCACATCTTTGTCTACAACATCTTTGTACAATAGGTATTCATTACAATTTATTAATTAAAGTATATTTTATCTAATTATTGATTTGTAAGTAGCACTATATTTGAATTTAATGCTAGGCTTCAAACTATTAAAAAAGTAATATAAAAATCCAACTTCTTTCTGCCTTCAATTATAATAAGGGCCTCTTACAGATGAGCTCAGGTTAAAGATTCATTTCCATCTTAATAAATGGGAATTGTCTGATAGAGCTTGTAAATACAAGCAATTTTGAAATGTACTGCTTCTTAAAATTTTCAGCTGTTCAAGATATTAACACTTTTGTTTTTTATTTTTGGAATCACTGTTAAGCAATCCAGGTTCAAATGAACAAGTTATTACTTTTTAATTCTGGCCAGCTTCAGAACAGTGCTTATAAGTTAGACAGCAGGAGTGGTCGGTCTCCTGAGCAATAAACTGTATACAAACGAAAACTGTTAATATCTTAAGAACAGCTACAAATTTTAAGAAGCAGTGAATTGCAAAATTGATTATATTTAAAAGATATATTTGCAAATAGCAATCTATAAAAATGAAAATATCCCTTTAAGAGTAAGTCTCCACAGTCCTATGAAATGTTTTCAGAGTGTCAAATGTGTCATATCAATGAAATTGCTAAGTTCTCCTTGGTTGGAAACTAAACTGGCCATCTGTCATGAAACCACAGGGGAAAACTATCAGAATTGTTTTTCACTTTTACATTATTCTATCCATGTCACATTGAATAAATTGGAAACATTGTATTCAGCGCATGATACACATTTCAGAATGATGAGTGTATTATTCTATCTCCCATATGTAGATATTGGATATTAAGCACATAATACTAAGTAACTAATAATCAAGATAAGATTTAAGATTATAGTCATTAGGACCAAATAAAATGCTCAGTTTATTATATAAAATTGGTATCCAAATACGTAACACTTTGATTTCACCACTTTACCTCAAGAAGCGATTTCAATTCCTGCACCTCTGATTGAGACGTCTTAATTTTTTTCCCTCTACTTCTGAAGTAGAAGAGGTCACAGAGAAATGTAAGTATTTCCAAGGTAATGCATTCAAAACCATCATTAGAAATCATCAAACTCTGTAAATTAACTGTCTTCCACTGCACACTGCTACACTGATCACTGTCATTGCCCAGGGACAGGGCCGTCATCAGGGCATTACTACCCTGACTGGCGTATGGGGCCCGGTGGGCAGAGGTAGCCCGCATCGGGCCCCATCTCTTCTGCTCATCAGGCCTGGGCCCCAACCAGGGCCGGACTGGGACCAAAAAGCAGCCCTGGCACAAAAAAAATTAACCAGCCCACATACAATGAATTACATACACTTCATATATGATGTACACCGCACACATGCTGGACGACACAAGCTCATTACATACACATCAAATAGTCACACAGACACACACATACATGTACACAGCACACATGCTGGACAACACAGGCTCGTTACTTACACTTCATATAGTCACACAGACACACACATCATACTTGTACACAACACACATGGTGGACAACACAGACTCATTACATACACCTGATATAGTCACACAGACACACACATCATACATGTACACAGCACACATGGTGGACAACACAGGCTTACACGTACACATTACTCATTATTACACACACACCCACACACAAGTATTAGGCTAGGTTCACATTGCGTTAGTGGCAGTCCGCTAACGGAATCCGTTACATAGCGCCACTAACGCAATGTAAAGGATCCGTTAGCGCACCCATTGACCGCAATGTATGTAACGCATCGCTAACGTATGCCATTTTTGGCATGCGTTAGCGATGACCTGTTATTTTCTGACGGACCTCGAACGCTGCTTGCAGCGCTTTTGGGTCAGTTTTCGCTAGTGCAGATCGGGCATCTGCGCTAGCGGGATCGCTAAAAGCAATCCCTTTTTGTACATTGCGTTAGCGCATTCCGTTAGCGTATGCGCTAAACGGATTGCACTAACGCAATGTGAACCTAGCCTTAACACACACATGTATTACACACAAACACACAAGTATTACACAGACGCAAACACTACAGATACCACACACATTACACACACACTACAGATACTGCACACACAAGTATTACACTACAGATACCGCACACCCATTACACACACTACAGATACTGCACACACATTACACACTCACACTACAGTTACCGCACACACATTACACGTTAGATACCGCACACACATTATACATTAGATACCGCACACACATTACACACACTACAGATACCGCACACACATTACACACTCACACTACAGATAACTCACACACATTACACACACTACAGATACCGCACACATATTAAACACACACACTACAGATACCGCACACACAAGCATTACACTACAGATACCGCACACACATTACACACTAGATACCGCACACACATTACACACACACACTACAGATATCGCACACACATTACACACACACTACAGATATCGCACACACATTACACACACACTACAGATATCGCACACACATTACATACACACTACAGATACCGCACACACAAGTATTACACTACAGATACCGCACACACATTACACACACACACTACAGCTACCGCACACATTACACACACACTACAGATACCGCACACACATTACACACACACACTACAGATACCGCACACATTACACGCACACTACAGATACCGCATACACAAGTATTACACTACAGATACAGCACACACAAGTATTACACTACAGATATCGCACACACAAGTATTACACTACAGATACCGCACACACATTACACACACGCTACGGATACCATACACTCATGTATTACACACACACACTTCTGTGGTGCAGAGCAGGCTGATGTCCATGTGCAGCTCTTTGTTATGACCTGGTGGTCAGGACAATAATGGACCTGGTGGTTAAGAGCACACGGAATGACCTGACTTCATGGCCAACAACTCACGATTACCAACATCATAGTTACGCTCAGCAAGCGAAAACTTTCTAGAAAAGAAAGCACATGGCTTCATCACCGAGCCATCAGAACTTCTTTGCGACAAAACAGCCCCTGCTCCAATCTCAGAAGCATCAACCTCAACCTGAAACGGAAGCGAAACATCTGGCTGGCACAACACAGGGGCAGAAGAAAAACGACGCTTCAACTCCTGAAAAGCCTCTACAGCTGCAGAAGACCAATTGACCACATCAGCATCCTTCTTGGTCAAATCAATCAACGGTTTAGCAACAGTAGAAAAATTAGCGATGAAGCGCCGATAAAAATTAGCAAAGCCCAGGAACTTTTGCAGGCTCTTCACAGATGTCGGCTGAGTCCAATCGTAAATGGCCTGGACTTTAACAGGGTCCATCTCGATAGTAGAAGGGGAAAAAATGAACCCCAAAAATGAAACCTTCTGAACTCCAAAGAGACACTTTGACCCCTTCACAAACAAGGAATTCGCATGAAGGACCTGGAACACCATTCTGACCTGCTTCACATGAGACTCCCAATCATCCGAAAAGACCAAAATATCATCCAAATACGCAATCAGGAATTTATCCAGGTACTCTCGGAAGATGTCATGCATAAAGGACTGAAATACAGATGGAGCATTGGAAAGCCCGAATGGCATAACCAGGTACTCAAAATGGACCTCGGGCGTATTAAATGCTGTTTTCCATTCATCGCCTTGTTTAATACGCACAAGATTATACGCCCCTCGAAGATCTATCTTGGTGAACCAACTAGCCCCTTTAATACGAGCAAACAAATCAGACAGCAACGGCAAAGGATACTGAAATTTGACTGTAATTTTATTAAGAAGGCGGTAATCAATACAAGGTCTCAAAGAACCATCCTTCTTGGCCACAAAAAAGAACCCTGCTCCTAACGGTGATGACGACGGGCGAATATGGCCTTTCTCCAAGAATTCCTTTATATAACTCCGCATAGCGGCGTGTTCTCGCACAGATAAATTGAACAATCGGCCCTTAGGAAACTTACTACCAGGAATCCAATTAATTGCACAATCGCAATCCCTATGAGGAGGTAGGGCACTAGCTTTGGGCTCATCAAATACATCCCGATAATTTGACAAAAACTCTGGAACTTCAGAAGGAGTGGAAGACGAAATAGACAAAAATGGAACATCACCATGTACCCCCTGGCAACCCCAGCTGGACACAGACATAGATTTCCAGTCCAATACTGGATTATGAACCTGTAGCCATGGCAACCCCAAAACGACCACATCATGCAGATTATGCAACACTAGAAAGCGGATATCCTCCTGATGTGCAGGAGCCATGCACATGGTCAATTGGGTCCAGTACTGAGGCTTATTCTTGGCCAAAGGCGTAGCATCAATTCCTCTCAATGGAATAGGATACTGCAAGGGCTCCAAGAAAAAACCACAGCGCCTAGCATACTCCAAGTCCATCAAATTCAGGGCAGCGCCTGAATCCACAAATGCCATAACAGAATAGGATGACAAAGAGCAAATCAGAGTAACAGACAATAGAAATTTACACTGTACCGTACCAATGGTGGCAGACCTAGCGAACCGCAAGGTTTCAAGGCAAGAAACAATTTACAATTATTTTTGAAATTCAAGAACTTAGATCTATCACCAAAAAACAAATCAGGAATTGGAATCCTAGGCTCTGACATCGGATTCTGAACCACAAAATCTTGAATGTTTTGTACCCTTGTAGTGAGATTATCCATCCAAGAGGACAGACCTTGAATGTCCATGTTTACACCAGTGTCCTGGAAAAGAGAGACAAAACACAGTGCAAAGAAAAAAAAAATGGTCTCAGAACTTCTCTTATCCCTCTATTGAGATGCATTAGTACTTTTGGCCACCTGTACTGTTATGCCCTGGTGGTCAGGACAATAATGGACCTGGTGGTTAAGAGCACACGGAATGACCTGATAGTTACTGATAATAAAGGACGAGCTCTGGGACGTGGGAACTCTGCTGACCGCAATCCCTAATCCTATCAAACACACGAGAAATAGCCGTGGATTGCGCCTAACGCTCCCTATGCAACTCGGCACAGCCTAAGGAACTAGCTAGCCCTGAAGATAGAAAAATAAAGCCTACCTTGCCTCAGAGAAATTCCCCAAAGGAAAAGGCAGCCCCCCACATATAATGACTGTGAGTAAAGATGAAAATACAAACACAGAGATTAAATAGATTTAGCAAAGTGAGGCCCGACTTACTGAACAGACCGAGGATAGGAAAGGTTACTTTGCGGTCAGGACAAAAACCTACAAAAAGACCACGCAGAGGGCGCAAAAAGACCCTCCACACCGACTCACGGTGCGGAGGCGCTCCCTCTGCGTCCCAGAGCTTCCAGCAAGCAAGACAGCAATAAAAATAGCAAGCTGGACAGAAAAATAGCAAACCAAAGAAATACAAGCTGGAACTTAGCTTCTGCTGGGAAGACAGGTCACAAGAACGATCCAGGAGTGAACTAGACCAATACTGGAACATTGACAGGTGGCATGGAGCAAAGATCTAAGTGGAGTTAAATAGAACAGCCAGCTAACGAATTAACCTCGTCACCTGTGGAAGGAAACTCAGAAACACCCACCAGAGGAAGTCCATGGACAGAACCAGCCGAAGTACCATTCATGACCACAGGAGGGAGCCCGACAATAGAATTCACAACAGCTCTTCAGGTCCTCCTGCTCACAGACAGCAGCAGCAGCTCTGTCCCGGCACCTTCCCCGGTCTCTCCTTCTCTGCTGGGAATGAAAGCAGATCAGAGCAGGAGATAATGTCACCACGCTGACTATGTGCTTCCAGTGAGAGCTAAGGAAGCAGTTTCACAGGCAGGTATTACCTTTCAGCTTGCGTGCTGCTGTTCTCTGCCACTGTTCTCTGACGCTGGTACTTGCCACTCAGCCAGCATGCATCGATCGAGCGGCCCACTACAAGCACCGGCCCTTCTGGCATTTGCCCGAAGTGCCCGATGCTCAGTCCGGCCCTGGCCCCAACAGCAGGATTCTGCAGATGCACTAACTGAACATGCGTCCAAGAAGCAGGTTCAATACTCTCTTGCCTTCCTAGTGGCAGCCCTGCCCCTTAGTCTCCATTCTGCCCCCGTGTTTCCATACTTCCCCCTGTGTCTCCATTCTGCCCCTTGTCTCCATTGTGCCCCCTTTGTCTCCATTGTGCCCCTGTGTCTCCATTGTGCCCTTGTGTCTCCATTCTGCTCCCGTGTCTCCATTCTGCCCTCGCGCATCTATCCTGCCCCTTTGTCTCCATTCTGCCCCATGTCTCCATTCTGCCCCGTGTCTCCATTGTGCCCCCTTGTCTCCATTCTGCTCCCGTGTCTCCATTCTGCCCTCGTGCATCTATCTTGCCCCTTTGTCTACATTCTGCCCCGTGTCTCCATTCTGCCCCGTGTCTCCATTCTGCTCCCGTGTCTCCATTCTGCCCTCGTGCATCTCTCCTGCCCCTTTGTCTCCATTCTGCCCCTTGTCTCCATTCTGCCCTGTGTCTCCATTCTGCCAAGTGTCTCCATCCTGTTCTTGTCTCCATTCTGCCCCCTTGTCTAAATTCTGCCCCCGTGTCTCCATTCTGCCCCCATGTCTCCCATACTGCCCCTTGTCTCCATTCTGCGCTGGGCAGGATGGATACACATAGCCCACGTGTCTCTATCCTGCTGATGAAACACATTGCGACTTGCCGCTTTCATTAATAATAATAATAATAATAATAATCATTTAAAAAATCACTCCTTAGAGAGATCCCTACCAGCGTTTCAAGCGTGCACTCGCCGGCGAATGACAATGACGTCAAATGCGGGAAGGAGCGCTGTTTGACTTTTTGAATGTAAAATTTGCTGGCATAATTAGCGGACAGCATGTTATGTTTGGAGAGCCCCTGATATGCTTAAACAGTAGAAACCCCCCACAAATGACACCATTTTGGAAACTAGACGCATTAGGGAACTGATCTAGATGTTGTGTATTGAACACCCTGAACCCACAGGTGCTTCACAGACGTTTATAACGTTAATCCATGAAAATAAAAAAATCTAAATTTTCCCAGATAAATCTTTTTTAGATCCAAAATTTGCATTTTCATAAGGGTAACAGGAGAAATTGTTCCATAAAATTTGTTGTGCAATTTCTCCTGAGTACGCAGATGCCCAATATGTGGAGGAAAATCACTGTTTGGGTGCTCGGCAGGACTAAGAAAGAAAGGAGCACCATTTGACTTTTTGAATGTAACATTTGCTGGAATAATTAGTGGACGTTATGTCACTTTTGGAGAGCGACTGATGTGTCTAAACAGTGGAAACCCCCCCAAGTGACACCATTTTGGAAACTGACCACCTTGAACCCCCAGGTACTTTACAGAAGTTTATAACGTGAAAATAAAAAAATCACATTGTTCCCATATAAATCTTTTTTAACTCCAAATTTTGCATTTTCATAAGGGTAACAAGAGGAAATGGACCCCAAGATTTGTTGTAATTTGTTGTGCAATTTCTCCTGAGATCACCGATATGTTGTCAAAAACTACTTTTGAGGCACAGTGCAAAGCTCAGAAGGGAAGAAACTTGATATTACAGTGCAGATTTTGCTGCACTTGTTTGAGGGTGCCATGTTACCTTGGCAGGGCCCCTGAGATGTCAGAACAGCAGAACTCCCCTATAAGTGACCCCATTTTGCAATCTAAACCTCTCAATGAATCAGGGCCGGACTGGCCATCGGGCAGTTTAGCAAATGCCAGAAGGGCCGGTGGCAATCGTAGGCTGCTCGCCAGCGCCGACTCCCTCCCCCCTACTCACCCCCCCACCGACGACGACTCGCCCCCCACCAGCGCCGCAGCATTCAACTATACCGGCATCTGTGACGCCGGTACAGTTGAATGCAATGATGGAGGAGAGAGCGCTGACACTGCGGGTGTGACCGGGCAAACTGCAGCTGCTGAGACCGGAGCCAGGAGCAGCACTGGGCACGAGGAGAGGTGAGTAGTGTTGAGCATTCTGATACTGCAAATATCGGGTATCGGCCGATATTCGCTGTATCAGAGTTCCGATACTGAGTTCCGATACTGAGTTCCGATACTTTTACGATATCGAATACCGGAATCAGAAGTTCCCATAATGCAATGATGCACTATAATGGAGTGTGGGCGGTGTGTGGACAGAGACTGCGTGTCTGCGTGTGCGGGCAGAGTCTGTGCGGGACCGTGGGGGTCTGTGCGGACCTGCTGGGGGTCTGTACGGCCCTGCCGGGGGTCTGTGCGGGCCTGCCTGGGATCTGTGTGGGCTGCCGGGGGTCTGTGCGGGCCTCTCGGGGGTTGTGTGTGTGTGCAGCATCATCCGATGGGACTACAAGTCCCATCGGGCTATGCCTGCTACAATGACAGTGATTGACACATTAGCCAATGATGGCACAGTAGTAGTCCCATCCGGCTAATGTGTTGAATGTAAAAAAAACCCACAAACATACATACTACATACAACATACCAGGGGCGGACACAGACTGCAGAGGGCCCCTGTGCAAGAAATTTTCCTGGGCCCCCCCCCATACTGCAACAAAGTTATGTAAACATATAGGTTGTAATATTTATTATCTATTTAGAACACAACTATCAACTCTAAATAATAAATTTACGTTCAATATTTAACAACTGAATATAACACAAAGCAGTCATGCAATTGATGTCATATCTGGCAAATCTGGATGTGCTTATTGTGGCCTATGACTTATCAAGCAGCACAGACTGTTATTACTTTATAAACTGGAGGAAATAATACTGTAGTTTGGAGGATTTGATTTTTTTCAAAACGTAAATGGGTTGTCCAGGACTGTTTTATTATTTAACTATGAACCTATGAACTGATAGGCAGGTAGTTGCTAATTACCCACCTGTTCTGTGCTGGCCTAGAGTGGTCAAGGACTGCTCCTGCCACAAATCCTGCTGCTTCAGGTCAATAGAGCAGCTTTTCATGTTCTAAGCTGCTCTGTTTATGGGGCATGACTGCCGACCTCATGCTGTTCAATAACCGACTCCCTGTAGTTATGCAATGGGGAGATGGCTGTCAATCAGCATAACGCTGGCAGTCACAGCCCTTCAACAGACTAGAAGAGAAGCTGCTGTTCTGTTGATGTGATGTCAGAGGAAGCAGCAGTAGTGGTCTGTGACTACCCTGAGCTGGCACAGTTCTGCACTGGGCAGGACAGGCAGTTAGTTAGTAACTACCTGCCTGTTAGAGCTTAGGCCTATAGTAAAAAAATGTAATGGTTTTAGACAACCCATTTAATAATAATTAGTAAACAACTGTACGTACCCTTTATTGCTAAATAAAAAAACATTTTACTAAATTTACTAAATCAAATCAAGGTAACTGGGCTTTAGTCAGCCATTCAAATGTTTGAATTTAGAAATGTTCACTGAAAAATGTTTTTAAAACAGTAAAACTGTGTGGAGGTGTGAACAATTTACTTAAAACTCATTCTCCTGGCCTTCTTTTCAGCAAATTCATCAATAATTGTATTTAAGTTAATCTTTCTAGCACGGTCATTTTCAATTGACAGCATAGCTAGTCCACTTAGCCTTTCTTGTCCCATTGTACACCTCAGGTAGTTTTTTATTAGCTTTAGTTTTGAGAAGGAGCGTTCAGCGCTAGCCACTGTTACTGGCAAGGATAAGAACAAAATATATGCTGTACACACTTCTGGAAAACTTGGAACTAGCACACTGTTGTCAACAATCAATAGCTTGGCAATTTCTTCCACAGTGGTCATGTGTGCAATTTGTGATTTGAAGCAAGCTCTGAATGAAATGAGCTGTGTCGGAAGAGTTGGTGAAAAGTCTTTTTTGAAATGGTTCACAAGGTTCTCTCCATCCTTATGAAGTTCTTCATCAGACGCAGATTGCAGTGAGCTGGGAAGGATTGCTTTAAATTTATTCACAGTTGAATGAAGACTGTGAAATCTTTGCTTTAATTGCATGATTATTGTGTCCAAGCAGGAGTTAAAGGTATTGACCTGGAAGTACTTCTCAGCATCGCAGAGCCGTTCATCTTCGCACAATTCATCATACTGTCTTTTTACACGTTTATTTCTTTTTCTTTGAAATGCAACGTCTATTCCCCACTTCTCTGACAATTGTATGGCACTGTTTTTGGCTCCCTGGTAGTTTTCTCTGAACTCTTGAAGAACTTCAACAGCATTTTTAAGTAAGAGTGTTGCTTTTTCAAGATTTGCATCTTTAGCTTGCAGACACTTTGAAACTGGTCCAACAACATCTAGAATCGTAGCCTGCATGACGACTGTGATCACAAATTCAAAGGTGCTGATGTTTTTCTTTAAGCTAGCGGCATCATTGCAGTCACTTGAATTTTTGTCAGACTTCAGGATAATTTTTGTCAGTGCCTTCAGGATATCAGTGTAGCGATACCTCAGTGCCCTGATTGAATCATTCCTAGAAGACCATCTAGTTGGACACAATCTCTTCAGAGTAATGTTATCAGTTTTAGACTCTGATGATATCTCTGATAATAAAGCCCATCGTTTGATGCTGTTGGCAAAAAACTGGTACAATTTTTCAATGATATCATAAAATTTTCCTAGTTCCGGGATGAATCTTACGGAATCATTTACAGCAAGGTTTAAGTTGTGAGCTGCACAATGTATATACTGTGCACTAGGTTCCCTTTTTGAAATTCTTGCTTGAACCCCAGTATATATGCCACTCATGTTTGCTGCCCCATCATACCCTTGTCCACGACATCTACTTATGTCAAGACCCTTATTTTCAATACTTTGAACAATTTCTTTCTCAAGGTTTGCAGCGGTTTGATCTGTTATGGCATGAAATCCCAGGAAAACTTCTTTTACCTTTACTTCACTAACAGTATTCTGTTCATTAGTTTCAATAGTTACATAACGAAAAATCTGACTAAGTTGGTCAGTTTTAGAGATGTCTTGTGTTGTATCTATGATCACTGAAAAAAATGTAGCGTTCTTGATCTCATTAACAATTTCTTGCTCTATCTTCTTTGACAATAAAGAAATTATTTCATCCTGTATTCTGTGGCTCAGATAACGGACAGAACCCCTTGGCATTTCCATTAATTGCTGCAGAGTAGAGTCATACTTTGCTAGCAACTGAATCATGGACAAAAAAACTCCACTGTTTGCTTGGTCTATTACTTCTGTGTGACCTCTAAAACGAAGATTACACATTGCCAGTGTTAAGGTGACATTAATCACTCTGTCAAGAACTTGCCTCCAGAAGTTTTTTGGTTTTCTAATTTCCCTCTCATTTTCTTCGTCTACAGTACTATGACTGCGCCAATGCTGCATCAACATGCACGCATTAATGTGCTGGATGGAGGTTTCATGATAATGCACTGCCTGTGATAGGTGAGACCAATTTCTCACACCATTCACCCATGCTGAATTATAAGCACCATAGCTTCGATCAGCAAAAAGCCAGCAGGGTTCACAGTAGGCACAGTCTAGGATTGGCGAATAACACAACCATGAACGTGGGATCAATACTCCAGCTTGTGTTTTCTTGGTGTAAAATACCTGCGAAAAACAACGTCCTCCCTGTTTTTCATCTCGTGGAAATGTTATAAATGGCCTACAAGACCCCTGAGAAATTATGAACCTCTTTGTTTGACTGTCCTTAATATCTGGTGGGAAGTTAGCACGGTCTGTTGGAAATGTATTTGCATCTGTAGCAAGGCCTTCATCATCTGCAATTATCTCATCCAGATATTCACTGGAATGTTCTTCGCTCTGTATAGTAACTGATGCACAGAATTCTTTATTTACACTTGACTGTGTGCTCTCTGGACTCTTTGAAGGAATGTGAGACCGTGACGTGTCCGCATATGTAACTTCAGCATTTACACTTGCCAAGTTTTCAGTCTCCTCACTATGGGCACTGGCCCGGGCAGTAATCTGGCCACTGTCACCTGAAGTACTACTGCTACAGGGGATTGTTATCTCACCATGTTCTTTCTCAGATTGTTTAAAAAATGAAATAATTTTGGGTAATTTAGCTGTCTGTGCTAACTCTTCTTTTCTTAGTCTGCGCTTTTGAGCTCCGCTTTTAGGTTTTTGGCCAGATGCCATTCTATAAAAAAAAAGGAACATAAATGTATGTTCGGTTGTTCACTATGTGTTCAGTTAACATTACAGACTAATTAACAGATATATATTATTGTATTATAAACAATAAAAAAGGGGCATAAACAACACATCAACAGCTATAAAGCTGTGCCGCCACATATAATGCTCCATACAATTCATTATGGCCCCATAGATGCTCCATATAACGCTGTGCCTGTGCCGCCACATATAATGCTCCATACAATTCATTATGGCCCCATAGATGCTCCATATAACGCTGTGCCTGTGCCGCCACATATAATGCTCCATACAATTCATTATGGCCCCATAGATGCTCCATATAACGCTGTGCCGCCACATATAATGCTCCATACAATTCATTATGGCCCCATAGATGCTCCATATAACGCTGTGCCTGTGCCGCCACATATAATGCTCCATACAATTCATTATGGCCCCATAGATGCTCCATATAACGCTGTGCCTGTGCCGCCACATATAATGCTCCATACAATTCATTATGGCCCCATAGATGCTCCATATAACGCTGTGCCTGTGCCACCACATATAATGCTCCATACAATTCATTATGGCCCCATAGATGCTCCATATAACGCTGTGCCGCCACATATAATGCTCCATACAATTCATTATGGCCCCATAGATGCTCCATATAACGCTGTGCCTGTGCCGCCACATATAATGCTCCATACAATTCATTATGGCCCCATAGATGCTCCATTTAACGCTGTGCCTGTGCCGCCACATATAATGCTCCATACAATTCATTATGGCCCCATAGATGCTCCATATAACGCTGTGCCTGTGCCGCCACATATAATGCTCCATACAATTCATTATGGCCCCATAGATGCTCCATATAACGCTGTGCCGCCACATATAATGCTCCATACAATTCATTATTACCCCATAGATGCTCCATCCATAATATGGAGCATCTATGGGGCCATAATGAATTGTAATGGAGCATTATATGTGGCGGCACAGCTTTATATGGACTCCCTATAAAGCTGTGCCGCCAGATATAATGCTCCAATTCATTATGGCCCCCATAGATAGATGCTGAGTGTCTGATGCTCCATATATAACGCCTGTGCCGCTCCAATTCATTATGGCCCCAGGCCCAGGGTTCCATAGATAGATGCTGACTTGGAGCATTATATGTGGCGGCACAGCTTTATAGGGAGTCCATATAAAGCTGTGCCGCCACATATAATGCTCCATTATGGCCCCCATAGATAGATGCTGAGTGTCTGATGCTCCATATATAACGCCTGTGCCGCTCCAATTCATTATGGCCCCCAGGGCCCCCAGGCCCAGAGCCCCATAGATAGATGATGCTGACTTGGAGCATTATATGTGGCGGCACAGCTTTATATGGACTCCCTATAAAGCTGTGCCGCCAGACGGCCAGATATAATGCTCCTCCAATTCATTATGGCCCCCATAGATAGATGCTGAGTGTCTGTCTGATGCTCCATATATAACGCCTGTGGCCTGTGCCGCTCCAATTCATTATGGCCCCAGGCCCAGGGCCCCATAGATAGATGCTGGGTGATGCTCATTGCTCCATAATATATAACGCCTGTGCCGCCACATATAAATGCTGCTGCAATAAAAAAAAAAAGACATACTCACCTCGGCTCGACTCTCGTCTCTGCTCTGCCCGCCCGCTGGTCCTCACCGTCCCGTCTCTCCGCACTGACTGATCAGGCAGAGGGCGGCGCGCACACTATACGTCATCCGCGTGCCCTCTGACCTGAACAGTCAGAGAGTGCAGAGACGGGAAGATGGAGCGGCGCGTGGATCGTGGACAGGTAAATATACTCACCTCCTCCTGCTCCTGGCTCCTTCTCCCAGACCCGGACTGTGGACAGACAGATCATGGTCTCCGCAGACTCCGGGCAGTGGCGGGCGCCGGGCACGGCAGCTTCTGAGGCTGCTCCAGCGGTCATGTCACTCGCTGGGTACCGCGGCGCCGGCCCGGCGCTCATTACAGCAGGAATGATGATCCACGGCACACATCGCAGCGGCAGGCAGGCTGGCGCTGCAGCAGCACAGTCACAACAATGCCGATTGCCGACGTGCCGTGCATGTCCGTCGGGTCGGGCCCCCTCCCCGCTCTGGGCCCCGGTGCGGTTGCACCGGTTGAACCGGCGGTATGTCCGCCCCTGCAACATACATACAACATGCTACATACATACATACTACATACTACATACATACATACTACATACATACATACTACATACATACTACATACAACATGCTACATACATACACACTACATACACACTACATACATACTACATACATACTACATACATACATACTACATATATACTACATATATACATACATACTACATACATACAACATACATACATACATACTACATGCATACATACAACATACATACATACTACACATATACTACATACATTCATGCAACATATATACTACATACATACTGCACACATACAACATACATACTACATACATACAACATACATACACACTACATACATACTACATACATACTACATACAGTACAGACCAAAAGTTTGGACACACCTCATTTAAAGATTTTTCTGTATTTTTGTGACTATGAAAATTGTACATTCACACCGAAGGCATCAAAACTATGAATTAACACATGTGGAATGATATACTTACCAAAAAAGTGTGAAACAACTGAAAATATGTCTTATATTCTAGTTTCTTCAAAGTAGTTACCTTTTGCTTTGATGACTGCTTTGCACACTCTTAGCATTCTCTTGCTGAGCTTCAAGAGGTAGTCACCTGGAATGGTTTTCACTTCACAGGTGTGCCTTGTCAGGTTTAATAAGTGGGATTTCTTGCTTTATATATGGGGTTGGGACCATCAGTTGTGTTGTGCAGAAGTCTGGTGGATACACAGCTGATAGTCCTACTGAATAGACTGTTAGCTGCTTTTTTCTTGCCATAATACAACTTCTAAGTAAAGAAAAACGAGTGGCCATCATTACTTTAAGAAATGAAGGTCAGTCAGTCCGAAAAATTGGGAAAACTTTTGAAAGTGTCTCCAAGTGCAGTGGCAAAAACCATCAAGCGCAACAAAGAAACTGGCTCACATGAGGGCCGCCCCAGGAAAGGAAGACCAAGAGTCACCTCTGCTTCTGAGGATAAGTTTATCCGAGTCACCAGCCTCAAAAATCGCAGGTTAACAGCAGCTCAGATTAGAGACCAGGTCAATGCCATACAGAGTTCTAGCAGCAGACACATGTCTGTTGTGAATTCTGTTGTCGGGCTCCCTCCTGTGGTCATGAATGGTACTTCGGCTGGTTCTGTCCATGGACTTCCTCTGGTGGGTGTTTCTGAGTTTCCTTCCACAGGTGACGAGGTTAATTCGTTAGCTGGCTGCTCTATTTAACTCCACTTAGATCTTTGCTCCATGCCACCTGTCAATGTTCCAGTATTGGTCTAGTTCACTCCTGGATCGTTCTTGTGACCTGTCTTCCCAGCAGAAGCTAAGTTCCAGCTTGTATTTCTTTGGTTTGCTATTTTTCTGTCCAGCTTGCTATTTTTATTGTTGTCTTGCTTGCTGGAAGCTCTGGGACGCAGAGGGAACGCCTCCGTACCGTGAGTCGGTGCGGAGGGTCTTTTTGCGCCCTCTGCGTGGTCTTTTTGTAGGTTTTTGTGCTGACCGCAAAGTAACCTTTCCTATCCTCGGTCTGTTCAGTAAGTCGGGCCTTACTTTGCTAAATCTATTTAATCTCTGTGTTTGTATTTTCATCTTTACTCACAGTCATTATATGTGGGGGGCTGCCTTTTCCTTTGGGGAATTTCTCTGAGGCAAGGTAGGCTTTATTTTTCTATCTTCAGGGCTAGCTAGTTCCTTAGGCTGTGCCGAGTTGCATAGGGAGCGTTAGGCACAATCCACGGCTATTTCTAGTGTGTTTGATAGGATTAGGGATTGCGGTCAGCAGAGTTCCCACGTCCCAGAGCTCGTCCTTTATTATCAGTAACTATCAGGTCATTCCGTGTGCTCTTAACCACCAGGTCCATTATTGTCCTGACCACCAGGTCATAACAGTACAGGTGGCCCAAAGTACTAATGCATCTCAATAGAGGGATAAGAGAAGTTCTGAGACCATTTTTTTTTTCTTTGCAGTGTGTTTTGTCTCTCTTTTCCCCTTTACCTCTGGGTGGTTCAGGACACAGGTATAAACATGGACATTCAAGGTCTGTCCTCTTGGATGGATAATCTCACTACAAGGGTACAAAACATTCAAGATTTTGTGGTTCAGAATCCGATGTCAGAGCCTAGGATTCCAATTCCTGATTTGTTTTTTGGTGATAGATCTAAGTTCTTGAATTTCAAAAATAATTGTAAATTGTTTCTTGCCTTGAAACCTCGCTCCTGAGGTGACCCTGTTCAACAAGTAAAGATCATTATTTCTTTGTTACGTGGTGACCCTCAAGACTGGGCATTTTTCCTTGCGCCAGGAGATCCGGCATTGCGTGATGTTGATGCGTTTTTCCTGGCGCTTGGATTGCTTTATGACGAACCTAATTCAGTGGATCAGGCAGAGAAAATCTTGCTGGCTCTGTGTCAGGGTCAAGATGAAGCGGAGATATATTGTCAGAAGTTTAGAACGTGGTCTGTGCTCACTCAGTGGAATGAATGTGCCCTGGCAGCAATCTTCAGAAAGGGTCTCTCTGAAGCCCTTAAGGATGTCATGGTGGGATTTCCCATGCCTGCTGGTCTGAATGAGTCTATGTCCTTGGCCATTCAGATCGATCGATGCTTGCGTGAGCGTAAAGCTGTGCACCATTTGGCGGTAGTATCTGAGCATGGGCCTGAGCCTATGCAATGTGATAGGACTTTGACCAGAG
Organism: Ranitomeya imitator; assembly: GCF_032444005.1. Taxonomy (NCBI): domain Eukaryota; kingdom Metazoa; phylum Chordata; class Amphibia; order Anura; family Dendrobatidae; genus Ranitomeya; species Ranitomeya imitator. The sequence continues at coordinate 669,520,103 of NC_091282.1, forward strand.
CTGAACGGCAAGAACACACGTCGGAATGGGCTATGTTTTTACTGTGGTGATTCCACTCATGCTATCTCCGATTGTCCTGAACGCACTAAGCGGTTCGCTAGGTCTGCCACCATTGGTACTGTACAGTCTAAATTTCTATTGTCCGTTACTCTGATTTGCTCTTTGTCATCCTATTCTGTTATGGCATTTGTGGATTCAGGCGCTGCCCTGAATTTGATGGACTTGGAGTTTGCTAGGCGCTGTGGTTTTTTCTTGGAGCCCTTGCAGTATCCTATTCCATTGAGAGGAATTGATGCTACGCCTTTGGCCAAGAATAAGCCTCAGTACTGGACCCAATTGACCATGTGCATGGCTCCTGCACATCAGGAGGATATCCGCTTTCTGGTGTTGCATAATCTGCATGATGTGGTCGTTTTGGGGTTGCCATGGCTACAGGTTCATAATCCAGTATTGGACTGGAAATCTATGTCTGTGTCCAGCTGGGGTTGCCAGGGGGTACATGGTGATGTTCCATTTTTGTCTATTTCGTCTTCCACTCCTTCTGAAGTTCCAGAGTTTTTGTCGGATTATCGGGATGTATTTGATGAGCCCAAAGCCAGTGCCCTACCTCCTCATAGGGATTGCGATTGTGCAATTAATTGGATTCCTGGTAGTAAGTTTCCTAAGGGCCGATTGTTCAATTTATCTGTGCCAGAACACGCCGCTATGCGGAGTTATATAAAGGAATCCTTGGAGAAAGGCCATATTCGCCCGTCGTCATCACCGTTAGGAGCAGGGTTCTTTTTTGTGGCCAAGAAGGATGGTTCTTTGAGACCTTGTATTGATTACCGCCTTCTTAATAAAATTACAGTCAAATTTCAGTATCCTTTGCCGTTGCTGTCTGATTTGTTTGCTCGTATTAAAGGGGCTAGTTGGTTCACCAAGATAGATCTTCGAGGGGCATATAATCTTGTGCGTATTAAACAAGGCGATGAATGGAAAACAGCATTTAATACGCCCGAGGGCCATTTTGAGTACCTGGTTATGCCATTCGGGCTTTCCAATGCTCCATCAGTATTTCAGTCCTTTATGCATGACATCTTCCGAGAGTACCTGGATAAATTCCTGATTGTGTATTTGGATGATATTTTGGTCTTTTCGGATGATTGGGAGTCTCATGTGAAGCAGGTCAGAATGGTGTTCCAGGTCCTTCGTGCGAATTCCTTGTTTGTGAAGGGGTCAAAGTGTCTCTTTGGAGTTCAGAAGGTATTATTTTTGGGGTTCATTTTTTCCCCTTCTACTATCGAGATGGACCCTGTTAAAGTCCAGGCCATTTATGATTGGACTCAGCCGACATCTGTGAAGAGCCTGCAAAAGTTCCTGGGCTTTGCTAATTTTTATCGGCGCTTCATCGCTAATTTTTCTACTGTTGCTAAACCGTTGACTGATTTGACCAAGAAGGGTGCTGATGTGGTCAATTGGTCTTCTGCAGCTGTAGAGGCTTTTCAGGAGTTGAAGCGTCGTTTTTCTTCTGCCCCTGTGTTGTGCCAGCCAGATGTTTCGCTCCCGTTTCAGGTTGAGGTTGATGCTTCTGAGATTGGAGCAGGGGCTGTTTTGTCACAAAGAAGTTCTGATGGCTCGGTGATGAAGCCATGTGCTTTCTTTTCTAGAAAGTTTTCGCCTGCTGAGCGTAATTATGATGTTGGTAATCGTGAGTTGTTGGCCATGAAGTGGGCATTCGAGGAGTGGCGTCATTGGCTTGAAGGAGCCAAGCATCGCGTGGTGATCTTGACAGATCACAAGAATTTGACTTATCTTGAGTCTGCCAAACGGTTGAATCCGAGACAGGCTCGATGGTCGTTATTTTTCTCCTGTTTTGATTTTGTGGTTTCGTACCTTCCGGGCTCTAAGAATGTGAAGGCTGATGCCCTGTCAAAGAGTTTTGTGCCTGACTCTCCGGGTGTTCCTGAGCCGGCGGGTATTCTCAAAGAGGGGGTAATTTTGTCTGCCATCTCCCCTGATTTGCGGCGGGTGCTGCAAAAATTTCAGGCTGATAGACCTGACCGTTGCCCAGCGGAGAAACTGTTGGTCCCTGATAGATGGACTAGTAAAGTTATTTCTGAGATTCATTGTTCAGTGTTGGCTGGGCATCCTGGAATCTTTGGTACCAGAGATTTGGTGGCTAGATCCTTCTGGTGGCCGTCTTTGTCACGGGATGTGCGTTCTTTTGTGCAGTCCTGTGGGACTTATGCTCAGGCTAAGCCCTGCTGTTCTCGTGCCAGTGGATTGCTTTTGCCCTTGCCGGTCCCAAAGAGGCCCTGGACGCATATTTCTATGGATTTTATTTCGGATCTCCCCGTCTCTCAAAAGATGTCGGTCATTTGGGTGGTTTGTGATCGCTTTTCTAAGATGGTCCATTTGGTACCTTTGTCTAAATTGCCTTCCTCCTCTGATTTGGTGCCATTATTTTTCCAGCATGTGGTTCGTTTACATGGCATTCCGGAGAACATCGTTTCTGATAGAGGTTCCCAGTTTGTTTCTAGGTTTTGGCGATCCTTTTGTGCTAGGATGGGCATTGATTTGTCTTTTTCCTCGGCTTTCCATCCTCAGACAAATGGCCAAACCGAACGAACTAATCAAACTTTGGAAACATATCTGAGATGCTTTGTTTCTGCTGATCAGGCTACTTTGGTTTCGCCGTTTTTCTGCAATTCTGGTTTCCATCCTCGTTTCTCTTCAGGGCAGGTTGAGTCTTCGGACTGTCCTGGTGTAGATACTGTGGTGGATAGGTTGCAGCAGATTTGGACTCATGTGGTGGACAATTTGACATTGTCCCAGGAGAAGGCTCAACGTTTCGCTAACCGCCGGCGCTGTGTGGGTCCCCGACTTCGTGTTGGGGATTTGGTTTGGTTGTCGTCTCGTTATGTTCCTACTAGATGGCAGCCCGATTCTAAAGAATCGGGAGTCTAGAATCCATATATACTTTATTTATTCAAATGTAAGAATAATACAATTAATAAATAATAGTAAGAAAGAACAAAAAATGCTCTGCATCATTACCATACTTTATATCAGACCTGATCTTACGTGCGCCATCAGCAGCTTTGGACTCTGTGTCATTAGTATACTTAACAGTATCCAGGCGCTTGCATCTATCCTCTGTACTCTTGTTAACACGCTGTTTGCGCTTACGTGCGGCATCGACGGCTTTTCGCTCTGCATCATTACCATACTTTATATCAGACCTGATCTTACGTGCACCATCAGCAGCTTTGGGCTCTGTGTCATTAGTATACTTAACAGTATCCAGGCACTTGCATCTATCCTCTGTACTCTTGTTAACACGCTGTTTGCGCTTACGTCCGGCATCGGCGGCTTTTCGCTCTGCATTATTAGTATACTTTCTATCAGACCTGATCTTACGTGCGCCATCATAAGCTTTGGACTCTGTGTCATTAGTATACTTAACAGTGTCCATGCGCTTGCATCTATCCTCTGTACTCTTGTTAGCACGCTGTTTGCGCTTACGTGCGGCATCGGCGTCTTTTTGCTCTGCATTATTAGTATACTTTCTATCAGACCTAATCTTACGTGCGCCATCAGCAGCTTTGGGCTCTGTGTCATTAGTATCCTTACTATTAGAGCTCATGTTGGCTAAGCTAAACAGCTTTAAGCGTGGTGGTGGCAAACAACAGGTTAATAAGAGGCAGTGTCAGGTAGTAGGAAAATAGCCAGTTAATAATAGGCAATAGTTCTTTGCAGGAATGCAGATATTAATAAATAGGCAGTTTATATTGCAGAGAAATTGCTGGGCAATAATGGACAATGTCCTTATGTGGCAAATACAGTTAGGGCCAGAAATATTTGGACAGTGACACAATTTTCGCGAGTTGGGCTCTGCATGCCACCACATTGGATTTGAAATGAAACCTCTACAACAGAATTCAAGTGCAGATTGTAACGTTTAATTTGAAGGGTTGAACAAAAATATCTGATAGAAAATGTAGGAATTGTACACATTTCTTTACAAACACTCCACATTTTAGGAGGTCAAAAGTAATTGGACAAATAAACATAACCCAAACAAAATATTTTTATTTTCAATATTTTGTTGCAAATCCTTTGGAGGCAATCACTGCCTTAAGTCTGGAACCCATGGACATCACCAAACGCTGGGTTTCCTCCTTCTTAATGCTTTGCCAGGCCTTTACAGCCGCAGCCTTCATGTCTTGCTTGTTTGTGGGTCTTTCCGTCTTAAGTCTGGATTTGAGGAAGTGAAATGCATGCTCAATTGGGTTTAGATCTGGAGATTGACTTGGCCATTGCAGAATGTTCCACTTTTTGGCACTCATGAACTCCTGGGTAGCTTTGGATGTATGCTTGGGGTCATTGTCCATCTGTACTATGAAGCGCCGTCCAATCAACTTTGCAGCATTTGGCTGAATCTGGGCTGAAAGTATATCCCGGTACACTTCAGAATTCATCCGGCTACTCTTGTCTGCTCTTATGTCATCAATAAACACAAGTGACCCAGTGCCATTGAAAGCCATGCATGCCCATGCCATCACGTTGCCTCCACCATGTTTTACAGAGGATGTGGTGTGCCTTGGATCATGTGCCGCTCCCTTTCTTCTCCAAACTTTTTTCTTCCCATCATTCTGGTACAGGTTGATCTTTGTCTCATCTGTCCATAGAATACTTTTCCAGAACTGAGCTGGCTTCTTGAGGTGTTTTTCTGCAAATTTAACTCTGGCCTGTCTATTTTTGGTATTGATGAATGGTTTGCATCTAGATGTGAACCCTTTGTATTTACTGTCATGGAGTCTTCTCTTTACTGTTGACTTAGAGACAGATACACCTACTTCACTGAGAGTGTTCTGGACTTCACTTGATGTTGTGAACGGGTTCTTCTTCACCAAATTAAGTATGCGGCGATCATCCACCACTGTTGTCATCCGTGGACGCCCAGGCCTTTTTGAGTTCCCAAGCTCACCAGTCAATTCCTTTTTTCTCAGAATGTACCCAACTGTTGATTTTGCTACTCCAAGCATGTCTGCTATCTCTCTGATGGATTTTTTCTTTTTTTTCAGCCTCAGGATGTTCTGCTTCACCTCAATTGAGAGTTCCTTTGACCGCATGTTGTCTGCTAACAGCAACAGCTTCCAAATGCAAAACCACACACCTGGAATCCACCCCTGACCTTTTAACTACTTCATTGATTACAGGTTAACGAGGGAGACGCCTTCAGAGTTAATTGCAGCCCTTAGAGTCCATTGTCCAATTACTTTTGGTCCCTTGAAAAAGAGGACGCTATGCATTACAGAGCTATGATTCCTAAACCCTTTCTCCGATTTGGATGTGGAAAGTATCATATTGCAGCTGGGAGTGTGCACTTTCAGCCCATATTATATATATAATTGTATTTCTGAACATGTTTTTGTGTCACTGTCCAAATATTTCTGGCCCTAACTGTAATAGAGCAATATACCCAATGTGGCAAAGAAGAGGTTAATAAACGGCAGTCTCTCAGTATAACAGTCAGTGAATAATAGGCAGTATATGGAGAAAACACCAAACAAAAGTTCAAAATTGGTGTGAAAATGTCACTGAACCACTTCACAACTAAATATATATAGTTTTGGTAAATGGTATTATCATTTTTTTGACGAAATTCGGCAGGAGCTTGAAGAGCAACGTCACTGGGCCCGCCTCCACGCAGTAGAAACTTGCTGTGAGGTAAAAATTCAAAAATCACACCAAAATGGCGGGCGGAGTGTGTCACAGTACGGCACGTTTCTGATTGGTCGCTCGCAGCAGGCGGCAACCAATCAGACACTGGACACTGTTGACGTCACTTATCTCCGGACATTAGCTCCGGACATTAGCTCCGGACATTAGCTCCGGACATTATCTCCGCACATTAGCTCCGGACATTAGCTCCGGACATTAGCTCCGGACATTAGCTCCGGACATTAGCTCCGGACAAAGCCACGGAAGTTGGCACAAATTGCAGGAAGTAGTATTCTAGGCAATTATATATTAGATGAAGGTTTCCTCTCCTAAGTTTAAGCCTCGTTTCATTGGTCCGTATAAGATTTCTGAGGTTATCAATCCTGTGTCATTTCGTTTGGCCCTTCCTGCTTCTTTTGCCATCCATAATGTGTTCCATAGGTCGTTATTGCGGAGATACGTGGCGCCTGTGGTTCCATCCGTTGATCCTCCTGCCCCGGTGTTGGTTGAGGGGGAGTTGGAGTATGTGGTGGAGAAGATTTTGGATTCTCATGTTTCGAGACGGAAACTCCAGTACCTGGTCAAGTGGAAGGGTTATGGTCAGGAAGATAATTCCTGGGTTTTTGCCTCTGATGTTCATGCTGCCGATCTGGTTTGTGCCTTTCATTTGGCTCATCCTGGTTGGCCTGGGGGCTCTGGTGAGGGTTCGGTGACCCCTCCTCAAGGGGGGGTACTGTTGTGAATTCTGTTGTCGGGCTCCCTCCTGTGGTCATGAATGGTACTTCGGCTGGTTCTGTCCATGGACTTTCTCTGGTGGGTGTTTCTGAGTTTCCTTCCACAGGTGACGAGGTTAATTCGTTAGCTGGCTGCTCTATTTAACTCCACTTAGATCTTTGCTCCATGCCACCTGTCAATCGTTCTTGTGACCTGTCTTCCCAGCAGAAGCTAAGTTCCAGCTTGTATTTCTTTGGTTTGCTATTTTTCTGTTTAGCTTGCTATTTTTATTGTTGTCTTGCTTGCTGGAAGCTCTGGGATGCAGAGGGAGCGCCTCCGCACCGTGAGTCGGTGCGGAGGGTCTTTTTGCGCCCTCTGCGTGGTCTTTTTGTAGGTTTTTGTGCTGACCGCAAAGTAACCTTTCCTATCCTCGGTCTGTTCAGTAAGTCGGGCCTCACTTTGCTAAATCTATTTCATCTCTATGTTTGTATTTTCATCTTTACTCACAGTCATTATATGTGGGGGGCTGCCTTTTCCTTTGGGGAATTTCTCTGAGGCAAGGTAGGCTTTATTTTTCTATCTTCAGGGCTAGCTAGTTTCTTAGGCTGTGCCGAGTTGAATAGGGAGCGTTAGGCACAATCCACGGCTATTTCTAGTGTGTTTGATAGGATTAGGGATTGCGGTCAGCAGAGTTCCCACGTCCCAGAGCTCGTCCTTTATTATCAGTAACTATCAGGTCATTCCGTATGCTCTTAACCACCAGGTCCATTATTGTCCTGACCACCAGGTCATAACACATGTCTACAACAACTGTTAAGAGGAGACTTTGTGCAGCAGGCCTTCATGGTAAAATAGCTGCTAGGAAACCACTGCTAAGGACAGGCAACAAGCAGAAGAGACTTTTCTGGGCTAAAGAACACAAGGAATGGACATTAGACCAGCGGAAATCTGTGATTTGGTCTGATGAGTCCAAAATTGAGATCTTTGGTTCCAACCACCGTGTCTTTGTGCGACGCAGAAAAGGTGAACGGATGGACTCTACATGCCTGGTTCCCACCGTGAAGCATGGAGGAGGAGGTGTGATGGTGTGGGGCTGCTTTGCTGGTGACACTGTTGGGGATTTATTCAAAATTGAAGGCATACTGAACCAGCATGGCTACCACAGCATCTTGCAGCGGCATGTCATTCCATCCGGTTTGCGTTTAGTTGGACCATCATTTATTTTTCAACAGCACAATGACCCCAAACACACCTCCAGGCTGTGTAAGGGCTATTGACCAAGAAGGAGAGTGATGGAGTGCTACGCCAGAAGACCTGGCCTCCACAGTCACCAGACCTGAACCCAATTGAGATGGTTTGGGGAGAGCTGGACTGCAGAGTAAAGGCAAAAATGCCAATAAGTGCTAAACATCTCAGGGAACTCCTTCAAGATTGTTGGAAGACCATTCCCGGTGACTACCTCTTGAAGCTCATCTAGAGAATGTCAAGAGTGTGCAAAGCAGTCATCAAAGCAAAAGGTGGCTACTTTGAAGAACCTAGAATATAAGACATAATTTCAGTTGTTTCAAACTTTTTTGTTAAGTATATAATTCCACATGTGCTAATTCATAGTTTTGATGCCTTCAGTGTGAATGTACAATTTTCATAGTCATGAAAATACAGAAAAATCTTTAAATGAGAAGGTGTGTCCAAACTTTTGGTCTGTACTGTACATACAACATACTACATACATACTACATGCATACTGCATACATAAGTACAACATACATACTACATACAGTGGGGCAAAAAAGTATTTAGTCAGTCAGCAATAGTGCAAGTTCCACCACTTAAAAAGATGAGAGGCGTCTGTAATTTACATCATAGGTAGACCTCAACTATGGGAGACAAACTGAGAAAAAAAAATCCAGAAAATCACATTGTCTGTTTTTTTTAACAATTTATTTGCATATTATGGTGGAAAATAAGTATTTGGTCAGAAACAAACAATCAAGATCTCTGGCTCTCACAGACCTGTAACTTCTTCTTTAAGAGTCTCCTCTTTCCTCCACTCATTACCTGTAGTAATGGCACCTGTTTAAACTTGTTATCAGTATAAAAAGACACCTTTGCACACCCTCCAACAGTCTGACTCCAAACTCCACTATGGTGAAGACCAAAGAGCTGTCAAAGGACACCAGAAACAAAATTGTAGCCCTGCACCAGGCTGGGAAGACTGAATCTGCAATAGCCAACCAGCTTGGAGTGAAGAAATCAACAGTGGGAGCAATAATTAGAAAATGGAAGACATACAAGACCACTGATAATTTCCCTCGATCTGGGGCTCCACGCAAAAGCCCACCCCGTGGGGTCAGAATGATCACAAGAACGGTGAGCAAAAATCCCAGAACCACGCGGGGGGACCTAGTGAATGAACTGCAGAGATCTGGGACCAATGTAACAAGGCCTACCATAAGTAACACACTACGCCACCATGGACTCAGATCCTGCAGTGCCAGACGTGTCCCACTGCTTAAGCCAGTACATGTCCGGGCCCGTCTGAAGTTTGCTAGAGAGCATTTGGATGATCCAGAGGAGTTTTGGGAGAATGTCCTATGGTCTGATGAAACCAAACTGGAACTGTTTGGTAGAAACACAACTTGTCGTGTTTGGAGGAAAAAGAATACTGAGTTGCATCCATCAAACACCATACCTACTGTAAAGCATGGTGGTGGAAACATCATGCTTTGGGGCTGTTTCTCTGCAAAGGGGCCAGGACGACTGATCCGGGTACATGAAAGAATGAATGGGGCCATGTATCGTGAGATTTTGAGTGCAAACCTCCTTCCATCAGCAAGGGCATTGAAGATGAAACGTGGCTGGGTCTTTCAACATGACAATGATCCAAAGCACACTGCCAGGGCAACGAAGGAGTGGCTTCGTAAGAAGCATTTCAAGGTCCTGGAGTGGCCTAGCCAGTCTCCAGATCTCAACCCTATAGAAAACCTTTGGAGGGAGTTGAAAGTCCGTGTTGCCAAGCGAAAAGCCAAAAACATCACTGCTCTAGAGGAGATCTGCATGGAGGAATGGGCCAACATACCAACAACAGTGTGTGGCAACCTTGTGAAGACTTACAGAAAACGTTTGACCTCTGTCATTGCCAATAAAGGATATATTACAAAGTATTGAGATGAAATTTTGTTTCTGACCAAATACTTATTTTCCACCATAATATGCAAATACATTGTTAAAAAAAACAGACAATGTGATTTTCTGGATTTTTTTTCTCAGTTTGTCTCCCATAGTTGAGGTCTACCTATGATGTAAATTACAGACGCCTCTCATCTTTTTAAGTGGTGGAACTTGCACTATTGCTGACTGACTATATACTTTTTTGCCCCACTGTACATACATACAACTTACATACTAAATACATACTACATACATACTACATACATACATGCTGCATATATACAACATACATACTACATACATGCTACATACATACAACATACTACATACATACTACAATTATACATACAACCTACATACTAAATACATACTACATACATACAGTTAGGGCCAGAAATATTTGGACAGTGACACAATTTTCGCGAGTTGGGCTCTGCATGCCACCACATTGGATTTGAAATGAAACCTCTACAACAGAATTCAAGTGCAGATTGTAACGTTTAATTTGAAGGGTTGAACAAAAATATCTGATAGAAAATGTAGGAATTGTACACATTTCTTTACAAACACTCCACATTTTAGGAGGTCAAAAGTGATTGGACAAATAAACATAACCCAAACAAAATATTTTTATTTTCAATATTTTGTTGCAAATCCTTTGGAGGCAATCACTGCCTTAAGTCTGGAACCCATGGACATCACCAAACGCTGGGTTTCCTCCTTCTTAATGCTTTGCCAGGCCTTTACAGCCGCAGCCTTCAGGTCTTGCTTGTTTGTGGGTCTTTCCGTCTTAAGTCTGGATTTCAGCAAGTGAAATGCATGCTCAATTGGGTTTAGATCTGGAGATTGACTTGGCCATTGCAGAATGTTCCACTTTTTGGCACTCATGAACTCCTGGGTAGCTTTGGATGTATGCTTGGGGTCATTGTCCATCTGTACTATGAAGCGCCGTCCAATCAACTTTGCAGCATTTGGCTGAATCTGGGCTGAAAGTATATCCCGATACACTTCAGAATTCATCCGGCTACTCTTGTCTGCTCTTATGTCATCAATAAGCACAAGTGACCCAGTGCCATTGAAAGCCATGCATGCCCATGCCATCACGTTGCCTCCACCATGTTTTACAGAGGATGTGGTGTGCCTTGGATCATGTGCCGTTCCCTTTCTTCTCCAAACTTTTTTCTTCCCATCATTCTGGTACAGGTTGATCTTTGTCTCATCTGTCCATAGAATACTTTTCCAGAACTGAGCTGGCTTCTTGAGGTGTTTTTCTGCAAATTTAACTCTGGCCTGTCTATTTTTGGTATTGATGAATGGTTTGCATCTAGATGTGAACCCTTTGTATTTACTGTCATGGAGTCTTCTCTTTACTGTTGACTTAGAGACAGATACACCTACTTCACTGAGAGTGTTCTGGACTTCACTTGATGTTGTGAACGGGTTCTTCTTCACCAAATTAAGTATGCGGCGATCATCCACCACTGTTGTCATCCGTGGACGCCCAGGCCTTTTTGAGTTCCCAAGCTCACCAGTCAATTCCTTTTTTCTCAGAATGTACCCAACTGTTGATTTTGCTACTCCAAGCATGTCTGCTATCTCTCTGATGGATTTTTTCTTTTTTTTCAGCCTCAGGATGTTCTGCTTCACCTCAATTGAGAGTTCCTTTGACCGCATGTTGTCTGCTCACAGCAACAGCTTCCAAATGCAAAACCACACACCTGGAATCCACCCCCGACCTTTTAACTACTTCATTGATTACAGGTTAACGAGGGAGACGCCTTCAGAGTTAATTGCAGCCCTTAGAGTCCATTGTCCAATTACTTTTGGTCCCTTGAAAAAGAGGACGCTATGCATTACAGAGCTATGATTCCTAAACCCTTTCTCCGATTTGGATGTGGAAACTATCATATTGCAGCTGGGAGTGTGCACTTTCAGCCCATATTATATATATAATTGTATTTCTGAACATGTTTTTGTAAACAGCTAAAATAACAAAACTTGTGTCACTGTCCAAATATTTCTGGCCCTAACTGTACATGCTACATACAGTATATACAACATACATACTACATACATGCTACATACATACAACACACATACAACATACTACATACATACTACATACAATACATTCATACATTACATACAATATACATATAGACATACAGTACATATAACATAGAGAACATACTCACCATTACTTGTCACTTTGTTCTCCGAAGCCAGTATCTTAACTGTGTAGTGTAATACACTGGGCCTAATTTTCCCAGCAGTCTCCCACACCTATAAAGGGAAATTTCTATTGCCACTAAGTGCATCTGTGTCAGTCCTGTTTGTGGCATATCTGTCGGCCACTTTCTGACACTGAAACTGTGTAGTGTAATACAGTGGGCCTGATTTTCCCAGCAGTCTCCCACACCTATAAAGGGAAATTTCTATTGCCACTAAGTGCATCTGCGTGAGTCCTGTTTGTGGCATATCAATAAGCCACTTTCTGACAAAGAAACTGTGTAGTGTAATACAGTGGGCCTGATTTTCCCAGCAGTCTCCCACACCTATAAAGGGAAATTTCTATTGCCACTAAGTGCATCTGCAGTGCCCCAGAGACCTGGTCATTGCAGTAACGTCGCTCTGCCACTAAGGGGAGTGATGGTACATCTGATGGCACTAAAGGAGTTCATCTGACCAGGTATCACAAGCACACACTACACTTCACACTCCGGCCACTAGGGGGAGCAAAAGGTTTTATTTATTAGGCCACTCCTCATACTGGTAAAACTAGGCTCTGGATAGGAAGTTAGATCAGAAGCTGACTAGGCTTTGTCCAGGCAACATCCCGTGGCAGGGGGTGTTGCGGGGAAGATTCAGGGGGGTCCCTGTCAGGCGTGGGAACCTGGCAGGTACCTAGCGACAAGGCAGAACGTTACGGAGCTGCGCCTGCACTACCTTGCGGCGGCATCTAAAGAAAGGACACTAAGCGAAGGATATTGTGGACAGTGAGAAACGAGATCAAGCACAAAGGAGAGCCAGTAGGAGTCGTGCCCGGAGAACGGCAACATCCTACTGAGGCGCGTAGCCGGTGCCCGGAACACCAAGGAAGTAACTGACTTTATGCCTTACTTCAAATACTGCAGGACAGTTAATTATAGGTTGGCTGTCTACCTTACATCACCTAAGCAGACATAAGGGGCAACCATGGAGAGGGGTGTCTCTAGGGTCCTGGAAGAGCTCCGAGCCTACCCATCAAACGGGTGCGTCCTAGCCATAACAAACCTGGGGGACGGAGAATAGAAAGAACTAGAAAGAACTGGAACGAACGTGAATAGAAGTTGTGAGGACTATCCCGAATGCTCAGCAGGGAAGCACTACAACAAACAGGCGCTAGTGGTAGGCAACGATTTCCACCTGCAAAGGGAACTCTGGATGTGCCTTCGGACCGGCCGGTCTCAGACAGCCCTGTTAACTGTGCTCTGGATTGAGGATCCTGAAGTCACCAGTAAAAAGGTAAAGAGACTGCAACCCTGTGTCCTCGTTATTGTCTGCACCTCTCACCATCACCATCCAACTTACTGGGATGCCCTGGGGACATACTTCACCTGTGGGAAGGTTTACCATCTAGCTGCCATCACATCACCCCAGTGGGCCCCAAGCAGCGTCGGTCACCCTGACCGAATACCACAGGTGGCGTCACGAAACCTTGACAGACTTGTATCACCTTTTATTGGACGCCCCTTAGCAGGGTCACGGACCGGGTCCAGCCACCGTGACAGCCCTTGGGCCTGACAGAGAGGACCGGTAACGAGTAACCCGCAGCCCTGCGTCTGGGGGCGCTTCACATCTGTGTCAGTCCTGTTTGTGGCATATCTGTCAGCCACTTTCTGACACAGAAACTGTGTAGTGTAATACAGTGGGCCTGATTTTCCCAGCAGTCTCCCACACCTATAAAGGGAAATTTCTATTGCCACTAAGTGCATCTGCGTCAGTCCTGTTTGTGGCATATCTGTCAGCCACTTTCTGACACAGAACATAGTAACATAGTTAGTAAGGCCGAAAAAAGACATTTGTCCATCCAGTTCAGCCTATATTCCATCATAATAAATCCCCAGATCTATGTCCTTCTACAGAACCTAATAATTGTATGATACAATATTGTTCTGCTCCAGGAAGACATCCAGGCCTCTCTTGAACCCCTCGACTGAGTTCGCCATCACCACCTCCTCAGGCAAGCAATTCCAGATTCTCACAGCCCTAACAGTAAAGAATCCTCTTCTATGTTGGTGGAAAAACCTTCTCTCCTCCAGATGCAAAGAATGCCCCCTTGTGCCCGTCACCTTCCTTGGTATAAACAGATCCTCAGCGAGATATTTGTATTGTCCCCTTATATACTTACTAGCTATTGAACCCGTTCTACGCCCGGGTGGCGAGCATTTATATTGGTATATAGTCTCCATCCTGGTATGTGCTGCTCCATCCTGCGTCCCCATCCTGTCATGCGCTGCTCCATCCTGCGTCCCCATCCTGTCATGTGCTGCTCCATCCTGCGTCCCCATCCTGTCATGCGCTGCTCCATCCTGCGTCCCCATCCTGTCATGCACTGCTCCATCCTGCGTCCCCATCCTGTCATGTGCTGCTCCATCCTGCGTCCCCATCCTGTCATGCGCTGCTCCCATCCTGCGTCCCCATCCTGTCATGCGCTGCTCCCATCCTGCGTCCCCATCCTGTGATGCGCTGCTCCCATCCTGTGATGCGCTGCTCCCATCCTGCGTCCCCATCCTGTCATGTGCTGCTCCATCCTGCATCCCCATCCTATCATGCGCTGCTCAATCCTGCGTCCCCATCCTGTCATGTGCTGCTCCATCCTGCGCCTCCATTCTGTCATGTGCTGCTCCATCCTGCGTCCCCATCCTGTCATGTGCTGCTCCATCCTGCGTCCCCATCCTGTCATGTGCTGCTCCATCCTGCGTCCCCATCCTGTCATGCGCTGCTCCCATCCTGCGTCCCCATCCTGTGATGCGCTGCTTCCATCCTGTGATGCGCTGCTCCCATCCTGCGTCCCCATCCTGTCATGTACTGCTCCATCCTGCGTCCCCATCCTGTCATGCGCTGCTCCATCCTGCGTCCCCATCCTGTCATGCGCTGCTCCCATCCTACGTCCCCATCCTGCGCCTCCATTCTGTCATGTGCTGCTCCCATCCTGCGTCCCCATCCTGTCATGCGCTGCTCCATCCTGCGTCCCCATCCTGTCATGCGCTGCTCCCATCCTGCGTCCCCATCCTGTGATGCGCTGCTCCCATCCTGTGATGCGCTGCTCCCATCCTGCGTCCCCATCCTGTCATGTGCTGCTCCATCCTGCGTCCCCATCCTGTCATGTGCTGCTCCCATCCTGCGTCCCCATCCTGTCATGTGCTGCTCCATCCTGCGTCCCCATCCTGTCATGCGCTGCTCCCATCCTGCGTCCCCATCCTGTCATGCGCTGCTCCCATCCTGCGTCCCCATCCTGTCATGCGCTGCTCCCATCCTGCGTCCCCATCCTGTCATGCGCTGCTCCCATCCTGCGTCCCCATCCTGTCATGCGCTGCTCCCATCCTGCGTCCCCATCCTGTCATGCGCTGCACCCATCCTGCGTCCCCATCCTTATGTGCTGCTCCATCCTGCGTCCCCATCCTGTCATGTGCTGCTCCATCCTGCGTCCCCATCCTGTCATGTGCTGCTCCATCCTGCGTCCCCATCCTGTCATGTGCTGCTCCATCATGCGTCCCCATCCTGTCATGTGCTGCTCCATCCTGCGTCCCCATCCTGTCATGTGCTGCTCCATCCTGCGTCCCCATCCTGTTATGTGCTGCTCCCATCCTGCGTCCCCATCCTTATGTGCTGCTCCATCCTGCGTCCCCATCCTTATGTGCTGCTCCATCCTGCGTCCCCATCCTTATGTGCTGCTCCATCCTGCGTCCCCATCCTTATGTGCTGCTCCATCCTGCGTCCCCATCCTTATGTGCTGCTCCATCCTGCGTTCCCATCCTTATGTGCTGCTCCATCCTGCGTTCCCATCCTTATGTGCTGCTCCATCCTGCGTCCCCATCCTTATGTGCTGCTCCATCCTGCGTTCCCATCCTTATGTGCTGCTCCATCCTGCGTCCCCATCCTTATGTGCTGCTCCATCCTGCGTCCCCATCCTTATGTGCTGCTCCATCCTGCGTCCCCTTCCTTATGTGCTGCTCCATCCTGTGTCCCCATCCTTATGTGCTGCTCCATCCTGCGTCCCCATACTGCCTCTGACCCGCTCGGCGCCGAGTGCTGGGGGGCCTGAGCAGGCGGGGACACCGGCACGCTGTGGGGGTCAGGTGCCGGTATCGCCGCCAGCTCAGGCCCCCCAGCACTTACTATACTCACCTGTCTGTCCCGTTCCAGCGCTGGGCGCCGCCATCTTCCCGGTCTCCTGGCCGTGACTGTTCAGTCAGAGGGCGGCGCTGGCGCGCATTAAGCGCGTCATCGCGCCCTCTGAACTGAAGGTTACAGGCCGAAGACTGGGAAGATGGCGGCGCTCAGCGATGGAACGCAGGACAGGTGAATATAGGCGATACTCACCCTCCTGGCGGTCCCTGCTTCTCTGTTGGAGATCGCGGTGTGCGTTCAGTGTGAACGCACACCGCGATCTCCCTGGAGCGTCACTCTGTGAGGCCCAGACTGCGCCGGCGCTTGCGCCTGCGCAGTCTATAGAGGCTTCGGACAGAGTGACGCTCCCAGCGTTATATTATAGATACATGGTTATTAGATCGCCCCTCAGAAACTGTGTTGTGTAATACAGTGGGCCTGATTTTCCCAGCAGTCTCCCACACCTATACAGGGAAATTTCTATTGCCACTAAGTGCATCTGCGTGAGTCCTGTTTGTGGCATATCTTTCAGCCACTTTCTGACACAGAAACTGTGTTGTGTAATACAGTGGGCCTGATTTTCCCAGCAGTCTCCCACACCTATAAAGGGAAATTTCTATTGCCACTAAGTGCATCTGCGTCAGTCCTGTTTGTGGCATATCTGTCGGCCACTTTCGGACACTGAAACTATGTAGTGTAATACAGTGGGCCAGATTTTCCCAGCAGTCTCACACACCTATAAAGGGAGATTTAAATTCACAACAAGTTTGCGTATACCTTCTAACTGGTTTTACAGTACCAAAATAACGTTTGTTAGTTTGGTTACATTTTTCCAAGAATGAGGAAGTCTGGTGGAAGAGGTCGTGGCCGTGGGCGGTCATTGCCAGCTGGTAATGATGGTAGTGGTGGTGGAGCATCAGGTGGTCGTGGGAAAAGCAATATAACACCTAAGTCTCGAGTTGTTGAGCCAGCGTCATCGTCTGGCTACAAAAGGCCTCGAACGCTCCCTTTTCTGGGAGTAGGAAAACCGCTTTCAAATCCTGAGCAGCAGGAACAAGTTTTGGCTTTATTTGCTGACTCTGCCTCTAGCTCTTTCGCCTGCTCTTCAGAAAGTGCAAAATTTAAAAGCAGCGCGTTGTCAGTGGATGCTCCCGGTCAGGAACAAGTCGCTTCCTTGTGTCCTTCACCCAGAACAACAGAGAAGGATGCGTCAGGCGACACAACAGGTTACTCCATGGAGCTCTTTATACATACCGTGCCTGGGTTAGAAAAGGAAATTGTTAACAGGCCATGCCCATTACAAGATGAATCGGACATGGAGTGCACAGATGCACAGCCACAGCTAGATTATTATGCTGTTCCATTGACTCAGATCACAACATTGCCCTCGCAGTGTACTGAGCCAGAATCTGATCCTAATGAGACTATGGTGCCCTGTCCCGAACGCTATAGCACCGGCTTACACGGTGACACAGAGGAAGGTGCACAGGACATAGAAAAGGAGGTGATAGATGACCCAGTTGTTGACCCCGATTGGCAGCCATTGGGGGAACAGGGTGCCGCTGGCAGTAGCTCTGAAGCGGAGGAGGAGGAGCCGCTTAAGGCATCAACATCGCAACAGCTTTCATCTGGCAGGCCCGTATCTGGCCAAAAACGTGTGTCAAAACCAAAAACAGTTGTAGGACAGTGTGGCCATCCGGTTAAAGTAGCTCATTGTGCAATGCCTGAAAAGGTATTTGATAGTAGGAAGAGTGAAGTCTGGCAATTTTTTAACAAAGATCTGAATGATCGGTGCAAAGTGATCTGTAAGAAATGCTCAAGGACCTTTAGCAGAGGTCAGAATGTCAAAAATTTAAATACAAGTTGCATGCGTAGACATTTAACCACCATGCACTTGCAAGCCTGGACTAACTACCAAACGTCCCGTAACGTTGTTGCACCCTCTCACAATGACGCTAGTCAGCAACGCTACATTCCATCCCTCACTGTAAGCACACTGTTTACCACACCACCTGCAGCAAATGTGGAGGTATCGTCGCAAGGCCAAAGCAGTCAGGGAATCACCAGGTTCTTGGTAGGAAACACTGTATGTAGGCCAACAGCAAGAATACCATCACCAACCCTCTCTCAGTCTGCCATGTTCACCACCACCCCGCTAGTTCCACCATATGCAGCTCTCCAGTCCAGCTCACCCTACAAGAGACTCTCCTTAAGAAAAGGATGTACTCATCCTCTCATCCGCGTACACAGGGTTTGAACGCCCACATTGCTAGACTAATTTCGTTAGAGATGATGCCCTACCGGTTGGTTGAAAGCGAAGCTTTCAAAGCCCTGATGGCCTACGCAGTACCACGCTATGACCTACCCAGTCGACACTTCTTTGCGAGAAAAGCCATCCCAGCCCTCCACCAGCATGTCAAAGACCGCATTGTCCATGCACTCAGGCAATCTGTCAGTAGAAAGGTGCACCTCACAACAGATGCATGGACCAGTAGGCATGGCCAGGGACGTTACGTGTCCATCACGGCACACTGGGTTAATGTGGTGGATGCAGGGTCCACAGGGAACAGCCATATTGGGACAGTTCTGCCTAGCCCATGGTCTAGGAAACTGTTTGCTGTAGGCGTTTGCCACCACTCCTCCTCCTCCTCGTCCTCCAGCAGAAGCGAGAGCTCGTCCACAGACCGAAGTCGCACGACCACTCCATCCGCAGCTGCCAGTGTTGCACACGGGATGTCCCATTATGGAACAGCTAGTGGTAGGCGTTAGCAGGCTGTGTTGGAAATGAAGTGTTTGGGCGACAACAGACACACTGCGGAAGTTCTGTCCGACTTCTTGCAGCAAGAAACTAAGTCATGGCTGGGCAGTGTACATCTTGAGGCAGGCAAGGTAGTCAGTGATAACGGAAGGAATTTTATGGCTGCCATAGCCCTTTCACAACTGAAACACATTCCTTGCCTGGCTCACACCTTGAACCTGGTGGTGCAGTGCTTCCTGAAAAGTTATCTGGGGTTACCCGCCCTGCTCCTGAAGGTGCGAAGACTTTGCTCGCACATCCGCTGTTCGCCCGTACACTCCAGCCATATGCAGAACCATCAGCGATCTTTGAAGCTTCCCCAGCACCGCCTAATAATCGACGTTGCAACAAGGTGGAACTCCACACTGCACATGCTTCAGAGGCTGTGCGAACAGAGGCGTGCTGTTATGTATTTGTGGGAGGATACACATACACGGGCAGGCAGTTGAATGGCAGACATGGAGTTGTCAGGTGTGCAGTGGTCGAAGCTACAAGATCTGTGTCAAGTCCTTCAGTGTTTTCAGGAATGCACATGCCTGGTTAGTGCAGACGACGCCATCATAAGCATGAGCATCCCCCTAATGCGTCTGCTGATGCAAAGTTTGACGCACATAAAGGAGCAGGCGTCTACAGCAGAGGACGAGGGAAGCCTTGATGACAGTCAGCCATTGTCTGCTCAGGGAAGTCTCCTTGACGAGGTGGCGGACAAAGAGGAGGGAGATGATGGGGATGAATATTTATGGGAGGAGAAAGCTTCTCAGGGGGCAATAGAAACTGGTGGCGTTGCAAGGTCAGGTACAGGGTTTTTGAGGGAGACAAGTGATGTTGATTAGCCAGAAAGTGCTCCTCAACTCAGCACAAGCAGTGAATTGACACCTGGAACATTGGCTCACATGGCGGATTATGCCTTGCGTATCCTAAAAAGGGACCCCCACATTATCAAAATGATGTCCGATGACGATTACTGGTTGGCCTGCCTCCTGGATCCACGCTATGAAGGGAAATTGCAAAATATCATGCCACATGAGAACCTTGAGCAAATATTGGCTACAAAACAAGCAACTCGTGTAGACCGTTTGGTTCAGGTATTCCCAGCACACAGCGCCGGTGATGGTTCTCACACGAGCTGCAGGGGGCAACATGGCAGAGGTGTTAGAGGTGCACAAATTAGAAGTGGCGTTGGACAGAGGGGTTTTATGACCAGGTTGTGGAGTGGTTTCGCAATGACCGCAGACAGGACAGGTACTGCAGCATCAATTCAAAGTGATAGGAGACAACATTTGTCCAGTATGGTTACTAACTATTTTTCCTCCCTTATCAATGTTCTCCCTCACAAGTCATTCCCATTTGATTACTGGGCATCTAAAATAGACACCTGGCCTGAATTGGCAGAATATGAATTGCAGGAGCTTGCTTGCCCAGCAGCTAGTGTGCTATCAGAAAGAGTATTCATTGCTGCTGGTTCAATACTGACCAAAAAAGGAGTCATCTGGCTACCCAAAATGTTGATGATCTAACCTTCATTAAAATGAACCAATCATGGATTTCTAATTATTTTGCCCCACCTTTCCCTGCTGACTCCTAGCTTTCCTGTAAAAAGGTCTTGCTTTTGGACTGGTCTTACTGTCTGCTCCAATTTCTCCATTTGCAGCTGCTGTATGTCCAGCATATGCCATTTTTACACCTCCCTAAATGGGCTGACTCCCCCCACGGGGCCGTGGTCACCACTTGGCGCAAGCACCCGTGCGTGTGCTGTTTGGCTGAAGAGGTGGGTGTGCCCATTTTTGGGCGACGGCACTGGCACAGGGTCCCTCATAGTACAATGAAGTGTCTCTGGCAGTGGTGGTGCGCACCCAACGTCAGACACACCGTCGTAACATGAGGGGCCCTGAGCCGGTACCACTGCCCACGAGAGAGTGTTTCCCCCCTCCAGCTCAAACAGTGCTCTACCACTTGGAAAATTATCTCTCACTGCTCCACCACTGTTTAATCTGTGCAGTTAAATCCTTCAATGGCACTGCCCATACCAATTTGTTGACATGTATGATGCTAGTAAAAATATTCAGGGGCCCTGACCTACATTTACACCAGTTAATACTTTGCGCCAAATACCACTATCTGCAAGTCAGCAGAGGAGCCCACCCCTGTACCTAGGTATGCCACCTGTTTATTTGTGAATTTTTTTTTTGCCAGACATTAACCTCACTTTCTTATTTTGGCCTACTAACTGTGTCAGACACTCCTTCCAATTGTCCTCCGCTGACCACACCAATGCTGCCTGTGTACCCCTGTAACCTATTTAAACCTGCATCGAGCCTACTTTTTTATTTTAGGCCTAGTAAGTCTGTCTGCGGTCCCTCCTTCCAATTATCCTCCACTGACTACACCAATGCTGCCTGTGTACCCCTGTAACCTATTTAAAACTGCATAGAGCCTACTTTTTTTATTTTAGGCCTAGTAAGTCTGTCTGCGGTCCCTCCTTGCAATTGTCCTCCGCTGACCACATCAATGCTGCCTGTGTACCCCTGTAACCTATTTAAACCTGCATAGAGCCTACTTTTTTATTTTAGGCCTAGTAAGTCTGTCTGCGGTCCCTCCTTGCAATCGTCCTCCGCTGACCACACCACTGCTGCCCGTGTACCCCTGTAACATTTTTTAAACTGCATTGAGCCAACTTTTTTGTTTAAGGCCTACTACCTGTGTCTGTCTGCGCCACTCAATACAGCTGTCCTCCTCTGAAAAAAGCTGAGCTTCAATTGTCAGGTTTTCAGCCTATAGGAATTTGAAAACTGCATTGGGGCTACTAGTTTGGTTGGGCCTACTAACGGTGTCTGCCGCTCCTTGGTGTTCTCCTGGTTTTTTATCCTGAGCTTCGATCTTCAGGCTTTCGGCCTATATTTTTAATAGGAAACTGCATTGGAGCTACTAGTTTGGTTGGGCCTACTAACCATGTCTGCCGCTCCTTGGTGTTCTCCTGGTTTGTTTTCCTGAGCTTCGATCTTCAGGCTTTCGGCCTATATTTTTAATCTGAAACTGCATTTGGGCTACTAGTTTGGTTGGGGCCTACTAACGGTGTCTGCCACTCCTTGGTGTTCTCCTGGTTTGTTTTCCTGAGCTTCGATCTTCAGGCTTTCGGCCTATATTTTTAATAAGAAACTGCATTTGGGCTCCTAGTTTGGTTGGGGCCTACTAACGGTGTCTACCGCTCCTTGATGTTCTCCTGGTATGTTTTCCTGAGCTTCGATATTCAGGCTTTCGGCCTATATTTTTAATCTGAAACTGCATTTGGGCTCCTAGTTTGGTTGGGGCCTACTAACGGTGTCTACCGCTCCTTGATGTTCTCCTGGTATTTTTTTCTGAGCTTCGATCTTCAGGCTTTCGGCCTATTTTTTTAATAAGAAACTGCGTTTGGGCTACTAGTTTGGTTGGGGTCTGCTAACGGTGTCTGCCGCTCCTTGGTGTTCTCCTGGTATTTTTTCCTGAGCTTCGATCTTCAGGCTTTCGGCCTATTTTTTTTAATAAGAAACTGCATTTGGGCTACTAGTTTGGTTGGGGCCTACTAACGGTGTCTAACGGTAGTAACAGTACCGCTCTTCACAGTCGCCGAGCTCAGCTCAAGATCAGGAATACCTGAAGAGCGGTAGAGGTGAGCGACTTACTTTTTTAGGATCGAGTCAGGTTTTGCGAAACCCGACTTTGTCAATAGTCGGGTTGGGTGAAATCGGCCGATTATTTTGAAAAGTCGGTGGCCGACCGAAACACGAAACCCAATACAAGTCAATGGGGAATCAAAGTCGGCAGTGAGTGGAGGACAGGAAAACACCTACAGTGCCCATTTTACCCCCAAGGGTGGTTTGCACGTTAATGACCGGGCCAATTTTTACAATTCTGACCACTGTCCCTTTATGAGGTTATAACTCTAGAACGCTTCAACGGATCCCAGTGAATCTGACATTGTTTTCTCGTGACATATTGTACTTCATGACAATGGTAAAAATTCTTTGATAGTACCTGAGTTTATTTGTGAAAAAAACGTAAATTTGGCGAAAATTATGAAAATTTTGCAATTTTCCAACTTTGAATTTTTATGCAATTAAATCACAGAGATATGTCACACAAAATACTTAATAAGTAACATTTCCCACATGTCTACTTTACATCAGCACAATTTTGGAACCAAAATTTTTTTTTGTTAGGGAGTTATAAGGGTGAAAAGTTGACTAGCAATTTCTCATTTCTACAACACCATTTTTTTTTAGGGACCATATCTCATTTGAAGTCATTTTGAGGGGTCTATATGATAGAAAATACCCAAGTGTGGCACCTTTCTAAAAACTACACCCCTCAAGGTGCTCAAAACCACATTCAAGAAGTTTATTAACCCTTCTGGTGCTTCACAGGAATTTTTTGAATGTTTAAATAAAAATGAACATTTAACTTTTTTTCACAAAAAATTTAATTCAGCTCCAATTTGTTTTATTTTACCAAGGGTAACAGGAGAAAATTGACCCCAAACATTGTTGTACAATTTGTCCTGAGTACGCCAATACCCCACATGTGGGGGTAAACCACTGTTTGGGCGCATGGCACAGCTCGGAAGCGAAGGAGCGCCATTTGACTTTTCAATGCAAAATTGACTGGAATTGAGATGGGACACCATGTTTCCTTTGGAGAGCCCCTGATGTGCCTAAACATTGAAACCCCCCACAAGTGATACCATTTTGGAAAGTAGACCCCCTAAGGAACTTATCTAGAGGTGTGGTGAGCACTTTGACCCACCAAGTGCTTCACAGAAGTTTATAATGTAGAACCGTAAAAATAAAAAATCATATTTTTTCACAAAAATTATCTTTTCGCCCCCATTTTTTTATTTTCCAAGGGTAAGAGGAGAAATTGGACCCCAAAAGTTGTTGTATAATTTGTCCTGAGTACGCTGATACCCCATATGTTGGGGGGATTCACCGTTTGGGCGCATGGGAGGGCTCAGAAGGGAAGGAGTGCCATTTGGAATGCAGACTTAGTTGGAATGGTCTGCAGGCGTCACATTGCGTTTGCAGAACCCCTAATGTACCTAAACAGTAGAAACCCCCCACAAGTGACCCCATATTGGAAACTAGACCCCCCAGGGAACTTATCTAGATGTGTTGTGAGAACTTTGAACCCCCAAGTGTTTCACTACAGTTTATAACGCAGAGCCGTAAAAATAAAAAATCTTTTTTTTTCCCACAAAAATTTATTTAGCCCCTAGTTTTGTATTTTCCCAAGGGTAACAGGAGAAATTGGACCCCAACAGTTGTTGTCCTATTTGTCCTGAGCACGCTGATATCCCATATGTTGGGGTAAACCCCTGTTTGGGCACACGGGAGAGCTCGGAAGAGAAGAAGCACTGTTTTACTTTTTCAACGCAGAATTGGATGGAATTGAGATCGGATGCCATGTCGCGTTTGGAGAGCCCCTGATGTGCCTAAACAGTGGAAACCCCCCAATTATAACTGAAACCCTAATCCAAACACACCCCTAACCCTAATTCCAACGGTAACCCTAACCACACCTCTAGCCCTGACACACCCCTAACCCTAATCCCAACCCTATTCCCAACTGTAAATGTAATCTAAACCCTAACTGTAAAGGTACCTTCACACATAACGATATTGTTAACGATATCGTTGCTTTTTGTGACGTAGCAATGATATCGTTAATAAAATCGTTATGTGTGACAGCGACCAACGATCAGGCCCCTGCTGGGAGATCGTTGGTCGCTGAACAAAGTCCAGAACTTTATTTCGTCGCTGGATCTCCCGTGGACATCGCTGGATCGGCATGTGTGACACCGATCCAGCGATGTCTTCACTGGTAACCAGGGTAAACATCGGGTAACTAAGCGCAGGGCCGCGCTTAGTAACCCGATGTTTACCCTGGTTACCATCCTAAAAGTAAAAAAAACAAACAGTACATACTTACCTAACGCTGTCTGTCCTCCAGCGCTGTGCTCTGCACTCCTCCTGTACTGGCTGTGAGCGTCGGTCAGCCGGAAAGCAGAGCGGTGACGTCACCACTCTGCTTTCCGGCCGCTGTGCTCACACAGACAGTACAGGAAGAGTGCAGAGCACAGCGCTGGAGGACAGACAGCGTTAGGTAAGTATGTAGTGTTTGTTTTTTTTACTTTTAGGAAGGTAACCAGGGTAAACATCGGGTTACTAAGCGCGGTCCTGCGCTTAGTTACCCGATGTTTACCCTGGTTACTGGCATCGTTGGTCGCTGGAGAGCTGTCTGTGTGACAGCTCTCCAGCGACCAAACAGCGACGCTGCAGCGATACGGATCGTTGTCGGTATCGCTGCAGCGTCGCTTAATGTGAAGGGGCCTTAACTTTAGCCCCAACCCAAACTGTAGCCCTAGCCCTAACCCTAGCCCTAACCCTAACCCTAACCCTAACCCTAGCCCTAGCCCTAACCCTAGCCCTAACCCTAGCCCTAACCCTAACCCTAGCCCTAACCCTAACCCTAGCCCTAACCCTAGCCCTAACCCTAACCCTAACCCTAACCCTAACCCTAGCCCTAACCCTAGCCCTAACCCTAGCCCTAATGGGAAAATGGAAATAAATACATTTTTTTAATTTTTCCCCAACTAAGGGGGTGATGAATGGGGGTTTGATTTACTTTTATAGTGGGTTTTTTAGCGGATTTTTATGATTGGCAGCCGTCACACACTGAAAGACGCTTTTTATTGCAAAAAATATTTTTTGCGTTACCACATTTTGAGAGCTATAATTTTTCCATATTTTGGTCCACAGAGTCATGTGAGGTCTTGTTTTTTGCGGGACGAGTTGACGTTTTTATTGGTAACATTTTCAGGCACGTGACATTTTTTGATCGCTTTTTATTCCGATTTTTGTGAGGCAGAATGACCAAAAACCAGCTATTCATGAATTTCTTTTGGGGGAGGCGTTTATACCGTTCCGCGTTTGGTAAAAATGATAAAGCAGTTTTATTCTTCGGGTCAGTACGATTACAGCGACACCTCATTTATATCATTTTTTTATGTTTTGGCGCTTTTATACGATAAAAACTATTTTATAGAAAAAATAATTATTTTTGCATTGCTTTATTCTCAGGACTATAACTTTTTTATTTTTTTGCTGATGATGCTGTATGGCAGCTCGTTTTTTGCGGGACAAGATGACGCTTTCAGTGGTACCATGGTTATTTATATCTGTCCTTTTGATCGCGTGTTATTCCACTTTTTGTTCGGCGGTATGATAATAAAGCGTTGTTTTTTGCCTCGTTTTTTTTTTTCTTACGGTGTTTACTGAAGGGGTTAACTAGTGGGCCAGTTTTATAGGTCGGGCCGTTACGGACGCGGCGATACTAAATATATGTACTTTTATTGTTTTTTTTATTTATTTAGATAAAGAAATGTATTTATGGGAATAATATATATATTTTTTTTCATTATTTAGGAATATTTTTTTTTATTTTTTTTTACATATCTGGAAAAATTTTTTTTTACTTTTTTACTTTGTCCCAGGGGTAGACATCACAGATCGGTGATCTGACAGTGTGCACAGCACTCTGTCAGATCACTGATCTCACTTAGAGCAGTACAGCCTTCACAGTGCCTGCCCTGAGCAGGCTCTGTGAAGCCACCTCCCTCCCTGCAGGTCCCGGATCCGCGGCCATCTTGGATTCGGGTCTGGAGCAGGCAGGGAGGGAGGTAAGACCCTCGCAGCAACGCGATCACATCGCGTTGCTGCGGGGGGCTCAGGGAAGCCCGCAGGGAGCCCCCTCCCTGCGCGATGCTTCCCTGCCCTGCCGGCACATTGCGATCATCTTTGATCGCGGTGTGCCAGGGGTTAATGTGCCGGGGGCGGTCCGTGACTGCTCCTGGCACATAGTGCCGGATGTCAGCTGGGATAGGCAGCTGACACCCGGCCGCGATCGGCCGCACTCCCCCCGTGAGCGCCGCCGATCGCGCTGGACGTACTATCCCGTCCGTGGTCATAGGGGCCCACCCTACCTCGACGGGATAGTACGTCCAATGTCAGAAAGGGGTTAATGCCAAAAACATCAATTCTTATTTCTTAAGCTTGTCAATCTTAATTTACTTTATAATAATAATTAGGCATTGAAAACAGGGGGTCATTTCGCTAAAGTTGTGGGGGGGTAGGGCTGGCTCAAGATTTTCGTGGGCCCAGGAAACGCGGAATACGTCACGGCAGTGGAGCACGGAGAGGTAAGTATTTCAACTTTACAAGTACTGTGATCCTGAGCAAGCAGGGGGGGTACACTGTTATGGCCGGCAATCAGGCAACACAGTGTGCAGTAATCAGCGCACATACAGAGATCTGGCAATAACCAAAACCAATAGGACGAGCTCTGAGACGTGGAATCTCTGTAGACTGCAGTACCTGATCTATCCTCACACAACTATAAGCAGCAGTGGATTGCGCCTATCACTACCTATGCAACTCGGCACTGCCTGAGGAGCTGACTAGCCTGAAGATAGAAATACAAGCCTGACTTACCTCAGAGAAATACCCCAAAGGAATAGGCAGCCCCCCACATATAATGACTGTTAGCAAGATGAAAAGACAAACGTAGGAATGAAATAGATTCAGCAAAGTGAGGCCCGATATTCTAGACAGAGCGAGGATAGCAAAGAGAACTATGCAGTCTACAAAAAACCCTAAAACGAAAACCACGCAAAGGGGCAAAAAGACCCACCGTGCCGAACTAACAGCACGGCGGTGCACCCCTTTGCTTCTCAGAGCTTCCAGCAAAAGTTAATAGCAAGCTGGACAGAAGAAACAGAAAACAAACTAGAAGCACTTATCTAGCAGAGCAGCAGGCCCAAGGAAAGATGCAGTAGCTCAGATCCAACACTGGAACATTGACAAGGAGCAAGGAAGACAGACTCAGGTGGAGCTAAATAGCAAGGCAGCCAACGAGCTCACCAAAACACCTGAGGGAGGAAGCCCAGAGACTGCAATACCACTTGTGACCACAGAAGTGAACTCAGCCACAGAATTCACAACAGTACCCCCCCCCTTGAGGAGGGGTCACCGAACCCTCACCAGAACCCCCAGGCCGACCAGGATGAGCCACATGAAAGGCACGAACAAGATCTGGGGCATGGACATCAGAGGCAAAAACCCAGGAATTATCTTCCTGAGCATAACCCTTCCATTTGACCAGATACTGGAGTTTCCGTCTAGAGACACGAGAATCCAAAATCTTCTCCACAATATACTCCAATTCCCCCTCCACCAAAACAGGGGCAGGAGGCTCCACAGATGGAACCATAGGTGCCACGTATCTCCTCAATAACGACCTATGGAATACATTATGTATGGAAAAGGAGTCTGGGAGGGTCAGACGAAAAGACACCGGATTGAGAATCTCAGAAATCCTATACGGACCAATAAAACGAGGTTTAAATTTAGGAGAGGAAACCTTCATAGGAATATGACGAGAAGATAACCAAACCAGATCCCCAACACGAAGTCGGGGTCCCACACGGCGTCTGCGATTAGCGAAAAGCTGAGCCTTCTCCTGGGACAAGGTCAAATTGTCCACTACCCGAGTCCAGATCTGCTGCAACCTGTCCACCACAGAATCCACACCAGGACAGTCCGAAGACTCAACCTGTCCTGAAGAGAAACGAGGATGGAACCCAGAATTGCAGAAAAATGGAGAGACCAAGGTAGCCGAGCTGGCCCGATTATTAAGGGCGAACTCAGCCAACGGCAAAAATGACACCCAATCATCCTGGTCCGCGGAAACAAAACATCTCAGATATGTTTCCAAGGTCTGATTGGTTCGTTCGGTCTGGCCATTAGTCTGAGGATGGAAGGCCGAGGAGAAAGATAGGTCAATGCCCATCCTACCACAAAAGGCTCGCCAGAACCTCGAGACAAACTGGGAACCTCTGTCAGAAACAATATTCTCAGGAATGCCATGTAAACGAACCACATGCTGGAAGAACAAAGGCACCAAATCAGAGGAGGAAGGCAATTTAACCAAGGGCACCAGATGGACCATTTTAGAAAAGCGATCACAGACCACCCAAATGACCGACATTTTTTGAGAAACGGGAAGGTCAGAAATGAAATCCATCGAAATATGTGTCCAAGGCCTCTTCGGGACCGGCAAGGGCAAAAGCAACCCACTGGCACGTGAACAGCAGGGCTTAGCCCTAGCACAAATTCCACAGGACTGCACAAAAGCACGCACATCCCGTGACAGAGATGGCCACCAGAAGGATCTAGCAACCAACTCCCTGGTACCAAAGATTCCTGGATGACCGGCCAGCACCGAACAATGAAGTTCAGAGATAACTTTACTAGTCCACCTATCAGGGACGAACAGTTTCTCGGCCGGACAACGATCAGGTTTATTAGCCTGAAATTTCTGCAACACTCTCCGCAAATCAGGGGAGACGGCAGACACAATGACTCCTTCCTTGAGGATACTCGCCGGCTCAGATAACCCCGGAGAGTCGGGCACAAAACTCCTAGACAGAGCATCCGCCTTCACATTTTTAGAGCCCGGAAGGTATGAAATCACAAAATCAAAACGAGCAAAAAATAACGACCAACGGGCCTGTCTAGGATTCAAGCGCTTGGCAGACTCAAGATAAGTAAGGTTCTTATGATCAGTCAATACCACCACGCGATGCTTAGCACCCTCAAGCCAATGACGCCACTCCTCGAATGCCCACTTCATGGCCAGCAACTCTCGGTTGCCCACATCATAATTACGCTCAGCAGCAGAAAATTTCCTGGAAAAGAAAGCACATGGTTTGAACACTGAGCAACCAGAACCTCTCTGTGACAAAACCGCCCCTGCACCAATCTCAGAAGCATCAACCTCGACCTGGAACGGAAGAGAAACATCAGGTTGACACAACACAGGGGCACAGCAAAAACGACGCTTCAACTCCTGAAAAGCTTCCACGGCAGCAGAAGACCAATTAACCAAATCAGCACCCTTCTTGGTCAAATCGGTCAATGGTCTGGCAATGCTAGAAAAATTACAGATGAAGCGACGATAAAAATTAGCAAAGCCCAGGAATTTCTGCAGACTTTTTAGAGATGTCGGCTGAGTCCAATCCTGGATGGCCTGAACCTTAACCGGATCCATCTCGATAGTAGAAGGGGAAAAGATGAACCCCAAAAATGAAACTTTCTGCACACCGAAGAGACACTTTGATCCCTTCACGAACAAGGAATTAGCACGCAGTACCTGGAAAACCATTCTGACTTGCTTCACATGAGACTCCCAATCATCTGAGAAGATCAAAATGTCATCCAAGTAAACAATCAAGAATTTATCCAGATACTCACGGAAAATGTCATGCATAAAAGACTGAAAAACAGATGGAGCATTGGCAAGTCCGAACGGCATCACCAGATACTCAAAATGACCCTCGGGCGTATTAAATGCCGTTTTCCATTCATCTCCCTGCCTGATTCTCACCAGATTATACGCACCACGAAGATCAATCTTAGTAAACCAACTAGCCCCCTTAATCCGAGCAAACAAGTCAGAAATCAATGGCAAGGGATACTGAAACTTAACAGTGATCTTATTAAGAAGGCGGTAATCAATACACGGTCTTAGCGAACCATCCTTCTTGGCTACAAAAAAGAACCCTGCTCCCAATGGTGACGACGATGGGTGAATATGTCCCTTCTCCAGGGACTCCTTCACATAACTGCGCATAGCGGTGTGTTCAGGTACGGACAAATTAAATAAACGACCCTTAGGGAATTTACTACCAGGAATCAAATCGATAGCACAATCACAATTCCTATGCGGAGGTAGGGCATCAGACTTGGACTCTTCAAATACATCCTGAAAGTCCGACAAGAACTCTGGGATGTCAGAAGGAATGGATGACGAAATAGACAAAAATGGAACATCACCATGTACTCCCTGACAACCCCAGCTGGTTACCGACATAGAGTTCCAATCCAATACTGGATTATGGGTTTGTAGCCATGGCAACCCCAACACGACCACATCATGCAAATTATGCAGTACCAGAAAGCGAATAACTTCCTGATGTGCAGGAGCCATGCACATGGTCAGCTGGGCCCAGTACTGAGGCTTATTCTTGGCCAAAGGTGTAGCATCAATTCCTCTCAACGGAATAGGACACCGCAAAGGCTCCAAGAAAAATCCACAACGTTTAGCATAATCCAAATCCATCAGATTCAGGGCAGCGCCTGAATCCACAAACGCCATGACAGAATACGATGACAAAGAGCACATTAAGGTAATGGACAAAAGGAATTTGGACTGTACAGTACCAATAACGGCAGAGCTATCGAACCGCCTAGTGCGTTTAGGACAATTAGAAATAGCATGAGTAGAATCACCACAATAGAAACACAGTCTGTTCAGACGTCTGTGTTCTTGCCGTTCTACTTTAGTCATAGTCCTGTCGCACTGCATAGGCTCAGGTTTACTCTCAGACAATACCGCCAGATGGTGCACAGATTTACGCTCGCGCAAGCGACGACCGATCTGAATGGCCAAGGACATAGACTCATTCAAACCAGCAGGCATAGGAAATCCCACCATTACATCCTTAAGAGCTTCAGAGAGACCCTTTCTGAACAAAGCCGCTAGTGCAGATTCATTCCACAGAGTGAGTACTGACCACTTCCTAAATTTCTGACAATATACTTCTACATCATCCTGACCCTGGCATAAAGCCAGCAGATTTTTCTCAGCCTGATCCACTGAATTAGGCTCATCGTAAAGCAATCCCAGCGCCTGGAAAAATGCATCAACATTACTCAATGCAGAATCTCCTGGTGCAAGAGAAAACGCCCAGTCCTGTGGGTCGCCGCGCAAAAAAGAAATAATAATCAAAACCTGTTGAATAGGATTACCAGAAGAATGAGGTTTCAAGGCCAAAAATAGCTTACAATTATTTCTGAAGCTCAGGAACTTAGTTCTGTCACCAAAAAACAAATCAGGAATCGGAATTCTTGGTTCTAGCATCGATTTCTGATCAATAGTATCTTGAATCTTTTGTACATTTACAACGAGATTATCCATTGAGGAGCACAGAGCCTGAATATCCATGTCCACAGCTGTGTCCTGAAGCACTCTAATGTCTAGGGGAAAAAAAAGACTGAAGACAGAGCTAAGAAAAAAAAATGATGTCAGGATTTCTTTTTTCCCTCTATTGGGAATCATTGGTGTGGCTCCTTGTACTGTTATGGCCGGCAATCAGGCAACACAGTGTGCAGTAATCAGCGCACATACAGAGATCTGGCAATAACCAAAAACAATAGGACGAGCTCTGAGACGTGGAATCTCTGTAGACTGCAGTACCTGATCTATCCTCACACAACTATAAGCAGCAGTGGATTGCGCCTATCACTACCTATGCAACTCGGCACTGCCTGAGGAGCTGACTAGCCTGAAGATAGAAATACAAGCCTGACTTACCTCAGAGAAATACCCCAAAGGAATAGGCAGCCCCCCACATATAATGACTGTTAGCAAGATGAAAAGACAAACGTAGGAATGAAATAGATTCAGCAAAGTGAGGCCCGATATTCTAGACAGAGCGAGGATAGCAAAGAGAACTATGCAGTCTACAAAAAACCCTAAAACGAAAACCACGCAAAGGGGCAAAAAGACCCACCGTGCCGAACTAACAGCACGGCGGTGCACCCCTTTGCTTCTCAGAGCTTCCAGCAAAAGTTAATAGCAAGCTGGACAGAAAAAACAGAAAACAAACTAGAAGCACTTATCTAGCAGAGCAGCAGGCCCAAGGAAAGATGCAATAGCTCAGATCCAACACTGGAACATTGACAAGGAGCAAGGAAGACAGACTCAGGTGGAGCTAAATAGCAAGGCAGCCAACGAGCTCACCAAAACACCTGAGGGAGGAAGCCCAGAGACTGCAATACCACTTGTGACCACAGAAGTGAACTCAGCCACAGAATTCACAACAGTACACTAGTTGGCACTGGCACAGGACCCCTCATAGTATGGCGGTGTGTTTGATGGTGGGTGGCGCCTCCCACTGCCAGAGACACTTTTGCGTACTATGAGGGGCCCTGTGCTAGTGCCAACGAGTATGCCCCCCACCTGATGAAGGAACCTGCACTTTCATCTGCACCTTCCTCAATTTCCCCATGTAAGGTGGTATAGTATACAGGAAGCGGAACCTTACTTTCAGCAGGGTCAGATTCTGGCTGTGTAGAGTGCAAGGGGAATGTAGTGGTCTGGGTTAATGAACCAGCAGACTCATCTAGCAGTGGCTGGGCAATGGGCAGGATG
The DNA here is from genome assembly GCF_032444005.1 of Ranitomeya imitator. Classification (NCBI taxonomy): domain Eukaryota; kingdom Metazoa; phylum Chordata; class Amphibia; order Anura; family Dendrobatidae; genus Ranitomeya; species Ranitomeya imitator. The sequence continues at coordinate 669,553,170 of NC_091282.1, forward strand.
AGGAGGAAACACAGATATAGGCCCAAAATAAAAAAGTAGGCTAAATGCAGTTCAAAATTGGTAACAGGAAAAAAACAGGCGGCATTGCTTGGTTCAGTGGAGGACAATTGTAACGAGTGGCGCACACACAGTTAGTAGGCCCAAAATAAAAAAGTAGGTTAAATGCAGTTCAAAATTGGTAACAGAACTAAACAGGCGGCATAGCTTTGTTCAGTGGAGATCAATTGTAATAAGTGGCGCAGACACAGGTAGTAGGCCCAAATACAAAAGTAGGCTAAAAGCAGTTCAAAATTGGTAACAGGACTAAACAGGCGGCATTGCTTTGTTTAGTGGAGGACAACTGTAATGAGTGACGCAGACACAGTTAGTAGGCCCAAAATAAAAAAGTAGGCTAAATGCAGTTCAAAATTGGTAACAGGACTAAATAGGTGGCATAGCTTTGCTCAGTGGAGGACAATTGTAATGAGTGGCGCAGACACAGTTAGTAGGCCCAAAATACAAAAGTAGGCTAAAAGCAGTTCAAAATTGGTAACAGGACTAAACAGGCGGCATTGCTTTGTTCAGTGGAGGACAATTGTAACGAGTGGCGCAGACACAGTTAGTAGGCCCAAAATAAAAAAATAGGCTAAATGCAGTTCAAAATTGGTAACAGGACTAAACAGGCGGCATAGCTTTGTTCAGTGGAGGACAATTGTAATGAGTGGCGCAGACACAGTAGGCGCAAAATAAAAAAAGTAGGTTAAATGCAGTTCAAAATTGGTAACAGGACTAAACAGGCGGCAGAGCTTTGTTCAGTGGAGGACAATTGTAATGAGTGTCGCAGACACAGGTAGTAGGCCCAAATACAAAAGTAGGCTAAAAGCAGTTCAATATTGGTAACAGGACTAAACAGGCGGCATAGCTTTGTTCTGTGGAGGACAATTGTAATGAGTGGCGCAGACACAGGTAGTAGGCCCAAACACAAAAGTAGGCTAAAAGCAGTTCAAAATTGGTAACAGGACTAAACAGGCGGCATAGCTAGGTACTGGGGTGGGCTCCTCTGCTGAGTAGCAGACAGTGGAAGTAGGCGCAAAGTATTAACTGGTCTAAATGGAGGCCAGGATCCTTGTATATTTTAACTATCATCTATCATTTCAACATTTGTAGTGCCATTGAAGGATTTAACAGCATAGAATACACAGTGGTGGAGCAGGGAGAGGTAAGTATTGCAAGTGGTAGAGCACTGTTCGAGCTGGGGGGGGACACTCTCTCGTGAGCGGCGGTACTGGCACAGGGCCACTCATATTATGATGGTGTGTCTGATGTTGGTTGTGCACCACCACCGTCAGAGACACTTCATTGTACTATGAGGGACCCTGTGCCAGTGCCGTCGCCCAAGAGTGGGCGCACCCACATGTCCAGGCAAACAGCACTCGCACAGGTGCATGCGCCAGGTGGTGACTACTAGGGTTTCGCGACCTTGACTTTTTTAGGGTCGAGTCGGGTTTCGCGAAACCCGACTATCTCAAAAGTTGAGTCGAGTGAAATCGGCCGACTGTGGCGAAAAGTCGAGGATCGACCGAAACACGAAACCCAATGCAAAGTCAATGGGATTAATTTTTTTTTTTTCTCTCTCTCTCTCTCTCTCTCCCTCTCTCTCTCTCTCTCCCTCCCCTCCGTCCCTGAACTGAAAAGCTAGTGTTACGCATTGCAAATCGCTACAGCGCACAAGCGACAACATAGCGATATGCGTCCACGCCCCTAAGACCTATGTCATCACTCTGCCCACGCTCCTTCATTGGCTGAAAAAATGGCGCCAAGCGTGTCATACGAAACGCGACTTTGGCGCGAAAGTCGCGTACCACATGGCCGACCCCACACAGGGATCGGGACGGGTTTCATGAAACCCGACTTTGCCAAAAGTCGGCGACTTTTGAAAATGAATGACCCGTTTCGCTCAACCCTAGTGACCACGGCCCAGTGGGGGGAGTCAGCCCATTTAGGGAGGTATAAAAATGGCCTATGGTGAACATTCAGCAGCTGCAAATGGAGGAATTGGAGAAGTCAGTAAGAGGAGGCCAAAAGCAAGACATTTTTCAGGCAATGTTAGATCATCAAAATTCTGGGTAGCCAGACGTGTCCTTTTTTCGGTCAGTATTGAACCAGCAGCACTGAAGACTCTTTCTGATAGCACACTAGAAGCAGAGCAAGCGAGTTCCTGTAATGCATATTCTGCCAATTCAGGCCAGGTGTCTATTTTAGATGCCCAGTAATCAAAGGGGAATGACCTGTGAGAGAGAACATCGATAAGGGAGGAAAAGTAGTTTGTAACCATACTGGTCAAATGCTGTCTCCTGTCACTTTGAATCGATGCAGCACTACCTGTCGTGTCAGCGGTCATTGCGAAATCCACAACCTGGTCATAAAACCCCTCTGTCCAACGCCACTTCGGATTTGTGCACCTCTAACACCTCTGCCATGTTGCCCCCTACAGCACACCGCCGCTGTGTGCTGGGAATGCCTGAACCAAACGGTCTACAAGAGTTGTTCGTTTTGTAGCCAATATTTGCTCAAGGTTCTCATATGGCATGATATTTTGTCATTTTCCTTTATATCGTGGATCCAGGAGGCAGGCCAACCAGTAATCGTCATCGGTCATCATTTTGATAATGCGGGGTCCCTTTTTAGGATACGCAAGGCATACTCAGCCATGTGGGCCAATGCTCCAGGTGTCAATTCACTTGTGCTGGGTTGAGGAGAACTTTCTTGCAAATCAACATCACTTGTGTCCCGCAAAAACCCTGTACCTGACCTGCAATGCCACCAGTTTCTATTGCTCCCTGAAAAGCATCCTCCTCCCATAAATATTCATCCCCATCATACTCCTCCTCCTCTTCGTCCGCCACCTCGTCCAGGAGAGTTCCCTGAGCAGACAATGGCTGACTGTCATCAAGGCTTCCCTCCTCCTCGGCTGCAGACACCAGCTCCTTAATGTGCGTCAAACTTTGCATCAGCAGACACATTAGTGGGATGCTCATGCTTATGATGGCGTCGTCTGCACTTACCAGCCGTGTGCATTCCTCAAAACACTGAAGGACTTGACAGAGGTCTTGGAGCTTCGACCACTGCACATTAGACAACTCCATATCTGCCATCCAACTGCCTGCCCGTGTATGTGTATCCTCCTACAAATTAATCACAGCACGCCTCTGTTCGCACAGCCTCTGAACCATGTGCAATGTGGAGTTCCACCTCATTGCAACATCGATTATTAGGCGGTGATTCAGCGATCGCTCATGGTTCAGCATACGGCTGGAGTAACCGGGCGACCGGCGGATGTGCGAGCAAAGTCTTCGCACCTTCAGGAGCAGGGCTGGTAACTCCGGATCATTTTTAAGGAAGCACTGCACCACCAGGTTCAAGGTGAGTAGTGTATCAGAGGGTGGTTTCGTCAAACTCAATTTGACAGGTGGGCCCGCCCCTATCAAAGTGTATCAAAGTGTGTAACCACTCCCCTCCCTGGCTGCCAGCTGTCCCCTGTGTGTCTGGTTTTCCCCCCTTTTGATATAGTTTGATATTGTTAATTTGATACTGTGATTATTAACCCAGTATTTATTTTTATATTTTATTCACAGTGTACACATATAGTGAATAGGGGTGGTGTTTCTGTATGCAATCCTACATCCTGTTATGTGAAAAGCATTCTCATTTTACATCTCATAAACTACAGCCAGAGTTTTCACATGTTATTCAACATCATTAACACACCCAGCTGTTTATTTTATATCCTATTGCTAAAATGTGTCTCTACTAACCATTAGCTAAATGATGGTCATCTCATTTAGGCAGAGTATCCGGCTACTCCTTACATAACTACAGCCAGATGTAGTTTTGCATGAATACACCAAATGGTTAGGCATTCAATTCAATTATCCCAGTATTTGTTTTTTATATTAGATTGTCATATTTGTTTGACTGATTTTCCCTTTTATCCTGGTATATTATGTATGTCTCTATCAAAATGTTAAATGTCACTATCAAAATGCGACTCGACGGTCTGAACAAAGGGTTAAGCCTGAAAATTTTGATGCCATAAAATCTGATACGATTCTATCATTATTCTGCAAGTCAGAAGTGAAGCACTGTAAAAGCTTCTTGAATGGGAACCCTTGCGCTAAATGATGTAACACATATATGCAATAATGGCCGCATACACGACTATACAAATCCTGGATTTGCGCGTTCTGATAACAATACGAGTCACAATTCTTGTTCAGGAATGTCACAAAATCACGTGGAAAGATAATATTGTCCGCACAAAGCCCGTAACTATCAAAAAATATGCCCGTCTTATCATCGCAGAGCACGATTAATACCCAGTGGCGTCCAGCTTGATGCGATGGGTCTGTATTCACGATATATGCCGCGGGTCTCTGAGACACTCTTTCTTCCGGAAGCAAATCACAAGGAAACACATCGGCGAATATGCGCTCTGTATAATTATCGGCCCTCAATACCGCTGTAAGCTGCAGACTGTCCATCGTTACTTAATTAAAATCGTACAAGATCTCTCGCCTATGATTAATTTCCAGAATGGTGTGGTTGACTGCAAAAACAATCATATTTATCGTGTGGGGTGTCGCTAGCGCAAAGCGAACTTCAGCACGCAGGTTACCTGTTTTAATGAGCGAGAAATGCCCACCAGGCTCTTGATCAGGCGATAAATAAAAAGCAAATAGCGTGGATCCAGCCATAAATTCTTCACGATCTATCGCCATGGCACAATCAGCCTTTTGCTTGCCAGATATATGGGCAAGCGCCATATACTCTCTAATGGCTAAAGCATCATTAAAATTAGGATTATAAGGTCTCGCGGGTATCTGCTGGCCATTCAGATATAATGCCACGTGGTTGACGTTGTAGTGGTGAAAGTCCAGCGGGTTTTTCGTGTAAGAACCGCTGAACGCCTCATTATCTACAAACCCCAATATAACAGTTTTTGGTATCTGGCCTAGGAAGAGGTTCTCGTGATTCGTGATTCGTGATCCGTGTCTCTGCGGCGATGCTGTACACTTTCAGGCATGTTCGGTCAATAGCGTACTTGGCTGTTGTGGATAGGAGGGCCTGGCTGTGGCCGATTCGGACAGCCGGAGATATCTGCACTCTTTTCACATAGAGAGCCGCCTGCGAGATTTGCACCTTCAGCGGCTCGGCTTCTGCGGACATGAGGCAGAAAGTATCCTTATTTCTTGATAACTTAACCTTAAGGTCAAGGCCATTCAATATTAACTTTGGTTGGTTAAATATATCCCCAAAAATGGGCCCCAAGAGGTCGACCGGCTTTGAGCGAGAAGCTGCACTGGCTCTTTTGATAAACCCTGCATTTGCACCATCCAAGCGCCGGTCATTATGATGGCCCGCAGTGTCTTTATAGAACAAACCGGCTGTAAATTGTGATGACAGCGTCTGCGAGCTGTAATTTAAAAGGGTCTCTATGTATGCTCTATAACTGTAGAGATTGTCCGATTGTGAGATAAGCCGGTCTTTGAGAGTAATATCGACCTGGTTAAAAAGAGTGGCTAGAGGGTAGTTTATGAGCGCAACACGCGCACCATCGGCAATAGCCGTATTATCTTGCTTCACGATGCGACAGCTTATGTACAGCAGCGTGTTGTTCAGATCATAATAATTATCGCCGCTCCCAGTTATGTAAAATTCCAACGGTCCATTGTCTGACAGAGCTGCAACCGGCTGTACTTCTACAAATAGAGATTTCTCTATACTTGTTTGTGTCGGGGGTACGTCAAAAATATCCAATTCAGATTTTGCACACTCTACAGAAGCATCATGCAGGAAAGCCATGATAACTGATTAGAAGATGTCATCCACAGAGCGTCTTACTCGTTTCTGACGGGTGCGTCTCTTGGATGTAGTTTTATTCATTAGCATCGGCGGTAAAGGCGGGCAAGCGCGCCTCTTTCTTTTTTGTGCTTTTTTAGCAACATAAATTATCCCAGATCCGTCTTGCTGAGGTGTTGTATTTATCCTTTTCATAAGGGCCGTTGAGGCTGACTGTTGTGAATTCTGCTCTTGGGCTCCCTCCGGTGGTTATGAGTGGTAGTGCTGCGGTAGTTGGATCGCAGCATTTATCAGGTGTTTCTATTTTATGCAATTTGGGCTGGACTATTTAGTCCTGCTTTATCCTTTAGTCAGTGCCAGTTGTCCATTGTTTTTGGAGGATTCACATCCATACCTGGTCTCTTCTGTTCTGCTGTTCATTTCAACAAAGATAAGTTCTGGCTTTGCTTTTGCTGACCACCTGCTGTGGACCTTATAGTTCTGTGCATTTTCATGTTTTGTCTAGTCCAGCTTTGTCTGTGAAGGATTTTTTGCAGCCAAGCTGTGTCTCTGGAGATGCAGATATACCCTCCATGTCTATAGTCAGATGTGGTGTTTTGTATTTTCTGTGGTGGATATTTTCTAGTGTTTTAATACTGACCGCATAGTACTCTGTCCTTTTCTTTCTTTTTAGCTAGTATGGCCTCCTATGCTAAATCTTGATTTCATGTCTGCATATGTTATTTCCCACTCCTCTCACAGTCAATATTTGTGGGGGGCTGTCTATCCTTTGGGGATTTTCTCTGAGGCAAGATAGGTTTCCTGTTTCTGTCTTTAGGGGAAGTTAGTTCTTAGGCTGTGTCGAATGGTCTAGGGAGTGTTAGGTACCCCCCACGGCTACTTCTAGTTGCGCTGCTAAGTTCAGGGTTTGCGGTCAGTACAGGTACCACCTTCTCCAGAGTACGTCTCATGCTGCTCCTAGGCCACCAGATCATAACAGCTGACGTGAAGGCATCCGCCGTGATGTTCCGGACCGCTGTCTTAGGCTGGTTTCACACTTGCGTTTTAAAACGCATGCGTTTAAAAAAAAAAAACGCATGTAAATGCATGCAAACGCTGCGTTTTTTAGACGCATGCGTTTTTGAATGTGGTGAAAAAAACGCGGCGTTTTGACGCGTTTACATGCATTTTTTCATGCGTTTGTGTTTTTTAAACGCATGATGAGAAGTGTGTGACAGCTGCCAATCATCAAAATCAAGTAAAAATCCCACAATAAACAGAAATAGCTAGGGTTAGGGTTAGGGATCCTAACCCTAACCCTAAAGGGATCCTAACCCTAACCCTACCCTTAACCCTAACCCTACCCCTAACCCTAACCCTAGGGATCCTAACCCTAACCCTACCCCTAACCCTAAAGGGATCCTAATCCTAACCCTTAGGGTTAGGGTTAGGGGTAGGGTTAGGGTTAGGGTTAGGATCCCTAGGGTTAGGGTTAGGGTTAGGATCCCTAGGGTTAGGGTTAGGGGTAGGGTTAGGGGTAGGGTTAGGTTTAGGATCCCTTTAGGGTTAGGGTTAGGATCCCTTTAGTGTTAGGGTTAGGGTTAGGATCCCTTTATCACCTTTATGGTGGGGGGTGGCATATCAGTGTGTTTTCTGTTTTTTTTTCTATAAAAACGCATGCGTTTTTATCGCAACCAAACGCATGTGCTTAAAAACGCATGCGTTTCCATTGACTCCAATGCATTTTTTGCCGCAAAAAAACGCATACGAACACATGCGTTTTTTTGCGTAAAAAAAGCCTCTGAAAATTACTACATGTTGCATTTCTGCAAAAGAACGCATGCAGCAAAAAAACGCATGCATTCAAAAACGCGACCAAACGCGTATAAAAAAAAGCATGCATTTTTAATGTTAAACATAGGGAAAAAAACGCATGCGTTTTTTTGCGGTACAAATGCTGCAGATAAAAACGCAAGTGTGAAACCAGCCTTAACGTGCGGTTTTACTAATTCTAGGCCTTTTCTGAAAAGCAGCACAGCGCGGCGAAATAAGCCTTTAAATATCCCGGCCAGGCCAGAGCCATACATGTACTCGTTCCCGCGGAACCCCTCTAGCCCGTGCCCTGACTGTGCAGTATAGTAGCGGGCATAAACAGCGGGATCTCCATACACCCTTTGAGACACCATATTTACATTTATCGTGTCAATACTGTCTGTCGAGGTCTAAAATGTAATCGCACTATACACTTTCCGTATCTGAATTTAACCGGCGTACCCTGGTCCGACATGACTGTAACATTTATGGAGTCAAAGTGTTTGCACAGCGGTATGTAATCGGGCCGCGAGTAGCGCACCGTGACAATATCATTATCATCGCCGCTAACTTCTACGGTTCGTAACAGTTGAACGTAACTGTCCCCTACAAGCTGATGCTGAATTATATCAGTGTATACAAAAAGCGAATAAAAACCAGCCTTTGAATCAGGGTAAAAGCGGCGATTCCACGGCATTAAAGCAACGGGGGAGTCATCGACGATCTGTAGGCCGAAAATAAATTTTAGCTTAGTACCCAGAGCAAACTGTATAGGGGCTGGGTCGGGCAGGATCACCTCTCGGCGTAGCTCATCATACCGTATTCTGTAGGCAGGCGTGGATAAATTCAGCACTTCTATTCGGGCATTGACTGCGCCAACCAGCTTATGTATGGTCGAGTAAAATCCTGATTTTATGTGATAATGTTCTAACGGTTCGTCATGTCTAGCCGTGTAGAAGTTCCCTTCAAAAGCCTCAAACGTGTTCCACGTATGGGGGTACTGTATTTCCGTTAACGCCACCTCATAATCTGCTGAAAGATAAATGGCCCTCGCTAACTTGGTATTGTAGTTCGATATTGTGTTTTCGGGGTAGATTTTTATTGAGGGATTGCTGGGTAATGTGACGAAAAACGAACCAGCTTCCATGGTTATATATCTGTCAACTCCGAAGCCGGGATCCAACTATTGAATTTTTCGGGGTACCCCAGCCATTTGACAAAGCAGTGACTCACACCCCTGACACGTTTTTTTCTCAAAATCTTTTCTACTATGTAGACATGATTCTAATCCATAGGTATTTTTTGCAGCTCTTCCTTATAAAATGACCCCTCTACAGCCTCGCCAGCTAAATCACTGATTTTATAAAGAGGTTTATGAAATTTATTGGAGACGTCGGTAATTAAAAAAAATCTCTTCGCTGTATGATTTTTTTTATAGGCCTTACAGAAGAGCCCTTTATAGCGGGAAATTCTGATATGATCCCCAACCTTTAAAGTCGGTTTAATAGGCTTATTAGTAATAGTAGAACTGTAAATATTTCGCCAGATTTGCAGCGCGTTTTTCTCTGTCACAGCCGCGGGACTACAGCGTATGGTAGAATGATAAGTATGATTGTAGCTATGCTCCAAATCCGGTAAAATATCAATATACCTAAAGGTATTATGCTGCGTAAGATAGCGCCACATAAGGGTTTTTAATGTGCGATTAAAGCGCTCTACCATAGCGGCCTTTACATCATTGTTGGTAAAAAAAAGTGGTGACTATTATGCATATTACATAGTTGCTTGAGTGGTGAATTTATAAATTCTTTGCCGCGATCCAATTTCTTCGGTATGCGCTTATCATTTTGAAATATTAATTCGAACGATCTGGCGACACTCGCACCGGTCTTGTTTGATAAGGCCACATACCATGCGTATCTCGATACAGTATCAATCACCGTCAGGATGTATTTGACATTATCATTTTCCCTTGAATAGTCAATTAAACTTACGAGATCTGCCTGCCACTGCGCATCAATGTCCGAGACGTAAATTTTATTTGTCAAAAAGCGTTTTCTAGCAGGCTTGTGTAGCGTGTAGGCGTCTTGTTTATTCAGCCATGCAATCACAGCAGATTTCTTTATTCCACGCTCTCGTGTCTCTCTAAATAATTTGTCAATTCCGCAGAACGACCCGGGTGCTTTAGGGCTAAAATATTGTCTCTCTAATATGTGGTCATACGAATGAGACGCCATGATAGATTAAAATGATTGTGTGTCGATAAGCAATAACCGCCTGCTTCCTTCAGAAATTCAATTGTATAAAATTTCCAGTTTTAATCTGACTATATCATGCTTGAGTTAATACAAGCAATAATTGTCTGTATGGGTGTGTTATGGGTGTTAACAGAAGGCGTGTGGCGGGGCGTAACTGGGTGTGTTTCTGGGTGTTAATAGTTGGTGTGTTTTCTGGCAGTCAGAATAAATACAGCTGCTTGTAACAATGCACAATACCACAAATCCAGCAGAAGTCAGACCAGCCTAACCGAAGAGCTATTCTAAATGTAAGTATATGCAGAGCGGCGCATTATTCTATTTTGTCTTATTATTCGCAAATGCTTAATTATATTTAACTATGCATCTCTAAAACCATATTTAAAGTTGTTATCTGTTTTAATAATTAATTTAACCGTATATTTATTATGACATAATTTGTGTAATACAATAGTTAATAGCTGTTAATACATCATAACTAGCGTATTCAGCGCTTGAGGTATTTAACCGTGTATAAAGACTTATTACATATGTTTTGCATGACAGACACATTTATAAAGTAGGTACAAATTTAGTTGCGCTGTATAATATAGTTTAACTGTATAACCGTATTTACGGTGTAAAATTAATATAGAAAGACTTATCCGTATTACCTATGTTTTGGTTAGTATAAACATATTTATGCAGCAGGCTCAAATGTATTTGTTACGGTATATAATATGTGTTTGTCTGCGGTGTAAAATTAATATAGATAGCACAAAAAAATTTACACAGATAATTTATTTTAGATGGAATCCCAAAATTTTTTGGCTTTTTCCGACCTAGTTGAGGATTCGCTATTAGGTATGTTTCAAGCTTTATATAAATACAACTGTTAGTGTACCATTCTAAGTAATGGCTGTTTTGTATATTATTTTTATATTGCTTTATTCTTTCTTGTTTAAGATGAATTTATCAGGAACATCCCCGATGATGTAGATGAATTTATCAGGAACATCCCTGATGATGTTTTAAGCGCCAGCAGCGTACCTGCTCTGGAGTGTGATACACCTGGAGCTGCATATAGTAACACTAATGAAGCTGACGCAGCTGTATGGGATTTGACGCAAGAAATCATAGGTGCGTTGTGTGTCTGTGTGTATATATATCTTTTAAGTATTTAGACGTGTAAATATATATTAATTCTTTACAGATGTCGACCTGAATATCTTTTAAGTATTTAGATGTGTAAATATATATTAATTCTTTACAGATGTCGACCTGTTTCCAGAACCAATTACCTCAGAACACAATCAGATGTCCGCTGAAGACCTGTTGTACCAGACCCCCACACCGAGAAACAGCCCTGTTTCTAGAGCCCCTAAAAAACCGCGAGGGCCTGCGAGCAAGAAAGGAAAAGGTAGCAATCGTATGAAAACGTGTTTTTGCACAGCCGCTCTGAGAAAATCCCCAATCGCCTCTACTAAGTCCTATATGTTTATTTATAGCTTGTAAAGTGAAGCCTAGGAGAATTGTATACACAAAAGAGAATATACCACTGCTAATGGAGAAACTCACAGAAGCTCCAGAAGCCGACACAGCAATCATTCACCCCACATCGCTAGCCCGTAAGTGTATATTTTGATATACATGCACAGTCTCTGTACAATCAATGATACACGTGCTTCACCAATGAGATCCCGGTCCCACACATAACTGTCACATGTATAATCTTTCCAGCAGCTAAGCGCAGCGCCAGGCGGCGGTCTCGCACATATCTGACACATGTATAATCTTTCCTGCAGCTAAACGCAAAGTCATGAGAAAAACGCCACCAGCACCACTACAGCCGCTACAGATCTCCGAGAATTGCGCAGCACCAGTGTGGACGGCAATACAGTCGGCTAATGGACCTGTTAGAACACCACCGGTATCACCGATCTGTGTGGTGCAGGGCGCAGGAAACCCTGTGCCGGCGGGCCAGCGTGAAATACGCCATTCAAGTGCCGGACAGTCATCGACCAGCCGTGTGAATGACCCGGTGCTACTATATCCAGAAGTGGTAGAGGCACCTCGAAAACATAAGCGAAAAACAAAGCATATTACAGAGCCAGCAAGCACATCCAGCGCCATGGGTGCCACAGCTCCACTGACTGGTGAAGCGCTTGATCGCGCGTTTGATCAGCTAGCTGATGGTAAGCAATCATCCGTAGAACCGCTCATTATACGTATGGCCCACACTATGCAGCCACCAGCGGCATGTCTAACTGTACCTGCTAATTCCTCTGGGGCCGGCCCCTCAGTAGCCTCTAATTTGGGTGGCATATCTCATGTCTGTGTATCTAACTCTGTTAATGTTAAGAAACGGTTAAAGAGGTCGCTACCAGCGGATGTTAAGGTGTGAAAAGCCACGGATTCAGGCGACATCTACAAATCTGCTGCATGAATCCATCGGCTGGGGCCCTGCTGAAATGCCTGTGTTTCAGGAACAGTTTAGCCGCTACTTACGCTACAAACTCTGGGTCCCCAAAATAATGTTTTTTTGTGATACTTTTGAAAAATTATTATCAACACAAATCCCAACACATGCTAATAAGGTCGAAGGATTGTAGTGAGCAGATGTGTTGATCCTTTTCAGCTCATCACCCTGGCCTCGGTGTGTATGACAATGTACCGGTTTAAATTTCTTCCAAAAAAGACAATCGCTATTTTACCTGGTGATAATTATCACAAGGCAAAAAAGCGCTACTCGACACCCGCTATACAATGGCTCATGTATGTAGCCCACTCCGAGAACATCGACATACAGCACGCTTTGAGAGGCGGTGAAAAACAAGTCGGGAAATATTTTCTAGATGGTTATGCCTATGTTAGCGGCCAACACATAGCCTTTGAATTTCAGGGGTGTTTTTACCACGGATGTCCCGTGTGCTATAATGAAAATGACACGAATAAGGTCACAAACACGGCCTACGGCCAATTATATTATACCTTTTTAGCTAAAAAGCGTTACTTACAGTGCTGCGGGTACACAGTAAGAGTGATGTGGGAGCATGCGTGGAATGAAATGGTTGAAAATGATTCTAACCTTCAAGCATTTCTCCACCAGATGGAATTCCTCGTTCCTTTAGACCCCCGTGATGCGCTTTATGGCGGCCGAACAAATGCCATTAAGCTCTATCACCATCTGGAAGAAGGGGAGATTTTACATTACTACGATTTCACCAGTCTGTACCCCTTTGTAAACAAAACTAAAACATACCCTGTAGGCCATCCAGACATCATCTATGACAATTTTGGATTCATTAAAAAATACTTTGGCATTGCTAAAGTCAAGGTCTACCCGCCGAGAGATTTATTTTTTCCAGTTCTGCCGGTAAAACTCAACAAAAAATTAATGTTTCCCCTTTGCTACACATGCGCTGCAAATTCCCAGGGTGATATTTGTGCTCATAGTGATGAAGAACGTGCACTGACAGGCACCTGGTGCACTATAGAGCTCGAGATGGCAATAGAAAAAGGGTATCGGATCACGCACATCTATGAAATATTGCATTTTCCTAAAACCACTGATGATCTGTTTGCTCCCTACATTAAATTACATCTTAGGGATAAGCAGGAAGCCTCTGGTTATCCTAGCTGGTGCACTGATGACGCCAAGAAACGGCAGTACATTGACTCTTTTCTTGAAAAAGAAGGTGTCCAATTACGGCCTGAAAATATAGTTGTCAATCCTGCTAAGAGACAGATCTCCAAGCTTTTCTTAAATTCTTTATGGGGAAAGTTTGCTCAGAGATCTAATCTATCATGTACCAGCATTCTTAGGGATCCAGATGAGCTTTTTAAGTATTTGTTCCTGCCTTACTATGACATTTCGATGTTGCATTTCCTTGATGATGACACTGCAACCAGTAACTGGAAATATGCAAAAGACCACTACACACTCAACAAAAACACAAACATTTTTATAGCTTGTTTTACAACAGCGTATGCCCAGCTAGAGCTCTATTCGCTGCTGGACCGGCTGCAGGAGAGGTGCCTTTATCACGACACAGATTCAGTTATTTTTGTACAGAGAGATGGTGAGTGGCAGCCGCCTTTAGGCGATTACCTGGGGGAGCTGACCAGTGAAATACCCGATGGTACACACATCACAGAATTTGTATCCGCGGGGCCCAAAACTTACGGATACAAACTCAACACCGGTAAAACTGTCTTAAAAGTTAAGGGGATAACACTAAATGTTGGTAACTCTCAATCTATTAATTTCAACAGTCTGAAAGATCTAGTTCTGGACTACCCGCGCAATTCTGCCACAGAAACTCAGAAACGTGTTGTTGTACAGCAGCCGGCCATTGTGAGAAATAAAAAGTACTGGGATATTGAAACAAGGCCATTACGCAAAACACAAAAGTGCATTTATGCAAAGCGGCGACTATTAGACGATTTCACAACATTACCTTTTGGGTATTAGTCACGTATTGTGATGGATACACGTCTGCAGCACCCATTCTCATGCATTCTAGCAGGCCCGTCTAATTCTGGAAAGGGCTATTTTGTAAAACAGCTGCTATATAATATTGATGCTAATTTTTTTCAGAATCCTGATAATATTGTTTGGTTTTATTCGTGTTGGCAAAAACTATATGATGAAATCTCTCTCTCTTTTCCCTACGCCAGATTTGTGGAGGGTCTGCCGAATACATTCGTAGATGACGAATTATTCCCACCGGAGAAGGTGAATTTGGCTATTGTTGATGATCTCATGGAGAGTGCTAGTGAAAATTGTGAGATAAAAAAAGCCTTTACCAAGTATGTGCACCACAGAAATCTCAGCATTTTCTACCTGGTACAAAACATATTTTGTCAGGGTAAGAAAAGCCACATGATAAATTTAAACACAAAGTACATGGTGCTTTTTAATAACCACCGAGATAAATTACAAATTTTAACTCTAGCTCGGCAGATGTATCCAGGAAAAACACATTTTTTCCTAGAAGCTTTTGAGGATGCCACGCGGGAGCCTTATGGGTATTTGCTTGTAGATTTGAGAGCTAATACCCCTGAGGATCTTCGCTTAAGCACCGGATTGTTTCCACCAGCGTTGCCTGCTGTCTATGTTCAAAAGAAAATCACTTCTAAAAAGTGAATTTTACGTGGAATCAGACATTCTACGCTGTGTGCGTTGTGATGTAAAGATGTCTGAGAGACTCCGGCGTAACTGGGCTCTCTTAAAAACTCTGGTGAAAGCAACCCCCGCTGTCAGAAAGTCTATTTTGCACAATGCAAGCAATGATTTAATTACAGCCATAGGCGAGATTGCTTTAAACATCTTAAAAGGCAGGATTCCGCTGAAAGAGCGCCAAAAAGGTATAATAAAGAAGTGGCGTAAAGCTATAAGAACCCTGAACGACAGATCTCAGCCCACAAAGATAAAGAAGCGCCTACTAAAGCAGGCCGGCGGGTTTATCGGCCCTCTTTTAGCTTTTGCAATTCCAATAATAACAAGCCTGCTCGCCGGAAGATAATGGAGCATACAGAGAAAATGTATCTAGTGCCCAAGCAGGAGCTAGACAAACTAAGACCCGGTACTACAGATAACATCCGCGACAGTGTTATTCGCCGCCTTGATGGTGAAATTAGCGACATTTTCCAGCGTCGTGACATTCCCGATGATGTGAAAATTAAAATGTATAGCTCCATGCTACAACGCTACTTGGTACATACGAGGCACAGCTCAAAAGAAGTAACGGCTTTAAATCTCGTTAGCACTCCAGATCCTGGTCAGCAACATTTGCCAAATACCGACACTGATAAAAATCAAGAGATCTCTGAAATTGTCAGTCATTTAAACTAAAGATATAAAAAGAATGCTGCATTTTTACTAAACAGGTTGCTGCAGAATAAAAATGTTACAGCCTGGAATAATAAAGCTGAATTTATTTTCAAAGGATCCGTAATACCAGGGTCTAACTTACTGGATTTGGTACGTAGTACAACGCAGAGTCATGCTCTGTCCCGCAGAAATTTACCTCCGGGTTGGGATTCATTTATGCAGGCTATGGCCAAGCTAAATATACCGTCTACAGTTGTGGGTAACCCCGATACTAGGCAGCTTTTAGATGAGCTAAAAATTTCCAGCAGTGAGACACGCTCTGTATCTACACCGCAGAAGCCAGCTCCGTCGCCTCGTACAATTCAATCTTTACTGTTATGATCCGGTGACCTTGGAGCAGCATGAAAACTTTCACTGGAGTAGGTGGTCACTATACTGACTGCAATCCTGATCTTAACACAGCAACTAGAAGTAGCCGTGGAGTGTACCTAACCAATCCTAGACACCTCGTCACAGCTGGAGGACTAAATACCCCTAAAGATGGAAATAGGAATACTATCTTGCCTCAGAGCAGAACCTCAAAGGATAGACAGTCCCCCACAAATATTGGCAGTGAGTTGGAGAGGAAAAACATGCACAGACAGAAAAACAGGATTTAGCACACGAGGCCACTCTAGCTAAAATAGGACAGGATAGGACAGAGTTCTGTGCGGTCAGTATTAAAACCCTTCTAAAAATATCCACAGCAGAATATACAAAAACTTCCTACATCTAACTAAAGACGTAGGAGCGTAAATCTGCAACTCCAGCGAATCCTACATTCAGAGCAGGAAAACAATCAAAAACAAGCACGCAGCAGTGTGCCACAGGAAAAGGAACAGACACTTATCTTTGCTGAAATGGCAACCAAGCAGGAGAAGCCAGAGAGAGATCCATAATATCCCAAAACACATTGACAACTGGCATGGACTAATGAGTCCTGCAAACCTAAATACCCCAGTCAGAACTGCAATTAGCAGATACACCTGTCCAAGACTGCAGCCCATGAACAACTGCATTACCATCTTCTACCACCAGAGGGAGCTCAAAAGCAGAATTCACAACAGTGCCCCCCCTTGAGGAGGGGTCACCGAACCCTCACCAGAGCCCCCAGGCCGATCAGGATGAGCCAGATGAAAGGCACGAACCAAATCAGCAGCATGGACATCAGAGGCAAAAACCCAAGAATTATCCTCCTGGCCATAACAATTCCATTTGACCAGGTACTGAAGCTTCCGCCTCGAAAAACGAGAATCCAAAATCTTCTCAACAACATATTCCAACTCCCCATCAACCAACACAGGGGCCAGAGGATCAACAGAGGGAACAACGGGCTCCACATATTTCCGCAATAAAGATCTATGGAAGACATTATGGATAGCAAAAGAGGCCGGAAGCGCCAGTTGAAAAGACACCAGATTAATAATCTCAGAAATCCTATAAGGACCAATAAACCGAGGCTTAAACTTAGGAGAAGAAACCTTCATAGGAACATGACGGGAAGACAACCAGACCAGATCCCCAACCCGAAGCCGGGAACCAACACACCGACGACGATTAGCAAAATGTTGAGCCTCTTCTTGAGACAACACCAAATTGTCCACCACATGAGCCCAAATCTGCTGCAACCTGTCCACCACAGAATCCACACCAGGACAGTCAGAAGGCTCAACCTGCCCAGAAGAAAAACGAGGATGAAAACCAAAATTACAAAAGAAAGGCGAAACCAAGGTAGCCGAACTAGCCCGATTATTAAGGGCAAACTCGGCCAATGGCAAGAAAGCCACCCAATCATCCTGATCAGCAGACACAAAGCATCTCAAATACGTCTCCAAGGTCTGATTAGTTCGCTCTGTCTGACCATTTGTCTGAGGATGGAACGCAGAAGAAAAAGACAAATCAATGCCCAGCCTAGCACAAAAGGCCCGCCAAAACCTAGAAACAAACTGGGAACCTCTGTCGGACACAATATTCTCCGGAATACCATGCAAACGGATCACATGCTGAAAAAACAATGGAACCAAATCCGAAGAGGAAGGCAATTTAGGCAAAGGCACCAAATGAACCATCCTAGAGAACCGGTCACATACAACCCAGATAACAGACATCCTCTGGGAAACCGAAAGATCTGAAATAAAATCCATAGAAAAATTGCGTCCAGGGCCTCTCAGGGACCGGCAATGGCAAAAGCAACCCACTAGCACGGGAACAACAAGGCTTGGCCCGCGCACAAGTCCCACAGGACTGCACAAAAGAACGTACATCACGCGACAAAGAAGGCCACCAAAAGGACCTACCAACCAAGTCTCTGGTACCAAAATTGCCAGGATGACCAGCCAACAGGGAACAGTGAACCTCAGAAATCACTCTACTAGTCCATCTGTCAGGAACAAACAATTTTCCCACAGGACAGCGGTCAGGTTTATCAGCTTGAAATTCCTGAAGAACCCGTCGTAAATCAGGGGAAATGGCAGAAAGGACCACCCCTTCTTTCAAAATACCGACCGGTTCCAAGACCTCAGGAGAATCAGGCAAAAAACTCCTAGAGAGGGCATCAGCCTTAATGTTCTTAGAACCCGGAAGGTACGAGACCACAAAATCAAAACAGGAAAAAAACAAAGACCATCGAGCCTGTCTAGGATTCAGCCGTTTGGCAGACTCGAGGTAAATCAAATTCTTATGATCGGTCAAGACCACAATACGGTGCTTAGCTCCCTCAAGCCAATGTCGCCACTCCTCAAACGCCCACTTCATAGCCAACAACTCCCGATTGCCGACATTATAATTGCGTTCAGCAGGCAAAAACTTACGGGAAAAGAAGGCACACGGTTTCATTAAGGAACCAACAGGATCCCTCTGAGACAAAACGGCCCCTGCCCCAATCTCAGAAGCGTCAACCTCAACCTGAAACGGAAGAGAAACATCCGGTTGGCGCAACACCGGAGCAGAAGTAAATCGACGTTTAAGCTCCTGAAAGGCAGAGGCAGCCGCAGAGGACCAATTCGCCACATCAGCGCCTTTCTTCGTCAAATCGGTCAAGGGTTTAACCACGCTGGAAAAATTAGCAATGAAACGGCGATAAAAATTTGCAAAACCCAAAAATTTCTGAAGGCTCTTCACGGATGTGGGCTGAATCCAATCATGAATGGCCTGAACCTTAACCGGATCCATCTCTATAGACGAGGGAGAAAAAATGAAGCCCAAAAAAGAAACCTTCTGCACCCCAAAGAGACACTTAGACCCTTTCACAAACAGGGCATTGTCACGAAGGATCTGAAATACCAACCTGACCTGTTGCACATGAGACTCCCAATCATCGGAAAAAAATCAAAATATCGTCCAAATATACAATCAAGAATTTATCAAGATAAGTCCGGAAGATATCATGCATTAAGGACTGAAAAACAGATGGAGCATTAGAGAGTCCGAATGGCATCACAAGGTATTCAAAATGGCCTTCGGGCGTGTTAAACGCAGTTTTACATTCATCACCCTGCTTAATACGAACAAGATTATATGCCCCTCGAAGGTCAATCTTGGTAAACCAACTAGCTCCCTTAATCCTAGCAAACAAATCGGAAAGCAAAGGTAAAGGGTATTGAAACTTGACCGTGATTTTATTCAAGAGGCAATAATCTATACAGGGTCTCAAGGAACCATCTTTTTTAGCAACAAAAAAGAACCCTGCTCCCAACGGTGAAGAAGATGGTCGAATATGCCCTTTCTCCAAAGACTCCTTAATATGGCTACGCATGGCGGTATGTTCAGGCACAGACAGGTTGAAAAGTCGACCCTTAGGAAACTTACAGCCTGGAATCAAGTCAATAGCACAATCACAGTCCCTGTGCGGTGGAAGGAAACTGGACTTGGGCTCATCGAATCATCGAATACATCCTGAAAATCAGACAAAAAGTCTGGAATTTCAGAAGATGAAGAAGAGGAGATTGACATCAAAGGAACATCATTATGAACCCCCTGACAACCCCAACTAGTCACAGACATGGACTTCCAATCCAACACAGGATTATGTACCTGCAACCACGGAAAACCCAGCACGATAGCATCATGCAAATTATGCAACACCAGAAATCGACAATCTTCCTGATGGGCTGGCGCCATGCGCATGGTCACCTGTGTCCAAAACTGGGGCTTATTTTTAGCCAAGGGTGTAGCATCAATGCCCCTTAAAGGAATAGGGTTCTGCAAAGGCTGCAAGGGAAAACCACAACGCTTGGCAAACTCAAAGTCCATTAAGTTCAAGGCGGCGCCTGAATCCACAAACGCCATGACAGAAAATGATGACAATGAGCAGATCAAGGACACAGATAACAAAAATTTAGGTTGTACAGTACTGATGGTAATTGAACTGGCGATCCTCTTTGTCCGCTTAGGGCAAACAGAAATGACATGAGAAGCGTCGCCACAATAATAACACAACCTATTCTGACGTCTGAAACCTTGTCGTTCCGTTCTAGACAGAATCCTATCACACTGAATTTGCTCTGAGGATAACGCCACAGCGCGCACAGGTCTGCGCTCCCGCAAGCGCCGGTCAATCTGAATGGCCAGAGACATAGAATCACTCAGACCGGAAGGCGTGGGAAACCCCACCATAACATCTTTAATGGATTCAGAAAGACCCTTTCTGAAAATTGCCGCCAAAGCATCATTATTCCATTTAGTCAACACAGACCATTTTCTGAATTTCTGACAATACAATTCAGCCGCCTCCAGATTCCAGGGAAAATGCCCAATCCTGCGGGTCGCCACGCAGCAGGGATATGACGATTTTAACCTGCTGAGTGGAATCACCGGAGGATCGAGGTCTCAAAGCAAAAAACAGTTTACAGTTGTTTTTAAAACTCAAAAATTTGGACCTGTCTGTTGTGAATTCTGTGGCTGAATTCACTCCTGTGGTCACAAGTGGTACTGCAGCTTCTGAGCTTCCTCCCTCAGGTGTTCTGGTGAGCTCGTTAACTGCTTCATTACTTAACTCCGCCTGATGCTGCTATCCTTGCTCCTTGTCAATGTTTCAGTGTTGGATCTGAGCTTCTGATTGTTCCTGTGACCTGCTGCTCTGTATAGCTAAGTGCTTTTTGCTTTTTTGTTGCTTTTTTTCTGTCCAGCTTGTCTTTTGTTTTGCTGGAAGCTCTGAGACGCAAAGGGTGTACCGCCGTGCCGTTAGTTCGGCACGGTGGGTTTTTTTTTTGCCCCCTTTGCGTGGTTTTGCTTTAGGGTTTTTTGTAGACTGCAAAGTTCGCTTTACTGTCCTCGCTCTGTCCTAGAATATCAGGCCCCACTTTGCTGAATCTATTTCATCCCTACGTTTTGTCTTTTCATCTTACTCACAGTCATTATATGTGGGGGGCTGCCTTTTCCTTTGGGGAATTTCTCTGGGGCAAGTCAGGCCTATTTTTCTATCTTCAGGCTAGCTAGTTTCTTAGGCTGTGCCGAGTTGCCTAGGTAGTTGTTAGGCGCAATCCACAGCCGCTTTTAGTTGTGTTTAGGATAGGATCAGGTGTGCAGTCTACAGAGTTTCCACGTCTCAGAGCTCGTTCTTGTATTTTTGGGTATTTGTCAGATCACTGTGTGCGCTCTGATCGCTAAGCACACTATGTTTCTGGATTGCCTTCATAACACCTGTCATTAGCAAACATAACAGTACAAGGAGCCCCACTAATGATTCTCAATAGAGGGAAAGAAAAAGTTCTGACATCATTTTTTTTTTTTTTTTCTGCTCTGTGTTCACTTTTTTTTTTCCCCTAGACATTTGGGTGATTCTGGACACAGGTGTGGACATGGATATTCAGGGTCTGTGCTCTTCAATGGATAATCTCGTTATAAATGTACAAAAAATTCAAGATACTATTGATCAGAAATCTATGTTAGAACCAAGAATTCCTATTCCTGATTTGTTTTTTGGAGATAGAACTAAGTTTCTAAGTTTCAAAAATAATTGTAAGCTATTTCTGGCCTTGAAACCTCATTCTTCTGGTAATCCTATTCAACAGGTTTTGATTATTATTTCTTTTTTGCGCGGCGACCCTCAAGACTGGGCATTTTCTCTTGCGCCAGGAGACCCTGCATTGAGTAGTGTCGATGCGTTTTTCCTGGCGCTCGGATTGCTGTACGATGAGCCTAATTCAGTGGATCAGGCTGAGAAAAATTTGCTGGCTTTGTGCCAGGGTCAGGATGATATAGAAGTATATTGTTAGAAATTTAGGAAATGGTCAGTACTCACTCAGTGGAATGAATCTGCGCTGGCAGCTTTGTTCAGAAAGGGTCTCTCTGAGGCTCTTAAGGATGTCATGGTGGGATTTCCTATGCCTGCTGGTTTGAATGAGTCTTTGTCTTTGGCCATTCAGATCGGTCGACGCTTGCGCGAGCGTAAATCTGTGCACCATTTGGCGGTACTGCCTGAGGTTAAACCTGAGCCTATGCAGTGCGATAGGACTATGACTAGAGTTGAACGGCAGGAATACAGACGTCTGAATGGTCTGTGTTTCTACTGTGGTGATTCCACTCATGCTATTTCTGATTGTCCTAAGCGCACTAAGCGGTCCGCTAGGTCTGCCGTCATTGGTACTGTACAGTCCAAATTCCTTCTGTCCATTACCTTGATATGCTCTTTGTCGTCGTTTTCTGTCATGGCGTTTGTGGATTCGGGCGCTGCCCTGAATCTGATGGATTTGGATTATGCTAAACGTTGTGGGTTTTTCTTGGTGTCCTATTCCATTGAGAGGAATTGATGCTACACCTTTGGCCAAGAATAAACCTCAATACTGGGCCCAGCTGACCATGTGCATGGCTCCTGCACATCAGGAAGTTATTCGCTTTCTGGTGTTGCATAATCTGCATGATGTGGTCGTGTTGGGGTTGCCATGTCTACAAACCCATAATCCAGTATTGGATTGGGATTCCATGTCGGTATCCAGCTGGGGTTGTCAGGGGGTACATGGTGATGTTCCATTTTTGTCGATTTCGTCATCCACCCCTTCTGAGGTCCCAGAGTTCTTGTCTGATTATCAGGATGTATTTGAAGAGCCCAAGTCCGATGCTCTACCTCCGCATAGGGATTTTGATTGTGCTATCAATTTGATTCCTGGTAGTAAATTCCCTAAAGGTCGATTATTTAATTTATCCGTGCCCGAACACGCCGCTATGCGCAGTTATGTGAAGGAATCCCTGGAGAAGGGACATATTCGCCCATCGTTATCACCACTGGGAGCAGGGTTCTTCTTTGTAGCCAAGAAGGATGGTTCGCTGAGACCGTGTATTGATTACCGCCTTCTTAATAAGATCACTGTTAAATTTCAGTATCCCTTGCCATTGTTATCTGACTTGTTTGCTCGGATTAAGGGGGCTAGTTGGTTCACTAAGATAGATCTTCGTGGTGCGTATAATCTGGTGAGAATCAGGCAAGGAGATGAATGGAAAACTGCATTCAATACGCCCGAGGGTCATTTTGAGTATCTAGTGATGCCGTTCGGACTTGCCAATGCTCCATCTGTGTTTCAGTCTTTTATGCATGACATCTTCCGTGAGTATCTGGATAAATTCCTGATTGTTTACTTGGATGACATTTTGATCTTCTCAGATGATTGGGAGTCTCATGTGAAGCAGGTCAGAATGGTTTTTCAGGTCCTGCGTGCTAACTCTTTGTTTGTGAAGGGATCAAAGTGTCTCTTCGGTGTGCAGAAAGTTTCATTTTTGGGGTTCATCTTTACCCCTTCTACTATCGAGATGGATCCAGTTAAGGTCCAAGCCATCCAGGATTGGATTCAGCCGACATCTCTGAAAAGTCTGCAAAAGTTCCTGGGCTTTGCTAATTTTTATCGTCGCTTCATCTGTAATTTTTCTAGCATTGCCAAACCATTGACCGATTTGACCAAGAAGGGTGCTGATTTGGTTAATTGGTCTTCTGCTGCTGTGGAAGCTTTTCAGGAGTTGAAGCGTCGTTTTTGTTCTGCCCCTGTGTTGTGTCAGCCAGATGTTTCTCTTCCGTTCCAGGTCGAGGTTGATGCTTCTGAGATTGGAGCAGGGGCGGTTTTGTCACAGAGAGGTTCTGATTGCTCAGTGATGAAACCATGTGCTTTCTTTTCCAGGAAGTTTTCGCCCGCTGAGCGTAATTATGATGTGGGCAATCGAGAGTTGCTGGCCATGAAGTGGGCATTCGAGGAGTGGCGTCATTGGCTTGAAGGAGCTAAGCATCGCGTGGTGGTATTGACTGATCATAAGAACTTGACTTATCTCGAGTCTGCCAAGCGCTTGAATCCTAGACAGGCCCGTTGGTCGTTATTTTTTGCCCGCTTCGACTTTGTGATTTCGTACCTTCCGGGCTCTAAAAATGTGAAGGCGGATGCTCTGTCTAGGAGTTTTGTGCCCGACTCTCCGGGTTTATCTGAGCCAGCGGGTATCCTCAAGGAAGGAGTCATTGTGTCTGCCATCTCCCCTGATTTGCGGCGGGTGCTGCAAAAATTTCAGGCGAATAAACCTGATCGTTGTCCAGCAGAGAAACTGTTCGTCCCTGATAGGTGGACTAATAAACTTATCTCTGAACTTCATTGTTCGGTGTTGGCTGGTCATCCTGGAATCTTTGGTACCAGAGAGTTAGTGGCTAGATCCTTCTGGTGGCCATCTCTGTCACGGGATGTACGTACTTTTGTGCAGTCCTGTGGGATTTGTGCTAGGGCTAAGCCCTGCTGTTCTCGTGCCAGTGGGTTGCTTTTGCCCTTGCCGGTCCCAAAGAGGCCTTGGACACATATTTCGATGGATTTCATTTCTGACCTTCCCGTTTCTCAAAAGATGTCAGTCATTTGGGTGGTCTGTGATCGCTTTTCTAAAATGGTCCATCTGGTGCCCTTGGCTAAATTGCCTTCCTCCTCTGATTTGGTACCTTTGTTCTTTCAGCATGTGGTTCGGTTGCATGGCATTCCTGAGAATATTGTTTCTGACAGAGGTTCCCAGTTTGTTTCAAGGTTTTGGCGAGCCTTTTGTGGTAGGATGGGCATTGACCTATCCTTTTCCTCGGCTTTCCATCCTCAGACTAATGGCCAGACCGAACGAACCAATCAGACCTTGGAAACATATCTGAGATGTTTTGTTTCTGCAGACCAGGATGATTGGGTGTCCTTTTTGCCGTTGGCTGAGTTCGCCCTTAATAATCGGGCCAGCTCGGCTACCTTGGTTTCTCCATTTTTTTGCAATTCTGGGTTCCATCCTCGTTTCTCTTCAGGACAGGTTGAGTCTTCGGACTGTCCTGGTGTGGATTCTGTGGTGGATAGGTTGCAGCAGATCTGGACTCAGGTAGTGGACAATTTGATCTTGTCCCAGGAGAAAGCTCAACTTTTCGCTAATCGCAGACGCCGTGTGGGTCCCCGACTTCGTGTTGGGGATCTGGTTTGGTTATCTTCTCGTCATATTCCTATGAAGGTTTCCTCTCCTAAATTTAAACCTCGTTTTATTGGTCCGTATAGGATTTCTGAGGTTCTCAATCCTGTGTCTTTTCGTTTGACCCTCCCAGACTCCTTTTCCATACATAATGTATTCCATAGGTCGTTGTTGCGGAGATACGTGGCACCTATGGTTCCATCTGTTGAGCCTCCTGCCCCGGTTTTGGTGGAGGGGGAATTGGAGTATATTGTGGAGAAGATTTTGGATTCTCGTGTTTCTAGACGGAAACTCCAGTATCTGGTTAAATGGAAGGGTTATGCTCAGGAAGATAATTCCTGGGTTTTTGCCTCTGATGTTCATGCTTCCGATCTTGTTCGTGCCTTTCATGCGGCTCATCCTGGTCGGCCTGGGGGCTCTGGTGAGGGTTCGGTGACCCCTCCTCAAGGGGGGGGTACTGTTGTGAATTCTGTGGCTGAATTCACTCCTGTGGTCACAAGTGGTACTGCAGCTTCTGAGCTTCCTCCCTCAGGTGTTCTGGTGAGCTCGTTAACTGCTTCATTACTTAACTCCGCCTGATGCTGCTATCCTTGCTCCTTGTCAATGTTTCAGTGTTGGATCTGAGCTTCTCCTGATTGTTCCTGTGACCTGCTGCTCTGTATAGCTAAGTGCTTTTTGCTTTTTTGTTGCTTTTTTTCTGTCCAGCTTGTCTTTTGTTTTGCTGGAAGCTCTGAGACGCAAAGGGTGTACCGCCGTGCCGTTAGTTCGGCACGGTGGGTTTTTTTTTTGCCCCCTTTGCGTGGTTTTGCTTTAGGGTTTTTTGTAGACTGCAAAGTTCGCTTTACTGTCCTCGCTCTGTCCTAGAATATCGGGCCCCACTTTGCTGAATCTATTTCATCCCTACGTTTTGTCTTTTCATCTTACTCACAGTCATTATATGTGGGGGGCTGCCTTTTCCTTTGGGGAATTTCTCTGGGGCAAGTCAGGCCTATTTTTCTATCTTCAGGCTAGCTAGTTTCTTAGGCTGTGCCGAGTTGCCTAGGTAGTTGTTAGGCGCAATCCACAGCCGCTTTTAGTTGTGTTTAGGATAGGATCAGGTGTGCAGTCTACAGAGTTTCCACGTCTCAGAGCTCGTTCTTGTATTTTTGGGTATTTGTCAGATCACTGTGTGCGCTCTGATCGCTAAGCACACTGTGTTTCTGGATTGCCTTCATAACACCTGTCATTAGCAAACATAACACCTGTCGCCAAAAAACAAATCAGGAGTAGGAATCTTCGGTTCTAAAACAGGAGTCTGAACAATATAATCAGAAATACCCTGCACCCTAGCAGCAAGCTGGTCTACACAAGAAGCTAATTCCTGAACATTCATGCTAGCACAAGGCTCTTCAGCCACCCCGAGATTAAGAGGGAGGAGAAGACAAAATAGACTAAAGAAAAAAAAATGGCTCAAGACCTTTTTTCCCTTCTTCTGAGATGCATTTAACTCATTATGGGCCAGTTGTACTGTTATGATCCGGTGACCTTGGAGCAGCATGAAAACTTTCACTGGAGTAGGTGGTCACTATACTGACCACAATCCTGATCTTAACACAGCAACTAGAAGTAGCCGTGGAGTGTACCTAACCAATCCTAGACACCTTGTCACAGCCGGAGGACTAAATACCCCTAAAGATGGAAATAGGAATACTATCTTGCCTCAGAGCAGAACCCCAAAGGATAGACAGCCCCCCACAAATATTGGCGGTGAGTTGAAGAGGAAAAACATACACAGGCAGAAAAACAGGATTTAGCACACGAGGCCACTCTAGCTAAAATAGGACAGGATAGGACAGAGTTCTGTGCGGTCATTATTAAAACCCTTCTAAAAATATCCACAGCAGAATATACAAAAACTTTCTACATCTAACTAAAGACGTAGGAGCGTAAATCTGCAACTCCAGCGAATCCTACATTCAGAGCAGGAATACAATCAAAAACAAGCACACAGCAGTGTGCCACAGGAAAAGGAACATACACTTATCTTTGCTGAAATGGCAACCAAGCAGGAGAAGCCAGAGAGAGATCCATAGTATCCCAAAACACATTGACAACTGGCAAGGACTAATGAGTCCTGCAAGCCTAAATACCCCAGTCAGAACTGCAATTAGCAGATACACCTGTCCAAGACTGCAGCCCATGAACTACTGCATTACCATCTGCTACCACCAGAGGGAGCTCAAAAGCAGAATTCACAACACTTTACATTCCCTGTCATTAGGCACAACATGCGGAACTCTGTTGCCTAAAAAAAGGTCTCTACCGATGCTACAAACCACGTGGCTCACGATGTAAAGAATGTACTGGATAAATGCTGTACTCGGCTTGTAACACTATATTATTTATTTTGTAAGAAGTGTAATGATGTATTTACTTTTTATATTCTGTAAGAATTTTTATAGTATTGAAATGTCTTTGAGATGTATTTATTTTGCAACAATAAAATCTTTTTAAACTTTTACAATATCGTGTCTTTGCTTTTTATAAACGTATAAAACACACCGCCTCATACTTGCGGGTGTTGTAAGTTCTTAAAATGTGTTTTTTCTGTAGTAGTGGTCTGGTAGCAATTAGTTAAAACTGTCTTTTTCTGTTTGTGTAAATGAGAATCCTGTTTTTGCAACATATAATGACCAAGTAGTCGCATTTTGATAGTGACATTTAACATTTTGATAGAGACATACATAATATACCAGGATAAAAGGGAAAATCAGTCAAACAAATATGACAATCTAATATAAAAAACAAATACTGGGATAATTGAATTGAATGCCTACCCATTTGGTGTATTCATGCAAAACTACATCTGGCTGTAGTTATGTAAGGAGTAGCCGGATACTCTGCGTAAATGAGATGACCATCATTTAGTTAACGGTTAGTAGAGACACATTTTAGCAATAGGATATAAAATAAAAAGCTGGGTGTGTTAATGATGTTGAATAACATGTGAAAACTCTGGCTGTAGTTTATGAGATGTAAAATGAGAATGCTTTTCACACTTTTCACATAACAGGATGTAGGATTGCATACAGAAACACCACCCCTATTCACTATATGTGTACACTGAGAATAAAATATAAAAAGAAATACTGGGTTAATAATCACAGTATCAAATTAACAATATCAAACTATATCAAAAGGGGGGAAAACCAGACACACAGAGGACAGCTGGCAGCCAGGGAGGGGAGTGGTTACACACTTTGATACACTTTGATAGGGGCGGGCCCACCTGTCAAATTGAGTTTGACGAAACCACCCTCTGATACACTACTAAGGTGTGAGCCAGGCAAGTTATGTGTTTAAGTTCTGAAAGGGCTATGGCAGCCATAAAATTCCTTCCGTTATCACTGACTACCTTGCCTGCCTCAAGATGTACACCGCCCAGCCATGACTGAGTTTGTTGCTGCAAGTACTCGGCGAGTACGTCCGCGGTGTGTCTGTTGTCGCCCAAACACTTCATTTCTAACAAAGCCTGCTGACGCTTACCATGAGCTGTTCGATAATGGGACACCTCGTGTGCAACACTGGCAGCTGCGAATGGAGTGGTCATGCGACTGCGCTCTGTGGACGAGCTTTCACTTCTGGAGGAGGAGGAGGAGGAGGGGTTGCGAACGCCTACAGCCAACTGTTTCCTAGACCGTGGGCTAGGCAGAACTGTCCCACTATGGCTGTCCCCTGTGGAAACTGCATCCACCACATTAACCCAGTGTGCCGTGATGGACACGTAATGTCCCTGGCCATGCCTACTAGTCCATGCATCTGTTGTGAGGTGCACCTTTCTACTGACTGACTCATTGCCTCAGTGCATGGACAATGCGGTCTTTGACATGCTGGTGGAGGGCTGGGATGGCTTTTCTCGCAAAGAAGTGTCGACTGGGTAGGTCATAGCGTGGTACTGCGTAGGCCATCAGGGCTTTGAAAGCTTTGCTTTCAACAAACCGGTAGGGCATCATCTCTAACGAGATTAGTCTAGCAATGTGGGCGTTCAAACCCTGTGTACATGGATGAGAGGATGAGTACTTTCTTTTCCTAACGAGAGTCTCTTGTAGGGTGAGCTGGATTGGAGAGGTGCATATGGTGGAACTAGCGGCGGTGGTGAACATGGCGGATTGAGAGAGGGTTGGTGATGGTATTCTTGATGTTGGCCTACATACAGTGTTTCCTACCAATAACCTTGTGATTCCCTGACTGCTTCGGCCTTGCGACGATACCTCCACATTTGCTGCTGGTGGTGTCCTAACCGGTGGGCTTACGGTGAGGGAAGCAATGTAGCGTTGCTGACTACCTTCATTCTGAGCAGGTGCACCAACGGTACGGGACGTTTGGTAGTTAGTCCAGGCTTGCAAGTGCATGCTGGTTAAATGTCTAAGCATGCACGTTGTATTTAAATTTTGAAGATTCTTCCCTCTGCTAAAGGTCTTTGAGCATTTCTTACAGATGACTTTTGACTGATCTTTCAGATCTTTGTTAAAAAATTGCCACACTGCACTCTTCCTACTATGGAATACCTTTTCAGGCATTGCACGCTGTGCTACTTTCACCGGATGGCCACGCTGTCCTAAAACTGTTTTTGTTTTTGACAAACGTTTTTGGCCTGATACGAGCCTGCCAGGTGACAGCTATTGCGATGTAGATCGCTGCTGCGGATCATCCTCCTCCACTTCTGAGCTACTGAGCGCGGCACCCTCTTCTCCCAATGGCTGCCAATCTGGGTCAACAACTGGGTCATCTATCACCTCCTCTTAAATGTCATGTGCACCTTCCTCTGTGTCACCGTGTAGGGTACTATAGCGTTCGGGACGGGGCACCATAG
The DNA here is from genome assembly GCF_032444005.1 of Ranitomeya imitator. NCBI lineage: Eukaryota > Metazoa > Chordata > Amphibia > Anura > Dendrobatidae > Ranitomeya > Ranitomeya imitator. The sequence goes on from NC_091282.1 coordinate 669,583,150, forward strand.
TCTCATCAGGGTCAGATTGTGGCTCAGTACACTGCGAGGGCAATGTAGTAATCTGAGTCAATGGAACAGCATTATAATCTATCTGTGGCTGTGCATCAGTGCACTCCATGTCCGATTCATCTGGTAATGGGCAGTTAACAATTTCCCGTTCTAACCCAGGCACGGTATGTGTAAAGAGATCCATGGAGAAACCTGTAGTGTCGCCTGAAGCATCCTTCACTTTTGGTTTGGGTGAAGGACACAAGGAAACATCTTGTTCCTGACCAGGAGCATCCACTGACGACTCGCTGCTTTTATATTTGGAACTTTCTGAAGAGGAAGCGAAAGAGCTAGAGGCTGAGTCAGCAATGAAAGCCAAAACTTTTTCCTGCTGTTCCAGCTTTAAAAGCCACCACCATCATCAGTACCAGCTGGCAACCACCGCCCACGGCCTCTTCCACGAGACTTTCATTTTCTGGAAAATCTAACCAAAATAACAACCGTTATATGGTACTGTAAAACAAGGTAGAAGGTGTATATAAACTTGTTGAGAATTTGAATCTCCCTTTTTTGGGGGGAGACTGACCCAAAACTCAGGCCCAGTGTATATAACAACGCAATCTAAGTCGCAGAAAGTGGCTGGCTGACATACACCAAACTAACAGGACTGCAGTAGATCCACTTTGTGAGAATTTGAAACTCCCTTTTTTTGGGGAGACTGACCCAAAACTCAGGCCCAGTGTATATAACAACGCAATCTAAGTGGCTGGCTGACATACACCAAACTAACAGGACTGCAGTAGATCCACTTTGTGAGAATTTGAAACTCCCTTTTTTGGGGGGAGACTGACCCAAAACTCAGGCCCAGTGTATATAACAATGCAATCTAAGTGGCAGAAAGTGGCTGGCTGACATACACCAAACTAACAGGACTGCAGTAGATGCACTTGGTGAGAATTTGAAACTCCCTTTTTTGGGGGAGACTGACCCAAGACTCAGGCCCAGTGTATAAAACAACGCAATCTAAGTGGCAGAAAGTGGGTGGAAGATATATAAAAAAAATACAAGGACTGTAGTACAAATTCCATCTCCCTACAATGATTTCACGAAAAGTATGGCAGCAATAAAAAGGACTGCTGCACACAAAAGTGTGGACAAATAAACAAGATAACTGTGCAGAAAGGAGCAACAGGATTTTTGCTTTTAAAAAAGCAGTTGATTTGCACAGCGGCATACAAACAGCAATGCAGCTATCAGAGAGCCTTATAAGGCAGCCTAATAAGCTACAGAGCTGATGAACAAAAAAATAGCCTCCACTGTCCCTGCAAACAAATGGTGGTGTTGGACAGTGGAAATCGCTACAGCACAAGCAGTTTCGGGGCTTAATCTTCCCTCCCTAACTATATCAATTCTTCTGATGCAGCTGCAGCAACCTCTCCCTATGCTACGATCGGCAGAAGTAAGATGGCGTTCGGCATGCACGCCTCTTTATAGCCCCTGTGACGCTGCAGAAAGCAAGCCAATCACTGTCATGCCCTTCTCTAAGACGGTGGGGACCGAGACCTATGTCATCACGCTGCCCACACTCTGCGTCCTCCTTCATTGGCTGAAAAATGGCGCTGAAAGCGTCATACGAAACGCGACTTTGGCGCGAAGATCGCCAATCTCATGGCCGATCCCACACTAGGATCGGGTCGGGTTTCATGAAACCCGACTTTGCCGAAAGTCGGCGATTTTTGAATTTGTCCAATCCGTTTCTCCCAACCCTAGTTTTGATGCCTTCAGTGTGAATGTACAATTTTCATAGTCATGAAAATACAGAAAAATCTTTAAATGAGAAGGTGTGTCCAAACTTTTGATCTGTACTGTAAATCAAATCATTAAGGTCTTTGCCGGGATTATGAACTTCATAAAGTTCTGCATAATAATTTGCCACGACCAATCAGTGACGAGCACAGTCCGGCGGAAAAATGGCCGCTCCTTCCTCCCCACAGTCAGCGCTCACACCGGGTTAATGGTAGCGTTGACCACGGTGTAATGGACTCAGTTAATGCTGCTATTAACCCTGTGTGACCAACTTTTTACTATTCATGCTGCCTATGCCGCATCAATAGTAAAAAGATCTAATGTTAAAAATAATAAAAAAATAAAAAATAGTTATATACTCACCGTCCGTCGGATCAGGAACAGGCCTTTCCCACTCCTCGCGACACCCCGGTGACCGCTCCATGCATTGCGGTCTCGCGGGATGATGACGTGCGGTCTCGCGAGACTGCTACGTCATCATCTCGCGAGACCGCAATGCACTCCTCAGACCGGAGCGCGTGAGGAGCATCGGTAACCGCTTCGATCCGGGGGCCAACGGAGGATGAGTATATCACTATTTTTTATTTTATTCTTTTTTTTAACAGGGATATGGTGCCCACATTGCTATATACTGCGTAGGCTGTGCAATATATTACGTGGGCTGTATTATATACTACTACATGGCTGGGCAATATACTACGTGACTGGGCAATATACTAAGTGGCTGGGAAATATACTACGTGACTGGGCAATATACTACGTGACTGGGCAATATACTACGTGACTGGGCAATATACTACGAGGCTGGGCAATATTCTACGTGGCTGGGCAATATACTACGTGACTGGGCAATATACTACGTGGCTGGGCAATATATTGCGCGGGCTGTGCAATGTACTGCGCGAGCTGTGCATTGTACTGCGCGGGCTGTGCAATGTACTGCTCGGGCTGTGCAATGTACTGCGCGGGCTGTGCAATATAGTACGCGGGCTGTGCAATGTATTATGCAGGCTGTGCAATGTACTACGCGGGCTATGCAATGTACTACACGGGCTGTGCAATATACTGCGTGGGCTGTGCAATGTACTACACGGGCTGTGCAATATACTGCGTGGGCTGTGCTATACACTACGTGGCCTGTGTTATACACTATGTGGCCTGTGTTATATACTGCGTGCGTGGTACTGCGCGGGCTGTGCAATATACTACGCGGGCTGTGCAATATACTACGTGGCTGGGCAATATACTACGTGACTGGCCAATATACTACGTGACTGTGCAGTATACAACGTGTCTGTGCTGTATACTACGTGACTGTGTGCTGTATACTACGTGACTGGGCTATATACTACGTGGCTGGGCAATGTATTACGTGGCTGGGCAATATTCTATGTGGCTGGGCAATATACTATGTGGCTGGGCAATATACTACGAGGCTGGGCAATATACTACGTGGCTGGGCAATATACTACGTGGACATGCATATTCTAAAATACCCGATGCGTTAGAATCATGCCACCATCTAGTCTCTAATAAGCATATCTAATTTGCATGTTGAGTGCACATTATGCCATTGAGTGCACATTATGCCATTGGGGGCCTACCATTATTTATCAAACATGTTTACTTGGTAGAAACTTATGGATCAGAGAAGTGAACTCTGCTTTGTTTTTAAGGTCAGTTTGATTTTAATGTGCAAATAAAGAAATTGCATTCATGGAACAAATGGATATTAGATTAAATGTAGCAGGCAGGATATCTGAAGCTTGTTTAGACACAGCACAAACAGGAACTGTGCACATAAGTAAGATATCTGGCAAAGAAACAAGGATACATTACCTTCCCTTTAATCATGGTTTAAATTTTGCAGTCTGGAATCAGAAGCTGTACAGACGTCAGCAGAATATATTAAAATATTGGTCCATGTTTACTAAGCGGGGTGTGCTGAAAAAAGGACGTTCTGAAAAGTACTCATCAAGAAGGGTTTTAGTTATTGATGGTTCTGTTCTAAAGATTAATAAATATTTATTATGAGATGATAAATTACTGAATTAATGTGTACACCTCCAAATTCTGAGTATTAAGTTGATCACCAATTTCATATTTTATTTGGTGTGTTCCTGGTTAGGATGGGCTTATAATAATTTCTTTTTATAACTATTTGACTAGAATGCCTAAAGGTTTGATTAAATCTTTAACTACTGAACAACCCCTTAGTAATACCTTAGGTGCAGCTAAAAATAATAAAACTCTATGCTTAATGTCCTCGACTGGCGCTGTTCCTCCAAATTCAGAGCTGTGTTCCCTGATATAAACAATTTCACATGACTACTGCAGCCAATCAGTGGCCACTGATCGGCTGCAGTCATGACTTTTCCGTCAGAGTGGAAGAGCAGTGCTTTTTGTTTAGACCAGGGGGAAGAGCTCACACCGATATAATAATTATCTCCTATCCAGTGAAAAGTGATGATTACATTGGAATACCCCTAAAATTTGGGTCTTAGACTGAGCTGGGTATATGGGCTGCACATAAAGAAAAATTTAATGTGATGTGCCGTATTTGCAGGATGAGATGACATTTTCAGTGAAACCATTTTTTTCTATATGACTTTTTCATATTTTTTTTTTTAATATTTGTTTATCTGGGGGTACAGTGATCATATTGACACCACAGGTGTTTATTTTTTTTTAATGGTATTCATTGTAAGGGTTACGGTATGGCACGGTAGCTTGCGGCTTTACCAAAACAGCTATAAGAAGACGAAAGTTCTGCCCACGTTCCGTCCGTTTACTTGTGCTTTATTAGTAATAGAGTTGTGTTCTGCCCAGCCACAGGTTGTTACTAAAGACAGTTAGGGTTAATGGTTGGGACTAGCCCAGAATGGGAGGGGCTAAAGTGAAAGGACAGAGGGAGCTTCATGCCAGGAGGCAGATAGGGCCTAACTTGCAGCTAGGGCAGACCTTCAGTCTCCATACTCTGCAGAGTCACATGAATTGGGTGTCCCCAAAGTGAGCGTAGACCGAGACAATGAATAGCGTGATCCAGAAGGGAGAGAAGAAAATGTTAGAGAAGGAGTGAGTGACTTTCCGGAGACGAAGTCTTGGGCAGGAAGATGGTATGGAGCAAGATGGTATGGAGTTATCTAACAGTCAAGTGACAAAGCAGCTGTGAGAAGGAAAGTGAGACGAAGAGAGAGTGCCCCGTGTGGTAGTGTATGGAGGAAGACCGTACCGCTGGTACCTGTGCCAAACCGGGTCCGGAACTACCGAGGCTGCATCCCATGTTGTCCGGGGGAAGGCAAAAAGGCCTGGACAAGTTCCCTGACCCGGAAGCTGGGGGCGCGGTTAAAAGTAAAAGCGCGCACAGCGTCATTCAGTTTCCCATCGGCGGTGACAGGGGAGAGGTGCATGCGCAGCATGCTTTGCAGGGGGCGCAGCCGGGCCACAACAAAACATGTCTGATGGGACGCAAGGACTCTGCCAGATCCAGCAGCCAAAGTAGAGAGAGAGCTGGGTGCTCTGTTCAGCTCAGCGTCACACATAAGCCTAAGAGTCAGGGCAGGATTCAGGACTGCTCGCTGCTGCCCCCTTGTGGCCAGACAGTGTAACGCCGCTCTTCCAGGATCCAGGGTTGCATGCAGTTTTACTGACTTTAGCTGCACAAGTTTATGGACTAGAGGCTCAGCGGAAGGTACCGGAGACCAACCGCTGCCGCCAGAAGACGGACGGTTAACTATAGGACCTCACTGGCGAAACATTGCACCAGCTGTTGTCGGCGCTACAGTCTTCAAAACATCATCTGCAGCCCAGGAAACCTCTGACATGATAAGTTAATGAAAGAACTGCTGCTGCCCTTGTTTCATTGTTCATTAATCTTGCACTTTTCTTACCAATTAACTGTTTACCTCCATGCGAGGAGTACCTGATTGTTAAATTAAATTGTTAACCCTTGCTCTGCTTCTCTTGCATCTCTGCATCCCGCAAACTGCTTACACTTGGCGTAGCCAGCAGGATGCAGTCTAAAAGCACAGAGACAGCAGACCAAGCCGCCATGGGTGCCCCATGGGCTAGCTTTCCCCTGGAGGCAATGGTTAGCAATCTCCCTAAATTCACGGGGAGTAATTTAATGCTGTGGGACTCGACTGAGCAGGTTAAACCCTTCCCGACCTGTGACACAGCGCATGTGTCATGAAAGTCGGTGCCAATCCGACCTGTGACGCATATGCTGTGTCACAGAAGGATTGTGTTACTGCGGGTTGGGTGACCGGGGTTAATGAAAGGTCATCTAACCCGCAGGTGCAGGGGGACCTATACCTGACCCCAGGGGGGTGGCTTTGCCCCCCCGGGGCTACGATCACTCCTGGTGACCTTTTTGTGACCCCCTCAGATCTGATTGGAGCTAACGTCCATGTGACATTAGCCCTCCAATCAGATGTGGAGGGGCGGAGAAAAACAATGTCTGCCTCGCTCCTCAGCTTCATCCCATCCGTGGAAGCTGAGGAGCGAGGTGCCTGAATGCTTACCTGCCCCACAGACACCGCGATCGCCGCCGCTGCACACCTCTTCACAGCGCCGCCGCCTCCCCCACTGCCACTGCCAGCACCACCGCTGCTGCTGAGGACAGGTACCTCCCCTCTCCTGTCCTCCACTCCCCCCAACCTCCGCTCACTACCCCTTGCCCCCCCTGATCACCCCCTGCTCCGGTGATCACCCTCTACCCCTCTTTATCACCTGCTGCTGCTATATTTTCTCCTCTCCTACCGCCCCCTGTGCCTGTCAGTCCCTCCTCCCCTGGTGATCACCCTCTTCAGTGATCACCCCTTATCACCACCTGCCCCCCTGATCACCGCCTGCCCCCCTCTAATCACCTTCTGCCCCCCTGATCACCCCCTGTCCCCCTGATCACCCCCCTGCCCAACTTTATCATCTGCTGCTGCCGGCTCCATTTTCTCCTCTCCTACCCCCCTGCACCTGTCAGCCCCTCCTACCCTGGTGATCACCCTCTCCAGTGATCACCCCTAATCACCCCCACCCCCTGGTCACCCCCTGCCCCCTGATCATCCCCTGCCCCCCTGATCACCCCCTAATTATCTGCTGCTGGCTCCATTTACAGCTCGTCCTGCTACCCTCCTGCTCCCCCGTGCCTGACAGCTCCATCCTCCCTTGGTAATCACCACCCCGCCCCCCTGATCACCCCCTGATCACCCCCTGCCCCCCCTGATCTCCCCCTGCCCTCTGATCAACCCCTGCACTCCTTTATCACCTGCTGCTGCCACCTCCATTTGCTCCTCTCCTACCCCCTCTGCACCTGACAGCTCCATCCTCCCCTGGTGATCACCCCCCAGTGATCACCCCAATCACCCCGGCCCCCTGGTCACCCCGATCACTCCCTGATTACCTGCTGCCGGCTCCATCTACAGTTCGTCCTCTGCTCCCCTCTTCCCCCCCTGTGCCTGACAGCTCCATCCTCAATGTGACATGGTGTCCGCTAACGATTGGAGCTAATTTTTCAGTCAAATGGCGCTCCTTCCCTTCCGAGCCTTGCTGTGCGCCCAAACAGTGGTTTACCCCCACGTGAGGCATTGGTATACTCAGGAGAGATTGCCCAACAAATTTTAGGATGCATTTTATCCTGTTACCTATTTAAAAATTAAAAAAATTGAGGCTAAAATAAATTTTTTGTGGAAAAAAGTACTTTTTCATATTTACGGATCAATTTGTGAAGCACCTGGGGGTTCAAAGTGCTCACTATGCATCTACATAAGTTCCTTGGGGGGTCTAGTTTCCAAAATGGGGTCACTTGTAGGGGTGCTCCATTGTTTAGGCATACAGGGGCTCTCCAAACGTGGCATAGTGTCCGCTAACGATTGGACCTAATTTTTCCACTCAAAAAGTCAAATGGCGCTCCTTCCGTTCCGAGCCTTGCCGTGTGACCAAACAGTGGTTTACCCCCACATGTGAGGTATCTGTATACTCAGGAGAAATTGCCCAACAAATTTTAGGATCCATTTTATCCTGTTGCCCATGTAAAAATTAAAAAAAATTGAGGCTAAAATAAAATTTTTGTGGAAAAAAAGTAGTTTTTCATATTTACGGATCAATTTGTGAAGCACCTGGGGGTTTAAAGTGCTCACTATGCATCTAGATACGTTACTTGGGGGGTCTAGATTCCAAAGTGGGGTCACTTGTGGGGGAGCTCCAATGTTTAGGCACACAGGGGCTCTCCAAACGCGACATGGTGTCCGCTAACGATTGGAGCTAATTTTTCATTCAAAAAGTCAAATGGCGCTCCTTCCCTTCCGAGCCCTGTCGTACGCCCAAACAGTGGCTACCCCCACATATGGGTTATTGGCGTACTTAAGACAAATTGGACAATAACTTTCGGGGTCTAGTTTCTCCTTTTACCCTTGGGAAAATAACAAAATTATTGCCAAAAGATCATTTTTGTGACTAAAAAGTTAAATGTTAATTTCCTCCTTCCATGTTGCTTCTGCTGCTGTGAAGCACCTGAAGGGTTAATAAACTTCTTGAATGTGGTTTTGAGCACCTTGAGAGGTGCAGTTTTTAGAATGGTGTCACTTTTGGGTATTTTCAGCCATACAGATCCCTCAAACTGACTTCAAATGTGAGGTGGTCCCTAAAAAAATGGTTTTGTAAATTTTGTTGTGTAAATGAGAAATTGGTGGTCAAATTTTAACCCTTATAACTTCCTAGCAAAAAAAAATGTTGTTTCCAAAATTGTGGTGATGTAAAGTAGACATGTGGGAAATTTTATTTATTAGCTATTTTGTGTCACATAATCTCTCTGGTTTAACCCCTTTCTGACATCGGACGTACTATCCCGTCGAGGTGGGGTGGGCCCCTATGACCACCGACGGGATAGAACGTCCAGCGCGATCGGCGGCGCTCACGGGGGGAGCGTGGCCGATCGCGGCCGGGTGTCAGCTGCCTATCGCAGCTGACATCCGGCACTATGTACCAGGAGCGGTCACGGACCGCTCCCGGCACATTAACCCCTGGCACACCGCGATCAAACATGATCGCGATGTGCCGGCGGTGCAGGGAAGCATCGCGCAGGGAGGGGGCTCCCTGCGGGCTTCCCTGAGCCCCCCGCAGCAACGCGATGTGATCGCGTTGCTGCGAGGGTCTTACCTCCCTCCCTGCCTGCTCCAGCCCCGGATCCAAGATGGCCGCGGATCCGGGTCCTGCAGGGAGGGAGGTGGCTTCACAGAGCCTGCTCAGAGCAGGCACTGTGAAGCCTGCAGTGCTGTAAGTAAGATCAGTGATCTGACAGAGTGCTGTGCAAACTGTCAGATCATTGATCTGTGATGTCCCCCCATGGGGCAAAGTAAAAAAGTAAAAACATTTTTTTCCAAATGTGTAAAAAAAAATAAAAAAAAATATTCCTAAATAAAGAAAAAAAATATATATATTATTCCCATAAATACATTTCTTTAGCTAAATAAAAAAAAAAACAATAAAAGTACACATATGTAGTATCGCAGCGTCCGTACCGGCCCGACCTATAAAACCGACCCACTAGTTAACCCCTTCAGTAAACACCGTAAGAAAAAAAAAAAAAACAACGCTTTATTGTCATACCGCCGAACAAAAAGTGGAATAACACGCGATCAAAAAGACAGATACAAATAACCATGGTACCGCTGAAAACATCATCTTGTCCCGCAAAAAACGAGCTGCTATACAGCATCATCAGGAAAAAAATAAAAAAGTTATAGTCCTGAGAATAAAGCAATGCAAAAATAATTATTTTTTCTATAAAATAGTTTTTATCGTATAAAAGCGCCAAAACATAAAAAAATAATATAAATGAGGTGTCGCTGTAATCGTACTGACCCGAAGAATAAAACTGCTTTATCAATTTTACCAAACGCGGAACGGTATAAACGCCTCCCCCAAAAGAAATTCATGAATAGCTGGTTTTTGGTCATTCTGCCTCACAAAAATTGGAATAAAAAGCGATCAAAAAATGTCACGTGCCCGAAAATGTTACCAATAAAAACAACAACTCGTCCCGCAAAAAACAAGACCTCACATGACTCTGTGGACCAAAATATGGAAAAATTATAGCTCTCAAAATGTGGTAACGCAAAAAATATTTTTTGCAATAAAAAGCGTCTTTCAGTGTGTGACGGCTGCCAATCATAAAAATCCGCTAAAAAAACCCGCTATAAAAGAAAATCAAACCCCCCTTCATCACCCCCTTAGTTAGGGAAAAATTAAAAAAATGTATTTATTTCCATTTTCCGGTTAGGGTTAGGGCTAGGGCTAGGGTTAGGGCTAGGGTTAGGGTTAGGGCTAGGGTTAGGGCTAGGGTTAGGGTTAGGGCTAGGGTTAGGGTTAGGGCTAGGGTTAGGGCTAGGGTTAGGGTTAGGGCTAGGGTTAGGGCTAGGGTTAGGATTAGGGCTAGGGTTAGGGCTAGGGTTAGGGTTAGGGTTAGGGCTACAGTTTGGGTTGGGGCTAAAGTTAGGGTTGGGGCTAAAGTTACAGTTAGGGGTTAGGGTTAGGGGTGTGTCAGGGTTAGAGGTGTGGTTAGGGTTACTGTTGGGATTAGGGTTAGGGGTGTGTTTGGATTAGGGTTTCAGTTATAATTGGGGTCTTTCCACTGTTTAGGCACATCAGGGGCTCTCCAAACGCGACATGGCGTCCGATCTCAATTCCAGCCATTTCTGCGTTGAAAAAGTAAAACAGTGCTTCTTCCCTTCCGAGCTCTCCCGTGTCCCCAAACAGGGGTTTACCCCAACACATGGGGTATCAGCGTACTCAGGACAAATAGGACAACAACTTTTGGGGTCCAATTTCTCCTGTTACCCTTGGGAAAATACAAAAATGGGGGTTAAAAAATTATTTTTGTGGGGAAAAAAAGATTTTTTATTTTCACGGCTCTGCTTTATAAACTGTAGTGAAACACTTGGGGGTTCAAAGTTCTCACAACACATCTAGATATGTTCCCTGGGGGGTCAATTTCCAATATGGGGTCACTTGTGGGGGTTTCTACTGTTTAGGTACATCAGGGGCTCTGCAAATGCAATGTGACACCTCCAGACCATTCCATCTAAGTCTGCATTCCAAATGGAGATCCTTCCCTTCCGAGTCTTCCCATGCGCCCAAACAGTGGTTCCCCCACACATATGGGGTATCAGCGCACTCAGGACAAATTGCACAACAAATTTTGGGGTCCAATTTCTCCTGTTACCCTTGGGAAAATACAAAACTGGGGGCTTAAAAATAATTTTTGTGGGAAAAATTTTTTGTTTTATTTTTACGGCTCTCCATTATAAACTTCTTTAAAGCCCTTGGTGGGTCAAAGCGCTCACCACACATCTAGATAAGTTCCTTAGGGGGGTCTACTTTCCAAAATGGTGTCACTTGTGGGGGTTTCTACTTTTTAGGTACATTCGGGGCTCTGCAAACGCAATGTGACACCTGCAGACCATTCCATCTAACTCTGCATTCAAATGGCACTCCTTCCCTTCCGAGCCCTCCCATGCGCCCAAACAGTGGTTCCCCCCACATATGGTGTATCATCGCACTCAGAACAAATTGGGCAACAAATTTTGGGGTCCAATTTCTCCTGTTACCCTCGGGAAAATACAAAACTGGGGGCTAAAAAAATAATTTTTGTGGGAAAAATTTTTGTTTTATTTTTACGGCTCTGCATTATAAACTTCTGTGAAGCACTTGGTGGGTCAAAGTGCTCACCACACCTCTAGATAAGTTCCTTAGGGGGTCTACTTTCCAAAATGGTGTCACTTGTGGGGGGTTTCAATGTTTAGGCACATCAGTGGCTCTCCAAACGCAACATGGCATCCCATCTCAATTCCTGTCAATTTTGCATTGAAAAGTCAAACGGCGCTCCTTCCCTTCCGAGCTCTCCCATCCGCCCAAACAGTGGTTTACCCCCACATATGGGGTATCAGCATACTCAGGACAAATTGTACAACAACTTTTGGGGTCCAATTTCTTCTCTTACCCTTGGGAAAATAAAAAATTGGGGGCGAAAATTAATTTTTGTGAAAAAATATGATTTTTTATTTTTACGGTTCTACATTATAAACTTCTGTGAAGCACTTGGTGGGTCAAAGTGCTCACCACACCTCTAGATAAGTTCCTTAGGGGGTCTACTTTCCAAAATGGTGTCACTTGTGGGGGGTTTCAATGTTTAGGCACATCAGGGGCTCTCCAAACGAAACATGGCGTCACATCTCAATTCCAGTCAATTTTGCATTGAAAAGTCAAACGGCGCTCCTTCCCTTCCGAGCTCTCCCATCCGCCCAAACAGTGGTATACCCCCACATATGGGGTATCAGCATACTCAGGACAAATTGTACAACAACTTTTGGGGTTCAATTTCTTCTCTTACCCTTGGGAAAATAAAAAATTGGGGGCGAAAAAAATTTTTTGTGAAAAAATATGATTTTTTATTTTTACGGTTCTACATTATAAACTTCTGTGAAGCACTTGGTGGGTCAAAGTGCTCACCACACCTCTAGATAAGTTCCTTAGGGGGTCTACTTTCCAAAATGGTGTCACTTGTGGGGGGTTTCAATGTTTAGGCACATCAGGGGCTCTCCAAACGAAACATGGCGTCACATCTCAATTCCAGTAAATTTTGCATTGAAAAGTCAAATGGCGCTCCTTTGCTTCCGAGCTCTGCCATGCGCCCAAACAGTGGTTTACCCCCACATGTGGGGTATCGGCGTACTTAGGACAAATTGTACAACAATGTTTGGGGTCCATTTTCTCCTGTTACCCTTGGTAAAATAAAACAAATTGGAGCTGAATTACATTTTTTTTAAAAAAAGTTAAATGTTCATTTTTATTTAAACATTCAAAAAATTCCTGTGAAGCACCAGAAGGGTTAATAAACTTCTTGAATATGGTTTTGAGCACCTTGAGGGGTGTAGTTTTTAGAATGGTTGCACACTTGGGTATTTTCTATCATATAGACCCCTCAAAATGACTTCAAATGAGATGTGGTCCCTAAAAAAAAATGGTGTTGTAAAAATGAGAAATTGCTGGTCAATTTTAACCCTTATAACTCCCTAACAAAAAAAAATTTTGGTTCCAAAATTGTGCTGATGTAAAGTAGACATGTGGGAAATGTTACTTATTAAGTATTTTGTGTGACATATCTCTGTTATTTAATTGCATAAAAATTCAAAGTTGGAAAATTGCAAAATTTTCATAATTTTCGCCAAATTTCCATTTTTTTCACAAATAAACGCAGGTACTATCAAAGAATTTTTACCATTGTCATGAAGTACAATATGTCACGAGAAAACAATGTCAGAATCACTGGGATCCGTTGAAGCGTTCCAGAGTTATAACCTCATAAAGGGACAGTGGTCAGAATTGTAAAAATTGGCCCGGTCATTAACTTGCAAACCACCCTTGGGGGTAAAGGGGTTAACAGAATAAGAATTCAAAATTTGAAAATTTCAATATTTTCGCCAAATTTCAGATTTTTTCACAAATAAACGCATAAATTATCGACCTATATGTAGCACTAACATGAAGCCCAATATGTCACAAAAAACAGTCTCAGAATAGCTAGGATCCGTTGAAGCATTTCTGAGTTATTACCTTATAAAGGGACACTGGTCAGAATTGCAAAAAATTGCTAGGTTATTAATGTCAAAATAGGCTGGGTCATGAAGGGGTTAATGACATGATGAAGATTCATCCTGTGACCCATGCTATACAGGCAGGGATTGCCCTGATGGCCCTGGACAGTGAGGCTAGACGTACCGTAATGTTTTGCCCCCCTCATGAACGGCACACTTTGGACAAGGTATTACAGATTTTAGAAGAGATACATGGGGATCCCACCAATGTTGGAGATTTGCGGATGTGATTGTTCCGCTGTGTTGAAGGGGAGGGGGAGTCAGTGACGCAATACATTAATGCGCTACAAGAGGTGCACGCTCATATCGCCCGGGATGGGATGACGTAGGGGTAATAGGAGTGGGGCCCCCTGACATGATATTGAGGAACCAGTTTGTGGTGGGCCTCAGGGACGCATCGTTTAAGCAAGCTCTGCGGGAGCACCTGCATGCCAAACCATGTATGACCCTCCTAGAAATTGGGGCAGAAGCGTGTGTAAAAGCAGGAGCAGGGGACAGCAGCCTTTGCAGGGATGGTCCGGAGTAGTGAGGCACCCGCCTCGTCCATGGCTGAACCAGAGTGGGCCCGAGAAATCCAGAAGGAAACACGGGAAATGTGGGAAGAGTGGTCCAGCCTCAGAAGAGCCCCCACTGCAGGTTCGAGTGTGCCTAGAGACAGGACTGAATCTGAGTCCCACTTGCCAGTTGAACATCACCTGGAGATGGGACAACCCCATGCAGAATGGGATCCGACATGTTTCAAGTGAGGAAATGTTGGAAACTATGCCCGAGGGTGTGTGAGACCGGGGGCGGTCCTTACCTCGGCAGCCATTAAAACGAGTGGGCTCCGTGACTGAGGGGCACCGCCCAGAGCCTGAGAAGCCAAGAAGGAGAGAAGACAGTCCCCAAATGTTTAATTTCCCTGAGCCCCCTCGTATGGGTTGAAATTGATGGTTGAGCCGTCCGCTGTCTAATTGATACCGGTTCCCAAGTGACCACTGTGGTGCACAAGGACTAGCTGTGCCCACTCTCCATTGCTCGGGCTGGTACATCCCTCGCAAGCTGATGGACTTGATGGGTAATGCTGTTACATTGTATATGCCTGTTATTGTGATGGTGTATAATGTACTGTATATATATTGTTTTGTATGAATAGGAAAAATGTAGTAATTGGATTAGCCACTAGAGGGGGCATTGTAGAAATATGATAGGAATTAGCTAATATAGGAGGGGCCAACTGTGAGTAAGTCAGTGAGTTTCCCGCACTTTAGGCAGTAGGGCATCAGAGCCTGTACAGTTGAGCCACGCAACGTTGTTAAAAGAAAAGGAGCCCAGCTCGTCCAGTGCCGAGGAGTAACGATTGCCGGTGAAGCAAAGGAATGCAGGCAGCTTCGTTATGGTGGCATATAGCTATATAGGAAGATGCCTGCGTATCTGGGGCAAAATGTACCGTGAACTCCTAAAGATAGTCAGACCTGCCAGACAAAATGCTGCGGTATCAGGGACAATGGTGCAATCCTGTGAAAGCTCTAAACAAGTGGGGGACAGCACAGGGAAAGAAAACGTTGTATCTTATGAAATATCTGGTGCTGTACCTAAATGTGAATTGGATGAACTGAGAAAAGAACTGAGTAAAATCGTTTGTTTTAAGTTGGAACCTGACTCTGTCGCTCTTTATGTGGAATTTTAAAGGGACTCTGTCACCTGAATTTGGCGGGACTGGTTTTGGGTCATATGGGCGGAGTTTTCAGGTGTTTGATTCACCCTTTCCTTACCCGCTGGCTGCATGCTGGCTGCAATATTGGATTGAAGTTCATTCTCTGTCCTCCATAGTACACGCCTGCGTAAAGCAATCTTGCCTTGTGCAGTCGTGTACTATGGAGGACAGAGAATGAACTTCAATCCAATATTGCAGCCTGCATGCAGCCAGTAGGTAAGGAAAGGGTGAATCAAACACCTGAAAACTCCGCCCATATGACCCAAAACCAGTCCCGCCAAATTCAGGTGACAGGTTCCCTTTAAGAGGGAGACTCCCAGCGGACAAGAGAGGACCCTGATAGACAGGAAAGAGGACAAAAAGATACGCTACTGCTGGGACATTGTGTGCATGTGACGGAAGACCAGGGTGCGCTGAAGCAGCCATCATTGAAAGCCACGACTATCCCCTGGCCTCCGTTACACCACCATGCCAGAAGCGTATTTTAGATGTCATTTTCCTGAGGCGACGCAGCCCGAATGGGGCCCAGTGATCAAGTTAACGGCTGCCAATCAGTTGCCCATCCCGGTCGCAGGGGTGGTATGGATGCAAATTACAGTGTGTGGCACAGATGTGGGCCAGAAGGGAGTTGTGCTAACTGCCAGAGAAAACAGCAATGTCCTCCAGTGACTCTGGGAATGAATGTGCTAAAAGATCTCGGGACCCTCCTAATGAGTGAATGCTTTTTTGGACTGTTGGAGCCCACAAACCCCCCAGAGGGAGGTGTTTCAACAGTTGATACGGGTTGCCCAAGCCTAAGAAACGTCGAGTGGAGGAAAAGTGCTAGGAATGGTGGTAGTCCCCACCGCTGCTAAACTCATTTCACCGCCTGGTGAGACTGTGCTCACGTTGCCTGTATAAGCTTGCAAGCCGCTTGAAGGAGTGGAAGTCCAGATCGAGCTGCCAAAATGGACCAACTACCCCTGGGACTCCTCATTGCTCGAACCTTAGCCATCGTTCATGACAGCAGCAGTAGTGGTGCGGTGTGTCAACCTGGGAGAAGACAGTCTTACCCTCTCATCCAAAAGTGAAGTGGCACAAGTACTGGGCAAGCACGATGAACTGATGCAACCAGAGGCCGTCCAGTTAGCAGTGAAACAAGGAGAGCCATGGACTGTAGAAGTTACCAAGGTCCGAGAGCACTTGCCTGGAAGCATGAAAGAGGAACGTCGAATCCTGGAACAAATGCTGGCTGAGCTGTTGGAACTCTCCCCACAACAGGTACAACAAGTGGAAGCTGTGCTAGAAGGATGTCTTCGCCCGTGATGAGGATGACTTCGGATGCACTACAGCCATAACTCATGACGAGATACCCACAGGAACTCCCACACTGATCCGGGAGAGATACCGCCAGATTCCGCCTCAGTAGGTGAAAGAAATGTTGTCATATATGCTGCAGAGTGGAGTCATTCGGGAGAGTCAAAGTTGGTGGGCAGCTCCCATTGTGCTGGTGCGGAGGAAGGACGGGACCCTGCATTTCTGTGTCGATTATACGCGACTGAATGCCTGCACGATGCGAGACTCGTATCCCTTGCCCTGAATTGAAGAGTCATTGTCTGCCTTGGGGAAAGCAAAATATTTCTCATCCCTAGGTCTAGCCAGCAGATATTGGCAGGTGCCCATGGGATTGTTTGAATTCCCTTCGATCTTACCAACGCCCATGATACCTTTCAATGACTAATGGAAAGATGTTTGGGAGACCTGAACTTCAGTGAGTTATCTCCACATTACAGGTTCCTAAGTCTATGTTGCTGCTCCAATACAAAGCATCTCCTTCACTGGAAAACATGGAGCAGAGCTACAATATCAGTCATATTCTTTAGTGAAGGGTGGTGCTTTTTCTACAAAACAAAAAATATAGATTCCTTTTCTAACTGTAGACAACTCCTTTTAATCTTTACCGTTTATGGATAACATATCATATCTTTCGGATACATATAATTTACTTTTGATACTTAATATACATTATAGCTGCAGATGATTAACCATTGAAGAAAATGTTGCCATGATGAAAAGTTTCATTGATAATATTTGCATGTCTCCTTGTTGTCGATGTTTAATTGCAACGGGGATTTTGTATGGGAAACTAATCATTTCTCATTAATAAGTCAGATGGATGTGTGTCTGAACAAGCTGATCATCAATGTAAGCAAATGAGACATTGAAATTGCTGTATTGTCTCAAAATCTTTGCTAAATGCTTCAGCTGATTATTTACTGTTGTATCCCCCGAGGGGTGAAGCGGTGGAGCATTGATGATTTCACGTTTTACGTTTGTGAATGATTCACACTAAGTGCTCGAAGTGACATTGCTCTTTGTGAGGCTGAAAGCGGATTGCATTGTGGATCATTGCAGAAAAGCTGCTGGTATTAGGTGCTCTATAATTATCGCAGTATCCATATCAGTACAGACATTGCTATTACCTGCTCAAACTGAAAAATACACAATGGAGTGGCGGTGCCTTTTATTTTGGGTGTCACTTTCCATTTTTCTTCCCTTTCTTCAGAGAGCCATAACTTTTTTATTTTTCTGTCAACAAAACCGTATGTGGGCTTGTTTTTTCCAGAACGAGTTGTACTACTATTAAGCATTCTCTCTAAAAAAAAAAAAAAAAAAGACTCTACAATATTGCCTTTGTGGGCAACTGCTCAAACTACAAATTAGATGGTAGAGTGGTGGTGCCATTTGTTGGCAAGAGCAACAGCATGTCCTTATCTCTTATTTACCGTTTTATATGGACTGAAACACAACTCAATTCACTTTCACTGTTTATTTTCTCCTTATTGATCATAAAAGAAAAAATCCTGCAGAATATACAGTAAATATTCTCGTGACATTATGCTTTTCACCCCATGCATTGCAATAAAAGAGGAATATGGTGATTCAGAGTTTGCGCTGCCCAAGGATCAGAGATACGATTACACACGAAGGTGAAGCATGAATGCAGTTTATTGTCAACGCATTTCAAGCTTTACATGTATACATTTTATTTTTACAGTTCTATATTTTGTTTTATTCTGCTTGCAATCTTTGTATGTGCTACAGTGATGTAGTATTATATGGCCGCAAAGGTTCATTGTTGCGAACCTTTTTTGAATACATTGCCTTTGCATTTTCGCATTTTTTTGAGTTGTACCTTATCATTTTGGTTTGGTCCTGATGAAGAGATTTGTGAACCTTGAAACACATTGACAATAAACCACATTCATGCTTCACCTTCATATGTGATCGTATGTCTATACTTTGGGCAGCATTGACTCTGATCCACCATATTCCTCTTTTATTGCAATGCATCTCCTTGGTGGTCCTGCTGCAGCCTTCACATTCTTCTATAGGAGTTGTCACAACCCTATCAGGTGAGCGTACCTAAAATATAAATATATTATATTTTATACCCCTTGATGATGCTGACATGGCAGTTTTCTGTTTTTTGCATTTTCATTTTTTCCTCCTCCTCTAGGTACTCTGTAATACCGAAGTATCTGTATCAGTAGAGACTCTGTTATTCTACTACATGACTCTACAATATCATATTAGTCATTAACTGCTCAAACTGCCAAATACACAGTAGAGTGTTGGTCCCATTTATTTGGGCTTCGCTTTCAATATTTCCTCCCCTTCTTGCAAGAGCCACAACTTTTTGATTTTTACGTCGACATGTGAAGGTTTTATTTTTTGTGGGATGAGCTGTATTTTGAATGACACCCTACATTTTATTATTATGTGATGTATTGGACAGCAGGAAAAAAAATGTCAAGATCCGTGAAATTACAAACAAAATGTTTTTTGGGTTTTGTTTTCACATTATTATATGGTAAAAATGACCTGGCAGCATCATTCTGCAATCCGTATGATTATGGCGAGACCAAACATTCATAGTTTTTTTATTATTTACATGGTAAAAAAAAAATTGGAAATTCGTAAAAAAAAAAAAAAAAAAAAGAAATTTGGTTGAGTCACCATTTTCTAAAAATAGTAACATTTTTTAATATGTCTGTCGATGCGGCTGTAAGAGGTCTTGTTTTTGTACCTTTATCTGACATTTGCTTTGATACTATTTTGGGGCAAGTATGATGTTTTGACTACTTTTTATTGCATTTTTTCTGGTGTTGCAGTGACCGAAAAATCAAAATTCTGGTGTGTTTTTTTTTTACTTTAGCACCGGAGAGAGAAGTGCTGCGCTCCTTCCCTCCAGACAGTACAGGCACGGCGGCAGGCGCCACCACTCGCAGAGAGGCCACAGCGGAGAATAGGGTCAGGCATACAGAGCAGAGTCTTGCAGAGCTGTGCGCAGAGCAGAGCCAAGTTTGGTGCTGCCGCAGACAAAGAGGGGAGTGCTCCGTCTGGGGAGCATCTGTGCCACACAGACTAGCGACCGCTGTCGCCCGCCACCATCTACGAGGTCAAGCAGAAAGGAGATGTACAGTTCGTGCCCGGTGAACACCATAAAGTCAGGTGCCAGACATCCCATCAGACATCAGGTGCCAGAAAGTTAGTACTGCGCTCGTGCTGCTTGAAAAGCAACTGAGAGCGTGAATTGCAGCTACCCCTGACTGTGTTAGTTAATCATACCTCCCAACTTTTGAAGAAGGCAAAGAGGGATAAGGGTAGCGGCAAATTTTAGGCCACACCTCTGACCACACCAATTTCACAACTAGTCACACCCATATCCATGCCCCAACCACACCCATTTATCACTTCTGATCACACTGTTTCATAAACAATAATTATTAACAGAAAGAAATATGGCCACACAGTGCTCCATATTGTATAATGGCCACACATGATGCTCAATACTGTAGAATGGCCACACATGATGCTCAATACTGTATAACGGCCACACATGATGCTCAATAATGCACCACCACATTATGGGTGTCAGGTCCGAGCATTCCTACATGAACAGTTTCGTGGAAAGTGGATTGGTCATCGTGGGCCAGTTGAATGGCCCCAAGGTCTCCCGATCTGACTCCCTTAGACTTTTATCTTTGGGGTCATCTGAAGGCAATTGTCTATGCTGTGAGCATACGAGATGTGCAGCATGTGAAAAAATGGATACTGGGAGCCTGCGCTAGCATTTCTTCTGTGGTGTTGCTATCAGTGTGTCAAGAGTGGGAGAAAAGGGTTGCATTGACAATCCAACACAATGGGCAGCACTTTGAACACATTTTATAACTGATCATAAACTTGTAAATAACTAATAAAAGAATAACGTTACGTTAAAACCAAGCACACCATTGTTTTTCTTGTGAAATTCTCAATGAGGTTGATGTGTCACATGACCCTCTTCCCATTGGAAAAAAAAAAGTTGGATCCAAAATAGCCGACTTCAAAATGGCAGCCATGGTCACCACCCATCTTGAAAAGTTTTCCCCCTCCCATATACTAATATGCCACAAACAGGAAGTTGATATCACCAACCATTCCCATTTTATTTAGGTGTATCCATATAAATGACCCACCCTGTATACACGTTAAATAGGTGTATATATATATATACATTGTGGTGAAACGCTACATGAGTGGGTTGGGGAACACTCGCTTGGCATGGGATTTAGTCACTCAGGCACGATTTCTCCACTTATGTCAGTCTATTTGGTTTATTAAACATCATAAACCGGGATACACACAGTTCATTATATACAATTATGTACATGTCACGGCCACCAGTCTGTTCATGCATCAGATAAAAGTCTCTGGCATATATAGTCCTTTTTTCCCAGGTTACCTTTCAGGAGCTCCACTCTTCACGCTGACTCTATGTCAGTCCTGGCTTTGCCAGCACAGAAGCCGTCCCAGGCTCTGTAGGTCCACGGTCTCTCAGGTGCTTCCAGGAATACTCCACTCACAGGAGCTTCCAACACAGACCACCAGGACCACGGTCTCTCAGGTGCATCCAGGAAGACTCCACTCACAGGATGTTCCTACACAGACCACCAGGTCCAAAGCCCCACCACATGCTATTCAGGGAGATAGAACTCCCAACACTTAGGCTTTTCCAGGACCTACAGCACAGACCATTCATGTCCACACTCTCAACCCATTTGACCCACACCCTGGTCACATAACATACTTGTAACCACTCCCATGTGGGTGTGTGTGGCTAGTTTGACCCACCCATCTCTCATAACTAGCCCTGACAGCCTCCCTTTACAATTATACAAAAAACAACACATTTACTTGTGAGACTACAGGTCCTAGAAAATCCTTACTTCAGGCTGACAGTGCAGACTATCTTCCTCTGCGACACACATACCGGTCATTTACAATCCTGCCAGACTTTGTCTCATCACCATAATTATGCCTCCAAGTGCATCCAGAAGCACACACAGGGCCCACTGGCTGTAACATGGGTCACCGCACCACATACCCTTTCCCTCTGTTCAAACTTACGGGGTTGAACACATGACATAAACCATGGGTCCCGATACTAGGTACCCATGTCACCTTGCCCTGCAAGTCGAGAGGAACATCTCAGTTGGTTTTGGGCATCATTCAGCACCACACCTTTGTTAGGCCTCCCCCGCCCCCAGCGGTCAGTATGTCGGCCCTGGGCTTCAGCCCCCGAGTCACTTTTCGTCTGTGTCACCAGACCCTTTTAGTCAACCCCCTTTCCAAGTGTACCCCTTCACGTGACCTTTCTTTCCATGGCCGCCTCCTACTGTTGCGGTCATGAGTCCACCGTTCAGTCGAGCCTACTGTCTGGTCTGAATCGGACTCTTCATTACTAAGTCTGCTACCGGGTCTCCCACCCAGGTCATCATCATAATTATGCCTCCAAGCGCATCCTGAAGCACACACATAGCGCCCCCTGGCTGTAACATGGGTCACCGCACCACAATATATATATATATATATGTATATATATATATATACATATATATATATATATGTGTATATATATATATATATATATATATATATACTGCTCAAAAAATAAAGAGAACACTTAAACAACAGAATATAACTCCAATTAAATCAAACTTCTGTGAAATCAAACTGTCCACTTAGGAAGCAACGCTGTTTGACAATCAATTTCACATGCTGTTGTGCAAATGGAACAGATAAGAGATGGAAATTATTGGCAATTATCAAGACACCCTCAATAGAGGAGTAGTTCTGCAGGTGGGGACCACAGACCACATCTCAGTACCAATGCTTTCTGGATGATGTTTTGGTCACTTTGGAATATTGGTTGTGCTCTCACACTCGTGGTAGCATGAGATGGACTCTAAAACACACACAAGTGGCTCAGGTATTGCAGCTCATCCAGGATGGCATATCAATGCGAGCTGTAGCAAGAAGGTTTGCTGTGTCTGTCAGCGTAGTGTCCAGAGGCTGGAGGCGCTACCAGGACACAGGCCAGTACACCAGGTGAAATGGAGGGGGGTGTAGGAGGGCAACAACCCAGCAGCAGGACCACTACCTCAGTCTTTGCGCAAGGAGGAACAGGAGGAGCACTGCCAGAGCCCTGCAAAATGACCTCCAGCAGGCCACAAATGTGCATGTGTCTGCACAAACGGTTAGAAACTGACTCCATGAGGATGGTCTGAGTGCCTGACGTCCACAGATGGGTGTTGTACTCACAGCCCAACACCGTGCAGGACACCTGGCATTTGCCACAGAACACCAGGATTGGCAAATTCACGACTGGCGCCCTGTGCTCTTCACAGATGAAAGCAGGTTCACACTGAGCAGATGTGACAGATGTGACAGAGTCTGGAGCTGCCGTGGAGAGCAATCTGCTCCCTGCAACATCCTTCGGCATGACCGGTTTGGCAGTGGGCCAGTAATGGTGTGGGGTGGCATTTCTTTGGAGGGCCGCACAACCCTCCATGTGCTCGCCAGAAGTAGCCTGACTGCTATTGAGTACCGAGATGAGATCCTCAGACCCCTTGTGAGACCATATGCTGGTGCAGTTGGCCCTGGGTTCCTCCTAATGCAGGACAATGCCAGACCTCATGTGGTTGGAGTGTGTCAACAGTTTCTGCAAGATGAAGGCATTGAAGCTATGGACTGGCCCGCCCATTCCCCAGACCTGAATCCTATTGAACACATCTGGGATATCATGTCTCGCATCAGCCACCAACGTCACATTGCACCACAGACTGTCCAGGAGTTGTTGGATGCTTTAGTCCAGGTCTCAGAGGAGATCCCTCAGGAGACCATTCGCCGCCTCATAAGGAGCATGCCCAGGCATTGTAGGGAGATCATACATGCACGTGGAGGCCACACACACTACTGAGCATCATTTCCTTGTCTTGAGGCATTTCCACAGAAGTTGAATCAGCCTATAACTTCATTTTCCACTTTGATTTTGAGCATCATTCCAGCTCCAGAACTCCGTGATTTACATTGATCATTTTTAGGTTTTATTGTTCTCAACACATTCCACTATGTAATGAATGAAGATTTACAACTGGAATATTTCATTCAGTGATATCTAGAATGTGGGATTTTAGTGTTCCCTTTATTTTTCTGAGCAGTGCATATATATATATATATATATATATATATACATATATATATATATATATATACTATATAATTGTCTAAGGGTCACTTCCGTCTGTCTGTCTGTCTTTCTGTCTGTCTTTCTTTCTTTCTGTCACGGATATTCATTGGTCGCATCCTCTGTCTGTCATGGAAATCCAAGTCGCTGATTGGTCGCTCCTTACTCCCCGCAGTCAGTGCTCACACAGGGTTAATGCCGGCGGTAACAGACCGCGTTATGCCGCGGGTAACGCACTCCGTAACCGCTGCTATTAACCCTGTGTGTCCCCAACTTTTTACTATTGATGCTGCCTATGCGGCATCAATAGTAAAAAAATGTAATGTTAAAAATAATAAAAAAACAAAAAACCTGCTATTCTCACCCTCCGTAGTCCGCCGAGCCGCTCGCGCCTGGCGCCATCTTCTGTTCCCGGCGATGCATTGCGAAATTACCCAGAAGACTTAGCGGTCTCGCGAGACTGCTAAGTCATCTGGGTAATTTTGCAATGCATCCTGGGAATGGAAGATGGCGGCAGCCGCGCGTGTATCGCAGGAGCTTCGGTGGATCCTAGGGGATGAGTATATAACTATTTTTTATTTTATTTTTTTAACCCCTTCATGACCCAGCCTATTTTGACCTTAATGACCTCGCCGTTCTTTGCAATTCTGACCAGTGTCCCTTTATGAGATAATAACTCGGGAACGCTTCAACGGATCGTAACGGTTCTGAGATTGTTTTTTCGTGACATATTGGGCTTCATGTTAGTGGTAAATTTAGGTCAATAATTTTTGTGTTTATTTGTGAAAAAAATGGAAATTTGGGTAAAATTTTGAAAATTTTGCAATTTTCAAATTTTGAATTTTTATTCTGTTAAACCAGAGTTATGTGACACAAAATAGTTAATAAATAACATTTCCCACATGTCTACTTTACATCAGCACAATTTTGGAAACAAATTTTTTTTTTCCGGTAACTGAAGGAATGAATGAAAGCAGCACTCACCCGTAGTCTTCAACAGTATAATAGTCCTTTAATGACCATGGCACAGCGTTCCAAGCTAGGAACCAGACAGGCTACGACATGAGGAGGGAGCGGTGAGGGAGCGTGCAGAGACGAGACAGACTTTTTTTGCTAGGAAGTTATAAGGGTTAAAATTTGACCACCAATTTCTCATTTTTACAACGAAATTTACAAAACCATTTTTTTAGGGACCACCTCACATTTGAAGTCAGTTTGAGGGGTCTGTATGGCTGAAAATACCCAAAAGTGACACCATTCTAAAAACTGCACCCCTCAAGGTACTCAAAACCACATTCAAGAAGTTTATTAACCCTTCAGGTACTTCACAGCAGCAGAAGCAACGTGGAAGGAAAAAATGAACATTTAACTTTTTAGTCACAAAAATGATGTTTTAGCAAAAAAAAATTTATTTTCCCAAGGGTAAAAAGAGAAACTGGACCCCAAACATTATTGTACAATTTGTCCTGAGTACGCCGATACCTCATATGTGGGGGGAACCACTGTTTGTGCACACGGCAAGGCTCGGAAGGGAAGGAGCGCCATTTGACTTTTGAATGAAAAATTAGCTCCAATCGTTAGCGGACACCATGTCGCGTTTGGAGAGCCCCTGTGTGCCTAAACATTGGAGCTCCCCCACATGTGACCCCAATTTCAAAACTAGACCCCCCAAAGAACTTATCTAGATGCATAGTGAAGACTTTGAACCCCCAGGTGCTTCACAAATTGATCCAAAAAAATGAAAAAATACTTTTTTTCACAAAAAATTTCAATTAGCCTCAATTTGTTCATTTTTACATGGGCAACAGGATAAAATGGATCCTAAAATTTATTGGGCAATTTCTCCTGAGTACACTGATACCTCACATGTGGGGGTAGACCACTGTTTGGGCACGCGGCAGGGCTCGGAAGGGAAGGAGTGCCATTTGACTTTTTGAATGAAAAATTAGCTCCAATCGTTAGCGGACACCATGCCGCGTTTGGAGAGCCCCTGTGTGCCTAAACATTGGAGCTCCCCCACATGTGACCCCATTTTGGAAACTAGACCACCCTTGGAACTAATCTAGATGTGCGGTGACCACTTTAAACCCCCAAGTGCTTCATAGAAGTTTATAACGCAGAGCCGTAAAAATAAAAAATCATTTTTCTTTCCTCAAAAATTATATTTTAGCCTGCAATTTTTTATTTTCACAAGAGTAACAGGAGAAATTAGACCCCAATAGTTGTTTCCCAGTTTGTCCTGAGTACATTGATACCCCATATGTGGGGGTAAACCACTGTTTGGGCACACGTCGGGGCTCGGAAGGGAAGTAGTGACTTTGGAAATGCAGACTTTGATGGAATGGTCTGCGGGCATCACGTTGTGTTTGCAGAGCCCCTGATGTGCCTAAACAGTAGAAACCCCCCACAAGTGACACCATTTTTGAAATCAGACCCCCAAAGGAACTTATCTAGATATGTGGTGAGCACTTTGAACCCCCAAGTGCTTCACAGAAGTTTACAACGCAGAGCCGTGAAAATAAAAAATCATTTTTGTTTCCTCAAAAAAGATGTTTTAGCAAGCAATTTTTTAATTTCGCAAGGGTAACAGGAGAAATTGGACCCCAATATTTGTTGCCCAGTTTGTCGTGAGTACGCTGATACCCTATATGTGGGGGTAAACCACTGTTTGGGCACACGTCGGGGCTCGGAAGGGAAGTAGTGATGTTTTGAAATGCAGACTTTGATGTAATGGTCTGCGGGCGTCACGTTGCATTTGCAGAGCCCCTGATGTGCCTAAACAGTAGAAACCCCCACAAGTGACCCTATTTTGGAAACTAGACCCCCCAAGGAACTTATCTAGATGTGTGGTGAGTAGGGTTGAGCGACCTTTACTTTTATAGGATCGGGTCGGGTTTCACGAAACCCGATTTTTTCAAAAGTCGGGTCGAGTGAAATCGGCCGATCCTATAAAAAAGTCGGGGTCGGCCGAAACTCGAAACCCAATGCAGTGCATTGGGTTTCCAATGGTTCCCAGGGTCTGAAGGAGCGGAAACTCTCCTTCAGACCCTGGGATCCATATTTAAGTGTAAAATAAAGAATTAAAATAAAAAATATCGCTATACTTACCCTCTGACACGCCCTGGTACTAACCGGGAACCTTCCTTCCTTCGAATCAGCGCTTCCAGGACCTTGCGGTGACGTCGCGATGACGTCGCGGCTTGTGATTGGTCGCGCGGCCGCCCATGTGACCGCTCGCGCAACCAATCACAAGCCGCGACGTCACCGGGACGTCACGCAAGGTCCTGCAAGCACTGATTCTTAGGAAGGAAGGCTGCTGGAAAGAAGCAGGGCGCGTCCGAGGGTGAGTATATTCCTATTAGGTATATACTCACCCTCGGACGCGCCCTGCTTCTTTCTGGCAGCCTTCCTTCCTTCGAATCAGCGCTTGCAGGACCTTGCGGTGACGTCGCGGTGACGTCGCGGCTTGTGATTGGTCGCGTGAGCGGTCACATGGGTGGCCGCGCGACCAATCACAAGCCGCGACGTCATCGCGACGTCACCGCAAGGTCCTGGAAGCGCTGATTCGAAGGAAGGAAGGTTCCCGGTTAGTACCAGGGCGCGTCAGAGGGTAAGTATAGCGATATTTTTTATTTTAATTCTTTATTTTACATTAAGTCATGAAACCCGACTTTGCCAAAAGTCGGCGACTTCTGAAAGTGGCCAACCCATTTCGCTCAACCCTAGTGGTGAGCACTTTCAACCCCCAAGTGCTTCACAGAAGTTTATAACGCAGAGCTGTGAAAATAAAAAATAATTTTTCTTTCCTCAAAAATTATGTTTTAGCCAGCAATTTTTTATTTTCACAAGGGTAACAAAAGAAATTAGACCCCAAAAGTTGTTGCCCAGTTTGTCCTGAGTACACTGATACCCTATATGTGGGGGTAAACCACTGTTTGGGCACACGTCGGGGCTAGGAAGGGAAGTAGTGACTTTTGAAATGCAGACTTTGATGGAATGGTCTGCGGGCGTCATGTTGCATTTGCAGAGCCCCTGATGTGCCTAAACAGTAGAAACCCCCCATAAGTGACCCCATTTTGGAAACTATACCCCCCAAGAAACTTATCTAGATGTGTGGTGAGCACTTTCAACCCCCAAGTGCTTCACAGAAGTTTATAACGCAGAGCCATGAAAATAAAAAATAATTTTTCTTTCCTCAAAAATTATGTTTTAGCAAGCAATTATTTATTTTCGCAAGGGTAACAGGAGAAATTGGACCCCAATCGTTGTTGCCCAGTTTGTCCTGAGTACGCTAGTATCCCATATGTGGGGGTAATCCACTGTTTGGGTGCACGTAGGGGCTTGGAAGGGAGGGAGTACCATTTGACTTTTTGAACGCAAGATTGGCTGGAATCAATGGTGGCGCCATGTTGCGTTTGGAGACCCCTGATGTGCCTAAACAGTGGAAACCCCCCAATTCTAACTTCAACACTAACCCCAACACACCCCTAACCCTAATCCCAACTCTAGCCATAACCCTAATCACAACCCTAACCCCAACACATCCGTAACCCTAATCCCCACCCTAACCCTAATCCCAACCCTGACCCTAATCCCAACCCTAACCCTAATCCCAACCCTAACAACCACAACTTTAACCCCAACACACCCCTAACCATAACCCTAACCACAAGCCTAATCTTAACCCTATTTCCAACCCTAGCCGTAATTCCAACCTTAACTCTAATTCCAACCCTAACCCTAAGGCTATGTGCCCACGTTGCGGATTCGTGTGAGATTTTTCCGCACGATTTTTGAAAAATCCGCAGGTAAAAGGCACTGCGGATTTACAGCGGATTTCCAGTGTTTTTTGTGCGGATTTCACCTGCGGATTCCTATTGAGGAACAGGTGTAAAACGCTGCGGAATCCGCACAAAATTGACATGCTGCGGAAAATACAATGCAGCGTTTCCGCACAGTTTTTTCCGCACCATGGTACTGTAAACCTGATGGAAAACTGCTACGAATTCGCAGCGGCCAATCTGCTGCAGATCCGCGGCCAATCCTCTGCGGATCCGCGGCCAATCTGTTGCGGATCCGCAGCCAAATCCGCACCGTGTGCACATACCCTAACCCTAACCCTAGCCCTAACCCTAACCCTAGCCCTAACCCTAACCCTAACCCTAACCCCAGCCCTAACCCTAACCCTAGTTCTAACCCTAACCCTAGTGGAAAAAGAAAAAATATATATTTTCTTTATTTTATTATTGTCGCTACCTATGGGGGTGATAAAGGGGGGGTCTTTTACAATTCTTTTTATTTTGATCACTGTGATAGGTTATATCACAGTGATCAAAATATACCTGGAACGAATCTGTCGGCCGGCAGATTCGGCGGGCGCACTGCGGATGCGCCCGCCATTTGGGAACATGGCGGCGCCCATGGAGAAGACGGATGGACACCAGGAGGCTCGGTAAGTATGAGGGGGGGAGATCTGAGCACGGGGGGGATCGCAGGATGGGAGGGTGGCATCGGAGCGCAGGGGGAGCGGGCAGGAGGACGGGGGAGCAGACAGGACGACAGAGGGGAGCGGAGCACAGGACGGAGGACTGTGGAGGAGATCGGTGGCGGTGGGGGGGGCACATCAGGGTTTCCAGCCATGAACGATGATATTGCAGCATCGACCATGGCTGGATTGTAATATTTCACCAGTTTTTATAGGTGAAATATTACAAATCGCTCTGATTGGAAGTTTCACTTTCAACAGCCAATCAGAGCGATCATAGCCACGGGGGGGGGGGGGTGAAGCCACCCCCCCGGGCTGAAGTACCACTCCCCCTGTCCCTGCAGATCGGGTGAAATTGGAGTTAACCCTTTCACCTGATCTGCAGGGACGCGATCTTTCCATGACGCCACATAGGCGTCACAGGTCGGATTGGCACCGACTTTCATGACGCCTACGTGGCGTCAAAGGTCGGGAAGGGGTTAAGAGGGATATGGTGCCCACACTGCTGTATACTACGTGGGCTGTGTTAGATACCGCGTGGCTGCTATATACTACATAGGCAGTGTTATATACTGCGTGGCTGCTATATACTGCGTTGGCTGTGCTATATATTACGTGGCCAGTGTTATATACTGCGTGGCCTGTGTTATATACTACGTCGCCTGTGTTATATACTGCGTGGGCTGTGTTATATAGTACGTGGCTGTGTTATATACTGCGTGGCCACTGTTATATATTGCGTGGCCTGTATTAATGCATCGGGTATTCTACAATATGTATGTATATAGCAGCCCCATAGTATATAGCACAAGCCACGTAGTATTTGTCTGCTATATACTACATGGCTCCTATATACTACGTGGCCTGTGCTATATACTATGTGGCTGCTATATACATACATAAATACATATTCTAGAATACCCGATGCATTAGAATCGGGCCACCATAGTGACACACACATATATATATATCTTTATATTTCATAGACAGATAGATAGCAGAAAAGCCGGTAATTAATTTGTCGGCTTCTGTGAAATAATTGCAGAAGCCGACAGGATTGCAGAACAGTTAGATTTATAGATGTTAGTGTCTAATACTGTTAGTACTATGTGTGTGTAAAATTTGGGACCTGTATGTATTTACTAAAATAATTTATTCATGGGAAAAAGCTGGTGTGGGCTCCCGCGCAATTTTCTGCGCCAGAGAGGGAATGCCAGTGACTGAGGACAAATATTAATAGCCTAGAGAGGGTCCATGGTTATTGGCTAAAAACATCTGCCCCCATCCACCCCAGAAAAGGTACATCTGTAAGATGCGCCAATTCTGTCACTTAGCCTCTCTCTTCCCACTGCCCTGTAGCGGTGGCATGTGGGGTAATAAGGGGTTAATATCACATTTGTATTGTAAGGTGACATAAAGCCCATTAGTAATGGAGAGGTGTCAATAATACACCTATCCATTATTAATCCTATCCTCTAGGGCCGTGGGGTAATTGGAACCGGGTCGGACTATTCTTAAAGGGGTGGTCACGGCAGCAGTGACCCAGTCCGTGGCCTTGGGCTCTGTTATGGACCTGGTGGTTAGGAGCACCCGGAACGACCTGATGGTTAAACTCACACAGGACAAGCTCTGGGAAGTGGGAACTCTGCTGACCGCAACCCCTAATCCTAACACACAACTAGAAATAGCCGTGGAGCGTACCTAACTCGGCCTAGATGCCTCTTCACAGCCTAAGAGCTAACTAGCCCTAGAGATAGAAAATAAAGCCTACCTTGCCTCAGAGAAATTCCCCAAAGGAAAAGACAGCCCCCCACATATATTGACTGTGAGTTAAGATGAAAGTCACAAACACAGAAATGAAACAGGTTTCAGCAAAGGGAGGCCAGACTTACTAAACAGACTGAGGATAGGAAAGGTATCTTTGTGGTCAGCACAAAAACTACAAAAAGACCACGCAGAGTGTGCAAAAAGACCTCCGCACAGACTCATGGTGCAGAGGTGCCACTCTGCATCCCAGAGCTTCCAGCTAGCAAGACAGAATCATGATAGCAAGCTGGACAAGAAAACAAAGAACAACAAATAAACTAGCAGGGACTTAGCTTCTGCTGGAGTAGACAGGTCACCAGAAAGATCCAAGAGCGAACTGAACCAGTACAAGAACATTGACAGCTGGCATGGAGTAACGATCTGAGTGGAGTTAAATAGAGCAGCCAGCCAAAGAATAACCTACGTCACCTGTGGAAGGAACCTCAGAAGCAGCAGCTCCACTCACAGCCACCAGAGGGAGTCCATGGACAGAACTCGCCGAAGTACCATTCATGACCACAGGAGGGAGTTCGATAACAGAATTCACAACAGGGCTCACAATAAAAGTGATGAGGGAATGTTTGTAGGGGAATTCACCTGACGCCACCTGTGGTGTTCGGCAATGGGTAGCCAACGCTGCTTAAGGTGACCGCTGGGGGCCGATGGTGTTGCAGCTGAGATGGTTCTGCTCACCACAGGTGGAGCAAAGCCCCAGGGTTACAAGTACAGTCTATCAGGGATCATGGATGTTGGGGTGCAGGACTGAGGGTACGGGAAAGGACTGGAGGACACAAAGACTGTAGTTTCTTTCACCTTTACTGGCAGATGCAGTCTGGGGCACTAGTGACAGGTGGTCATGGAAAGCCGGGCAGCCTGGAATTTCAGGGTCTACCTAGCCAGGTGGATTTAGAGGCCGCTCCTCTGCACTGCTCCCTAGGTCCTTGGTACTTTAAACTCCCCACAAGTTCCTGTTACAGTCAGTCCATGAAAATAGAACATTTCCCCACATGGTAGGCAGCTTGAGCCGGTTCCAGGTGTCACTCCTTTGTGGTTACTCCGGGCTCCGGGTACTGCTGTGCCTCAGGGTGTCAGTTGGGGCCAGAAGACCTGCAAGACTGCAATTGGGCAGGTTGTTCTTCAGGATGTATGAATCAAGCCGCATACAAGGTTATCCTGGAAAAACAGTTGATTCCTTATGCTCAGGCAATGTTCTCCAACTCTGAGGACTGTTTTTTCCAGCAGGACAATGTACCATGCCACACAGCTAGGTCAATCAAGGTGTGGATGAAGGACCATCACATCAAATTCCTGTCATGGCCAGCCCAATCTCCAAACCTGAACCTCATTGAAAACCTCTGGAATGTAATCAAGAGAAAGATGAATAGTTACAAGCCATCAAACAAAGAAGAACCGCTTCAATTTTTGTACAAGGAGTGGCATAAGGTCACCCAAAAGCAGTGTCAAAGATTGGTGGAAAGCATGCCAAGAGGCATGAAAGCTGTGATTAAAAATCATGGATATTCCACAAAATATTGATTTCTGAACTCTTCCTGAGTTAAAACATTAGTATTGTTGTTTCTAAATTATTATGAACTTGTTTTGTTTGCATTTTTTGAGGTCTGCAAGCAATGCATTTTTTGTTATTTTGACCATTTCTCATTTCTCATTTTCAGAAAATAAATACAAAATGTATTGCTTGGAACTTCGGAGACATGTTGTCAGTAGTTAATAGAATAAAAGAACAATTTACATTTTACTGTAAAATATACCTATAAAGAGAAAAATCAGACAAACTGAAAATTTTTCAGTGGTCTCTTAATTTTTGTCAGAGCTGTATATACACTGTATACAGAATTATTAGGAAAGTTGTATTTTAGAGGATTATTTTTATTATTGATCAACAACTATGTTCTAAATCAACCCAAAAGACTCATAAATATCAAAGCTTAATACTTTTGGAAGTTGGAGTGTTTTTTTTTTTTTTAGATTTGGCTATCTTAGGAGGATATCTGTTTGTGCAGGTAACTATTACTGTACAGAATTATTAGGCAACCTAATAAAAACCAAATATACGATACGATACGATACGATATGATACACTTTATTGATCCCGGGTGAAATTATGGTATCACAGCAGCACAACTTAAATCATAAAATCATAAAGGAATTACATAGTTGACATGACAGTGGAGTTGACAGAAGAACATTATACATTATACATTAGAATAGGACATACACAACAAGTGAACTGAAATGTAGAGAAATAAGTAGACATTCACCTTGGTGGTTTAACCCTGTTATTATTGTACATTCCCATAGCAGTTGGCACAAACGATTTCCTATATTTTTCCTTCTTACACCTCAGAAGTATTAGCCGGTTGCTGAAGGTGCTCTTCTGTCTCATGAATAGCTCATATAATGGATGTGCATTATTGTTCATAATTGCCATACACTTTTTCAGAGTTCTTTTCTCCACTACCTCCCCAAAAGAGTCCAGCTTACAGCCCACAGCAGAACTTGCCTTCTTAATAATCTTATTCAGCTTATTAGCATCAGAGGCCCGCACACTACTACCCCAGCACGTGATTGCAAAAAAGATGGCACTTGCCACTACAGATTGGTAGAACATTTCTAACATTTTGCTACACACATTAAAAGACCTCAGTTTCCTTAGGAAATACAATCTGCTCATTCCCTTCTTGTAGACAAACTCTGAGTGGCATCTCCAGTCCAGTTTGCATCTCCAGTCCAGTATATTCGCATCTCACTTATTTATTTTCACCAGGTAAACCAATATAACTGCACAAAATTTAGAAAAAAAATAAACATTTCTGACATGCAAAAACAACCCCCCCCCCCCAAATTAGTGACCAATATAGCCACCTTTCTTTATGATGACACTCAGTAGCCTTCCATCCATAGATACTGTCAGTTGCTTGATCTGTTTACCATCAACATTGCGTGCAGCAGCCACCACAGCCTCCCAGACACCGTTCCGAAAGGTGGACTGTTTTCCCTCCCTGTAGATCTCACATTTTATGAGGGACCATAGGTTCTCTATGGGGTTCAGATCAGGTGAACAAGGGGGCCATTTTTTCTTTTTTGAGACCTTTACTGGCCAGCCACGCTGTGGAGTAGTTGGAGGAATGTGATGGAGCATTGTCCTGCATGAAAATCATGTTTTTCTTGAACAATACCGACTTCTTCCTGTACCACTGCTTGAAGAAGTTGTCTTCCAGAAACTGGCAGTAGGTCTGGGAGTTGAGCTTCACTCCATCCTCAACCCGAAAAGGTCCCACAAGTTCATCTTTGATGATACCAGCCCATACCAGTAGCCCACCTCCACCTTGCTGGCGTCTGAGTTGGAGTGGCGCTCTCTGCCCTTTATTGATCCAGCCTCTGACCCATCCATCTGGCCCATCAAGAGTCACTCTCATTTCATCAGTCCACAAAACCTTTGAAAAGTTAGTCTTAAGATATTTCTTGGCCCAGTCTTGACGTTTTATCTTATGTTTCTTGCTCAAAGGTAGTCGTTTTTCAGCCTTCCTTACCTTGGCCATGTCTCTGAGTATCGCACACCTTGTGCTTTTTGTTACTCCAGTAGCGTTGCAGTTCTGAAATATGGCAAAACTGGTGGCAAATGGCATCTTGGCAGCTTCACGCTTGATTTTCCTCAATTCATGGGCTTTTTTTGCCCCACACGCTTCTTGCGACTCTGTTGGCTATTTGCCATGAAATGCTTGATTGTTCGGTGATCACGCTTCAAAAGTTTGGCAATTTCAAGACTGCTGCATCCCTCTGAAAGACATCTCACAATTTTGGACTTTTCAGAGCCCTTCAAATCTCTCTTCTGACCCATTTTGCCAAAGAAAAAAAGTTGCCTAATAATTAAGCACACCTTCTATAGGGTTTTGATGTCATTAGACAACACCCCTCCTCAATACAGAGATGCACATCACCTGATTTACTTAATTGGTAGTTGGCTCTCAAGCCTGAACAGCTTGGAGTAGAACAACATGTATAAGGGTATGTGCACATAGAGCACCCCCAGACACAGGGTCGCGGGTTACTCAGTACCGGTCCTCTCTATCTCGGTTCAAGGGTTGTCACGGTGGCGGGACCCGGTCCGTGACCCTGCTAAGGGGCGTCCAATTAAAGGGGTGTCTAAAGTCGGCTAAGGTTTCGTGACGCCACCTGTGGTATTCGGTAAGGATGACCGACGCTGCTTGGGGTCCACTGGGTCGATGTGATGGCAGCTAGATGGAATACCTTCCCACAGGTGAAGTATATCCCCAGGGCTTCCCAGTAGTGTAGGTGGTGATGATGTGAGGCGCAGTTAATAACGAAGATTGTTGTGAATTCTGTGGCCAAGCTCCCTCCTGTGGTCGTGAGTGGTACTGCGACTGGTTCTGTCTATGAGCTTCCTTTGGTGGATGAGAGTGGTACTGCGGCTTCTGAGTTTCCTTCCTCAGGTGATGAGGTTAAGTCGTTAGGTGCTGCTCTATTTAACTCCACCTGGTGCTTTGATCCTGGCCTCCAGTCAATGTTCTAGTATTGGTCTTGCTTCCTCCTGGATCGTTCCTGTGGCCTCTCTATCCTGCATAAGCTAAGTTTTGCTTGTGTGATTTTTGTTTGCTATATTTTCTGTCCAGCTGGCTATATTGGTTTTTTCTTGCTTGCTGGAAGCTCTGAGACGCAGAGGGACCACCTCTGTACCGTTAGTCGGTGTGGAGGGTCTTTTTGCCCCTCTGCGTGGTTGTTTGTAGGTTTTTGTGTTGACCACAAAGCTATCTTTCCTATCCTCGGTCTATTCAGTAAGTCGGGCCTCACTTTGCTAAATCTATTTCATCTCTGTGTTTGTATTTCATCTTTACTCACAGTCATTATATGTGGGGGGCTGCCTTTTCCTTTGGGGAATTTCTCTGAGGCAAGGTAGGCTTATTTTTCTATCTTCAGGGCTAGTTAGTTTCTCAGGCTCTGCCGAGTTGCATAGGGAGCGTTAGGCGCAATCCACGGCTACCTCTAGTGTGGTGTGTTAGGATTAGGAATTGCGGTCAGCAGAGTTTCCACGTCTCAGAGCTTGTCCTATGTTTTTGGTAAATGTCAGGTCACCTTGTGTGCTCTGAACTTCAAGGTCCATTGTGGTTCTGAATTACCTGTTCATAACAGTACTGGAGGCCGAAAGTACTAATGCTTCTCAATAGAGGGAAAAGTGAAGTTCTGAGACCATTTTTTTTTCTTTGCACTGTGTTCTGTCTTTCTTTTCCCCTTTACATCAGGGTGGTTCAGAACACAGGTGTGGACATGGATATTCAGGGTTTGTCCTCTTTGATGGATAATCTCACTATAAGAGTACAGAACATTCAAGATTTAGTGGTTCAGAATCCTATGTTAGAACCTAAAATTCCTATTCCTGAGTTATTTTCTGGAGATAGAGCTAAGTTTTTGAATTTTAAAAATAATTGTAAACTGTTTCTGGCTTTGAAACCCCGCTCCTCTGGTGACCCAGTTCAACAAGTTAAAATCATTATTTCTTTATTACGTGGCGACCCTCAAGACTGGGCATTTTCCCTTGCGCCAGGAGATCCTGCATTATGTAATATTGATGCGTATTTTCTGGCGCTCGGATTGCTGTACGACGAACCTAATTCAGTGGATCAGGCAGAGAAAAATTTGCTGGCTCTGTGTCAGGGTCAGGATGAGATAGAGATTTATTGTCAGAAGTTTAGAAAGTGGTCCGTGCTCACTCAATGGAATGAATGTGCGCTGGCAGCTATTTTTAGAAAGGGTCTCTCTGAAGCCCTTAAGGATGTCATGGTGGGATTTCCTATGCCTGCTGGTCTGAATGAGTCTATGTCTTTGGCTATTCGGATCGGTCGAGGCTTGCGCGAGCGTAAATCTGTGCACCATTTGGCGGTATTATCTGAGCATAAACCTGAGCCTATGCAGTGCGATAGGACTTTGACCAGAGCTGAAAGGCAAGAACACAGACGTCAGAATGGGCTGTGTTTCTACTGTGGTGATTCCACTCATGCTATCTCCGATTGTCCTAAGCGCACTAAGCGGTTCGCTAGGTCTGCCACCATTGGTACGGTACAGTCGAAATTTCTTTTGTCCGTTACTTTGATCTGCTCTTTGTCTTCCTATTCTGTCATGGCATTTGTGGATTCAGGCGCTGCCCTGAATTTGATGGACTTGGAGTATGCTAGGCGCTGTGGGTTTGTCTTGGAACCCTTGCAGTGTCCTATTCCATTGAGAGAAATTGATGCTACGCCTTTGGCCAAGAATAAGCCTCAGTATTGGACCCAGCTGACCATGTGCATGGCTCCTGTGCACCAGGAGGATATTCGCTTTCTGGTGTTGCATAATCTGCATGATGTGGTCGTGTTGGGGTTGACATGGCTACAAGTCCATAACCCAGTATTAGATTGGAAATCAATGTCTGTGTCCAGCTGGGGTTGTCAGGGGGTATATGGTGATGTTCCATTTCTGTCTATCTCATCATCCACCCCTTCTGAGGTCCCAGAGTTCTTGTCTGATTACCGGGATGTATTCGATGAGCCCAAGTCCAATGCCCTACCTCCTCATAGGGATTGTGATTGTGCTATCGATTTGATTCCTGGTAGTAAGTTTCCTAAGGGTCGACTGTTTAATTTATCTGTACCTGAGCACGCCGCTATGCGGAGTTACGTGAAGGAGTCTTTGGAGAAGGGTCATATTCGCCCGTCATCGTCGCCATTGGGAGCAGGTTTTTTTTTGTGGCCAAGAAGGATGGTTCGCTGAGACCTTGTATTGATTACCGCCTTCTAAATAAAATTACTGTCAAATTTCAGTACCCCTTGCCGCTGCTGTCTGATTTGTTTGCTCGGATTAAGGGGGCTAGTTGGTTCACCAAGAGAGATCTTCGTGGTGCGTATAATCTTGTGCGTATCAAACGGGGCGATGAATGGAAAACAGCATTTAATACGCCCGAAGGCCATTTTGAGTACCTGGTTATGCCATTCGGACTTTCTAATGCTCCATCAGTGTTTCAGTCCTTTATGCATGACATCTTCCGAGAGTACCTGGATAAATTCCCGATTGTATAATTGGATGATATTTTGGTCTTCTCGGATGATTGGGAGTCTCATGTGAAGCAGGTCAGAATGGTGTTCCAGGTCCTGCGTGCTAATTCTTTGTTTGTGAAGGGGTCAAAGTGTCTCTTTGGTGTTCAGAAGATTTCATTTTTGGGGTTCATTTTTTCTCCTTCTACTATCGAGATGGACCCTGTTAAAGTTCAAGCCATTTATGATTGGACTCAGCCAACATCTCTGAAGAGTCTGCAGAAGTTCCTGGGCTTTGCTAATTTTTATCGTCGCTTCATCGCTAATTTTTCTAGCATTGCTAAACCGTTGACTGATTTGACCAAGAAGGGTGCTGATGTGGTCACTTGGTCTTCTGCTGCTGTGGAAGCTTTTCAGGAGTTGAAGCGTCGTTTTTCTTCTGCCCCTGTGTTGTGCCAACCAGATGTTTCGCTTCCGTTCCAGGTCGAGGTTGATGCTTCCGAAATTGGAGCAGGGGCTGTTTTGTCGCAGAGAAGTTCTGATTGCTCGGTGATGAAACCATGCGCCTTCTTTTCCAGGAAATTTTCTCCTGCTGAGCGAAATTATGATGTTGGCAATCGAGAGTTGCTAGCCATGAAGTGGGCATTCGAGGAGTGGCGTCATTGGCTTGAAGGAGCTAAGCATCGCGTGGTGGTCTTGACTGATCACAAAAGCTTGACTTATCTCGAGTCTGCCAAACGGTTGAATCCTTGACAGGCTTGTTGGTCGCTGTTTTTCTCCTGTTTTGACTTTGTGGTTTCGTACCTTCCGGGCTCTAAAAATGTGAAGGCGGATGCCCTGTCTAGGAGTTTTGTGCCCGATTCTCCGGGTTTGTCTGAGCCGGCTGGTATTCTCAAAGAGGGGGTAATTTTGTCTGCCATCTCCCCTGATTTGCGGCGGGTGCTGCAAAAATATCAGGCTAATAGACCTGACCTTTGCCCAGCGGAGAAACTGTTTGTCCCTGATAGGTGGACGAATAAAGTTATCTCTGAGGTTCATTGTTCGGTGTTGGCTGGTCATCCTGGAATCTTTGGTACCAGAGATTTGGTGGCTAGATCCTTTTGGTGGCCGTCTCTGTCGCGGGATGTGCGTTCTTTTGTGCAGTGCTGTGGGATTTGTGCTCGGGCTAAGCCCTGCTGTTCTCGTGCCAGTGGGTTGCTTTTGCCCTTGCCGGTCCCGAAGAGGCCTTGGACCTATGGATTTTATTTCGGATCTCCCCGTCTCTCAAAGAATGTCGGTCATTTGGGTGGTTTGTGATCGCTTCTCTAAGATGGTCCATTTGGTGCCCTTGTCTAAATTGCCTTCCTCCTCTGATTTGGTGCCATTGTTTTTTCAGCATGTGGTTCGTTTACATGGCATTCCAGAGAACATCGTTTCTGACAGAGGTTCCCAGTTTGTTTCGAGGTTTTGGCGAGCCTTTTGTGCTAGGATGGGCATTGATTTGTCTTTTTCCTCGGCTTTCCATCCTCAGACAAATGGCCAGACTGAACGAACCAATCAGACCTTGGAAACATATCTAAGATGTTTTGTTTCTGCTGATCAGGATCATTGGGTGTCCTTTTTGCCTTTGGCTGAGTTCGCCCTTAATAATCGGGCCAGCTCGGCTACTTTGGTTTCGCCGTTTTTCTGCAATTCTGGGTTCCACCCTCGTTTCTCTTCAGGGCAGGTTGAGTCTTCGGACTGTCCTGGTGTGGATACTGTGGTGGATAGGTTGCAGCAGATTTGGACTCATGTAGTGGACAATTTGACTTTGTCCCAGGAGAAGGCTCAACGTTTCGCTAACCGCAGGCACTGTGTGGGTCCCCGACTTCGTGTTGGGGATTTGGTTTGGTTGTCATCTCATTATATTCCTATGAAGGTTTCCTCTCCTAAATTTAAGCCTCGTTTCATTGGTCCATATAGGATTTCTGAGGTTCTTAATCCTGTGTCTTTTCGTTTGACTCTTCCGGCTTCGTTTTCCATCCATAACGTGTTCCATAGGTCATTGTTGCGGAGATACGTGGCACCTGTGGTTCCATCTATTGATCCTCCTGCTCCGGTTTTGGTTGAAGGGGAATTGGAGTATATTGTGGAGAAGATTTTGGATTCTCGTGTTTCGAGATGGAAACTCCAGTATCTGGTTAAGTGGAAAGGTTATGGTCAGGAAGATAATTCCTGGGTCTTTGCCTCTGATGTCCATGCTGCCGATCTGGTTCGTGCCTTTCATGTGGCTCATCCTGGTCGGCCTGGGGGCTCTGGTGAGGGTTCGGTGACCCCTCCTCAAGGGGGGGGTACTGTTGTGAATTCTGTGGCCAAGCTCCCTCCTGTGGTCTTGAGTGGTACTGCGGCTGGTTCTGTCTATGAGCTTCCTTTGGTGGATGAGAGTGGTACTGCGGCTTCTGAGTTTCCTTCCTCAGGTGATGAGGTTAAGTCGTTAGGTGCTGCTCTATTTAACTCCACCTGGTGCTTTGATCCTGGCCTCCAGTCAATGTTCTAGTATTGGTCTTGCTTCCTCCTGGATCGTTCCTGTGGCCTCTCTATCCTGCATAAGCTAAGTTTTGCTTGTGTGATTTTTGTTTGCTATATTTTCTGTCCAGCTGGCTATATTGGTTTTTTCTTGCTTGCTGGAAGCTCTGAGATGCAGAGGGAGCACCTCCGTACCGTTAGTCGGTGCGGAGGGTCTTTTTGCCCCTCTGCGTGGTTGTTCGTAGGTTTTTGTGTTGACCGCAAAGCTATCTTTCCTATCCTCGGTCTATTCAGTAAGTCGGGCCTCACTTTGCTAAATCTATTTCATCTCTGTGTTTGTATTTCATCTTTACTCACAGTCATTATATGTGGGGGGCTGCCTTTTCCTTTGGGGAATTTCTCTGAGGCAAGGTAGGCTTATTTTTCTATCTTCAGGGCTAGTTAGTTTCTCAGGCTGTGCCGAGTTGCATAGGGAGCGTTAGGCGCAATCCACGGCTACCTCTAGTGTGGTGTGTTAGGATTAGGAATTGCGGTCAGCAGAGTTTCCACGTCTCAGAGCTTGTCCTATGTTTTTGGTAAATGTCAGGTCACCTTGTGTGCTCTGAACTTCAAGGTCCATTGTGGTTCTGAATTACCTGTTCATAACAGAAGATACAGGGTTGCAGTCTCTTTACCTTTTAGTGAATTGTTCGGGATCCTCAATCCAGAGCACTGCTATCTGGGCTGTCTGAGAATGGCCGGTCCGAAGGCACATCCAGAGTTCCCTTTGCAGGTGGAAATCAGTGCCTACCACTAGCGCCTGTGTGTTGTAGTCCTTCCCTGCTGAGCATTCGGGATAGTCCTCACAACTTTCGTATTCGTTCTTTCTCTCTCTCTCTCCGTCCCCCAAGTTTATCTGGATAGGATGCACCCGTTTGACGGGAAGGCTCGGAGCTATTCTGGGACCCTAGAGATGCCCCTCTCCATGCTTGCCCCCTATGTCTTCTTAGGTGATGTATGGTAGACAGCCAACCTATAATCAACTGTCCTGCCTCTGTTTGAA
Organism: Ranitomeya imitator; assembly: GCF_032444005.1. Classification (NCBI taxonomy): domain Eukaryota; kingdom Metazoa; phylum Chordata; class Amphibia; order Anura; family Dendrobatidae; genus Ranitomeya; species Ranitomeya imitator. The sequence continues at coordinate 669,624,690 of NC_091282.1, forward strand.
GTAATGCTTGAAGTCAGTTACTTCCTCCGTGTTCTGGCCACCAGCTACTTGCCTCAGTAGGGTGTTGCCTGTTATGATCTGGTGGCCTAGGAGCAGCATGAGACGGACTCTGGAGAAGGTGATACCTGTACTGACCGCAAACCCTGAACTTAGCAGCAAAACTAGAAGTAGCCGTGGGGGGTACCTAACACTCCCTAGACCCCTCGACACAGCCTAAGAACTAACTTCCCCTAAAGACAGAAACAGGAAACCTATCTTGCCTCAGAGAAAATTCCCAAAGGATAGACAGCCCCCCACAAATATTGACTGTGAGAGGAGAGGGAAATAACATACGCTGACATGAAATCAGGATTTAGCATAGGAGGCCATACTAGCTAAAAAGAAAGAATAGTGCAGAGTACTATGAGGTCAGTATTAAAACACTAGAAAATATCCACCACAGAAAATACAAATCACCACATCTGACTAAAGACATGGAGGGTATATCTGCATCTCCAGAGACACAGCTTGGCTGCAAAAAATCCTTCACAGACAAAGCTGGACTAGACAAAACATGAAGATGCACATAATGATAAGGTCCACAGCAGGTGGACAGCAAAAACAAAGCCAGAACTTATCTTTGTTGAAATGAACAGCAGAACAGAAGAGACCAGGTATGGATGTGAATCCTCCAAAAACAATGGACGACTGGCACTGACTAAAGGATAAAGCAGGACTAAATAGCCCAGCCCAAATTGCAAAAAATAGAAACACCTGATAAATGCTGCGATCCAACTACCGCAGCACTACCACTGATAACCACCGGAGGGAGCCCAAGAGCAGAATTCACAACAGTACCCCCCCCTTGAGGAGGGGTCACCGAACCCTCACCAGAGCCCCCAGGCCGATCAGGACGAGCCAAATGAAAGGCACGAACCAAATCATCAGCATGAACATCGGAGGCAACAACCCAAGAATTATCCCCCTGGCCATAACCCTTCCATTTGACCAAATACTGAAGCTTCCGCCTCGAAAAACGAGAATCCAAAATCTTCTCAACCACATACTCCAACTCCCCATCAATCAACACTGGGGCCGGAGGATCAACAGAAGGAACAACGGGCACCACATACTACCGCAACAAAGATCTATGGAAAACATTATGGATGGAAAAAGAGGCTGGAAGGGCCAAACGAAAATACACTGGATTTATAATCTCAGAAATCCTATAAGGACCAATAAACCGAGGCTTGAACTTAGGGGAAGAAACCTTCATAGGAACATAAATAAATAATAATAAAAAAAAAAAAAAAAAAACATGACGGGAAGACAACCAGACCAAATCCCCAACCCGAAGCCGGGAACCAACACATCGACGATGGTTAGCAAAACGCTGAGCCTCCTCCTGAGACAACACCAAATTGTCCACCACATGAGCCCAAATCTGCTGCAGCCTGTCAACCACAGAATCCACACCAGGACAATCAGAAGGCTCAACTTGCCCTGAAGAAAAACGAGGATGAAACCAAAATTACAAAAAAATGGCGAAACCAAGGTAGCAGAACTAGCCCGATTATTAAGGGCAAACTTGGCCAATGGCAAGAAAGCCACCCAATCATCCTGATCAGCAGACACAAAGCATCTCAAATAAGTTTCCAAAGTCTGATTAGTTCGCTCGGTCTGACCATTTGTCTGAGGATGAAATGCGGAAGAAAAAGACAAATCAATGCCCAGCCTAGCACAAAAGGCCCGCCAAAACCTAGAAACAAACTGGGAACCTCTATCAGACACAATATTCTCCGGAATGCCATGCAAACGAACCACATGCTGAAAAAACAACGGAACCAAATCAGAAGAGGAAGGCAATTTAGGCAAAGGCACCAAATGAACCATCTTAGAAAACCGGTCACAAACCACCCAGATAACCGACATCCTCTGGGAAACCGGAAGATCTGAAATAAAATCCATAGAAATATGCGTCCAAGGTCTCTCAGGGACCGGCAAAGGCAGAAGCAACCCACTAGCGCGGGAACAGCAAGGCATAGCCCGTGCGCAAATCCCACAGGACTGCACAAAAGAACGCACATCCCGCGACAAAGAAGGCAACCAAAAGGACCTACCAACCAAATCTCTGGTACCAAAAATCCCAGGATGGCCAGCCAACACAGAACAATGAACCTCAGAAATCACTTTATTAGTCCATCTATCAGGAACAGTTTCCCCACTGGACAGCGGTCAGGTTTATTAGCCTGAAATTCCTGAAGAACCCATCGTAAATCAGGGGAGATGGCAGAAAGAACCACCCCTTCCTTCAGAATGCCGACCGGCTCAAGAACCCCAGGGTAATAAGAAAAAAAACTCCTAGAAAGGGCATCCGCCTTAACATTCTTAGTACCAGGAAGATACGAGACCACAAAATCAAAACGGGAGAAAAACAGGGACCATCGAGCCTGTTTAGGATTCAATCGTTTGACAGACTCGAGGTAAATCAGATTCTTATGATCGGTCAGGACCACAATACGGTGCTTGGCCCCCTCAAGCCAATGACGCCACTCCTCGAATGCCCACTTCATAGCCAACAACTCCCGATTGCCGACATCATAATTGCGTTCCGCAGGCGAAAACTTCCGAGAAAAGAAGGCTCACGGTTTCATCAAGGAACCATCAGAATTCCTCTGAGACAAAATGGCCCCTGCCCCAATCTCAGACGCGTCAACCTCAACCTGACATGGAAGAGAAACATCCGGCTGACGCAACACAGGGGCAGAAGTAAATCGGTGTTTAAGCTCCTGAAAGGCAGAAACAGCCGCAGAGGACCAATTCGTCACATCAGCGCCTTTCTTCGTCAAATCGGTCAGAGGTTTAACCACACTGGAGAAGTTGGCAATGAAACGACGATAAAAATTTGCAAAGCCCAAGAATTTCCGAAGGCTCTTCACAGATGTGGGCTGAATCCAATCATGAATGGCCTGGACCTTAACCGGATCCATTTCAATAGATGAGGGAGAAAAAATGAAGCCCAAAAAAGAAACCTTCTGCACTCCAAAGAGGCACTTCCACCCCTTCACAAACAAAGCATTATTATGGAGGATCTGAAATACCATCCTGACCTGTTTCACATGAGACTCCCAATCATCGGAAAAAATCAAAATATCATCCAAATATACAACCATGAATTTATCAAGATAACTCCTAAAGATATCATGCATGAAGGACTGGAACACAGATGGGGCATTAGAGAGTCCGAATGGCATCACAAGGTATTCAAAATGGCCTTCGGGCGTATTAAATGCAGTTTTCCATTCGTCACCCTGTTTAATACGAATAAGATTATATGCCCCTCGAAGGTCAATCTTAGTAAACCAGCTAGCCCCCTTAATCCTAGCAAACAAATCAGTAAGCAAAGGCAAAGGGTATTGAAATTTGACCGTGATCTTATTCAAGAGGCGATAATCAATACAGGGTCTCAAGGAGCCACCCTTCTTGGCAACAAAAAAAAAAACCTGCTCCCAATGGTGAAGAAGATAGCCGAATATGCCCCTTCTCCAAAGACTCCTTAATATAGCTTCGCATGGCGGCATGTTCTGGCACAGACAGGTTGAAAAGTCGGCCCTTAGGGAACTTACAACCTGGAATCAAGTCAATAGCACAATCATAGTCCCTATGTGGTGGAAGGGAACTGGATTTGGGCTCATCGAATACATCCTGGAAATCTGACAAAAACTCAGGAATTTCAGAAGAGGGGGAAGAGGAAATTGACATCAAAGGAACGTGACCATGAATCCCCTGACAACCCCAACTAGTCACAGACATAGATTTCCAATCTAACACCGGATTATGTAGCTGTAACCATGGAAAACCCAGCACAATATCATCATGCAAATTTTGCAACACCAGAAAACGACAATCTTCCTGATGGGCTGGCGCCATGCGCATGGTCAGCTGTGTCCAAAACTGAGGTTTATTTTTAGCCAACGGTGTAGCATCAATGCCCCTTAAAGGAATAGGGTTCTGCAAAGGCTGCAAGGGGAAACCACAATGTCTGGCAAACTCTAAGTCCATTAAGTTCAGAGCGGCGCCTGAATCCACAAACGCCATGACAGAAAATGACGATAATGAGCAGATCAAGGTCACAGATAACAGAAATTTAGGTTGTACAGTACTGATGGTACTGATGGATGATTCTCTTTGTACGCTTAGGGCAATCAGAAATAACATGAGCAGAATCGCCGCAGTAAAAACACAACCTATTCTGATGCCTAAATCCTTGTCGTTCAGCGTTAGACAAAATCCTATCACACTGCATAGGCTCAGGGCTCCGCTCAGAGGACAACGCCACAGTGTGCACAACTCTGCGCTCGCGCAAGCGCCGATCAATCTGAATGGCCAGAGACATAGAATCACTCAGACCAGCAGGCGTGGGGAACCCCACCATAACATCTTTAACGGATTCAGAAAGACCCTTTCTGAAAATTGCCGCCAAGGCATCCTCATTCCATTTAGTCAGTACAGACCATTTTCTAAATTTCTGGCAATACGATTCTGCCGCTTCTTGACCCTGACACAGGGCCAACAAGATCTTCTCAGCTTGATCCACAGAATTAGGCTCATCATACAATAACCCCAATGCTTGAAAGAAAGAATCAACATTAAGCAAAGCAGGATTGCCAGATTCCAGGGAAAATGCCCAATCCTGTGGGTCACCACGCAGCAGGGATATGATGATTTTAACCTGCTGAATGGGATCACCAGAGGACCGGGGTCTCAATGCAAAAAACAGTTTACAGTTATTTTTGAAACTCAAAAATTTGGATCTGTCACCAAAAAATAAATCAGGAGTGGGAATCTTAGGTTCTAAGGCAGGAGTCTGAATAATATAATCTGAAATACCCTGTACCCTAACAGCAAGCTGATCCACCCGAGAAACTAACTCCTGAACATCCATGTTATTACTAGGTTCCGTAGCCACCCAGAGATTAAGAGGGAGGAAAAGACAAAACAGGCTAAGGAAAAAAAATGGCTCAAAACCTTTCCTCCCTTCTTCTGAGATGCAATTAACTCATTGTTGGCCAGTTGTACTGTTATGATCTGGTGGCCTAGGAGCAGCATGAGACATACTCTGGAGAAGGTGGTACCTGTACTGACCGCAAATCCTGAACTTAGCAGCGCAACTAGAAGTAGCCGTGGGGGGTACCTAACACTCCCTAGACCCCTCGACACAGCCTAAGAACTAACTTCCCCTAAAGACAGAAACAGGAAACCTATCTTGCCTCAGAGAAAATTCCCAAAGGATAGACAGCCCCCCACAAATATTGACTGTGAGAGGAGAGGGAAATAACATACGCAGACATGAAATCAGGATTTAGCATAGGAGGCCATACTAGCTAAAAAGAAAGAATAGGACAGAGTACTATGCGGTCAGTATTAAAACACTAGAAAATATCCACCACAGAAAATACAAATCACCACATCTGACTAAAGACATGGAGGGTATATCTGCATCTCCAGAGACACAGCTTGGCTGCAAAAAATCCTTCACAGACAAAGCTGGACTAGACAAAACATGAAAATGCACAAAACGATAAGGTTCACAGCAGGTGGACAGCAAAAACAAAGCCAGAACTTATCTTTGTTGAAATGAACAGCAGAACAGAAGAGACCAGGTATGGATGTGAATCCTCCAAAAACAATGGACAACTGGCACTGACTAAAGGATAAAGCAGGACTAAATAGCCCAGCCAAAATTGCAAAAAATAGAAACACCTGATAAATGCTGCAATCCAACTACCGCAGCACTATCACTCATAACCACCAAAGGGAGCCCAAGAGCAGAATTCACAACAGTTGCCGTTCTCGGGGCACGACTCCTACTGGCTCTCCTGTTGTGAATTCTGTGGTCAAGTTCCCTCCTGTGGTCATGAGTGGTACTTCGGCTGGTTCTGTCTATGAGCTTCCTCTGGTGGATGTGAGTGGGGCTGCGGCTTCTGAGTTTCCTTCCTCAGGTGACGAGGTTAAGTCGTTAGGTGCTGCTCTATTTAACTCCACCTAGTTCTTTGTTCCTGGTCTCCAGTCAATGTTCCAGTATTGGTCTTGCTTTCTCCTGGATCGTTCTTGTGGCCTGTCTGCCCTGCATAAGCTAAGTTCTGCTTGTGTTATTTTTGTTTGCTATATTTTCTGTCCAGCTTGCTATATTGGTTTGTCTTTCTTGCTGGAAGCTCTGGGACGCAGAGGAAGCACCTCCGTACCGTTAGTCGGTGCGGAGGGTCTTTTTATGCCCTCTGCGTGGTTGTTTGTAGGTTTTTGTGCTGACCGCAAAGCTATCTTTCCTGTCCTCGGTCTATTTAGTAAGTCGGGCCTCACTTTGCTAAAATCTATTTCATCTCCGTGTTTGTGTTTTCATCTTTGCTCACAGTCATTTTATGTGGGGGGCTGCCTTTTTCTTTGGGGAATTTCTCTGAGGCAAGGTAGGCTTATTTTTCTATCTTCAGGGCTAGCTAGTTTCTCAGGCTGTGCCCGAGGCGCCTAGGTCTGGTCAGGAGCGCTCCACGGCTACCTGTAGTGTGGTGTGATAGGATTAGGGATTGCGGTCAGCAGAGTTCCCACGTCTCAGAGCTCGTCCTATGTGATTAGCAACTATCAGGTCATTTTCTGTGCTCGTAACCACCAGGTCCATTGTGGTTCTGAATCACCTGTTCATAACACTCTCCTTTGTGCTTTGATCTCGTTTCTCACTTCTCCACAATATCCTTCTCTTCGTGTCCTTTTTTAGGATGCCGCCGCAAGGTAGTGCAGGCGCGGCTCCGTCACTTTCTACTCTTTCTGCTAGGTACCTGCCAGGAACCCACCCCTGACAGGTCCTCCCTGGAACTCTCCCAGGCTGCGTTCTCTTCTAACTTCCTATCCGACCCCCAGTTTTACCAGTGTGAGGAGTGGCCTAATACATAGTGCCTTTTGCTCCCCCTGGTGGCCGGAGTGTGAAGTGTAATGTGTGACTGTGATACCTGGTCAGGTGAACTCCTTTAGTGCAATCAGACATAACATCACTCCCCTTAGTGGCAGAGCGACATTACTGCACCGACCAGGACTCTGGGGCGCTGCACACACGTTGCGGATTCTCTGCGGATCCGCAGCGGTTTTTGCAGTGCAGAAACGCTGCAGATCCGCAATTGATTTACAGTACAATTCCATTATAGAAAACCGCAGGGGTAAAAAAACAACACACCTCATGAAAGCAATAAATCACAGTAACCACAAGTATAAAAAAATAAAAAATAGTAAATATCCATATACTGTGACTTATGTATCTTCTATGGACATAGCAACGGGATAAAGTCACCAAACTTAAATCGACCAAAGAAAAAACACACGACAAGGAGAATCCCAAAATATTTATCATAATACATATAAATTTATTTAGAAAAGGTAAAAAGATGACAAACAACTGGAATGGGAGGGAGAGTACAACCACATAACACATGTCAAAATAAAGACACACACAGGACTCAAAAATAATCATAGAGTTGTACATAGGTAGCTCAGGACATACCTACTGCTATGAAGTGTAGTACTATATTCCTTATTGCAGGGCACCCATGCTGCCTACTTGTAATGCAATTAGGTGCTAGACCATAAACCATAAATGTAAACAGTGAAAGCGGCCACAGCAAAGCCACATAGGGTAATCGATATATTTACCTGTCTTAGCACCAAGAAAGGAATCCAGGAGTGTCCAGGGGTAAAAAAACGCAGCAAATCCGCAAGAAAACCGCAGCAAAAACTCACAAACAACGCTGCAGAACCGCACAAAAAATACGACAAATCCGCAGAGGCAGAATCCGCACCAGAAATTCCTAAGCCTAATCCGCAACGTGTGCACATAGCCTAAAAAGTATCATGTGATCAAAATGCAACTTGCCTAATAATTCTGCACACAGTGTATGAGAAAAAAAAGTCAGTGAAAGTCTACCTCCTAATCCAGAAGTAATAGTCTTTTGTTTCTTTTTGTGGCCAGTTCATTGAAAGGCTAATTATAAAGAATCATAAAATGTTTAATGATTTGCAAACACGATCTCATTTATCTAAGGGGATCTCCTTGTACGATTGTAAATTGCAATGTTTGAGTCACTAGCGCTCAAGCAGCAACTTCCAATAACTATAATTGGAACACTTAACATGGCAGTACGTAATAAAACATACATTAAAGAAAACATCTTTAGATACTACACTGCAGAAGGAACACATGTATTCTTGTTTATTTTTAACCAATATTAATCATCATCTTGTCTTGTACTGTGCATTGCATTGGAGTTTTTATAATGCTGCACCTGTTTCCACTACCAAGTCTGTTTCTTAACCCTGTGGTAGTTCAACTCACTTGGCAGTACACATGGGTAGAAAACTGGAACATTTTCTCTTTACTGTAAATCTTCAGTTTGTTTATTACATTGCAGCATAAACCAGCAATAAAGGGAAAGTAAACACAGCCCTTCAGGCAAAAACAGGAAAACAACAAAGAAAACAAAAATACTGTAGCAGAGTCCATACGTTTGCAGGTAGCAGCCCGCAACACAGGTTCGGTCTTTCCTCCTCAAGACACAAACCATTGGAGAGTCCTCTCTGCAGTCTTGCTGAACCAAGACTGCTTCTTGAGCCAAGCCATTTAAACCCCAAACCATGTGACTGTTCCCCAAGTGATTGAACACACAACTGTGACATCACACAGGTCCTATAGAAAAAGACCTGGCACTCAACTTCATAGTAATTGCAAGCGGTGTATTTATTCCAAAATGCAGTAACACCACTTGCAATTACTATAAAGTTGAGTGCCAGGTCTTTTTCTATACGTCACTAAGGTTTTGGAACCTACCTGAGCACCACCTCTTGGAGCTGTGCACACGCTTTTTTCTATAACATCACACAGGTCCTGTCAGCTCTGCAGGTCAAGATAAGGTGGACATTTTCCACTTGCTCTACAAATGGCCACATAAAACAAGCCCATTTATACAACTATACTTAAACAACACATGAAATTACTCCGGATTTTGCATCGCTGACGACATTAAGCGTAGTGACACATATCTCCGCTCTAGCACTCTAACAGTGACTTTGTCACATATTCACCCCCCTCTGCCCAAAGACCAAGTTTTTGGCACATTCACTCGCTAAGCAGGGGAGTCTGGACAGGACATCTGCATTCCCGTGCATTCCCCTGCAATTTCCCTGGCCTATGCTCGACGTGAAAAGTAAAATCTTACAGGCCTTATAACCACCTAATTACCTGAGCATTCTTATCCTTCTTTTCCCTCAACCACCTTATAGGGGCATGGTCAGATACTAGCTTAAACCTACAGCCTAGCAGGAAAATATCTCAGGGTATCTGTGGCCCATTTTATCGGTAAGTGCAGCGCCCCAGAGTCCTGGTCGTTGCAGTAATGTCGTTCTTCCACTAGGGGGGAGTGATGTTACGTCTGATGGCACCAAAGGAGTTCACCTTGCCAGGTATCACAGCCACACACACTTCACACTCTAGTCCACCAGGGGCAGCTAAGGGTTCTATCCACTAGGCCACTCCTCACATAGGGTAAAACTGGTGGGTTGGTTAGGAAGTTAGTCAGAAGGAGTCGGAGGAGAGGAGAGTTCCTGGCTGGGGACCGACGAGGAAAGGTCTCCCGGTCGAGCTGGCTGGGGGAATCTTAGGTCAGATCCAGACTGAAGTCTGAGGAGGAAGGAAAGAAGGACACGGAGCTGCGCCTGCAACCCATGTGGCAGCATCCTAAGAAAGGACAAGAAAGGAATTGTGCTGTAGCGAGTGAGAAAAGAAGTCATAGCAACAGGAGTAAAACATCAGTGGGAGACCAGCTAGAAGCAGGCTGCCTCCATCTGTAGCGCAGATCTGGTGGCCGGAACACCAAGGGAGTAATAGACTCTATGCTTTACTTCAGAGACCGGCAGGGCAGTGAATTCCAAGTTGGCTGTCCGACCTAAACACCTAAGCAGACACGATGGCAATTGCGGAGGAGGGGCGTCTCTAGGGTCCCTATAAAATAGCCTCAGGCCATCACCATCATACGGGTTTGTCCTATCCATCTGGGAGACAGAGAGAGAGAAGTAACAACAGTGAGGACCTTATGGTAGCTTATGCAAGTAGGGACCTACTACGTTACTGTACACAAGGGGAAGGCTACTGATTTCCACCTGGATAAGGGGACTCTGGAATTGCCATCAGACCGGCCGGACCCTGCCTACCCTGTCATCCAGCACTCTGGACTGTGGATGCTGAAGCCTTCAGACTGCACCCATTGTGTCCTCGTTATGTGCCGCACCTTACATCACCCACCAAGACCATCTACACTTCTGGGAAGCCCTGGGGAAATACTTCACCTGTGGGAAGGTATACCATCTAGCTGCCATAACATCACCCCAGTGGACCCCTAAGCAGCGTCGGTCACCCTGACCGAATACCACAGGTGGCATCATGAACACTACCGTTATCTACAAACTCTGCTTTTTATTGGACGTCCCTCATAGGGCCACGGTCCGGGTCGGGCCACCGTGACATCTCCGCTGAGGGAACTGAAGGACCCGGTACCGAGTACCCTATTGCCCTTATGTGGAGGCGATTCAACCTTGGCGTCACGAACAAGATGGACTTAAGCCTTAAAAATCGGGTCATGTGCACCTAAGAACTGTGTCAGAATCGTATTGAAATTGTGAATTGCTTAAAGACTGTGTATTGCTGGTTATCGCCAAAATTCCCGCCAAAACCGCTGCCATTGCAGCTCCATGTGGCGTGCTGGAGGAGTGGGGCGTGTCATCGTGGGCGTAGCATGGAAGAATGGTGCGAAAGTAAAGCCAGCCCCTCACAGATACTACTATGTCCGGGAAATATGCCCATCAACAAAAAAGGTCCGCCTCCTGGTCTGGGATGGTGGAGGACGAAGAATGAACCGCCCTCCGGAGGAGGAGGAGCAAGAACTGCTGGACGCCATTAGTCAGAACCAGGTTGGCATCATGGCGAGCGGAGAAAGTCAGGAAGAGTGGGAGAACACCCGTCGCTGCTCCAGCCAATGGGAGCCGAGTGGAACCCTGCCAGGACGCGCAAACCAGGAGGTTCTGGGAGCGGAAGTCGACGAGCTGTGTCGGCAGCTCCGGAACCTTTACCAACGTGCAACCGCCGGCCCTGAGAAGCAACCATGCGGCCCACCGTCTGAGCCCCAGCCTTTGACCGCGGAGATCGGCATTGGAGACGCCACAGAGGCAGGTAACGACACCGACCCTGCCCCGGTAGCCGAGGGATCCCTGCTAGTGGACGTAGATTCACCCACTCCACCACCACCCGGCCGGGTGTGTAGTCCCTTAGAGTGGGAGAGGCCATGGGAGACTATGAAGACCTCAGACATTCCGCTGCAGCCCATCAGACAGAAAGTGGACATCCAGGGAGAGTGGATGACCTTTAAGTGGACCCGCGTCAAAACCAACCTGATCCGGTTCCCTGGGGAGGACCAGCCAGAGGGGGAGAGTCTGGCGGAAATTGCCCATGAAGAATACCGCCGGCAGCTGCGTCAGCAGGAGGAGGAGTGGGCTAGGAAGAAGGAGCTCCGACGTCAAGCTGACCGTGAGAGGGACCTGCAGGCCAAAGCAAAGGCTAGGCAGATGGTCGAGGAGGACTGGGGCCCCCAGTATTATGGGACTGTGGTGACTTTCCGTATGCAAGGGGGTTGGGGCCCTTGAAGTCTTTGTGAATCGGCACGATGTGGAGGTGCACCTCATCCAAGAACACCCAGGCCGGGATCTGTACCCGGGTGATCGTGTCAGGTACACGTGGCATTGGGGTGACAAGGGGTTGTATGCCCTGCATGTTCGCAAGTACAAACCTGACATCACTGTATCATCGCCCTACTACTCCACAACCGAACAGGTGACCCCTGCATCGGTCACCATGTGCTCAAAGTGCACTCAGACCTCCGTGGCAAGGAGAACTGTGAGAACACCGACCCCAATCCAGAGTGAGGACGCACTCTACGTAGTACCTGGTGGTAGCCGATATCCAACAGGACTACCCCCACCGGTACTACCCCCAGAACTCCAATAAACCTCGGAGCCCTGAAAAACTGTACATAGTTTAAAAACATTCTCTGTTGCTGCTTCAAAACCGTTCAGGGTTAACATATAAAGGGATCCCTTTGTTTACCCGGGATCCCTATTGTTTCAAGTTTTATCATTGTTTCTAAAGAACATTGGAATCATGAACTGTGCATGATTAGAACTTGTTTGTACATAGTTTGCACCTTCTTAAGGGTGCTCTCTACTGGTTTTACAAGAAAGAAGACTTTGTGAAGAAACTGTCCCTGAGAACTTCGTGAAAATTTCTATTGTCTTAAAGTTTATAACTGACTTGTTGATTGTTTGCACTATCCCAGGAGAAAGACTTGAGTTTCCCTCTTAAAGGGAATGTTCATTTGTTGCACCTCGCCAAAAAAGTGATAATGTTGCCTTAAGAAGTTAGATAGTCATACTGTTTTTATAGTGATAGTATGTAGCCAGAAAGTTAGAAAGTGAGAAAATGTTTAATGATGTACTTTAAATAAAATTGAGGTTTTAGGAAGAAAGATGCAGTAGGCCCGTAGGGGTAGACAGATAGTCCTGCATATGAAGAAGAAAGATAAGGAAAATGTTGATTTGTACTTTAAGGGTTAATGATAGTATACCCTTAGAGGGTAATTGCACTTAGTAGATAGAATACCTGTATGGGTAATTACGTTCCATAGTAAGATAGTAATTGTCTCTTTTCTATTTTGCCTTAAAAGGTAATACGCACAATGTAAATATGTTCTTGTTTGTAACGTTCAAGTGTTCCCACCTCCCATAAAGGGGAAGCACTGTTAAATTAATTTATTTTAAAGCATTTCAAAAATTTTGCATGTCTTTTGCTAACCTGTAATTGTTGTGTTCTTTTCCTAGCCCCAGAGTGCTGGATTTAACGGGGGGAGGGGGGAGTGCAGCGCCCCAGAGTCCTGGTCGTTGCAGTAATGTCGTTCTTCCACTATGGGGGAGTGATGTTACGTCTGATGGCACCAAAGGAGTTCACCTTGCCAGGTATCACAGCCACACACACACTTCACACTCCAGTCTACCAGGGGGAGCTGAGGGTTCTATCCACTAGGCCACTCCTCACATAGGGTAAAACTGGTGGGTTGGTTAGGAAGTTAGTCAGAGGGAGTCAGAGGAGAGGAGAGTTCCTGCCTGGGGACCGACGAGGAAAGGTCTCCCAGTCGAGCTGGCTGGGGTAATCCCTGGTCAGATCCAGACTGAAGTCTGAGGAGGAAGGAAAGAAGGACACGGAGCTGCGCCTGCAACCCATGTGGCAGCATCCTAAGAAAGGACAAGAAAGGAATTGTGCTGTAGTGAGTGAGAAAAGAAGTCATAGCAACAGGAGTAAAACATCAGTGGGAGACCAGCTAGAAGCAGGCTGCCTCCATCTGAAGCGCAGATCTGGTGGCCGGAACACCGAGGGAGTAATAGACTCTATGCTTTACTTCAGAGACCGGCAGGGCAGTGAATTCCAAGTTGGCTGTCCGACCTAAACACCTAAGCAGACATGATTGCAATTGCGGAGGAGGGGCGTCTCTAGGGTCCCTATAAAATAGCCTCAGGCCATCACCGTCATACGGGTTTGTCCAATCCATTTGGGGGACAGAGAGAGAGAAGTAACAACAGTGAGGACTTTATGGTAGCTTATGCAAGTAGGGACCTACTACGTTACTGTGCACAAGGGGAAGGCTACTGATTTCCACCTGGATAAGGGGACTCTGGAATTGCCATCAGACCGGCCGGACCCTGCCTACCCTGTCATCCGGCACTCTGGACTGTGTATGGTGAAGCCTTCAGTAAAGGTAAAAAGACTGCACCCATTGTGTACTCGTTATTTGCCGCGCCTTACATCACCCACCAACACCATCTACACTCCTGGGAAGCCCTGGGGAAATACTTCACCTGTGGGAAGGTATACCATCTAGCTGCCATAACATCACCCCAGTGGACCCCTAAGCAGCGTCGGTCACCCTGACCGAATACCACAGGTGGCATCACGAACACTACCGTTATCTGTGAACTCTGCCTTTTATTGGACGTCCCTCATAGGGCCACAGTCCGGGTCGGGCCACCGTGACATCCCCGCTGAGGGAACTGAAGGACCCTGTACCGAGTACCCTATTGCCCTTACGTGGGGGTGATACATAAGCCCTTCTTCTCGACGATGGCATAGTTTCTCTCGCATAAAGAGAGCTTCCTGCTCAGATACAGGATGGGATGCTCCTCTCCATTCACATCCTGCTGCGACTAAAACCGGATGTCTGCACAGAGCCTGCTTCAGCTCCTGGAAAGTCATCTCAATCTCAGCAGACCATTTAATTGTTGACGATCTTGTTCCTTGAAGAAGATCCGTCAACAGTGCGGTAATTATAGTGATGCTTGGGATAAACCACCAGTAGTAACCCACAATTCCAAGAAACACTCACTTGCTTCTTGGAAAGCGGTTGTGGCCACTTCTAGATTGCCTCAATCTTGTTTATTTGAGGCTTGATTTTGCTCCTCAGAATGACATATCCTAGGTATTTGGCCTCTTTCTTCCCTATGGCACTTTTTTGGGGATTACAGTGAACCCCGCATTTCTCAATGCATCCAGGACTGCCTGTACCTTTGGTAGATGACTTCCCCTTTAAGGGCTGAAAACTACAATGTCATCCAGGAAGGCCGTGGCATAATTCTTATGCGGAGCCAGGAACCGATCCATGGCCATCTGGAAGGTTGCTGGAGCCCGCTGCAGTCCGAAGGGCATTCTGGTGTATTGGAAACCCCCATCAGGCATCGAACATTGGGATCTGCCAGTAGCCCTTCGTCAGGTCGAGTGTTGTATTGTACTTCGCGGTTCCCAGTCTCTCAATAACTTCATCCACACAGGGCATCAGATATGCATCACATTTGGAGACCCCATTCAGCTTGTGGTAATCAAAAACCGACACTCACCATCTCACTTCGGCATGAGGACAATGGGACTTGACCATCCACTTTTTGACACTTCAATCACCCCGAGGTCTAACATCCTCTTCACCTCATTTGCTATTACCTCCCAACATGTTTCGAGAAATCTATAGGACCTGATGTTCACCCTTACCTGTAGCTCTGTCAACACGTCATGTGATAACATACCAGAACTGATATAGTATGACCATATTTAGAGGAAAACTCCACTAGAACTATAGAAAACATATGAAAAAACCAGAGCTTTTAAATTCCAAAACATAGCCAAAAATGCTACAAAAAATAAATAAACTAGTGTAAGGCAAGAAAGGGGTGTATAAAAATGTATAACTTTATTATAGTACAAATATTAAAGCCAAACACACAAGTAAAAAACATAAAAACAAAACAAAAAAAAAAAAACTGGACAGGTCTACAGAATGATGATACAAACTGGCAGGGGCCGGCAATCCAATAGAACAGAAGCGCTCACAAATATATGATAAGTCTACATACCAAAAAATGCACAATAAATATAAAGGCAGAATGTCATATCACATGGCATGTATGGAGGACAGAGCAACCTAATGGAAATCCACTAAGATAAATGGGGATAGAGTACGCCACATATCACAGGCAAAAACAGACCAGGATGTGAGTGGGAAGTAACATGTAATAACCCGGCCACATTATAATAAATCTGACAGTGCAACGCCAAAAGTACATAGGGATGAAATGATAGGCATATCTTACCCGTGGACGCCGTGACCCACCGCACAGATACCCCAACGCGCGTTTCGCTGCTGCTTTTTCAAGGGGCAGTGTGATAATGTGCCAAACCAGAGCCTTATATAGTCCCATGTGCAATCCCAAACCAAGCACCTGTGTGGAGCCGGAAAAAAAAAAAAAAAAGGAAAAGAAAAGAACAAGCCCCCCCCCGGCCGCGTCTGCCGAGCACATGTGGGTGGAGCCTACATCGCCCAATCATACAGGCCAGCATCATGAAGCGGGGAGTGCTGGGAAAGTTCCCATAGAAACTGTAAACACACCGCAACATGCAGACGCCACCATGGATGAGAGGGGGAGGAAGCGCCAGTGCACATGCTCTACCCACGCCGGATCACAGGTACCCATGGAGACAGGGGACTCACCACATAATGAAGACGCCGCCGTAGGTGAAAGGGGGAGGACGCACAAACGCGCATACATTGCCCGCTCCGGATCACAGGTACAAGGGCGGTGGCAAAGAGTTTGCTTGTAACATCATAACAATATAAGCCGCCATCATGCTCGACCACCTTGTACAGAGTCATCCCTGAGCGTTCCAGTATCTGTTATTAGTTTGGCATATTACCCAAGCATCTTGTAAGGTCAGGTCATAATAAGTCTTCTGGGGCTCGCTGGATAGATAGGGGGCCAGCACCACCGCCCAGTGGTCAGGTAGCAGTCTCTCCTCCCACTCCGCTACCCGCTCAAAACCAGTCAGAAATACCCTTACATCATTTTCTGCATCGCTCTTCCTGCTGCCCTCTGAACATACTTGTCATCACCTGGTCTTGTGGAATGGGCTTCCAATTTCCCATGAACCGCCTCAGCAAGCAACTTAATCTGCTGCTGCTATTAATAACACCAAACTGTATGAGTTTTTCATCACAGTGAAAAAGTGACTGAAAAGAGGAGTTGAGGTGAACTAAAAAGAATTCTTTATTAAGTAACATTAAGAAGAAGCACATCAGCGAAACGAAACGGCGCTCATCGGGTGCAGTAATCGGCACGCAGCATGTTGTGAATTCTGTGGCTGAATTCACTCCTGTGGTCACAAGTGGTACTGCAGCTTCTGAGCTTCCTCCCTCAGGTGTTCTGGTGAGCTCGTTAACTGCTTCATTACTTAACTGCGCCTGATGCTGCTATCCTTGCTCCTTGTCAATGTTTCAGTGTTGGATCTGAGCTTCTCCTGATTGTTCCTGTGACCTGCTGCTCTGTATAGCTAAGTGCCTTTTGCTTTTTTGTTGCTTTTTTTCTGTCCAGCTTGTCTTTTGTTTTGCTGGAAGCTCTGAGACGCAAAGGGTGTACCGCCGTGCCGTTAGTTCGGCACGGTGGGTTTTTTTTGCCCCCTTTGCGTGGTTTTGCTTTAGGGTTTTTTGTAGACTGCAAAGTTCGCTTTACTGTCCTCGCTCTGTCCTAGAATATCGGGCCCCACTTTGCTGAATCTATTTCATCCCTACGTTTTGTCTTTTCATCTTACTCACAGTCATTATATGTGGGGGGCTGCCTTTTCCTTTGGGGAATTTCTCTGGGGCAAGTCAGGCCTATTTTTCTATCTTCAGGCTAGCTAGTTTCTTAGGCTGTGCCGAGTTGCCTAGGTAGTTGTTAGGCGCAATCCACAGCCGCTTTTAGTTGTGTTTAGGATAGGATCAGGTGTGCAGTCTACAGAGTTTCCACGTCTCAGAGCTCGTTCTTGTATTTTTGGGTATTTGTCAGATCACTGTGTGCGCTCTGATCGCTAAGCACACTGTGTTTCTGGATTGCCTTCATAACACCTGTCATTAGCAAACATAACAGTACAAGGAGCCAAACTAATGATTCTCAATAGAGGGAAAGAAAAAGTTCTGACATCATTTTTTTTTTTTTTCTGCTCTGTGATCACTTTTTTTTTCTTTCCCCTAGACATTTGGGTGATTCTGGACACAGGTGTGGACATGGATTTTCAGGGTCTGTGCTCTTCAATGAATAATCTCGTTATAAATGTACAAAAAATTCAAGATACTATTGATCAGAAATCTATGTTACAACCAAGAATTCCTATTCCTGATTTGTTTTTTGGAGATAGAACTAAGTTTCTAAGTTTCAAAAATAATTGTAAGCTATTTCTGGCCTTGAAACCTCATTCTTCTGGTAATCCTATTCAACAGGTTTTGATTATTATTTCTTTTTTGCGCGGCGACCCTCAAGACTGGGCATTTTCTCTTGCGCCAGGAGACCCTGCATTGAGTAGTGTCGATGCGTTTTTCCTGGCGCTCGGATTGCTGTACGATGAGCCTAATTCAGTGGATCAGGCTGAGAAAAATTTGCTGGCTTTGTGCCAGGGTCAGGATGCTATAGAAGTATATTGTCAGAAATTTAGGAAATGGTCAGTACTCACTCAGTGGAATGAATCTGCGCTGGCAGCTTTGTTCAGAAAGGGTCTCTCTGAGGCTCTTAAGGATGTCATGGTGGGATTTCCTATGCCTGCTGGTTTGAATGAGTCTTTGTCTTTGGCCATTCAGATCGGTCGACGCTTGCGCGAGCGTAAATCTGTGCACCATTTGGCGGTACTGCCTGAGGTTAAACCTGAGCCTATGCAGTGCGATAGGACTATGACTAGAGTTGAACGGCAGGAATGGTCTGTGTTTCTACTGTGGTGATTCCACTCATGCTATTTCTGATTGTCCTAAGCGCACTAAGCGGTCCGCTAGGTCTGCCGTCATTGGTACTGTACAGTCCAAATTCCTTCTGTCCATTACCTTGATATGCTCTTTGTCGTCGTTTTCTGTCATGGCGTTTGTGGATTCGGGCGCTGCCCTGAATCTGATGGATTTGGATTATGCTAAACGTTGTGGGTTTTTCTTGGAGCCTTTGCGGTGTCCTATTCCATTGAGAGGAATTGATGCTACACCTTTGGCCAAGAATAAACCTCAATACTGGGCCCAGCTGACTATGTGCATAGCTCCTGCACATCAGGAAGTTATTCGCTTTCTGGTGTTGCATAATCTGCATGATGTGGTCGTGTTGGGGTTGCCATGGCTACAAACCCATAATCCAGTATTGGATTGGAATTCCATGTCGGTATCCAGCTGGGGTTGTCAGGGGGTACATGGTGATGTTCCATTTTTGTCGATTTCGTCATCCACCCCTTCTGAGGTCCCAGAGTTCTTGTCTGATTATCAGGATGTATTTGAAGAGCCCAAGTCCGATGCTCTACCTCCGCATAGGGATTGTGATTGTGCTATCAATTTGATTCCTGGTAGTAAATTCCCTAAAGGTCGATTATTTAATTTATCCGTGCCCGAACACGCCGCTATGCGCAGTTATGTGAAGGAATCCATGGAGAAGGGACATATTCGCCCATCGTCATCACCACTGGGAGCAGGGTTCTTCTTTGTAGCCAAGAAGGATGGTTCGCTGAGACCGTGTATTGATTACCGCCTTCTTAATAAGATCACTGTTAAATTTCAGTATCCCTTGCCATTGTTATCTGACTTGTTTGCTCGGATTAAGGGGGCTAGTTGGTTCACTAAGATAGATCTTCGTGGTGCGTATAATCTGGTGAGAATCAGGCAAGGAGATGAATGGAAAACTGCATTCAATACGCCCGAGGGTCATTTTGAGTATCTAGTGATGCCGTTCGGACTTGCCAATGCTCCATCTGTGTTTCAGTCTTTTATGCATGACATCTTCCGTGAGTATCTGGATAAATTCCTGATTGTTTACTTGGATGACATTTTGATCTTCTCAGATGATTGGGAGTCTCATGTGAAGCAGGTCAGAATGGTTTTTCAGGTCCTGCGTGCTAACTCTTTGTTTGTGAAGGGATCAAAGTGTCTCTTCGGTGTGCAGAAAGTTTCATTTTTAGGGTTCATCTTTACCCCTTCTACTATCGAGATGGATCCAGTTAAGGTCCAAGCCATCCAGGATTGGATTCAGCCGACATCTCTGAAAAGTCTGCAAAAGTTCCTGGGCTTTGCTAATTTTTATCGTCGCTTCATCTGTAATTTTTCTAGCATTGCCAAACCATTGACCGATTTGACCAAGAAGGGTGCTGATTTGGTTAATTGGTCTTCTGCTGCTGTGGAAGCTTTTCAGGAGTTGAAGCGTCGTTTTTGTTCTGCCCCTGTGTTGTGTCAGCCAGATGTTTCTCTTCCGTTCCAGGTCGAGGTTGATGCTTCTGAGATTGGAGCAGGGGCGGTTTTGTCACAGAGAGGTTCTGATTGCTCAGTGATGAAACCATGTGCTTTCTTTTCCAGGAAGTTTTCGCCCGCTGAGCGTAATTATGATGTGGGCAATCGAGAGTTGCTGGCCATGAAGTGGGCATTCGAGGAGTGGCGTCATTGGCTTGAAGGAGCTAAGCATCGCGTGGTGGTATTGACTGATCATAAGAACTTGACTTATCTCGAGTCTGCCAAGCGCTTGAATCCTAGACAGGCCCGTTGGTCGTTATTTTTTGCCCGCTTCGACTTTGTGATTTCGTACCTTCCGGGCTCTAAAAATGTGAAGGCGGATGCTCTGTCTAGGAGTTTTGTGCCCGACTCTCCGGGTTTATCTGAGCCAGCGGGTATCCTCAAAGAAGGAGTCATTGTGTCTGCCATCTCCCCTGATTTGCGGCGGGTGCTGCAAAAATTTCAGGCGAATAAACCTGATCGTTGTCCAGCAGAGAAACTGTTCGTCCCTGATAGGTGGACTAATAAACTTATCTCTGAACTTCATTGTTCGGTGTTGGCTGGTCATCCTGGAATCTTTGGTACCAGAGAGTTAGTGGCTAGATCCTTCTGGTGGCCATCTCTGTCACGGGATGTACGTACTTTTGTGCAGTCCTGTGGGATTTGTGCTAGGGCTAAGCCCTGCTGTTCTCGTGCCAGTGGGTTGCTTTTGCCCTTGCCGGTCCCAAAGAGGCCTTGGACACATATTTCGATGGATTTCATTTCTGACCTTCCCGTTTCTCAAAAGATGTCAGTCATTTGGGTGGTCTGTGATCGCTTTTCTAAAATGGTCCATCTGGTGCCCTTGGCTAAATTGCCTTCCTCCTCTGATTTGGTACCTTTGTTCTTTCAGCATGTGGTTCGGTTGCATGGCATTCCTGAGAATATTGTTTCTGACAGAGGTTCCCAGTTTGTTTCAAGGTTTTGGCGAGCCTTTTGTGGTAGGATGGGCATTGACCTATCCTTTTCCTCGGCTTTCCATCCTCAGACTAATGGCCAGACCGAACGAACCAATCAGACCTTGGAAACATATCTGAGATGTTTTGTTTCTGCAGACCAGGATGATTGGGTGTCCTTTTTGCCGTTGGCTGAGTTCGACCTTAATAATCGGGCCAGCTCGGCTACCTTGGTTTCTCCATTTTTTTGCAATTCTGGGTTCCATCCTCGTTTCTCTTCAGGACAGGTTGAGTCTTCTGACTGTCCTGGTGTGGATTCTGTGGTGGATAGGTTGCAGCAGATCTGGACTCAGGTAGTGGACAATTTGATCTTGTCCCAGGAGAAAGCTCAACTTTTCGCTAATCGCAGACGCCGTGTGGGTCCCCGACTTCGTGTTGGGGATCTGGTTTTTTTTATCTTCTCGTCATATTCCTATGAAGGTTTCCTCTCCTAAATTTAAACCTCGTTTTATTGGTCCGTATAGGATTTCTGAGGTTCTCAATCCTGTGTCTTTTCGTTTGACCCTCCCAGACTCCTTTTCCATACATAATGTATTCCATAGGTCGTTGTTGCGGAGATACGTGGCACCTATGGTTCCATCTGTTGAGCCTCCTGCCCCGGTTTTGGTGGAGGGGGAATTGGAGTATATTGTGGAGAAGATTTTGGATTCTCGTGTTTCTAGACGGAAACTCCAGTATCTGGTTAAATGGAAGGGTTATGCTCAGGAAGATAATTCCTGGGTTTTTGCCTCTGATGTTCATGCTTCCGATCTTGTTCGTGCCTTTCATGCGGCTCATCCTGGTCGGCCTGGGGGCTCTGGTGAGGGTTCGGTGACCCCTCCTCAAGGGGGGGGGTACTGTTGTGAATTCTGTGGCTGAATTCACTCCTGTGGTCACAAGTGGTACTGCAGCTTCTGAGCTTCCTCCCTCAGGTGTTCTGGTGAGCTCGTTAACTGCTTCATTACTTAACTCCGCCTGATGCTGCTATCCTTGCTCCTTGTCAATGTTTCAGTGTTGGATCTGAGCTTCTCCTGATTGTTCCTGTGACCTGCTGCTCTGTATAGCTAAGTGCCTTTTGCTTTTTTGTTGCTTTTTTTCTGTCCAGCTTGTCTTTTGTTTTGCTGGAAGCTCTGAGACACAAAGGGTGTACCGCCGTGCCGTTAGTTCGGCACGGTGGGTTTTTTTTGCCCCCTTTGCGTGGTTTTGCTTTAGGGTTTTTTGTAGACTGCAAAGTTTGCTTTACTGTCCTCGCTCTGTCCTAGAATATCGGGCCCCACTTTGCTGAATCTATTTCATCCCTACGTTTTGTCTTTTCATCTTACTCACAGTCATTATATGTGGGGGGCTGCCTTTTCCTTTGGGGAATTTCTCTGGGGCAAGTCAGGCCTATTTTTCTATCTTTAGGCTAGCTAGTTTCTTAGGCTGTGCCGAGTTGCCTAGGTAGTTGTTAGGCGCAATCCACAGCCGCTTTTAGTTGTGTTTAGGATAGGATCAGGTGTGCAGTCTACAGAGTTTCCACGTCTCAGAGCTCGTTCTTGTATTTTTGGGTATTTGTCAGATCACTGTGTGCGCTCTGATCGCTAAGCACACTGTGTTTCTGGATTGCCTTCATAACACCTGTCATTAGCAAACATAACAGCAGCACCCCTCTGCTGCACTACACCGCGGCACTCAACAACATATATTTGCTAGGTAATATTTATGTATACCGGTTTTCCTTTTCCTTCATTGTGTGCATTGCTATAATCCATTAGGATCTGGCTGCAATTGACTTATTTGTATTACTCAGATATTGAGATTCCCCTTCATTGGGTGTTACCAAACATCTTTCTGTTGATTCAGAGATTTAATTTGTTATTAACAGGCTATAGTCATCCCACTCTAACTTTAGCGGTTAGTGCTTCAAATTCTTTTCACCATATGTGGTGTGGTGAACTATTGTGCCTTTCTCCTGAAATTTTTCCTGGAGGTTCTTTTCATTCCTCTGTCTTTTTAAATTTAATATTGAATTTTATCATTGTTACTGTTAGGTGTCGAGTTCTCGATGCTGCACAGGGGGAATCTCGAACCATGTTTGCTGCGGTCTCCCATTCTCCTCCGGTCGCAGTGGGTTCCATGCTCAACAGAGACATCGGTCCCAGCATCTGGCTCAGCCTGATACTGTGCGAATGGTTACTGTTGCCTTTCCAGGTTCTGCCCTTGTAGCCAGCACTGGTCAGCGGCGAGCGGGCTTTTCTGGGACAAAGTCCCGCTTTTCACGCACTGAGCATGCCCATGGGAGGACCTCTCATTGGAGGTCGGGGGTCACACGCTCAGGCCCTGTTGCAGCTCCTGTTGGTCCACCAGGAAGGTCCTGTAGAACTGCAACTATAAAAGGTTTGCATGGCCGCACAGCCATGCGCTAATATCAAATGTGATTGGCTTATGCCAGTGGATTCTATACCACTCTATATATATGGTGTGATGCTGTAACTTTGGGACTGTACACTCAGGCAGGCAGCTAGCCTCAGTGGGGCAATTAGCCGTGGCTTAGCATCTGGTTCCCTCATGTGTGCGGTTAGCACAGAAGAGTTCCAGAGCAAGCACAACCCTTAGTTAAGGTAATAGTTTGTGTACAGCGCGACTCTGTGAGTCAACAGAAATTGCTTCCAGTTCACACGGGGTGAAGCTTAACCCACGTGTGAGCTCAGAGTTTATCCGCCATTACTTTGCAGCAGATGTCTCTGCACGGTGAACCCCGGGCTGCAAACACACCTTGTAGCTACCTACTCATTACTCGGTGCGTTCCGCTAGTCCTAACAGTTATTTAATAAAGAATTCTTTTTATTTCACCTCAACTCCTCCATTCAGTCACTTTTTCACTGTGATGAAAAACTCATACAGTTTTGTGTTATTAACTAGTACTAAAGTGCAGGCTAAAATTTAAATAGGATTATGGGATTACTGCTGCTGCTATTGTCTAAACTGGTCCTGCTGATATTGCTGCTGTTGTTGGAGCTGCTGCTAATGCTGCTGTTGCATCTTCTGTATAAGCAACTTACTCATCTCCTGATGTGCCAGCTGTTGCTGCTGCTGTGCGTTCACCAGATGCTTGAGCAAGTCCTCCATCTTGCCTGATCGCTGGCTTGTGGCATGTATTTGAAACACCACTTGTGATAGTTCAACTCACTTGGTGGTATACGGGGGTAGAAAACTAGAATACTGTCTCTTTAAATCTTCAGTTGGTTTATTATAATGCAGCTTAAACAGCAAAATGGGGAAAATAAACACAGCCTTTCGGGCAAAAACAGGAAAACAACAAAGAAAACAAAAACGCTGTAACAGAATCCATACGTTTGCAGATAGCATCCCGTTCTGGAGCAATATGGGTTTAGTTTTTCTACCTCACAACACAAACTACTAGAGAGTGCTCTCTCCAGTCTTTCTGAACTAAGGCTGCCTCTTGAGCCAAGCCATTTAAGCCCCAGAAATGTGACTCTTCCCCCATGTGACTGAACATATGACAGTGACATCACAGAGGTCCTGTCAGCTCTGCAGGTGGAGATAAGGTGGACATATCTCCCCTCCAGCACTCTACCAGTTACTTTGTCATGACCTCTTCAGCCCAAAGCCTTTTTTCACCTTCCTGACCAGGACAATTTTTAGAATTCTGACCACTGTCACTTTATGAGGTCATAGCGCTGGAACGCTTCAATGGATCTCAATAATTCGGAGATTGTTTCTCTTGACATATTGTACTTCATGATACTGGTAAAATTTCTTTAATATGACTTGCATTTATTTGTGAAAAAATCTGTAATTTGGCAAAAAAAAATTAAAATTTGGCTATTTTCAAACTTTTAATTTTTATGCCTGTTAACCCCTTCACGCCGCTGCCCTTTTTCATTTTTGCGTTTTCGCTCCCCTCCTTCCCAGAGCCATAACTTTTTTATTTTTCCATGTGAGGGCTTATTTTTTGCGGGACAAGTTGTACTTTTGAAGAACATTGGTTTTACCATGTCTTGTACTAGAAAATTGGAAAAAAAATCCAAGTGTGGTGAAATTGCAAAAAAAGTGCAATCCCACACTTGTTTTTTGGTTGGCTTTTTTGCTAGGTTCACTAAATGCTAAAACTGACCAGATATTATGATTCTCCAGGTCATTACGAGTTCATAGACACCTAACATGTCTAGGTTATTTTTTATCTAAAAACTTTGCTTAAAAAAAAGTGCCATTTTCCGATACCCATAGTATCTCCATATTTGGTGATCTGGGGTTGGGTGAGAGCTTATTTTTTGCATGCTGAACTGACGTTTTTTTTTCTCGCTACGCTGTTTAGCGATCAGGTAAATGCTTTTTTTTATTGATAGATCGGGCTATAATGAACGCAGTGATACCAAATATGTGTAGCTTTTTTTTTTATTGTTTTATTTTGGATGGGGTGAAAGGGGGGTGATTTAACATTTTATATATTTTTATTTTCTTATTTTTTTAAACATTTTTTTTAACTTTTGCCATGCTTCAATAGCCAACATGGGAGGATAGAAGCTGGCACAACTAGATCGGCTCAGCTACATAACAGCGATCGTCAGGTCGCTGCTATGTAGCTGAAATGCAGGTTTGCTATGAGCGCCGACCACAGGGTGGCGCTCACAGCAGGCCGGCATCAGTAACCATAGAGGTCTCAATGACCTCTATGGTTACCATCCTGATGCATCGCCGACCCCCAATCATGTGACGGGGGTCGGCGATGCGCTCATTTCCAGCCCTGTGGCCGAAAAGCGGTAGTTAAATACCCCTGTCAGTGTTTGACAGCGGCATTTAACAGGTTAATAGCGGCAGGTGGATCGCGATTCCACCTGCCGCTATTGCGCGCACATGTCAGCTGTACATAACAGCTGACATGTCACAACTTTGATGTGGGCTCAGCGCCGAACTAGTCACGACATGCGCCGTACTATTATGGGGCATGTCGTGAAGGGGTTATATATTAATTATTGAATTCTGTACTGAGCACATTGCCTCTCGCTGACATTACAAAAGCTATTTCTATATATTTAGCTCAGAGTAAAAGTTAACACCATATAGAGAGAACATGTGTTCTATGTGACATGATCACAAGGGGGGCGGTCACGAGGGGCTGTCAACTTCACTCTCTACAGACTCCAGACACATGGAATGAACAGCTGGTAGCTGTGCTCATGAAGACTTCTACCATACTCCATGACGGGGACAGATGCCATTTACCATTCAGAATCTTATGAAAGATGGGGAACAAACATTGATATGGACAAATGGACAATCTCTTTGTAACTACTTTACCTATTTTATGTTTTGCTGCAATGTGTTTTTTGTGGACAATCCAATAAACCACTACATTTTTAATGAAAATATCATGACATTTTTCTTTAAGAGTATCGCATCTGGTAAAGAGTCCTGAATAAATAAATGTGTGAAATAAGCATATTTAACAATGCTTTTAAATCAGAGAGTCATATAGCACAAAATAGTTAATAAATAACATTTTCCACATGTCTGCTTTACATCAGCACAATTTTTGAATCAGAATTTTTTTTGTTAGGAAGTTATAAGGGTTAAAAGTTGACCAGCGATTTCTAATTTTTACAACAAAATTTGCAAAACCATTTTTTTTAGGGACCACCTCACATTTGAAGTCACTTTGAGGGGCCTATATTACAGAATATACCCAAAGGTGACACCATTCTAAAAACAGCAGAACTCAAGGTACTCAAAAACACTTTCAACGAGTTTATTAACCCTTAAGGTACTTCACAGGAATTAGTGGAATGAGAAAAAATATTTACTTTTCTTTCATAAAATTTTCTTTAGACCCAATTTTTTTTTTTTTTTCACAAATGTAACAGGAGAAAATAGACCATACAATTTGTTGTACAATTTCTCCTGAACATGCTGATACCCCATATGTGGGAGAAATATACTGTTTGGGCACACAGCAGGGTTTGAAAGGAAAGAAGCGCCATTTCACTTTTTGAATGTAAAATTTGCTGGCATAATTACCAGACGCCATGTCATGTTTGAAGAGCCCTTGATGTGACTAAACAGTGGAAACTCCCCACAAGGGACTGCATTTTGTAAACTAGACCCCTTTGGGACCTTACGTAGACGTGTATTGTGCACCTTGAACCCACAGGTGCATCACAGAAGTTTATAATGTTGAGCTGTGAAAATAAAAAAATCACATTTTTCACAGAAATCTTTTTTAGCTTAAAATTTTGCATTTTCACATGGGTAACAAGAGAAAATGGAGTCCAAAATTTGTTGTGCAATTTCTCCTTTTGAGGCACAGTGCAAAGCTCAGAAGGAAAGAAACATCATATTATAGTGCAGATTTTTCTGCACTTGTTTGAGGGTGTCATATTACTTTGGCAGAGAGAGATATGATGCGCACACTGTACAATTCAGTAAGGGAGGTGTCAGCTGGACATTCAACGTCAAGTATATAGGAGAAAAACAGTCGCACTCAAGTCTTTGCATTTATGTAGACAATTTAGTTGCTTTTATTCATGTGTACAGGCACCACCAAATAATTTTCAGAGAAAAAGAGAAGTAATTGCGGACAACAAGGTTAACGTTTTGACCAGGCATGGTCTGTCTCAAAACCTCACTGTAAAACAAATACAACGTATGAGTGTGCTGTACAAATATACAAGTGATAACATCCAGGTGAACAGATAAAGTACATATATACAAAAGGAAGCAACCCAATAACTTCCGATCAGGGTATATACAGTACATACTTAAAATGAGTATTCCCATCTCATACATTTATGGCATATCCAGAGGAAATTACATAAATGTTTAGTAGATGTGGATCTCAATAATGTAACCTGCATCTATTTCAAGAACTGGGTACTGTCATGTGCCACTTTCGTTGAAGAGGTAAATTGAATTCCTATTTATTTGTTTGAGCGGTCCAACCACCGCAACACAGAAAGCAAAGCGCAATAAGGTCCCATTCTCAAGGTAGATGTGGGTCTCCTTGGTGTGGTTTACATCTGCTATACATTTATGATAAACTAACGTCAGCCTATAGAAGGGCTTGGCAGACAGTCTAATATGTATTGGGGCTTCTGAACTCTCCCCAAACAGATGAAGTCAGGGGAGATAAGGATCCAAAATGTCTGAATTTGGATCCTTTTGTTGGATCCTTGCTGCTGCTAAAGGATTCTCGAAGCAGCTATGACAACACAGAAGTGCTTAGTAGTTTGATTGCCCCTCTGTGTGGTAGAGTTGGGTATGATAGATGCCTGACAAATGTTTGTTGGAACTATCATTTGTCAGACATCTATGAAGACCCTCCAACCCTAAATGATTTATTTCCAAGAAATTATTCCAAACTCCCCAGCTATTTTTACTAACATCAGCAGATCGCCATCATATGTTTAGGTCTGGTTTGGTTCATAAACTTATTATTCGGCCACCCCTAAGCAGTGTTCACAAACAGAAATGGTTGCAGTGGGCCCAGGCATACATGAAGACAAATTTTAAAACAGTCTTGTTTACTGATGAGTGTCGAGCAACCCTGGATGATGCAGATGGATGGAGTAGTGGATGGTTGGTGGATGGCCACCATGTCCCAACAAGGCTGCAACGTCAGCAAGGAGGTGGAGGAGTCATGTTTTGTGCCGGAATCATAGGGAAACTGCTGGTAGGGCCCTTTAAGGTTCCTGAAGGTGTGAAAATGACCTCTGCAAAGTATATACAGTTTCTGACTGACAACTTTCTTCCATGGTATAAAAAGCAGAAACGTGCCTTCAGGAGTAAAATCATCTTCATGCATGACAATGCACCATCTCATGCTGCAAAGAAAACCTCTGAGTCATTGGCTACTATGGGCATAAAAGGAGATAAACTCATGGTGTGGCCACCATCTTCCACTGACCTCAACCCTATAGAAAACCTTTGGAGTATCATCAAGCAAAAGATCTATGAGGGTGCGAGGCAGTTCACATCAAAACAGCAGCTCTAGGAGGCTATTCTGACTTCATGCAAAGAAATACAAGCAGAAACTCTCCAAAAACTCACAAGTTCAATGGATGCAAGAATTGTGAAGGTGATATCAAAGAAGGGGTCCTTTGTTAACATGTAACTTGGCCTGTTAGGATGCTTTGGAGATAAATAGCTTTTTTGTTCAGTTAATGTGACCTCCTAATGCTGCAAATTCCACAAATGAGCATTTCAGTTCTTTAAAACATATCAAATGTTTAGAAATTCTACTGTGCCTAATAATTTGGAACATTGCATTTTGAGTCCATACAGTATTCCTTACCTGTGCTGGTCACGTGACAACCTACGTCACGCAAGGTCCTGTTCGGCGTTTGCTACATTACAGATCCTGACCGCATGCTTCTAACGCCGGTGGTTTATCGGTAAGAAAGCTAGTGGGAGTGTATGTCACCGGCCGGGACTGCACTCCTAAAGACATTTCTTTCCCGGATTTTTCATATTGCGGAAACTATGTTTACAAAAGAATTCCCGAAACGGAAACTTCTGAATTGAGACTGCTATCATCTGGAAGAAGGTACCCTTTAGTGCTATGCTTTTTATTTAATTTGACTTCCACTCTGCTGCTTTTGGAACTTCTCTACCCATAGTACTTGGAACATTTGGAATATAGACCCAGATTCTGGGGGCCATTATATCTATATGCATGCTATTTAATGTAATCTGTTGATTCAGTGCCATCAGTATGTTTTATTACAAACGTTACTTGCCAATTAAATTTGTTTCACTTGGTGGAGAGAGGAGTGTTAGATAGCGCAAACACTTTTTATTTAGTTGACTAGCTTTATTTGACAAATTTGTGGTTTTGTCCTGTTTTGCAGCTGCACTCTCCCCCTACTGTTAACCATTTTTGCGCCCGCCCTTATATTTTTAGTCTATAAAATTTGATGTATTCTCTAACGGGTCATGACTTTTATTAGACTGACTGTCATTTGCACTGACCATTTAAGAAAATCAGAGAAAAATATCATTTGAATAATAACTTGGAACACGGTGTATATATCTACCTAAAATGTATTCTATGTGTATATATCTATTTCATCTATTCCATTCTAGCCTGTGAGTGTGATTTTACTGTACACCGCACATGAATTACCGGCTTTTCAAAGGACACTTGTGCATAACAAACTGACAGCACTCGTATGGTGCAAGTGCTGTGCGTTTTTTTCTCACATCCATTGACTTGCATTGGCGAGTCTCATCCAAGATACGCAACAAATCGCAGCATGCTGTGATTTTTTTTTCTCAGTCCGATTTCAGCTGAGAAAAAAATCGCAGATGAGATGTCACCCATTGGCTAACATTTGTCCGAGTGCAATCCAATGTTTTATTGGATTGCACTCGTCCATTTTTCTCACAAATGGGTATGAGCCCTAACAGGCAGTATTTCCATATTCATCATCACATGTGGTTGCCATTCTGCTCATAATTCTGTAATATCTGTCAAAAATGTAAAGCTATCCATCAGCTTTCAGCTAGAACAGGGGCTAGTTAGGGATAAGGAGGAAAGTATATTTTTATTTCTTTATCCGCTGTTTTTCCTTCAGACTGTTTCTCTAATCAGTTGACATATTTAACGTACCTTAAATAAATAAGGCATAAAAGGTAAATAAAATAAAGTACTTTTCTTGATGCCATTCGCGCATTTGTATTGATACAATTCCAAGAAACTCTGGCCTAATTTCATCAGCGCTCGTTAAGTGTTCCAGCTGCATTCAGACCATTCATGACGTTTCATAGAAGAAAAGCTCACTTCATATAAATTCTGGAGGCTCGTAATGGGGAACACCATCACTGCCGCAGTGACCTCTTCACAAAGCAAATTGTTCTCAAGTAATTGCTGGGAGGTAATTGAAGGTTAATTAGCTTTTCTATTTGCTTCTCTGGAACACAAGGATCAGGAGGAAGGAGAAAACGGCAAAGCAAATGCATCATACAGCAATGATGTGCACAATAGAAAGTTGTATGTAAATGCAAAAAAAAAACGCAGGAAAAATTCTACATTCTACTTTGCTCTCACTCATTGCTTCCTTGATGGAGATGAGCGGATCAGGAAAAATTCTAATTTGCCTGATCGTGCAGATTTTCCTGGGAAATTCAATTTGCAGAGAAGATATTCTCCGTAAGGCCGGGGTCACTCTAGCGTATGATACGGACTAGTGCCATGCGAGAAAGCATCACATAGCACTCGGACCAGTGTTAATCTATGGGGAAGCTCACATCACAGTTTATTTTCTCAGGCGTATGCGATGTGTGTGTAAATTCGCAGCATGCTGCGATTGTACGCGTATATATCGTCTGAGTCTCGCCAATGCAAGCCTATGGGTGCGAGAAAAAATCGGACACCACATGACCATTTGTCTAGCTTGTGACAAATACGCACACATTTTCCTCATTTCAGCCCATTGAGCCTTTAAATTCAATGGGGAAAAGCAATGAGAAATGTAAAGCCATACATATGGATGTCATACAGATACATAGCTGCGAGAAAATCTCATCATCGCATTGCAAACGAATTGCATACGGATGACAATACGGAGAACACTCGTGCGACTTTCGGCAGGGAGACTCGGACCGATTTTTTCATACGTTAAGTGTGACGCTGGCTTGACTGAGTGTCCCATATTAGGGTCAGGTTCACACGGCCGTATGAAAAAAATCATTTAGAGTTTCATCCAGAAAGGTGGGATGATTTTTTTTCTCACTTGTCATCCGTGTGCAGTTCGTATACAATCCATTTTTTGCAGTAGTAGCTATTAATCATTTACAAGACCATTTACAGTTTTCTATGTTAGAGAATAGTAATACATCCATAAAAAAACTGTGGCTCCATATGGCATCCAATTTTTTTTTTGTATACTGACTTACAAAATATTGTAACATGGCACGGGGCGGTAGCTGTGGGAGAGGTACTCCTCTCTTGCACCTGTGGTTCCTGGCTGGGTGTGTGGACTTGGGCTGTGGGGATGCTACGTCCGTGCAGGCCGCATGTAACTGATGCTACTGGTTGGCCAAGACCAAGTGCTGGACAGTTCAATGAAGGAGACCACCAGTCAAACATAAACTTTTTTCTGAACGGGAACTTGGTAGGGAATACAATGCCTTGCAAAAGTATTCGGCCCCCTGGAACTTTTCAACCTTTTCCCATATATCATGCTTCAAACACAGGGGCGGATTATCAGAGGGTCAATATGGGCGGTAGCCCAGGGCCCAGTGGTCTGGGGGGGCCCTGAGCTACTGCACAGATTGACCCTCCGCTAATCGTCTGAATGCCCGCCGGCATTTATGTGCCCCCGGACCCGGTGGGCAGAGAGAGGGGGCCCGCATCGGGCCCCTTCTCATCTGCTCACCAGGCCCTTTCCGGCGCTGCGGCGATTTCCTATTGATGTGCGGGCACACGCCCGCACGTCAATAGTTAACAACAACAGCCGCCAGCCAATTGGAGGCTGGCAGCTGAAGTCGGCCGCAGCACACACGTCGCCGGCGTCTGACGTCATTGTCAGTCGCCGGCGAGTGTGCGCTGCTGCAGGGAGCTCGCCGCCTGGAGCGCGGACAGGTGAGGAGACTGCTTTTTTTTTTTTTTGGGATCAGTTAACGGTGGACACACAGGGGGGCAATGCTGGAGGACACACTGGGGGCAATGCTGGAGACAGTGGGGCAGATTGCTGGAGACAGTGGGGCAGATTGCTGGAGACAGTGGGGCAGATTGCTGGAGACAGTGGGGCAATGCTGGAGACACTGGGGCAGATTGCTGGAGGACACACTGGGGGGCAATGCTGGAGACACTGGGGCAGATTGGAGGACACACTGGGGGCAATGCTGGAGACAGTTTGGCAGATTGC
Source organism: Ranitomeya imitator (assembly GCF_032444005.1). Taxonomy (NCBI): domain Eukaryota; kingdom Metazoa; phylum Chordata; class Amphibia; order Anura; family Dendrobatidae; genus Ranitomeya; species Ranitomeya imitator. The sequence goes on from NC_091282.1 coordinate 669,657,444, forward strand.
TGGAGACAGTGGAGCAATGCTGGAGACAGTGGGGCAGATTGCTGGAGACAGTGGGGCAATGCTGGAGTCACTGGGGGCAATGCTGGAGACAGTGGGGCAGATTGCTGGAGACAGTGGGGCAATGCTGGAGACAGTGGGGCAATGCTGGAGACAGTGGGGCAATGCTGGAGACAGTGGGGCAGATTGCTGGAGACAGTGGGGCAATGCTGGAGATACTGGGGCAGATTGCTGGAGGACACACTGGGGGGCAATGCTGGAGACACTGGGGCAGATTGGAGGACACACTGGGGGCAATGCTGGAGACAGTGGGGCAATGCTGGAGACAGTGGGGCAGATTGCTGGAGACAGTGGGGCAATGCTGAAGACAGTGGGGCAGATTGCTGGAGACAGTGGGGCAATGCTGGTGACACTGGGGCAGATTGCTGGAGGACACACTGGGGGGCAATGATGGAGACACTGGGGCAGATTGGAGGACACACTGGGGGCAATGCTGGAGACACTGGGGGCAGATTGCTGGAGACACTGGGGGCAGATTGCTGGAGACAGTGGGGCAATGCTGGAGACACTGGGGCAGATTGCTGGAGACAGTGGGGCAATGCTGGAGACACTGGGGCAGGTTGCTGGAGGACACACTGGGGGGCAATGCTGGAGACACTGGGGCAGATTGGAGGACACACTGGGGGGGCAATGCTGGAGGACACACTGGGGGCAATGCTGGAGACAGTGAGGCAGATTGCTGGAGACAGTGGGGCAGATTGCTGGAGACAGTGGGGCAGATTGCTGGAGACAGTGGGGCAATGCTGGAGACAGTGGGGCAATGCTGGAGACACTGGGGCAGATTGCTGGAGGACACACTGGGGGGCAATGCTGGAGACACTGGGGCAGATTGGAGGACACACTGGGGGGCAATGCTGGAGACAGTTTGGCAGATTGCTGGAGACAGTGGGGCAATGCTGGAGACAGTGGGGCAGTTTGCTGGAAACAGTGGGGCAGATTGCTGGAGACAGTGGGGCAATGCTGGAGACAGTGGGGCAATGCTGGAGACAGTGGGGCAATGCTGGAGACAGTGGGGCAGATTGCTGGAGACAGTGGGGCAATGCTGGAGACACTGGGGCAGATTGCTGGAGGACACACTGGGGGGCAATGCTGGAGACACTGGGGCAGATTGGAGGACACACTGGGGGCAATGCTGGAGACAGTGGGGCAATGCTGGAGACAGTGGGGCAATGCTGGAGACAGTGGGGCAATGCTGGAGACAGTGGGGCAATGCTGGAGACAGTGGGGCAGATTGCTGGAGACAGTGGGGCAATGCTGAAGACAGTGGGGCAGATTGCTGGAGGACACACTGGCGGGCAATGCTGGAGACACTGGGGCAGATTGCTGGAGGACACACTGGGGGGCAATGCTGGAGACACTGGGGCAGATTGCTGGAGGACACACTGGGGGGCAATGCTGGAGACACTGGGGCAGATTGGAGGACACACTGGGGACAATGCTGGAGACACTGGGGGCAGATTGCTGGAGACACTGGGGGCAGATTGCTGGAGACACTGGGGCAATGCTGGAGACACTGGGGCAGATTGCTAGACACACTGGGGGTAATATGCTGGACACACTGGGGCAGATGATTGCTGGACACACTGGGGCAATGCTGGAGACACTGGGCCAGATTGCTGGACACACTGGTGGTAATATGCTGGACACACTGGGGCAGATTGCTGGACACACTGTCTGGGGGCAATATGCTGGACATACTGGGGCAGATTGCTGGACACACTGGGGGTAATATGCTGGACACACTGGGGGTAATATGCTGGACACACTGGGGCAGATTGCTGGACACACTGGGGGCAGGACTGGAGGCATGGGCAGAATTTAGACACGGGGCATGATTGGAGACATGGGGCAGGATGAAAGACATGGGGCAGGATTGGATCATGGGGCAGGATGGATACGATGGAGACAGATGGGGCAGAATGGGGAGATCATATGGTATAGAATGGATATTCATGAGGGCAGGATGGGAGAACATATGGCTGGAGCCAGGAATGAGATAAACGGGACCAGGATGGGGAATATTATTACCATAGGGGCTAATTACTGCAGTGATGTATTTATTTTATTTTTTGAGTATACTGTTTTAAATGGGGGGGCGGTCCTGTTACTGTGTAGAGTGACACTATATCGCCTGTTTATCTTCATGTGGTGTAATGTAGAAGTTGTGAAAAATTAAGTAATGTGTTCTACAAGCGGAGCTCGAGATAACTTTGTTATTTCCTGCAGAAACGAGTCCTGGCTGGAAGAAATGATGGCGGTCTGTACTGGATGAAAGATGAAGGACTTCACCTAGAGACGTCACTGGTGAGTCAGTGTTACCTATACACTGACACTATACACTATATACTATATACAGAGGTCCTGTGTACAATGTCACCAGTGATCACTGTATTACCTATACATTATATACAGAGCTCCTGTGTATAATACCACCAGTGATCTCTGTATTACCTCTACACAGACACTGCATACTAAGTACAGATCTCCTGTGAATGCTGGCACTTATGGTGATAGTATATTGTTTTTTGGTTTTATTACTGATCAGTATTGTAGTATTCAGTCACTATGTGGTGGTAATATGTGGTCTGGAAATGGTGTTATGGTATTTGTCCCTTGTATGTGCTATTTGGTCACCAAGTGGTAATATGTGGTCTTGACATGGTGCGGTGGTATTTGTTCCTTGTATGTGATATTATTCGATCACTGTGGTTGTAATTTGTAGTCTGCTCATGGTGCGGTGGTATTTGTTCCTTGTATGTGATATTATTGGTCAAGATATACCTAAATTGTATTGCAGATTTTAACAAATATTTAATAGGTTACAGTAGAGTAGGGCCCGGCCATTTTTCTGGAATAATCTGGTTCGGGTATATCATGAACCCCGTCATATGACCCTAAGTCACATGACCCCCCCGTCACATGACCCCCCCGTCACATGACCCCCGTCACATGACCGGGGGGGCCCACAGTGTGTTAGCAGCCCGGGGCCCTGGCTACCCTTAATCCACCCCTGTTCAAACATAAAGATACCAAATGTAAACTTTTGGTGAAGAATCAACAAGTGGAACACATTTGTGAAGGTGAACGAAATTTATTGTTTTTTTTTAAATTTTTGTGGAAATTCAAAAACTGAAAAGTGGGGCGTGCAATATTATTCGGCCCCTTTACTTTCAGTGCAGCAAACTCACTCCAGAAGTTCATTGTGGATCTCTTAATGATCCAGTGTTGTTCTAAATGCCTAATGATGATAAATATAATCCACCTGTGTGTAATCAAGTCTCCAAGTAATCAAGTATAAAAGCACCTGCTCTGTGATAGTCTCAGGGTTCTGTTTGGAGCACAGAGAGCATCACGAAGTCCAAGGAACACAACAGGCAGGTCCGTGATAATGTTGTGGAGAATTTTAAAGCCGGATTTGGATGCAAAATGATTTCCAAAACTTTAAACATCCCGAGGAGCACTGTGCAAGCAATCACATTGAAATGGAAGGAGTATCATACCACTGCAAATCTACCAAGACCCAGCCGTCCCTCTAAACTGTCATCTCAAACAAGGAGAAGACTGATCAGAGATGCAGCCAAGAGGCCCATGATCACTCTAGATGAACTGCAGAGACCTACAGCTGAGGTGGGATAGTCTATCCATAGGACAACAATCAGTCATATACTGCACAAATCTGGGCTTTATGGAAGAGTGAGGAGAAGAAAGCCATTTCTCAAAGACATCCATAAAAAGTGTTGTTTAAAGTTTGCAAGAAGCCACCTGGGAGACCACCAAACATGTGGAAGAAGGTGCTCTGGTCAGATGAAACCAAAATCGAACTTTTTTGCAACAATGCCAAACGATATGTTTGATGTAAAGGCAACACAGCTCATCACCCTGAACACACCATCCCCATTGTCAAACATAGTGGTGGCAGCATCGTGGTTTTGGCCTGCTTTTCTTCAGCAGGGACAGGGAAGATGGTTAAAATTGATGGGAAGATGGATGGAGCCAAATACAGGACCATTCTTGAAGAAAACCTGCCGTAGTCTGCAAAAGACCTGAGACTGGGATGGAGATTTGTCTTCCAACAAGACAATTATCCCAAACATAAAGCAAAATATACAATGGAATGGTCAAGTCAGAGTCCAGACCTCAATCCAATCGAGAATCTGTGGAAAGAGATGAAAACTGCTGTTCACAAACGATCTCCATCAAACCTCATTGAGCTCGAGCTGTTTGCCAAGGAAGAATGGGCAAGAATTTCAGTCTCTTGATGTTCAAAACTGATAGAGACATACCCCAAGCGACTTGCAGCTGTAATTGTAGTAAAAGGTGACGCAACAAAGTATTAAGTTAAAGGGGCCGAATAATATTGCACGCCCCACTTTTCAGTTTTTGAATTTCCACAAAAATTTTAAACCAATACATTTCGTTCAACTTCACTTGTTGCTGATTCTTCAACAAAAATTTACATTTGGTATCTTTATAATGGAAGCATGATATATGGGAAAAGGTTGAAAAGTTCAAGGGGGCCGAATACTTTCGCAAGGCACTGTACATACAAGAGATATCAAGTAAACAGTCTTATGAATGGTTTCTTTACAACTCAAAGCATTTTCCACACACAGGTTCCTTCCTTCTCTTCTCTATTGTTCTCTATCTTCACCTTTCCTCTTTACACTTTCTACTTGTCCTCTGTTTCCACTGTTTCTCTTTACTTCACCACAACCAAGCTCAACACTACAGTTCTGTTTAGTAAGATTCCTTTACTTGACTCGCTGTTCCGCGCCTTCTTTCCCATTAGGGCTCATACCCATATGTATGAAAAAAAGATCTGATATCAAGACCAAAAACGGACGAGTGCCATGTGAGTACAATCCGAGTTTTCATTCCTAGCATCTGATTTATATCCGAATGCAGTGCAATTGTTAACTGAATGCATTGCGATTTTAACATGGGCTTTTACACAGAGCAATTCTCTATGTCATTTACACATCGTTTTCAAAGGAAACATTTTTCAAAACACACATAGATAGATAGATAGATAGATGAAAACCTGGCAATTCAGCAGCTGTGCTCTGTAAAATCACAGCAGGAGCCAACAGGATAGAAGAGATGGATTACATACAGTAAATACACATAGAATAGGTAGATATATAGATGTCACTAACAAATACAATTAGTACAGTATGTGTGCAGTTACTGTACATGTATTTATTTAATTAATGATTATTTTTCTGAAAAAAATTGGCGTGGGCTCCTGCATAATTTTCCAAACCAGCAGAGAGAAAGCCGATGGCTGGGGGCAGATGGTTATAGCCTGAGAAGGGGTAAAACCCATGGAGCTTCCCAGGCTATTAATATCAGCTCACAGCTGTATGCTTAGCCTTAATGGCTATTAAAATGGGGGACCCACCAAAAACAGATGTATAATTAATAACCAGCAAAGGCTAGGCAGACAGCTGTGGGCTGATATTAACAGCCTAAGAAGGGGCCATGGATACTGCCCCCAGGCTACAAATATCAGCTTTCAGCTGCCCCAGAAAAGGCACATCTCTAAAATGCACCAATTATGGCACTTGACCGCACTCTTCCCACTTTCCCTGATGTGGTGGCAAGTGGGGTAATGTCACCTTTGCATTGTTGGGTGAGATCAAGCCCAGAGTAATGGAGCGGCGTCTATAAGACTCCTCCAATGATAACCTCATAGTCATATTGTATAAAAACACACACCCAGGATAAAGTCCTTTAATTAATAGAATGACACAGACTCCTTTAGTAAATTTTAATTAAACTCTTAACCCCCGGAGATGTTTTCGTTTTTTGCTCCCCTTCTTCTCAGAGCCCTAACTTTTTTTTATTTTTCCATCAATATGGCAATGGTAGGGCTTGTTTTTTGTGGGACAAGTTGTACTTTTGAATGACATCACTGGTTTTATCATGAAGTGTACACAAAAACGGGAAAAAAATTCCAAGTGCAGTGAAATTGCTAAAAAAAAGTGGAATCCCACACATGTTTTTTGTTTTGCCTTTTTTACTAGGTTCACTAAATGCTAAAACTGACCTGCCATTATGATTCTCCATGTCATTACAAGTTCATAGATACCAAACAGGTCTAGGTTCTTTTTATCTAAGTGGTGAAAAAAAATCCCAAACTTTGTTAAAAAAAATGGTGCCATTTTCCGATACCCGCAGCATCTCCATTTTTCGTGATCTTGGGTTGTTTGAGGGCTTGTTTTTTGTGTGCCAAACTGTCGTTTTTAATTATACCATTTTGGTGCAGATATGATCTTTTGATCTCCCGTTATTGCATTTTAATGCCAAGTTGTGGTGACCAAAAAAATATAATTCTGGCATTTTGACTTTTTTTCTCACTACACCGTTTAACGATCAGATTAATCCTTTTTTTTTCATTGATAGATGGGGCGAATCTGAACACGGCAATACCAAATATGTTTGTTTAATTTTTTTCTTTTATTGTTTTATTTTGAATGTGGCGAAAGGGGGTGATTAGAACGTTGATATTTTTTATATTTTTAAAAACATTTTTTTTTTACATGTGGCATGTCAATAGTCTCCATGGGAGATTAGGAGCTGTCACTACCCGATCAGCTCTGCTACATAGAGGCGATGATCAGATCGTCTCTATGTAGTAGAATTGCTCACTTGCTATGAGCGCCGACCACTGGATGGCGCTCACAGCAATCCAGCAGGGACAACCATAGAAATCTCCAGGAGACCTCTGGTTGTCATGCCAATGAATCGGTGAAGTGGGTCACCGGTGGGTGGGTTTCTGGCCCAATGGCCAGAAGCGCGAGTTAAATTCTGCTGTCAGCCGCATTTTACAGTTTAATAGCCGCGGGTGGATCGCGATTCCACCTGTGGCTATTCCGGGCACATGTCAGCTGCTCAAAACAGCTGACATGTTCCGAGAAATATGTGGAAAGATGTGTGCCAGAGCCCACATCAAAGGGAGGGAGTCCGACATTGGCGTACTATTGCGCCCAATGTCGGAGATGGGCTAAACCATACTTTCTGCATCGCCCATTCCAGTGACACAATTATCCCCTGCAAGAAAATTAAAATAATAAACACAACATTTCTCACCTGTCCACTGAGAAGATAATAATCATATTGTCACAAGATAGGTCTAGCTCTGCTACATCTAGATGGCTAGCTGCATGGTTGCATGATGTGACCATACAGCCTGACATCCAGCAAAGACACTTAGCAGCGTCTACCATCACTGCTCAGTGTCTCGCGGTGAACTCCTATAACCTGACAGATGTCACCGCAAGCATAAGAAAGCTTTGAGTGCCATCTGAAAGGTCCTGAGAGTTCACAGCCAATGAACTCATTTCACCTCACTGACGCCAGCATGAGTGCGGTGGGAAAATTTCTCACGGTAAAAATCAGAGGGCACTCGCATGGTCCGTATGCCGTGCAACTTTTAATTATTTTGCTCGCACCCATTAACTTGCATTGTCTTGTTTACTGATGAGTGGCGTGCAACCCTGAATGGTCCAGATGGATGGAGTAATGGATGGTTGGTGGATGGCCACCATATCCCAACAAGGCTGCAACATCAGCAAGGAGGTGGAGGAGTCATGTTTTGGGCCGGAATCATGGGGAAACATCTGGTAGGCCCTTTAAGGTTCCTAAAGGTGTGAAAATGACCTCTGCAAAGTATATAAAGTTTCTGACTAACAACTTTCTTCCATGGTATAAAAAGCAGAAACGTGCCCTCAGGAGCAAAATCATCTTCATGCATGACAGTGCACCATCTCATGCTACAAAGAATACCTCTGAGTTATTGGCTGCTATGGGCATAAAAGGAGATAAACTCATGGTGTGGCCACCATCTTCCCCTGACCTCAATCCTATACAGTACCTTTGGAGTATCATCAAGCAAACGATCTATGAGGGTGGGAGGCAGTTCACATAAAAACAGCAGCTCTAGGAGGCTATTCTGACTTCATGCAAAGATATACAAGCAGAAACTCTCCAAATACTCACAAGTTCAATGGATGCAAGAATTGTGAAGGTGATATCAAAGAAGGGTTCCTATGTTAACATGTAACTTGGCCTGTTAGGATGTTTTGGAGTTAAATAGCTTTTTTGTTCAGTGAATGTGACATCCTAATGCTGGAAATTCAACAAATGAGCATTTTCAGTGTTATCATTGGGAGGTTACTTCAATAAAACTCGATGCATACTCTAACGGGTGATGATTTTTATTAGACTGACTGTCATTTGCACCGACCATTTAGGAAAATCTCAGAAAAATGTAATTTGCATAATTTGGAACATGGTGTAGTTCCTTTTTCTCACAAATGAGTATGAGCCCTTAGGGTGCCAGCATGGCCGGTCCTTATTTTCTCTAGTGCTGATGCTCTGGAACTCCTGCTTGGTTCAATCTATTCATTTCCCGTACTCAGTCATATCTAGGATCATTACCTAGCAAGTTGTAAACGCTAGGTCTTGCAACTAGGCATCATCTCTCAGGAACTGTCTCTGAATGATCACTCTGTCACTGAGTCACTTCTGCTCCGGGTCTTCCTATCCCTTCCGTACAGTCTCCTCTCACTTTAGGGACACCTCAAAATTGTTGGCAGATATGCAACAGATAAAGACTTATTTGTGTGCAGGAGGAGTTTACACTTTCTGACAGTAGATGACGATGTTGTTACTGTTATATGCTTAGCTGAATGTAATGCATATACTTGTACTTTGGTTTCACTTTCTCTCTAGTAAAAAGGACTTTAAGACTTCCTGTTATGCTGCATTAAGAAGCTGATGCATGTACCTCTTGTTCTGTGTAGATAAAAGTTGAATTACCTCATATAATCTACTCACAAGTTTCTTCTGCGACCAAACTATGCAATAAAAATGTGGCACTGCTCACATTGGAACTTAGGTCCTTTCTCTATGCACTGCAGGGTCTATCTTACACACTAGCAGGAAATTGTCTCTCCTCTCTCATCAGCTTAGCGCCTTCCACTCTGAGCTAGTCCCAAACGTTAACTCTAACTGCCCTGTTAACTTCCTGTTGCTGGACAAAATACTACCTCATCAACAACAAATACTATCTCATCACCAACAACACAGATCTCTACACAGACAAACATCATCAATGTATTTCACTATTCACATTACACAATATAACATTACACATATTCTTCAAGGCATAACATGGGCTGTAAGTCCACCTCCTTACAATATGGTTGTGTGAATGAACCTTTATCCTCACTTGAGACCTCAAAGTATAATAAAAGATCTAAAAAAGATCTAAAATAACACAAAAACCCTAATTAAACTGATCTTCCACTCACCTCTCCGGCCCCCCTACTGCTCATTGCCTCCATTCCAGTCCTCATCACAACTTCTTATCACTGTTGCACTCCCTGAATCCCAAGCATTGGGCCGGAACTTCAAACTCTGAGGCTTTGGAAGGTTCTGCGTAATCATGAGTAAGGTCATGACATCAAGATATGGACCCTGATCTTCTGCATGCTTGCACAGAACTGTTCAAAGCTTAAAGTCCCACCGAACATGAAGAGGCCCAGAGATCCAATACTAGCAGTGATATGAAGATATGACAAGGACCAGATGGGTTACAGTAAGGAGCGAAAGGACTGGAGAGTGAGTGTATTTTATTTTTTAACCTTTTATCGGCCACCATTTTGCTGAATCTGTCCAGAAGCAAATTCCATAAATGCCGTATTTTGGCTAATGGGAGTTTTTGCAATATTTGAGTAGCATTCAATTCCACATATTCACTCATCCCTATTCTCTTACCATTACATCAAGGCAAAAAATTCCACAATGAATGGTGCGTTTCCTTTTTATTGTGTATTTTTGTGCACAGAAAACACAGCACGTTAACATTTCGGCAAAATGAATGATGTTTATGCAAATCTCATGCCTACTTTGCTGTTTTTTTAATGCAATAGGTCAACCTCTCGTGTGGTATATATGATTTTTATTTGTGGATTTTCCCTATGGACTTGAATGATGTACAGAGAATCAACAAACTGCATTTACAGTTTTAGTGCCTTTCAACAATGCAAGCATGGTAGAAAGACATATTTCACACATGACTTTATCAATAATATTTTACAAAGCTAAGTAACAGAAAATCTCAAAAAGCAAAGTAGTTATACTTAAAACATGACATACCAAAAAAAAAATTAAAAAAAACAAGATAAAATTCACACACTCAAAAACAACATAAAAAAGTAGTGTAAATTGGCTAACTAGTGCAGAAAATACTCATCATGAAAACTTAGAGCTCGATTCATTAAGGTATTCACTCCAGAATTCCAGCATAAAACACCTTAACAAGTTGCAATATTTTTGGGCAACTTAGAAGTTGCGCAAAGGTATTGTGCCATTCATAATTTACACACCAGTCTCTGCCAACTATGGCCATAGCATGGGCTGGAGGAGACCATCAAATTCACCCATCACTCATTCATTTCATAAAAAGTTATGCCACTTTAGTGGTGTATTACTCCTGAAATGTGCATTTCTGGTGGAGGGGCACGTCAGTTAACAGTTGCACTTTATTCAATAAGTGGTTTGAGCCTTTTAATGAATTTGGCACATTGTACTCCAGCGAGAGCCTTCATTAAGACTGGTATGCACACTTACAGCTCATAGCCTTAATGAATTGGGATCAATCTTGTAGGAGAAAGAAGCAGATTTATTTGATAAAACATATCATAACATCTTTTATTTTCACTCGTACTATTGGTTTATTAAATAAAAATGATGATTAGGGTTATGCTTTAAATCACACACAGCATTCTTTTTCTTGAGGTTTTTATTTTTCTTAAAGGGAACCTGTCACCTGAATTTGGCGGGACAGGTTTGCGGTCATATGGGCGGGGTTTTCAGGTGTTTGATTCACCCTTTCCTTACCCGCTGGCTGCATGCTGGCCGCAATATTGGGTTGAAGTTCATGCTGTGTCCTCCGTAGTACATGCCTGCGCAAGGCAATCTTGCCTTGCGCAGGCGTGTACTACGGAGGACACAGCATGAACTTCAACCCAATATTAAGAAGCTGAAAGGGCCTACGAAGCCTGGTGGTCAGGTGTATCGACATATGTTTGTTTCTCTTTCAGTTACCTAGAGAGTTTTATGAAGTCAAATAAGACTTCCTTTGCACCGAACTGTACGCCCTTGGTGAAATCAGCTGCAGATGTACAATTGTGGTCGTACAAAATGGAGGAGCTAAATCAAGCAGCTGGTCCAGGCCAACATGCAACAACAGCAAACCCAGCGGGAACTAATAAACTATTGATACAGCAGTTCAAGTTGCAGCAGTAACGGGTACAGCAGCGGCAACAACAACACCAGCATCAGATGAATCACCTTGTAGAAGCCATCTGCATCAGAGAAGCTGCATCAACCCCAAACTGAGGTGATGATTAGTGTTGAGCGATACCTTCCGATATCGGAAAGTATCGGTATCGGATTGGATCGGCCGATATTCAAAAAATATCGGATATCGCCGATACCGATACCCGATCCCAATGCAAGTCAATGGGACGAAAATATCGGAATTAAAATAAACCCTTTCTTTCCTTGTAGGTTCATTCTACATGAAGGAAAACAACTAAGAATAATGCAGGATGTATTTGGGGAGGTGGCGGAGACATTAAAGTCATAGAGGCGTAGCCCAATCAAATAGAATAGCATTATTTTTTTTATTTTTTTTAAAGACGTTAGGATTGACAAAGATATTGACTATTTTTTTTTTTTTTTAAATATTGATGTTTCACTATTCCACGCCCTTCCCCTTTTTTTTTTTTTTACTTTTCCCACACTTTCATCTTCATTATCATCAGCATCTTTGACATCAACTTCTTCACCTTATTCATCTTCTTCTAAATCTTCTATCTATTTTTTTTTTTTATTACATTCTTCATATTCATTTTATCCAACTATTATTATTCTTCCTATTCTACTTTTTCATCATATTCACATTTGTGACAGGCATTCCCGTAGTTGTTATCTATAAAAGTTTGAAGATTACACCTTCCGTTCTGCCAGTCACAAAAGTTACATTTGTCCGCGTTCAGTTTGGCCTGCAGCATCAGGCTTTATCCAGGGGCACCACGAGGAGGAACGGACTCACCCCCATACACTGCTTAGTCTTCTTCTGCATATAATTTAGATAATATCTTTTGCTCTGATATTAAGTGTTATGCTTAATGTTCTTCTGCTCTTTGTTCTGCAGCCTCTTGTTCTTCTGCTTCTCGGTCTTCCATGTCGTCGTCTCCAGGGTCGTCGTCTCCGCCGTCGTCATCTCCGCCGTCGTCGTCGTCATAGGGGTGGTCTTCAGGGTCGTCATCTCCAGGGTCGTCGTCATCTCAGTGGTTGTCGTCGTCATCTTAGGGGTGGTCTTCCGGGTCGTCGTCTTTAGGGTCTTCAACTTGGAAATGTAGCAGAAGGTACAAGAAGGCTGAGAAAATGCCGAGAACCAGCTGATGGAACTGGAACTCGGATGGCTACCCGAAGGTCCAAGAGCCAATGGAACTACTGAGGACCAGCTGACGTTACTGGAACCCGGTTACTAAGCAGGAGGTACCCGTGCTAAAAAGCACTACCAAGGACCGCCTGACGTTGGCGGAACTCGGATACCCAGAAGGAGGCACCTAAGCCAAAGGCTCTGCCCGGAACCAGCTGACGTTACTGGAACCAGGATGGGGAGCAGAAGGTACAAGAGCAAAAGACACTGCCGAGAACCAGCTGACGGTACTGGAACCCGGATGGGTAGCCAAAGGTCCAAGAGCCAATGGAACTACCGAGGACCAGCTGACGTTACTGGAACCCGGTTACTAAGCAGGAGGTACCTGTGCCTGAAAGCACTACCAAGGACCACCTGACGTTGGTGGAACTCGGATACCCAGAAGGAGGCACCTAAGCCAAAGGCTCTGCCCGGAACCAGCTGACGGTACTGGAACCAGGATGGGGAGCAGAAGGTACAAGAGCAAAAGACACTGCCGAGAACCAGCTGACGGTACTGGAACCCGGATGCGTTGGCCAACTGTGCAAGAGCCAATGGCACGACCGGGGACCAGCTGACGGTGCTGGAACCCGGTTACAAAGCTGTAGGTGCCCGCGCTTAAAAGCACTACCAAGGACCGCCTGGCGTTTGCGGAACTCGGATACCCAGGAGGAGGCACCTAAGCCAAAGGCTCTGCCTGGAACCAGCTGACGGTGCTGGAACCAGGCGGTGGACCCGAAGGTCCACAGGAGAGGAGAGAACAGCTAGGCCGCGAGGCAGCCGCAGTTACCGAACCCCAACAGTCCTACAGCGGGAGCTTGGCCTACTGGCACTACAGAACCAGCCTTGACTACCAATTCACGCAGCCCACATAGGAAGCTCCTAAACTGGAGGCACCCTGGAGTTGGCTAACCCGACCGCAACACGACGGGGCAACGCATAGGTGTCTCAGTGAGTTTGACAGGACCCGGAAACAGCTGACGGTGCTGGAACCAGGCTGGGCACGAGGGAGTACCCGTGACAAAAACACTGCCGGGAACCAGCTGGCGGTGCTGGAACCCGGATGCGTCACCCCAGTTTGCAAGAGCCAATGGCACCGAGGACCAGCTGACGGTGCTGGAACCCGGTTACTAAGCTGTAGGTGCCCGCGCTTAAAAGCACTACCGAGGACCGCCTGGCGATGGCGGAACTCGGATACCCAGGAGGAGGCACCTAAGCCAAAGGCTCTGCCCGGAACCAGCTGACGGTGCTGGAACCAGGCGGTGGACCCGAAGGTCCACAGGAGAGGAGAGAACAGCTAGGCCGCGAGGCAGCCGCAGTTACCGAACCCCAACAGTCCTACAGCGGGAGCTTGGCCTACTGGCACTACAGAACCAGCCTTGACTACCAATTCACGCAGCCCACATAGGAAGCTCCTAAACTGGAGGCACCCTGGAGTTGGCTAACTCGACCGCAACACGACGGGGCAACGCATAGTTGTCTCAGTGAGTTTGACAGGACCCGGAAACAGCTGACTGTGCTGGAACCAGGCTGGGCACGAGGGAGTACCCGTGACAAAAACACTGCCGGGAACCAGCTGGCGGTGCTGGAACCCGGATGCGTCGCCCCAGTGTGCAAGAGCCAATGGCACCGAGGACCAGCTGACGGTGCTGGAACCCGGTTACTAAGCTGTAGGTGCCCGCGCTTAAAAGCACTACCGAGGACCGCATGGCGTTGGCGGAACTCGGATACCCAGGAGGAGGCACCTAAGCCAAAGGCTCTGCCCGAAACCAGCTGACGGTGCTGGAACCAGGTGGTGAACCCGAAGGTCCACAGGAGAGGAGAGAACAGCTAGGCCGCGAGGCAGCCGCAGTTACCGAACCCCAACAGTCCTACAGCGGGAGCTTGGCCTACTGGCACTACAGAACCAGCCTTGACTACCAATTCACGCAGCCCACATAGGAAGCTCCTAAACTGGAGGCACCCTGGAGTTGGCTAACTCGACCGCAACATGACGGGGCAACGCATAGGTGTCTCAGTGAGTTTGACAGGACCCGGAAACAGCTGACGGTGCTGGAACCAGGCTGGGCACGAGGGAGTACCCGTGACAAAAACACTGCCGGGAACCAGCTGGCGGTGCTGGAACCCGGATGCGTCGCCCCAGTGTGCAAGAGCCAATGGCACCGAGGACCAGCTGACGGTGCTGGAACCCGGTTACTAAGCTGTAGGTGCCCGCGCTTAAAAGCACTACCGAGGACCGCCTGGCGTTGGCGGAACTCGGATACCCAGAAGGAGGCACCTAAGCCAAAGGCTCTGCCCGGAACCAGCTGACGTTACTGGAACCAGGATGGGGAGCAGAAGGTACAAGAGCAAAAGACACTGCCGAGAACCAGCTGACGGTACTGGAACCCGGATGGGTAGCCAAAGGTCCAAGAGCCAATGGAACTACTGAGGACCAGCTGACGTTACTGGAACCCGGTTACTAAGCAGGAGGTACCCGTGCTAAAAAGCACTACCAAGGACCGCCTGACGTTGGCGGAACTCGGATACCCAGAAGGAGGCACCTAAGCCAAAGGCTCTGCCCAGAACCAGCTGACGTTACTGGAACCAGGATGGGGAGCAGAAGGTACAAGAGCAAAAGACACTGCCGAGAACCAGCTGACGGTACTGGAACCCGGATGGGTAGCCAAAGGTCCAAGAGCCAATGGAACTACCGAGGACCAGCTGACGTTACTGGAACCCGGTTACTAAGCAGGAGGTACCTGTGCCTGAAAGCACTACCAAGGACCACCTGACGTTGGTGGAACTCGGATACCCAGAAGGAGGCACCTAAGCCAAAGGCTCTGCCCGGAACCAGCTGACGGTACTGGAACCAGGATGGGGAGCAGAAGGTACAAGAGCAAAAGACACTGCCGAGAACCAGCTGACGGTACTGGAACCCGGATGCGTTGGCCAACTGTGCAAGAGCCAATGGCATGACCGGGGACCAGCTGACGGTGCTGGAACCCGGTTACAAAGCTGTAGGTGCCCGCGCTTAAAAGCACTACCAAGGACCGCCTGGCGTTTGCGGAACTCGGATACCCAGGAGGAGGCACCTAAGCCAAAGGCTCTGCCTGGAACCAGCTGACGGTGCTGGAACCAGGCGGTGGACCCGAAGGTCCACAGGAGAGGAGAGAACAGCTAGGCCGCGAGGCAGCCGCAGTTACCGAACCCCAACAGTCCTACAGCGGGAGCTTGGCCTACTGGCACTACAGAACCAGCCTTGACTACCAATTCACGCAGCCCACATAGGAAGCTCCTAAACTGGAGGCACCCTGGAGTTGGCTAACCCGACCGCAACACGACGGGGCAACGCATAGGTGTCTCAGTGAGTTTGACAGGACCCGGAAACAGCTGACGGTGCTGGAACCAGGCTGGGCACGAGGGAGTACCCGTGACAAAAACACTGCCAGGAACCAGCTGGCGGTGCTGGAACCCGGATGCGTCACCCCAGTTTGCAAGAGCCAATGGCACCGAGGACCAGCTGACGGTGCTGGAACCCGGTTACTAAGCTGTAGGTGCCCGCGCTTAAAAGCACTACCGAGGACCGCCTGGCGATGGCGGAACTCAGATACCCAGGAGGAGGCACCTAAGCCAAAGGCTCTGCCCGGAACCAGCTGACGGTGCTGGAACCAGGCGGTGGACCCGAAGGTCCACAGGAGAGGAGAGAACAGCTAGGCCGCGAGGCAGCCGCAGTTACCGAACCCCAACAGTCCTACAGCGGGAGCTTGGCCTACTGGCACTACAGAACCAGCCTTGACTACCAATTCACGCAGCCCACATAGGAAGCTCCTAAACTGGAGGCACCCTGGAGTTGGCTAACTCGACCGCAACACGATGGGGCAACGCATAGTTGTCTCAGTGAGTTTGACAGGACCCGGAAACAGCTGACTGTGCTGGAACCAGGCTGGGCACGAGGGAGTACCCGTGACAAAAACACTGCCGGGAACCAGCTGGCGGTGCTGGAACCCGGATGCGTCGCCCCAGTGTGCAAGAGCCAATGGCACCGAGGACCAGCTGACGGTGCTGGAACCCGGTTACTAAGCTGTAGGTGCCCGCGCTTAAAAGCACTACCGAGGACCGCCTGGCGTTGGCGGAACTCGGATACCCAGGAGGAGGCACCTAAGCCAAAGGCTCTGCCCGGAACCAGCTGACGGTGCTGGAACCAGGTGGTGAACCCGAAGGTCCACAGGAGAGGAGAGAACAGCTAGGCCGCGAGGCAGCCGCAGTTACCGAACCCCAACAGTCCTACAGCGGGAGCTTGGCCTACTGGCACTACAGAACCAGCCTTGACTACCAATTCACGCAGCCCACATAGGAAGCTCCTAAACTGGAGGCACCCTGGAGTTGGCTAACTCGACCGCAACACGACGGGGCAACGCATAGGTGTCTCAGTGAGTTTGACAGGACCCGGAAACAGCTGACGGTGCTGGAACCAGGCTGGGCACGAGGGAGTACCCGTGACAAAAACACTGCCGGGAACCAGCTGGCGGTGCTGGAACCCGGATGCGTCGCCCCAGTGTGCAAGAGCCAATGGCACCGAGGACCAGCTGACGGTGCTGGAACCCGGTTACTAAGCTGTAGGTGCCCGCGCTTAAAAGCACTACCGAGGACCGCCTGGCGTTGGCGGAACTCGGATACCCAGGCGGAGGCACCTAAGCCAAAGGCTCTGCCCGGAACCAGCTGACGGTGCTGGAACCAGGCGGTGGACCCGAAGGTCCACAGGAGAGGAGAGAACAGCTAGGCCGCGAGGCAGCCGCAGTTACCGAACCCCAACAGTCCTACAGGGGGAGCTTGGCCTACTGGCACTACAGAACCAGCCTTGACTGCCAATTCACGCAGCCCACATAGGAAGCTCCTAAACTGGAGGCACCATGGAGTTGGCTAACCCGACCGCAACACGACGGGGCAACGCCTTGGCGTCTCAGTGAGCTTGACACTACCCGAAACCAGCTGACGGTGCTGGAACCAGGCTGGGCAGGAGGGAATACCTGTGACAAAGACACTGCCGAGAACCAGCTGACGGTGCTGGAACCCGGATGCGTTGCCTATTCAAGATTGTCTTCCTAGAGCCCCAACTAGCGGTGTTGGAGCAAAGGGTAAGCAGGGGGAGCAGAGTGTAGGCCGAAGCCTGCACTGGAGGCAGCTTTGTGTCTGCTTTGCGTTTGCAGGACACGTTGCCGGATACACAGCAGGGGAACAGCTGGCGGTGCTGAACCCCACTAACACATTGGATGGTGTTTTTATCTGTGCAGCTAGCACATCCGGGCCCCAACTGGCGGTGTTAGAGCCCAGGGAAAGCAGTGGGAGGAGGAGAGGAGCAGAGTGTAGGCCGCAGCCTAATTGAACCAATTTCAAAGGTAACCTTTAACCCACCCTCAGGTGTTACAATGTAGAAGAGCCACACCTTGTGCAGCAGTAATGCTACACAAGTGATAGGTTGCTCTATGAATTTTGCTCATTGCACACGCAGAATGAAAGACGTACACAATTTTGCCCATTGTACAGTAGAACTGTATTGGAGGCGTGACTTGTCTTTTTAATGACACGCAGCACAGGTGTCCAAAAATAACGCCTTGGTGCTGGGCGCTGCTTCCTGAGCGTTGTTATTTGCTGTACAGGAGTCTGCGCTCTTGTGTTATCCCTTGGCAATGCCCTGTGAGCGCTGCCCGTCTTCTGACCTCATTTCATGTTGGCCGGTGCGGTTAGCGATGGCCATGAATCCCAGACCCACAGTGTGATTTCTAAAATTCACACTGCGGGTCTGGGATTCCTGGCCTTGTGCAGTAAATATGTTCGCCGCTCACTCATGTCCTTACACCTGCCTCAGACTGTGCGGCCTCAGCTGATCCCTTATCGCATGCCGCGGCCATGAGGCCGCACAGTCTGAAGAAGGCGGAAGGAGGGGAGTGAAGACAGGCGAAGATATGCACTGGGGACAGCGATGATATTGTGTGCAAATTGTAAAGCGCTGCGGAATATGTTAGCGCTATATAAAAATAAAGATTATTATTATTATTATTATTACTGCTAGTGCCCATCAAGCACACCCTCTCTGTCAAACGAAATGAGACAACGAGGGGCGTTGTTTTGGGCAGGGCGGACGCACAGGCACAGCCAGCCAACCAATGATGTCAGAAGACGGGCAGCGCTACCAAGGGGGGTGCTGCGTATCATTAGTAAGGAAAGTCACATCTCAGGGGCAGTGTAATGGACTCTAATGAGACACATTTTGTACGTGTTGAGTTCCACGTGGGCAAGGAGAAAAAGTCAGCCACCTTGTACAAATGCAGCATTACTGCTGTACAAGGTGGCTGTTATACATAGAAACACCTGGGGGGGGGGCCAGGGTCCCTTTAATTTCAGTTCAGGTGCCTGCGTGGCGTTTGCAGGTCACGTTGCCGGCTACACAGCAGGGGAACAGCTGGCGGTGCTGAACCACACTAACACATTGGCTGGTGTTTTTCTCTGTGGAGCTAGCACATCCGGGCCCCAACTGGCGGTGTTAGAGCCCAGGGTCAGCAGGAGGAGGAGAGGAGCAGAGTGTAGGCCGAAGCCTGCACTGGTGGCAGCTTTTGGTCTGTTGTGCCAGCGTGGCTTGTGCTGGACACGATGCCGGCTACACAGCAGGTGAACAGCTGGCGGTGCTGAACCCCACTAACACATTGGCGGGTGTTTTTCTCTGTGCAACTAGCACTTCGAGGCTCAAACTGGCGGTGTTAGAGCCCAGGGCCAGCAGGAGGAGGAGAGGAGCAGAGTTTAGGTCGAAGCCTAGTTGAACCAATTTCAAAGGTCACCTTTAACCCCCCCTCAGGTGTTACAAAGTATAAGAGCCACAACTTGTGCAGCATTAATGCTGCACAAGTCAATGGTTGCTCTATGAATTTTTCAACTTGCACACCCTGAATGAAACACGTACACAATTTAGCCCAGTATACAGTCAAACTGTTGTGGAGTCGTGAGTGACTTTTCTTTTTAAGGAGACGCAGCACAGGTGTCAAAATGTACAACTAGGTGCTGTGCGCATCCTCCTGAACGTTGTTATTTGCTGTACAGGAGTTTGCGCTCTTGTGTTATCCCTTGGCAATGCCCTGTGAACGCTGCCCGTCTTCTGACCTCATTTCATGTTGGCCGGTGCGGTTAGCGATGGCCATGAATCCCAGACCCACAGTGTGATTTCTAAAAGTCACACTGCGGGTCTGGAATTCCTGGCCTTGTGCAGTAAATATGTTCGCCGCTCACTCATGTCCTTACACCTGCTTCAGACTGGGCGGCCTCAGCTGAGCCCTTATCGCCTGCCACGGCCATGAGGCCGCACAGTCTGAAGAAGGCGGAAGGAGATGAGTTAAGACAGGCGAACATATGCACTGCACATGCCCATCAATCACACCCTCGCAGTCAAAATACATGAGACAACGAGGGGGGTTGTGTCGGGCAGGGCGGACGCACAGGCACAGCCAGCCAACCAATGATGTCAGAAGACGGGCAGCGCTACCAAGGGGGGTGCTGCGTATCATTAGTAAGGAAAGTCTCACCTCAGGGGCAGTGTAATGGACTCTAATGAGACACATTTTGTACGTGTTGAGTTCCACGTGGGCAAGGAGAAAACGTCAGCCACCTTGTACAAATGCAGCATTACTGCTGTACAAGGTGGCTGTTATACATAGAAACACCTGGGGGGGCCAGGGTCCCTTTAATTTCAGTTCAGGTGCCTGCATGGCGTTTGCAGGACACGTTGCCAGCTACACAGCAGGGGAACAGCTGGCGGTGCTGAAACCCACTAACACATTGGCGGGTGTTTTTCTCTGTGCAACTAGCACGTCCGGGCAAAAACTGGCGGTGTTAGAGCCCAGGGTCAGCAGGAGGAGCAGAGTGTAGGCCGAAGCCTACACTGGTGGCAGCCTATGTTCTGTTGTGCCAGCGTGGTTTGTGCTGGACACGTTGCCGACTACACAGCAGGGGAACAGCTGGCGGTGCTGAACCCCACTGACACATCAGCGAGTGTTTTTTCTGTGTAGACAACACTTCCAGGTGGCAACTGACAGTGTTGAAACCCAGGGAATCAAAGAGGAGCAGAGTGTAGGCCGAAGCCTGCAGTGGAGCAAGTTGAAAGGGAACCTTTAACCCCACCCCAGGCATTTGTTGCTGAAAGAGCCATCTTGTACAGCAGTAATACTGCACTTGGAAAATGGTGGCTCCTAAAATTATGCTCCTTGCATACGCTGAAGTACACACTCATACAATGTGTCCCCTCACACCGTTAAACCGTCCCGGAGGTGGGACTTACCTTTGTAATGTGACACGGCACAGCCGTCATTCCAACCCCCTTGGTGCCGTGCGCCACCTCCTCAACGTTGTTTGGTTCTGTCACGGAGCCCGCGCTGTAATGTTATCCCTTGGCCATGCACAGTTAGCGGTGCCCGTCTTCTGACATCATTTAGGTGTCAGGCTGGCAGTGCCTGTGCGTCCAAGCTGCCCGAGATCCAACCTCACAGTGTCATCTAATGTAATCCCACTGCGGGCCTGGGATCCATGGGCATGCGCAGTGCATATCATCGCCTCTCACTTCCCTCCTTCCTGCTTCTTCAGACTGTGCGGCGTCACGGCCGTGGCATGCTATTAGGGATCAGCTGACGCCGCCTAGTCTGAAGAAGCGTGAAGAAGGGGAGTGAGAGGCTAGTATATGCACTGCGCATGGCCATGGATACCAGGCCCACTGTGAGATCACATTAGACGACACTGCGAGGTGGGATTTCGGGCAGCGTGGACGCACAGGCGCAGCCAGGACGACAACAAATGATGTCAGAGGACGGGCAGCGCAAACTGTGCATGGCCAAGGGATAACATAACAGCGCAGGCTCCATGACGGAATCAAACAACGCTAAGGAGGCGGCGCACGGAGCCAAGGGGGTAGGAATGACAGCTGTGCTGCGTCACATTACAAAGGAAAGTCCCACCTCCGGGACGGTTGGACGGTGTGAGGGGACACCTTACATGAGTGTGTAGTTCAGCGTTTCCAAGGAGCATAATTTCAAGAGCGACCTTTTCTTGGGCAGTATTAGTGCTGCATAAGGTGGCTCTTTCAGTAACAAACGCCTAGGGGGGGGGACAGGTCCCCTTACATTTTAGTTGTGCCAGCGTGGCGGTCGCATGACACGTTGCCGGATACACAGCTGGGGATCAGCTGACGTTACTGAACCCCAATAACAGAGGAGCGACTGTTGACTGTGTAGACAGCACTTCCAGGCACCAACTGGCGGTGTTAGAGCCCAGGGACAGCAGGAGGAGCAGATTGGAGGTATTGCCGCACACACAGCTGGGGATCTGCTGACGTTACTGAACCCCAATAACAGAGGAGGGACTGTTGACTGTGCAGACAGCACTTCCAGGCACCAACTGGCGGTGTTAGAGCCCAGGGACAGCAGGAGGAGCAGATTGGAGGTATTGCCGCACACACAGCTGGGGATCAGCTGACGTTACTGAACCCCAATAACAGAGGAGCGACTGTTGACTGTGCAGACAGCACTTCCAGGCACCAACTGGCGGTGTTAGAGCCCAGGGACAGCAGGAGGAGCAGAGGAACAGAGTGTAGGCCGAAGCCTGATTGGAGCAAGTTGAAAGGGAACCTTTAACCCCCCCCCCCCCAAGACGTTTGTAGCTGAAAGAGCCATCTTGTGCAGCAAGGTGCAAAAGGAAAAGGTTGCTCTTTTAATTATGCTCCTTGCAAACACAGAAGTAAACACTAAAAATGTGTCCCCTTATACCGTAAAACCGTCCCGGAGGTGCGAATTTCCTTCATAATGGGACGCAGCACAGCTGTCATTCCTATCCCCTTGGTGCCGTGCGCTGCCTCCTCAGCGTTGTTTTAAGCTGTCACGGAGCCTGCGCTGTTCTGTTATCCCTTGGCCATGTCCAATTAGCGCTGCCTGTCTTCTGACATAATTTGGTGTCAGGCTGTCAGTGCCTGTGCGTCCATGCTGCTCCAGATCCCACCTCGCAGTGTCATCTAACGTAATCCCACTGCGGGCCTTGGATCCATGGGCATGCACAGTGCATATCCTCGACTCTCACTCCCCTCTTTCCCTCTTCAGACTGTGCGGTGTCACGGCCGTGGCATACTATTAGGGATCAGCTGACGGCGCACAGTCTAAAGAAGGGGAGGGAGATGAGCGAGAGCCCGAGGGGAAGATATGCACTGCGCATGCCCATGGATCCCAGGCCCGCAGTGTGATTCAATCAGAAGACACTGCGAGGCGGAATCTCGGGCAGCGCGGCCGCACAGGCGCAGCCAGCCTGACACCAAATTATGTCAGAAGACAGGCAGCGCAAATAGGGCATGGCCAAGGGATAACAGAACAGCGCAGGCTCCGTGACAGCTTAACACAACGCTGAGGAGGCAGCGCATGGCAGCAAGGGGGTAGGAATGACGGCTGTGCTGCGTCACATTACGAAGGAAAGTCCCAGCTCCGGGACAGTATAACGGTATCAGTGAACACATTTTATAAGTGTTAAGTTCTGCGTGTGCAAGGAGCTAAACTAATAGAGCTACCTTTTCCTTGTGCAGCATTACTGCTGCACAAGGTGGCTCTTTCAGTAACAAATGACGGGGGGGGGGGACAGGTTCCCTTACATTTAGGTTGTTGTGCCAGCGTGGCGGTCGCAGGACACATTGCCGGCTACACAGCTAGGGATCAGCTGACGTTACTGAAACCCAATAACACTGGGTCGTATGTTTTTACTGTGCAGCCTGCACTTCTGAGCCGCAACTGGCGGTGTTGAAGCCCAGGAATAGCAGTTCAGGTGGTAGAAAGATGAACACAGCAGGAGACCTGGATGACACCCAATTACTTAATCAGGCAGAGGAGTGGCAAATTCCTGCGAGATCCAGGCCTGGTTCATTTTCAGGAAAGTAAGTCGGTCAACGTTATCGGAGGATAGTCGCATGCGACGGTCTGTTAGTACACCACCTGCGGCACTAAAGACACGTTCCGATAAGACACTAGCCGCAGGGCAAGCCAGCACCTCCAATGCATACTGGCTTAGCTCTGGCCATGTATCCAGCTTAGAGACCCAAAACTTGAACGGGGAAGAGCCGTCTGGGAGTACAGTAAGAGGGCAAGCCATGTAGTCTGTCACCATCTGACGGAACCGTTGCCTCCTGCTGACTGGAGCCGCCGGTGATGGTGCAGACATTTGGGGCGGGCACACAAAAGTGTGCCAGAGTTGTGCCATACTGGGCTTGCCTTGGGCAGAGGCACTGCTTCTGCTCCCTCTTTGGGCAGAGCCTCCCCACTGCCTCGACGCACTGAGCTGCTTTGTAAAGCACTAGCAGCACTCCTCTCATTTGGACTGGAGAAGATGATGGAATTCACCAGTGTGTCGTGGTACTCCCGCAATTTACGCTCCCGGGTCAACGCTGGGATGAGGTTTTGGACGTTGTCCCGGTAGCGAGGATCGAGGAGGGTGAACACCCAATAATCAGGCATGTTGAGAATGTGGTCGATGCGGCGGTCGTTTCTCAGGCACTGCAGCATGAAATCCACCATGTGCTGTAGACTGCCAACTGGCCCAGAAACGCTGTCCCCTGCTTGAGACATGATCTCTGCCCGCTCGTCATCACCCCACCCTCGCTGTACACACTGACCACTGGACAATTGTGTCGCTCCCTCCTCTGGACGGAGCTCTTCCTCCTCCATTGACTCCTCCTCATCCTCCTCACAAAGTGGCCCCTGCGTACCCCTTTGTGAGGAACCACGTGGCGCTGACTCTCCAGAAGCTGATGGAAAAGGTGACTCCTCATCCTCCACCTCTTCCACAACATCATCCCTTAACCCTTGCAAAGTTTGCTGAAGCAGGCAGATAAGGGGGACAGTCATGCTGACTAGTGCATCATCTGCACTTGCCATCCGCGTGGAATAATCAAAAGGACGCAAAACCTGGCAGATGTCCTTCATAGTGGCCCACTCTGTGGTTGTGAAGTCTGATCGGCGCTGACTGCGACTTCTTTGCGCCTGATGCAGCTGGTACTCCATAACTGCTTGCTGCTGCTCACACAACCGCTCCAACATATGTAACGTGGAATTCCACCGGGTAGGTAGGTCACATATGATGCGGTGTTCCGGAAGGCGGAATCGGCGCTGCAGAGCAGCAATGCGGGATCTTGCCAAGCTGGAACGCCGCAAGTGAGCACACTCTAGGCGGACCTTGTGCAGCAGTGCATCAAGATCCGGATAGTCCCTCAGAAAACTCTGCACAACCAAATTGAGCACATGTGCCAGACATGGGATGTGAGTGAGGTTGCCAAGGGCCAAAGCTGCCACCAGATTTCGGCCATTGTCACACACTACCATGCCTGGCTGGAGATTCGCTGGCAGTAACCACACATCGCTCTCCTGCTTGATGGCATTCCAGAGCTCCTGCGCTGTGTGGCTTCGATTCCCCAATGAAACTAGTTTCAAGACGGCCTGCTGACGTTTGGCCACGGCTGTGCTCATGTCGGTCATAGGTAAACGTTCACGGGTCCATGTGGAGGTGGACTGTGACGGCTCCTGCAGAGATGATTCTGAGGAACTTGTGTAAGAGGAGGAGTCAATGCATACAGACTGGATTCCTGCAATCCTTGGAGTGGGCAGGACACGTCCTGCGCCACTCGCACGATCTGTACCTGGCTCAACAACATTAACCCAATGGGCAGTGAGGGAAACGTATCGCCCCTGTCCATGCTGACTGGTCCACGCATCGGTGGTGAGGTGGACCTTGCTACTGACGGCGTTCAGTAGCGCATGTTTTATGTTTCCCTCAACATGCCTGTGCAGGGCAGGGACAGCTTGCTTGCTGAAGTAAAAGCGGCTGGGCACCTTGTACTGTGGAACTGCCAATGCCATCAAGTCACGGAAGCTGTCAGTCTCCACCAGCCTGAATGAGAGCATTTCCAGGGACAACAGTTTGGCAATGCCTGCATTCAGAGCCTGTGCTCGGGGGTGGTTGGCCGAGAATGCCCGCCTTTTCTCCCATGCCTGTACTACCGATGGCTGTAGACTAGGCTGGGAGTGTGAGGATGACTGGGAAGGTGGTGCTGTGGGTGGAATTACACAAGGTCTCTGGACAACAGTGCCAGAGGTTCTTCCATGGCGATCCTGGGAGGAAGCCAAACCAGCTGTGCGTGAGCTGGAGGAAGAGGCAACACGAGCTGAAGAGGTGGTAGCTGCCGCTGTTGGTTGGCCTACATCTTCAGTGTGTTTCTGTAACTCCACCGCGTGCCTGGTCCGCACATGTTTCCACATATTTGTGGTATTGAGGTTGCTGACACTTTTACCTCTTTTGACTTTCTGATGACACAGCTTGCATTTGACAAAACAAATGTCATCTGCAACTGTGTCAAAAAAGGACCAGGCACTGCAAGTCTTGGGAGCGCCCTTTTTGGCTTTGGAAAGAGACAGGCTCCTAACGGGTGCAAAAATGGAGGCTACAGGCTCCGCAGTCTTCCCCCTCCCTCTCCCTCTTTGGCCCGAAAGGGGAATCTCTTCCTCTGAGCTGCTCCCACCACCTTCCTGTTCCTCACGCCACGATGGGTCAAGGACCTCATCATCTCCACTACCCTCTGCCACCAACTGCTCCTCCTGGGTAGTCTCGGCAGCACAGTACGCACCAGAAAGCGGCACCTGAGTTTCATCATCAGATGCGTACTGCGCTGTGGTCACCGCAGGCACTGGCCCACCCGCCTCTTCAGAGTCAGAGAGACAAAGCTGTTGGGCATCACTGCACACTGCCTCTTCTTCCATTTCTCCAATGCTGCTTGGCTGGCCCCCTGTTTCCAAGCCAAGAGATTCAGAGAACAGAAGTAGAGACGGCTCCTGTCCTGGGCTCTCTGACTGCCTGGCCAATTTGGCAGGTGGTGAAGAGACAGATGGCTGCTCTCCAGTGCTCTGTGCCTGAGAGGATGTGGCACTAACTGAAGTCGATGCCGAGGCGTTAGCTGCCATCCACCCGACAACGGCTTCAATTTGATCTTCACGCAGCAGCGGTGCACGGCGCTCTCCGACAAAGCTGCGCATGAAGGACTGTTCCCTGCTGAAACTGAGTGACGACGAGTCACCGGTGCCCGCAGCAGGCACAGAATCACCACGTCCTCTCCCTGCTTTTCTCCCTGCTCCGCGCCCACGCCCACGTGCCTTACTCCCTGCCCTCTTCATCTTGGTTGACAGATAAAGATAAGCAG
This sequence comes from Ranitomeya imitator, assembly GCF_032444005.1. Classification (NCBI taxonomy): domain Eukaryota; kingdom Metazoa; phylum Chordata; class Amphibia; order Anura; family Dendrobatidae; genus Ranitomeya; species Ranitomeya imitator. The sequence continues at coordinate 669,684,236 of NC_091282.1, forward strand.
AAAAGTACTAAGGCCTTAGTGTGCTTATTCCTGAAATGCTCCTCCTAACAGGTGTAAGAAACACTAATGTTGTAAAGTGTGGACTAAACTTTATTATTTTTCAAATGTGGCCTACACAAGTGTTAAGTGGTGTTTGGTGAACTTTACTTTTTTTTTTCTGCAAATCGGACTACAGAGCAAGTTTAACTCACACGGGGACCGTGCAGACAGCCGTAAACGGCGCTGCAAGGCCCAAAAACCCTCCTCTAGGTTATCCTATGTAGTGTTTTTCCACTATTTAGCTGGAGACGGGTGGAAAGACACTAATAGGAAATTTTTTTTAAAATTTTAAACAGGCTGCTCTATTTGAAAAAAAGGAAAATTTTTTTCAAGGTATGAGGCAGTAACGAACCCTGAGCTGAATCCAACCGGCTATGGCTTATGTAAGACTCATGCTGGTGTGGTAGATGGAGGCAGGTATATCTCGCCCAGGTGTTTGTCCTATGTGAACTAGGCCACTCAGTATCTTCAGGGTGCTAATGGGTTAATGATTGCAGGAATAAAAGATGACCAGCTGGGTGTTTCCAGTGTCTGCCTGGGGCACACAGATTGCCTGCCTGTGTGGGACAAACGTGAGTGAAGAGCTCTGCTCAAGAATGGTGTGATGTTAGCTGGGTGGGAGAAGCCCCCCCAGTTGTTGAGATAGCAACGTATTTTGTTTAGTTAGTGCCGGACAGGCTAGGATTTATTTTTATGTTTTGTTTTTTGTGTTGCTTTCACGTTAATAAATCTGACCTGAGGTCAGCCTGCTCAGAAACCTGCTGTACGCCTCAGATTCAATGCACAAACCACGTGTCCTTTGACCCCAGCAAAGGCGATCCCAGAGTGTTTTGTCACATTGTGGTGGAGAACGCGGGCATACCGTGGCACAGGCGACAGCATGGAAGACGTGGTGAAAGCCTTAGTACAGTCCACTGCCGTACAGCAGCAGGCCACTGCCGCACAGCACGAAGCTAATCGCTTGATGGCCGCACAGCTGAAGGAGTTACTGGACATGACGGTTGCAGACCGCCAACTTCTCCAACAGGTGGCGCAGCGCCTGGTGAGCATGCCTGATGCTGACCCAGAGGCAGAGTCCAGAAGGATCCATGTGAGTCGATACTGGCAAAAGCTGACTGCAGAAGATGACGTCGAGGCATACCTGACAACGTTTGAGCGGACGGCATTGAGAGAGAAGTGGCCGAAGGCACGATGGGCCGATTTGATTGCCCCGTTTCTCTCCGGCGAGGCCCAAAAAGCTTACCATGATTTGGACCTGGAGGTCGCTCAGGACTTTGAGAAGCTGAAAGCTGAGATCCTGGCCCGGCTGGGTGTGACGACGGCTGTCCGTGCACAGAGGGTACATCAGTGGACATACCAGCAAGATAAACCGGCACGGTCTCAGATGTTCGACCTGATCTACTTGACAAAGAAATGGCTGCAACCCGAGGTACTGACAATACCCGAAATAATCCAGCGGGTTGTCCTGGACAAGTACCTGAGAGTACTACCCCCAGCGCTGAAAAGGTGGGTAAGCCAAGGAAATCCCACGACAGCGGATCAACTTGTGGAGTTGGTCGAGCGTTATTCCGTGGCAGAAGGACTTCCCGACGACACCGCCAACCCCCGGTCTGTGCCTCCTCCTCGTGGAACCGGTAAGACTGTTCCAGGGACCACGGGTGAAGGAAAATCGCTTAAAACTGTGGGGGAGGAGTCCGGGACTGCTCGCACTCCGAGACCAAGAGTATTGGACGGTGGTCTCAGTAGGGGACCTGTTAGGTGTTTCCGCTGCCATGAGAAGGGTCATGTTTCTGGGAACTGTCCTGTTACCGCTGAACCCATGCAGTGCGACGTTATAGACTCTAGAAAACGCATGTCTTTGGTTACACAGCTAGTGAGTGTGAATGCGGGTCAAAATGATACAGTGAAACACCTGTGTGAATTATCTGTTGATGGGAAAAATGTTGTGGCATTACTAGACTCTGGAAGTGTGGTGACTCTGGTGAAAGCTAGTCTGGTGGCACTTCCGTCTGGTCCGTCTGACAAGTTTTCTGTGACGTGTGTGCATGGTGACACCCGCTCGTACTTAACAGCGGTCATATGGATTTCTACTCCCTATGGGTCAGTGCAGCACAAAGTGGGACTCGTTCCCGCATTGTTACAGGATGTAATCCTGGGCAGGGATTTTCCCTATTTCTGGCAGTTGTGGGAGAATCAGTTGCTCCTTCACGGTAGCTGTACCCGTGAATCTTCTCCCATGCCATCTGGAGGTCCCGAGTCCCTAGAGGAGACCCCACAGGAAGATATTGCTGGGGAGGTTGGTGAATCTAACCTTCAGTACCCCTTCTCCGTCATGGCGGGGGAAACAGAGGAAACTGAGGAACCTCAGCGAGAGGCGGAGGCAGACAGCCATCCGGCACCCTGCCTGCCAGATTTGGGAGTCCAGGTGGATGACTTCCACAGCGAGCAAATGAAAGATCCTACCCTGACTCCGGCTAGGAAAAATGTAAAAATGATAGATGGGGTACCCGTAGAACCTGACACTAGGCTAGCGTACCCGTATATGGTTCTTGAAAATGATTTGCTCTACCAGGTAGAAAAAAAAGGGGAAGACACAGTGCAACGGTTAGTGGTACCCAAACCTTATCGGCGGAAGGTACTGGATTTGGCCCACGGACATATAATGGGGGGACATCTGGGGGTACAGAAAACCACAGAAAGGATATTGCATTGTTTTGTGTGGCCTGGAATACATTGTGATGTGCGTAACTATTGTGAGTCCTGTCCAGAGTGCCAAATCGCGGCCCCTAAATCTCAGTTCCGTAGCCCTTTGGTACCCCTTCCTATCATCGGGGTCCCTTTTGAGAGAATTGGGATGGATTTGGTTGGGCCCCTTCCCCGATCCGCACGTGGGCACCAACATATCCTCGTCATCGTGGACTATGCCACTCGTTACCCGGAAGCCGTCCCTTTGCGTAACACAGCTACCTAGACGATCGCCAAGGAATTGGTACAAGTGTTTAGTCGGGTGGGAATTCCAAAACAGATACTCACCGACCAGGGGACTCCCTTTATGTCGAGGGTAATGAAGGAGCTCTGCAGGCTCTTACAAACAGACCCGTTGCGTACGTCTGTCTATCACCCTCAAACAGATGGCCTGGTTGAGCGCTTCAACAAAACCTTAAAACAGATGCTCCGGAAGGCGATAGACAAAGATGGGAAGAACTGGGATTACTTGTTACCCTATTTGCTGTTTGCCATTAGGGAAGTTCCCCAGTCTTCCACAGGGTTTTCGCCTTTCGAACTGTTGTACGCCCGTCGTCCCCGGGGACTGCTGAACGTCGCAAAAGAAACCTGGGAAGGTCAAGTCACTCCCTTTAAAACGGTGATCGACCATGTAACACAAATGCAGGATCGTATTGCCGCTGTCATGCCCATTGTTAGGGACCATATGTTACAGGCCCAGGGAGCCCAGAGGCAAAGTTATGATAGAGGCGCTAAGGTCCGTACATTTGCACCCGGCGATAGGGTGTTGGTCCTAATCCCTACGGTGGATAGTAAATTCCTGGCGAAATGGCAGGGCCCATTTGAGGTCCGAGAAAGAGTTGGTGAAGTGAACTATAAAGTGTACCAGCCGGGTAAGAGAAAACCGGAACAGATTTATCATGTGAATCTGATAAAATCCTGGAAAGACCGCTCTGCCCTAACGGCGGATCTGCCCCGTCCGGTTTGTTCACCTACTGTACCAGAGGTGCAGGTTGCTGAGACTCTCTCAGAACGACAAAAATCTGAGGTTAAGCAATTTTTGTTACAGAACCGACAGTTTTTCTCCGAAAAACCTGGCCGGACTAAGTTGGTGAAACATGAGATTGTCACAGAGCCTGGCGTCACTGTTCATGTGAAGCCCTACCGGATTCCGGAAGCCCGCCGTGAAGCTGTCTCCCGGGAAGTGATGGCAATGTTGGACTTAGGAGTCATTGAGGAGTCACACAGCGCCTGGTCCAGTCCAATTGTGTTGATACCTAAACCGGATGGCTCCATCCGGTTTTGTAATGACTTTAGGAAACTGAATGCAGTTTCTAAATTTGATGCGTACCCTATGCCCCGGGTCGATGAGTTGATCGACCGGCTTGGTAAAGCCCGATACATTACGACCCTGGATTTAACAAAGGGGTACTGGCAGATTCCTCTGGCCGAGGCGGCCAGAGAGAAGACGGCATTTGCTACACCGGAAGGTCTGTTCCAGTATGTCTATATGCCGTTTGGACTTCACGGAGCTCCCGCAACGTTCCAGAGATTGATGGATCGAGTCTTGAGGCCTCACAGACAGTACGCTTCTGCCTACCTGGATGACATCGTAATTTACAGCATGGACTGGGAAACTCATCTCCAGAAGGTACAAGCGGTGATTGATGACCTGCGAGATGCAGGTTTAACGGCAAACCCCAAGAAATGCCACATCGGGCTTGAAAAAGCCCGATACTTGGGCTACGTGATTGGCCGAGGAGTGGTTAAACCCCAGATCGACAAAATACAGGCAATTCAGGGCTGGCCACAACCAGTGAACAAGAAACAAGTGCAGGCTTTCCTGGGGATTGCCGGCTATTATCGCCGGTTCATACCCAATTTTGCAGCCATGGCTACTCCCTTGACGGATCTTACCAAGGGGAAGGGTTCCGTCATGGTAAAATGGACCTCAGCTGCTGAAGAGGCCTTCCACAGCCTGAAACGGGCTTTGTGCTCTCAGCCCGTACTAGTGACTCCTGATTTCAGCAGCGAGTTTGTGGTACAAACTGATGCCTCTGATACTGGTGTCGGAGCTGTACTTTCCCAGGTGAGGGACGGAGTCGAACACCCGGTCCTCTATCTCAGTCGGAAACTGAATGTACATGAGCAGAGGTATGCAGTGGTTGAAAAAGAGTGCCTAGCCATTAAATGGGCTCTCGACTCCCTCAAGTATTACCTGGCTGGTAGGAAGTTTAGGCTGGTCACAGACCATGCCCCTCTCAAGTGGATGCACCTCCACAAGGACCGTAATAGTCGGGTAACCCGGTGGTTCTTTGCCCTGCAGGCTTACTCTTTTACGGTGGAGCACCGACCTGGGGTGCAGATGGGGAACGCCGATGCCCTATCCCGAGTGCACTGTTTCAAAAGTGTTCTTGCTCGACCGGAGTGGTCTGAGCAAGGGGGGGGGGGGGATATGTAAGACTCATGCTGGTGTGGTAGATGGAGGCAGGTATATATCGCCCAGGTGTTTGTCCTATTTGAACTAGGCCACTCAGTATCTTCAGGGTGCTAATGGGTTAATGATTGCAGGAATAAAAGATGACCAGCTGGGTGTTTCCAGTGTCTGCCTGGGGCACACAGATTGCCTGCCTGTGTGGGACAAACGTGAGTGAAGAGCTCTGCTCAAGAATGGTGTGATGTTAGCTGGGTGGGAGAAGCCCCCCCAGTTGTTGAGATAGCAACGTATTTTGTTTAGTTAGTGCCGGACAGGCTAGGATTTATTTTTATGTTTTGTTTTTTGTGTTGCTTTCACGTTAATAAATCTGACCTGAGGTCAGCCTGCTCAGAAACCTGCTGTACGCCTCAGATTCAATGCACAAACCACGTGTCCTTTGACCCCAGCAAAGGTGATCCCAGAGTGTTTTGTCACATTGCACACAGACTACAGGGCGAGCTGCGCTCACAACGAGACCGTGCAGACAGCCGTAAACGGCGCTGCAAGGCCCAAAAACCCTCCTCTAGGTTATCCTATGTAGTGTTTTTCCACTATTTAGCTGGAGACGGGTGGAAAAACAGTAATAGGAAATTTTTTTTTAAATTTTAAACAGGCTGCTCTATTTGAAAAAAAGGAACATTTTTTTCAAGGTATGAGGCAGTAACGAACCCTGAGCTGAATCCAACCGGCTATGGCTGCACACAGACTACAGGGCGAGCTGCGCTCACACCGAGACCGTGCAGACAGCCGTAAACGGCGCTGCAAGGCCCAAAAACCCCCCTCTAGGTTATCCTATGTAGTGTTTTTCCACTATTTAGCTGGAGACGGGTGGAAAAACACTAATAGGAAATTTTTAAAAAAATTTTAAACAGGCTGCTCTATTTGAAAAAAAGGAAAATTTTTTTCAAGGTATGAGGCAGTAACGAACCCTGAGCTGAATCCAACCGGCTATGGCTGCACACAGACTACAGGGCGAGCTGCGCTCACACCGAGACAGTGCAGACAGCCGTAAACGGCGCTGCAAGGCCCAAAAACCCTCCTCTAGGTTATCCTATGTAGTGTTTTTCCACTATTTAGCTGGAGACGGGTGGAAAAACACTAATAGGAATTTTTTTTTTAAATTTTAAACAGGCTGCTCTATTTGAAAAAAAGGAAAATTTTTTTCAAGGTATGAGGCAGTAACTAACCCTGAGCTGAATCCAACCGGCTATGGCTGCACACAGACTACAAGGCGAGCTGCGCTCACACCGAGACCGTGCAGACAGCCGTAAACGGCGCTGCAAGGCCCAAAAACCCTCCTCTAGGTTATCCTATGTAGTGTTTTTCCACTATTTAGCTGGAGACGGGTGGAAAAACACTAATAGGAAATTTTTTAAAAAATTTTAAACAGGCTGCTCTATTTGAAAAAAAGGAAAATTTTTTTCAAGGTATGAGCCAGTAACGAACCCTGAGCTGAATCCAACCGGCTATGGCTGCACACAGACTACAGGGCGAGCTGCGCTCACACCGAGACCGTGCAGACAGCCGTAAACGGCGCTGCAAGGCCCAAAAACCCTCCTCTAGGTTATCCTATGTAGTGTTTTTCCACTATTTAGCTGGAGACGGGTGGAAAAACAGTAATAGGAAAATTTTTTTTAAATTTTAAACAGGCTGCTCTATTTGAAAAAAAGGAACATTTTTTTCAAGGTATGAGGCAGTAACGAACCCTGAGCTGAATCCAACCGGCTATGGCTGCACACAGACTACAGGGCGAGCTGCGCTCACACCGAGACCGTGCAGACAGCCGTAAACGGCGCTGCAAGGCCCAAAAACCCCCCTCTAGGTTATCCTATGTAGTGTTTTTCCACAATTTAGCTGGAGACGGGTGGAAAAACACTAATAGGAAATTTGAGAAAAAATGTGCAGCAGGCTGCACTATGAGCAAAAAAAGACAACTGTGTGAGGCAGTGTGAACCCCCCCTGAGCTGAATACAACCGGGTATATGGCTGCACACAGACTACAGAGTGAGCTGCACACACACACACACACACACACAGAGACCTTGCAGAACGCTGTTAAAACAGCGCTGCAAGGCAAGAGCAAGGTGAACAGTGAAGAACACACAGCGTTTTGCTAAATTAGCCTTGGGAAAGGAAAATAAAGCAATTAGCTATCTCAACTGGCCCTCAGTTAGAACACAGCGTCCTGTCCCTAACTGAAATCACAGCAGAGTGAGCGCAAAATGGCGGCAGCGTTTTTTTTTATAGTGCATGGTGCCATCAGTTCAGCATCCACTCACAGCCTTGCCAGTAGTTACATGCCCACCATGCTAAACAGGATATGCCCACACTTCCATTCATTCCTCATTGGCTGCTGCGTGCAGTTTGAATTCCGGGAACTTCCGATTCTGGTATCCGATACGCGGGAAGTATCAGAATTCGGTATCGGAATTCCGATACCGCAAGTATCGGCCGATACCCGATACTTGCGGTATCGGAATGCTCAACACTAGTGATGATGCTAAGCTGAGGAAGATGGAAAAAATGGGTGTGGAGTGGGTGCTCTCATCCGCTGGCCTCATTATTCACTGCGCCTTGCACCAACCACCACCTACACTCTGGGAAGCCCTGGGGACATACTTCACCTGTGGGAAGGTATACCATCTAGCTGCCATAACATCACCCCAGCGGACCCCTAAGCAGCATCGGTCACCCTGACTGAATACCACAGGTGGCGTCACGAACACTATCCTATACATCACTATTCCCCTTTTTATTGGACGCCCCTCATAGGGCCACAGACCGGGTCAAGCCACCGTGACATCCCCACCGAGCGCAGAAGAAGGGCCCGGATCCGAGTACCCCATAGCCCTACCGTGGGGGCAATCCATAAACAATAGTGATGTGATCATGTAGCACTACTTGACCATTCAATCTATTTGCACAGTCTTTCCCTCTCTGCTTTAGAAGTCATCAGGCTGGTTCCAGATTTCAATGTATAATTAACATATCAGCACACATCAATAAACAACGATAAACACACACTATGTACAAGTCACTATTACAGACTTACAGAGTATGTTAAACGGTTTATCAGTTTGCAAGTCTGTCTTCTTGAACCACCAGACATAAACACTTAAATCCACAAGCCAATGTACAGATGAAAAGTCAGTTCTTATTGGTTTGCAAAAACATAGCTGTCTGGGTAATTAAGATATACTCTTGTTTCTTCACAATGGGCATTGCAGAAAATTGGATGATGATGAGGCGCTCTTGATGGTATTTGAGAGGGTGGGGGACCATGAGAGGCTGTCTCCAGTGCAGTGAGCAGAGATTCTGGAGCATTAGCTGACCAGAGAACCACTGAAGGCGTACTTTGATCTGTCCCTTCAGGATGCCTTGGAGTATGACAAATTCAAGGTGGAGATCTTGGCTCGGTTGGCTGTGACCCTGCCAGTCAGTGCACAATGGGTGAACCACTGTGAATATCACAGGGACATACCTCCTAGGTCCCAGATGTTTGACCTACTGCACTTGGTGCAAAAATGACTACAGCCAGAGATAGGTTCCTCAGCTCAGATGATGGAACAGGTGGTGATGGACTGGATCATCCAATCTCTGCCATAGCCGCTTCAATGCTGGGTTGCCCAGGGAGATACCAGGAATGCAGACTACCTGGTGGGCCTAGTAGAGAGGTACTGTGTAATTGAAAATTCCTTAGGCAATCAAGGGAATCTAAGAACCCCTTTCACTGGGGCTGATGAGGAAAAGGAGGTTAAACGCTCACCTTTGGGGCCTCCAAAACCGAAGGAGGGATCAGAACTGGGTTCAAGTGCTACAATTTGGAACTTTATATGTTGGTGATGTTGCGCCCTTGGGGTATATATCATCCAATTGTCCCCTGATCACAGAGCCAATAGACTGCAGCATAGGCCGGTGCTGCTCGTACTTCGCCCACCTTGTCTACAGCATTGTTCCTAGGGTCTGGATTCTGGGAGTTGGGAACCACCCACCCAACTCAGGGACTTAGGTGAAAAAAGACTTGTGGAAAAGTAAGGGTTCACCCTAGAATCAAGACCTGGTAGTTATTTTCCACAGTTGGGCCAGGAAAAATAACGTTCCACAGGGCACAAGGTGCTTGATCCCGGGGGGGATAGTTTGTTGACCAGCATCATCTGGATAGTTGGTTGACCAGCGTAATTGGGTACAGGTTTTGGTTCTCACGGTGGAGAGGAAATTACTAGGAAAGTGGCAAGGTCCCTATGAGGTTGTAGAAAGGGTTGGAGAGGTCCACTATAAAATTCACTGCCTAGTAAATGCGGATGGTCTCTCAAGGGACCACGGTGTGTTGATGGAAGGTGCCCAGTCCCCAGTTTTCGGCAGAGGGGGAGGGGATATAGACAGGGAATAAGATGACGACTGCTGCCTTCAGTTTCGGAACAGAGTGGATGTGTCATCAAGGTAACTGGCCTTAGTGGTGTGACACCTGAAAATGACTCCAGCATTGATAGGGTGCTAAGAGGTTTTGGTTTAGTGGAGCAATACGGGTTCAGGTGTCAGGAAAGTTTTTTAAGTGATTGGCAGGACCGGTCATTCCTATCCTCCAATCCAGGAAGTTCAGCTGGAGTTGACTTAAAGTTGGAGTTAAAAGGGCAGCACGGCTGCTCATAACTGTCTGGCTGCGGAGGTGCAAGCACCTCTGAACCTTACGTGTGAGTGAAGGAACACATAGAAAACACCTTAAAAGGTGTCCAAAAGCTGACAAACTGCTCAGAAGACACAACAAACACATGGAAAAGTCACAACTACATATAGTCATGCGAAAAGAAAAGAGGTGGAGGAGTAAAAGAAGGAGGAGACACAGATATAGGCATGTCATGCCCTTCTAAAATCAAGAAAAGCTGGAGTAAAAATCTAAAATCACTCTGCCAACACCCAGACGTCTTGACAAAAAAAAACAAAAAAAAAACATATCTTTAGGTAGGATGGTGAATGGTCCATTCAGAACACTTTCCTTAGAAGACGTAGTGGTACCCCCGTTGGGAGTTGTGCCAAAAAATGAACCCAATAAATTCAGACTAATCCACCTTTTGTCATATCCAAGGGGCAGGTCAGTAAACGACAACATCGATGCAGAACCAAGTACAGTACTATGTACTGTACCTCCTTTGACGAGGCAATCAGGCGGGTCAAGTAGTTGGTAAGGGGCACCCTAATGGCCAAAACAGACATTGAGGGGGCGTTCCGGTTACTACCTGTGCCTCCAAATAGTGTCCTCCCATTGGGCTGCTTCTGCGAAGGAGCATACTACATAGATCGCTGTTTGCCCATGGGGTGCTCCATATCCTGCTCACTATTTGAGGTATTTAGTTGCTTCCTCGAATGTGTCGTCATGGACGTTTGTAAGGCGGCACATATTATCCATTACCTCGACAACTTCTTATGCCTGGGCCCAAAAGATTCGCCACAGTGTGAAAACACGCAGTAGTCCACCTGTGAGAAGGAGAGAGCTGGAGGGAGAGTGGACACCCCAGAGCCGAGGGATTAGATTGAGAAAGGAAGAAGGCGGGGTAGCTTGCTTCATGGGTGGGGTACTCTGCTGAGTAGCAGAAATTGCTACTAGGCCCAAAAGTATTTCCTGGGCCAGATGCCGTTAAAAAATAGTACTTAGGTAAACAGGCGGTGTAGATTGCTTCATGGGTGAAGTACGCTGCTGAATAGCACCAAATTCTACTAGGCCCAAAAGGATTTCCTGGGCTAGATGCCGTTAAAAAATAGTACTTAGGTAAACAGGCGGTGTAGCTTGCTTCATGGGTGGGGTACGCTGCTGAGTAGCACTAAATTCTACTAGGCCCAAAAATATTTCCTGGGCTAGATGCCGTTACACAATAGTAGTTAGGTAAACAGGCGGTGTAGCTTGCTTCATGGGTGGGGTATGCTGCTGAATAGCACTAAATTCTACTAGGCCCAAAAGGATTTCCTGGGCTAGATGCCGTTACAAAATAGTATTTAGGTAAACAGGCGGTGTAGCTTGCTTCATGGGTGTAGTACGCTGCTGAGTAGCACCAAATTCTAATAGGCCCAAAAAGATTTCCTGGGCCAGATGCCGTTAAAAAGAGTACTTATGTAAACAGGCGGTATAGCTTGCTTCATGGGTGGGGTACACTGCTGAGTAGCAGAAATTGCTACTAGGCCCAAAGTATTGCCTGGCCTAGATGCAGTTAAAAATTAGTAATTAGATAAACAGGGGGTGTAGCTTGCTTCATGGGTGGGGTACTCTGCTGAGTAGCACAAAATTCTACTAGGCCCAAAAGGATTTCCTGGGCTAGATGCCGTTAAAAAAATAGTGCTTAGATAAACAGGCGGTGTAGCTTGCTTCATGGGTGGTGTGCTCTGCTGAGTAGCACAAAATGCTACTAGGCCCAAAAGGATTTCCTTGGCTAGATGCAGTTAAAAATTAGTAATTAGATAAACAGGCGGTGTAGCTTGCTTCATGGGTGGGGTACTCTGCTGAGTAGCACAATATGCTACTAGGCCCAAAAGGATTTCCTGGACTAGATGCCGTTAAAAAATAGTACATAGATAAACAGACGGTGCAGCTTGCTTCATGGGTGGTGTACTCTGCTGAGTAGCACAAAACGCTACTAGGTCCAAAAGGAATTCCTGGGCTACATACCGTTACAAAATAGTAGTTTGGTAAACAGGCGGTGTAGCTTGCTTCATGGGTGGGGTATGCTGCTCAGTAGCACTAAATTCTACTAGGCTCAAAAGGATTTCCTGGGCTAGATGCCGTTACAAAATAGTAGTTAGGTAAACAGGCGGTGTAGCTTGCTTCAAGGGTGGGGTACGCTGCTGAGTAGCACTAAATTCTACTAGGTCCAAAAGGATTTCCTGGGCCAGATGCCGTTAAAAATAGTACTTAGGTAAACAGGCGGTGGGTGGCTGGGCTACTCTGCTGAGTAGCAGACACTGAAGCTTTGGAGCAGACCTCTGAATCCCAGGCCATAGTATGAGTAAACAACTCTGCAGACGACCCCACCCACCTGGAATTGACGAAAGCAACGTCATGTAAAACTGTAAAACTCAGCAAGGGGACTAAATAAAGAGTCTCAATTTTTTCCAAAAATTCGGCCACAGACACCACTTAAGTGGCATCAATTTCGCCAGAGTTTTTTTTAAACGGTTGGTGAGGTGATTTTCAAAAATCATCAAGCTTTTAGTCTCCCCAAGATGACACAGGGGTAGAAAAGTCCTTGCGGATCCAGGATTTGTTCATCTTGATTAACGTTAGTCTGTCTACATTGTCACTGGACAGCCGCGTGCGCTTATCTGTCAGCACACCACCAGCAGCGCTGAACACACGTTCAGAGAGAACGCTGGCTGCGGGGCACGACAAGATCTCCAAGGCGTGAGTGGCGAGGTCAGGCCATTTTTCAAGATTGGAAGCCCAAAATGAGCAAGGGTCCAGTTCCACAGTCATGGCATCCATGTTAACTTGGAGATACTCTTGCACCATCCTCTCTAGACGTTGGCTGTGCGTCAGACTTCTTGTCTCCTCTGGCCTTGCAAAGGATGGTCTAAAAAAATCTTGAAACGATTGGAAAAAATTGCTGTTACTACCAGATACGATGTTACTGTTACGGTTTGAGTGATGAGTGACTCGATAGTCCCACGGTTGGCAAGTTAGAACTCAGAGATTCACTACGTGCACCACCGGTGTTTTGTGGAAAAGCAGATGTTAGATTCTGTAACAGTCTCTGCTGATACTCCTGCATGAGTGAATCCCTTTCTATGGCAGGAATTATTTCGACAAATTTACTTTTGTACCGGGGAACTAAGAGTGTGGCAACCCAGTAGTCGGCATTACTTCGGATTCTGACAATCCGAGGGTCATGTTGCAGGTAGTGCAGCAAGAAGGCACTCATGTGTCTTGCGCATCCAGGAGGACCAAGTCCTTGTTGTCTTGGTGGTGGCGAGGTGAGAATCATGCTTCCTTCGTCTGCCCTCTCCCCCCAACCTCGCACAACAGAAATTTGATCAAGGTCTCCCTCGGCTGATGAGTCTTCCATGCCCAGCGCCAGTTCGTCATCCACTTCTTCCTCGCCTCCTGCACCTTCCTCAACAGTTTGGCTGCTACCATACCCCCTCGGTAATCCCTCTCCCCCAGCCTCCATTGCCAGCCACCTTGGTGCTTCCAACCTTCTTGACCTTGGAGATATTATCCCTTCCGCAAACAACTCCTCCTGTTCCTCTTCCTCCTCTTGTTCCATGACCTGACTCCGAACACTGTTTAAGGTGTGCTCCAGCATGTAAATCACCAGAATGGTCATGCTGATAATGGCATCGTCAGCACTAAACATCTTCGTTGCTATTTCAAAACTGTGCAGAAGGGTGCATAGGTCCCTGATCTGAGACCACTCCTGCAGCGTGATTTGCCCCACCTCTTGATTTCATTGGCCCAGGCTATACGTCATAACGTATTGCACCAGGGCTCGTCGCTGCTGCCACAGTCACTGCAACATGTGCAGAGTTGAATTCCACCGTGTGGGCACATCGCATTTCAGCCGTAGAACTGGCAGGCCCAACGACTTCTGTAGAGATGTAAGTCGATGAGCTGCGGGATGCGAATGGCGGAAGTAAGCACACAGCGACCGTGCCCTCTGCAGAAGCCCATCTAGTCCGGGATAGTGGGATAAAAATTGCTGGACAACGAGGTTCAAAATGTGAACCATACAAGGCACGTGTGTGACATTGCCCCGGCGAAGGGCCGCAGCCAGGTTTGCAGCATTGTCGCACACCGCCTTCCCTGGCTGCAGGTTACATAGTAACATAGTAACATAGTTAGTAAGGCCGAAAAAAGACATTTGTCCATCCAGTTCAGCCTACAGTATATTCCATCATAATAAATCCCCAGATCTACGTCCTTCTACAAAACCTAATAATTGTATGATACAATATTGTTCTGCTCCAGGAAGACATCCAGGCCTCTCTTGAACCCCTCGACTGAGTTCGCCATCAACACCTCCTCAGGCAAGCAATTCCAGATCCTCACTGCCCTAACAGTAAAGAATCCTCTTCTATGTTGGTGGAAAAACCTTCTCTCCTCCAGACGCAAAGAATGCCCCCTTGTGCCCGTCACCTTCCTTGGTATAAACAAATCCTCAGCGAGATATTTGTATTGTCCCCTTATATACTTATACATGGTTATTAGATCGCCCCTCAGTCGTCTTTTTTCTAGACTAAATAATCCTAATTTCGCTAATCTATCTGGGTATTGTAGTTCTCCCATCCCCTTTATTAATTTTGTTGCCCTCCTTTGTACTCTCTCTAGTTCCATTATATCCTTCCTGAGCACCGGTGCCCAAAACTGGACACAGTACTCCATGTGCGGTCTAACTAGGGATTTGTACAGAGGCAGTATAATGCTCTCATCATCCAGACCTCTTTTAATGCACCCCATGATCCTGTTTGCCTTGGCAGCTGCTGCCTGGCACTGGCTGCTCCAGGTAAGTTTATCATTAACTAGGATCCCCAAGTCCTTCTCCCTGTCAGATTTACCCAGTGGTTTCCTGTTCAGTGTGTAATGGTGATATTGATTCCTTCTTCCCATGTGTATAACCTTACATTTATCATTGTTAAACCTCATCTGCCACCTTTCAGCCCAAGTTTCCAACTTATCCAGATCCATCTGTAGCAGAATACTATCTTCTCTTGTATTAACTGCTTTACATACTTTTGTATCATCTGCAAATATCGATATTTTACTGTGTAAACCTTCTACCAGATCATTAATGAATATGTTGAAGAGAACAGGTCCCAATACCGACCCCTGTGGTACCCCACTGGTCACAGCGACCCAGTTAGAGACTATACCATTTATAACCACCCTCTGTTTTCTATCACTAAGCCAGTTACTAACCCATTTACACACATTTTCCCCCAGACCAAGCATTCTCATTTTGTGTACCAACCTCTTGTGCGGCACGGTATCAAACGCTTTGGAAAAATCGAGATATACCACGTCCAATGACTCACCGTGGTCCAGCCTATAGATTACCTCTTCATAAAAACTGATTAGATTGGTTTGACAGGAGCGATTTCTCATAAACCCATGCTGATATGAAGTTAAACAGTTATTCTCATTGAGATAATCCAGAATAACATCCCTCAGAAACCCTTCAAATATTTTACCAACAATAGAGGTTAGACTTACTGGCCTATAATTTCCAGGTTCACTTTTAGAGCCCTTTTTGAATATTGGCACCTCCACTCAACTCCAGGTTGAGTGGAGACAACCAGTGATTGAACTCGGTCTCCAGAGCTGACCACAACTCCTCAGCTGTGTGACTCACGTTTCCCAGACATTTCAATGTAAACACCGCCTGATGCCGTTGAGCCCTGGTGACAGCATAGTTAGGAGGTGTGCAAGATTCCTTCTGCGTAGTTAGAACGCGGGTGGCATTACCAGACAGGCTTTGGGTGCAGGTGGAGGACCGAGAGGAGGGTGAGGAGGCAGAAGCAGTGGAGGAACTTCTAGATACAGAGGATCGATGAGCAACTCGTGGGGATGGCAAGACTTGGACAGCAGCCCCTTCTCCTGATGTCGCCATAGTTACCCAGTGCCCAGTCACCGACATGTAACGCCCCTGTCCATGTCTACTCATCCAAGTGTCTGTGGTGAAATGCACCCTGTCACACACAGAGTTTCTCAAGGAAGCGGTGATGTTGTGTGCGACATGCTGGTGTAGCGCAGGCACAGCTTTCTTTGAGAAGTAGTGGCGACTGGGCATCTGGTACTGGGGCACTGCGATGGACATAAGGTCTCGAAAATCCTCTGTGTCCACCAGGCGGAAAGGCAACATTTCTGTAGCCAACAGCTTGCAGATGGAGAAATTTAACCTCTTAGCTTTGTCATGGCTAGGAGGAAATGGTCTTTTACTTGTCCACATCTGAGGGACTGAGGGCTGGCTGCTGTGCTTAGATGAGGTTGAGTAGGGTGTCCCCGGCAAACTGCTGGTCTGTGAGGAAGGTGCAGGCGGAGATGTTATGTTGCCTTGATCAAAATATGGTGTCGATGTCGGAGAGCGCTCAGCAACAGCAGGTGTTTCCACTTGCAAATGTCCTGACGACCTGCCAATCACACTGGCTGTTGCGGGTAAAAAGGTGTAAGGTCTGCGTCCAAAACCATGTGCGACTGCTGTCCCCACAGTCACAGTGGATGAAGAGGACGCAGATGCACTTGATGGGGCAGACGATGGTTGAGCCGGCCCACTAAGCCGCATTGTAGCACAGTGAGCTTCCCACTGCAATTTATGCCTCATAACCATGTGACGGTTCATGCATGTAAGTGGGGTCTACAACCTCATCATCATCATCCTGTGTGTTCTCTCACCCGGTATCCTCAGAGCCAACCTCTTCCTGTATATATACTCAGCAATTCAAATCTGAGCAGTTTGCTCTAAATTTCTCTGACTAGTATATATATCCACCATCTAGCGTAGCCAGCTTCTAAATCTGATAAAACTTAACCTTTAATTTATATGATAAAAAGACAATAAACAGACAAAAAATTATAAAGTGCTCAAACATACCAGTGCATGTAATAAAATGGTACAATCTCACCCAATTGTTGTTTCCTGATTTTCCACCATTCATAAAGGATCAGGACAGGTGAACTTGAAGTAACGAGAGGAAAAAAAAAATATGGGGGGTCTCGGGGTCTGACTTCCCTGTCGTGCCCTCTGCAAAAAGACTCCCGCCCTGACAAGGGCAGTACCCAAGTATAGATCTACTACACTGTGCCCATGACAAGTATAGCCTCCCTGAGTAATGTGTCTTCCTTTCCCAATGCGTTTCCTCCCCTGTTCAGGGGGTTCATCAGGGGAAATAGTTCAGGTTCATAAAGGTCTCCTGCAGTGGCAGGTCTGACCTTCCTATATGATGTGTCCCAGTGTGAGGGTAAAAGATCTCTCTCTCTCAAATAAAGCCTGCTGTCTTTATATAGGGAGTGGGCTGTACTTCTGCTACCATGGCGTCTGTCATCACTTCCTACTGTGAGTTAAATGTTCCCTTTCATCAGGAGTATAAATCATACCAGACACCCAATTAATAGCGAAGTCTCTTATTTAATTAGACATCACTTGTAAGATACCCTTCTTTTGTAAATGCGGCTAAATAACAGGTAGCGTTTAAGTTCTAAGATGGGAAAATATTCTGAAAAGTTCCAAGGCTCGAGTTCATATGAGTTCATCCAGCAGAGGGCGCATCACCGCGACTCATGGTAACTACAGTACATTCCCCTGCATTCCATTCATTCACCAAGTTTTACAGTCCGGAGCACAGCTGCGTTAGCAGAGCTCCTGGTTGTAATATGATTTAACCCCTTAAGATGGATTTATACAGCGTGGGACAAGACTGTAACGATGGAAGGTATGGAATATTGTTGTTTGTCTTTTTTAACTTTGTTTCAGGTGACAAGGGTCTTCAGGTGGATTAAGAATATAATAAAATATTAAAACGCCATGTGTCTTTATTTCATCATTAAAATACTTTTTAATAATGTGTGTGTGTTTTACAATTATATGAAAAAGTTTGGGCACCCCTATTAATCTTAAGCTTAATGTTTTATAAAAAAAATTTTTTGCAACAGCTATTTCAGTTTCATATATCTAATAACTGTTGGACACAGTAATGTTTCTGCCTTGAAATGAGGTTTATTGTACTAACAGAAAATGTGCAACGTGCATTCAAACAAAATTTGACAGGTGCGTAAGTATGGGCACCCTTATTATTTTCTTGTTTTAAATACTCCTACCTACTTTTTACTGACTTACTAAAGCACTTTTTTTGGTTTTCTAACCTCATTGAGCTTTGAACTTAATAGCCAGGTATATGCAATCAAGTGAAAAGCTACTTAAAGTGGCCACTTGCAAGTTGTTCTCCTGTTTGAATCTCCTCTGAAGAGTGGCATCATGGGCTCCTCAAAACAACTGTCTAATGATCTGAAAACAAAGATTATTCAACATAGTTGTTCAGGGGAAGGATACAAAAAGCTGTCTCAGAGATTTAACCTGTCAATTTCCACTGTGAGGAACATAGTAAGGAAATGGAAGAACACAGGTACAGTTCTTGTTAAGGCCAGAAGTGGCAGACCAAGAAAAACATCAGAAAGGCAGAGAAGAAGAATGGTGAGATCAGTCAAGGACAATCCTCAGACCACATCCAGAGAGCTGAAGACACAAAAAGAGCACAGCTAGGTCAAAAAATACTCTGTTGTAAAAAAAAAAGTCACAGTAAATAAGCAAGTGCTAGTCAAAAAATGAAAAAACAGGGTATTTAGTTAATACGTTTTTTTGCAAAAAAATGTATATTAAGCTGCTCCACCAATCGTCAAGGTATACCCATAATAAAGCAGTCCTATCTAATGTATATAATCCCTATCTGATGTATTTAAAAACCTGATCATCTGTATAGTACCTGTATAAGCAGGGTTTAGAGAGAAAAAAACCATGAGGACATACTTAGATGAAGCAGCTTCAGAGCAAATGGCCCACAGAGGAGTGGTGGACTCCCAGTCTTGTAAAAACAAGAAAACAATCACAGAACCAAAAACACATGGGCTACTTGCACAGTGAACAAGTCTGTAGGAACCCGTTCACACCACCAAGAAACCTGAAGACACCAAGGTTTCTTGGTGGTGTGAACGGGTTCCTACAGACTTTTTCACTGTGCAAGTAGCCCATGTGTTTTTGGTTTTGCACCTCCAGAGAGCTGCAGTATCAGCTTGCTGCAGATGGTGTCACTGTGCATCGGTCAACTATACAACGCACTTTGCACAAGGAGAAGCTGTATGGGAGAGTGATGCGAAAGAAGCCGTTTCTGCAAGCACGCCACAAACAGAGTCGGCTGAGGTATGCAAAAGCACATTTGGAGAAGCCAATATCTTTTTGGAAGAAGGTTCTGTGGGCTGATGAAAGTTGTTTGGTCATACAAAAAGGCATTATGCATGGCGGCCAAAAAACACAGCATTCCAAGAAAAACACTTGCAACCCACAGTAAAATTTAGTGGAAGTTTCATCATGCTTTGGGGCTGTGTGGCCAATGCTGGCACCGGGAATCTTGTTAAAGTTGAGGGACGCATGGATTCCTCTCAGTATCAGCAGATTCTTGACAATAATGTTCATGAATCAGTGACAAAGTTGAAGTTACGCAGGGGATGGATCTTTCAGCAAGACAATGATCCAAAACCCCGTTCCAAATCTACTCAGGCATTCATGCAGAGGAACAATTACACTGTTCTGGAATGGCCATCCCAGTCCCCAGACCTGAATATCATTGAACATCTGTGGGATCAATGGAAGAGGGCTGTCCATGCTCGGCGACCATCAAACTTAACTAAACTGGAATTGTTTTGTAAAGAGGAATGGTCAAAAATACCTTCATCCAGGACCCAGGAACTCATTAAAAGCTACAGGAAGCGACTAGAGGCTGTTATTTTTGCAAAACTAGGATCTACTAAATATTAATGTCACTTTTCTGGTGGGGTGCCCATACTTATGCACCTGTCAAATTTTGTATGAATACAGATTGCACATTCTCTGTTAGTACAATAAACCTCATTTCAAGGCAGAAACATTACTGTGTCCAACAGTTATTAGTAGAGTTGAGCGACCTTGACCTTTTTAGAGTCGAGCCGGGTTTTGCGAAACCCGACTATGTCCAAAGTCGGGTCGAGTGAAATCGGCCGATTATGACGTAAAGTCGGGATCGACCGAAACACGAAACCCAATGCAAGTCAATGGGGCAGCATAGTCGGCAGTGAGTGGGGGCCAGGAAAACACCTAGAGTGGCCATTTTAATGTCAAAACCATCCATTCTTCTTAATGAAGCTTGTCAAGCGTAATTTACCTTATAATAATTGGAAGGCATTTGAAATTGGGGGTCATTTGGCTAAAGTTGTGGGGGGTAGGGCTGGTTCAAGTAATTAGTGGGCCCAGGAAATCTGGACCACGTCACGGCAGTGGAGCAGGGAGAGGTAAGTATTTCAACTTTGCAAGTGCTGTGAACCTGAGCAAGCAGGGGGGGCCCACTCGTTGGCATTGGCACTGGCACAGGGCCCCTCAAAGTACAGCGGTGTGTTTGCACGGCGGGGGCGCCTCCCACCGGCAGCAACACTTTTGCGTACTATGAGAGGCCCTGTGCCAGTGACGTCGCCAACTAGTATTCCTCCCCCCACCTGATGAAGGAACCTGCACTTTCATCTGCACCTTCCTCTTTGTCCCCGTGTAAGGTGGTATGGTATGCGGGAAGAGCAACCTGACTTTCAGCAGGGTCACAATGTTGTTGTGTAGCGTGCACGGGGAATGTTGCGTTATGGGTCAATGTACCAGCAGACTCATCTATCACTGGCTGGGCAATGGGCACGATGAAGTGGAAACACAGATATAGGCCCAAAGAAGAAAGTGGGCTAAATGCAGTTCAAAATTGGTAACACAGGAATAACCAGGGGGCATTGCAGTGGAGGACAACTGGAATGAGAGGCTGACACAGAGAGTAGGGCCAAATCAGTAAGTAGTCGAAATGCAGTTCAAAATTGGCAACCGTAGTAAACAGGCGGCACAGCTTTGTTCAGTGGAGGAGAACAGCAAGGAGTGGCAGACACCGATAGTAGGCCCCAAACCAACTAGTACGCCAAATGCAGTTGTTCCATTTAACCACAATTTAATGAGAGCCTGAAGATAGAAGCTCAGGAAAGGCAACCTGGGGAACACCTTGGAGTGTAACACACCATCTCTCTCCACCCCATACCCATTTTGTATGGCCTAATGCAGTGTACTTTTCTACAACTACTAAACGAGAGTCGGAAGACCGAAGCAATGGCAAGGAAACCTGGGGAACACCTTAGAGTGTAACACACCCTCTCTCTACACCCCATACCCAATTTGAAGGCCTAATGCAGTGTAGTTTCCAAGAACTACTAAACGAGAGCCGGAAGATCGAAGCTCAGGAAAGGCAACCTGGGGAACACCTTGGAGTGTAACACACCCTCTCGCTACACCCCATACCCAATTTGAAGGCCTAATGCAGCGTAGTTTCCAACAACTACTAAACGAGAGCCGGAAGATCGAAGCTCAGGAAAGGCAACCTGGGGAACACCTTGGAGTGTAACAAACCCTCTCTCTACACCCCATACCCAATTTGTAGGCCTAATGCAGCGTAGTTTCCGACAACTACTAAACGAGAGCATGAAGATCGAAGCTCAGGAAAGGCAACCTGGGGAACACCTTGGAGTGTAACACACCCTCTCTCTACACCCCATACCCAATTTGTAGGCCTAATGCAGCGTAGTTTCCGACAACTACTAAACGAGAGCCGGAATATCGAAGCTCAGGAAAGGCAACCTGGGGAACACCTTGGAGTGTAACACACCCTCTCTCTACGCCCCATACCCAATTTGTAGGCCTAATGCAGCATAGTTTCCGACAACTACTAAACGAGAGCCGGAATATCGAAGCTCAGGAAAGGCAACCTGGGGAACACCTTGGAGTGTAACACACCCTCTCTCTACACCCCATACCCAATTTGAAGGCCTAATGCAGTGTAGTTTCCAAGAACTACTAAACGAGAGCCGGAAGATCGAAGCTCAGGAAAGGCAACCTGGGGAACACCTTGGAGTGTAACACACCCTCTCGCTACACCCCATACCCAATTTGAAGGCCTAATGCAGCGTAGTTTCCAACAACTACTAAACGAGAGCCGGAAGATCGAAGCTCAGGAAAGGCAACCTGGGGAACACCTTGGAGTGGAACACACCATCTCTCTACACCCCATACCCAATTTGAAGGCCTAATGCAGAGTAGTTTCCAAGAACTACTAAACGAGAGCCGGAAGATCGAAGCTCAGGAAAGGCAACCTGGGGAACACCTTGGAGTGTAACACAACGTCTCTCTACACGACGGAAGGGCTGATTCTTAGGAAGGAAGGCTGTTGGAAATAAGCATTGCGCGTCCGAGGGTGATTATATTCTTATTAGGTATATACTCACCCTCGGACGCGCCCTGCTTCTTTATTTGGAATGAATGTTTATTTGCAATGTGGTGTTGACTTTCTCTATTATTTTGGTAATTAATGATTTTATTATTTTCATTATTTTGCATCTTCTCGGCAATAATATAAAGAAGACGCGACAGGACAACACTCGGTGGATGCCATATGTGTGTTTTCAATTTAAAAAAACTTTCAGTTAACTACTTGCAGGAGAAAGTAATTGTAGCTGGTGGCCATTTTTAGTACTGTACCAGATTAGAGTTGTGTGTTTGTTTTTAATGTTAAAATGTCTGCATTTGATATCTCACCAGTATTTTCTTTTTTATAAGCAAAATACTTATTTTTATATTTTCTGATGTTGGTTCCAGGGGTACACGGCCAGCAGTGCCCTGGTCAGTGTAGTAGTAGTTGAAAGAATGGACCGCAGACAGGCATCGAAGGCCTAAAATAATAACACATGGCTGTAGGCAATTTTAAATTGGTTCCAGGGGTACACGGACAGCAGTGGTGTGGTCAGTGGAGGCCTAGTGGAAGGAGTGACCGCAGACAGGCATCGAAGGCCTAAAATAATAACACATGGCTGTAGGCAATTTTAAATTGGTTCCAGGGGTACACGGGCAGCAGTGACCTGGTCAGTGTAGTAGTAGTTGAAAGAATGGACCGCAGACAGGCATCGAAGGCCTAAAATAAAAAAATTGGGCTGGCTGTAGGCAATTTTAAATTGGTTCCAGGGGTACACGGGCAGCAGTGGTGTGGTCAGTGGAGGCCTAGTGGAAGGAGTGACCGCAGACAGGCATCGAAGGCCTAAAATAATAACACATGGCTGTAGGCAATTTTAAATTGGTTCCAGGGGTACACGGGCAGCAGTGACCTGGTCAGTGTAGTAGTAGTTGAAAAAATGGACCGCAGACAGGCATCGAATGCCTAAAATAATAACACATGGCTGTAGGCAATTTTAAATTGGTTACAGGGGTACACGGACAGCAGTGACCTGGTCAGTGTAGTAGTAGTTGAAAGAATGGACCGCAGACAGGCATCGAAGGCCTAAAATAAAAAAATTGGGCTGGCTGTAGGCAATTTTAAATTGGTTCCAGGGGTACACGGACAGCAGTGGTGTGGTCAGTGGAGGCCTAGTGGAAGGAGTGACCGCAGACAGGCATCGAAGGCCTAAAATAATAACACATGGCTGTAGGCAATTTTAAATTGGTTCCAGGGGTACACGGACAGCAGTGGTGTGGTCAGTGGAGGCCTAGTGGAAGGAGTGACCGCAGACAGGCATCGAAGGCCTAAAATAATAACACATGGCTGTAGGCAATTTTAAATTGGTTCCAGGGGTACACGGACAGCAGTGACCTGGTCAGTGTAGTAGTAGTTGAAAGAATGGACCGCAGACAGGCATCGAAGGCCTAAAATAAAAAAATTGGGCTGGCTGTAGGCAATTTTAAATTGGTTCCAGGGGTACACGGGCAGCAGTGGTGTGGTCAGTGGAGGCCTAGTGGAAGGAGTGACCGCAGACAGGCATCGAAGGCCTAAAATAATAACACATGGCTGTAGGCAATTTTAAATTGGTTCCAGGGGTACACGGACAGCAGTGGTGTGGTCAGTGGAGGCCTAGTGGAAGGAGTGACCGCAGACAGGCATCGAAGGCCTAAAATAATAACACATGGCTGTAGGCAATTTTAAATTGGTTCCAGGGGTACACGGACAGCAGTGACCTGGTCAGTGTAGTAGTAGTTGAAAGAATGGACCGCAGACAGGCATCGAAGGCCTAAAATAAAAAAATTGGGCTGGCTGTAGGCAATTTTAAATTGGTTCCAGGGGTACACGGACAGCAGTGGTGTGGTCAGTGGAGGCCTAGTGGAAGGAGTGACCGCAGACAGGCATCGAAGGCCTAAAATAATAACACATGGCTGTAGGCAATTTTAAATTGGTTCCAGGGGTACACGGACAGCAGTGACCTGGTCAGTGTAGTAGTAGTTGAAAGAATGGACCGCAGACAGGCATCGAAGGCCTAAAATAAAAAAATTGGGCTGGCTGTAGGCAATTTTAAATTGGTTCCAGGGGTACACGGGCAGCAGTGACCTGGTCAGTGTAGTAGTAGTTGAAAGAATGGACCGCAGACAGGCTTAGAAGGCCTAACATAACAAACTTGGGCTGGCTGTAGGCACTTTTAAATTGGTTCCAGGGGTACACGGGCAGCAGTGGTCTGGTCAGTGGAAGTCTAGTGGAAGGAGTGACCGCAGACAGGCTTCCAAGGCCTAACATAACAAACTTGGGCTGGCTGTAGGCACTTTTAAATTGGTTCCAGGGGTACACGGGCAGCAGTGGTCTGGTCAGTGGAAGTCTAGTGGAAGGAGTGACCGCAGACAGGCTTCCAAGGCCTAACATAACAAACTTGGGCTGGCTGTAGGCACTTTTAAATTGGTTCCAGGGGTACACGGGCAGCAGTGGTCTGGTCAGTGGAAGTCTAGTGGAAGGAGTGACCGCAGACAGGCTTCCAAGGCCTAACATAACAAACTTGGGCTGGCTGTAGGCACTTTTAAATTGGTTCCAGGGGTACACGGGCAGCAGTGGTCTGGTCAGTGGAAGTCTAGTGGAAGGAGTGACCGCAGACAGGCTTCCAAGGCCTAACATAACAAACTTGGGCTGGCTGTAGGCACTTTTAAATTGGTTCCAGGGGTACACGGGCAGCAGTGGTCTGGTCAGTGGAAGTCTAGTGGAAGGAGTGACCGCAGACAGGCTTCCAAGGCCTAACATAACAAACTTGGGCTGGCTGTAGGCACTTTTAAATTGGTTCCAGGGGTACACGGGCAGCAGTGGTCTGGTCAGTGGAAGTCTAGTGGAAGGAGTGACCGCAGACAGGCTTCGAAGGCCTAACATAACAAAATTGGGCTGGCTGTAGGCACTTTAAATTGGTTCCAGGGGTACATGGGCAGCAGTGTATGGTCAGTGGAAGTCTAGTGGAAGGAGTGACGGCAGACAGTCTTCGAAGGCCTAACATAACAAAATTGGGCTGACTGTAGGCACTTTTAAATTGGTTCCAGGGTAACACGGCCAGCAGTGGCCTGGTCAGTGTAGTAGTTGTAGAAAGAAGGGACCGCAGACAGGCTTCGAAGGCCTAACATAACAAAAATGTCAAAACAATGGTATTGTCAGTGCCAGGCATTGAAGGATGTCAGCGGCTAGACTACACATTGGTGAAGCTGTGAGAGATAATTTTGCTAGTGGTAGAGCACTGTTTGAGCTGGGGGGGGGAACTGTCTTGTGGCCGGCGGTACAGGCACAGGGCCCCTCATATTACAACGGTGTGTCTGACGTTGGGTGCGCACCACCACCGCCAGAGACACTTTATTGTACTATGAGGGACCCAGTGGCAGTGCCGTCGACCAAAAGCGGCCACACCCACCTCTTCAGACAAACAGCACTCTCAAGGGTCCAAGCGCAAAGTGGCGATAGCACGGCCCCGTGTGGGGAGTTTGGCCATTTCGTGAGGTGGAAACATGTCGTATGCTGGACAATCAGGTGAAGAAAATTACGAGATTGGAAAAGTCATTCAGAATAGTCCACAGGCAAGACCTTTTCATAGGAAAGCTAGGTGTCAGCCGGGCAGGGTGGGGCAAAAGATTTTGAAATCCAGTTGTGGTTCATTTTAATGAAGGTTAGATCATCTACATTTTGGGTAGCCAGACGAGTCCTTTTTTCTGTTAGTATTGAACCTGCAGCACTGAATACTCTTTCTGATAGGACACTAGCTGCCGGGCAAGCAAGCTCCTGCAATGCATATTCTGCCAATTCTGGCCAGGTGTCTAATTTGGATGCCCAGTAATCAAATGGGAATGACGGTTGAGGGAGAACGTCGATAAGGGATGAAAAATAGTTTGTAACCATACTGGACAAATGTTGTCTCCTGTCACTTTGAATTGATGCTGCAGTACCTGTCCTGTCTGCGGTCATAGAAAAATCACTCCACAACCTGGTCAGAAAACCCCTCTGTCCAACGCCACTTCTGATTTCTGCCCCTCTAACACCTCTGGTCTGCTGGCCCCTGGAGCTCGTGTGAGAACGATCACGGGCGCTGTGTGCAGGGAATGCCAGAAGCAAACGGTCAACAAGAGTTGATTGTTTTGTTGCTAATATTAGTTCCAAGTTCTCATGTGGCATAATATTTTGCAATTTGCCTTTATAGCGAGGATCAAGGAGGCAGGCCAACCAGTAATCGTCATCGTTCATCATTTTTGTAATGCGTGTGTCCCTTTTGAGGATACGCAAGGCATAATCCGCCATGTGGGCCAAAGTTCCCGTTGTCAAATCTGCGGTTGTGCTTGGTTGAGGGGCAGTTGCAGGCAAATCTACGTCACTTGTGTCCCTCAAAAAACCAGAACCCGGCCTTGCCACGCCACCAATTTCCCGTGCCCCCGGGAAAGCTTCCTCATTAAAAATATACTCATCCCCATCATCCTCCTCATCCTCCACCTCCTCTTCGCCCGGTACCTCGTCATGTACACTGCCCTGACCAGACAATCGCTGACTGTCATCAAGGCTTTCCTCTTCCTCTGGTGCAGACGCCTGATCCTTTATGTGCGTCAAACTTTGCATCAGCAGACGCATTAGGGGGATGCTCATGCTTATTATGGCGTTGTCTGCACTAACCAGCCGTGTGCATTCCTCAAAACACTGAAGGACTTGACACATGTCTTGAATCTTCGACCACTGCACACCTGACAACTCCATGTCTGCCATCCTACTGCCTGCCCGTGTATGTGTATCCTCCCACAAAAACATAACAGCCCGCCTCTGTTCGCACAGTCTCTGAAGCATGTGCAGTGTTGAGTTCCACCTTGTTGCAACGTCTATGATTAGGCGATGCTGGGGAAGGTTCAAAGAACGCTGATAGGTCTGCATACGGCTGGAGTGTACAGGCGAACGGCGGATATGTGCGCAAAGTCCACGCACTTTGAGGAGCAGGTCGGATAACCCCGGATAACTTTTCAGGAAGCACTGCACCACCAGGTTTAAGGTGTGAGCCAGGCAAGGAATGTGTTTCAGTTGGGAAAGGGAGATGGCAGCCATGAAATTCCTTCCGTTATCACTCACTACCTTGCCTGCCTCAAGATCTACAGTGCCCAGCCACGACTGCGTTTCTTGCTGCAAGAACTCGGACAGAACTTCCGCGGTGTGTCTATTGTCGCCCAAACACTTCATAGCCAATACAGCCTGCTGACGTATGCCAGTAGCTGCCCCATAATGGGAGACCTGGTGTGCAACAGTGGCAGGTGCGGATGGAGTGTTTGTGCGACTGCGGTCTGTGGACGAGCTCTTGCTTCTGCAGGAGGACGAGGAGGAGGAGGAGGAGGGGGTGCGAACGGCTACAGACAACTGTTTACTAGACCGTGGGCTAGGCAGAACTGTCCCAAACTTGCTGTCCCCTGTGGACCCTGAATCCACCACATTTACCCAGTGTGCCGTGATGGACACGTAACGTCCCTGGCCATGCCTACTGGTCCATGCATCTGTTGTCAGGTGCACCTTTGTGCTCACAGATTGCCTGAGTGCATGGACGATGCGCTCTTTAACATGCTGGTGGAGGGCTGGGATGGCTTTTCTGGAAAAAAAGTGTCGACTGGGTAGCTCGTAGCGTGGTACAGCGTAGTCCATCAGGTCTTTGAAAGCTTCGCTTTCAACTAACCGGTAGGGCATCATCTCTAACGAGATTAGTCTAGCTATGTGGGCGTTCAAACCCTGTGTACGCGGATGCGAGGCTAAGTATTTCCTTTTTCTAACCATAGTCTCATGTAGGGTGAGCTGGACTGGAGAGCTGGAGATCGTGGAACTAGCGGGGGTGCCGGTGGACATGGCAGACTGAGAGACGGTGGGAGATGGTATTGTTGCCGCCGGTGCCCTAGATGCAGTGTTTCCTACTACGAAACTGGTGATTCCCTGACCCTGACTGCTTTGGCCTGGCAAAGATACCTGCACAGATACAGCAGGTGGTGCGCTAAATGGTGGTCCTACACTGCCGGAAGGGATGTTGCGTTGATGACTAGCTTCATTGGCCGAGGGTGCAACAACCTTAAGGGACGTTTGGTAGTTAGTCCAAGCTTTCAAATGCATGGTGGTTAAATGTCTATGCATGCAACTAGTATTGAGACTTTTCAGATTCTGACCTCTGCTTAAGGAAGTAGAACATTTTTGACAGATGACTTTGCGCTGATCAATTGGATGTTGTTTAAAAAAATGCCAGACTGCACTCTTTCTAGCATCGGATACCTTTTCAGGCATTGCAGACTGAGCTTTAACCGGATGGCCACGCTGTCCTCCACCAGGTTTTGGCTTTGCCACGCGTTTTGGGCAAGATACGGGCCCGGCAGATGGAACCTGTGGCGATGTTGATGCCTGCTGCGGCCCCTCCTCCTCCTCTGCTTCAGAACTGCTGCCGCCTGCACCCTGTTCCCCCAATGGCTGCCAATCGGGGTCAAGAACTGGGTCATCTAATAACTCTTCTTGTACCTCCTGCGCAACTTCGTCTGTGTCACCGTGTCGTTCGGTGGTATAGCGTTCGTGATGGGGCAACATAGTCTCATCAGGGTCTGATTCTTGATCAGCACCCTGCGAGGGCAATGTTGTGGTCTGAGTCAAAGGACCAGCATAGTAGTCTGGCTGTGGCTGTGCGTCAGTGCACTCCATGTCAGATTCAATTTGTAATGGGCATGGACTGTTAACTGCTTCACTTTCTAAGCCAGGGACGGTATGTGTAAAGAGCTCCATGGAGTAACCCGTTGTGTCGCCTGCTGCATTCTTCTCTGTTGTTGTTTTTGCTGAAGAGGACAAGGAAGTGACTTGTCCCTGACCGTGAACATCCACTAACGACGCGCTGCTTTTACTTTTACCAGTTTCACGAGATGAGGCAAAAGAGCTAGAGGCTGAGTCAGCAAGATAAGCCAAAACTTGCTCTTGCTGCTCCGGCTTTAAAAGCGGTTTTCCTAATCCCAGAAAAGGGAGCGTTCGAGGCCTTGTGTAGCCGGACGACGAACCTGGCTCCACAGCTCCAGACTTAGGTGCAATATTTTTTCCCCCACGACCACCTGATGCTCCACCACTACCACTACCCTCATTACCAGCTGACAATGAACGCCCCCGGCCACGACCTCTTCCACTAGACTTCCTCATTGTTTTAAAAACGTAACCAAACTAACGTTATTTGTTGCAGTCACACAACTTACACGGTGAGCTATAACTTCAGTATGATTTAGCTACCCCTTTACAGGTTGGTGAGACCACAGCGAAAATCAGGCCCAATGTTACACACTCTTTTTTTGGTGGCTGCAAATTAGAGAGATGCCCCACACGCAGGACTGTCACTGAAGCACAAATGTTAATATTAATGTCACACTATTATTTTTTTTTTATTTTTATTTTTTTCAGGAACACTTTAGAAACCCCCCAAAAAAAAAAAAATAGATTTTTGCAGGGAGAATTTAGAAAACAAATGTAACAAACTATATGCTTTCTATGGGCCACTGAGTGAGAGATGACGCACACAGGAATCAGGAGTGGCACACAAGCCCAGAGGCCAATATTTTTCTACCAATGATTGATGGAGTTATTTTCTCTGGTAGATTTTGGAACCCAAATCAAGGAAAAAAAATGTAGGCTTTCTATGGACCACAATTGGAGAGAGAGAGAGAGAGAGATGGCACACCCAGGAGTCAAGACTGGCACACAAGCAGAAAGGCCAATATTAATCTCCCACTGTTTTTTTTTTTTTTTTTTTTTTTTTTTTTTTTTTCAGGGAGACTTTAGAAAAAAAAATAATAAAAAAAATATGATTTTATCAGGAAGAATTTAGAAACCAAATAAAATAAAATGATTTTTTCAGGGAGAATTTATAAAACAAATAAAAACAAAAATAGGCGTTCTATGGCCCACTGACTGAGAGATGACGCACACAGGAGTCAGGAGTGGCACACAAACCCAGAGGCCAATATTTTTCTACCAATGATTGATGTAGTTATTTTCTCTGGTAGATTTTAGAACCCAAATCAAGGAAAAAAAATATAGGCTTTCTATGGACCACAATTGGAGAGAGAGAGAGAGAGAGAGAGAGAGAGAGAGAGAGAGAGAGAGAGATGGCACACCCAGGAGTCAAGACTGGCACACAAGCAGAAAGGCCAATATTAATCTCCCACTGTTTTTTTTGGTTGTTTTTTTTTTTTTTTTTTTCAGGGAGACTTTAGAAAAAAAAATAATAAAAAAAATATGATTTTATCAGGAAGAATTTAGAAACCAAATAAAATAAAATGATTTTTTCAGGGAGAATTTATAAAACAAATAAAACCAAAAATAGGCGTTCTATGGCCCACTGACTGAGAGATGACGCACCCAGGAGTCAAGACTGGCACACAAGCAGAAAGGCCAATATTAATCTCCCACTGTTTTTTTTGGTTGTTTTTTTTTTTTTTTTTTCAGGGAGACTTTAGAAAAAAAAATAATAAAAAAAATATGATTTTATCAGGAAGAATTTAGAAACCAAATAAAATAAAATGATTTTTTCAGGGAGAATTTATAAAACAAATAAAACCAAAAATAGGCGTTCTATGGCCCACTGACTGAGAGATGACGCACCCAGGAGTCAAGACTGGCACACAAGCAGAAAGGCCAATATTAATCTCCCACTGTTTTTTTTTTTTTTTTTCAGGGAGACTTTAGAAAAAAAAATAATAAAAAAAATATGATTTTATCAGGAAGAATTTAGAAACCAAATAAAATAAAATGATTTTTTTCAGGGAGAATTTAGAAAACAAATAAAACCAAAAATAGGCGTTCTATGGCCCACTGACTGAGAGATGACGCACACAGGAGTCAGGAGTGGCACACAAACCCAGAGGCCAATATTTTTCTACCAATGATTGATGTAGTTATTTTCTCTGGTAGATTTTAGAACCCAAATCAAGGAAAAAAAATATAGGCTTTCTATGGACCACAATTGGAGAGAGAGAGAGAGAGAGAGAGAGAGAGAGATGGCACACCCAGGAGTCAAGACTGGCACACAAGCAGAAAGGCCAATATTAATCTCCCACTGTTTTTTTGGTTGTTTTTTTTTTTTTTTTTTCAGGGAGACTTTAGAAATAAAAATAATAAAAAAAATATGATTTTATCAGGAAGAATTTAGAAACCAAATAAAATAAAATGATTTTTTCAGGGAGAATTTAGAAAACAAATAAAACCAAAAATATGCGTTCTATGGCCCACTGACTGAGAGAGAGAGAGAGATGGAACGCTTAGTACTGGCACACAAGCCCAAAGGGCAATATTAATCTCCCTTTTTTTTTCCAGGGAGAATTTCTGAAACCCAAAAAAAAAATAAAATAGGCTTTCTATGGCCCACTATTTGTGAGAGAGATGGGACGCTCAGGACTGGCACAGATGGCACGCTCAGGACTGGCACAGAAGCCCAGAGGCCAATATTAATCTCCCTTTTTTTCTGGGAGAATTTATAAAACCAAAAAAATATTTAAATAGGCTTTCTATGGCCCACTATTTGTGAGAGAGATGGCACGCTCAGGACTGGCACAGATGGCACGCTCACAACTGGCACACAAGCCCAGAGGCCAATATTAATCTCCCTTTTTTCAGGGAGAATTTCTAAAACCCAAAAAAAAAATAAAATAGGCTTTCTATGGCCCACTATTTGTGAGAGAGATGGGACGCTCAGGACTGGCACAGATGGCACGCTCAGGACTGGCACAGAAGCCCAGAGGCCAATATTAATCTCCCTTTTTTTCTGGGAGAATTTATAAAACCAAAAAAATATTTAAATAGGCTTTCTATGGCCCACTATTTGTGAGAGAGATGGCACGCTCAGGACTGGCACAGATGGCACGCTCACAACTGGCACACAAGCCCAGAGGCCAATATTAATCTCCCTTTTTTCAGGGAAAATTGATAAAACAAAAAAAAAAATTAAATAGGCTTTCTATGGCCCACTATTTGTGAGAGAGATGGCACGCTCAGGGCTGGCTGGCACAGATGGCACGCTCAGGACTGGCACACAAGCCCAGAGGCCAATATTAATCTCCCTTTTTTTCTGGGAGAATTTATAAAACCAAAAAAATATTTAAATAGGCTTTCTATGGCAGACTATTTGTGAGAGAGATGGCACGCTCAGGACTGGCACAGATGGCACGCTCACAACTGGCACACAAGCCCAGAGGCCAATATTAATCTCCCTTTTTTCAGGGAAAATTTATAAAACAAAAAAAAAAATTAAATAGGCTTTCTATGGCCCACTATTTGTGAGAGAGATGGCACGCTCAGGGCTGGCACAGATGGCACGCTCAGGACTGGCACACAAGCCCAGAGGCCAATATTAATCTCCCTTTTTTTCAGGGAGAATTTATAAAACCAAAAAAAAAAATAAATAGGCTTTCTATGGCCCACTATTTGTGAGAGAGATGGCACACTCAGGACTGGCACACAAGCCCAAAGGCCAATATTAATCTCCCACTGTATTTTTATCAGGGAGAATTTATACACCCCACAAAAAAAAATACAGAAAAATGAAAAGACTTTCTATGGCCCACTATGTGAGAGAGATGGCACACACAGGGATGGCACTCTAGCAGAAATGCCAAATTGCCAATCTTAATCTCCCACCAAAAAAAAAAACAAAAAAAAAACAGGGAATGTCCTACAATTACTATCTCCCTGCCTGCAGTAATCTCAGCCAGGTATGGCAGGCAGCTACTATCTCCCTGCCTGCAGTAATCTCAGCCAGGTATGGCAGGCAGCAATAAGGAGTGGACTGATGCACAAATGAAATAAAAAGTGTGGACAAACAAAAAAGATAGCTGTGCAGAAAGGAAGGAACAAGAGGATTTGTGCTTTGAAAAAAGCAGTTGGTTTGCACAGCGGCGTACACACAGCAATGCAGCTATCAGGGAGCCTTCTAGGGCAGCCCAATGAGCTACAGCGCTGAGGGGAAAAAAAAAAAAAAAAAAACTTCCACTGTCCCTGCACACCGAGGGTGGTGTTGGACAGTGCAAATCGCTGCAGCACAAGCGGTTTTGTGGTTAATGGACCCTGCCTAACGCTATCCCTGCTTCTGACAAAGCGGCAGCAACCTCTCCCTAAGCTCAGATCAGCAGCAGTAAGATGGCGGTCGGCGGGAACGCCTCTTTATAGCCCCTGTGACGTCGCAGACAGCAAGCCAATCACTGCAATGCCCTTCTCTAAGATGGTGGGGACCAGGACCTATGTCATCACGCTGCCCACACTCTGCGTTTACCTTCATTGGCTGAGAAATGGCGCTTTTCGCGTCATTGAAACGCGACTTTGGCGCGAAAGTCGCGTACCGCATGGCCGACCCCGCACAGGGGTCGGATCGGGTTTCATGAAACCCCGACTTAGCCAAAAGTCGGCGACTTTTGAAAATGTTCGACCCGTTTCGCTCAACCCTACTCATCAAGAATGAGACTGTACACCATTGTGACAAAAACATTCCACCAATACTGATGATTTATTGTACATACATGGATTTATAATTGCAAATAGAAAGGGGTGGTTAGGGGTGGTTAGTTAATTACCATATTGTCAATCTCCGTTATTGGTTATCTAAATATGTATGGAATATTGTGATTAATGCACATATGAATGCTGATTAAGCAACTAAAGTGTAGCTGTTTGCATCTAGGAAATAGTTGAGACATCTGATCATCACTTAATACATCTGGTACTGTTCCGCTTTCTGCTGGAAATCCCCGAACAGTCTGTCTGGCTTATATCAGTTTATGTCAACCATTTTAAGTAATTGATTATAGTGTATATATTAGCTGTGGATATATGAGTATACATGAGTATATATAATTATATAGGAGTATATACGCAGGTGAGATCTATATGATATATATTTCCATCACAATCCCCCCTTAGATATCACTTGCCCTAATCCTAGCCTCCTGTCCCAAAGCGCTGCAACTCTTTTATGCTGCCGGTGAGCTGACGCATGCCTAGCGTATACACCCCCCTCCATACATGTGTAGTCAGCGGTGTGTATTCTTTATCAGGTAGGTCATCTATTCCATCAGGCAGTGCATCCACAACATCATCCTGGCTTGGGTGTCATCCTCTGGAAGGGGAGCTTTCTTGCAATGCGATGTGTGGATCCAAGTGAGTCTTCCCTCCAGTTTCACAGAGGTTGGTGTCATCAGCAGCACTTGGAAAGGACCATCAAATCTGGGATCAAGTGGTGTTCTCCTTACAAACTTTTTCACCAACCCCCATTCTCCTGGCTTCAAGGAATACGTACCGGACACTGAATCTGGATCTGGCAATGAAGAAAAAACACCAAGCAAGTTTCTTGGTGAGTTCAATTACATAAGCAGACAAAGTATCATATTGCATAGTCAGCTGCTGAGGGAAGAATACCCCTAACCTGGGACTAGACCGAAACAAAATTTCATATGGTGACAGCTTTTCTGGGCCTCTGGAAGTGTGCCTTACACTAAGTAGTGTGATTGGGAGTGTCTCCTGCCATGGTTTGTTTGTCTCTTGGGTAACTTTCAACATCCTGTTCTTAAGTATCCCATTCAGTCTTTCCACTTTCTCACTACTCTGGGGATTGTAAGGAGTGTGTAGGCCTAAGGGTACTGTCACACAGTGCCATTTTGATCGCTACGACGGTACGATTCGTGACGTTCCAGCGATATCCATACGATATCGCTGTGTCTGACACGAAGCAGCGATCAGGGATCCTGCTGAGAATCGTACGTCGTAGCAGATCGTTTGGAACTTTCTTTCGTCGCTGGATCTCCCGCTATCATCGCTAGATCGATGTGTGTGACACCAATCTAGCGATGCGTTCGCTTGTAACCAGGGTAAACATCGGGTTACTAAGCGCAGGGCCGCGCTTAGTAACCCGATGTTTACCCTGGTTACCAGCGTAAATGTAAAAAAAAACAAACAGTACATTCCGGTGTCCGTCAGGTCCCTTGCCGTCTGCTTCCCGCATTCACTGACTGCCGGCCGTAAAGTGAAAGCAGAGCACAGCGGTGACGTCACCGCTGTGCTGTGCTTTCACTTTACGGCCGGCAGTCAGTGAGTGCGGGAAGCAGACGGCAAGGGACAGACAGCGGAATGTAAGTATGTACTGTTTGTTTTTTTTTTGTGTGACAGCTCTCCAGCGACCACACTACGACTTACCAACGATCATGGCCAGGTCGTATCGCTGGTCGTGATCGTTGGTAAATCGTATAGTGTGACGGTGTTATGGACTGGCGGAACGCACCAAGTATAGATGATATGAAACTAGGTGCGTTCGCAGTCCGAGGTCCACCGTGCAGGTAAAAACCCTGCTGCTAGTAAGACGGACTATATGGCGGTACTATTAGTATACACGCACGGGTTAACTTCACCCTGCGTGAAGGAAGCGATCCTGTTGAGTCACAGGACCGCGATACCGCACATAGAGCGCGAGCAAGAAGTCAGCGAACACAACCCCAACTCAGGATTGAAGTCCGATTAGACCACTTGCTGGCACAACACCGCAACTGGGTGTGTAAGGAAACTAATAGTGTAAAAAGGC
This sequence comes from Ranitomeya imitator, assembly GCF_032444005.1. Lineage (NCBI taxonomy): Eukaryota > Metazoa > Chordata > Amphibia > Anura > Dendrobatidae > Ranitomeya > Ranitomeya imitator. The sequence goes on from NC_091282.1 coordinate 669,720,079, forward strand.
ACGAGAGTGCATGCGGTGCCGCACTGACGGACGCCACTAACCACCGAGGCTTGGGTAAGGAAAGCGCAGAGGAAGCGCACGGCGCCGTACTGGCGGACTCAGCAAATGGACGCTGTGATGTGTGTTACGTGCAGATGGCTAGTCGGGCGCTAGATAGCTACCATCATCCGCGAGCAGTCAACAACACTAGGGAGGGATACTTAGGAGCTTTCATCCATCGACATACATCCATCTACACACACACATTATATCAAGACAATACTAGCGCATGGCCGTGCGGTCATGCGCAGTTTATATAGTTGCAGCACAGGAAGCAGCTCCAAAAGTTTTGCCCTTTCAGGACCTGCCAAGAGGACCAATGGGATGTGCTGCAGTACCTGAGCATGTGACCCTCGATCTCCAACGGGAGATCTTGCCCTGGGCATGCTCAGTGTGTACAAATAAGGACTTAGTCCCAGAGAAGCCCGCTCGCCGCAGATCAGTGCAGGGTACAACAGGAGAGCCAGAAAAGGCAGCAGTAACCCTTTGCACAGAATCAGTCCCAGCGAGACGCTGGGAGCGACGCCTCCGCTGAGCAGAGCCCACTGCGGCCTAAGCAGAATGGGAGACCGCAGCAGACACGGATCGAGATTCCCCCTGTGCAGCAGAGGAAACTCGACTCCTAACATTACCCCCCCCTCCTGGGGCCCATCCCTCCTTGGGCCTCGCTACGTTCGAAGGCAGCAATAAGCTGCGGAGCCCGAATGTGCTCAGCAGGCTCCCAGGACCTATCCTCAGGACCGTAACCCTTCCAGTCCACCAAAAAAAATTTTTTGCCACGTACCACCTTGCACCCCAAGATAGCGTTCACCTCGAAATCGTCCGTAGACGAACCCGATGTCTCGGCAGATGACTCAGAAAACCGGGACATGTATACGGGCTTAAGGAGGGACACATGAAAGGTGTCGGTGATACCAAGGCGTGGAGGAAGGGCCAGACGGTAGACCACAGGATTAACCTGTTCGAGGACCTTGAAGGGACCCAAGTAGCGAGGAGCAAACTTAGTGGACTCAACACGCAGCCTGATGTTACGGGCGGAGAGCCACACTAAGTCGCCAGGAGCAAAGGACGGAGCGGGGCGCCGATAAGCATCGGCGGAGGACCTCATTCTCTCCTTAGAGACCCGAATGGCATCCTGAGTGCGGTCCCAAATATCCCGTGCCTCCACAGCCCAGTCTGCCACCCTGGAGTCTGCAGAAGACACGGGCATAGGCACAGGTACCCGTGGATGCTGACCATAGTTGAGGAGGAATGGGGTTTGTCCAGTGGAGTCGGCTACGGCGTTGTTCAGCGCAAACTCTGCCCATGATAGCAAGGATGCCCAGTCATCCTGCCTGGCTGAAACAAAATGTCGCAGGTATGTGACCAAGGTCTGGTTGGCCCTCTCTACCAACCCATTCGTCTCGGGATGATAAGCGGAAGAGAGATTCAACTCAATACTGAGAAGACGACAAAGCTCTCTCCAGAACCGAGATGCAAACTGGGGACCCCGGTCACTGACAATTTTGTCAGGCATACCATGTAGGCGGAAGATGTGTTTAATGAACAACGCTGCCAAGGCCCGTGCCGAAGGTAACCGTGGTAGCGCCACCAAATGCACCATTTTTGAGAAATGATCGATGATGACCCAAATGATGGTACAGCCGCGAGATTTGGGTAAACCCACGACAAAGTCCATCCCGACCATCTCCCAGGGCCTATCTGCCACTGGCAAGGGATAGAGCAACCCAGCTGGCCTTTGACGCGGAGATTTATTTTTGGCGCAGGAGACACACGCCAGAATATAATCCCTGACATCCCGGACCATATGCGGCCACCAGTACGTCCTCGCCAGTAGCTCAGATGTCCTCTTTGTCCCAAAGTGTCCACCCACCCTGGACGAATGAGCCCAAGAGAGAACCTCCGGTCGCAAATTAATGGGCACAAAAGTCTTGCCCGGTGGCACAGACTCCAGTGAAACCGGCGCTACGGTTCTCAGGCTCTCAGAAGGGACAATAAGCCGAGGCTCCTCTTTCTCCTCTTCAGTTGACATAAGGGAGCGAGAGAGAGCGTCAGCACGAATATTCTTCTCCCCGGTGAGAAAATGAAGGGAAAAGTGGAACCGGGAAAAGAACAAGGACCATCTGGCTTGGCGAGAATTTAGCCGCTGGGTTGTTTGCAAGTAGACCAAATTTTTGTGGTCCGTGTAACTTGGAAGGGAAACCGCGCACCTTCCAGAAGGTGTCTCCACTCCGAAAAGGCCAACTTCATTGCTAGCAACTCCCTATCCCTGATGGAGTAGTTTCTCTCCGCTGGCGAGAAGGTCTTAGAGAAGAAGAAGCATGGATGCTTCCGACCTTGAGCATCCTTTTGATAGAGGACTGCTCCAGCACCAACGGATGAGACATCCACCTCCATTAGGAATGGCTTATCCACATCAGGACGACGTAAGATGGGAGCGCTAGCAAAGTGGGACTTAATAGAAGTGAAGGCCTTGGAGACCCCTTCCGACCACAATTTGGGATTCGCTCCCTTCTTGGTGAGGGCTACCAAGGGAGCTACCAGAGTTGAGAAGTGGGGAATGAACTGGCGGTAATAGTTAATGAACCCCATAAAGCGCTGCACCGCTTTAAGAGAATGGGGCTCTTGCCAGTCCATCACAGCCTGTAGTTTGGCAGGATCCATAGCTAATCCCTGGGCGGAGATGATATAGCCCAGGAACGGTAAAGACTCCTGCTCAAACATACACTTCTCCAACTTAGCATAAAGAGAGTTTGCCCGTAGGAGGTCGAAGACTCTGCCAACATCTCTCCGGTGGGAGTCAATATCTGGAGAAAAGATGAGAATATCATCCAGATAGACTACAACCGAGGTGGAAAGCATATCCCGGAAGATGTCGTTGACAAAGTCTTGGAAAACGGCTGGGGCATTACAGAGCCCGAAGGGCATCACCAGATACTCACAGTGCCCATCTCTGGTGTTAAACGCCGTTTTCCATTCATCCCCCTCACGGATGCGAATCAGGTTATAAGCACCCCGCAGATCTAATTTAGTAAACACTCTAGCTCCCCGAAGCCTATCGAAGAGCTCGGATATCAAGGGCAAAGGATACTTGTTCTTAACGGTGATAGCGTTAAGACCCCTGTAGTCTATGCATGGACGTAGTTCCCCATTCTTCTTCTGCACGAAGAAGAACCCTGCCCCAGCAGGTGACACTGACTTCCTGATAAACCCTCTTGCCAGATTCTCTTGAATGTACTGAGACATGGCCTCCGTCTCCGGGAGAGATAATGGATAAACTCGACCCCGGGGAGGCTCCGCACCAGGCAAAAGATCGATAGGACAGTCATAGGGGCGATGGGGCGGAAGGGTCTCCGCCGCCTTTTTGGAGAACACGTCTGCGTGAGACCAATATTGCTTGGGGAGAGAGGATAGATCTGCGGGTACCTCAGTAGTAGCAACCTGAACGCACTCTCGGTGACACCTACCCCCACATGATTCACCCCATCCCAGAATTCTGCCTGAGGACCACTCGATGTGAGGAGAGTGGTACCGTAACCAAGATATCCCCAACAGGACCTCATCAATCCCCTCAGGAATGATGAGCAGAGATATAATCTCCTGATGGGATGGTGACATGGACAGAGTAAAAGGAATGGTCTGATGTGTTATCTATGCGGGGAGTGTCGACCCATTCACCACTCGTACCGTTACTGGTTGAGATAGCATAACCAGAGGTATTGCGTGACGTTGGGCGAAGGCAGAAGACATAAAATTGCCCTCCGCCCCAGAATCCACGCAGAGCTCTACCGAGTGGGAGGATGAGCCAAAAGTAATTGTCCCCTTAAAGGACAATTTGGAGGCAAACGTCGCAGTGTCTAGTGCACCTCCACCTACTACCACTAGACGCTGACGTTTCCTCAACCGCTGATGACATCTGGTGGCAAGATGTCCTGACTGTTGGCATACATGGCAAACCTGGAGTGCACGAGCGGTCCGGGACTTAGATCCCGCTCGTGACACTACCTTAGGTTCATGGGACTCAGGATCCTGGACTGGAGATTCCAAAGGTTTGGCGAAGGTGGGAGCCAGCCGAAACCTCTGCCTACACTGGGCTCGCTCTAACCTCCGCTCGTGAAAACGGAGGTCAATACGAGTAGATATTGTTATTAATTCTTCCAGTGTGGCGGGAATCTCCCTAGTGGCCAGGGCGTCCTTAGCGTGGTCAGCCAGCCCCCTCCAAAATATAGGGATAAGGGCTTTATCCGACCACTTCAGCTCAGATGCTAGAGTGCGGAAGTGGACGGCAAAAAGGCTGACCAAGGACGAGCCCTGAGTCAATGCCAACAGTTGGAGCGCCGTATCATGGGTGACACGCGGTCCTAAGAAAACCTGTTTCAGAGTGCTCAGGAATAACGGAGCACTCTGCACCACATGATAGCCACGCTCCCACAGCGGCGTAGCCCACTGCAACGCCCTGTCCGACAATAAGGATATGATAAAGCCCACCTTAGCCCGCTCTGTAGGGAAACGAGAGGCCAGAAGCTCGAGATGTATTGAGCACTGACTCACGAAACCCCTACAGGACTTACTGTCACCAGAAAATTTCTCTGGTAGCGGGAGGCGAGATAGCGTCGGTACAGGGGCGGCAGTGGACAAGGTAGCTGCAGCCACACTTGCAGCCTGAACAGCGACAGCAGTAACGTCCACAGCTGAGGTTGAACGCTCTAGAGCCGCCAACCTTCCCTCCAGCTGCTGGATGTACCGCTGTAGACGCTGATCGTCCGTCATTACTAGCCAGATCTTGGCGCTAGTATTCTGATATGGACTGGCGAAACGCACCAAGTATAGATGATATGAAACTAGGTGCGTTCGCAGTCCGAGGTCCACTGTGCAGGTAAAAACCCTGCTGCTAGTAAGACGGACTATATGGCGGTACTATTAGTATACACGCACGGGTTAACTTCACCCTGCGTGAAGGAAGCGATCCTGTTGAGTCACAGGACCGCGATACCGCACATAGAGCGTGAGCAAGAAGTCAGCGAACACAACCCCAACTCAGGATTGAAGTCCGATTAGACCACTTGCTGGCACAACACCGCAACTGGGTGTGTAAGGAAACTAATAAATAGTGTAAAAAGGCACGAGAGTGCATGCGGTGCCGCACTGATGGACGCCACTAACCACCCAGGCTTGGGTAAGGAAAGCGCAGAGGAAGCGCACGGCGCCGTACTGGCGGACACAGCAACTGGACGCTGTGATGTGTGTTACGTGCAGATGGCTAGTCGGGCGCTAGATAGCTACCATCATCCGCGAGCAGTCAACAACACTAGGGAGGGATACTTAGGAGCTTTCATCCATCGACATACATCCATCTACACACACACATTATATCAAGACAATACTAGCGCATGGCCGTGCGGTCATGCGCAGTTTATATAGTTGCAGCACAGGAAGCAGCTCCAAAAGTTTTGCCCTTTCAGGACCTGCCAAGAGGACCAATGGGATGTGCTGCAGTACCTGAGCATGTGACCCTCGATCTCCAACGGGAGATCTTGCCCTGGGCATGCTCAGTGTGTACAAATAAGGACTTAGTCCCAGAGAAGCCCGCTCGCCGCAGATCAGTGCAGGGTACAACAGGAGAGCCAGAAAAGGCAGTAGTAACCCTTTGCACAGAATCAGTCCCAGCGAGACGCTGGGAGCGACGCCCCTGCTGAGCAGAGCCCAGTGCGGCCGAAGCAGAATGGGAGACCGCAGCAGACATGGATCGAGATTCCCCCTGTGCAGCAGAGAAAACTCGACTCCTAACAGACGGTACCCTTAGTCTGACCCTACTGCTGACCAAATCTCTTGTGTGAGATTTGCTGTGAATGTGGGTCCCTGGTCACTCTCTATCACTTCTGGGACCCCATATCTGCATACAATCTCTGAGAGTAGCTTCTTTGCAGTAGTCTTTGCTGACTGGTTCCTCACTGGGAAAACTTCTGGCCATCCTGAGAACACGTCCACGACCACAAGGGCATAGTTGAATCCCCCACTTGGCGGCGTATGGATGTGGTCTATCTAGATCCCCTGGAAGGGATACAGTGGTGTGTGGGAACTTTCTCTATTCTTCCAGGGTTGCATTTGCCGCAGGTCAAAGAGCTGCTAGTGAACTTGGCTGTTAGGGTGGAGATCCTTGGAGCGAACCAGTAAGCACCAATCAGATCATTCATCTGTGTATTTGATCTGTGCGTGGGCACATGTGCCCACTGGACCACAATAGGGTACATGCTTCAGGGTAAACAGGGTTTGTAGTCCATTGAGTACACCCTTCCTTCTTCATGTGTTGCTCCCTTCCACATCCAGCATTCCTTCTTGTCCTTTGGGGTTTGCTCTTGCAGCTTTTTGAGCAGATCCCAGGATGTCATCTGGTCAGGTTTCTTGTCTTCAATCGTCATGTAGTAGCCGTCCGGCTCTACGACCTCTCCCACTTCTCCATATTGTCTTCTTTTGGTTGCTTCTTTGGCTGCCATATCCGCCATGTTATTGCACCGTGCCTCTACTGTGTTCAGTTTTCTATGTGCTTTTTGACCTTTAGTACTGCCACCATCTTTGGAAGTTGGAGTGCATCCAGCAGGTCCTTGATGGCTCCATGATGCTTCACGGCTGTTCTGCTTGCTGTGATGAAGTCCCTTGCACCCCAAATGGGTCCAAAGTCGTGTGCTATGGCATGCGAGTACCTTAAATCAGTATATATGTTCGCAGTCTTGTCTTCTGCCATCTGGCAGACCTTCGTCAGCGCTATCAGTTCTGTTTCCTGGGCTGACAGACTAGGCGGCAGACTTCTGGACCACAGGATCTCTTGATTGCTGGTCACTGCACATTCCATGTGGAATCTTCCTTCATCATCTGCAAATCCGGAGCCATCCACGTAGAGGATCAATTCTGGGTTGGTCAGTGGCTCTTCTGCCACCTTGGGTAGTCCTGCTGTTTCCTGTTGCATGATGCTGAAGCAATCATGGTCATCCGTCCGGAGCAAATCCAGATCCCTGCGGAAGGTATCATGCAGATTTTGATCAGAATTTTGATCTGAGGGTCCATATCTTTATCCCCTTGGGAGTGGGGGTAGAGTGGATGGGTTGAGGACTGTGTATCTGGAGATGGTGACATTGTCGGGCAGGAGCAGAGAGCACTGGAGGCGGAGATGCCTGGTGATGGAGAGATGTTTTAGCTGGGTTTGGTTGAGGATTGCTGAGATGTCATGCAGAGCCAATCCAATCGATATCCAAGAATGATGTCAGCAGTCCTGTCTAGGAGGGCGTGTGCTGCAAATGCTGCTCTCATGTAGGAGGGGGCTCTGTTGTGAATTCTGTGGCAGAGCTCCCTCCTGTGGTCACAAGTGGTACTTCGGCTGATTCTCTCTGTGAGCTTCCGTTGGTGGAGGAAAGTGGTACTGTGGCTTCTGAGTTTCCTTCCTCAGGTGATGTGGTGAAGTCGTTAGGTGCTGCTCTATTTAACTCCACCTAGTGCTTTGATCCTGGCCTCCAGTCAATGTTCTAGTATTGGACCTGTTTCCTCCTGGATCGTTCCTGTGGCCTGCTGCTCTGCATAGCTAAGTTCTGCTTTGCTATTTTGTTTGCTGTTTTTTCTGTCCAGCTTGTCTATTTGTTTTTTCCTGCTTGCTGGAAGCTCTGGGAAGCAGAGGGTGTACCTCCGTGCCGTTAGTTCGGTACGGAGGGTCTTTTTGCCCCCTTTGCGTGGTTTTTGTAGGGTTTTGTGTTGACCGCAAAGTTACCTTTCCTATCCTCGCTCTGTTCAGAAAGTCGGGCCTCACTTTGCTAAATCTATTTAATCTCTACGTTTGTCTTTTCATCTTAACTCACAGTCATTATATGTGGGGGCTGCCTTTTCCTTTGGGGTATTTCTCTGAGGCAAGGTAGGCTTATTTTCTATCTTCAGGCTAGCTAGTTTCTCAGGCTGTGCCGAGTTGCATAGGGAGCGTTAGGCGCAATCCACGGCTGCCTCTAGTGTGGTTGGAGAGGATTAGGGATTGCGGTCAGCAGAGTTCCCACATCTCAGAGCTCGTTCTATGTCTTTGGGTTATTGTCAGGTCACTGTATGTGCTCTGACCTCTATGTCCATTGTGGTACTGAATTACCTTATCATAACAGTACTGGAGGCCCAAAGTACTAATGATTCTCAATAGAGGGAAAAAAGAAGTTCTGAGACCATTTTTTTTTCTCTGCACTGTGTTTTGCCTTTTTTTTCCCCTAGACATTTGGGTGGTTCAGGACACAGGTGTAGCGATGGACATTAAAGGTCTGTCTTCATGTGTGGATCAGCTCACGGCAAGAGTACAAAATATTCAAGACTTTGTGGTTCAGAATTCTATGTTAGAACCGAGAATTCCTATTCCTGATTTGTTTTTTGGAGATAGAACTAAATTTCTGAGTTTCAAAAATAATTGTAAACTATTTCTGGCTTTGAAACCTCGCTCCTCTGGTGACCCAGTTCAACAAGTTAGGATCATTATTTCTTTTTTACGTGGCGACCCTCAGGACTGGGCATTTTCTCTTGCGTCAGGAGATCCTGCATTAAGTAATATCGATGCGTTTTTCCTGGCGCTCGGATTGCTGTACGATGAACCTAATTCAGTGGATCAGGCAGAGAAAAATTTGCTGGCTCTGTATCAGGGTCAGGATGAGATAGAGGTATATTGTCAGAAATTTAGAAAGTGGTCCGTACTCACTCAATGGAATGAAGGTGCGCTCGCAGCTATTTTCAGAAAAGGTCTCTCTGAAGCCCTTAAGGATGTCATGGTGGGATTTCCTATGCCTGCTGGTCTGAATGAGTCTATGTCTTTGGCCATTCAGATCGGTCGACGCTTGCGTGAGCGTAAATCTGTGCACCATTTGGCGGTATTACCTGAGCTTAAACCTGAGCCTATGCAGTGCGATAGGACTTTGACCAGAGTTGAACGGCAAGAACACAGACGTCTGAATGGGCTGTGTTTCTACTGTGGTGATTCCACTCATGCTATCTCTGATTGTCCTAAGAGCACTAAGTGGTTCGCTAGGTCTGCCACCATTGGTACGGTACAGTCAAAATTTCTTCTGTCCATTACCTTGATCTGCTCTTTGTCATCGTATTCTGTCATGGCATTTGTGGATTCAGGTGCTGCCCTGAATTTGATGGACTTGGAGTATGCTAGGCGTTGTGGGTTTTTCTTGGAGCCCTTGCAGTGTCTTATTCCATTGAGAGGAATTGATGCTACGCCTTTGGCCAAGAATAAGCCTCAGTACTGGACCCAGCTGACCATGTGCATGGCTCCTGCACATCAGGAGGTTATTCGCTTTCTGGTGTTGCATAATCTGCATGATGTGGTCGTGTTGGGGTTGCCATGGCTACAAGTCCATAATCCAGTATTAGATTGGAAATCCATGTCTGTGTCCAGCTGGGGTTGTCAGGGGGTACATGGTGATGTCCCATTTCTGACTATTTCGTCATCCACCCCTTCTGAGGTTCCAGAGTTCTTGTCTGATTACCGGGATGTATTTGATGAGCCCAAGTCCGATACCCTACCTCCGCATAGGGATTGTGATTGTGCTATCGATTTGATTCCTGGTAGTAAATTCCCAAAAGGTCGACTGTTTAATTTATCTGTGCCTGAGCACGCCGCTATGCGGAGTTATGTGAAGGAGTCCTTGGAGAAGGGGCATATTCGCCCGTCATCGTCGCCATTAGGAGCAGGGTTCTTTTTTGTAGCCAAGAAGGATGGTTCACTGAGACCTTGTATAGATTACCGCCTTCTTAATAAGATCACGGTTAAATTTCAGTACCCCTTGCCGTTGTTATCTGATTTGTTTGCTCGGATTAAGGGGGCTAGTTGGTTCACCAGGATAGATCTTCGTGGTGCGTATAATCTTGTGCGTATTAAGCGAGGCGATGAATGGAAAACTGCATTTAATACGCCCGAGGGCCATTTTGAGTATCTAGTAATGCCATTCGGACTTGCCAATGCTCCATCAGTGTTTCAGTCCTTTTTGCATGACCTCTTCCGAGAGTACCTGGATAAATTCCTGATTGTGTACTTGGATGACATTTTGATCTTCTCGGATGATTGGGAGTCTCATGTGAAGCAGGTCAGAACGGTGTTTCAGGTCCTGCGTGCTAATTCTTTGTTTGTGAAGGGATCAAAGTGTCTCTTTGGAGTTCAGAAGGTTTCATTTTTGGGGTTCATCTTTTCCCCTTCTACTATCGAGATGGACCCTGTTAAGGTCCAAGCCATCCATGATTGGACTCAGCCGACATCTCTGAAAAGTCTGCAAAAGTTCCTGGGCTTTGCTAATTTTTATCGTCGCTTCATCTACAATTTTTCTAGTATTGCTAAACCATTGACCGATTTGACCAAGAAGGGTGCTGATGTGGTCAATTGGTCTTCTGCTGCTGTGGAAGCTTTTCAAGAGTTGAAGCGTCGTTTTTCTTCTGCCCCTGTGTTGTGTCAACCAGATGTTTCGCTTCCATTCCAGGTCGAGGTTGATGCTTCTGAGATTGGAGCAGGGGCTGTTTTGTCGCAGAGAAGTTCTGATTGCTCGGTGATGAAACCATGCACCTTCTTTTCCAGGAAGACGCAGAGGGTGTACCTCCGTGCCGTTAGTTCGGTACGGAGGGTCTTTTTGCCCCCTTTGCGTGGTTTTTGTAGGGTTTTGTGTTGACCGCAAAGTTACCTTTCCTATCCTCGCTCTGTTCAGAAAGTCGGGCCTCACTTTGCTAAATCTATTTCATCTCTACGTTTGTCTTTTCATCTTAACTCACAGTCATTATATGTGGGGGCTGCCTTTTCCTTTGGGGTATTTCTCTGAGGCAAGGTAGGCTTATTTTCTATCTTCAGGCTAGCTAGTTTCTCAGGCTGTGCCGAGTTGCATAGGGAGCGTTAGGCGCAATCCACGGCTGCCTCTAGTGTGGTTGGAGAGGATTAGGGATTGCGGTCAGCAGAGTTCCCACGTCTCAGAGCTCGTTCTATGTCTTTGGGTTATTGTCAGGTCACTGTATGTGCTCTGACCTCTATGTCCATTGTGGTACTGAATTACCTTATCATAACAGGGCTCGCCATGCAACTGGATCCAGGTGAGCTGAAAAGTAGACTAAAGTCTCTGCTTTCCCCCCTGAAGCTGCGTCAGGACTCCAGTAGCAAGGACTTCTTTTTCCATCGGGTAGAGACGGAATGGCTTCTCGTAGTCAGGTAGGCCTAGTGCTGGCGCTGAGACTACAGAGCCTTTTAACTTCTTGAACAAGCTGAAGGCTGCATCTGTCAGGAGGAACGGGGTTACGTTGACGCAATCATACAGAGGCTGCATTAGGACAAAGGCATCAGTGATCCAGGCTCTGCAATGTGAAACTAGACCAAGGAAGGCCTGTAGACCCTTTGGAGTTGTTGGAGGAACCATCTTCTCCACTGTGGTCGTCCGGTCATCCGTCAGGTGTTTCGTCTGGTAAGCAATACAGTGTCCCTGGAACGTAACTCGCTTCAGACACACATTTTCTTCTTTGAGACCTTGCAGTGCTGCTCCGCCAGGTAGCGTAGGAGAGACAAGGAATGGGCTATACACGTGTCAAAGTCAACTGCACAAAGGAGTAGATCGTACACATATTGTAGCAGGGTTACTTCTGCATGTTCTGTGACCCAGTCCCATCTTCATCTGGTACTGTTCCGCTTTCTGCTGGAAATCCCCGAACAGTCTGTCTGGCTTATATCAGTTTATGTCAACCATTTTAAGCAATTGATTATAGTGTATATATTCCCTGTGGATATATGAGTTGACATGAGTATATATAATTATATAGGAGCATATACGCAAGTGAGATCTATATGATATATATTTCCATCACATGACATTTCCCTGTGAATACCCTGTTTTTTTCCATCTTTTGACTAGCACTTGCTTATTACTGTGTTTGTTTGTTTTTACAACGTAGTATTTTTGACCTCACTGTGCTCTTTTGTGTCTTCAAGTTTCTTGGTGGTGTGAACAGATTTTTACAGACTTGTTCAATGTGCAAGTAGCCCATGTGTTTCTGGTTCTATAATTGTTCTCTTGTTGCTACAAGACTGAGGAGTCCACCACTCCTTTGTGGGTCATTTGCACTTAAGCTGTTCCATCCAGCATGTCCACATGAACCCTGCTTATACAGGTACTATACAGATGATCAGGTTTTAAATACATCAGATAGGGATTCTATACATTAGTTAGGACTGCTCTATATGGGTATACATTGACGATTGGTGGAGCAGCTTAGTATACATTTTTTTTGCAAAAAAAAGTATCAACTAAATACCCTGTTTTTTTCCATCTTTTGACTAGCACTTTCTTATTACTGTGATTTTTTCTTTATAACAGAGTATTTTTGACCTCACTGTGCACTTTTGTGTCTTCAAGTTTCTTGGTGGTGTGAACAGGTTCCTACAGACTTGTTCAATGTGCAAGTAGCCCATTTGTTTTTGGTTCTATAATTGTTCTGTTTCTACAAGAATGGGGAGTCCACCACTCCTTTGTGGGTCATTTGCACTTAAGCTGTTCCATCCAGCATGTCCACATGGATATTCGTTCTCTGAACCCTCCTTATACAGGTACTATACAGATGATCAGGCTTTAAATATATCAGATAGGGATTATATCAATTAATTAGTTAGGACTGCTCTATATGGGTATACCTTGACGATTGGTGGAGCAGCTTAGTATACATTTTTTTGCAAAAAAACGTATCAACTAAATACCCTGTTTTTTTTCCATCTTTTGACTAGCACTTGCTTATTACTATGATTTTTTTTTTTGCAACAGAGTATTTTTGACCTCACTGTGCTCTTTTGTGTCTTCAAGTTTCTTGATGGTGTGAACAGGTTTTTACAGACTTGTTCAATATGCAAGTAGCCCATGTGTTTCTGGTTCTATAATTGTTCTCTTGTTTCTACAAGACTGGGGAGTCCACCACTCCTTTGTGGGTCATTTGCACTTAAGCTGTTCCATCCAGCATGTCCACATGGATATTCCTTCTCTGAACCCTGCTTATACAGGTACTATACAGATGATCAGGTTTTAAATACATCAGAAGGGGATTCTATACATTAGTTAGGACTGCTCCATATGGGTATACCTTGACGATTGGTGGAGCAGCTTAATATACATTTTTTTTGCAAAAAAAGTATCAACTAAATACCCTGTTTTTTTCCATCTTTTGACTAGCACTTGCTTATTACTGTGATTTTTTCTTTACAACAGAGTATTTTTGACCTCACTGTGCACTTTTGTGTCTTCCAGTGAATGCATTTGTAGTGGTTGAAAGCAATGTTAAAGTTGAAAAACACTTAAAAAACGCAGCATCTTAACTAAGCCTAAGTGGGAGAGGAAATTTTCGGTCTGGGGTTAAATATTTGGCCTTACAGGCAAGTCATTAACCTGCAAAGGATGTACCTTGACATATTTCCAAGCAAAAATCGTTTTGGTTTCGTTTTCATGTGTTTTTTGTGGCACCGGGAAAAATGGCATGAATCTCGGAAAAAAATTATTAAGGCTGTGAACTAGGGGTAAGGAATGCTTCCAGGGGCGATCCCCATAAGGTCCCTGTGTCATTTGAGCAGTGTTTCCATCATTTTCAGACGTTTTTAGACCCTAAAAGGACCCCTGGGGGATCGCGGTAAAAATACTCGGGTCTCCCATAGACTTACATTGGGCTCGTTATTCTGGCCGAGTACCCGAGTATTCCAATTTGCTCGACCCGAGCAACGAGCACCCGAGCATTTTAGTGCTCGCCCATCACTAGCGGAGAGAATAAAGGATAATTCAGAAGACAGTAATTTTTTTTGCAAAAAACAACGATTTTCATCAATATTTTGGATCAGATTTTAATCACTTTTTTTTTATTTCTGCGCAAAAAAAGACAAAAAAAAGCTTATAGAGGATTTTCAAGCCTTTTCTATCAAACAGTTGTTAAAAAGCAGACAGCAACCGTATGGCATCCAGGCTCCATTCGATTTTTTTTTTCCCAGACCCATTGACTTGAATTTGATGAATGATTTGTGAGTCGGTCTCCGTGATTTGCTGATCTGTAAAAATGTGTAACTAAAATGTGAATGCCAAGAGGTAAGAGAATTTTGGGCTTCCATCTAGCTGGCGGGTACCACTGCCGTTGCCTCTGCACTACAGTTCTGGGTGTGACTGCAACCCCTGCACACACTATTGTTATGGCCCTGATTGTCTGCCAGTCAAGACGAGAGTGTCCTGGCTTTACCACTCTCCATTTTGTAGGCTGTAGGTAACTCTAGGTGTCCAGCCTACAGAATGGCAAGGTGGCGCACAGAACATCAAAGTCCTGTCGCTGGAGCAGCGATGTGGCAACTGTTTTGAATTCCGCTCTTGGGCTCCCTCCGGTGGTTATAAGTGGCACTTTTGTGAGTTCTGCTCTTGGGCTCCCTCTTGTGGTTTCAAGTGGTATGGCTGCTCCTTGGAGTTAGCTGTCATCATCTGCCTCCACTTATCGTCTCTTCTGCTCGGCTATTTAGGCCTGGCTGTTCCTTCAGCCAGTGCCACTTGTAAATGGTTCCTGGTTGGATTCACATCTCTTTGGATTTCCCAGTTATCCTGACCAGTTCAGCAAAGCTAAGTTTTTGCTTGCGCTTTTCTGTTCACAGATTGTGGACTTATCCGTTCAGTGCTTTCTATGTTTGTCCAGCGTTATCAGTATGAATTAATTCTGTCTTGCTGGAAGCTCTGGGAAGCAGATTTACCCTCCACACCTTTAGTCAGGTGTGGAGATTTTTTTGTAAACTCTGCGTGGATTTTTGTAGTGTTTTATACTGACTGCACAGTATTCCATCCTGTCCTATCTATCAAGCTAGACTGGCCTCCTGTGCTCATCCTGGTTTCATTCTGTGTATGTCTTTTTCCTCCCCACTCACAGTCATTATTTGTGGGGGGCTAATCTATCCTTTGGGGATTTTCTCTGAGGCAAGATAGTTTTCCTGCTTCTGTCTTTAGGGGTAGTTAGCTCTTAGGCTGTGACGAGATGCCTAGGGGGAGTTAGGAGCATTCCACGGCTACTTCTAGTGTTGTGTTGAGCTTAGGGACTGCGGTCACTACAGTTACCACTTCCCTCAGAGCTCGTTCCATGTTGCTCCTAGACCACCGAATCATAACAGTACAAGTGGCCAAAAATGAATTAAATGCATCTCAAAAGAAGGAAAAGAAAGTTCTGAACCATTTTTTTTTCTGTGCTCTGGTTTGTCTTTTTTTTCCTCTTGATATCTGGGTGGTTCAGGATATATGCTTTGGCATGGATGTTCAGGGTTTGTTTTCTCGTGTGGATCAATGTGCTGCAAGAGTACAGAGTATCCAGGACTATGTTGTCCAGACTCCGGCTTTAGAGCCTAGAATTCCTACTCCTGATTTGTTTTTTGGGGACAGATCCAAGTTTTTGAACTTTAAAAATAACTGCAGATTGTTTTTTGCTTTGAAACTTTGTTCTTCTGGTGATCCCATTCAGCAAGTAAAAATCATCATATCCTTGCTGCGTGGTGACCCTCAAGACTGGGCTTTTTCTCTTGAAACAGGGTATCCGGCATTATTGAATGTTGATGCATTTTTTCAAGCGCTCGGATTATTGTATGATGAACCAAATTCTGTGGATCATGCAGAAAAAACCCTGTTGGCCTTGTGTCAAGGTCAGGAAGTGGCAGAGTTATACTGCCAGAAATTTAGAAAATGGTCTGTGCTCACTAAATGGAATGAAGAGGCTCTGGCTGCTCTTTTCAGAAAAGGTCTTTCTGAAGCCCTTAAAGATGTTATGGTGGGCTTTCCTACGCCTGCCGGTTTGAGCGAATCTATGTCTCTAGCCATTCAGATCGATCGGCGTCTGCGCGAGCGCAAAGCTGTGCACCATATGGCAGTATCCTCTGAGCAGAGTCCAGAACCTATGCAATGTGATAGGATTTTGACTAGAACAGAACGGCAGGAATTCAGACATCAGAATAGGCTGTGTTTTTACTGTGGTGATTCTGCTCATGTTATCTCTGATTGCCCTAAGCGTACTAAGAGAGTCGCTAGGTCTGTTACCATTATTACTATACAGCCTAAATTTCTCTTATCTGTGACCCTGATTTGCTCATTGTCGTCCTTTTCTGTCATGGCATTTGTGGATTCAGGAGCTGCCCTGAACTTAATGGACTTAGAATTCGCTAGGCGCTGTGGTTTTTCCTTGCAGCCTTTGCAGAGCCCTATTCCTTTGAGGGGTATTGATGCTACACCCTTGGCCAAGGATAAACCTCAGTACTGGATGCAGATGACCATGTACATGGCTCCAGCACATCAGGAAGATTGCCGTTTTCTGGTGTTGCATAACCTGCATGATGTTGTTGTACTGGGTTTTCCATGGTTACAGGAACATAATCCGGTGCTGGATTGGAAAACTATGTCGGTGACTAGTTGAGGTTGTCAAGGGGTACATAGTGACGTTCCTTTGATGTCAATTTCCTCTTCCCCCTCTTCTGAGGTCCCTGAGTTTTTGTCGGATTTCCAGGATGTATTTGATGAGCCCAAGTCCAGTTCCCTTCCTCCGCACAGGGACTGTGATTGTGCTATTAACTTGATTCCTGGTTGCAAGTTCCCTAAGGGCCGACTTTTCAATCTGTCTGTGCCAGAGCATGCCGCCATGCGGAGTTATGTTAAGGAGTCTTTGGAGAAGGGGCATATTCGGCCCTCTTCGTCACCATTGGGAGCGGGTTCCTTTTTTGTTGCTAAGAAGGATGGCTCCTTGAGACCCTGTATTGATTAGCGTCTTCTTAATAAGATCACGGTCAAATTCCAATACCCCTTGCCTTTGCTTACTGATTTGCTTGCTCAGATTAAGGGGGCTAGTTGGTTTACTAAGATTGACCTCCGAGGGGCATATAATCTTGTTCGTATTAAACAGGGTGACGAATGGAAAACTGCATTTAATACGCCCGAAGGCCATTTTGAATATCTTGTGATGCCATTTGGGCTCTCTAATGCTCCATCTGTGTTCCAGTCTTTCATGCATGATATTTTCTGCAATTATGTTGATAAATTCATGGTCGTATATTTGGATGATATTTTGATTTTTTCCGATGATTGGGAGTCTCATGTGAAGCAGGTCAGGATGGTGTTCCAGATCATTCGTGATAATGCTTTGTTTGTGAAGGGGTCTAAGTGCCTATTCGGAGATCAGAAGGTCTCTTTTTTGGGTTTTATTTTTTCTCCCTCGTCTATAGAAATGGATCCTGTTAAGGTCCAAGCTATTCATGACTGGATCCAACCCACATCTGTGAAGGGCCTTCAAAAATGTTTGGGCTTTGCTAGTTTCTATCGCCGTTTCATTGCCAACTTTTCCAGTGTGGTTAAGCTCCTTACTGATTTGACGAAGAAAGGCGCTGATGTTACGAATTGGTCCTCTGAGGCTGTTGAGGCCTTTCAGGAGCTTAAACGCCGATTTACTTCTGCCCCTGTGTTGCGTCAGCCGGATGTTTCTCTTCCTTTTCAGGTTGAGGTCGACGCTTCTGAGATTGGGGCAGGGGCCGTTTTGTCTCAGAGGGAGTCTGATGGTTCTTTGATGAAACCGTGTGCTTTTTTTTTCCAGAAAGTTTTCGCCTGTGGAACGCAATTATGATGTCGGCAATCGGGAATTGTTGGCTATGAAGTGGGCGTTTGAGGAGTGGCGACATTGGCTTGAGGGAGCTAAACACCGCGTTGTGGTCCTGACCGATCATAAGAATCTGATTTACCTCGAGTCGGCCAAGCGGCTGAATCCTAGACAGGCTCGATGGTCCCTGTTTTTCTCCCATTTTGATTTTGTGGTCTCGTATTTTCCGGGATCTAAGAATGTTCAGGCTGATGCCCTCTTTAGGAGTTTTTCGCCTGATTCTCCTGGAGTCCTTGAGCCGGTTGGCATTCTTAAGGAGGTGGTGATTCTTTCTGCTATCTCCCCTGATTTGTGGCGGGTGCTTCAGGAATTTCAGGCTGATAGGCCTGACCGCTGTCCAGTGGGGAAGCTGTTTGTTCCTGATAGATGGACAAGTAAGGTTATGTCTGAGGTTCATTGTTCAGTGTTGGCTGGTCATCCTGGGATTTTTGGTACCAGAGATTTGGTTGCTAGATCCTTTTAGTGGCCTTCCTTGTCGCGCGATGTGCATGCTTTTGTGCAGTCCTGTGGGACTTGCGCCCGGGCCAAGCCTTGCTGTTCCCACGCTAGTGGGTAGCTTTTGACTTTGCCGGTCCCTGAGAGGCCCTGGACGCATATTTCCATGGATTTTATTTCGGATCTTCCTGTTTCCCAGAAGATGTCTGTTATCTAGGTTGTTTGTGACCGGTTCACTAAAATGGTCCATCTGGTACCTTTGCCTAAGTTGCCTTCCTCCTCAGATCTGGTTCCATTGTTTTTTCAGCATGTGGTTCGTTTGCATGGCATTCCGGAGAATATTGTCTCTGACAGAGGTTCTCAGTTTGTCTCTAGATTTTGGCGGGCCTTTTGTGCTAGGATGGGCATTGATTTGTCTTTTCTTCGCCGTTTCATCCTCAGACTAATGGCCAAACTGAGCGAACTAATCAGACCTTGGAGACCTATTTGAGATGCTTTGTGTCTGCTGATCAGGATGATTGGGTGTCTTTCTTGCCGTTGGCCGAGTTTGCCCTTAATAATCGGGCTAGTTCGGCTACTTTGGTTTCACCTTTCTTTTGTAATTTTGGTTTTCATCCTCGTTTTTCTTCTGGGCAGGTTGAGCCTTCTGATTGTCCTGGTGTTGATTCTGTGGTGGACAGGCTGCAGCAGATTTGGACTCATGTGGTGGACAATTTGACGTTGTCTCAGGAAAGGGCTCAACGTTTTGGTAACCGCCGTCGGTGTGTTGGTCCCCGGCTTCGTGTGGGGGATTTGGTTTGGTTGTCTTCTCGTCATGTTCCTATGAAGGTTTCTTCCCCTAAGTTTAAGCCTCGGTTTATTGGTCCTTATAAAATTTCAGAAATTGTTAATCCGGTGTCTTTTCGTTTGGCTCTTCCAGCCTCTTTTGCCATTCATAATGTTTTCCATGGATCTCTGTTGCGGAGATATGCGGTGCCCGTTGTTCCTTCGGTTGACCCTCCTGCCCCGGTGTTGGTTGAGGGAGAGTTGGAATATGAGGTTGAGAAGATTTTGGATTCTCGTTTTTCGAGGCGGAAGCTTCAGTATCTTGTCAAGTGGAAGGGTTATGGCTAGGAGGATAATTCTTGGGTTGTTGCCTCCGATGTCCATGCCACCGATTTGGTTCGTGCTTTTCATTTGGCTCGTCCTGATCGGCCTGGGGGCTCTGGTGAGGGTTCAGTGACCCCTCCTCAAGGGGGGGTACTGTTGTGAATTCCGCTCTTGGGCTCCCTCCGGTGGTTGTAAGTGGCACTTTTGTGAGTTCTGCTCTTGGGCTCCCTCTTGTGGTTTCAAGTGGTATGGCTGCTCCTTGGAGTTAGCTGTCATCATCTGCCTCCACTTATCGTCTCTTCTGCTCGGCTATTTAGGCCTGGCTGTTCCTTCAGCCAGTGCCACTTGTAAATGGTTCCTGGTTGGATTCACATCTCTTTGGATTTCCCTGTTATCCTGACCAGTTCAGCAAAGCTAAGTTTTTGCTTGCGCTTTTCTGTTCACAGATTGTGGACTTATCCGTTCAGTGCTTTCTATGTTTGTCCAGCGTTATCAGTATGAATTAATTCTGTCTTGCTGGAAGCTCTGGGAAGCAGATTTACCCTCCACACCTTTAGTCAGGTGTGGAGATTTTTTTGTAAACTCTGCGTGGATTTTTGTAGTGTTTTATACTGACCGCACAGTATTCCATCCTGTCCTATCTATCAAGCTAGACTGGCCTCCTGTGCTCATCCTGGTTTCATTCTGTGTATGTCTTTTTACTCTCCACTCACAGTCATTATTTGTGGGGGCTAATCTATCCTTTGGGGATTTTCTCTGAGGCAAGATAGTTTTCCTGCTTCTGTCTTTAGGGGTAGTTATCTCTTAGGCTGTGACGAGATGCCTAGGGAGAGTTAGGAGCATTCCACGGCTACTTCTAGTGTTGTGTTGAGCTTAGGGACTGCGGTCACTACAGTTACCACTTCCCTCAGAGCTCGTTCCATGTTGCTCCTAGACCACCGAATCATAACAGGCAACCTGTTCATGCCCTACACCAGTGTTCCCCAACTCCGGTCCTCAAGAGCCACCAACAGGTCATGTTTTGAGGATTTCTTTAGTATTGCACAGGTGATAATTGCATCACCTGGACAAGCAAGCATTCAATCACCTGTGAAATACTAAGGAAATCCTAAAAACGTGACCTGTTGGTGGCTCTTGAGGACCGGACTTGGGGAACACTACCCTACACAATGACGTTGCTGTGTCGGTTCGTCAGCGCTTTGACTCTTCGAATGATGGTGGACTTGCCAGGATGGGGGGTTAAGTAAACATATGATGTTTCTTTTTTTATTTTATATGTGGGGGATCATACTGTATGTGGGGGCTGATGGAGAAGCAAACTGTGTGTGGAGTATAATACTGTGTAAGGGGTTGTGAGGAATCATTCTGTTTGTGGTGGTCTTTTAGAAATCTACCTTGGACTTTGACTCCAAGTCTCTTATACAGTATATATCTAAGCAAAGTGTCCATTATTACTCGATTATGTGGCTACTCATAGACACATAATCATGATACAGTAATGTACTATCATATGTAGTCTTTGGTTTGGATGATATCGATTATATGTATGTAGGAGTCTGTAGGGTAAGCGTACTGTGTTTGGGAGTTGTGGAGGATCATACTGTATGTGAGGGAAGCATACGGGTTGTTGGGGAAGAATACTGTATGTGGAGTATCATACAGTGTAAGGAGCTTTGAGGAATCCTACTGCATAGAGGATCATACTGTCTGTGGGGTAGAAAGGCATCATACTGTGTGTTGGAGACTGGGGTGATCATACTGTGTTGGGGGCTATGGGGGAATCATACTGTGTGTGGGAGATCATTCTGTGTGTGGGGTGCTGTAGAGAATCATCTTGTGTAGCGGCTGTGCGATTTCCTGCTGCCAGGTAATGTACAGAGCCAATGCTTGTGCCATGTTAAAAATATACAAATCAATAAAGGCCACAGTTCTGATCCGTTATTTGCTCTTATTACATTTTAGTACCTAGTCAAATGAATAGCAGAAAAACATGTGAAATGGACATTATCTACTTGTCCTTTAGATTAGTCCTTTATATTGAAGATGACTTGTTAAGCACAGCTATGCAAGCAGGCAAATCTAAAAATCCATTTAACCCCTTCACCCCGAAGCCTGTTTTCACCTAAGTGACAGGGCCAATTTTAACAATTCTGACCACTGTCCCTTTATGAGGTTATAACTCTGAAACGCTTCAATGGATCCTGGCGATTCTGACATTGTTTTCTCGTGACATATTGTACTTCATGATAGTGGTAAAATTTATTTGATATTACCTTTGTTTATTTGTGAAAAAAATGGAAATTTGGCAAAAATTTTGAAAATTTTGCAATTTTTAAACTTTGAATTTTTATACCCTTGCATTAGA
This sequence comes from Ranitomeya imitator, assembly GCF_032444005.1. Taxonomy (NCBI): domain Eukaryota; kingdom Metazoa; phylum Chordata; class Amphibia; order Anura; family Dendrobatidae; genus Ranitomeya; species Ranitomeya imitator. The sequence goes on from NC_091282.1 coordinate 669,741,677, forward strand.
GACTCATATCGCACAAATTAGTTAATAAATAACATTTCCCACATGTCTACTTTACATCAGCAACATTTTGGAACCAATTTTTTTTTCGTTAGGGAGTTATAAGGGTTAAAAGTTAAACAGCGATTTCTCATTTTTTCATCAACTTTTATAAAACCATTTTTTGTAGGGACCACATCATATTTGAAGTCACTTTGAGAGGCTTATAGGATTTAAAATACCCAAAAGTGACACCATTCTAAAAACTACACCCCCCGAGGTACTCAAAACCACATTCAAGAAGTTTATTAACCCTTCAGGTGCTTCACAGGAATTAACGGAATGTGGAAGGAAAAAAATAACATTTAACTTTTTTTTCCACATAATGATCTTTTAGCAACATTTTTTTTATTTTCACAAGGGTAAAAGAAGAAAATGGACCACGAAAGTTGTTGTGCAATTCCTTCTGAATACACTGATACCCCATATGTGGGAGAAAACCACTGTCTGGGTGCACGGCAGGGCTCGGAAGGGAAGGAGCGCCTTTTGACTATTTCAAACCAAAATTGGCTGGAATTGAGATCGGACACCATGTCCCGTTTGGAGAGCCCCTGATGTACCTAAACAGTGGAAAACCGCCACAAGTGACCCCATTTTGGAAACTAGACCCTTCAAGGAACTTATCTAGCTATGTGGTGAGCACATTGAACCCCCAGGTGCTTCACAGAAGTTTAGAACGTAGAGGCGTGAATATAAAAAATTACATTTTTTCCCCAAAAATGATCTTTTAGCAACAATTTTTTTTATCTTCACAAGTGTAAAAGGAGAAAATGGACCACTAAAGTTGTTGACCAATTTATCCTGAATACACTGATACCCCATATGTGGGGGAAAACCACTGTTTGGGCACACGGCAGGGCTCGGAAGGGAAGGAGCGCCATTTGACTTTTACAAACCAAAATTGGCTGGAATTGAGATTGGACACCATGTCCCGTTTGGAGAGCCACTGATGTGCCTAAACAGTGGAAAACCACCACAAGTGACCCCATTTTGGAAACTAGACCCTTCAAGGAACTTATCTAGCTATGTGGTGAGCACATTGAACCCCCAGGTGCTTCACAAAAGTTTAGAACGTGGAGGCGTAAAAATAAAAATTCACATTTTTCCCCCAAAAATGATCTTTTAACAACAATTTTTTTATCTTCACAAGTGTAAAAGGAGAAAATGGACCACTAAAGTTGTTGACCAATTTATCCTGAATACACTGATACCCCATATGTGGGGGAAAACCACTGCTTGGGCACACGGCAGGGCTCGGAAGGGAAGGAGCGCCATTTGACTTTTACAAACCAAAATTGGCTGGAATTGAGATTGGACACCATGTCCCGTTTGGAGAGCCACTGATGTGCCTAAACAGTGGAAAACCGCCACAAGTGACCCCATTTTGGAAACTAGACCCTTCAAGGAACTTATCTAGCTATGTGGTGAGCACATTGAATCCCCAGGTGCTTCACAAAAGTTTAGAACGTGGAGGCGTAAAAATAAAAATTCACATTTTTCCCCCAAAAATGATCTTTTAATAACAATTTTTTTATCTTCACAAGTGTAAAAGGAGAAAATGGACCACTAACGTTGTTGACCAATTTATCCTGAATACACTGATACCCCATATGTGGGGGAAAACCACTGTTTGGGCACACGGCAGGGCTCGGAAGGGAAGGAGCGCCATTTGACTTTTACAAACCAAAATTGGCTGGAATTGAGATTGGACACCATGTCCCGTTTGGAGAGCCACTGATGTGCCTAAACAGTGGAAAACCGCCACAAGTGACCCCATTTTGGAAACTAGACCCTTCAAGGAACTTATCTAGCTATGTGGTGAGCACATTGAACCCCCAGGTGCTTCACAAAAGTTTAGAACGTGGAGGCGTAAAAATAAAAATTCACATTTTTCCCCCAAAAATGATCTTTTAACAACAATTTTTTTATCTTCACAAGTGTAAAAGGAGAAAATGGACCACTAAAGTTGTTGACCAATTTATCCTGAATACACTGATACCCCATATGTGGGGGAAAACCACTGCTTGGGCACACGGCAGGGCTCGGAAGGGAAGGAGCGCCATTTGACTTTTACAAACCAAAATTGGCTGGAATTGAGATCGGACACCATGTTCCGTTTGGAGAGCCCCTGATGTGCCTAAACAGTGGAAAACCACCACAAGTGACCCCATTTTGGAAACTAGACCCTTCAAGGAACTTATCTAGCTATGTGGTGAGCACATTGAACCCCCAGGTGCTTCACAAAAGTTTAGAACGTAGAGGCGTAAAATTAAAAATTCACATTTTTTCCCCAAAAATGATCTTTTAACAACAATTTTTTTTATCTTCACAAGTGTAAAAGGAGAAAATGGACCACTAAAGTTGTTGACCAATTTATCCTGAATACACTGACACCCCATATGTGGGGGAAAACCACTGCTTGGGCACACGGCAGGGCTCGGAAGGGAAGGAGCGCCATTTGACTTTTACAAACCAAAATTGGCTGGAATTGAGATCGGACACCATGTCCCGTTTGGAGAGCCCCTGATGTGCCTAAACAGTGGAAAACCGCCACAAGTGACCCCATTTTGGAAACTAGACCCTTCAAGGAACTTATCTAGCTATGTGGTGAGCACATTGAACCCCCAGGTGCTTCACAAAAGTTTAGAACGTAGAGGCGTAAAAATAAAAATTCACATTTTTTTCCCAAAAATGATCTTTTAACAACAATTTTTTTATCTTCACAAGTGTAAAAGGAGAAAATGGACCACTAAAGTTGTTGACCAATTTATCCTGAATACACTGATACCCCATATGTGGGGAAAAACCACTGTTTGTGCGCATGGCAGAGCTCGGAAGGGAAGGAGCACCATTTGGAATGCAGACTTAGATGGATTGGTCTGCAGGCGTCACGTTGCATTTGCAGAGCCCCTGATGTGCCTAAACAGTGGAAAACCGCCACAAGTGACCCCATTTTGAAAACTGGACCTCCCAAGGAATTTATTTAGATATGTGGTGAGCACCGTAAACCTCCAAGTGCCTCACTCCACAAGTGACCCCATTTTGAAAACTGGACCTCCCAAGGAATTTATTTAGATATGTGGTGAGCACCGTAAACCTCCAAGTGCCTCACTCCACAAGTGACCCCATTTTGAAAACTGGACCTCCCAAGGAATTTATTTAGATATGTGGTGAGCACCGTAAACCTCCAAGTGCCTCACTCCACAAGTGACACCATTTTGAAAACTGGACCTCCCAAGGAATTTATTTAGATATGTGGTGAGCACCGTAAACCTCCAAGTGCCTCACTCCACAAGTCACCCTATTTTTAAAACTGGACCTCCCAAGGAATTTATTTAGATATGTGGTGAGCACCGTAAACCTCCAAGTGCCTCACTCCACAAGTGACCCTATTTTTAAAACTGGACCTCCCAAGGAATTTATTTAGATATGTGGTGAGCACCGTAAACCTCCAAGTGCCTCACTCCACAAGTGACCCTATTTTTAAAACTGGACCTCCCAAGGAATTTATTTAGATATGTGGTGAGCACCGTAAACCTCCAAGTGCCTCACTCCACAAGTGATCCTATTTTTAAAACTGGACCTCCCAAGGAATTTATTTAGATATGTGGTGAGCACCGTAAACCTCCAAGTGCCTCACTCCACAAGTGACCCTATTTTTAAAACTGGACCTCCCAAGGAATTTATTTAGATATGTGGTGAGCACCGTAAACCTGCAAGTGCCTCACTCCACAAGTGACCCCATGTTGGAAACTACACAGTGTGTTGTGTCAACAGGGTATAAACTAATTTTTATTAATTTGTGGACGTGTGGTATGCTTTGAAGCAATCCTTAATGCAAAGGCCAGGTTTCTCAGGGCAGGTTTCACAATGGTAAATTGTGTCCTTTCGGATTCCCCTCTTGGAACATACTCTGCACCGTTTTTGTGATCGTCCTGTCCTCGCTGTTTGGGGAACCTGTCCTGGGAAATGTTGACCTTGGACAATACGGGCACTATCAGATTCAGAAGTACTGGGACCCTCACCTCCCTGAGTGCCAAACATTAGGGCCTTGATGACTACCTCCTGAAACTGAAGGAAGGTCCCCGTATTGCCTGCAGATCGGGACAGCACAAAAGCATTGTACAGTGCCATCTGTACAATGTGCACGGCCAATTTTTTGTACCATACGTAAGCTTTTCGCATGGCACTGTATGGTTGGAGAACCTGATCTGAGAGATCCACACCACCCATGTACCGATTGTAATCCAGGATACAATCTGGCTTTGGGACTTGTGTTGTGGTCCCACGAACAGTGACAAGGGTGCTGTTGTCACGGTGCATGGTGGTCAGGATAAGGACATCCCTTTTGTCCTTATACTTGACCACCAGCATGTTGTCGCTGCATTTGGCTCTGCTTTCCCCTTTTCTTAGCGTTTGCCCAATTAGCGGCTTAGGGAGGCCTCGCTGATTTTTTCGCACGGTGCCACATGCAGCTGTACCTCTGGCAGAGAGGGCCTTGAAGAGTGGGATGCTGGTGTAAAAGTTGTCAATGTAGAGGTGATAACCCTTATCCAGCAGTGGGTGCAGCAATTCCCACACAATTTTCCCACTCACCCCCAGGATGGGGGGGCATTCAGGGGGGTTAATCTGGGTGTCCTTACCCTCGTAGACCCTAAATCTGTGGGTGTACCCTGAGGTACTCTCGCACAGTTTGTACAACTTTATTCCGTACCTGGACCTCTTACTGGGCAGGTACTGTCGGAATTTTAGCCTCCCTTTGAAATGAACGAGAGATTCATCAATAGCGATGTCCCTCTGGGGTGTGTACGCCTCAGCAAATTTTCTGCTGAAGTGTTCAACCACTGGACGAATTTTATATAGACGATCAAAGTTTGGATCGTCTCGGGGAGGACACTGCGCATTATCACTGAAATGCAAAAATTTTTGGATCGCTTCAAATCGTGTCCTTTTCATGGCCATGCGGAATACCGGTGTACTGTAGAGAATGTCAGTACTCCAGTATTGCCGAAGCTTTGGCTTTTTGATTAGGCCCATATGCAGCACAATTCCCCAAAATGTCATCATCTCTGCTGCATTTACGGGGGTCCATCTGGCATAAAATGACGTGGGATTTTGGGTGAAAAATTGTTGGGCATACAGGTTCGTCTGGGCCACCATAATATTTATTATTTCATCACTGAAAAAGAATTTGAAGAAATCAATTTCAGTGAGGCCAATCGTGTCAAACTGGATTCCTGAGCTGCTGCTGAAATCCGGAATGACGGGCTGAAAATTTTCCGGGGGTGCAATCCATACGGGATCGATTGCTGCAGGAGTTGCCTGGGTCCTACGGCGCCTTATTAGGGGTCTTTCCTCACCAGATGAGGAGGAGGATGAGGAGGAGGAGGAGGAGGAATAGAGGAACGTGGGATCTTCCTCACTGGCTGAATCTGTGTCGGACGCAAGGATGGCGTAAGCCTCCTCTGGTGAATAGCGCCTTGTTGACGAATGGGCCATTTTTTTTTTCCCAAACGCACTAAAAATTAGACGACGCAACTAATTATTCTTTTTACAAAAGAAAAGCGAACGCCACTAACAGTGTGACGTACGCTCCCCTAATGCACTAGAGATTATCCGGCGATAGCAGATTTTTTTTATGCACAAGACGCTACCTCCCTACCTATAAAACTCAGTACGATTTTTTTTTTCTAAAAGATGATCGGTCGTCACTAACGCTGTGACGCCGGCTACACTAACACGCTACCACTAAACTACTCTGTACAATTTTTTTTTTTCTCTAAAAAAAAAAAAAGACCGGTCGTCACGAACGCTGTGACACCAGCTAATCTACGTCTAAGACTACACTGTACTAACTACTATTATATTTTTGTAAAAGAAAAAAAAAAAAATCGGACGTCGCTTAGACTGCGAAGTCCGTTACACTAACTAGCTAAAAAATAAAAGTCCTGTGGCGCAGTCTCTGATCAGCAGCGATACTGATCAGAGCGCTGCGGACACAGGAAGAGCACGAATGCTCTGCGCGGGACGCCGCGCACAGGAAAAAAAGCGCAAAAAAGTGCGCAAAAATTGAATTGGAGGGGGGTACTTGAACAGGGATGGAGGGACGTCACCAAACACTGACGCCGGCTACGCTACCTTGTTACGTCTAAAACTACACTGTACTAACTACAATTTTTTTTCTAAAAAAAAAAAAACGGACGTCGCTTAGACTGCAATGTCCGCTACACTAACTAACTAAAAAAAATAAGTCCTGTGGCGCAGTCTCTGATCAGCAGCGATACTGATCAGAGCGCTGCGGACACAGGAAGAGCACGAATGCTCTGCGCGGGACGCCGCGCACAGGAAAAAAAGCGCAAAAAAATGCGCAAAAATTTCAATTGGAGGGTGGGGGAGGGAGGGGGTACTGGAACAGGGATGGGGGGATGGGAAAGGGGTGGGGGAGGTGCTGCTGCTGCTGTGATCACAGGAGTCACACAGCAGGCAGATGGCAGCAGAGAGCACACAGCACTGGAGCACAAGCTGGAGCACAAGCTGGAAGCAGGAGATCGCAGGGACGATCGCACTGGCCACCAATGGATTATTTGACTAAGGTGACAGAGGGGCTTAGACCACCGCTCTGCACGCCAAATCTGAGAGAATGATGGCGTGCAGGGCGCTGATCGGTATTTTAAATTAACCCCTTTGGCGCTGATTGGCTAGAAGCTATTGTTCAGCCAATCAGCGCCATAGGGGTTAATCAGGTGAGGTGACGTGGTGATCACCCCACCTACTGTGACGGCTGTGATTGGTGCGACGTCACACAGCATCAATCACAGCCTGTCACATGCTTTTTTTTTTTTTTTTTAAACTTTATTGTCAAATCGCTGTGATTGGCTGGTCAGAATTGACCAGCCAATCACAGCGATCGCTGATGCGGGGGGGCGGTGCAGGCACTGTCAGGGACAGCAGACACCGGAACCCGATCACCGCGCGGTGCCGCGCGGTGACCGGAAAATGGCGGCGCCGTACTAGTACTGCGGCTGGCACTAATGCAGTGCCGGCAGCGCAGTACTAGTACGGCGCATGGTGCGAAGGGGCCTTCAGTGTGTCACAGCTCAGACCATATTTTTTATTTTATCCATTCTATTTTGTATTATCAAAAAAGCACATTTGTAGTTTCCTGTTTCCAACATTCATGTCTACCATGCTCTCACTACACCGAGCAGCATGTCCTGTACTTCTGAAAAATAGACCTAAATTGCTATTATGAACAACCTGGCATCAAAATGACTATATATTTTTACAAAAAAAAATGTACAAAGTTAACAATTTCCTGACAGCACATCAAATTACTTCTAATGTGCTCCTTCCAAAAAACATGACAAACCAAGAGAAAAGAATGAAAAGCACCACAAACTTCATAATCTATACACACCTGGAAAAGTTTTTATATTTATTAATAGTGAAATTCAATGTTGGACTCACCTACTGAGATAGATTCATGAAGCTGCAAGTCAGGAAGGACCCAGGGATTTGATATAGTAGGCTGTAAAACACATGTAACTGCGAGAGCTTGGACAATAGGATATGCTGGATGGCAAACAAGCAAGGCAGAATAGGTTGGTAGCACAGAGCCTGGAGTGAGCATGTAAAAGAAACTAGCAGGCCTGAAGCACAGCACAGATGAAGGCGAAAAGATCCACAACAGTTAGTAACGCTATGTTAACAGTTTTAAGAAGCTTATGATGAATAATAAACCATTTGGTCTGAGAGATTAAGGAATTCATAAAAGTTTTCAAAGATCAATGCTGCATAATATAAACAGTCTCCAAGTATTAGTTCAAGATGCTTATGACAAACGATGGGTTAACCTGCTAATCTAGGGGAGTCATAAGTGCTAGTTGCAGAAAGCACAGTCTTAACATTCAGACCCAGGGTTGTATCCAACTGGGCCCTAAAAGGTCGAGTAAGATGCAATCGAGTAAGATGATATCACTAAGACACATGCTGTCATACTTCTGAGTTCAAACCAGTGAGCTTGTGTTTTAAGGTTGGCTTCTCTGTGCCTTGAGAAAAGGTGTTTAGGTTCTGTTATCTTGACTGCAGTCTATTTAGAATAACACATGTGTTTTAAATTGTGTGCCAATCACCTTTCGGATGAGGCTTTATATTTTCTCCCTGCTGACATTTTCTGTTGGCAATAGCCTAATTTGGATGCTCAGCCATTCTGCCATGGTTTAAAGCCAGTCAGTGAAATTCCATCTAGGGTTTCTCTTTCATGTTTTTCTTTCTTTACTTTGCACCTAGCTTCTGTTTAGTTTTGGGAAGTAGGTGGCATATTATCTAACTGTACGTACTTTATACTTAATTTTGTGTTTAGTGGTTTATTTTACTCACTCTGGGATCTCTACCTTTTTTTCCCTTTTGTAGGTAATTGACACTCTGCTCTCCTGTTTTTTATGATGAACGCAAAGCGTTTGACGGCTTTTCAGACACCATAGGTCCGAGTTGCCATTGTGTAGACAGTAGTTAGGGCACCATCCAGGGAGTGCAGGGTCAGGATCTCTAGTGTGTTTGAGAACTGGCAGGGTCAGTTGCAGCTTTTTGCTTTTACCCATTATTTCAATAACTTTTTTTAGGGATTTGATATTTTTGTCTTCTGGACAAACGTGCAATTAATTTTATTAAGTTTACGTTTTTAAACTTTTTTTTTTCTTTTTTTTTGTTTGTTTAGTCTAAAGTGTGATTTTTAAAATGTACTTTAACACAAAATTAGTCAGCATGATATTGCTGTACTCATCACTCACAATCAGTTAAAACTTCTCTTGGTGCTCATACTAGTCTAATATGTCCATGAACTGTCCTCATACTGATGATGGATAACCTACCATTCACTCTTCATTGGCATTCTGTCAGCACTGAAGGTGCTGGAACTTTTTTCCTCATTTCTAAGCACACATTGTGCATGCAATTGTCCAATGACTTGCATTCCCTTAAACTGCCCATGTCTCTGTTCTGCCTTAATGTAGGTTGACAGACAGAACAGCTTCGGTAGTGAGATAAAACCCTCTCCCATTTTCCCAATTTCTTTATTTGACTCAAAGTCTCTGCTGCTAGAGACTGATTACATTTGACAACAGGCAGCTAGATAAATGGGAGACTCCTAGTTCACTCATTTTGGAGTTTATTTTCAAGGGGCAAAGACAGCATCAAGTGACTTGCAAATTGTGTATTTATCATATCTTTCATGAAAGCTCTAGTTGTTTAAAATTACAGGGATAGTTAATAGGGAATGTCAAATGTTCCCAGATAGTGACATGACTTGTTCTGCCACGTGCATCAATATTCCTTCAGCACTGACGCCCAAACTGACAAAATAGTAAGAAGGCTGCATCTGTTGAACTCTTTGGCTGCAGCCAATGTGTGACAGATGAAGTCACAAGGACATGTGTTTGCATGCTTTTGCGCACGCATGCATCATTTTGCGGTTTTCGGCGGAGCCCGGCGAATGCAACATGTTGCATTTTTCGAGACGTGAAATATTCCGCAATCGTCCGCATGCGGATGATTGCGTCAAAAAATGCATTACTGTCTATGGGAATGCATTGGCATGCAAGGACATGCGTACGCATGCGTCGAAATACAATGCGTACTTCACACTAATCATGTCCAGGAAACTATGTTACCACCTGCAAAATCACTGATGTATAAAAGAGGGTGTAGAAACAGGTAGTCCATTACTCTGAAGACTCTGGATGGAAGCAGAAGACTCTGGACGGAAGCACAAGACTCTGGACGGAAGCACAAGCCTCTGAACGAAAGCACAAGACTGGTTGTCTCCTGGTGCTGCCATCTCTCCTGGTGCTGGCATCTCTCCTGGTGCTGGCATCTGTCCTGGTGTGGCTGTCTCTGGTGCTGGCGTCTGTCCTTGGGGCTGCTGTCCTGGTGAGGACAACACTGGCTATGTAAGTATAGAGCCTTTGAAAATGTCTGTCTCTCTTAAGGTACCGTCACACTAGACGATATCGCTAGCGATCCGTGACGTTGCAGCGTCCTCGCTAGCGATATCGTCCAGTGTGACAGGCAGCTGCGATCAGGATCCTGCTGTGATGTCGCTGGTCGGGGAAGAAAGTCCAGAACTTTATTTGGTCGCTGGACTCCCCGCAGACATCGCTGAATCGGCGTGTGTGACACCGATTCAGCGATGTCTTCGCTGGTAACCAGGGTAAACATCGGGTAACTAAGCGCAGGGCCGATGTTTACCCTGGTTACCATCATAAAAGTAAAAAAAACCAAACACTACATACTTACCTACAGCCGTCTGTCCTCCAGCGCTGTGCTCTCCTCTCCTCCTGTACTGGCTGTGAGCGTCGGTCACCGTTCTGCTTTCCGGCCGCTGTGCTCACAGTCAGTACAGGAGGAGTGCAGAGCACAGCGCTGGAGGACAGACGGCTGTAGGTAAGTATGTAGTGTTTGTTTTTTTTACTTTTAGGATGGTAACCAGGGTAAACATCGGGTTACTAAGCGCGGCCCTGCGCTTAGTTACCCGATGTTTACCCTGGTTACCGGCATCATTGGTCGCTGGAGAGCGGTCTGTGTGACAGCTCTCCAGAGACCAAACAGCGACGCTGCAGCGATTCGGATCGTTGTCGGTATCGCTGCAGCGTCGCTAAGTGTGACGGTACCTTTAATGTTTTTTTCTGTTCCTTTAGACTGGTTGTCTCTTGGTGTTGCCATCTCTCCTGGTGCTGGCGTCTCTCCTTCTGTTGCCATTTGTCCTGGTGCTGCTGTCTCTGGTGCTGGCGTCTGTCCTGGTGCTCCTGTCTCTGATGTTGGCGTCTGCCCTGGTGCTGCCATCTGTCTTGGTGCTGCCTTCGGTCCCTGTCCTGTGCTAACTGCTGTGCTGTTGAACTACTGCCTGTAATGTAAGTATTGGTGTCCATTTTTTGGGGGGCTACATTGTGCTTGGCTCTTAACAAGTTTACATTTTGTTTTATTTTTTCATTCTGTAATTTTTCACTTGACTGCTGCCTGCTCTTCAATCATGTCCTCAAGTGAAGGACTGACTGCTTCCCTGGGTGGACATGACACGGATTATGTAATCACATTTGCTATACTGATTGGTATGTATTAATTGGCAATACTATAACTGTGTTAAATCATGTAATTTCTTTACAGGTACCTTCCACTGATGAAGAGCAGGAGCAGTTGAGTGAAAATGATTATTTCCAGGGTTGTCGGGCTCGTGTCTCAGGAGGAAAGACGTCGTGTAAGTATTCATCAGAATTGTAATTGATTTTTTTCATTTTTACTTAAATGTATTTGTTTTATTTGATCTATAGGTTCCTCAACGGGAAGAAGCCAAACAGGACATTGAAAACGAGCAACTAATTCACCTTGCGCAAGAGCGAGTACCGTTGTGGGACACCCGTGATCGTCAGCCCTCCGACATTGCTGTGATGCGACGACTCTGGAAAGTGGCCAGATCGCTGCTGCATGATTGGGACCGTGCCACGCCACATACCAGAAATGATTTTGGTAGGTATTGCAATGTGGTGTGACTGTTACAGTGAAACTGTAAATGTAGGTGCATTGTTTTACAATGAATTTTTTCCTTTTTTTCCCCCTTCACAGTGAAGAGTGCGTTGGTGCTCGATGAAGGAAGGATTGCTTCAACAAGGTCATGAGACAGGAGAACCAGGTTAAAAGTGGTGCTGCTCAAAGGATACTCAGAAAATACAAATACCACCGGAACCTTGTTTTTCTGAGGCCTGCGCTTGCTACGCGAACGTGAGTATCTTTTGTGTTGTCTTACTATTATTTAACCTTTTTTTTGCTTTTTACTAATGTTTTTCTTTTTTTTCCACCACAGAACCTGGTGCAGCACCACACAACCTGGATCGTCCTCTGTTGGAGAGGACCCTCATTGACCAGCCAATGAACAGGCACAATCCCAATCATCCACCAGCGACGTAGCAACCTGTCAGGCCTCACAGGCTGTGGAACAGGCAGGTCCATTAGGTTTTCCCCTCTCCCAGTCCTTTTCCGCTGCTTTGGTTGGGTCTTCTCGTCAGCGGCAGAGGGCCTGGGAGAGGTCACTCATGCCCAAATTTATGCACTTAAACTCGGTCTTGCAGGATGGGATTAAGGTGCTTGGTGATAGACTGAAGAGTGGGTTCACCCATGTGAACACACTTCTACAGGACGTTAACAAACGCCTTGACCACCTGGAAGCTGACCTTGACGGACCGGCATGACTTTTTTTCCTCAGCAGAGCGGAAAACCTTACACCTCAATTCCAGATCAATGTCATGCAGGCCTGCGAGGCTGCTTACAGCCACGCACTGCAGCAACAGCACCAGTCCCAAAGCTACAATCCACAGGCCAGAGGATATTATCAGCAGCCGAACATCTACTTTCAAACTCCAACGGCACCGAACTATCCATGACCACCACTGCCTCCAGTTCACAGATCTACCAAGCTGCCGACTTCATCATCCCTGCAGCCAGCAGCATCCACCACACTCCCAAGTTCAGCACCCCTGCAGCCAGCAGCATCCACCACGCTACCCAGTCCAGCACCATGCCAGAAGACTACAACAGAGGCCACCACTCCCACTCGGCCAAGAAAGCAAAGGTCCAAAACTAAAAACATTCCCACCAGGACGAAGACTCGTAGTCAAAAAACCCTGCTAAAATTGGACCCACCACCTCCACCCTCACCTACCAATGTGTCTCTGTTGTCAAATGTGTCACTACCTTCCCTTGTGTCTGCCCCTTCCAGTATGTCTATCCATTCCCATGATTCCACTGTGTTGCCTACTCCCAATGTGTCCAGTCCCATCCATGATCCAATCCTCCAATTTGTTGCCCCTTCCCCTGTAACCCCTTCATCAATTACCACCCAATTCTCACAGCTCCACACCCAAAAGGTCCACCACATCTCACCCTCAGATAGACCGCAATCCTAAACCCAGTTTTTTTTTGTTAAATGTTTCTTTTCTATGCACAATATTTGTGTTTTCTTTATCTCTTTAAGCACCGCCGCCGCAAACACATACATGTGTGTATTGTATTGTATGTATTGTATACATGTGTGTATTTACAAGGAAACTTGTAAAGGGTGTACTACTACAGGTATTTTATTTTTTAATTCAGCAAACATTACAGGTACATTTAAATTTTACAGGTACATTTAAATTTTACAGGTACATTTTTACATTACAGGTACATTTTTACATTACAGGTACATACTTAGCAGCTTTAACCATTCCGTCTTGCCATGCCACACATCCATTATCAGAAATAAAGTTTGCAGCAAACTTATTCCTCATCTGGGCAACTTCCACTGTAGTCCTCAGAGGGTGATCTTGGTAATCATGCATTGTAACAGGTTCCTCAGGTTCTAAGTTGGGTCGCTCTTTTGCCAGTATGTAATTGTGCATAGCAACACACGCTTTCACAAGCTCATCAATTATCCCAATTTTTAGATTTATGGCTGTTCCCAAAATGTGCCATTTAGATACCAGCAAGCCAAAGGCACACTCCACAGTTCTTTGTGCCCTTGTCAGTCGGTAATTGAAAATCTGTTTGTGTATACAAAGAAAAAAAGGGAAGGGGAAAAAATTCAGCTCACCAGTTTGAAGCAGAAGTCCTTGTGTGCAAGTTTGCTCAGGAACAAAAGTCTTGATTGACTCAGAATGAAATTCATGCAAGGAGGTGCCTGGATCAGAGGCGTTGTCCACAACAGAAAAAAAAGGAGGAAGTAAATCTCCATCGTGAAACTTGGATAAAAGTTCAATTTATTTAGACATCATTTGATGTACCACTATGAAAAAAGGATTTTAATGGGTTTGTCTAAATAAATTGAACTTTTATCCAAGTTTCACACTGGAGATTTACTTCCTCCTTTTTTTCTGTTGAAAATCCATTTGGTGTGATTCAAGTCCCTACTTGAGTAAGGTTTTAGGAGGTTGGCATACATTTGAAAGGCCTCATCCCCAACCACAACAAACGGCATTGGCAGGCCTTCAGTGTTGGGAAGAGGTTGTGGCTGTGGAAAATTGAAATTATTATGCTACAAACATTAGCCCATGTCAGAGTTTTCGAAAGTCTGAGAGTCATTTCATCGTCCAAATGAGCCAACGACCACAGCGACAAAGTGACATTCAGTATCTGCAATCGCCATTAGAACAATAGAAAAGCATTTTTTGTAATTAAAATACTTCCAGCAGGTTTCATAATCCGAATGTGTTTGCCATCCACAGCCCCCACACAGTTAGGAAAATTACAAATGTCCTTGAATTTTTCAGCATTTTCAAGCCAGAGTTCAGTTGTGGGTTGGGGGAGGAATTCTTGATGCAGAATGTCACATAAAGCCCTGCAGGTGTCTCCAACAATCCCATAAAGGGTGGACACTTCAATTCAGGAACTGTAAATGGAGAGATGATAAGGTCTCTCCAGTAGCCAGGAATCTGACGAACAGAAAATGGAAATAAAAAAATGAATACATGGGTTTTCTAACAATAATACTATGAACATGTGTTTGTTTTTCACAATTTCATACCTCAGGGTCACCAACAGATGTTCCTCAGCAGGAATTGCTCTACGGAGTTGTGTGTCATGCCTGGTAATGGGTCCTCAGACACGTTGCAGCAAGTCATTGAAACTCCGTTCAAACATCCTCGTGTAGTCAAAAAACTTCTGAGGGTTTGCACGCAGCTCAGTGTATAACGAGTGGTTGGCTCCAAGGCTCTCTCGCAGTTCAAGGATGGGGTGTTGCCAGTAGCGATGATGATATCTTCTCATTCTTTGTCTTCTTCTTTCTTCTTGACAAGCAAAAGCAAAGGCAACAGCCAATTTCAATTGTAAATCCAGATTAGCATAGAAGCTCTCCATGTCATATATAGAAATCCCATGAGATGCCCATTGGGTGTCTGATGTCAAGGACAAGCTACTGGAAAACATTGGAAATATTGAACGCATGTGCATAAACAACGCAAACGCATGAAAAACTGCATGTACATGCAGGATTTTTTTGCCATAATGCGTAAGATGATGTGGATAAAAAACGCTGTGTAAGCATGTGTTTGCATACGTTTTTGCATGCGTTTGCGCATGAGGATGATACGCTGCGGACTCAAACGCCAATGTGAACCTAGCCTAAATTGATTAAGCTGGGTGGAAAATCCCTTTAAGCCACGAAAAAACCTTTGATATAAGCAGTCCTGTTTCTCATAGATCCTGATTTTCTTTTTTAAGCTGGAAATCATTGGGTTTAGCTTTGAGGATCATCCAGTTTTCCTGCAAGCGTTCTCAGGAATTTATTCTAGAATAGGATGCAGGTGGCTGCAAACATGAAGCAGATATATACTATATTTTTCGGACTATAAGATGCACTGGACCATAAGACACACCCCAAATTTTGGGGTGAAAATAGCAGAAAAAAAGATTTGTTTAAGATAGGGGTCAGGGGTGAACCTAGCCTTTCTGCTGCCTGAGGCAAACTGCAAAACGGCGCCCCCCCACGCTATAGATATATCTATGGGTAGATGTAGATAGATACCGTATATGGATAGTTAGATATATATATGGATAGATACATAGATATATCTATCTACATCAATCCATAGATATATCTATAGATAGCTATATGAATAGATATATCTATCTCATTCCTTCTATTTCCATGCCTTCTATCTCTCTATCCCATATCTATCTATCTATCTATCTATCTATCTATCTATCTATCTATCTATCTATCTATCTATCTATCTATCTATCTATCCCATTCCTTCTATCTACCTTTCTATCCCAGATCTATCTATCGATAGAAGGAATGAGATATGTAGATAGATATATCTATAGATATAGCTATCTGTAAATATATCTATAGATAGATATATCCATAGATATATAATAGCAAGGCTGATGTTGCTTAACCTCTTCCCGACCTTTGACGCATACGCTGCGTCATGAAAGTCGGTGCCATTCCGACCCATGACGCAGCATATGCGTCATGGAAAGATCGCGTCCCTGCAGGCCGGGTGAAAGGGTTAACTCCCATTTCACCCGATCTGCAGGGACAGGGGGAGTGGTAGTTTAGCCCAGGGGGGGTGGCTTCACCCCCTCGTGGCTACGATCGCTCTGATTGGCTGTTGAAAGTGAAACTGCCAATCAGCGATTTGTAATATTTCACCTAAAAAACTGGTGAAATATTACAATCCAGCCATGGCCGATGCTGCAATATCATCGGCCATGGCTGGAAACACTTATGTGCACCCACCCCACTCCTCCGATCGCCCCCCCAGCCCCCCGATCTGTGGTCCGCTCCCCTCCGTCCTGTGCTCCGCTCCCCCGTCCTCCTGTCCGCTTGCCCGTGCACCAATCACACCCCCCGCGCTCCAATCAAACCCCCCCGCACTCCGATCCCCCCCCCGCACACAGCGACCCCCCCGTGCTCCGATCCACCCCCCCCCCGCACAGCGATCCCTCACCCCGTGCTCCAATCCTTCCCCGTGCTCCAATCCTCCCTCCCGTGTTCCGATCCACCCCCCCCCATGATCCGATCCACCCCCCCCGTGCTCCGACGCCCCCCCGTGCCCTGATCTCCCCCCCCTTATACTTACCTGGCCGCCCGAGGTCCGTCCGTCTTCTTTCCTGGGCGCCGCCATCTTCCAAAATGGCGGGCGCATGTGCAGTGCGCCCGCCGAATCTGCCGGCCGGCAGATTCGTTCCAGAGTGAATTTTGATCACTGAGATATAATCTATCTCAGTGATCAAAATAAAAAAAATAGTAAATGACCCCCCCCCTTGTCACCCCCATAGATAGGGACAATAAAAAAAAATAAAGAATTTTTTTTTTTTTCACTAAGGTTGGGGTAAGAACTAGGGTTAGGGTTAGGGGTAGGGTTAGGGGTAGGGTTAGGGTTAGGGTTAGGGGTAGGGTTAGGGGTAGGGTTAGGGCTAGGGTTAGGGTTAGGGGTAGGGTTAGGGCTAGGGTTAGGGCTAGGGTTAGGGTTTCGGTATGTGCACACGTATTCTGGTCCTATGCGGATTTTTCCGCAGCGGATTTGAAAAATCCACAGTGCTAAACCGCTGCCGATTTATCGTGGATTTACCGCGGTTTTTCTGCGCATTTCACTGCGGTTTTACAACTGCGATTTTCTATTGGAGCAGTTGTAAAACCGCTGCGGAATCCGCAGAAAGAAGTGACATGCTGCGGAATGTAAACCGCTGCGTTTCCGTGCAGTTTTTCTGCAGCATGTGTACAGCGATTTTTGGTTCCCATAGGTTTACATTGAACTGTAAACTCATGGGAAACTGCTGCAGATCCACAGCGTTTTCCGCAGCGTGTGCACATACCTTTAGAATTAGGCTATGTGCACACGGTGCGGATTTGGCTGCGGATTCGCAGCAGTGTTCCATCAGGTTTACAGTACCATGTAAACATATGGAAAACCAAATCCGCTGTGCCCATGGTGCAGAAAATACCGCGCGGGAACGCTGCGTTGTATTTTCCGCAGCATGCCAATTCTTTGTGCGGATTCCGCAGCGTTTTACACCTGTTCCTCAATAGGAATCCACAGGTGAAATCCGCACAAAAAACACTGGAAATCCACGGTAAATCCACAGGTAAAACGCAGTGCCTTTTACCCGCGGATTTTTCAAAAATGATGCTGAAAAATCTCATACGAATCCGCAACGTTGGCACATAGCCTTAGAGTTGGGTTGGAATTAGGGTTGTGGTTAGGGTTAGGGGTGTGTTGGGGTTAGGGTTGTGGTTAGGGGTGTGTTGGGGTTAGGGTTGTGATTAGGGTTACGGCTACAGTTGGGATAAGGGTTAGGGGTGTGTTGGAGGTAGAATTGAGGGGTTTCCACTGTTTAGGCACTTCAGGGGGTCTCCAAACGCAACATGGCGCCACCATTGATTCCAGCCAATCTTGTATTCAAAAATTCAAATGGTGCTCCCTCACTTCCGAACCCCGACGTGTGCCCAAACAGTGGTTTACCCCCACATATGGGGTACCAGCATACTCAGGACAAACTGCGCAACAATTACTGGGGTCCAATTTCTCCTGTTACCCTTGAGAAAATAAAAAATTGCTTGCTAAAACATCATTTTTGAGGAAAGAAAAATGATTTTTTATTTTCACGGCTCTGCGTTGTAAACGTCTGTGAAGCACTTGGGGGTTCAAAGTGCTCACCACATATCTAGATAAGTTCCTTGGGGGGTCTAGTTTCCAAAATGGGGTCACTTGTGGGGGGTTTCTACTGTTTAGGCACACCAGGGGCTCTGCAAACGCAACGTGACGCCCGCAGACCATTCCATCAAAGTCTGCATTTCAAAAGTCACTACTTCCCTTCTGAGCCCCCACGTGTGCCCAAACAGTGGTTTACCCCCACACATGGGGCATCAGCGTACTCAGGAGAAACTGGACAACAACTTTTGTGGTCCAATTTCTCCTGTAACCCTTGGGAAAATAAAAAATTCTGGGCTAAAAAATTATTTTTGAGGAAAGAAAACGTATTTATTATTTTCACGGCTCTGCGTTATAAACTTCTGTAAAGCACTTGGGGGTTGAAAGTGCTCACCACACATCTAGATAAGTTCCTTTGGGGGTCTAGTTTCCAAAATGGGGTCACTTGTGGGGGGTTTCTACTGTTTAGGCACACCAGGGGCTCTGCAAACGCAATGTGACGTCCGCAGACCATTCCATCAAAGTCTGCATTTCAAAAGTCACTACTTCCCTTCTGAGCCCCCACGTGTGCCCAAACAGTGGTTTACCCCCACACATGGGGTATCAGCGTACTCAGGAGAAACTGGACAACAACTTTTGTGGTCCAATTTCTCCTGTAACCCTTGGGAAAATAAAAAATTCTGGGCTAAAAAATTATTTTTGAGGAAAGAAAACGTATTTATTATTTTCACTGCTCTGTGTTATGAACTTCTGTGAAGCACTTGGGGGTTCAAAGTGCTCACCTCACATCTAGATAAGTTCCTTTCGGGGTCTAGTTTCCAAAATGGGGTCACTTGTGGGGGGTTTCTACTGTTTAGCCACATCAGGGGCTCTGCAAACGCAACGTGACGCCCACAGAGCATTCCATCAAAGTCTGCATTTCAAAACGTCACTACTTCACTTCTGAGCCCCAGCATGTGCCTAAACAGTGGTTTACCCCCACATATGGGGTATCAGCGTACTCAGGAGAAACTGGACAACAACTTTTGGGGTCAAATTTCTCCTGTTACCCTTGGGAAAATAAAAAATTGCGGGCTAAAATTCATTTTTGAGAAAATAATTTTTTTTTTTTATTTTCATGGCTCTGCGTTATAAACTTCTGTGAAGCACTTGAGGGTTCAAAGTGCTCACTACACATCTAGATTAGTTCCTTTGGGGGTCTAGTTTCCAAAATGGGGTAATTTGTGGGGGATCTCCAATGTTTAGGCACACAGGGGCTCTCCAAACGCGACATGGTGTCCGCTAATGATTGGAGATAATTTTCCATTTAAAAAGCCAAATGGCGTGCCTTCCCTTCTGAGCCCTGCCGTGCGCCCAAACAGTGGTTTACCCCCACATATGGGGTATCTGCATACTCAGGACAAACTGGACAACAACATTTGTGGTCCAATTTCTCCTATTACCATTGGCAAAATAGGAAATTCCAGGCTAAAAAATCATTTTTGAGAAAAGAAAAATTATTTTTTATTTTCATGGCTCTGCATTATAAACTTCTGTGAAGCACCTGGGGGTTTAAAGTGCTCAGTATGCATCTAGATAAGTTCCTTGGGGGGTCTAGTTTCCAAAATGGGGTCACTTGTGGGGGAGCTCCATTGCATAGGCACACAGGGGCTCTCCAAATGCGACATGGTGTCCGCTAACAATTGGAACTAATTTTCCATTCAAAAAGTTAAAAGGCGCGCCTTCCCTTCCGAGCCCTGCCGTGTGCCCAAACAATGGTTTACCCCCACATATGAGGTATCGGCGTACTCGGGAGAAATTGCTCAACAAATTTTAGGATCCATTTTATCCTATTGCCCATGTGAAAATGAAAAAATTGAGGCGAAAATAAATTTTTTGTGAAAAAAAAAGTACTTTTTCATTTTTACGGATCAATTTGTGAAGCACCTGAGGGTTTAAAGTGCTCACTAGGCATCTAGATAAGTTCCTTGGGGGGTCCAGTTTCCAAAATGGGGTCACTTGTGGGGGAGCTCCAATGTTTAAGCACACAGGGTCTCTCCAAACGCGACATGGTGTCCGCTAACGATGGAGATAATTTTTCATTCAAAAAGTCAAATGGCGCTCCTTCCCTTCCGAGCCTTACCATGTGCCCAAACAGTGGTTTACCCCCACATGTGAAGTATCGGTGTACTCAGGAGAAATTGCCAAACAAATTTTAGGATCCATTTTATCCTGTTGTCCATGTGAAAATGAAAAAATTGAGGCTAAAAGAATTTTTTTGTGAAAAAAAAGTACTTTTTCATTTTTACGGATCAATTTGTGAAGCACCTGGGGGTTTAAAGGGCTCACTATGCATCTAGATAAGTTCCTTGGGGCGTCTAGTTTCCAAAATGGGGTCACTTGTGGGGGAGCTCCAATTTTTAGGCACACGGGGGCTCTCCAAATGTGACATGGTGTCCGCTAAAGAGTGCAGCCAATTTTTCATTCAAAAAGTCAAATGGCGCTCCTTCCCTTCCAAGCCCTGCCGTGCGCCCAAACAGTGGTTTACCCCCACATATGAGGTATCAGCGTACTCAGGACAAATTGGACAACAACGTACATGGTTCAGTTTCTCCTTTTACCATTGGGAAAATAAAAAAATTGTTGCTGAAAAATCATTTTTGTGACTAAAAAGTTAAATGTTCATTTTTTCCTTCCATGTTGCTTCTGCTGCTGTGAAGCACCTGAAGGGTTAATAAACTTCTTGAATGTGGTTTTGTGCACCTTGAGGGGTGCAGTTTTTAGAATGGTGTCACTTTTGGGTATTTTCAGCCATATAGACCCCTCAAACTGACTTCAAATGTGAGGTGGTCCCTAAAAAAAATGGTTTTGTAAATTTCGTTGTAAAAATGAGAAATCGCTGGTCAAATTTTAACCCTTATAACTTCCTAGCAAAAAAAAATTTTGTTTCCAAAATTGTGCTGATGTAAAGTAGACGTGTGGGAAATGTTATTTATTAACTATTTTGTGTCACATAACTCTCTGGTTTAACAGAATAAAAATTCAAAATGTGAAAATTGCGAAATTTTCAAAATTTTCGCCAAATTTCCGTTTTTATCACAAATAAACTCAGAATTTATTGACCTAAATTTACCCCTAACATGAAGCCCAATATGTCACGAAAAAACAATCTCAGAACCGCTAGGATCCATTGAAGCGTTCCTGAGTTATTACCTCATGAAGGGACACTGGTCAGAATTGCAAAAAACGGCAAGGTCTTTAAGGTCAAAATAGGCTGGGTCATGAAGGGGTTAATGAACATGTTTAATTTAAAAAAAAAAAAAAAGGAAAAAAAGGCATGGGCTCTCGCACAAATTTCTACGTCAGAGGGGGAAAGCCGACGGCTGGGGGCCAATATTTGTAGCCTGGGAAGGGGGTAATACCCATGGCCCCTCTCTAGGCTATGAATATCAGCCCACAGCTGTCTGCGTAGCCTTTACTGGCTATAAAAATAGGGGGACCCCCCCAAAAAAAGACGTGGGGTCCCCCTATATTTTATAGCCAGAAAGGCTACGCAGACAGCTGCGGGCTGATATTCATAGCCTAGAGAGGGGCCATGGATATTGCCCACCCCCGGCTACAAATACCAGCCCCCAGCCGCCCCAGAAATGGCACCTCTGTAAGAGGTGCCAATTCAGGCACTTAGCCCCTCTCTTCCCACACCCGTGTAGCGGTGGGATATGGGATAATAAGGGGTTAATGTCACCTTGCTATTGTAAGGTGACATTAAGCCGGGTTAATAATGGAGAGGCGTCAATAATTATTAATCCTAGAGTAGTGAAAGAGTTAAAAAACAAAATAAAGACACAGCCAGAAAAAGTATTTTATTATTCTTAAGTTAACCATACTTACCATACTCGATCACCTGCAAAAAATTAAAAATAATAACCGTATACTACCTGTCCGCCGTAGCCCAATTAATAACGAGTGTCCCACGACGATCTCCCCTATAGAATAGTGACATCTGGTGATGTCACTGCTCTATAGGACCATCAGTGACACACTGACAGGAGACAATGGCTCCTGCAGTGTATCACTGAGGTTACGATTGGATAATTACACCTGGCTGTGCAGTATTCATGGTATGTGTATATAATATATGCTCAATGATTTTTGCTTTTTTGTACCTGTCCTAATGACTGCATGTTCTGGATGTCCAATGGGATTTGTCGGGGTGGAGTTAATTATTCTCATGGCTATTCACGTGTTAAATCTGTTTTTATATGTCTTGTTGGGCTATTCAAGCTTATGCTGTGGACAAAGAGCACCATGCGTGCTCGAAACGCGTTCAGCTAACTTATGGCTTCTTTTCTGGAATAGTTGTGCAGTTACTTGCAAGCAGCTTTTTCCGAATTTTAAATATGTGGAAATAAAATTGATGACTTTTACTCCAGAGCTGGATTTTTTTTCTTACTTAATCACTGAGGTCACCTCAGTTCAGGGTCTCACTTTATGGCATTGCTGCGTGGGAGCTTTCTAACACAGCAGTGCCACAAGTGAGACTAGGGGCTATTTTTTTACAGTGGCGGAGAAATACAGTGTGGAAGGATACCTTCCTTCATTGTATTCCTGGGGCCCCTGGAAAGCGGTCACATCAGCTGATGCTGCTGTTCTCCATGGGAGATCGTCGTGGGACACTCGTTTTAATTGGATTTTTGCGGATCAGGGAGTATAGTGTTTGTTTATTATTTTAATATTTTTCACAGGTGACACTGGCTTCGGGGATCAAAGTGACAAGTGTGAGTATGTAATCTATGTTTAATGTACTGTATGTCTATATGTATGTACTGTATGTATGTGCTGTATGGTGTATGTTGCAGAGGCGTATCTAGCCTTTCCTGCACCCGAGGCAAAGGGTCAGTTTGGCGCCCCCCCTCATATTTGAACCTTAACTCTATTGAAACTGTATGAACACGCCAAGGTGCATCCCTGTCTTTTCCACAATACTTTATTTAACTTAATAAATCATCCAGATTTGTGCCCCCATACTGTCCAGATTTCATTTGTGCCCCCATAATGTCCAGATCTCATTTGTGCCCCCATACTGTCCTGATTTGTGGTCCCATAATGTCCAGATCTCATTTGTGCCCCCATAATGTCCAGATCTGTGCCCCCATATTGTCCAGATTTCATTTGTGCCCCCATAATGTCCAGATCTCATTTGTGCCCTGCCTCCATACTGTCCTGATTTGTCACTTGTGCCCCCATACTGTCCTGATAATTAAATTGTGCCCCCAATAATGTCCTGATTTGTGCTGCTGCCCCCATCCGCATCCACCCCATATCTTGAGATGTTCAGTCTTTCATCCAGGGCTTCTTGCTGCCCCCTGGGGCCCTGGCTAAGGCTTTGCTTCACAGTCCTGAGTCCTCAGACTCACTCACAAGTCAAGTGGTGACACATATCCATCTTTGCGTTGCCCCGCTGGGCTGGCCGCTGCTCCATCCCCCCCTTCATGCATGCAGGCGCCAGCCAGGCAGGCAGGATCATTTCATGATGAATGATTCTGAAGAATGAAGATTCGGTCGTCTTTACTCTTCAGAGTGACTTCAGCTCCATTACCGGGGTCCCCGCAGCTGCGGTCACCGTCTGGAGCACTTACTACCACCCGACATCACCGTCCGAGTACAACACCCCGAACACCCGCCGGCCGCACAGAACACCGGCGCTGCGGCGCAACGAAGTCGAACGAAGCAGCGCAGCTGCAGCAGCCTGTCACACGCTCGCTCAGTGAGTGACGTCACCCGCTGCTGGTGCTTCCCTGATGCGGAAGTGCCAGCGGCAGTCAGCGCCTCTCAGTGGACAGCGGCAGGGCGCAGGTGCAGAAGGGATGGGACCTGGACTCCTCGTCTGTCTGTCTCACAACAAGGCAAGCGGCAGCGGAGGGCGGGGCCAAGTCAAACCTGGGGTCGGGATTATGCCAGACTGAGTCTGTCTGTCACTGTGGGCCGGGGGCGGCGCCAGAATGCCGCCGAGCGCCGACAAGGAGCCTCAGCTTGGACACCGTGACCGCCGCAATGCAATGCCATGCCGCATCATCAGGATTCAGGCGGCCCCGCTAGTGTCCCCCTGTGGGCTGTGCCCGGGGCACATGCCCCGGCGGCCCCCCCCCTGGATACGCCACTGGCATGTTGTATGGTGCATGTCGTATGTGGCATGTCGCATGTTGCATTGTTGCATGTTGTCGAATGTTGCATGTCGCTGCATGGCGCATGTTGCATGTTGTCGCATGCTGATGCATGTTGCATGTCGCATGTTGTTGCATGTTGTTGCATGTCGTCGCATGTTGCTGCATGTCACATGTTGTTGCATGTCGCATGTTGTCGCATGTTGTAGCATGTGGCATGTTGTTGCATGTCGCATGTTGTCGCATGTCGTCACAGCTTGCCACATGTTGTTGCATGGTGTATGGTGTATGTGCACACAGTGTAGATAGAGGAGTCCGGTTCTGCTACATCTGGATGCCTGATGTGACATCTAGATGTAGCAGAGCCGGTAGATGATCGCCGGAGATAACTCTCCAGCGATCACCTACACTACAGCGTTCTCACAATCAGCTGATCAGCTGTTTGTGAGAACCAGACTAGTGACCGGAGATAAGTCCCGGTCACGTGCATGGCAGTTCTCACAATAAGCTATCACGAGAACTGCAGTGGACGAGGGACTTCCGGCGGCAGGACAGGTGAGCGGGCAGACATGCGTAGTAAGCTGCATTTACGCAGCTTCTACGCATGTGACTAATCATTAGATGCGATTTTACCGCATCTAATGATAGTCTATGGTACATTTACGGTGCGGCGACGGAGCGTCGCCGCATTGTAAACAGACATGCTGCGTTCTGAAAGATGCACTGCATGTTCGTTTACGTGGGTCTGCCGCCTGCGTGTTTTACCGCATAGTGGAGATGGGATTTCATTAAATCCCCTCCACTATGCTGTAACATGTGGACGTTGCGTGTTTTACACTGCGGCTCTATGCTGCGTCAAACACGCAGCGTTTCCTGAACGTGGAAACATACCCTAATGCTTGCAGTCTGTGGGCACTTAAGGATTAACAATAGGAAGCATTTACTTTATTTTCCCATCCACCCTGTCCTGTGCATGTGCTTGTCTGCACCATTTCTCCAGTGCTCACAAACAGTCCACAGCTACTTCTCTCCTCCCACATGAATCACAGTCTGACAAGCTGCAGGCACCAGCAAAGAAAGCAAAAAAAAAAAAACTCGGCTCACTCACACTGCAGAGCCGACTCCTTTGATACATAGCAGGGAGTCGGCTCTTTGTATCGGCTCGTTCACAAACAACAATCACTAGCATGTGAGGGGAGGGGATGGCGAATTATGTTTTTTTATAGTTACTTACTAGCCTGCCGCTTACTGCTACAAGTCGGCCAGCAATGTGTGTGTCCGACTCCGAGTCCCAGCACAGCAACCAGAAGGTCAGGAGACAGGGCACCGCTTCTGACTGCACCTCAGCCCGGCCGGGTAGTAACAGTGAGTTACCTCACCTGCCGCTGGGCACGCCGCACGTTACCTTGTTTGTGACACTGCACTGTCAGCAAATGTCAGAGCAGGGATTGCAGGGAGAGTCGGTACCACGTGTTCTAACTTCTGACTGCCGCTCTGCCGTCCCCTGTCTATAGGAATACTCTGCCGCTTGAGGCAAAGTATTCAACTTGCCTCATGATAGCAGCATCAGTGATAGGGGTCCATCTTTTTGTCCGAATTTAAGGTATCTTACCTGAGGGCTGGTGGTGGTACAGCAGGGTCACAGGAGGCATGGTCCCTTCCTCAGGATAAGCCCGGTCCAGTGTCGGTGGTGCTGATGTTCGGTGTGGGCTGTGGGGAGTGTACCTTAACAGGGTCCCTTCCAGCTAAGGTGGGCAATGCCGCGGCCAAACCACACCACTGCCGCAACCAACCGGTAAGCCTGCGTTCGCATTAAAAGACGCACCCCCACTTTCCTCACAATTTTTTTGGGGAAAAAGTGCGTCTTATAGTCTGAAAAATACAGTAATTGATGCAATCTTTACAGCTGCATTGGGGCCAAAGATGTAAGAGGGGCGGCTTCTACTTCCAAACCAGGTGGAATTCTGCATTATGAGGAGCTATTGGACTGCAAAGTGCCCATATATTCTTTCACGAGAGGCCTCTTCTATTTGTGTCCATCAATGGCTGCACATATATATAGCGCATACAATCTGCTCTTGCCCTATGACAGCTTCATAGTCTTGGTGTGCATGAAGAAAATGATCTTGAAATCATATGTGCCGTATAATCAAGGATGCTCTTGTGTTCCTTTTAAAAGCAGAATTCAGTTTACAAGTGTCGCAAGATTAGATTCTCTGAGTTTTAATGGCTATCATTTGCTGAGATCAATCACTTTACATTTATCCTAATTTTCATACTTGCTTAGAAGAATAATCATCTGTGACACTGAACCAAGTCCCCAATCAATTGCTCTCTGTCTTCCTGAATGCCTTGTGCTGTCATGCGTACTATGGAACTATAGCCCAAAATTCTGTATGAGATGGTTTGCTGAAAAATAAGCAAAAATTAATATGGCATTTTATGTTAAACCTTGGAAGAAATGTAACAGTCAACACTTGGTTCTGAATATTCATTTGAATGAGATTGTATTTTGGAGCATAAATTATAAAATTAAAGCTTTTATTGGCTGGCTAATTGCTTGCTTATCGCATTGCTACAATTGCATCCAGCCATGGTTATAGCGGGGTCTTGGTAGAAGATGACCCCACACTGGTGTGCAGCCTCATTGAGGCCAAAATAAAGTCAATACTTGAGATGAGTGAAGCTTTTGGAAATGGAATTTGCCAACTTCAATAAAACTACCTGGTTGAACCAGGCATTTCAAGAACAATATATGGATGCTAAGCTTTCTAGTCCAATAACTCATCGTAATGAACAATTCCACCTGCTTTTGGAGGTGCTAGTGGCATCCTGGGCCAATGTACGCTTGAGCAGGTTGAGCCAATGATATGTCCACCCTTGAGCATGATGATTCATTTGGGTGTTGCTGTCTGCCCAATCAGCTTTGCATGTTCCCTTCTGTGGCTACCATAGTGAACAAACCACGAATGACATAGAATCCATGGTTCAATTTCTGGATTACTCTCACCGACCCAGTGAAGGAATACAAAAAAAAATAATCCAGTACTACTTTATATTCCCACTCTTGGGCAGGGGCCCAATGCTTGGATGTGTCATTAGTACATAGCGTTGTTATGGTGTTGCACCATCACAGTTCCAAAGACTTTATGTAGATCAGCTATGAAATGAAAAACTCTAGACTTTTGTGCCCAATTCTGCATAGGGGCCTACAGAGGGAATTGTAAAACCCCAAGTTCCTGGTTGTTACAGTGGCATTGCTTTCCTCACATGGAGAGTGATGTCATGCTTGGAAGCGAGGAAGTATTCCTCTTATCAGATATTCACATACATGCAACACAGTTCTGACTCCAGGCCAGAAGGGGAGCTCTGAACCCGGTTTCAGGGGAATATATATATTCTGGTCTGGGGGAGGAGTTAGACAGTCTGTCAGAGGGACAGAACAGAGAGGAAGCAGACGGTCAGAGTCTGAGTGAGAAAGAGGGGGCCGTGCAGCCACGAGAGGTGCTGCAGCTCCTAGAAGGAATGAGAACAGAACAGTTTGTAGAGACCGTGAAGCAGGAAAAGGAGCAAAGGAGAGTTAAGAGCTGGGAGAGAAGCTGCAACTGGGCTTCTTCCACGCTGAGCGCAGATACCGGTAGCTGGAAGACCGAGGTTGTGGGGGGTATCTCTATGCTGCATGGCAGAAACCAGAAGACAGCAGATTGCAAGCTACCTGTCGCCCATTGACACCCGAGGACACAGTAGCAGATAGAACTCGGGTCGTGATAGAGATCCTGTAAAAAGGCTCAAGTTACCTGTTGTACTGGTAGTGTCCTACCAACAAGGGAGACTGAGAGGAAATGTGTGGACCTTGTGAAAGGCCTAAGGCCGAAGGGACTACAATGCAGCACTAGTAGGAAGGCTTCCAACCCCACCTGGTAAAGGGGATTTCAGATTCGCTTCCAAGCCAGCTGGACCATACCTGTACCTGTGATCCGGTACCCTGTGTCCTCTGTTTCTTCCAACACCACCTACCACCTGTCCCAACTACACCGGGAGCCCTGGGGACCCAGTTTCACCTGTGGGAAGCCATACCATCCCTGCTGCCATAACATCACCCCAGTGGACCCCTTTAAGCAGCGTCGTCACCCTTGACCGAATACCACAGGTGGCATCACGAACATTTATTATTTTACAAACCCCTTTTAAGACCATTGCTTTTACTCGGGCGCCCAGGGCCACGGACCGGTGTAACAAGCCAGATTAATCCCCCGCCCAGAATATACCCGGGGTATAAATTGGCCTAGGCCAGTTTATACCCCTCTGGGCCAGAATATACCCCGAGTATCAGGGCCGGACTGGCCATAGGGCAGTTCTGGCAAATGCCAGAAGGGCTGGCGGCAGTAGTGGGCTGCTCGAGTATGCCGCTGTCAGCATACTCCCCCCGCTGTCAGCACACTCTCCCCGCTGTCAGCACACTCCCTGCCCCGCATTCAACTATACCGGCATAGACGCCGCTACAGTTGAATGCAATGATGGAGGAGAGAGCATCTGCTGTCGCTTCCTCTCCCATCATTCCCTGCTCTGTCTCTGCCTCTGTGGGTGTGCGATGACGTCATATCGCGTACCTGCTGTGTGTCGGGCGGGCAGACTGCAGCCACTGAGACCGAAGCCGGGAGCAGTGCGGGGCACGAGGAGAGGTGAGGAGAGTGTGTTTTTTGCTTTTTTTTAACCCCTTAATCCCATATGACGTACTATCCCGTCCAGGTGACCTGGGACTTAATTCCCAGTGACGGGATAGTACGTCATATGCGATCGGCCACGCTCACGGGGGGAGCGCGGCCGATCGCGGCCGGGTGTCAGCTGCCTATCGCAGCTGACATCCGGCACTATGTGCCAGGAGCGGTCACGGACCGCTCCCGGCACATTAACCCCCGGCACACCGCAATCAAAGATGATCGCGGTGTGCCGGCGGTGCAGGGAAGCATCGCGCAGGGAGGGGGCTCCCTGCGTGCTTCCCTGAGACGATCGGTACACGGTGATGTACTCACCGTGTACCGAGCGTCTTCTCCCTGCAATCCCCGGATCCAAAATGGCCGCGGGGCTGCATCCGGGTCCTGCAGGGAGCACTTCCGGGTCAGGATCAGGCTGCAGCTGCAGCTCCAATCCTGCCCGGCTGTATGTAAGATCACCGATCTGACAGAGTGCTGTGCACACTGTCAGATCGGTGATCTGTGATGTCCCCCCATGGGACAAAGTGAAAAAGTAAAAAAAAAAATTTCCACACGTGTAAAAAAAAAAAAAAAAAATTCCTAAATATAGAAGAAAAAAAAAATATTATTCCCATAAATGCATTTCTTTATCTAAAAAAAAAACCAAAAAAACAATAAAAGTACACATATTTAGTATCGCCGCGTCCGTAACGACCCGACCTATAAAACTGGCCCACTAGTTAACCCCTTCAGTGAACACCGTAAGAAAAAAAAAAAAAAAAACGAGCCAAAAAACAACGCTTTATTATCATAACGCTGAACAAAAAGTGGAATAACACACAATCAAAAAAACGGATATAAATAACCATGGTACCGCTGAAAGCCTCATCTTGTCCCGCAAAAAACGAGCCACAATATAGCATCATAACCAAAAAAATAAAAAAGTTATAGTCCTCAGAATAAAGCGATGCCAAAATAATTATTTTTTCTATAAAATAGCTTTTATCGTATAAAAGCGCCAAAACAAAAAAAATGATATAAATGAGGTATCGCTGTAATCGTACTGACCCGAAGAATAAAACTGCTTCATCAATTTTACCAAACGCGGAACGGTATAAACGCCTCCCCCAAAAGAAATTCATGAATAGCTGGTTTTTGGTCATTCTGCCTCACAAAAAATCGGAATAAAATGCGATCAAAAATGGTCACGTGTCCGAAAATGTAACCGATAAAAACGTCAACTCGTTCCGCAAAAAACAAGACCTCACATGACTCTGTGGACCAAAATATGGAAAAATTATAGGTCTCAAAATGTGGAGACGCAAAAACTTTTTTGCTATAAAAAGCGTCTTTTAGTGTGTGACGGCTGCCAATCATAAAAATCCGATATAAAAAACGCTATAAAAGTAAATCAAACCCCCCTTCATCACCCCCTTAGTTAGGCTAGGTTCACATTGCGTTAATGGGTTTACGCTAACGGACAGCGTTGCACGGCGAAAATGTCACAATTAACGCCGTGCAACGGGTCCGTTAGCACACCCATTGACAGCAATGTGATTTTCGGGTGTAGCGCATCGCTAGAGCGTGCCATTTTCGGCTCGCGCTAGCAAGGTGCCGTTCTTTTGTGGCGCGCCTCGGACGCTGCTTGCAGCGTCCGCTGCGCGCCCGAGGTCCGATCCCCGATCTTCCAGAGTGGGGACGTTAACGCGACCACTAAACACGACACCTAAAAAGACATTGCGTTAGCGCAATCCGCTAGCGCTAAACGGATTTCCCTAACGCAATGTGAACCTAGCCTTAGGGAAAAATAATAAAATTAAAAAAAATGTATTTATTTCCATTTTCCCATTAGGGTTAGGGCTAGGGTTAGGGCTAGGGTTAGGGTTTGGATTACATGTACGGTTGGGATTAGGGTTGGGATTAGAATTAGGGGTGTGTCGGGGTTAGGTGTGTGGTTAGGGTTACAGTTGGGATTAGGGTTAGGGGTGCGTGTGTCGTTAGGGTTACAGTTGGGATTAGGGTTAGGGGTGCGTTTGGATTAGGGTTTCAGTTATAATTGGGGAGTTTCCACTGTTCAGGCACATCAGGGGCTCTCCAAACGTGACATGGCGTCCGATCTCAATTCCAGCCAATTCTGCATTGAATAAGTAAAACTGTGCTCCTTCACTTCCGAGCTCTCCCGTGCGCCCAAACAGGGGTTTACCCCAACATATAGGGTATCATCGTACTCGAGACAAATTGGACAACAACTTTTTGGGTCCAAGTTCTCTTGTTATCCTTGGGAAAATAAAAATTTGGGGGGCTAAATATCATTTTTGTGGGAAAAAAAGGATTTTTTATTTTCACGGCTCTGCGTTGTAAACTGTAGTGAAACACTTGGGGGTTCAAAGTTTTCACAACACATCTAGATAAGTTCCGTGGGAGGTCTAGTTTCCAATATGAGGTCACTTGTGGGGGGTTTGTACTGTTTGGGTACATCAGGGGCTCTGCAAATGCAACGTGACGCCTGCAGACCAATCCATCTAAGTCTGCATTCCAAATGGCGCTTCTTCCCTTCCGAGCTCTGCCATGCGCCCAAACAGTGGTTCCCCCCCACATATTGGGTATCAGCGTACTCAGGACAAATTGGACAACAACTTTTGGGGTCCAATTTATTCTGTTACCCTTGTGAAAATACAAAACTGGGGGCTAAAAAATAATTTTTGCGAAAAAAAAAAAAATTTATTTTAACGGCTCTGCGTTATAAACTGTAGTGAAACACTTGGGGGTTCAAAGCTCTCAAAACACATCTAGATAAGTTCCTTAGGGGGTCTAGTTTCCAAAATGGTGTCACTTGTGGGGGGTTTTAATGTTTAGGCACATCAGGGGCTCTCCAAACCAACATGGCGTCCCATCTTAATTCCAGTCAATTTTGCATTGAAAAGTCAAATGGCGCTCCTTCCCTTCCGAGCTCTGCTATGCGCCCAAAAAGTGGTTTACCCCCACATATGGGGTATCGTCGCACTCAGGACAAATTGCACAACAACTTTTGTGGTCTAATTTCTTCTCTTACCCTTGGGAAAATAAAAAATTGGGGGCGAAAAGATCATTTTTGTGAAAAAATAAGATTCTTTATTTTTACGGCTCTGCATTATAAACTTCTGTGAAGCACTTGTTGGGTCAAAGTGCTCACCACACATCTAGATAAGTTCCTTAAGGGGTCTACTTTTCAAAATGGTGTCACTTGTGAGGGGTTCCAATGGTTAGGCACATCAGGGGCTCTCCAAACACAACATGGCATCCCATCTCAATCCCAGTCAATTTTGCATTGAAAAGTAAAATGGCGCTCCTTCCCTTCCGAGCTCTGCCATACGCCTAAACAATGGTTTACACCCATATATGGGGTATCAGCGTACTCAGGACAAATTGGACAACAATTTTTGAGGTCCAATTTCTTCTCTTACTCTTGGGAAAATAAAAAATTGGGGGCGAAAAGATCATTTTTGTGAAAAAATATGATTTTTTATTTTTACGGCTCTGCATTATAAACTTCTGTGAAGCAATTGGTCGGTCAAAGTGGTCACCACACATCTAGATAAGTTCCTTAGGGTGTCTACTTTCCAAAATGGTGTCACTTGTGGGGGGTTTCAATGTTTAGGCACATGAGGGGCTCTCCAAACGCAACATGGGGTCCCATCTCAATTCCTGTCAATTTTGCATTGAAAAGTCTAATGGCGCTCCTTTCCTTCCGAGCTCTGCCATGCGCCCAAACAGTGGTTTACCCCCACATATGGGGTATCAGCGTACTCAGTACAGATTGTACAACAACGTTTGGCATCCATTTTATCCTGTTACCCTTGGTAAAATAAAACAAATTGGAGCTGAAATAAATTTTGTGTGAAAAAAAGTTAAATATTCATATTTAATTAAACATTCCAAAAATTCCTGTGAAACCACTGAAGGGTTAATAAACTTCTTGAATGTGGTTTTGAGCACCTTGAGGGGTGCAGTTTTTAGAATGGTGTCACACTTGGGTATTTTCTATCATATAGACCCCTCAAAATGACTTCAAATGAGATGTGGTCCCTAAAAAAAATGGTGTTGTAAAAATGAGAAATTGCTGGTCAACTTTTAACCCTTATAACTCCCTAACAAAAAAAAATTTTGGTTAAAAAATTGTGCTGATGTAAAGTAGACATGTGGGAAATGTTACTTATTAAGTATTTTGCGTGACATATCTCTGTGATTTAAGGGCATAAAAATTTAAAGTTGGAAAATTGCGAAATTTTCTAAATTTTCGCCAAATTTCCATTTTTTCACAAATAAACGCAAGTTATATCGAATAAATGTTACCACTAAAATGAAGTACAATATGTCACGAGAAAACAATGTCAGAATCGCCAAGATCCGTTGAAGCGTTCCAGAGTTATAACCTCATAAAGGGACAGTGGTCAGAATTGTAAAAATTGGCCCGGTCATTAAAGTGCAAACCACCCTCGGGGCTTAAGGGGTTAATATATCAATGAGTGATAACTGGATTGTGGTTCTATTGGGGGGGCTGTATTACATTCAATGGGGGCTGGCTGCGTTACATTCTATGGGGGCTGGCTGCATTACATTCTATGGAGGCTGTGCTGTATTACATTCTATGGGGGCTGGCTGCATTACATTCTATGGGGGCTGGCTGCATTACATTCTATGGGGGCTGGCTGCATTACATTCTATGGGGGCTGTATTACATTCTCTGGGGGCTACATTTCATTCTATGGGGTGTTGTATTATATTCTATGGGGGACTGTATTATATTACATGGGGGGTTGTATTACATTCTCTGGGGGCTACATTATATTCTATGGGGGGCTGTATTATATTCTATGAGGGGTGATTGCATCATACTCTATGAGGGGGCTGCATTATATTCTATGGGGAGCTGCATTATACTCTATTTGAGGAGGGCTGCTGTTATCATCTGGTGGTTTAGGAGCAACATGGAACGAGCTCAGAAGGAAGTGGTATCTGTACTGACCGCAGTCCCTAAGCTCAACACAACACTAGAAGTAGCCGTGGGATGCTCCTGACACTCCCTAGGCACCTCGTCACAGCCTAAGATCTAACTACCCCTAAAGATAGAAACAGGAAAGCTATCTTGCCTCAGAGAAAATCCCCAAAGGATAGATTAGCCCCCCACAAATAATGACTGTGAGAGGAGAGGGAAAAAAACATACACAGAATGAAACCAGGATGAGCACAGGAGGCCAGTCTAGCTTGATAGAAAGGACAGTATGGAATACTGTGCGGTCAGTATAAAACACTACAAAAAGTCCACACAGAGTTTACAAAAATCTCCACACCTGACTAAAGGTGTGGAGGGTAAATCTGTTTCCCAGAGCTTCCAGCAACACAGAATTAATCCATATTGATAAGCTGGACAAACATTGAATGCACAGAACGGATAAGTCCACAATCTGTGGACAGAAAAGAGCAAGCAAGGACTTAGCTTTGCTGAACTGGTCAGGATAACAGGGAAATCCAAAGAGATGTGAATCCAACCAGGAACCATTTACAAGTGGCACTGGCTGAAGGAAAGAGCCAGGCATAAATAGCCGAGCAGAAAAGACAATCAGTGGAAGCAGCTGCTGACAGCTAAATCCAAGGAGCAGCCATACCACTTGAAACCACAAGAGGGAGCCCAAGAGCAGGACTCACAAAAGTGCCACTTACAACCACCGGAGGGAGCCCAAGAGCGGAATTCACAACAGTACCCCCCCCCCCTTGAGGAGGGGCCACCGAACCCTCACCAGAGCCCCCAGGCCGATCAGGACGAGCCAAGTGAAAAGCACGAACCAAATTGGTGGCATGGACATGGGAGGCAACAACCCAAGAATTATCCTCCTGGCCATAACCCTTCCACTTGACAAGATACTGAAGCCTCCGCCTCGAAAAACGAGAATCCAAAATCTTCTCAACCTCATATTCCAACTCTCCCTCAACCAATGTCGCCACTCCTCAAACGCCCACTTCATAGCCAACAACTCCCGATTGCCGACATCATAATTGTGTTCCGCAGGCGAAAACTTTCTGGAAAAAAAAGCACACGGTTTCATCAAAGAACCATCAGATTCCCTCTGAGACAAAACGGCCCCTGCCCCAATCTCAGAAGCGTCGACCTCAACCTGAAAAGGAAGAGAAACATCCGGCTGACGCAACACAGGGGCAGAAGTAAATCGGCGTTTAAGCTCCTGAAAGGCCACTTGTACACCATATGGCAGTGTCCTCTGAGCAGAGTCCTGAACCTATGCAATGTGATAGGATTTTATAATAATAATAATAATTTTTATTTATATAGCGCCAACATATTCCGCAGCGCTTTACAAATTATAGAGGGGACTTGTACAGACAATAGACATTACAGCATAACAGAAATACAGTTCAAAACAGATACCAGGAGGAATGAGGGCCCTGCTCGCAAGCTTACAAACTATGAGGAAAAGGGGAGACACGAGAGGTGGATGGTAACAATTGCTTTAGTTATTCGGACCGACCATAGTGTAAGGCTCGGGTGTTCATGTAAAGCTGCATGAACCAGTTAACTGCCTAAGTATGTAGCAGTACAGACTATTAACTGCATAAAGTGTATGAGAACATGATGCAAGGAGCCTGATTGTTTTTTTGTTTTGTTTTTTATAAATAGGCCACACAGGGATCGTTAGGTTAATGCATTGAGGCGGTAGGCCAGTCTGAACAAATGAGTTTTTAGGGTACGCTTAAAGCTGTGGGGATTGGGGATAAATCGTATTAACCTAGGTAGTGCATTCCAAAGAATCGGCGCAGCACGTGTAAAGTCTTGGAGACGGGAGTGGGAGGTTCTGATTATTGAGGATGCTAACCTGAGGTCATTAGCGGAGCGGAGGGCACAGGTAGGGTGGTAGACTGATACCAGGGAGGAGATGTAGGGTGGTGCTGAGCCATGGAGTGCTTTGTGGATGAGGGTAATAGTTTTGTACTAAAACAGGACGGCAGGAATTCAGACGTCAGAATAGGCTGTGTTTTTACTGTGGTGATTCTGTTCATGTTATTTCTGATTGCCCTAAACATACTAGGAGGGTCGCTAGGTCTGTTACCATTAGTACTGTACAGCCTAAATTTCTTTTATCTGTGACCCTGATTTGCTCATTGTCATCCTTTTCTGTCATGGCATTTGTGGATTCAGGCGCTGCCTTGAACTTAATGGACTTAGACTTCGCCAGGCGCTGTGGTTTTTCCTTGCAGCCTTTACAGAGTCCTATTCCTTTGAGGGGCATTGATGCTACTCCATTGGCCAAGGATAAACCTCAGTACTGGACGCAGATAACCATGTACATGGCTCCTGCACATCAGGAAAATTGCCGTTTTCTGGTGTTGCATAACTTGCATGATGTTGTTGTACTGGGTTTTCCATGGTTACAGGAACATAATCCGGTGCTGGATCGGAAAACTATGTCTGTGACTAGTTGGAGTTGTCAAGGGGTACATAGTGACGTTCCTTTGATGTCAATTTCCTCTTCCCCCTCTTCTGAGGTCCCTGAGTTTTTGTCGGATTTTCAGGATGTATTTGATGAGCCCAAGTCCAGTTCCCTTCCTCCACATAGGGACTGTGATTGTGCTATTAACTTAATTCCAGGTTGTAAGTTCCCTAAGGGCCGACTTTTCAATCCGTCTGTGCCAGAGCATGCCGCCATGCGGAGCTATGTTAAGGAATCTTTGGAGAAAGGGCATATTCGGCCGTCTTCATCACCATTGGGAGCGGGTTTCTTTTTTGTTGCTAAGAAGGATGGCTTCTTGAGACCCTGTATAGATTATCGTCTTCTTAATAAGATCACGGTCAAATTCCAATACCCCTTGCCTTTGCTTTCTGATTTGTTTGCTCAGATTAAGGGGGCTAGTTGGTTTACTAAGATTGACCTCCGAGGGGCATATAATCTTGTGATGCCATTTGGGCTCTCCAATGCTCCATCTGTGTTCCAATCCTTCATGCATGATATTTTCCGCAATTATCTTGATAAATTCATGGTTGTATATTTGGATGATATTTAGATTTTTTCCGATGATTGGGAGTCTCATGTGAAGCAGGTCAGGATGGTGTTCCAGATCCTTCGTGATAATGCTTTGTTTGTGAAGGGGTCTAAGTGCCTATTTGGAGTTCAGAAGGTCTCTTTTTTGGGTTTTATTTTTTCTCCCTCGTCTATGGAAATGGATCCTGTTAAGGTCCAAGCTATTCATGACTGGATTCAACCCACAACTGTGAAGGGCCTTCAAAAATTTTTGGGCTTTGCTAATTTCTATCGCCGTTTCATTGCCAACATTTCCAGTGTGGTTAAGCCTTGCTGTTCCGGCGCTAGTGGGTTGCTTTTGCCTTTGCCGGTCCCTGAGAGGCCCTGGATGCATATTTCCATGGATTTTATTTCGGATCTCCCTGTTTCCCAGAAGATGTCTGTTATCTGGGTTGTTTGTGACCGGTTCTCTAAAATGGTCCATCTGGTACCTTTGCCTAAGTTGCCTTCCTCCTCAGATCTGGTTCCATTGTTTTTTCAGCATGTGGTTCGTTTGCATGGCATTCCGGAGAATATTATGTCTGACAGAGGTTCTCGGTTTGTCTCTAGGTTTTGGTGGGCCTTTTGTGCTAGGATGGGCATTGATTTGTCTTTTTCTTCGGCGTTTCATCCTCAGACTAATGGCCAAACTGAGCGAACTAATCAGACCTTGGAGACCTATTTGAGATGCTTTGTGTCTGCTAATCAGGAAGATTGGGTGTCTTTCTTGCCGTTGGCCGAGTTTGCCCTTAATAATCGGGCTAGTTCGGCTACTTTGGTTTCACCTTTCTTTTGTAATTTTGGTTTTCATCCTCGTTTTTCTTCTGGGCAGGTTGAGCCTTCTGATTGTCCTGGTGTTGATTCTGTGGTGGACAGGCTGCAGCAGATTTGGACTCATGTGGTGGACAATTTGACGTTGTCTCAGGAAAGGGCTCAACGTTTTGCTAACCGCCGTCGGTGTGTTGGTCCCCGGCTTCGTGTGGGGGATTTGGTTTGAATGTCTTCTCGTCATGTTCCTATGAAGGTTTCTTCCCCGAAGTTTAAGCCTCGGTTTATTGGTCCTTATAACATTTCGGAAATTATTAATCCGGTGTCTTTTCGTTTGGCTCTTCCAGTCTCTTTTGCCATTCATAATGTTTTCCATAGATCTTTGTTGCGGAGATATGTGGTGCCCGTTGTTCCCTCGGTTGACCCTCCTGCCCCGGTGGGCCACTTGTACTGTTATGATCTGGTGGTTTAGGAGCAACATGGAATGAGCTCAGAAGGAAGTGGTATCTGTACTGACCGCAGTCCCTAAGCTCAACACAACACTAGAAGTAGCCGTGGGATGCTCCTGACACTCCCTAGGCACCTCGTCACAGCCTAAGATCTAACTACCCCTAAAGATAGAAACAGGAAAGCTATCTTGCCTCAGAGAAAATCCCCAAAGGATAGATTAGCCCCCCACAAATAATGACTGTGAGAGGAGAGGGAAAAAGACCTACACAGAATGAAACCAGGATGAGCACAGGAGGCCAGTCTAGCTTGATAGAAAGGACAGTATGGAATACTGTGCGGTCAGTATAAAACACTACAAAAAGTCCACACAGAGTTTACAAAAATCTCCACACCTGACTAAAGGTGTGGAGGGTAAATCTGTTTCCCAGAGCTTCCAGCAACACAGAATTAATCCATACTGCTAAGCTGGACAAACATTGAATGCACAGAACGGATATGTCCACAATCTGTGGACAGAAAAGAGCAAGCAAGGACTTAGCTTTGCTGAACTGGTCAGGATAGCAGGGAAATCCAAAGAGATGTGAATCCAACCAGGAGCCATTTACAAGTGGCACTGGCTGAAGGAAAGAGCCCGGCATAGATAGCCGAGCAGAAAAGACAATCAGTGGAAGCAGCTGCTGACAGCTAAATCCAAGGAGCAGCCATACCACTTGAAACCACAAGAGGGAGCCCAAGAGCAGAACTCACAAAAGTGCCACTTACAACCACCGGAGGGAGCCCAACAGCGGAATTCACAAAAGGCTGCATTGTATTCTATGGAGGTGCTACATTCTATTGGGGCACTGCATTATGCTCTATGAGGGGGTTACCATATATTATATATGCAGGGGCTGCAGTATACTATATGAGGGGGCTGCATTATATTCTCTGGGGGGTTACATTATACTCAGTGGGCTACAATATATTCTGTGGGGTGGCTGCATTATATTCTTGGGTGGCATCATTATACTATATGTGGGCTGAGTTATACTGTATCGAGGACTATGGGGAATACATTATACTATATGAAGAACTATGGGGTGCATTATACTATGGGAAGTGAATTGTAGTACATGGATAACAATTGCGGGGCATTATACTATATGGAGCACTATGAGGAATGTATTATACTATTTGGAAGACTGAGGAGTGTATTATACTATATGGAGGACTGTGGCAGTACATTATACTTTATGGAGGACTGAGGAGTGTATTATACTATATGGAGGAATTGCAGTGTATTTTAATATATGGAGGACTATAAGTAGTGTATTATACTATATGGAGGAATCACAGTGTATTTTAATATATGGAGGACTATGAGGAGTGTATTATACTATATGGAGGACTGAGGAGTGTATTATACTATATGGGGGGACTGAGGAGTGAATTATACTATATGGAGGACTGAGGAGTGTATTATACTATATGGAGGAATTGCAGTGTATTTTAATATATGGAGGACTATAAGTAGTGTATTATACTATACTAGATCGTGGCCCGATTCTAATGCATCGGGTATTCTAGAATATGCATGTCCCCGTGGTATATGGACAATGATGATTCCAGAATTCGCGGCAGACTGTGCCCGTCGCTGATTGGTCGAGGCAACCTTTATAACATCATCGTCGCCATGGCAACCATTATGACATCTACGTCGATACTGTGCCCGTCGCTGAATCAGAAACGTGAGATGTCTACGTCCTTTATGACATCATCGTCGCTGTGCCCGTTGCTGATTGGTCGAGGCCTGGCGGCCTCGACCAATCAGAGACACGGGATGTCTACGTCCTTTATGACATCATCGTTGCTGTGCCCGTTGCTGATTGGTCGAGGCCTGGCGGCCTCGACCAATCAGAGACGTGGGATTTTTACGTCAATGCTGTGCCGGTCTCTGATTGGTCGAGGCCGCCAGGCCTCGACCAATCAGCAACGGGCACAGCGACGATGATGTCATAAAGGACGTAGACATCCCGCGTCTCTGATTGGTCGATTGTGGCCCGATTCTAATGCATCGGGTATTCTAGAATATTCGTCGCCAATGCAACCATTATGACATCTACGTCGATACTGTGCCCGTCGCTGAATCAGAAACGTGAGATTTCTACGTCCTTTATGACATCATTGTCGCTGTGCTCGTCGCTGATTGGTCGAGGCCTGGCGGCCTCGACCAATCAGAGAGGTGGGATTTCCAGGACAGACAGACAGACAGACAGAAAGACAGACAGACAGACAGAAAGACAGACAGACAGAAAAACCCTTAGGCAATTATATATATAGATGGAGGAATCACAGTGTATTTTAATATATGGAGGACAATGAGGAGTGTATTATACTATATGGAGGACTGAGGAGTGTATTATACTATATGAAGGAGTGTATTATACAATATGGAAGACTGAGGAGTGTATTATACTATATGGAGGACTGACGAGTGTATTATACTATATGGAGGAGTGTATTATACAATATGGAGGACTGAGGAGTGTATTATACTATATGGAGGACTGAGGAGTGTATTATACTATATGGAGGACTGAGGAGTGTATTATACTATATGGAGGAGTGTATTATGCCATATGGAGGACTGAGGAGTGTATTATACTATATAGAGGACTGAGGTGCACATTATAATATATGGAGGACTATGGGGTATATTATACTAAACAAGCAAAATGCTGCCTATTCATCGAGTGATTGGATTTTTATGTGGGAACAGAAATCCTTGTTCTCAGCAGCACATCGCCGGTGTAAACTGTAGATGTGCTGCTGATAACATGATACTGTATGGGGACAGATTGATCTAATTGTGATTGTTCTGTTCCCTTCATTCTTTCTCAGTTAGTGTAAAGAGGCCGGGAAACAAGTGAACGACTTCAGTATTGTCATCACACTCGTTTAGTGGCCTGAGATCAGCGCATGTAAATACAGCAGAAATACAGGGAGACTAGGCAAGGATGATGACAGTTGTAGTTAGCACCCGGCGCCTGGGAATAGTGCTAACACTACTGATTTTCCCAGCCGCCAAAGCATTTAATTCTGGTATGTGTAATGATTTTTAGGGTTGATGTCAGCTGCGTAATGTCAGCTGCTATCAATCCCTGGTGTAAGTAATGGAGAGGTGTCTATCAGACACCCCCACTACTAGCCCAGGCCTGGAGAGACCCAGCAACTCTGAATAGCGGTGACGGTAGTAACAATACCGCTCTTCACAGTCGCCGAGCTCAGCGCAAGACCCGGAATATCTGAAGAGCAGTGATGTTACTGATGTCACCACTCTTCAGAGTCACCAGGTCTCGTGCTGCACAGCGGAACCAAAAGTGGCTGTAGGCAAAGTATATGGAGCATCAGAATGAGGTTCCATAGCATTTGGTCGTCTCAATCCCTTCATTATCTACGAGATCCAGTTATGTAGACAAAGTAGCGGCTTTTCTTGGTACTGCAACTAAAAGCAATAAATAGGACTGAGCTGTAATGCTGGATACAGCTGTGATTATGTTAGCCGCCTAATACTTACCTGTCTGGCTGGCGCGCTCCCGATGCTCCTTCCCACTCTCCTTCCTCTGGCTTCTCGGGCACTCGTCCTTTCTGCTGTCCACGCATGCGCAGACGTGCTCCTTTCACCGCTATGGCTTCTGGGCCACTATGGCTTCTGGGAGGTCGTGACCCGTGGCTCCGCCCCCAATATGGCGACGCCCATCGGGTACTTCTTCCCAGCATCTGTCCAGGCAAGACACCTTTGTGTCTATTGCGTTCGCTGGCTCCTTGCTGGCATCTTTATAGGTTCTTTGGCTCCAGTCTCTGCTCCTCTCGCTTTAACTCAGTCTTGACTTGTCTCTGTTTGCCATTCTCAGTTCTGTGTTCCTGTTGTCCCTGCCAGTCCTGTGTTCCAATGTAAAAGAGAAAAACAGCCACACTCAAGTCTTTGCGTTTATGTAGAAAGTTTAGTTGCTTTTATTCACGTGTACAAGCATCACCAAATAATTTTCAAAGA
Source organism: Ranitomeya imitator (assembly GCF_032444005.1). Taxonomy (NCBI): domain Eukaryota; kingdom Metazoa; phylum Chordata; class Amphibia; order Anura; family Dendrobatidae; genus Ranitomeya; species Ranitomeya imitator. Next base: position 669,784,031 of record NC_091282.1, read on the forward strand.
AATAGTGACTGCGGACAACAAGGTTAACGTTTCGACCAGGTACCGTCTTAGTCAAAACCTCACTGCAAAACAAATATAATGTATGAGTGTGCTGTACATGTGTTAAAATATAAGTCCTGAGCGTAATTATTCCATTGGTGACTAGGAATTATTGGCCATAAAATTGGCCTTGGAGGAGTGGCGGTACCTCCTTGAAGGGGCTGTACATCCTTTCATTATTTTTACGGATCACAAAAATCTAGCCTATGTCCAGTAAGCCCAAAGGCTGAACCCTTGACAAGCCAGATGGTCCTTGTTTTTCGGACGTTTCGACTTCGAGCTACATTTCTGACTTGGAAATAAGAACATCAAAGCTGACGCTCTGTCAAGATCATTCCAACCTCTGGATGAAGAGGAGAGACCAGTGCATATTCTTGATCCTGCTAAGATCATTTCTTTAGCTCACCTGGATGTGATCACTCCTCCTCTGGGAAAAACCTTCATGTCAAATCATGACAAGATGAAAGTTTTACGTTGGGGTCATTCTTCCCGGTTCACTGGACACGTTGGGGGCAAGAAGACTCTCTCCCTGATTTCTCGCCATTATTGGTGGCCTTTGCTTTGCCAAGATGTCCTGAATTTCGTTGTTTCCTGTTCCTCGTGTGCTAGGAACAAAGTTCCTTGACAGCTTCCTTCGGGATCACTGTATCCACTTCCTGTGCCATCTGTTCCCTGGAGTCATATTGCGATGGACTTCGTCACTGATTTACCGAAGTCTTCTAATTGCACTGTAATTTTGGTGGTGGTGGATAGATTTTCCAAAATGGCTCACTTCATCTCTTTACCTGGTTTACCTTTTGCTCCTGATCAAGCGAAGATCTTTTTACATCAAGTATTTCGACTTCATGGATTTCCTCAGCATGTCGTGTCCGACCGAGGAGTTCAGCTTACCTCTTGTTTTTGGAGAGCTCTTTGTGGACTTGAAGATATCGTTGGATTTTCTTCTGCATACCATCCCCAGTCCGACGGTCAAGTGGAGCGGGTAAACCAAATTCTCACATCTTATCTCCGCCATTTTACCAATGCTCATCATGATGACTCCGCGTCTCTTCTTCCCTGGGCAGAATTCACCTATAATAATCACACTAGTGAATCTTCGTCTAAATCTCTTTTTCATTGTTTTTTGGGCAACATCCCAGCATTTCTCTCCCTGTTCTCCCCACCTCAGGTGTACCGGCGGCGGACTCCTTGTCCTTGGAATTTTCCAAGATTTGGCAGGAGGCTAAGGAGGCGCTTGAGAGGGCTAGTAGCAGAATGAAAAGGTATGCTGACAAGAGGTGTTTAGATGACCCTCCGTATCGTCCTGGTGATAAGGTTTGGCTATCCTCTCGCTACATTAGACTCAAGATTCCCTCTCAAAAGTTAGGTCCACGTTACATCGGTCCATTTGAGATTTCTAGCCAAATTAATGATGGAGCTTACAAGTTGAAGTTACCCGCCTCATTACGCATTCCTAACACTTTTCATGTATTGCTCCTCAAACCCGCAATTTTTAATAATTTTCATTCTGCTCCGTTGCATTCTCATCTACCCATTTCTTCTGATGCCTCTTTTGAAGTTAAGGATATTCTCGCTAAGAAAACGGTTACAGGTAGGACTTTTTATTTAATTGATTGGAAGGGGTTTGGCCCCGAAGAAAGATCTTGGGAACTGCTAGAGAATATCAATGCTCCTGTAATACTGAAAAGGTACCTTTCCAGTTTTAAAGAGAGGTGGGGTAAGAGAGGGGGTACTGTTAAGCGCCTAATACTTACCTGTCCAGCCGGCATGCTCCCGATGCTCCTTCCCACTCTCAGTCATGTGTTCCTGCTGTATCTACCAGTCCTTCATGTCCTGTGTTTCCAGCTGTACCTGCCAATCCTGCGTGCCTGCCTATCCTGTGTTACAGCCGTATCTTCCAGTCCTGTGTTCCTGTCGTTCCCTGCCAAACGTGTCTTTTCGCCATACCGGTCAGTACTCTGTCCTTGCAGTCTCTGCCCGTCCTGTGTCTCCGCTGTTTGGGTCACCTTGGTGGCTCCGTCTCTCTCCAGTCTGCTGTCCTTCTTTGGTTCCGCCCATACTCGTCCCTTTGGCTCTGGTAGTTGCGGTTTCACCCTCCTTGGGCCTGTCCGAAACACTCCCTGTACAGGGGGTGGCACTATCTGGTCCGCTAGTCCTCGGGCTCTGAAGCCATGACCCAGAGGGTCTACTACTCGAGTTCTTATAGATTATATGTTATATAGTCGCGTTACACTCCCCTCACTTCTTGTAACCTACAAGTGTACCAAGATATTATACAGTCACCATGTGACAAGTGGGCCTGTGTAACTTCAAATGCCAGGGCTGAATTTTCATCCCAGTCCAGCCCTGCCGAGTATATTCTGACCTAGTCTAAACTATATCCTGGGGTATAAACTGGCCTAAGCCAGATTATACCCTTCCGTGTCAGAATATACCCCAGCTGCTGTAGATCAGATTTTTCAGGCTTTTGAGAACCATTGAGTGATATACTCAATAACGGAGCCCCAGGCAGCACACGGGGAAGGTAGAGACAGTGAATGGGGCTGTACTAACGGTATTTATGTATAACAGCAGGGATATGCTCATTCACTATGTCCCTTTTAAAAAAAATAATGGGAAGCCTCTTTGGGACCTCAACAGACTAAGCGTGGCAATAAAAAGTTTGGAAGTTGTTAATACTGCCTCATCTATGTTGAATCCTCATAATAATAATAATTTTATTTATATAGCGCCAACATATTCCGCAGCGCTTTACAAATTATAGAGGGGACTTGTACAGACAATAAACATTACATCATAACAGAAATACAGTTCAAAACAGATACCAGGAGGAGTGAGGGCCCTGCTCGCAAGCTTACAAACTATGGGGAAAAGGGGAGAATCCTCATGAACATTTTTGCAATATTATTAGAGATGAATGAACCCAAACTTAAAAGTACTGGGTTCATACCGGGCAGTTAGTGCCCGTTGCTAAGCACCAAACACGGATTTCTCCAGTAAGTCCGTAATATTGTTTGGGGGAAATAAGAGGTTTTTTCCAGCTCCAAAAGTTCAGGTCCCCATTGTTTTCAATGGAGTTCTGGTTCAAGTTCAAGTAGATTTCTGGTACCCGAAGCAAGCTTTGGAATAAACTTCCCTAAACATAATTCTGAGCTGGATGACATCGTTGATGCCACAGTTGTCCCTACTAACACATTTTGTAGCCTATTTGGAGGGCAGCTGTAAGCAATCGGCCCTTCACCACCTGTCAATGTTGGACCTCAAGGTAACCAGCACAAGTTTCTGTACTGCATGATCTAATGATTCACCACCCTACATGCTGATATACGTGCTCCTATAATTGCAGCATTGAATTGCTGTGCAATGTTGCAAATTAGGGGGTGCTCAGTCACAGATATTTCATTGACGGATTTAAAAGTCCGCAGTTGAAAAGATTTATTGTAATGGCGACAGAGCAATGTGCTGAACAATCAAAGCAAATGTGACACAGACACAAATAATCCATAATGTACTCTGCTCCTCCCAACTAATAGGCTTAGCAGATGTAAAGTAAGACAATCAAGACAGCTGGTGTCATTGATAGTGCTGTTACTGTTATTTGGGGCTCCCATATTCTTATTGCCACTGTAAGGTGGCTGCCAGACACATAGTGTATGGGAGATAAAGCTGGAGTAATGATTTAGTACATATAGGACTAGAAGTAGTTCATTGGCCATGGTGGGTTGATTGTGAGCAGCTGAAGAGTTGGGAGATATGGGTGTTCACCATATCTCCACCCCTGGCTGTGCTTCACTTTGTAAAATGAAAGCTGTTTGTCTCACACATGTCTGTCTGTATGGAGGTATGCAGATCTCCTAGATTAAGTGCTTTTGCCAAAAGACTAAGGGTATGTTTACACGTTCAGGATTTCCATCCTTTTTTTTTTCAGGACAGTTTTTTTAAAAAACTGCAGCTCTTGGCAGAAAACGCAGGTCCTTTTTTTGGTCCTTTTTTTGTCCTTTTTTGATGCGTTTTTTGATGCGTTTTTTTATCCTTTTTTTATGCAGTTTTCTATGCAGAGACTGTGTGTTTCCTAGGAAGCTTTTTAGGGCTAAAATGGCTGAAAATACCCTAACCCTACCCCTAACCCTAACCCTACCCCTAACCCTACCCCTAACCCTACCCCTAACCCTAACCCTAACCCTACCCCTAACCCTACCCCTAACCCTAACCCTACCCCTAACCCTACCCCTACCCCTATTCTAACCTTAGTGAAAAAAAAAAAAAAAAATTCTTAATTTTTTTATTGTCCCTACCAATGGGGGTGACAAAGTGGGGGGGGTGTCATTTACTATTTTTTTATTTTGATCACTGAGATAGGTTATATCTCAGTGATCAAAATGCACTTTGGAGCGAATCTGCCAGCCGGCAGATTCGGCGGGCGCACTGCGCATGCGCCCGCCATTTTGCAAGATGGCGGCGCCCAGGGAGAAGACGGCCGGACGGACACCGGGACGCCGGGTAAGTATAAGGGGGGGAGATTAGGGCACGGGGGGGCATCGGAGCACTGGGGGGGGGGCATCGGAGCACGGGGGGGGGCATCGGAGCACGGGGGGGCGGGATCGGAGCACGGGGGGGCAGCCACACTCCGCCCACACACTTCCGCCCGCTCCCCCGCACTTCCTGCTGCAGCGGTTCTGCACATCAAATCGCAGTAAAACCCGCAGATATATTTTTGATCTGCGGGTTTTACTGCGATTTTGACCTCACAATGGAGGTCTATGGGTGCAGAACCGCTGCGGTTCAGGAAAAAGAAGTGACATGCTCCTTCTTTTTTGCCGCAGCTATTCTGCGCGGCTTTTTAAACGAAATTACGGATCATGTGCACAGCAGTGACTGTTTTCCATAGGGTTACATTGTTATGTACCCTGCATGGAAAACAGCTGCGGAACCGCAGCGGCAAAACCGCTGCGGTTCCGCAGTAAAAAACGCACTGTGTGAACATGGCCTCAGGAGGAAGGAGATAATTTTTTTTTTTTTTTTTTGTTATGTAATATTTTGTTTGTAAACCGTTTAATACAAAAAAATTGTTCCAAAAAAAAAAAAAAAAATCATCGCATTATTTAATGTTTATGGAGCTATAAGGGTTTACAACATCATTTTTTAGGCATCTCATCTAATTTAAAGTAATTTAGAGGGGTTTATATGATTGAAAATATGCATCTGTGTGGGTAAACCATTGTTTGGGTGCATGGCAGAGCTTGGAATGGAAGGAAGTCGCCATTTGACTTTGGAATGCAATATAGACCTATCGCTATAACGTACTATCCCGTCAATGGGTATTAATTAGTCACAGGACACCTTGACGGCATAGGACGTCATATGGGATTAAGGAGTTAACCACTTTATCTAAAATGAACAACCAAGAATAACGGGAGTAATAAATACAATTTAATTTTATTACACAAAAGACAGTTACCTACTCGAAAAATTACATTGTGGACACGAAAGCATAACATACATATTGTTGAGTTAACGCAAAACAAAAAATAAAAATTTGTTTATACGGCGTGATCCTGCCAGGGTACAGCTCCAGAACCATTAAAGTACAGACAGTATTTTTCTCGACAGTCCCTTGCATCGTCTGCCTGTCTGCCAGATCCCAGTGCTTGAAGAGCTGCTAAATTTTCTGGTTGTGTACGCCATTCCCCGGGCACGATATCTCCGGTTCTTGGGTCCACTGCATCAATAAATGAAGGAGGAGAATAGGAGCTGGTATCATGACGTCTCAGGAAATTATGGAGCACACAGCATGCCAAAACCACAAAGTCTATAGACGGCAGCTTCAAGTTGATAGCTGTGTGGAACACTCTAAACCGATTCGCCATAATCCCAAAGGCATTTTCAACCACACGACGGGCCCTAGACAACCGGTAATTATAGATTCTGCGCTCCGCTGTGAGTGTTCGCTGCGCAAATGGCTTCAGCAGATGTGGATGAAGAGGGAAAGCTTCATCTGCGATGAAAACAAAATTGAGGTTTGCTTTTGTGTCTTCATTTTGTGGCAACTGCAGTTGATTGTTCCTCAAGCTTTCCCCAAATGAAGTGTGTTCAAAAACACCACCATCGGAGACTCGACCATTCATGCCAACATCCACATCCACGAACTCATAGTTCGCATTGACAAGGGCCATGAGGATCACCCTGAAATATCCTTTATAGTTGAAAAAAAAGGATCCAGAGTTGGCTGGTTGCGTGATGCGCACATGCTTTCCATCTAATGCGCCACCGCAGTTTGGAAACTGCCACAGCTGATCAAAATCAGAAGCAATCCTCTTCCAGTCATCCGCCGTCTTGGGAAACTGCAAGATGAGAAGGAAACATGTACAAATTAGGTCAAATATATTGTTGTGCACATACACTCTCATGTGGACATCCTAGAGTGATTGGCGCGCAGTATGGATTAGTAAAACAAAGTCAACAATCCTGAGTATGCAGGCAGCCATTTTATCAGACGGCTTCACTGACTGAGAGGGGGTGCTAAACAATATATCGAAATAATATAACCTATAAAATAACGTTGGGAGCAGCAAATAAAAGAAGGGTGGCGCAGGATTAGAGCAGCACATGTCAGAATGGAGCCGCAAAATGGGAGCAGCACATGTCAGAATGGAGGCGCAGGATGGCGCAGGATCGCAGCAGCACATGTCAGAATGGGGGCGCAGGATGGGAGCAGCACATGATAGGATGGAGAACATATACCAATAGAAATGCTCGCCACCAGGGCGTAGAACGGGTTCAATAGCTAGTATAATATATCGACATAACACAGCAGCTCAAAAAAATAGTAGTACCTCCATATAATGCCGTAAGCTCTGCACAATGGCCTCGCATGTCTCCGGAATCACAACGCTCAGTAAAGGTCTGGAAACAGCTGCGGAAAACTGCAAATCCTGAAGAGACCTTCCTGTAGCCAGGAACCGCAGTGTCACCGCCAACCTTTCATCCACGGGCACGGCTGCACGCATCGGCGTATCACGCCTTTGTATGAGTGGCGTAACAGCAGAAAGTATAATCTGGAAGGATTCCTCTGACATCCTAAGGTAGTTTCGGAAATCATGAGGGTTATTATCACGTAACTCTCTTATGAGACCCATGTGTGACAATGTGGATCTTTTCTGCAGCCAGCTCCGGGTCCACATGCGACGTTTTCGTTTAGGACGTCTCTCCTCTTGGAGACGTGCTGCCTCAAACACCAGGGCAGCAGCAACGACAGACCTCTCACCGGAAGTGAGCATACTTCCTAAAAAGAAAACAAACGTACAATAAATACATGTGCTTACAAAACAATGTTTTGACCATTGATTTAATAACTATATATGTTGCTACTGGCATAAACGGGGCAGTCCACCATGCTACAGCTCGATCTGTAAAAGAATTAATTGGGCCACGCTACAGCTGTGTACCTGAGGCTCTCTGGCCTACCCTACTCTCCATAAGGAACAATCGACCACGCTCCAGCGTTTATCCCTGTTGAAGCGCAACATCTGCTACACTGTAGCGTTATACATACCTCTTGCGGTAAAAGTCTGTAGTTATAGTAGTTATAAAAGTCCAGGGAATCCAGCGAATTTAGGAGTTCTGTTTCCAGCACGTGCTCCAGAGAGAAAAGAATACAGCGCTCGACAGCTCCGGTTTTATCAGCTGGGAACAATAGTCCTTTGTCTGTCGAATGAGCGCACAGTATTGTACCGCCCAATCAGCACACAGGAGGTGGAGAATTTGGCGCTCCTACGTAGCCAGCTCCTCCACCCATTACATCGTATACAATATCGTGCACACCTTTGTTACACCATGCGATCATGCCGCCACAGCGGGACACTAGACGACAAAAGAAAGTTTCAAACAATCTGCTATGACGTACGATTCTCAGCGGGGTCCCTGATCGCAGGAGCGTGTCAGACACTACGAGATCGTAACTATATCGCTCGAACGTCACGATCATAGCGATCAAAATTGCACTGTGTGACGGTACCCTTAGAAGCTGGACTCTAAGCCAGGTGGGGTAACCAGCACTATTGTATAGACTTGTTACTTTAAGGCTATGTGCACCCCTTGCGGATTTATTGCGGATCGGCAGCATTTTTTTCCGCACAGAAACGCTGCAGATCCGCAAAGTGATTTACAGAACAATGTAAATCAATAGGAAAAAAAATCCTGTGCTAATGGTGTGGAAAATTCCGCACGGAAAACGCAGTGGATTGAAAGAAGGAGCATGTCACGTCTTTTGTGCGAATCCGCAGCGTTTCTGCACATATTCCATTATAGAAATCCGCAGGGGTAAAAAACGCATGAAATCCACACTGAATCCGCAGTAAATCCGGAGGAAAAACGCACAAAATCCACAAGAAAAACGCATCAAATCTGCACCTGCCTTTTCTGCCTGGAGATGCACATTTTGTGCAGACAATTCTGCACCCAAATCTGTAACATGTGCACGTAATTCAGTTTTCCTGAGATGTGTTTGATGAGGATTGAAATTAACGAGCCAGACAATAAATAGAAACCGTTCCTGTAATGCCTCATATTGCTCCCAAGTGAATAGCATTGTTACATCAGATACCGTGAATGTCACGATAGTAGTTCTTGTTGATTAAGTGCAAACCCCACCAATTGGCAATAAAAGAATAAGGAGAACGATGTGATGAACTATGCGACGGGGACACTGGCACAGTGTATGAGGGGAGGTATGTCACTGTGCATAATGGTGTCAATGATGTGAAACCAGGATATTTTCCACCAGCACACCACGTGTTGGGAGGGTTAAATTAAAGTTGCCGACATGCGCTTGTTTTATGTGGACATCCATAGAGGGTGGGAGGGTGCCCAGCATATCTCCACCTGCAGAGCCGACATCGGCAGGTGTACTGACAGGACCTGGGATGATGTCACGGTCGTGTAGTCATCACTTGGTCTGGCTTAACCCCTTTCTGCCATTAGACGTACTATTGCGTCCATGTGGGGTGGGCTTTACTTCCCAAGGACGCAATAGTACGTCATATGCGATCGGCAGCGCTCACGGGGGGAGCGCCGCCGATCGCGGCCGGGTGTCAGCTGTTTATCGCAGCTGACATCCGGCACTATGTGCCAGGAGCGGTCACGGACCGCCCCCGGCACATTAACCCCCGGCACACCGCGATCAAAGATGATCGCGATGTGCAGGCGGTACAGGGAAGCACCGCGCAGGGAGGGGGCTCCCTGCGGGCTTCCCTGAGCCCCCCGCAGCAACGCGATGTGATCGCGTTGCTGCGAGGGTCTCACCTCCCTCCCTGCTCCCTCCAGCCCCGGATCCAAGATGGCCGCGGATCCGGGTCCTGCAGGGAGGGAGGTGGCTTCACAGAGCCTGCTCAGAGCAGGCACTGTGAAGCAGCCTGCACTCCTATCAGATCAGTGATCTGACAGAGTGCTGTGCAAACTGTCAGATCACTGATCTGTGATGTCCCCCCCTGGGACAAAGTAAAAAAGTAAAAAAAAAAAATTTCAAATGTGTAAAAAAAATAAAAAAAAATATTCCAAAATAATGAAAAAAAAAAAAAATATTATTCCCATAAATACATTTCTTTATCTAAATAATAAAAAAAAAACAATAAAAGTACACATATTTAGTATCGCCGCGTCCGTAACGGCCCGACCTATAAAACTGGCCCACTAGTTAACCCCTTCAGTAAACACCGTAAGAAAAAAAAAAAAAAACGAGGCAAAAAACAACGCTTTATTATCATACCGCCGAACAAAAAGTGGAATAACACGCGATCAAAAAGACAGATATAACTAACCATGGTACCGCTGAAAGCGTCATCTTGTCCCGCAAAAAACGAGCCGCCATACAGCATCATCAGCAAAAAAATAAAAAAGTTATAGTCCTGAGAATAAAGTGATGCAAAAATAATTATTTTTTCTATAAAATAGTTTTTATCGTATAAAAGCGCCAAAACATAAAAAAATGATATAAATGAGGTATCGCTGTAATCGTACTGACCCGAAGAATAAAACTGCTTCATCAATTTTACCAAACGCGGAACGGTATAAACGCCTCCCCCAAAAGAAATTCATGAATAGCTGGTTTTTGGTCATTCTGCCTCACAAAAATCGGAATAAAAAGCGATTAAAAAATGTCACGTGCCCGAAAATGTTACCAATAAAAACATCAACTCGTCCCGCAAAAAACAAGACCTCACATGACTCTGTGGACCAAAATATAGAAAAATTATAGCTCTCAAAATGTGGTAACGCAAAAAATATTTTTTGCAATAAAAAGCGTCTTTCAGTGTGTGACGGCTGCCAATCATAAAAATCCGCTAAAAAACCCGCTATAAAAGTAAACCAAACCCCCCTTCATCACCCCCTTAGTTAGGGAAAAATTTAAAAAATGTATTTATTTCCATTTTCCCATTAGGGCTAGGGTTAGAGTTAGGGCTAGGGTTAGGGCTAGGGTTAGGGCTAGGGTTAGGGCTAGGGTTAGGGTTAGGGCTAGGGTTAGGGCTAGGGTTAGGGCTAGGGTTAGGGTTAGGGCTAGGGTTAGGGTTAGGGCTAGGGTTAGGGCTAGGGTTAGGGCTAGGGTTAGGGCTAGGGCTAGGGTTAGGGTTAGGGCTAGGGTTAGGGCTAGGGCTACAGTTTGGGTTGGGGCTAAAGTTACAGTTAGGGTTTAGATTACATTTACGGTTGGGAATAGGGTTGGGATTAGGGTTAGGGGTGTGTCAGGGTTAGAGGTGTGGTTAGGGTTACTGTTGGGATTAGGGTTAGGGATGTGTTTGGATTAGGGTTTCAGTTATAATTGGGGGGTTTCCACTGTTTAGGCACATCAGGGGCTCTCCAAACGCGACATGGCGTCCGATCTCAATTCCAGCCAATTCTGCGTTGAAAAAGTAAAACAGTGCTTCTTCCCTTCCGAGCTCTCCCGTGTGCCCAAACAGGGGTTTACCCCAACATATGGGGTATCAGCGTACTCAGGACAAATAGGACAACAACTTTTGGGGTCCAATTTCTCCTGTTACCCTTGGGAAAATACAAAACTCGGGGCTAAAACATATTTTTTGTGGGAAAAAAAAAGATTTTTTATTTTCACGGCTCTGCGTTATAAACTGTAGTGAAACACTTGGGGGTTCAAAGTTCTCACAACACATCTAGATTAGTTCCCTGGGGGGTCTAGTTTCCAATATGGGGTCACTTGTGGGGGGTTTCTACTGTTTAGGTACATTAGGGGTTCTGCAAATGCAATGTGACGTCTGCAGACCATTCCATCTAAGTCTGCATTCCAAATGGCGCTCCTTCCCTTCCGAGCTCTGCCATGCGCTCAAACGGTGGTTTCCCCCAACATACGGGGTATCAGCGTACTCAGGACAAATTGGACAACAACTTTTGGGGTCGAATTTCTCCTCTTACCCTCGGGAAAATACAAAACTGGGGGCTAAAAAATAATTTTGGGGGGAAAGATTTTTTTTTTTAATTTTCACGGCTCTGCGTTACAAACTGTAGTGAAACACTTGGGGGTTCAAAGCTATCACAACACATCTAGATGAGTTCCTTAGGGGGTCTAGTTTCCAAAATGGTGTCACTTGTGGGAGGTTTCTACTGTTTAGGTACATTAGGGGCTCTGCAAATGCAATGTGACACCTGCAGACCATTCCATCTAAGTCCTCATTCCAAATGGAGCTCCTTCCCTTCCGAGCCCTCCCATGCGCCCAAACAGTGGTTCCCCCCCACATATGGGGTATCAGCGCACTCAGGACAAATTGGACAACAAATTGTGGGGTCGAATTTCTCCTGTTACCCTCGGGAAAATACAAAACTGGGGGCTAAAAAATAATTTTTGTGGGAAAAAATTTTTGTTTTATTTTTACGGCTCTCCATTATAAACTTCTGTGAAGCCCTTGGTGGGTCAAAGCGCTCAGCACACATCTAGATAAGTTCCTAAGGGGGTCTACTTTCCAAAATGGTGTCACTTGTGGGGGGTTTCTACTGTTTAGGTACATTAGGGGCTCTGCAAACGCAATGTGACACCTGCAGACCATTCCATCTAAGTCTGCATTCAAATGGCACTCCTTCCCTTCTGAGCCCTCCCATGTGCCCAAACAGTGGTTCCCCCCACATATGGTGTATCATCGCACTCAGGACAAATTGGGCAACAAATTTTGGGGTCCAATTTCTCCTGTTACCCTCAGGAAAATACAAAACTGGGGGCTAAAAAAATAATTTTTGTGGGAAAAAAATTTTGTTTTATTTTTACGGCTCTGCATTATAAACTTCTGTGAAGCACTTGGTGGGTCAAAGTGCTCACCACACCTCTAGATAAGTTCCTTAGGGGGTCTACTTTCCAAAATGGTGTCATTTGTGGGGGGTTTCAATGTTTAGGCACATCAGTGGCTCTTCAAACGCAACATGGCGTCCCATCTCAATTCCTGTCAATTTTGCTTTGAAAAGTCAAACGGCGCTCCTTCCCTTCCGAGCTCTCCCATCCACCCAAACAGTGGTTTACCCCCACATATGGGGTATCAGCGTACTCAGGACAAATTGTACAACAACTTTTGGGGTCCAATTTCTTCACTTACCCTTGGGAAAATAAAAAATTGGGGGCAAAAAGATAATTTTTGTGAAAAAATATGATTTTTTATTTTTACGGTTCTACATTATAAACTTCTGTGAAGCACTTGGTGGGTCAAAGTGCTCACCACACCTCTAGATAAGTTCCTTAGGGGGTCTACTTTCCAAAATGGTGTCACTTGTGGGGGGTTTCAATGTTTAGGCACATCAGTGGCTCTTCAAACGCAACATGAGGTCCCATCTCAATTCCTGTCAATTTTGCATTGAAAAGTCAAACGGCGCTCCTTCCCTTCCGAGCTCTCCCATCCGCCCAAACAGTGGTTTACCCCCACATATGGGCTATCAGCGTACTCAGGACAAATTGTACAACAACGTTTGGGGTCCAATTTCTTCTCTTACCCTTGGGAAAATAAAAAATTGGGGGCGAAAAGATAATTTTTGTGAAAAAATATGATTTTTTATTTTTACGGTTCTACATTATAAACTTCTGTGAAGCACTTGTTGGGTCAAAGTGCTCACCACACCTCTAGATAAGTTCCTTAGGGGGTCTACTTTCCAAAATGGTGTCACTTGTGGGGGGTTTCAATGTTTAGCCACATCAGGAGCTCTCCAAACGAAACATGGCGTCCCATCTCAATTCCAGTCAATTTTGCATTGAAAGTCAAATGGCACTCCTTCGCTTCCGAGCTCTGCCATGCGCCCAAACAGTGGTTTACCCCCACATGTGGGGTATTGGCATACTCAGGACAAATTGTACAACAATGTTTGGGGTCCATTTTCTCCTGTTACCCTTGGTAAAATAAAACAAATTGGAGCTGAATTAAATTTTTTGTGAAAAAAAGTTAAATGTTCATTTTTATTTAAACATTCAAAAAATTCCTGTGAAGCACCAGAAGGGTTAATAAACTTCTTGAATATGGTTTTGAGCACCTTGAGGGGTGTAGTTTTTAGAATGGTGTCACACTTGGGTATTTTCTATCATATAGACCCCTCAAAATGACTTCAAATGAGATGTGGTCCCTAAAATAAAATGGTGTTGTAGAAATGAGAAATTGCTGGTCAACTTTTAACCCTTATAACTCCCTAACAAAAAAAAATTTTGTTTCCAAAATTGTGCTGATGTAAAGTAGACATGTGGGAAATGTTATTTATTAAGTATTTTGTGTGACATATCTCTGTGATTTAATTGCATAAAAATTCAAAGTTGGAAAATTGCGAAATTTTCATAATTTTCGCCAAATTTCCGTTTTTTTCACAAATAAACGCAGGTACTATCAAATAATTTTTACCATTGTCATGAAGTACAATATGTCACGAGAAAACAATGTCAGAATCACCAGGATCCATTGAAGCGTTCCAGAGTTATAACCTCATAAAGGGACAGTGGTCAGAATTGTAAAAATTGGCCCGGTCATTAACGTGCAAACCACCCTTGGGGGTAAAGGGGTTAAAGGGACTCTGTCACCTGAATTTGGAGGGAACAATCTTCAGCCATAAGAGCGGGGTTTTCGGGTGTTTGATTCACCCTTTCCTTACCCGCTGGCTGCATGCTGGCTGCAATATTGGATTGAAGTTCATTCTCTGTTTTCCGTAGTACATGCCTGCACAAGGCATGGAGGATAGGCAACACTTCACAGCACATATAAAACATAAAGATTCTTCTACAGAAATCCATATTTAGGATCAAGAAGTGTTTCTAGACCACAATATTAAAACAATAAATTTATTAATTCAACAAATATAAACCATACAAAAATAGAATAGATTGGTGCCTCAGACCAAGCAAAAAGAGAGGCCAGCGTAGTATAAGGGGACAAAAAGGTTACTATACAATTTCTTTACTATATCAAAATGGTCTTTTAGGTGATATTAAAGTGCATATATACTCAAACAAAGTATTACATATTATCGGTCAAAAGGAATAATCCAGTATTTGCAAAATACTATCTGTGTTATTGGTATGGATCAGAACATATCCACAACTCCCAAGCACATGCTAAGGGCACGGTTATGCCAACAATAGAAAACACATAGTCCCCACAGCTGTGGTGTTCCTTCACATACCCACAAATGACACTTCACCTATCAACCCACATATTACCTAGGAAAGTGTCCACCAAAAAATTCACTGTGAAGTGACAGGCTGGTCCTCCGAATCCCAACGTGCGTTTCGCGGTTGCTTCTTCCTGGGGGCGTGTCTATGGACGGACGTCATATGATGTTTGGTAGTCATATGACGTCCAATGCACCAATGCATGTACAAGGGTGTGTCACCAAGGGTGTGTCACCAAGGGTGTATCACCAATGCATGTACAAGGGTGTGTCTATAGGCGGACGTCATCTGACTCATACTCAGGCAGCCAATCAGTTTTGAATGGGCGGAGCTACACCGTCATAACAACATTAAGTGTATAATGGTATAGCTAAGAAAGAGCGTCATATGACTCATATCATCAAGCAGCCAAACAGATTAGAATGGGCGGAGCTACACCGTCATAACAACAGTAAGTGTATACTGGTATCTCTATAGACGGGTGTCATATGACTCATACCATCAAGTGGCCATTAAGATTTAAGTGGGAGGAGCTACACCATCATGACCCCAGTGAATACACACCGATGTATCTATAGACGGGCATCATATGACTCATACCGTCAGGCGGTCAATCAGATTTAAATGGGAGGAGCTATACCGTCATGAAACCAATGAATACAGGCAAGAGAAATTGCAAGTCAGGATGCTTCACAAAGGAAGTGAAAAAGGATTGAAGCCCAACAGATCAATCCATACAGCGAGTGAGAAATCAAATAAAAAAATAAATAAATTACGGGCATTTATATCACAGGCTACAAAAGAGAGAGCAACCCTCAAAAACAAAAGTGAAAAGAAATCTTAACTACGCAATTATACAGATCACCACACATTCATGGCTTAAATAGCAAAAACACCAGGTAAACACATACCAGAAAGGCCGTACTGGGGGACCTGGGGAGCTGGAGCAGTTAGAAGGGATACAGTTGTAAGGGTTAACTGGGAACTCGAGGGGTGGCTTAAGGGGCATTTTTTGAAAGTAAGGGGTGGAACTAGGGGACTGCGGGGAGGGGGCACATAAAAAGGGGCACGCTCCTCACGCAGGCATCCATTTTAGGTGCCTGCGTGACAAGTGAGGAATCTGTCACACTAACAAGCATGGATATTGAAGCGATCCTCCAGCGTCTCCGGACGGCAGCCAGCTCTCAGGGGACCGACTGGCTTAATGATTCGGTGAACAGCCTCCTCCAGGGTACATCCGTGCCACCTTCCCAGGCACAGCAGGACGGGCGCCGGCCGTGGAGGTCTAGGCCTCCGGCGCGCCTAAGCCCTGATGTGATCCCCAGGGCCCGGCGCCGAAATAGGAGTCCCTCTGCGGACGTTCCGGTAAGCAGCGCTGTTCCCTTCACCTCACAGCGCGGCGCCGGGAGGAATCCTCCAGCGCGGCGGGGCCTACAACGGGGGGTGGATCCTTCCTCCCCTCCTTCTGTGGCCGGCCGACGTGGGGCGACAGGAGCAGGAGCCGGAACTGCGGCCGCCAGCATGTCCGCTGGCGCCGCTCAGCGTGGGAGGCAGCGACAGCCGAGGAGACGGGGGTCAGGTGCGGTGGCCCCTCAGCGCCGGGGATTATGCGGGCGGCAGTCGGCTGGCCCTGGCATCAGCGTGCGGCCTTCTGCAGCGCACAGCTCTGGAGTCTTCAACGCAGCTGCGCCCTCTGCTGGTGGTGGCCTGGATATTACAAGTTCTGCGCCCTCTGCTGGTGGTGGCCTGGATATTACAAGTTCAGTGCCCTCTGCTGGTGTTGGCCGGGATTTTCCTGCATCAGCGCCCTCTGCTGGTGATGGCCGGGATTTTCCTGGATCTGCGCCCTCTGCTGGTGATGGCCGGAACTTTCCTGGATCTGCGTCCTCTGCTGGTGGTGTCGGAAATTTTCCGGATTCCGGCAGGCGACATTCCGTCGCTTCGGGAGGCAGTGCCGGGAACGCATCCGTGGCAAGGAGCCGCACATCTTCCATCGGGCGGCAGGATGCCGGCTCGGCCTATTCCCCTTCCGCAGCACCAGGGCAGTCGACGGCATCACCGGGTCGCCAGGACGCGGATACGGCCGCCAGGAGTTCGGCGGGCAACATCGCGGATCAAGCCGGTCGGGATTCAGGACACCTTCGGCTGGGAGCTGGATCTTCGGCTGCTGGGCTCACAGCACCCAGGCAGCTAGGTGAGAACATTTTCCCTATCTTTAATATGCCAGGCATAGTTTCCCCTGAAGCTAGGAATACTAACATTACTTCGGGAGTTGCTAGCGGGGGTATGGGTTTAATCCTTAGAGGTTTAGGGGAGCTAGCGGGCTTGTGGGGGTCTGGTCTTAGCAGGGTGTCTTTGCCGTCAGCTGCTTGGTTGGGAAATACGGGGTCGTTTGAGGGGTCTAGACAGTTGTCTGAGGTTACGGGTACATCCAGCAGTGCGGGTCCTGCGTCAAGCACTGGGAGCTCATCAAGGGAGAAGGACGGAACAGCACCAGCGCTATCCATAAGGCCCGGGTCAGGAATTGATGCATCGGGTGAAGAAGCTTTGCAGGATAAGGAAAAGGAGGATGTCCCGCAACTAGACGATGCGGCTAGGGGGGAGGTCTATGTTTGCTTCGAGGGCCCGTTAGGGGCACATTTAAAACAGGAGGTTAGGGAAAAAATCGGGAAAGGGGAGTATATAGAAATATTTTCTCTTTTACCCCTAGAGAGATTTAATTTGGATAGACCTAGAAGGGAGGACTCTAAAAAAGAAGATGAGGAGAAACGGAGATATAGGCTGATTCCCAGATCATTTGCAAACTGGCTGCAGGCTTTCGCTATTATGGCTAGCGTAATCGGGGAGAAGGCCCCGGAAAATTGCTCGGCGTTATTCTGTTACTTAGATGCCATAGGGGAGGCTTACAGGACCTACGGGGGACAGGGTTGGTTACGCTATGACGAACAGTTTCGTCAGCGTAAGGCTTTTAGGCCAAGTATCAGGTGGGATCACAAGGACATAGCGTTGTGGATGAGAGTTTTGGTCCCGTCCCGTTTAGGTCAGACCAGCCAGCCTTTTCACGGGGGCGCCGGGAGTTCAGGGCAGTCAGGACACTCGGCGGCTATGCAGAAGGGACTGTGTTTCGCCTTCAATGATGGGGTATGCAGATTCGGGAGCAAGTGTAAATATAGGCACGAGTGTTCATCCTGCGGGGGGGGGGGGGGGGTGCATAGCGCTTCAAAATGTTTCAGGGGTAATAGGCAAAAAGCTGGAGATTCAGCTGACAAAAGGGGTGACTCAGGTGCAGTGGGCCGTGATGGAGGCCTTTCTAAGTAGATACCCCGATAGGTCAACTGCAGTTTTATTGCGCGACGCTTTTAAGGAGGGTTTCAAAATTCCTTATGTTGAGCAGGATGTTAGTTTAAAAATTAAAAATTTGAAATCGGCGTTACAATTCCCGGAGGTCGTGTCGGAGAAGTTGCATAAGGAAGTTGCTCTGGGAAGAATGGCAGGCCCGTTTGTCGCCCCCCCGATTGCTAATCTGAGGGTGTCACCTCTTGGCGTGGTCCCTAAGAAAGAACCTAATAAATTTAGGTTAATCCATCACCTGTCGTTCCCGAAGGGATCTTCGGTTAATGATGGTATTGATCCCAAGTTGAGTTCGGTGTCGTACTTATCATTCGATTCAGCGATGGAGTGGGTTCGAGCTTGTGGAAAGGGGGCTAAGTTGGCAAAAACCGACATCGAAGCGGCCTTTCGCTTGTTGCCAGTTCATCCCGACAGTTTGCATTTATTGGGTTGTTTTTGGGATGGCGGCTTCTTTGTTGATCGTTGTCTTCCCATGGGTTGCTCGATTTCATGTGCTTACTTTGAGGCCTTCAGCACGTTCCTAGAATGGGTGGTGAAAGATGTGTATGGGATACGCTCATGTTCGCACTATCTGGATGACTTTTTGCTTATAGGGCCAGCGGAGTCAGCGGATTGTTCGATTTTGTTGCATACAATGGAGAGTGTGGCAAAAAACTTCGGGGTGCCTTTAGCGGAGGATAAAACAGTTGGCCCGGTGACAGTGTTGAGCTTCCTAGGCATTGAAATTGACATGGTAGCAATGGAATGTAGGCTACCTGCATACAAGCTTACCGCGTTGCGCCAAGATGTGGTTAATACGATCGGTTTGAAGAAGATAAAATTGCGCAGTTTGCAATCGTTGTTAGGGAAATTGAACTTTGCATGTAGGATCATGCCGATGGGTCGAGCGTTCTGCCGCCGCCTATCCTTGGCAACAGTAGGGGTAAAGTCCCCTTTGCATTTCATCAGTATAAAGAAAGAGTTTCGGGATGATTTGAAGATGTGGGCGGATTTTCTTGACGAGTACAATGGCAGATATCTGTGGATTCAGCCTGTGGCAGATGCTACTTCCTTGGACATTTTGGTGCATGTCGTTGAAATGAGTGGCTTTGGTCTTTTCTTTCATGGTAGCTGGTCAGCAGCGGCTTGGCCAGAAGAATGGAAGGAGGAGGGGTTAACAAACAACCGGCTACTGTTGCATTTGTTCCCCAGGGTAGTTGCGTTAGCCCTGTGGGGTGACAAATTGAGGAATTTGAAGATTTCTTTTCATTGTGAGCATGTTGGAACGGTGACGGCGGTAAACTCGTTGTCAGCGGCTACGCCTGCAGTAGTGAAGGTCTTGCAGCACTTGGTTTTCCTGGGTCTTAAGTTTAACTTATGGATTGTATCTGAAGTTAGCTTGTCAGCGCCTGATCCAATAGTGGTTGCTCTTTCTCAATTTCAGTGGCAGCTTTTCCGGGATTTGGCACCACAGGCGGAGAGCGCGGGCCGGGATTGTCCAGTGGAATTGTGGAACCTGCCGCGAGGGCTGTAACAGAGTTATTTACCAAATCGCTCGCGGATTCATCTTGGTCTCATTATAATCAGGCTTGGAGCTTGTGGGAATCCTGGATGTCAAGTATGGATCAGGATATGGAGGAGGAGTATGGTTTGTTGTTGTTCTTAGGTCATCATTAGGAGGCAGGTTGGTCTGTGACACGTTTGAATAAGTTTTTGGCGGGGCTAGCCTTCAACCTTAAATGGAGGGGGGGTAAGGATATAACGAAATCCTTCTTGGTTCGGCAAGTTGTTCGGGGTTGGAAGAAAGGCTGGAAGGCTTCGGACGGTCGGCGACCCGTATCTTATGAGGTGCTCTCAGCCATCGAGCGGAAGTTGCAGGAGGTGTGTTTTTCCGAATGGGAAGTGGTTCTGTTCCGTGCAGCCTTTTCTTTGGCCTTCTTTGGGGCATTTCGGTTAGGTGAGTTGGTTAGCCCGTCCGTTAGTAAAAAAAGGTATTTTGTTAAGAGAAAACGTGGATGTCGAAGGGAATAAGGTGGTGGTGTTTATTAAGGCTTCAAAAACGGACGTGTATGGGAAAGGGTGCAAAGTGGTGTTGTTCAATGTTGAAGGATCCCCGGTGTGCCTGGTGGCATCCGTGAAGAAGTACATGGCAAAGGGCGGGGTGTTAGACGAGCCATTCTTGGTGCACGAAAATGGGTCTTTCTTGTCCCGTTTTCAGTTTATTTCTGTTTTTAGGAAATGTTTGGCGGCAGCGGGCTTACCTGCAACACAATATAGTGGTCACTCCTTCAGGATCGGGGCAGCGACTGAGGCCGCTAGGTGGGGCCTTGGTGAGGATGTGGTTCGGAGAATTGGGAGGTGGGAATCTTCAAGATTCCGGTCGTATGTTCGCCCAAACCTATTGTGAGTTAGAAGCTGTGTTAAGTTAATTGTTTGTTGCCTTTCTTTCTGTGTTGCAGGGCCTGATCCGATGCTCGTCTGGATCATGGGGCATTCGTTTGTTGTATGGGCTGCGTTGCGTGCTGCGGTTCGTCCGGACGGTCGTCAATTGGGTCTTTCTCGAGAGACAGTGACTTTACGATGGATCGGTAAAAGGGGGATGGTGTGGAAGGAATGGTTACCTGAATTTCATCGTTTTGTTAGACTGGATAGAGTGCCGGAGATTGTGGTGATACATTTAGGGGGGAATGATTTGGCTAAACGGTCTTGTAGGGAGCTGATTAAGGATATTAAATTCGATATCCTGAGGTTCTGGGTCATGTTTCCAAAAGTGTTGTTGGTGTGGTCCGACATCATTCCGCGTAAAAGATGGAGAGGTGCTAGATCACATGAGGGGGTGAACAGGGCCCGGATCAAAATAAACAGGGCCATATCTCGGTTTATGGTGAGGAATGGCGCGTTGGCCGTGAGACATGTGGACTTGGAATCGGGTCAAGGAGCTTACTGGAGAGCTGATGGCGTGCACCTGAACGCGGTGGGAAATGATATGTGGTGTTTGGCTATCCGTAGTGGCATCGAATTAAGCTTGAAGGTGTGGAGGGACATGAATGTCTAAGGTGTCAGGCCATTCGTGTTCGTGGCGGGGGTGGAGGTCCTCGAAGTCGGTGGAAATGGTAAATCGTGGTTCAATGGGGTGGGGATCTTGAGAGGTCCTGGACACCCCATGAGAGAATTTAACGGTTATCCCGCGTGAGGTGGATTTATGGGCCCCTGGCATGGGGGTGGGTTCGGTGGACCAGGATTGGTTGTTATCTATCCCTGAGCTGGTGCTTTACGGCTGGGGGTAAGACTCATCCTGGGCTGAACATTGTGGAGTTTTTGGGATACTGAGTTTTATAACTTTGGGGCTTCGAGGACCGCCCCTCCTATTCTGGGTTGTTATAAAGGTTCTGTTATCTTTTATTTAATAAAATGGCTGCTGTGGCCAATTAAATCCAACATATGTCTCCGTCTGCTGTTTTGAGTACGTTAGAAGTTTATTCTTTAGATTGTTAAGAGGCCTGTTTAAGGGGGTTGGGGTAATTTTTCCAGGTCACGGAACTCACGTATACCCTATGTCAAGTGACTGTCTTACCACACAGCTTAAAATTGAAGTTCCATTTAAAAAGTGATATACACAGCCACCCACTATAGGCAAACCAGACACAAATATATATTCCAATAATAGCAAGAATACACCTGCAATGAATCCAGGAATAAAACTGACAAGTGCAAAAGTGAAATTGAAAGTTAGAACATAGAGTTTATAAAAAATTCCATGTACCATAAAAGTTTAAGCGGCTAGTGCCTACAATAATTAAATAATTAAATAAATACTCATACTATATAAAAGTAGAACCCGTGAAAGGTGAACCCATGCCAAAATCAAACCAGTGTGAGAACTGATAGCGGTCCCCCCCTGCAGGACAGGGGACAGCCATTCATGAACATCACCTGGAAGAATTCAGCATAGGAAAACTGTAAACGTGAATAGTGAGTGTATTGAAGTGACACTAATATTTAAGAAAGTAATACTAAGATGTTCATTTAAAAGAACAATGCAAATTTAAAGAAACAAAAATTATATGTAGAGAGAAAATAGTGAAAGTTATTTTAATGACACTGTGAAACTGTGCATAAATATAAAAGGAAGGTGCACATATAGAAAAAATAATAGTATTTTAATTAGCACTATATAAAAGGAACAGAGTGCAAGATGCAAGATACACCCTAATCAAGATAGATACATATTAACAATCCGATGTCAGTCTTCAACATCAATAACCATATAGATAGAAAAGAAAATACTTTCCCATAAACTAATAAGCTAATTAGGTTGTCCCAAGATATCCAAATCAACAATCTCACCTATATAAATAATAACAAATACCCACCCATTATATCATAGACAGTAAGACCAAATAGGAAGACCCAAACCCCACATAGATATTATTGGGGGAACATACACATTTTAGATCCTGAAGGTAGAATATCAACAACCAACATCAGTCCATGTAATCTACTAAAGACGTCTGCTGAACATTAGTCCAAAAACAAAATTGTGATGTTCCCTTGATTCGAAAGCTGGAGAACAGATAAAAATAACAAAATCCATATAATGGTATCATCCGGCCTCCTACTCCACGATATCAGATTGGAATCAATGGAAGTCCAGCTGAACACAGATGAACAATGGTTCAATAGTATACAATTCATCAGTCCATGTAGTTCTCTCCAAAGATCTGCTTGGTACTACTCCACAAGAAGATCGTGGTATTTGTTACTTTCAAAGACCCAAGAACGTATATCAAATGTAAAAAAATCCATAAAATGGTATCATCAGGCCTCCTGCTCCACGATATCCAATAAGTATCTGTTGAAACTCCAGCCAATCGTAGACACACACTAGTTCAGCGATGTAACATTCCTACAACACAAACATGAGTTAAAACATAGCTTAAAATCAAGACAAAATAACAAACCCTACCATAAACACTAAAAAACAAAGATAAAAAAATTTGAAAGAGAGAGACGAGAATATTTTTTCAAATTAAGTTAAAGAAATGCACTGAAGCCAAGGTTCTCATTGAGACCATTGTAGGCCAAAGTACCCAGACGGTATATCCACCGACTCTCAACCTGGGCGAGGGCTTTTCCCAAATCTCCTCCCCTGGCTCCCAAAGAAACCAAATCAATACCCTTTGTTAGGGTTGGTGGAACGCACCGAATATATTTATTAGATGAGATAGGTGCGTTCGCAACCCGGGATCCACCGTGCAGGAAAGAACCTGCTGCTAAGCAAGGTGGCGAAGCAAATTAGTACAAACGAACTCTGCTACTTCACAGAGCCCGTAGTAAAGAGAACGCTCACAGGGGACACAGCTACTGTGTAGAGCTGACAGTGGTCATGCAGTCCAACCAACAAGCAGCTCCTCTGCGGTGGAGCCGGAATTCTAATGGCTATTAGCCAGCCCTGAATTCAGACATAAACTCCTCGCCAGAGGTGCCAGCATTCTAGGTGCTTATTTCAGCCGGGTCCCTGACTGCATACACAAAACTCCTCACCGGAGGTGCCAGCATTCTAGGGGCTTATTTCAGCCGGGTCCCTGGCCACACACACAACCACACTGGCGCTGAGCTCGTACATATTTGATACTAGGGCATGGCCATGCAGTCATGAGAACTTTTTATAGCTGTAGCACCTACAGGACCTTCCAAGAAGGACCAATGGAAGGCTGCCAGAGAACTTGATCAGGTACAGGACCTTCCTGGAGGACCAATGGAAGTTGCTGCAGTACCTGAGCATGTGACCCTTTATCTCCACTGAGAGATCTTACCCTGGGCATGCTCAATGTGTGCAAAGCAGGACTTAGTCCCAGAAAAGCCTGCTAGCCACAGACCAGTGCAGGGTGCAATAGTAGAGCCTGGAGAGGCATCAGTAACCCTTTGCACAGTATCAGATTCAGTGAGACGCTGGGACCGACGTCTCTGCTGAGCAGGCTCCACTGCGGCCGAAGCAGAATGGGAGACCGCAGCAGACATGGTTCGAGATTCCCCCTGTGCAGCGGCAGGAATTCGACTCCTAACACCCTTTACCTTCATGAGATACGGATCACAGTTATGGAATTTCTTATAATGCCTTGGAATTGTCTTTAAGTTAGAGATATCATCCACAGGTTTGGCTTTTTCAATATCCAGATGATGTTCACGAATTCGAATTTTCAACTCCCATGTGATGAGGCCTATATAGACCTTGCCACATGGGCAACTGGCATGATACACGACTCCCTTGGACGTACATGTAATAAATCTTATTTCATATCTTTTTGATCCATCAAAATTTGAAAAAGATTGGGCTTTTACACAATTGGCACAGGCCTTACATCTACCACAGGGGTAAAATCCAGCCATTTCTTGATGTAAGTTGTTAGTTTTTTAGTCGGCTCATAATGGCTATGTACCAGGGTATCCTGAAGATTCCTGGATCTCTTAGCCACTATGGACGGAGAGGTAAGATCTGTCTCAGTTTTGGATCTGTAAATAGGACGGGCCAATGTTTATTCATAATTTTTTTAAGTTAGTACCACTTATTATGAAATCCGGTAATGAATCGGACTTGATTGTTGTTTGCATTCTTTTTGATTCTATTGTCATAAAGTAACGCATTTCTAGATGTATGCTTGGCCCGTAGATACCCCCTATGTATCACCCCCAAATTATATCCCCGTTCCAAGAATCTCTCAGCCAATTCTTTTGATTGTACCTCAAAGTCGTGATCGTTAGAGCAAATACGCCTGACTCGCAGGAATTGTCCCTCCGGGATCCCCTTGATTGTGGTTTGTGGATGTGCCGATTGTGCATGGAGTACCGAATTGGTTGCTGTTTTTTTGTGAAAAACCTTTGTGGTAATGCTCCCATTGGGCAGGACACGTATCTGCAAATCCAAAAAATCAACACATCTGCCAGAGCTAAATGTTAGCTTAATGTTGAGGTTGTTGCGATTAAGGGTATTTAATAGTACATTCAAACTTTCTTGTCCTCCCTCCCATACAAATCAAATATCATCTATATATCTCATCCACTCCTGGATGAGGTGACTCTGAGGGGTGGGATTACAGATGAAAATTTCCCTCTCCCATGCCCCCAGAAACAGGTTTGCATAGGAGGGACTGCAACAAGCCCCCATGGCAGTTCCCTGTAACTGTAGATACGTGTCCCGCCCAAATAGGAATACATTATGCGTAAGCACAAACTCAAGCAGTTCCAACAGCAAGGTGCACAAATCTTTTTCCAGATTGCTGGACTCAAGGTATGAAGCCACAGCTTTAATACCATCCACATGCTTGATAGAAGTGTACAACGATCCAACGTCTGCTGTCACCATAACACTATTTGGACTTAAGATGAGATTGTCCAATTTCCGCAATGCTTCAGTGGTATCTTTGATACAAGACGGAAGCTCCATAACCAATGGTTTTAAATAAAAATCCAAAACCTGAGTTACAATCTCACATAGGCTACCATTGCCCGAGACGATTGGTCTCCCAGGCGGATCTAACGGATCCTTGTGCACTTTTGGTAGGAGATACAAAGTTGACATTCTAGGATGCATGTTTTTGATTGATTCCAATAGTCTCTTAGGGATAATACCTGCTGAATAGGCCCTTTCCAAAATACAGGTCAAATCATCTTGGTATGATCCTAGCGGATTATTATAGATCTTCTTATAGCACTCTTTATTGTCTAAGAGTCTATGTGTCTGTTTCTCATACAAAGTGTGAGGCCATATCACCAGGTTCCTGCCTTTATCAGTGGGTTTGAATAATACGTTATCCAATCCTTTCAAAGTATCTAATGCTTGTCTATCCACCTGGCACAAATTAGACGTTCCAAAACCATTTTGGGACAGTTCTTCAATATCCCTGGATACCAGCTTTATGAACACGTCAACAGCTGGACATTAGTGTTGAGCGATACCTTCCGATATCGGAAAGTATCGGTATCGGTTTGGATCGGCCGATATTCAAAAAATATCGGATATCGCCGATACCGATACCCGATCCCAATGCAAGTCAATGGGACCAAAATATCGGAATTAAAATAAACCCTTTCTTTCCTTGTAGGTTCATTCTACCTGAAGGAAAACAACTAAGAATAATGTAGGATGTATGGGGGAGGTGGCGGAGACATTAAAGGCAATGAGGATTAGTCCAATCAAATAGAATAGCATGTTTTTTTTTTTTTTTTAAAGACGTTCGGATTGAAAAAGATATTGAGTATGTAAATTTTTTTTATTTTGTCAGATATTGATGTTTCACTATTCCACGCCCTTCCCCTTCTTTTTTTTCTTTTTTTTTTTTTCTTTTCCCACACTTTCATCTTCATCATCATCAGCATCCTTGACATCAACTTCTTCACCTTATTCATCTTCTTCTTCATCTTCTACCTATTTTTTTTTTTATTACATTCTTCATATTCATTTTCTTCAACTATTATTATTCTTCCTATTCTACATATTCTTTTTATTCCACTGTTATTATTCTTCCTATTCTACTTCTTCATCATATTCTCATTTGTGACAGGCATTCCCGTAGTTGTTATCTATAAAAGTTGGAAGATTACACCTTCCGTTCTGCCAGTCACAAAAGTTACATTTGTCCGCGTTCAGTTTGGCCTGCAGCATCAGGCTTTATCCAGGGGCACCACGAGGAGGAACGGACTCACCCCCATACACTGCTTAGTCTTCTTCTGCATATAATTTAGATAATATCTTTTGCTCTGATATTAAGTCTTATGCTTAATGTTCTTCTGCTCTTTGTTCTGCAGCCTCTTGTTCTTCTGCTTCTCGGTCTTCCATGTTGTCGTCTCCAGGGTCTTCGTCTCCAGTGTCGTCATCTCCGCCGTCGTCGTCTCAGCCGTCGTCGTCTCCGCCGTCGTCGTCGTCGTCGTCATCGGGGTGGTCTTCCGGGTCGTCGTCATCGGGGTGGTCTTCCGGGTTGTCGACGTTAGGGTCTTCAACTTGGAAATGTAGCAGAAGGTACAAGAAGGCTGAGAAAATGCCAAGAACCAGCTGATGGAACTGGAACTCGGATGGCTACCCGAAGGTTCAAGAGCCTATGGAACTACCGAGGACCAGCTGACGTTACTGGAACCCGGTTACTAAGCAGGAGGTACCCGTGCTAAAAAGCACTACCAAGGACCGCCTGACGTTGGCGGAACTCGGATACCCAGAAGGAGGCACCTAAGCCAAAGGCTCTGCCCGGAACCAGATGACGTTACTGGAACCAGGATGGGGAGCAGAAGGTACAAGAGCAAAAGACACTGCCGAGAACCAGCTGACGGTGCTGGAACCAGGTGGTGGACCCGAAGGCCCACAGGAGAGGAGAGAACAGCTAGGCCGCGAGGCAGCCGCAGTTACCGAACCCCAACAGTCCTACAGGGGGAGCTGGGCCTACTGGCACTACAGAACCAGCCTTGACTACCAGTTCACGCAGCCCACATAGGAAGCTCCTAAACTGGAGGCACCCTGGAGTTGGCTAACTCGACCGCCCCACGACGGGGCAAGCATAGGCGTCTCAGTGAAGTTGACACAACCCGGAAACAGCTGACGGTGCTGAAACCAGGCTTGGCACGAGGGAGTACCTGTGACAAGAACACTGCCGAGAACCAGCTGGCGGTGCTGGAACCCGGATGCGTTGCCCCAGTGTGCAAGAGCCAATGGCACGACCGAGGACCAGCTGACGGTGCTGGAACCCGGTTACTAAGCTGTAGGTGCCCGCGCTTAAAAGCACTACCAAGGACCGCCTGGCGTTGGCGGAACTCGGATACCCAGGAGGAGGCACCTAAGCCAAAGGCTCGGCCCGGAACCAGCTGACGGTGCTGGAACCAGGTGGTGGACCCGAAGGCCCACAGGAGAGGAGAGAACAGCTAGGCCGCGAGGCAGCCGCAGTTACCGAACCCCAACAGTCCTACAGGGGGAGCTGGGCCTACTGGCACTACAGAACCAGCCTTGACTACCAGTTCACGCAGCCCACATAGGAAGCTCCTAAACTGGAGGCACCCTGGAGTTGGCTAACTCGACCGCCCCACGACGGGGCAAGCATAGGCGTCTCAGTGAAGTTGACACAACCCGGAAACAGCTGACGGTGCTGAAACCAGGCTTGGCACGAGGGAGTACCTGTGACAAGAACACTGCCGAGAACCAGCTGGCGGTGCTGGAACCCGGATGCGTTGCCCCAGTGTGCAAGAGCCAATGGCACGACCGAGGACCAGCTGACGGTGCTGGAACCCGGTTACTAAGCTGTAGGTGCCCGCGCTTAAAAGCACTACCAAGGACCGCCTGGCGTTGGCGGAACTCGGATACCCAGGAGGAGGCACCTAAGCCAAAGGCTCGGCCCGGAACCAGCTGACGGTGCTGGAACCAGGTGGTGGACCCGAAGGCCCACAGGAGAGGAGAGAACAGCTAGGCCGCGAGGCAGCCGCAGTTACCGAACCCCAACAGTCCTACAGGGGGAGCTGGGCCTACTGGCACTACAGAACCAGCCTTGACTACCAGTTCACGCAGCCCACATAGGAAGCTCCTAAACTGGAGGCACCCTGGAGTTGGCTAACTCGACCGCCCCACGACGGGGCAAGCATAGGCGTCTCAGTGAAGTTGACACAACCCGGAAACAGCTGACGGTGCTGAAACCAGGCTTGGCACGAGGGAGTACCTGTGACAAGAACACTGCCGAGAACCAGCTGGCGGTGCTGGAACCCGGATGCGTTGCCCCAGTGTGCAAGAGCCAATGGCACGACCGAGGACCAGCTGACGGTGCTGGAACCCGGTTACTAAGCTGTAGGTGCCCGCGCTTAAAAGCACTACCAAGGACCGCCTGGCGTTGGCGGAACTCGGATACCCAGGAGGAGGCACCTAAGCCAAAGGCTCGGCCCGGAACCAGCTGACGGTGCTGGAACCAGGTGGTGGACCCGAAGGCCCACAGGAGAGGAGAGAACAGCTAGGCCGCGAGGCAGCCGCAGTTACCGAACCCCAACAGTCCTACAGGGGGAGCTGGGCCTACTGGCACTACAGAACCAGCCTTGACTACCAGTTCACGCAGCCCACATAGGAAGCTCCTAAACTGGAGGCACCCTGGAGTTGGCTAACTCGACCGCCCCACGACGGGGCAAGCATAGGCGTCTCAGTGAAGTTGACACAACCCGGAAACAGCTGACGGTGCTGAAACCAGGCTTGGCACGAGGGAGTACCTGTGACAAGAACACTGCCGAGAACCAGCTGGCGGTGCTGGAACCCGGATGCGTTGCCCCAGTGTGCAAGAGCCAATGGCACGACCGAGGACCAGCTGACGGTGCTGGAACCCGGTTACTAAGCTGTAGGTGCCCGCGCTTAAAAGCACTACCAAGGACCGCCTGGCGTTGGCGGAACTCGGATACCCAGGAGGAGGCACCTAAGCCAAAGGCTCGGCCCGGAACCAGCTGACGGTGCTGGAACCAGGTGGTGGACCCGAAGGCCCACAGGAGAGGAGAGAACAGCTAGGCCGCGAGGCAGCCGCAGTTACCGAACCCCAACAGTCCTACAGGGGGAGCTGGGCCTACTGGCACTACAGAACCAGCCTTGACTACCAGTTCACGCAGCCCACATAGGAAGCTCCTAAACTGGAGGCACCCTGGAGTTGGCTAACTCGACCGCCCCACGACGGGGCAAGCATAGGCGTCTCAGTGAAGTTGACACAACCCGGAAACAGCTGACGGTGCTGAAACCAGGCTTGGCACGAGGGAGTACCTGTGACAAGAACACTGCCGAGAACCAGCTGGCGGTGCTGGAACCCGGATGCGTTGCCCCAGTGTGCAAGAGCCAATGGCACGACCGAGGACCAGCTGACGGTGCTGGAACCCGGTTACTAAGCTGTAGGTGCCCGCGCTTAAAAGCACTACCAAGGACCGCCTGGCGTTGGCAGAACTCGGATACCCAGGAGGAGGCACCTAAGCCAAAGGCTCGGCCCGGAACCAGCTGACGGTGCTGGAACCAGGTGGTGGACCCGAAGGCCCACAGGAGAGGAGAGAACAGCTAGGCCGCGAGGCAGCCGCAGTTACCGAACCCCAACAGTCCTACAGGGGGAGCTGGGCCTACTGGCACTACAGAACCAGCCTTGACTACCAGTTCACGCAGCCCACATAGGAAGCTCCTAAACTGGAGGCACCCTGGAGTTGGCTAACTCGACCGCCCCACGACGGGGCAAGCATAGGCGTCTCAGTGAAGTTGACACAACCCGGAAACAGCTGACGGTGCTGAAACCAGGCTTGGCACGAGGGAGTACCTGTGACAAGAACACTGCCGAGAACCAGCTGGCGGTGCTGGAACCCGGATGCGTTGCCCCAGTGTGCAAGAGCCAATGGCACGACCGAGGACCAGCTGACGGTGCTGGAACCCGGTTACTAAGCTGTAGGTGCCCGCGCTTAAAAGCACTACCAAGGACCGCCTGGCGTTGGCGGAACTCGGATACCCAGGAGGAGGCACCTAAGCCAAAGGCTCGGCCCGGAACCAGCTGACGGTGCTGGAACCAGGTGGTGGACCCCAAGGCCCACAGGAGAGGAGAGAACAGCTAGGCCGCGAGGCAGCCGCAGTTACCGAACCCCAACAGTCCTACAGGGGGAGCTGGGCCTACTGGCACTACAGAACCAGCCTTGACTACCAGTTCACGCAGCCCACATAGGAAGCTCCTAAACTGGAGGCACCCTGGAGTTGGCTAACTCGACCGCCCCACGACGGGGCAAGCATAGGCGTCTCAGTGAAGTTGACACAACCCGGAAACAGCTGACGGTGCTGAAACCAGGCTTGGTACGAGGGAGTACCTGTGACAAGAACACTGCCGAGAACCAGCTGGCGGTGCTGGAACCCGGATGCGTTGCCCCAGTGTGCAAGAGCCAATGGCACGACCGAGGACCAGCTGACGGTGCTGGAACCCGGTTGCTAAGCTGTAGGTGCCCGCGCTTAAAAGCACTACCAAGGACCGCCTGGCGTTGGCGGAACTCGGATACCCAGGAGGAGGCACCTAAGCCAAAGGCTCGGCCCGGAACCAGCTGACGGTGCTGTAACCAGGTGGTGGACCCCAAGGCCCACAGGAGAGGAGAGAACAGCTAGGCCGCGAGGCAGCCGCAGTTACCGAACCCCAACAGTCCTACAGGGGGAGCTGGGCCTACTGGCACTACAGAACCAGCCTTGACTACCAGTTCACGCAGCCCACATAGGAAGCTCCTAAACTGGAGGCACCCTGGAGTTGGCTAACTCGACCGCCCCACGACGGGGCAAGCATAGGCGTCTCAGTGAAGTTGACACAACCCGGAAACAGCTGACGGTGCTGAAACCAGGCTTGGCACGAGGGAGTACCTGTGACAAGAACACTGCCGAGAACCAGCTGGCGGTGCTGGAACCCGGATGCGTTGCCTTGCCTATTAAAGATTGTCTTCCTAGAGCCCCAACTAGCGGTGTTGGAGCAAAGGGTAAGCAGGGGGAGATGAGTGTAGGCCGAAGCCTGCACTGGAGGCAGCTTTGTGTCTGCGTTGCGTTTGCAGGACACTTTGCCGGCTACACACTGGGGGAACAGCTGGCGTTGCTGAACCCCACTAACACAATGGCGTGTGTTTTTATCTGTGCAGCTAGCACTTGCAGGCAAA
Organism: Ranitomeya imitator; assembly: GCF_032444005.1. Lineage (NCBI taxonomy): Eukaryota > Metazoa > Chordata > Amphibia > Anura > Dendrobatidae > Ranitomeya > Ranitomeya imitator. Next base: position 669,815,685 of record NC_091282.1, read on the forward strand.
AACTAGCGATGTTAGAGCCCGTGTTGAAGCAGGAGGAGGAGGAGAGGAGCAGAGTGTAGGCCGAAGCCTAGTTGAACCAATTTCAAAGGAAACCTTTAACCCCCCCCTCAGGTGTTACAAAGTACAAGAGACACACCTTGTGCAGTATTAATGCTGCACAAGTGAAAGGTTGCTCTATTAATTTGTCTACTTGCACACGCTGAATGAAAGACATACACAATTTACCCCATTCTACAGTCAAACTGTAGTGGATGCGTGACTTGGTTTTTTGATGAGACGCAGCACAGGTGTCCAAAATAACGCCTTGGTGCTTGGCGCAGCTTCCTGAGCGTTGTTATTTGCTGTACAGGAGTCTGCGCTCTTGTGTTATCCCTTGGCAATGCCCTGTTAGCGCTGCCCATCTTATGACCTCATTTCATGTTGGCCGGTGCGGTTAACGATGGCCATAAATCCCAGACCCACAGTGTCTTTTCATAAAGCCACACTGCGGTGCTGGGATTCGTGGCCTTGAGCAGTAAATATTTTGGCCGCTCACACACGTCCTTACACCTGCTTCAGACTGGGCGGCCTCTGCTGATCCCTTCTCGCATGCCGCGGCCATGAGGCTGCACAGTCTGAAGAAGGCGGAAGGAGATGAGTTAAGACAGGCGAAGATATGCACTGCTCGTGCCCATCAATCACACCCTCGCAGTCAAAATAATTAAGACAACGAGGAGCATTTTATTCAGGCAGGGCGGACGAACAGGCGCAAGTAGCCAACCAATGATGTCAGAAGACGGGAAGCGCTACCAAGGGGGGTGCTGCGTATCATTAGAAAGGAAAGTCACACCTCAGGGACAGTGGAATGGTCTCAAAGAGACACATTTTGTACGTGTTGAGTTCCACGTGGGCAAGGAGAAAACATCAGCCACCTTGTACAAATGCAGCAGTACTGCTGTACAAGGTGGCTGTTATACATAGAAACACCTGGGGGTGGGGGCCAGGCTCCCTTCAATTTCAGTTCATGTGCCTGCGTGGCGTTTGCAGGTCACGTTGCAAGCTGCACAGCAGGGGAACAGCTGGCGGTGCTGAACCCCACTAACACATTGGCTGGTGTTTTTCTCTGTGCAGCTAGCATGTCCGGGCAGAAACTGGCGTTGTTTGAGCCCAGGGTCAGCAGGAGGAGGAGAGGAGCAAAGTGTAGGCCGAAGCCTGCACTGGTGGCAGCTTTTGTTCTGTTGTGCCAGCGTGGCTTGTGCTGGACACGTTGCCGACTACACAGCAGGGGAACAGCTGGCGGTGCTGAACCCCACTAACACATTGGCTGGTGTTTTTCTCTGTGCAGCTAGCATTTCCGGGCAAAAACTAGCGGTGTTTGAGCCCAGGGTCAGCAGGAGGAGTAGAGGAGCAGAGTGTTGGCCAAAGCCTAGTTGAACCAATTTCAAAGGTTACCTTTAACCCCCCCCTCAGGTGTTGCAAGGTACAAGAGCCACACCTTGAACAGCATTATTGATGCACAAGTCAAAGGTTGCTCTATTTAATTTTGCTCCTTGCACACGCTGAATTAAACACGTACACTATTTAGCCCATTATACTGTCAAACAGTAGTGGAGGCGTGACTACTAGTCTTTTTAAGGAGACGCAGCACAGGTGTACAAATTTACACCTAGGTGCTGTGCGCAGATTCCTTACCGTTGTTATTTGCAGTACAGGAAACTGCGCTCTTGTGTTATCCCTTGGCAATACCCTGTTAGTGCAGGCCGTCTCATGACCTCATTTCATGTTGGCCGGTGCGGTTAACGATGGCCATAAATCCCAGACCCACAGTGGCTTTTCCTAAAGTCACACTGCGGTGCTGGGATTCGTGGCCTTGTGCAGTAAATATGTTCGCCGCTCACACATGTCCTTACACCTGCTTCAGACTGGGCGGCCTCAGCTGATCCCTTATCGCATGCCGCGGCCATGAGGCCGCACAGTCAGAAGAAGGCGGAAGGAGGGGAGTGAAAACAGGGGAACATATGCACTGCTCGTGCCCATCAATCACACCCTCGCAGTCAAAATATATGAGACAACGGGGGGCGTTGTGTCGGGCAGGGGGGACGCACAGGCACAGCCAGCCAACCAATGATGTCAGGAGACGGGCAGCGCTAACAATGGGGGTGCTGCGTGTCATTAAAAAGGAAAGTCACACCTCAGGGACATTGTAATGGTCTGTAATGAGACACATTTTGTACTTGTTGAGTTCCACGTGTGCAAGGAGAAAAAGTCAGCCACCTTGTACAAATGCAGCAGTACTGCTGTACAAGGTGGCTGTTATACATAGAAACACCTGGGGGGGTGGGGGGCAGGCTCCCTTCAATTTCAGTTCATGTGCCTGCGTGGCGTTTGCAGGTCACGTTGCAAGCTACACAGCAGGGGAACAGCTGGCGTTGCTGAACCCCACTGACACATTGACTGGTGTTTTTCTCTGTGCAGATTGCATGTCCGGGCAAAAACTAGCGGTGTTAGAGCCCAGGGTCAGCAGGAGGAGGAGGAGAGGAGCAAAGTGTAGGACGAAGCCTGCACTGGTGGCAGCTTTTGGTCGGTTGTGCCAGCGTGGCTTGTGCTGGACACGATGCCGGCTACACAGCGGGGGAACAGCTGGCGGTGCTGAACCCCACTAACACATTGGCTGGTGTTTTTCTCTGTGCAGCTAGCATGTCCGGGCAGAAACTGGCGTTGTTTGAGCCCAGGGTCAGCAGGAGGAGGAGAGGAGCAAAGTGTAGGCCGAAGCCTGCACTGGTGGCAGCTTTTGTTCTGTTGTGCCAGCGTGGCTTGTGCTGGACACGTTGCCGACTACACAGCAGGGGAACAGCTGGCGGTGCTGAACCCCACTAACACATTGGCTGGTGTTTTTCTCTGTGCAGCTAGCATTTCCGGGCAAAAACTAGCGGTGTTTGAGCCCAGGGTCAGCAGGAGGAGTAGAGGAGCAGAGTGTAGGCCGAAGCCTAGTTGAACCAATTTCAAAGGTTACCTTTAACCCCCCCCTCAGGTGTTGCAAGGTACAAGAGCCACACCTTGTGCATCATTAATGCTGCACAAGTAAAAGGTTGCTCTATTTGTTTTGCTCCTTGCACACGCTGACTAAAACACGTACACTATTTAGCCCATTATACTGTCAAACAGTTGTGGAGGCGTGACTTGTCTTTTTAACGAGACGCAGCACAGGTGTCAAAATTTGCACCTAGGTACTGGGCGCAGATTCCTGAGCGTTGTTATTTGCTGTACAGGAGTCTGCGCTATTGTGATCCCTTGGCCATGCGCTGTGAGCGCTTCCTGTCTTCTGACCTCATTTCATGTCGGCCGTTGCGGTTAGCGATGGACATGAATCCCAGACCCACAGTGTGTTTTTAAAAAATCACACTGCGGTGCTGGGATTCGTGCCCTGGTGCACTAAATATGTTTGCCGCTCACACATGTCCTTACACCTGCTTCAGACTGGGCGGCCTCATCTGATCCCTTATCGCCTGCCGCGGCCATGAGGACACCCAGTCTGAAGAAGGCGGAAGGAGATGAGTGAACACAGGCAAACATATGCACTGCACATGCCCATCAATCACACCCTCGCTGTCCAAAAAAATAAGACACCGAGGGCCGTTGTTTCGAGCAGGGGAGATGCACAGGCGCAGCCAGCTAACCAATGATGTCAAAAGACGGGCAGCGCTAACAAGGGTGGTGCTGCGTGTCATTACAAAGGAAAGTCACACCTCAGGGACATTGTAATGGTCTCTAATGAGACACATTTTGTACGTGTTGAGTTCCACGTGGGCAAGGAGAAAAAGTCAGCCACCTTGTACAAATGCAGCAGTACTGCTGTACAAGGTGGCTGATATACATAGAAACACCTGTGGGTGGGGGGCAGGCTCCCTTCAATTTCAGTTCATGTGCCTGCGTGGCGTTTGCAGGTCACGTTGCAAGCTACACAGCAGGGGAACAGCTGGCGTTGCTGAACCCCACTGACACATTGACTGGTGTTTTTCTCTGTGCAGATTGCATGTCCGGGCAAAAACTAGCGGTGTTAGAGCCCAGGGTCAGCAGGAGGAGGAGGAGAGGAGCAAAGTGTAGGCCGAAGCCTGCACTGGTGGCAGCTTTTGGTCGGTTGTGCCAGCGTGGCTTGTGCTGGACACGATGCCGGCTACACAGCGGGGGAACAGCAGGCGGTGCTGAACCCCACTAACACATTGGCTGGTGTTTTTCTCTGTGCAGCTAGCATGTCCGGGCAGAAACTGGCGTTGTTTGAGCCCAGGGTCAGCAGGAGGAGGAGAGGAGCAAAGTGTAGGCCGAAGCCTGCACTGGTGGCAGCTTTTGTTCTGTTGTGCCAGCGTGGCTTGTGCTGGACACGTTGCCGACTACACAGCAGGGGAACAGCTGGCGGTGCTGAACCCCACTAACACATTGGCTGGTGTTTTTCTCTGTGCAGCTAGCATTTCCGGGCAAAAACTAGCGGTGTTTGAGCCCAGGGTCAGCAGGAGGAGTAGAGGAGCAGAGTGTAGGCCGAAGCCTAGTTGAACCAATTTCAAAGGTTACCTTTAACCCCCCCCTCAGGTGTTGCAAGGTACAAGAGCCACACCTTGTGCAGCATTAATGCTGCACAAGTAAAAGGTTGCTCTATTTGTTTTGCTCCTTGCACACGCTGACTAAAACACGTACACTATTTAGCCCATTATACTGTCAAACAGTTGTGGAGGCGTGACTTGTCTTTTTAACGAGACGCAGCACAGGTGTCAAAATTTGCACCTAGGTACTGGGCGCAGATTCCTGAGCGTTGTTATTTGCTGTACAGGAGTCTGCGCTATTGTGATCCCTTGGCCATGCGCTGTGAGCGCTTCCTGTCTTCTGACCTCATTTCATGTCGGCCGTTGCGGTTAGCGATGGACATGAATCCCAGACCCACAGTGTGTTTTCAAAAAATCACACTGCGTGGCTGGGATTCGTGGCCTTGTGCAGTAAATAGGTTTGCCGCTTACACATGTCCTTACACCTGCTCCAGACTGGGCGGCCTCAGCTGATCCCTTATCGCCTACCACGGCCAGGAGGCCGCACAGTCTGAAGAAGGCGGAAGGAGATGAGTTAAGACAGGCGAACATATGCACTGCTCGTGCCCATAAACCACACCCTCGCTGACAAAATAAATATGACAACGAGGGGCGTTGTTTCTAGCAGGGCGGATGCACAGGCGCAGCCAGCTAACCATGATGACAAAAGACGGGAAACGCTACCAAGGGGGGTGCTGCGTATCATTACAAAGGAAAGTCACACCTCAGGGACAGTGGAATGGTCTCAATGAGACACATTTTGTACGTGTTGAGTTCCACGTGGGCAAGGAGAAAAAGTCAGCCACCTTGTACAAATGCAGCAGTACTGCTGTACTAGGTGGCTGTTATACATAGAAACACCTGGGGGGGTGGGGCCAGGTTCCCTTTTAATTTCAGTTCCTGTGCCTGCATGGCGTTTGCAGGTCACGTTGCCGGCTACACAGCAGGGGAACAGCTGGCGTTGCTGAACCCCACTAACACATTGGCTGGTGTTTTTCTCTGTGCAGCTAGCACTTCCGGGCAAAAACTAGCGGTGTTTGAGCCCAGGGTCAGCAGGAGGAGGAGAGGAGCAGAGTGTAGGCCGAAGCCTGCACTGGTGGCAGCTTTTGTTCTGTTGTGCCAGCGTGGCTTGTGCTGGACACGTTGCCGACTACACAGCAGGGGAACAGCTGGCGGTGCTGAACCCCACTGACACATCACCTAGTGTTTTTTTCTGTGTAGACAACACTTCCAGGTGGCAACTGACAGTGTTGAAACCCAGGGAATCAAAGAGGAGCAGAGTGTAGGCCGAAGCCTGCAGTGGAGCAAGTTGAAAGGGAACCTTTAACCCCCCCCCCCCAGGCATTTGTTGCTGAAAGAGCCATCTTGTACAGCAGTAATACTGCACATGGAAAATGGTGGCTCCGAAAATTATGCTCCTTGCAAACGCTGAAGTACACACTCATATAATGTGTCCCCTCACACCGTCAAACCATCCCGGAAGTGGGACTTTCCTTTGTAATGTGACACAGCACAGCCATCATTCCAACCCCCTTGGTGCCGGGCACCACCTCCTCAACGTTGTTTGGTTCTGTCACGGAGCCCGCACTGTAATGTTATCCCTTGGCCATGCACAGTTAGCGGTGCCCGTCTTCTGACATCATGTAGGTGTCAGGCTGGCAGTGCCTGTGCGTCCAAGCTGCCCGAGATCCAACCTTGCAGTGTCATCTAATGTAGTCCCACTGCGGGCCAGGGATCCATGGGCATGCGCAGTGCATATCATCGCCTCTCACTCACCTCCTTCCTGCTTCTTCAGACTGTGCGGCGTCACGGCCGTGGCATGCTATTAGGGATCAGCTGACGCCGCCTAGTCTGAAGAAGCGTGAAGAAGGGGAGTGAGAGGCTAGTATATGCACTGCGCATGGCCATGGATACCAGGCCCACTGTGGGATCACATTAGACGACACTGCGAGGTGTGATTTCGGGCAGCGTGGACGCACAGGCGCAGCCAGGACGACAACAAATGATGTCAGAGGACGGGCAGCGCAAACTGTGCATGGCCAAGGGATAACATAACAGCGCAGGGTCCATGACGGAATCAAACAACGCTAAGGAGGCAGCGCACGGTGCCAAGGGGGTAGCAATGACGGCTGTGCTGCGTCACATTACAAAGGAAAGTCCCACCTCCGGGACGGTTGGACGGTGTGAGGGGACACATTACATGAGTGTGTAGTTCAGCGTTTGCAAGGAGCATAATTTCAAGAGCGACCTTTCCCTTGTGCAGTATTAGTGCTGCACATGGTGGCTCTTTCAGTAACAAACGCCTAGGGGGGGCGGGGACAGGTCCCCTTACATTTTAGTTGTGCCAGCGTGGCGGTCGCATGACACGTTGCCGGATACACAGCTGGGGATCAGCTGACGTTACTGAACCCCAATAACAGAGGAGCGACTGTTGACTGTGCACACAGCACTTCCAGGCACCAACTGGCGGTGTTAGAGCCCAGGGACAGCAGGAGGAGCAGAGGAACAGAGTGTAGGCCGAAGCCTGATTGGAGCAAGTTGAAAGGAAACCTTTAACCCCCCCCCCCCAAGACGTTTGTAGCTGAAAGAGCCATGTTGTGCAGCACTAAGGATGCAAAAGGAAAAGGTTGCTCTTTTAATTATGCTCCTTGCAAACACCGAAGTAAACACTAAAAATGTGTCCCTTTATACCGTTAAACCGTTCCGGAGGTGCGAATTTCCTTCGTAATGGGACACAGCACAGCTGTCATTCCTATCCCCTTGATGCCGTGCGCTGCCTCCTCAGCGTTGTTTTAAGCTGCCACGGAGCCTGCGCTGTTCTGTTAGCCCTTGGCCATGCCCAATTAGCGCTGCCTGTCTTCTGACATAATTTGGTGTCAGGCTGTCAGTGCCTGTGCGTCCACGCTGCTCCAGATCCCACCTCGCAGTCTCATCTAACGTAATCCCACTGCGGGCCTTGGAACCATGGGCATGCACAGTGCATAACCTCGACTCTCACTCCCCTCCTTCCCTCTTCTTCAGACTGTGCGGTGTCACGGCCGTGGCATGCTAGGGATCAGCTGACGGCGCACAGTCTAAAGAAGGCGGAGGGAAATGAGCGAGAGCCCGAGGGGAAGATATGCACTGCGCATGCCCATGGATCCCAGGCCCGCAGTGTGACTCAATCAGAAGACACTGCGAGGCGGGATCTCGGGCACCGCGGCCGCACAGGCGCAGCCAGCCTGACACCAAATTATGTCAGAAGACAGGCAGCGCAAATAGGGCATGCCCAAGGGATAACAGAACAGCGCAGGCTCCGTGACAGCTTAAAACAACGCTGAGGAGGCAGCGCATGGCACCAAGGGGGTAGGAATGACGGCTGTGCTGCGTCACATTACGAAGGAAAGTCCCAGCTCCGGGACGGTATAACGGTATCAGTGAACACATTTTATAAGTGTTAAGTTCTGCGTGTGCAAAGAGCTAAAAAAAAAGAGCTACCTTTTCCTTGCGCAGCATTACTGCTGCACAAGATGGCTCTTTCAGTAACAAACGACGGGGGGGTGGGGGGGGGAGAGGTTCCCTTACATTTAGGTTGTTGTGCCAGCGTGGCGGTCGCAGGACACATTGCCGGCTACACAGCTGGGGATCAGCTGACGTTACTGAAACCCAATAACACTGGGTCGTATGTTTTTACTGTGCAGCCTGCACTTCTGAGCCGCAACTGGCGGTGTTGGAGCCCAGGAATAGCAGTTCAGGTGGTAGAAAGATGAACACAGCAGGAGACCTGGATGACACCCAATTACTTAATCAGGCAGAGGAGTGGCAAATTCCTGCGAGATCCAGGCCTGGTTCATTTTCAGGAAAGTAAGCCGGTCAACGTTATCGGAGGATAGTCGCATGCGACGGTCTGTTAGTACACCACCTGCGGCACTAAAGACACGTTCCGATAAGACACTAGCCGCAGGGCAAGCCAGCACCTCCAATGCATACTGGCTTAGCTCTGGCCATGTATCCAGCTTAGAGACCCAAAACTTGAACGGGGAAGAGCCGTCTGGGAGTACAGTAAGAGGGCAAGCCATGTAGTCTGTCACCATCTGACGGAACCGTTGCCTCCTGCTGACTGGAGCCGCCGGTGATGGTGTAGACATTTGGGGCGGGCACACAAAAGTGTGCCAGAGTTGTGCCATACTGGGCTTGCCTTGGGCAGAGGCACTGCTTCTGCTCCCTCTTTGGGCAGAGCCTCCCCCACTGCCTCGACGCACTGAGCTGCTTTGTAAAGCACTAGCAGCACTCCTCTCAGTTGGACAGGAGAAGATGATGGAATTCACCAGTGTGTCGTGGTACTCCCGCAATTTACGCTCCCGGGTCAACGCAGGGATGAGGTTTTGGACGTTGTCCCGGTAGCGAGGATCGAGGAGGGTGAACACCCAATAATCAGGCATGTTGAGAATGTGGTCGATGCGGCGGTCGTTTCTCAGGCACTGCAGCATGAAATCCACCATGTGCTGCAGAGTGCCAACCGGCCCAGAAACGCTGTCCCCTGCTTGAGACATGATCTCTGCCCGCTCGTCATCACCCCACCCTCGCTGTACACACTGACCACTGGACAATTGTGTCGCTCCCTCCTCTGGACGGAGCTCTTCCTCCTCCATTGACTCCTCCTCATCCTCCTCACAAATTGGCCCCTGCGTACCCCTTTGTGAGGAACCACGTGGCGCTGACTCTCCAGAAGCTGATGGAAAAGGTGACTCCTCATCCTCCACCTCTTCCACCACATCATCCCTTAACCCTTGCAAAGTTTGCTGAAGCAGGCAGATAAGGGGGACAGTCATGCTGACTAGTGCATCATCTGCACTTGCCATCCGCGTGGAATAATCAAAAGGACGCAAAACCTGGCAGACGTCCTTCATAGTGGCCCACTCTGTGGTTGTGAAGTCTGATCGGCGCTGACTGCGACTTCTTTGCGCCTGATGCAGCTGGTACTCCATAACTGCTTGCTGCTGCTCACACAACCGCTCCAACATATGTAACGTGGAATTCCACCGGGTAGGTAGGTCACATATGATGCGGTGTTCCGGAAGGCGGAATCGGCGCTGCAGAGCAGCAATGCGGGATCTGGCCAAGCTGGAACGCCGCAAGTGAGCACACTCTAGGCGGACCTTGTGCAGCAGGGCATCAAGATCCGGATAGTCCCTCAGAAAACTCTGCACAACCAAATTGAGCACATGTGCCAGACATGGGATGTGAGTGAGGTTGCCAAGGGCCAAAGCTGCCACCAGATTTCGGCCATTGTCACACACTACCATGCCTGGCTGGAGATTCGCTGGCAGTAACCACACATCGCTCTCCTGCTTTATGGCATTCCAGAGCTCCTGCGCTGTGTGGCTTCGATGCCCCAATGAAACTAGTTTCAAGACGGCCTGCTGACGTTTGGCCACGACTGTGCTCATGTCGGTCATAGGTAAACGTTCACGGGTCCATGTGGGGGTGGACTGTGACGGATCCTGCAGAGAGGAATCAGAGGAACTGGTGTAAGAGGAGGAGTCGATGCGTACAGACTGGATTCCTGCAATCCTTGGAGTGGGCAGGACACGTCCTGCGCCACTCGCACGATCTGTACCTGGCTCAACAACATTAACCCAATGGGCAGTGAGGGAAACATATCGCCCCTGTCCATGCTGACTGGTCCACGCATCGGTGGTGAGGTGGACCTTGCTACTGACGGCGTTCAGTAGCGCATGTTTTATGTTTGCCTCAACATGCCTGTGCAGGGCAGGGACAGCCTGCCTGCTGAAGTAAAAGCGGCTGGGCACCTTGTACTGTGGGACTGCCAATGCCATCAAGTCACGGAAGCTGTCAGTCTCCACCAGCCTGAACGAGAGCATTTCCAGGGACAACAGTTTGGCAATGCCTGCATTCAGAGCCTGTGCTCGGGGGTGGTTGGCCGAGAATGCCCGCCTTTTCTCCCATGCCTGGACTACCGATGGCTGTAGAGTAGACTGGGAGTGTGAGGATGACTGGGAAGGTGGTGCTGTGGGTGGAATTACACTAGGTCTCTGGGAGGAAGCCAAACCAGCTGTGCGTGAGCTGGAGGAAGAGGCAACACGAGCTGAAGAGGTGGTAGCTGCCGCTGTTGGTTGGCCTACATCTTCAGTGTGTTTCTGTAACTCCACCGCGTGCCTGGTCCGCACATGTTTCCACATATTTGTGGTATTGAGGTTGCTGACATTTTTCCCTCTTTTTACTTTATGATGACACAGCTTGCATTTGACAAAACAAATGTCATCTGCAACTGTGTCAAAAAAGGACCAGGCACTGCAAGTCTTGGGAGCGCCCTTTTTGGCTTTGGAAAGAGACAGGCTCCTAACGGGTGCCAAAGTGGAGGCTACAGGCTCCGCAGTCTTCCCCCTCCCTCTCCCTCTTTGGCCCGTAAGAGGAAGCTCTTCCTCTGAGCTGCTCCCACCACCTTCCTGTTCCTCACGCCACGATGGGTCAAGGACCTCATCATCTCCACTACCCTCTGCCACCAACTGCTCCTCCTGGGTAGTCTCAGCAGCACAGTACGCACGAGAAAGCGGCACCTGAGTTTCATCATCAGATGCGTACTGCGCTGTGGTCACCGGAGGCACTGGCCCACCTGCCTCTTCAGAGTCAGAGAGAAAAAGGTGTTGGGCATCACTGCACACTGCCTCTTCTTCCATTTCTCCAATGCTGCTTGGCTGGCCCCCTGTTTCCAAGCCAAGAGATTCAGAGAACAGAAGTAGAGACGGCTCCTGTCCTGGGCTCTCTGACTGCCTGGCCAATTTGGCAGGTGGTGAAGAGACAGATGGCTGCTCTCCAGTGCTCTGTGCCTGAGAGGATGTGGCACTAACTGAAGTCGATGCCGAGGCGTTAGCTGCCATCCACCCGACAACGGCTTCAATTTGGTCTTCACGCAGCAGCGGTGCACGGCGCTCTCCGACAAAGCTGCGCATGAAGGACTGTTCCCTGCTGAAACTGAGTGACGACGAGTCACCGGCGCCCGCAGCAGGCACAGAATCACCACGTCCTCTCCCTGCTCCTCTCCCTGCTCCGCGCCCACGCCCACGTGCCTTACTCCCTGCCCTCTTCATCTTGGTTGACAGATAAAGATAAGCAGAAAAGTACTAAGGCCTTAGTGTGCTTATTCCTGTAATGCTCCTCCTAACAGGTGTAAGAAACACTAATGTTGTAAATTGTGGACTAAACTTTATTATTTTTCAAATGTGGCCTACACAAGTGTAAGTTGTGTTTGGTGAACTTAACCTTTTTTTTGGTGCAGATCGGGCTACAGAGCTAGTTTAAATCACACGGAGACCGTGCAGACAGCCGTAAACGGCGCTGCAAGGCCAAGAAACCCTCCTCTAGGTTATCCTATATAGTGTTTTTCCACTATTTAGCTGGATACAAGTGGAAAGACACTAATAGGAATTTTTTTTTTCAAATTTTAAACTGGCTGCACTATTTGAAAAAAAGGAAATTGTTTTTCAAGGTATGAGGCAGTAACGCACCCTGAGCTGAATCCAACCGGCTATGGCTGCACACAGACTACAGGGCGAGCTGCGCTCACACAGAGACCGTGCAGACAGCCGTAAACGGCGCTGCAAGGCCCCCAAAAAAACCTCTAGGTTATCCTATGTAGTGTTTTTCCACAATTGAGCTGGAGACTGGTGGAAAGACACTAATAGGAATTTTTTTTTTTTTCAAATTTTAAACAGGCTGCACTATTTGAAAAAAAGGAAAATTTTTCTCAAGGTATGAGCCAGTAACGAACCCTGAGCTGAATCCAACCGGCTATGGCTGCACACAGACTACAGGGCGAGCTGGGCTCACACGGAGACCGTGCAGACAGCCGTAAACGGCGCTGCAAGGCCAAAAAACCCTCCTCTAGGTTATCCTATATAGTGTTTTTCCACTATTTAGCTGGATACGAGTGGAAAGACACTAATAGGAATTTTTTTTTTCAAATTTTAAACAGGCTGCACTATTTGAAAAAAAGGAAAATTTTTCTCAAGGTATGAGCCAGTAACGAACCCTGAGCTGAATCCAACCGGCTATGGCTGCACACAGACTACAGGGCGAGCTGGGCTCACACGGAGACCGTGCAGACAGCCGTAAACGGCGCTGCAAGGCCCAAAAACCCCCCTCTAGGTTATCCTATGTAGTGTTTTTCCACAATAGAGCTGGAGACTGGTGGAAAAACACTAATAGGAAATTTGAGAAAAAATGTGCAGCAGGCTGCACTAAGAGCAAAAAAGAACAACTGTGTGAGGCAGTGTGAACCCCCCCTGAGCTGAATACAACCGGGTATATGGCTGCACACAGACTACAGAGTGAGCTGCACACACACACACACACACACACAGAGACCTTGCAGAACGCTGTTAAAACAGCGCTGCAAGGCAAGAGCAAGGTGAACAGTGAAGAACACACAGCGTTTTGCTAAATTAGCCTTTGGAAAGGAAAATAAAGCAATTAGCTAGCTCAACTGGCCCTCAGTTAGAACACAGCGTCCTGTCCCTAACTGAAATCACAGCAGAGTGAGCGCAAAATGGCGGCAGCGCTTTTTTATAGTGCAGAGTGACATCATTTCAGCAGCCAATCCAAGCCTTGCCAGTACTTACATGCCCACCATGCTAAACAGGATGTGCCCACACTTTCATTCATTCCTCATTGGCTGCTGCGTTCAATTTGAATTCTGGGAACTTCCGATTCCGGTATCCGATACGCGGGAAGTATCGGAATTCAGTATCGGAATTCCGATACCGCAAATATCGGCCGATACCCGATACTTGCGGTATCGGAATGCTCAACACTACTGGACATACATTTAGTGATGGGAATTTTTTTGTTTTACTGATTAAATGCTCAGGAAAATTACTCACCAGTCCAGAGCTACTCTCCAATGCCAAATCTTCCAAATTGGCTAATGCCTCCCTTTCTTCCTCAGTGTTGAAAGTGTCATCCCCCTGTCCCTTATAGTGAAGTTTTTTCAATATTAATTTTCGAGAAAAAAGATGTAAATCTTTCACGGATGTGAACGCATCTGGGGAATAGGAGGGACAAAAATTAAGGCTCTTTTCACGAATTTCCACCTGTTTATCAGTTAAAATGTGTGTTGATAAATTGATCACCTTTATTTTGTCGTCCCTTTTCTGCGTTCTCCTATTGAAAAATTCATATGTTTTGGCATTTCCTCCCTGTCTTGTACGTTTGTTCCATGGGGTCACTTCAACGCCTTGATTCGAGGTACTGGCATCAGACATAGATGATAATGAGCTAATGGAATTCTTTCTGGATCTTTTCTCACTTTCACTAGTCCGTGATCCTTGTCATCTATAAATCTTCTGGTTGTCATAATCTGACACATCCCTTTGATATTTCTTGTTTTTTATTGCACAAATATCCCTTTCCCATTTATCTAGATCATTGGAGACATCTTTATAAAAGATTTCCAACTGTTCTTTTTTCACATCCTTTTTAAGTACATTTTCCAACTTAATAATCTCATCCTCAATTTGTTTGATAGATAAGGAGTTACTATCAATAATTATTTGTGGAAACTCTAATGAACATGTTGAAGCAGCCGCTACCCATCTATCAACTAAGTGTTGTTCACCTAGATCAAATGTAGGGAATAATTGCACCCTCAATTCTCTGGGGATAATCTTCTGACTCACGTAATTTTCTAGAGTTGTCTTGGTCCACCAAACCTTGGTCTTTTTGTGCACCCAATTTTTATATTGTTTCATCATATCTCTCTCGGTATTCAAAGTAACAGTTGCTGGTTGTGAGGCACCAGTATGAAAAATATCCGATGCTTTCTGACGCCAGGTAGCCTTTCTGGCCAGGAAATCCATCATAATAAAGCGGGTACACTGTCTAGAGAAACATATATAGTAAACACACTACCCATGCCCATAAACCCTACACGAGGATAGGCAACACTCCACAGCACATATAAAACATATAGATCCTTCTATAGAAATCCATATTTAGGATCAAGAAGTGTTTCTAGACCACAATATTAAAACAATAAATTTATTAATTCAGCAAATATAAACCATACAAAAATAGAATAGATTGGTGCCTCAGACCAAGCAAAAAGAGAGGCCAGCGTAGTATAAGGGGACAAAAAGTTTACTATACAATTTTTTTACTATATCAAAATGGTCTTTTAGGTGATATTAAAGTGCATATATACTCAAACAAAGTATTACATTTTATCAGTCAAAAGGAATAATCCAGTATTTACAAAATACTATCTGTGTTATTGTTATGGATCAGAACATATTCACAACTCCCAAGCACATGCTAAGGGCACGGTTATGCCAACAATAGAAAACACATAGTCCCTACAGCTGTGGTGTTCCTTCACATACCCACATACACACAAATCACAATTCACCTATCAATCCACATATTACCTAGGAAGGTGGTGATCCATACCAATAACACAGATAGTATTTTGCAAATACTGGATTATTTCTTTTGACTGATAATATGTAATACTTTGTTTGAGTATACATGCACTTTAATATCACCTAAAAGACCATTTTGATATAGTAAAGAAATTGTATAGTATCCTTTTTGTCCCCTTATACTATGCTGTCCTCTCTTTTTGCTTGGTCTGAGGCACTAATCTATTCTATTTTTGTATGGTTTATATTTGTTGAATTATTAAATTTATTGTTTTAATATTGTGGTCTAGAAACACTTCTTGATCCTAAATATGGATTTCTATAGAAGGATCTATATGTTTTATATTAAACTTTTACATGTGTCATGAGACAGTCCTTCCGATGACACAATTTGCTACATTTAAACAGTTCAGTCTCTTAAAGGTAGATTTTAACATTTTTATAGAGGAGTAGGTCAATAGGTCAACAGTTTTTGAAGGGAGGCGTCCCCCTCCCTTTAATTATGGCACTACTTTGTTCACCATGTGCGCACTGCCAGGTCATAGAGTCCAGTCTGTTGCTGCAGCCACGTCCGGTCCACTAATCCATGGACCCTGCTTTTAAACAGGTGAGGTTCTGCTATCCAGCAGAAAGGGTGCAACAGGGGCAACAAAAAAAACAAAAACAAAAAAAGGTTCACCAACGTGTCCTGTGTGACCCAATCCGGTCACACTACCCCTCTCCCTTTGAGGGTAGTCAGGGCTCTTTCGGTCCGCAGGGACACAGAACAGTCCCGTTTAATTCTGGCCAGAGAAGCAGAACAGTCCCCATTTCCTTTGGTGCAACAAGCACATCAACAGGGACATGGAACAGTCCCATCCAGTAGTAGTAATAGAAGTTCAACGGCACCCATCCCATGCAGACTCATCATATCTCGGGCACTGTGTATGAGCCAAAGACCCTGTGGCCACAGCTGTTATGGTTGGTCGGGGCAATCCAGGTGTAGGGCCTGGCTAGACAGTATCCAGGGAACTAGGATCCAGATGAGCACACTCCAGGCCCACATACAGCTCCAAGTCCTACTCATTTTGCAATTTGATGGCCACAGCATAGTAGCCGCGAGGGCCATCCTCCTTGAAGAAGGTGACCCAGTCTCCCTCACATAAAGGTCGGCCAAATTTGACCAAGGCAGCATTAACGTAGACCTTGACATTGGTCTCCGTTTCATGGATAAACTCATAGCCGTGGTCCACATTGGTGTAGACTATCTGCCTGCTGCTGCGACAGTCTGCCATAGCGCTTTCTCCTCGTCGACGCAACTCCGCCCAGACCTCATGCTCCCATTGTTTTTTACGCCTGATCACATTCTCAATCCAGGCGGCCTGGCTAGGTTATGGAAAAGGGCACTCTCTCGGCTGGTAGGAACAGTAAGCACTCAGAGACATCACAGAAGCAGAGGGAGATGGCCTCAGGGACCAGGAGCTGTGGCATGGACCTTACTTCCAGGGTAAGAGGCTGGAGTGCACTCACCACTCTGGTCACGTTAGCCGTGCCCATCTTGGGATTGCTGTGTTCTTTCACAGTGAGCTCCGCCACTACTGGATCAGGATCCAGCTTATTCCAGGCTTTTGGTCTGGGTTCCTCAAGAGCGGGTGTCGCCTCCGATCTCCGCTGGACCAGCAACATTATCGTAGGTGGTGCAAGCTTCCTCTCCCGGTGTCGCTGGACAGACTCATCACTCGGCAATGTCATCGATGGTGGTGCAGGCCTCTTCTTCCGGTATCATTGGACCGGCTCATCACTCCTCCCTGGCTCTGGCAGCCGCCAGTCCGGTGCTTAGGGGAACTTCTTGGACAGGTAAGCTACAACCTCTTCTACTCCCCCTCTCCCTTTTCCAGGCCGTGGACTCTCCTCGCCACCTCCACTCTACACGGCCAATACCTCAGCAAGAACGAAAATAGGAAGGCTCCATCATCACCGATCCTGGATTACGAAATGGTTTCGTACAGTCACACACACAAGTCACTTTTGAACTCTGCCCATTCCTAGGTGGAGTCAACTCTGTTATGATCTGGTGGTTTAGGAACAACATGAGACAAGCTCTGAAGGAGGTGGTATCTGTACTGACCGCAGAACCTGAACCTAGCAGCGCAACTAGAAATAGCCGTGGGGGGTACCTGACGCTCCCTAGACCCCTCGGCACAGCCTAAGATCTAACTTCCCCTAAAGATGGAAACAGGAAACCTATCTTGCCTCAGAGAAAATCCCCAAAGGAAAGATAGCCCCCCACAAATATTGATGGTGAGAGGAGGGGAAAATAACATACGCAGAGATGCGAATCCAGCCAGAAAACATCGACAAGTGGCATAGGCTGAAGACTAGAGCCAGGTTAAATAGCAGAGCCAGGAGAGACGATTAGTGAAAGCTGCTGCAAAGCTAAACCCAAGGAACAGCAGTTCCACTCAAAACCACCAGAGGGAGCCCAAGGGCAGAATTCACAAAAGTGCCATTTACAACCACTGGAGGGAGCCCAAAACGGAATTCACAACAGTACCACCCCCTTGAGGAGGGGTCACCGAACCCTCACCAGAGCCCCCAGGCCGATCAGGACGAGCCAAGTGAAAAGCACGAACCAAATCGGTAGCATGGACATCGGAGGCAACAACCCAAGAATTATCCTCCTGGCCATAACCCTTCCACTTGACAAGATACTGGAGCCTCCGCCTCGCAAAAAACGAGAATCCAAAATCTTCTCAACCTCATATTCCAACTCTCCCTCAACCAACACCGGGGCAGGAGGGTCAACCGAGGGAACAACGGGCACCACATATCTCCGCAACAAAGATCTATGGAAAACATTATGAATGGCAAAAGAGGCTGGAAGAGCCAAATGAAAAGAGACCGGATTAATAATTTCAGAAATTTTATAAGGATCAATAAACCTTGGCTTAAACTTAGGAGAAGAAACCTTCATAAGAACATGGCGAGAAGACAACCAAACCAAATCCCCCACACGAAGCCGGGGACCAACACGCCGACGGCGGTTAGCAAAACGTTGAGCCCTTTCCTGAGACAACGTCAAATTGTCCACCACATGAGTCCAAATCTGCTGCAGCCTGTCCACCACAGAATCAACACCAGGACAATCAGAAGGCTCAACCTGCCCAGAAGAAAAACGAGGATGAAAACCAAAATTACAAAAGAAAGGTGAAACCAAAGTAGCCGAACTAGCCCGATTATTAAGGGCAAACTCGGCCAACGGCAAGAAAGACACCCAATCTTCCTGATCAGCAGCCACAAAGCATCTCAAATAGGTCTCCAAGGTCTGATTAGTTCGCTCAGTTTAGCCATTAGTCTGAGGATGAAACGCCGAAGAAAAAGACAAATCAATGCCCATCCTAGCACAAAAGGCCCGCCAAAACCTAGAGACAAACTGAGAACCTCTGTCAGACACAATATTCTCCGGAATGCCATGCAAACAAACCACATGCTGAAAAAACAATGGAACCAGATCTGAGGAGGAAGGCAACTTAGGCAAAGGTACCAAATGGACCATTTTAGAGAACCGGTCACAAACAACCCAGATAACAGACATCTTCTGGGAAACAGGAAGATCCGAAATAAAATCCATGGAAATATGCGTCCAGGGCCTCTCAGGGACCGGCAAAGGCAAAAGCAACCCACTAGCGCAGGAACAGCAAGGCTTGGCCCGGGCGCAAGTCCCACAGGACTGCACAAAAGCACGCACATCGCGAGACAAGGAAGGCCACCAAAAGGACCTAGCAACCAAATCTCTGGTACCAAAAATCCCAGGATGACCAGCCAACACTGAACAATGAACCTCAGAAATTACCTTACTTGTCCATCCATCAGAAACAAACAGCTTCCCCACTGGACAGCGGTCAGGCCTATCAGCCTGAAATTTCTGAAGCACCCGCCGCAAATCAGGGGTGATAGCAGAAAGAATCACTCCCTCCTTAAGAATGCCAACCGGCTCAAGGACTCCAGGAGAATCAGGCGAAAAACTCCTAGAGAGGGCATCAGCCTTAACATTCTTAGATCCCGGAAGATACGAGACCACAAAATCAAAACGGGAGAAAAACAGAGACCATCGAGCCTGTCTAGGATTCAGCCGCTTGGCCGACTCGAAGTAAATCAGATTCTTATGATCGGTCAGGACCACAACACGGTGTTTAGCTCCCTCAAGGCAATGTCGCCACTCCTCAAACGCCCACTTCATAGCCAACAACTCCCGATTGCCGACATCATAATTGCGTTCCGCAGGCGAAAACTTTCTGGAAAAAAAAGGAAACACGGTTTCATCAAAGAACCATCAGACTCCCTCTGAGACAAGACGGCCCCTGCCCCAATCTCAGAAGCGTCGACCTCAACCTGAAAAGGAAGAGAAACATCCGGTTGACGCAACACAGGGGCAGAAGTAAATCGGCGTTTAAGCTCCTGAAAGGCCTCAACAGCCTCAGAGGACCAATTCGTCACATCAGCGCCTTTCTTCGTCAAATCAGTAAGGGGCTTAACCACACTGGAAAAGTTGGCAATGAAACGGCAATAGAAATTAGCAAAGCCCAACAATTTTTGAAGACCCTTCACAGATGTGGGTTGGATCCAGTCATGAATAGCTTGGACCTTAACAGGATCCATTTCTATAGACGAGGGAGAAAAAACAAAACCCAAAAAAGAGACCTTCTGAACTCCGAAAAGGCACTTAGACCCCTTCACAAATAAAGCATTATCACGAATCAAGGAAAGATAGCCCCCCACAAATATTGACGGTGAGAGGAGGGGAAAATAACATACGCAGAGATGCGAATCCAGCCAGAAAACATTGACAAGTGGCATAGGCTGAAGACTAGAGCCAGGTTAAATAGCAGTGCCAGGAGAGACGATTAGTGAAAGCAGCTGCAAAGCTAAACCCAAGGAGCAGCAGTTCCACTCAAAACCACCAGAGGGAGCCCAAGGGCAGAATTCACAAAAGTGCAATTTACAACCACTGGAGGGAGCCCAAGAACGGAACTCACAACACAACTCCAGCCACTCCAACCATTTTGTGGCATTTGATAGGGGAGGGAAAGGTCCTCTTTTCTTTAGCCACACCCACCATGGTTGGGTCTGAAAATGTTGGCAGTCAGACTTTTGCGCTCTTTCTAGAACGACACAACCACAAAGGGTGGAGCCAAGGCCATCACTCTCTTCCCTGGCTCCCTTCATCGCCATCTTTAAGGTTGCCATCTTGGGCACTAAAGGAATCCCAGTCAAATCCAATGTTTCAGTCACATTCAAAACATTTTTCTCTTTATTCTTTGCTGTATCCAAGCATAGCACGGTGTCAGTGAGTCACCCGACAGGGCCGTGGAGTACTCGGTACCAGGTCCATTACTTAAAGGGATGTGTCACGGTGGCGGCGAACCGGTCCGTGGCCCTGGGTGCCCATGTTAAAAGAAATGTCTTTAAAGGGGTTGAGGAAATAAGGAATGTTCGTGACGCCACCTGTGGTATTCAGTCAGTGATGACCAACGCTGTTTAAAGGGGTCCTCTGGGGTGATGTTATGGCAGCCAGATGGTATAACTTCCCACAGATAAAGTTGGTCCCCAGGTCTCCCGGTGAATACATGGAAGATGGTGAGTGGCGCGTTAAAGAACGAAGGACACAGTTGTACAGTCTTTTTACCTGGTTTACTGATCGTAGCAGGTAGCCACAGTCCAGGGCACCAGATGACAGGCACAGCCAGGGTACGTCCGGCTTCGAAGCGAGTTCAGAGTCCAGCTTTATCAGGTGGAGTTAAAAGCCTTCCTTTTAGCGCTGTGTTATTATAGTCCCTTACTGCCTATGGCTTTGTAGCAAGGTCCTCTCAGTTATCTCTGTCGTTTGTGTAAGTGGGGCACCAACCCGTACGACAGATGACTCAAGCCTTTTTGCAGAATCTCTATCATGACCAGGGTTCTATGTGTCACTGTGTCTCTTGGGTGTTAAGGTATGTGCACACGTAGAATGGTTCTCTGTGGATTTTTCCGCAGTGGATTTGATAAATATGCAGGGCAAAAACTCGGCGTTTTTGCTGCAGATTTATCGCGGATTTACCGCAGTTTTTGGGCAGATTTCGCTGCGGTTTTACACCTGCGGTTTTCTATTGGAGCAGGTGTAAAACCGCTGCGGAATCCGCAGAAAGAAGTGACATGCTGCAGAATGTAAACCGCTGCGTTTCCGCGCGTTTTTTTTGCCCATGCTGCGGATTGTGTTTCCCATAGGTTTACATTGTAATGTAAACTCATGGGAAACTGCTGCAGACCCGCAGCTGTGGAAACGCTGCGGATCCGCAGCAAAATCCGCATCGTGTGCACATAGCCTTAGGGCGAACAGGTGATGTATAATCCAGCTGTCCTGCCGGTTTCTGCTGTGTGTCTTAGAGTCCCACAAAAGCCTCAGTTTTCTGGCTATCGGTATCTGCGCTCAATCAGGGATGTAGCCCAGTCGCAGATATTCTCCCTTGTTGTCACTCTCCTGTGCTTCGCTCTCTGGCACTTTAGCTAAAGGCTGTTCTTCATTCTGTATCTCACTATCTAGGAGCTACAGCACCTCAGACTGTATGGCCCCTTCCCTTGTCCTTCTGCCTCAGACTGCTCCAGTCTGAGGTCTGGCACCAACTGTCTAAATCTTCCCAACTGCCTAGCAACTGCCTAGCAACTAACTCCTTCTCCCGATCAGAGAGAGCAGCTCCCCTGAAGTCGGGTGTGAAGCGCCCCCTTCTGGCCTGAAGTCAGAATGGTGTTGTATGTGCTAATTACCTGTTAAAAGGAATCATCCATCGCTTCCAAGCGTGACATCGCTCTGCCCATGAGGAAAGCAATGCCATTGTGACAACCAGGGCCCTGGGGCGTCACATCAGCATTCATTAAAGTAGTCACATCCAGAATTTCAGTCTCTTTTCTCTTCACAATTTCACTTCTCTCAGCGTTTCCACGCTGCACGGTTTCGGCATCCTGCCGATTATGCCAAGTGTGAGGGAGGGAGCGCCGGGGTGGCAGTCGTGGCTGAGGTAAAAGTCTCTTGCACACCCTGATCTCCCGTCACATACACTCCATGACTCTCAGTCAGCATACCTTTCATTTCTTTCTTCTCAGACGCTTGTTCAAATACAGAGACACAGTCCATTTCAATGCTTGATCCATTAACTTTACTGTTTCGGGAACACAGGGTGGACATTAGTCAATTCCTCCTAAAGCATAAATAAATATTAAACATACATAAAATTTCATGGCTTTCGTCAACCCGCTTACACAATATTGTAAAGCGACCAATATAATGTTACTGCAGAGGGGCCTCTTTTGTCTATATCTGCCTGTTTCCATGCCCAAAGCTGTATTCACACTGGACATAATTGCTGCAGATTTGCCATCTCAATTATCTAGGTGAGAAATCTGCTTGGTATTACTGTACATTTTATGAATTCTCATCTACACGCTGGTGCGAATACATACTGCATAACTTGGCTGACTATTTGACATGTGCAGCATATCAATATTTGCTAACTATATTCACTGTGGACTTCACCATTTGCATTGCTAAGGTAGAAGTCAGAATTTGTGCTATAGTAACCACACCAATATGTGCGCAATAAAGCGTGAATAATTTGCTTCACAACTTTGCAATTACATATAAATTTATCCTAAAAGCATTGACTTGTTGCCCTCATCCCATATACCTTTGTGGCTAGAGATGGATTACGCTTGACAACAAACAGTGAAAAACAAATTGGATAGACCACTAGAACTTTGGAGGGATTTTTGTCCTGAAAAAGTAATTTTGGGGTAAATTAAGTACTTTTCAATTTTGTTAATTGTTATATTAATTAATCAATAAGATAAAAATTATAGTGGTCTTTAAAAGGGGTTGTCCAGTATTTTTTTTTTCTAAGGCATGGGCTGGAATAAAATAGACTAAGGCCATGTTCACACGTTGCGTCCTGTCCCTGCGGGTTTTCCCGCAGCGGATTTGATAAATCTGCAGGGCAAACCCGCTGCGGTTATCCCTGCAGATTTATCGCGGTTTGTCCTGCGGGTTCCGCTGCGGGATTTTACCCCTACTATTGATGTGCATATGCAGCAATATGCAGCATCAATAGTAATGTTAAAAATAATAAAATCATGATATACTCACCCTCTGACGTCCCGATCTCCTCGGCGCTGCAGGCGGCGGTCCGGTTCCAAAGATGCTGTGCGACCAGGACCTTCGTGACGTCACGGTCATGTGACCGCGACGTCACCGCAGGTCCTGGTCGCATAGCAAACCTGAGACCGGACGGCCGCGTGCAGCGCTGAGACTTCAGAGGGTGAGTATAGCTTATTTTTTATTTTAATTCTTTTTTTTTTACTCAAATATGGTTCCCGGGGCCGCACATTATCCGCTTACTTCCCGCAAGGTGGGCACAGCCCCATGCGGGAAGTAAGTGGATCAATGCATTTCTATGGGTGCAGAATCGCTGCGATTCTGCACAAAGAAGTGACATGCTGCGGGTTTTTAACCGCTGCGTTTCTGCGCGGTTTTTCTCGCAGCATGTGCACAGCGGTTTGCGGTTTCCATTGGTTTACATGTAAAATCGCTGCGGTTCCGCGGTAAAAACCGCAACGTGTGAACATGGCCTAAGCATACACACCTCTTGTCACACTCATGGATCCAGAGCAGGTTGGTCGGTAACTCCTCCAGAAACGTTGACTATGCTACTTGGATATCACATATAACACCATTGGAGACCGTGATAGCCTGGATCGCTCAAATGACTTGAATAGTGTTAAATGATTGAGTCACCTGACAGCTGCAGACCATCGCAAGCTTCAGTAGTTCTGTGACCTCTGGATATGGTTGAGCACTGCGGCAACCTGTGATAGATCAAGGGATAGACAGGAGGTGAATATGCCACTGTTTGTTAATGTTATACTAACCCATGTTTAAAAAAAAGAAGTGTTTGACAAACCCTGGGGCCTGTCGCCAGGCCAAAAGTGACCCATTTTTGTTTTTATTTTATTTTTGCTGCTCTTCTCAGTATTCTGTTAACTTTCCTTTTAGAATCCGCCATATGGTTCCCGAGTTATTGGACTTTTTAGTAGTACTTATTCTTATGATCTTTAAGGAGGTGTGGCTCACAGGATCCTCTGGGACATGTCTTTAGGCTGATTTGCATTACCCTGTGAGCCACGCCCCTTCTGAAAAACCATAAAAAATTACGTTAGATTAAAAGGACAACATCTCTGGAACCGTATGGCTGATTTTAAAAAGAAAGCAAACAGAATACTCAGGGGAAGAGCAGAAATGTTATATAATAATATAATAAAAGTAACAACTGGACACTTTTCACCTTGCAGCGTTTTTATGGGAAAAACACTATGCACATCCCATGAATTACCTTTGACAGATTCCAGTGATTTTACTAGGAGTTGACACATATCAATTTCTTGCAGAACTTAATCATATTTCGTCTTTCGATAGATCTACAAATTGAAACAGCTTCATATGATACCAGAGAGAGCACTGCCAGACGTAGGCAGGAGACCCTGCTGTTATCAGATGCAGTGACAGGCATGTAAGCAGAAGGTGAGCAGGCTTTGCTGTAACCATGCTTCCCCATGGGTAGAATTCTCTCCTAATTTCTGCTCACTAAGCTGTTTATTGTATTTCAACAGCATTGTCGAAAACACATGGTAAATGTTATATCTTAACAAAAATACACTATATACTGTATACACATGTATACATAGACACTAGCTTTGAGCAAACACTAGTAGTGACGTCAGCGCTAGTCACTGATGCTGAAGCCAGCAGCATCTTATTCATTCATCAGTGGTTTACAGCTGGGGCGGTCGCATTAGCACTGCTCCCAGTTGTAAACTGTATATCCCCTAGATATGGATTACAGCGTGGGACTGAATGCCGGACAGGTATGGGTATATTGTTGGTTTGTTATATTTTCTTTATTATAGGAGATCGAGGACGTCGCATGGATTAGCAGAAACAATAAAATGCTCAAACTGTGTTGTGCTTTATTTCATTAAAAGACTTTATTCTGGTTGTGTCTTTATTTAACTCTTTACCAACTATAGGATTAGTTATAGATAGATGTCTTTTTGACACCTCTCCATTACAAAGCCGGCTTGATGTCACATTACAATACAAAGGTGACATCAACACCATAACTATTACCCCACTTGCAACTGCTACAGGGCAAATGGAAAGAGCGAGGCTAAGTGCCGGAATTGGCGCATCTTACAGATGCACCTTTTCTGGGGTGGCTGAGTGCCGATGTTTTTAGCCAGGGGAGCCAATATCCATGGTCACTTCCTAGGCTATTAATATCAGCCTGCAGCTGTCTGCATAGCCTTTGCTGGTTATTAATTATGGGGGAACCCCACATGATTTTTTGAGGGGGGTCCCACATTTTAACAGCCAGTAAAGGCTAAGTATACAGCTGTGCCCTGATATTATGGGAAGCTCCATGGATATCACCCCCTTCCCTGGCTATAAACATCTGCTCCCAGTCACTGGCTTTCCCTCTGCTGGTTTTTAAAATTGCATGGGAGCCCACGCCATTTTTTCCAATAAATAATCTTTAAATAATTGAATACATGTCCAGTAATTTGCACACACACTGTTGCTAATTGTATTTGTCACTGACATATACAGTGGGGCAAAAAAGTATTTAGTCAGTCAGCAATAGTGCAAGTTCCACCACTTAAAAAGATGAGAGGCGTCTGTAATTTACATCATAGGTAGACCTCAACTATGGGAGACAAACTGAGAAAAAAAAATCCAGAAAATCACATTGTCTGTTTTTTTAACATTTTATTTGCATATTATGGTGGAAAATAAGTATTTGGTCAGAAACAAACAATCAAGATTTCTGGCTCTCACAGACCTGTAACTTCTTCTTTAAGAGTCTTCTCTTTCCTCCACTCATTACCTGTAGTAATGGCACCTGTTTAAACTTGTTATCAGTATAAAAAGACACCTGTGCACACCCTCAAACAGTCTGACTCCAAACTCCACTATGGTGAAGACCAAAGAGCTGTCAAAGGACACCAGAAACAAAATTGTAGCCCTGCACCAGGCTGGGAAGACTGAATCTGCAATACCCAACCAGCTTGGAGTGAAGAAATCAACAGTGGGAGCAATAATTAGAAAATGGAAGACATACAAGACCACTGATAATCTCCCTCGATCTGGGGCTCCACGCAAAATCCCACCCTGTGGGGTCAGAATGATCACAAGAACAGTGAGCAAAAATCCCAGAACCACGCGGGGGGACATAGTGAATGAACTGCAGAGAGCTGGGACCAATGTAACAAGGCCTACCATAAGTAACACACTACGCCACCATGGACTCAGATCCTGCAGTGCCAGACGTGTCCCACTGCTTAAGCCAGTACATGTCCGGGCCTGTCTGAAGTTTGCTAGAGAGCATTTGGATGATCCAGAGGAGTTTTGGGAGAATGTCCTATGGTCTGATGAAACCAAACTGGAACTGTTTGGTAGAAACACAACTTGTCGTGTTTGGAGGAAAAAGAATACTGAGTTGCATCCATCAAACACCATACCTACTGTAAAGCATGGTGGTGGAAACATCATGCTTTGGGGCTGTTTCTCTGCAAAGGGGCCAGGACGACTGATCCGGGTACATGAAAGAATGAATGGGGCCATGTATCGTGAGATTTTGAGTGCAAACCTCTTTCCATCATCAAGGGCATTGAAGATGAAACGTGGCTGGGTCTTTCAACATGACAATGATCCAAAGCACACCGCCAGGGCAATGAAGGAGTGGCTTCGTAAGAAGCATTTCAAGGTCCTGGAGTGGCCTAGCCAGTCTCCAGATCTCAACCCTATAGAAAACCTTTGGAGGGAGTTGAAAGTCCGTGTTGCCAAGCGAAAAGCCAAAAACATCACTGCTCTAGAGGAGATCTGCATGGAGGAATGGGCCAACATACCAACAACAGTGTGTGGCAACCTTGTGAAGACTTACAGAAAACGTTTGACCTCTGTCATTGCCAACAAAGGATATATTACAAAGTATTGAGATGAAATTTTGTTTCTGACCAAATACTTATTTTCCACCATAATATGCAAATAAAATGTTAAAAAAACAGACAAAGTGATTTTCTGGATTTTTTTTTCTCAGTTTGTCTCCCATAGTTGAGGTCTACCTATGATGTAAATTACAGACGCCTCTCATCTTTTTAAGTGGTGGAACTTGCCCTATTGCTGACTGACTAAATACTTTTTTGCCCCACTGTATATTCTATTCTATACTAGATGGTAGCCCGATTCTAACGCATCGGGTATTCTAGAATATGTATGTAGTTTATTTATGAAGATTTTAGAATACATTGAATACACAGGATTCAGTCGGCCGCGCCCAATTAGCAAAGCGTGGTTCAAATCCCGCGCCAATTCGCGGCCGGACTGCGCCTGTCGCTGATAGTTTGCGGCCGGCCACGTAGTACATAGCACAGTCACGTAGTATATAGCACAGCCAAGTAGTATATAACAGCCCACGTAGTATATTGCACAGCCACGTAGTATATTGCACACCCACATAGTATATAGCACAGCCACGTAGTATATAGCACAGCCCACGGAGAATATAGCACAGCCCATGGAGTATATAGCACAGCCACGTAGAATATAACAGCCCATGGAGTATATAGCACAGCCACATAGTATATAGCACAGCCCATGGAGTATATAGCACAGCCACGTAGTATATTGCACAGCCCATGGAGTGTATAACAGCCCATGTAGCATATAACACATCCACGTAGTATATAACAGCCCACATACGCAGTATATAACACAGGCCACGTAGTGTATAACAGGCCACGTAGTGTATAACACAGCCCACGTAGTGTATAACACAGCCCACATATTGTATAACACAGCCCACGTAGTGTATAACACAGCTCACATAGTGTATAACACAGTCCACATAGTGTATAGCACAGCCACACAGTAAATTGCACAGCCCACGTAGTATATTGCACAGCCCACGTAGTATATTGCACAGCCCACGTAGTATATTGCACAGCCCATGTAGTATATTGCACAGCCCACGTAGTATATTGCCCAGCCCACGTAGTATATTGCACAGCCCACGTAGTATATTGCCCAGCCCACATAGTATATTGCCCAGCCACGTAGTATATTGCACAGCCCACATAGTATATTGCACAGCCCATGTAGTATATTGCACAGCCCACGTAGTATATTGCCCAGGCCATGTAGTATATTGCACAGCCCACGTAGTATATTGCACCTCCCACGTAGTATATTGCACAGTCACGTAGTATATTGCACAGCCCTTGTAGTATATTGCACAGCCCACGCAGTATATAGCAATGTGGGCATCATATCCCTGTTAAAAAAAAGAATTAAAATAAAAAATAGTTATATACTCACCTTCTGTTGGCCCCTGGATCGAAGCGGTTACCGACGCTCCTCGCGCGCTCCGGTCTGAAGAGTGCATTGCGGTCTCGCAAGATGATGACGTAGCAGTTTCGCAAGACCGCTATGTCATCATCTCGCGAGATCGCAATGCATGGAGCGGTCACCGGAGCGTTGCGAGGAGCGGGAAAGGCCTGTTCTGGATCCGAGGGGCCGACGGATGGTGAGTATATAACTATTTTTTATTTCTTTTATTATTTTTAACATTAAATCTTTTTACCTTTTTGCCTATGCAGCATCAATAGTAAAAACTTGGTCACACAGGGTTAATAGCAGCGTTAACGGAGTGCGTTACACCGCGGCATAACGCGGTCCATTAGCGCTGCCACTGACCCTGTGTGAGTGCTGACTGGAGGGGAGTATGGAGCGGGCACGGACTGCGGGGAGTAAGGAGCGGCCATTTTGCCGCCGGACTGTGCCCGTCGCTGATTGGTCATGGCTGTTTTGCCACGAAAAATCAGCGACTTGGATTTCCATGACAGACAGAGGCCGCGACCAATGAATATCCGCGACAGACAGAAGGACAGACCCTTAGACAATTATATAGTAGATGTATTTACTGTATGTAATCCATCTCTTCTATCCTGTCGGCTCTTGCAGTGTTTTACAGAAGCCGGCAGATGAAGTACCGACTTTTATTTTATCTTTCAGTGCAATATAAATACATATATATATATGTGTGTTACTGACATGTATATAAATGTATTCTATGTGTATATTTCTATTCTATCGATTCCATTTTAGCCTGTCAGTGTGATTTTACTGTACACCGCACATAAATTACCAGGTTTTCAAAGGATACCGGTACATAAAAAATTGACAGCACTCGCACGGTGCGAGTGCTGTGAGGTTTTTTCTCGCTTCCATTGACTTGCATTGGCGAGTCTCGTCCGAGATACGCAGCAAATCGCAGCATGATGCGATTTTTTTTCTCAGTCCGATTTCAGCTGAGAAAAGAATCACAGATGAGAGGTCACCCATTGAATAACATTGGTCCGAGTGCAATCCGATTTTTTATCGGATTGCACTTGTCCATTTTTCTCGCAAGTGAGTATGAGTCCTTACTCCCATGTTTCTGCTGAGGAAAATGGTGTTACACTTTTACTCCACTATAAGGACTGATAATAAAACATTCAAAATCGATGAAAAATTGGAGTTTACAGGAAAAAAAATTTGAAACATTCTTTCCTGTATAATGACTTTTATATAAGGTAAAATTTAAAAAGGATTTTAAAAAATGATGTAAACCAAAATTTAAATCTTTATTAAAAAATTGGAAATTTCAGTGTACTGTAACTTATGAAGGAAGCAATAACTTCCAAAAATGTAATGGAAGAGGGACTCAGATACATCCTCACACACATTTTGTTCAACTTGCACAAAGTTCAAAGGCTGCCAAAAATTAGACGCAGGGTCATCCATACACCCTTCAAGGCACCAACTCTAGTATCTTATTCAAATATTATGAACAAAGTGTAGTTGTGTACTCCTACAATCATAAAAGATCTGCACACAGTGCAAAGCCTGACAAAAATTATAAGCAGGGTCAGAGATACACCATTGAAGGCACCAACTGTAGTTCCTCATAAAAAAATTAAGATAGTGTAGTTGTGGCACTTGTAGTTGTCTACACTCAAAGAAAAAAAATGAAAGAGAGGGTTATACAATCCTCTATAAACCCTTGAAGGTAGCAGCTTGCAGGCCTCATTCAAATATTGAAGTTCAAAAAAGGCTGCTGCTGTCATCTGGTGGTATGGAAAAGTCGGGCTAATCCAGGCTCTGGCCATTTTTAGCAGAGTGAGCCTGTCAGCATTTTCTGTTGACAGACAAATGCGCCTGTCTGTTATGACTCCCCCCTCTCTCTGGAGGCACTAAAAACCCACTCGGACAAGATGATAGTGGCAGGGTAGCATAACACCTCCAAAGCATAAAGGGACACCTCATACCAGGTATCCATATTTGAGACCCTATAGTTGAAGGTCGCAGAGGAATTGGGGTGTATGCATTGGTTTTGTCTCCAGGTATTGCTTGACCATCTTTTAAACATTTTTCTCTCCCTTGTGAAAAATATCCTGTCATCAGGGCAAGGTTGCTGGGAGGGTGTCATGAAATTGTCCCAGGCCTTTGACAGTGTAGCCCTGCCTCTGCTGTACCTGGTGTGTGTGTCTCTAATCTCTCCTCCTTGCAGGGGAGGACACTGACAGTTTGGGGCCCCTGTGCAAGAAATGTGTCTCCCCCCCCCTCGCCAGGTACACTGCTTATGATGAGGTCAATCAGGCAATGGAACCTCTGGAGCATCGGGCTCCAAGAAACAAGACAGAACGCCCTCATTATTACATAGGGGCATACATGGCAATCACAGGGCCACATAGCAAAAGTTCTATTTGGGCTTCCCTACATCTCTAAGAATGTATACAGTGGGGAAAAAAAGTATTTAGTCAGCCACCAACTGTGCAAGTTCTCCCACATAAAAAGATGAGACGCCTGTAATTGACATCATAGGTAGACCACAACTATGAGAAAACAAATCCAGAAAATCACCTTGTCTGATTTGGCAAGATTTATTTTAATTTTAATTACAGGCCTCTCTCATCTTTTTCAGTGGGAGAACTTGCATAATTGGTGGCTGACTAAATACTTTTTTTCCCCACTGTATATATACACACACCGTACATACCTATACCGTACATACACTCACATACCATACATATTGTAAGATGGCCGCCGGACAAGTCCTTGAGGGGAGATGTGTGTCATTGTGGCTATTAGCTGTGGTGATGTGCGCTCGGAAGTATGCTCCATCACCTATAGTGGTGAGAGAATTATTGGGCTGCTCCAGGGCCGGGTTTTATGAGCGGTTATAAGAGATGGGTGGGAATGACCGCTCACATATTCCAACCCAAGGGGCATGGTTTGGTTAATAAAATGGAGGCCAATTGCCTCATTCAGGGTCATTGGCTGGAGGTGTGGAGACCTCCATTGTGTGTATGCTAAAGACACTGACCTGTGCGGGTACACCCACAATACTATATGGACTGTTTATTTTCCGGTTTGTTACTTTGTGTCGGAAAAGGCTGTTCATTTGATTTTCCTAACCTGAGCAGTTTATGCCATTTGAATAAACTTGCTTGGACATTCCAGTAATACCACTTCCTGTGCCTACCTCAACTGCAGCCGAGTGAGTACAGATCCCTACAATAAATGCACACATACACCGTACACACATATACCGTACATACATACGCACTTATATACACATTGTATACACATACCGTACACAAATATACATACACATATAACGCATATACACAGGTGTACAGACACATACATACACACACATAGGTACCCACATATATTACACATAGATACATACACATACATAGATACACACATACATACACACATAGACATACACACACATAGATACACACATATACATACACACACAGATACACACATACATATATTGTACATTCAAAGACACACATGCATACACATAGATGCACACATACATATACTGTATATACATATACACAGATACACACACACAGATACACATACGCACACACACACATACACACATACTGTATACATTTAATTGTACGTACATACACACACAGATATACAAAAAGCTACCAGACAGTCATAGAATCCAACAATATAACAACTTTATTAAATATATACTCATAAAAAACATGTCATATCAGACAAATGGACATGCAGGGCTAAAAGATGGCAACAAGATGTCACCAGCATCAAAAGACAGCCCAAGGTTGGGTGTATCCCTGATTGAGGGTATATATATAAAATACAATAACATCCACAGGTAAATGGAAAGTATGGATATTCAAGATAACAGATGTGTAATCAAGGTACATGCTCCATAACTGGGGTAATAGTAAATAATGCAATAAATATATATACACACACTACCTGATAAAGAATGGAAAATATCGCAGGGACACCCATCCACCCCGACGCGCGTTTTGGTAATGGTACATACGTACACACACATAGATACACATACACAGATGCACACATACATATACCTTACATATAGACAGACAGATGCGCACACACACATAAATACACACATTCATATACTGTACACACACATACACACACAGACACACACACATACAGAGCCTAGGGAAGACACCAGGAGCAATCTAAGGTATGCCTATAAAATAAGGCATAGGACAAAAAAAGAAGACAAGCACAGAAATTCTAACCTGGTTCATACAGAGAAAATGTGCAAACAAGACCAAATTATGAAGTATATAAAATGCAAAAGTTTATTGAATAATCAATAACAGGAAAACATTCATACATAAAAATATATGTACAAACCAGCTGAAACCAATGCAGCAGTGCACAAAGTAAACGTGATGCTTGGGATACATAGCTGTAAGAGTAATACCTCTATAAATATAAGTGCAGTACATGGGACAAGAGTAAATGGATAATGCCGGGGTCACACTTGCGTGTGCAATGCGAGAAACTCGCATCAACACCCGGCACTGCCGCTGGCACTCGGGATCAGAACGTTCAGCTACATGTATTTCTATGCAGCCGCATGCTCTGGTCCCGAATGCCGGCAGCAGTGACAGGTATTGATGCGAAAGACTAGCATTGCACATGCAAGTGTTACCCTGGCCTAAAAATACAATTTGTTTTATCAGCAGGGGATTATCCCTGCAGGACTAGGTGACACGTGCACACTAGTCAGACTAATCTATGTAACCCCCGCCCCAACCACTGATTGGCAGCTTGCTGTCAAATTGGTGTACCCAGGAAGCTGCGAATCAGTGTTTTGGGTTGTGTATAACCCCGCCCAGAAGTCTTTGCTCTGCTACATCTACATCAGCCAAAACAAGGATTATAGAAAAATGTCACAAACCAGCTGAGTAAGTGACAATTACTGGAATCAGAGTCTCTGCTCCTGCATTATTGATGCTCTAGGATTACACAACTAAACGGATTCCCTGTTGTGGAGAACCAGAGTTGTACTCGGTTGTAATTTGCCTCATTGTGTGCCGTGTTCATCTGAAAGATTCTGGACATCCTCCTTAATTAATAAGTTGTTTACGTTCCCTTTCACTGGATGTGTTTCTCTGCTTACGCCATTCCTAAAATATTCTTGATGCTGTTGCACAAAAACTGCCATCATTTGTAATACTGACCCCATTTAGTCTAGCGCTGATGACCATGCATAGATCCAAGTGGCTCTGATTACTTGATTTTTCCCACTTTAATGAGGTTTCACACTGAAATATATACTTGTTCCTAATCTGCACTCTGGGGTCATGTGACTAATTTTCATATAGAGAAACGCTAATGGTGAAAGGACAGGCATCTCTAATAAAGAGATGGTTCAATGCATATAAAAAATGCAGCAAAGAACACTTTCAAAAATAGAAGTGTTAAAGGGAATATGTCAGCAGATTTTTGCTACAGTATGTAATCTGAGAGCAGCACAACCTAGGGGCTGAGACCCTGTTTCCAGCAATGTGTCACTTACTGGGCTGTTTGGTGCAGTTTTGACACAATCCCTTTTTTCTCTGCTGTAGATCTAACAGAGCTCTGAATGCTGAGCTGTCTATAACCCCACCCACACCACTGATTGGCAGCTTGCTGACAGTGTCGCAGTAAGCAGCCTATCAGTGGTGGGGGCAGGATCACACAAAGTTGACAAGAAGGCACAAGACTCCTAGTCCTGTAGTGATCATTTCCTGCTGATAAAACACTGCGGAAACACAACACACAGCCTAGTAAGTGTCACATCCCAGGTTATCTTGCCCTATATTATGCTGCTCATAGATAAACTATCAAAAGTCTGTCAACAGATTCTCTTTAAGTTTATTTTTTATCAATTAACAAAGTGAATGAACTAAACAGAAATCTAAATCGCATCAATAGTTGGTGTGACCGCCCTTTGCCTTTAAAGTCGCATCAGTTCTTCTAAGTACAATTGTACAGTCAGGAATTTTGTAGTAAGGGATTTTGCAGGTGTTAGTAACTAATTATACCAAATAGAAGATAATGATCATAATTTTCATCGGTATGGTGAAGCACAGTAGTTAACTAAAACAGAAACAGCTGTGTAGGAGGTGTAACACTAGGCTGATTCACTTTGTATTGATAAAACTAAACTATTTAGATTCCTATTTTGGAAAGCATTCTGACTTTACAACATTTCTTCACACCTGCCTAAAACGTCTGCCCAGTGTTGTATATCTACATAGAAATACAGGTACATATTTGCTTTATCTATACCCTTTAGTACAATACAGCGCAGTATCACCCTGTACTCCGAATGCTGCACAGTTAATTGAGAGACCATCACCCTTGAACTATGCGCAAAGCTATTTTTCAAGGATCACTATATCAGAACTAATGATATTAGACATATCTATAGAAATTACATAATTGTACCAGTGTACAAACTGCAGTATAGCCATAGTAATAGACTAAACAGTGAGTAATTCACTATGGCGTATGTAACCCGTAGCAGCACAACATCAATTTTCTGCCATTAACTGAACTTGCATTACACCTGACACTTGTTATCAAGGATTGCATTCTATACGTGGAGCTATGATTACTAGGACAGGTCTAAGTAGCATTATGGGTCACAAAAAGGATTATTGTCATCATCATAAATGGATATGGTGAGAGAGTCCTAGATAATACAAGCATTTTTACAATAGTAACACTTTTGTTTCGTTTACATGTCGTTGCTTTGGAAACCGACCACCGTTGCTATACAGCAGAACACGTGCAGTGCTTACAGGTAGTGATAGACGAACTCGTGGATGTTCAGGATGTGCAGTACTTTGCTTTGCCTTCAACAGGACAGAGAAGTACGCCTGCGCAGGAGCGCGATACCGGGGAGCCTGTGTGCATGATACATGGTCCTGTCATCCACAAGAAGCAAGCAGGAGGGCGGCGATGCTTAGAAGATGGGAGGTGCCGCACCAAGACCAGCGATGCCCATCAGAACGTACCGCCCCCAGGTGAGTATAATAACACTTATTTTTCCGTTTTTCCAGGTCTTGTTGGGGGCTTATATACAGCATTATAGAATGCTGTAGATAAGCCCAGAAAGGTGATGGCCTTAACTCCTATCGGCCAAAACTGCTGACAGGTTCCCGTTAAGTAGAGATGAGCACATCAGGCAGAATCTGAATTAGACTGTTTGTGCTTTTATACTCCATGAATTTAATGTCCTTTACTATGGTCGCCAGACCCCAGAGCATAACTGTAATATGTAAAATAATTAATCTTTATACTCACCTTACCGCTCACCTCTTTGAACTGCCAGTGTTAAAATCTAGTGGGCCTCGGTTTTTTTAGTCCCGGAACGGGAGGGTTCTGCGCATGCGTCCACAAAGGAACCACCCACAGTCTAAAAAAACACTGAAACCTTGACTACTCAGCTAAGGCTTTAGGGATTTCAGTGCTGCTGATGCCTATCTGAAGATATTATGAGGACCTGATGGGTGCAAGTGAACAGCCGAAGGGCTGGAGAAGTGAGTATAGGGATTTTTATTAAATCTTTGAACATTTTGATGGCTTTTTATGGTTTGAAAAGATAGCGGCATTTTGTTGAAACCACACGTAAGCGAATTACAAAAAAAACTGCATTTTTGCAGATGAAGATTTTTGGAAAATTCAAGCAGAACTCAATTCCACTCAAACTTATTTGCTTATCTCTGCCATTAAGATTAACATGAGTGCAATATGCTGAAATACAAAGATAAATAAGAACATGAATGGTGTATAAATAACTGAAACTCATAAAAAGTCAATACAAATATAAATCATGCATTACATGTGAATAAACAGGACTTATGTTCACACCTTACAGTTGGCAAGATGTACCGTAGATCAGTATAGTATCTGTGAAGAGGGAGGTTAACATCGCGTTCTGTAAGGGTTAATATAATTATACTAGCATCATAAGAGATTAGTACATGCTGTAATTACTTAGCTGAGCAAGCTCAGCAAATACAGGATGTAATCCAGCACCTTCAATGCAGCATTCAGCTTCTTTTATAGAATGCCTTGTGCAGCCAAGGCAACAAAGGCTCAAAAAGAAGCATATTAAGTTCATGGAGTGGCCTAGCCAGTCTCCAAACCTTAATCCCATAGAAAACTTATGGACGGAGTTAAAGCTCCGAGTTGCCAAGCGACAACCTCAAAATCGTAATGATTTAGAGATGATTTGCAAAGTGGACCAAAATTCCTTCTGACATGTGCGCTAACCTCTAGTGTTGAGCCACCCCCCTAGTGTTCGAGTTCGGTTCGGTTGTCGAATTGGGGCGTGTTCGACGAATACCATCGAACCCCATTGAAACCAATGACAGGCAAATGCAAACACATACAAACACATAGAAAACACATAGAAAACACCTTAAAAGGTGTGCAAAAGCTGACAAACTGCTCAGAAGAAGCAACAAACACATGGAAAACTCACAACTACATATAGGCATGCGAAAAGAAAAGAGGTGGAGGAGTAAAAGGAGAGGGAGACACAGATATAGGCATGTCATGCCCTTCTAAAATTAAGAAAGGCTGGAGTAAAAATCTAAAATCACCCTACCAACGCCCAGACGTCGTGGCAAAAAAATTAAAAAAAGAAATATCTTTAGTTAGAATGGCGGCGGGTCCATTCGGAACACTTTCCTTAGAAGACGTAGTGGTATCCCTATTGGGAGTTGTGCCAAAAAAGGAACCCAGTACATTCAGACTAATCCACTATTAGTCATATCCAAGGGGCAGGTCAGTAAACGACAACATTGACGCGGAACTAAGTACAGTACTATGTACTGTACCTCCTTTGACGAGGCAATCATGCGGGTCAAGAAGTTGGGAAGGGGCACCCTAATGGCCAAAACAGACATTAAGGGGGCGTTTTGGTTACTACCTGTGCCTCCGAATAGTGTCCTCCCATTGGGCTGCTTCTGTGAAGGAGCATATTACATAGATCGCTGTTTGCCCATGGGGTGCTCCATATCCTGCTCACTATTTGAGGCATTTAGTTGCTTCCTCGAATGGGTCGTTATAGATGTTTCTAAGGGGGCACATATTATCCATTACCTCAACAACTTCTTATGCCTGGGCCCAAAAGATTCGCCACAGTGTGAATACACGCGGTAGTCCACCTGTGAGAAGGAGAGAGCTGGAGGGAGAATGGACACCCCAGAGCTGAGGGGTTAGATTGAGAAACGAAGAAGGAGGGGTAGCTTGCTTCATGGGTGGGGTACTCTGCTGAGTAGCAGAAATTGCTACTAGGCCCAAAGTATTGCCTGGGCTAGATGCAGTTAAAAATTAGTAATTAGATAAACAGGGGGTGTAGCTTGCTTCATGGGGTACTCTGCTAAGTAGCACAAAATTCTACTAGGCCCAATAGGATTTCCTGGGCTAGATGCCGTTAAAAAAAAAATGCTTAGATAAACAGGCGGTGTAGCTTGCTTCATGGGTGGGATACTGTGCTGAGTAGCACAAAATGCTACTAGGCCCAAAAGGATTTCCTGGGCTAGATGCAGTTAAAAATTAGTAATTAGATAAACAGGCAGTGTAGCTTGCTTCATGGGTGGGGTACTCTGCTGAGTAGCACAACATGCTACTAGGCCCAAAAGGATTTCCTGGGCTAGATGCAGTTAAAAAGTAATACTTATGCTACGTTCAGACTAGCGTTGTGCGTCGGCGACGCAACGCACAACGCACGCAAAAACACGGCAAAACGCACGCAAAAACGCTGCGTTTTGCGACGCGTGCGTCGTTTTTTGCCGAAAATCGGACGCAAGAAAAATGCAACTTGTTGCGTTTTCTTGGTCCGACGCTTGCGGCAAAAAAGACGCATGCGTCGCAAAACGCAACAAACAAAAACGCATGCGTCCCCCATGTTAAACATAGGGGCGCATGACGCGTGCATCGCCGCTGCGTCGCCCGACGCACACTAGCACAACGCTAGTCTGAACGTAGCCTTAGATTAACAGGCGGTGTAGCTTGGTCTAGCAGACACTGAAGCTTTGGAGCAGACCTCTGAATCCCAGGCCATAGCATGAGTAAACAACTCTGCAGACGACCCCACCCACCTGGAATTGACGATGGCAACGTCATGTAAAACACAGCAAGGGGACTCCAAAAAGAGTCTCCATTTTTTCCAAAAATTCGGTCACAGACACCACTTAAATGACATCAATTTCGCCAGAGTTTTTTTAAAACTGTTGGTGAGGTGATTTTCAAAAATCATCAAGCTTTTAGTCTCCCCAAGATGACACAGGGGTAGAAAAGTCCTTGCGGATCCAAGATTTGTTCATCTTGATGAACGTTAGTCTGTCTACATTGTCACTGGACAGCTGCGTGCGCTTATCTGTCAGCACACCACCAGCAGCGCTGAACACACGTTCAGAGAGAACCCTGGCTGCAGGGCACGACAAGAGCTCCAAGGCGTGAGTGGCGAGCTCAGGCCATTTTTCAAGATTGAAAGCCCAAAATGAGCAAGGGTCCAGTTTTACAATCATGGCATCGATTTTAACTTGGAGATACTCCTGTACCATCCTCTCTAGGTGTTGGCTATGCGTCAGACTTCTTGTTTTCTGTGGCCTTGCAAAGGATGGTCTAAAAAAATCTTGAAACGATTGGAAAATATTGCTGTTGCCACCAGATACGATGTTATTGTTACGGTTTGAATGATGACTCGATAGTCCCAGGGTTGGCAAGTTAGAACTCAGAGATTCACTACATGCACCACTGGTGTTTTGTGGAAAAGCAGATGTAAGATTCTGTAACAGTCTCTGCTGATACTCCTGCATGCGTGAATCCCTTTCTATGGCAGGAATTATTTTGGCAAATTTTCTTTTGTACCGGGGATCTAAGAGTGTGGCAACCCAGTAGTCGGCATTACTTCGGATTCTGACAATCCGAGGGTCATTTTGCAGGTAGTGCAGCAAGAAGGCATTCATGTGTCTTGCGCATCCAGGAGGACCAAGTCCTTGTTGTCTTGATGGCAGCGAGGGGAGAATCATGCTTCCTTCCTCTGCCTTCTCCCCCCAACCTCGCACAACAGAAGATTGATCAAGGTCTCCCTCATCTGATGAGTCTTCCATGCCCAGCGCCAGTTCGTCCTCCACTTCTTCCTCGCCTCCTGCACCTTCCTCAACAGTTTGGCTGCTACCATGCGCCCTTGGTAATCCCTCTCCCCCAGCCTCAAATGCCAGCCGCCTTGGTGCTGCAGACCGTCTGGACCTTGGAGATATTATCCCTTCCGCATACAACTCCTCCTGTTCCTCCTCCTCTTTTTGTTCCACCACCTGACTCAGAATACTGTTTAAGGTGTGCTCCAGCATGTAAATCACCAGAATAGTCATTGTGATAATGGCATCGTCAGCACTTAACATCTTCGTCGTTATTTCAAAACTGTGCAGAAGAGTGCATAGATGTTATGATCTGGTGACCTTGGAGCAGCATGAAAACTTTCACTGGAGTAGGTGGTAACTATACTGACCGCAAATCCTGATCTTAACACCGCAACTAGAAGTAGCCATGGGGTGTACCTAACAAGCCCTAGACACCTCGTCACAGCCGGAGGACTAAATACTCCTAAAGATGGAAATATGAATTCTACCTTGCCTCAGAGCAGAACCCCAAAGGATAGGCAGCCCCCCACAAATATTGGCTGTGAGTAGGAGAGGAAAGACACACACAGTCAGAAAACAGGGTTTAGCACAAGAGGCCACTCTAGCTAAAATAGGAAAGGATAGGACAGAGTTCTGTGCGGTCAGTATTAAAACCCTTCCAAAAATATCCACAGCAGATTATACAAAAAATTCCTCCATCTAACTAAAGACATGGAACGTATATCTGCAACTCCAGAGACTCCTACACACAGAGCAGGAATACAATCAAAAAAACAAGCACACAGCTTGTGTGCCATAAAAAAAAGAAACAGACACTTATCTTTGCTGAATTGGCAGCTAAGCAGGAGAAGCCAGACAGAGGTCTGACACTTCCCAAGAAACATTGACAACTGGCAAGGACTAATGAGTCCTGCAAACCTAAATACCCCAGTCAGAATTGCAATCAGCAGATACACCTGTCCAAGACTGCAGCCCAGGGACAACTGCATTACCACCTACAACCACCGGAGGGAGCCCAAAAGCAGAATTCACAACACATAGGTCCCTGATCTGAGACCACTCCTGCAGCTTGATTTGCCCCACCTCTGGATCTCCTTGGCCCAGGCTATACATCATAACGTATTGCACCAGTGCTCGTCGGTGCTGCCACAGTCGCTGCAACATGTGCAGAGTTGAATTCCACCATGTGGGCACATCGCATTTCAGCCGGTGAACTGGCAGGCCCAACGACTTCTGTAGAGATGTAAGTCATTGAGCTGTGGGATGCGAACGGCGGAAGTGACTACACAGTGACCGTGCCTTCTGCAGAAGCCCATCTAGTCCGGGATAGTTGGATAAAAATTGCTGGACAACCAGGTTCAAAACATGAGCCATGCAAGGCACGTGTGTGACATTGCCCCGGTGAAGGGCCGCACCCAGGTTTGCAGCATTGTCGCACACAGCCTTCCCTGGCTGCAGGTTGAGTGGAGACAACCATTGATAAAACTCGGACTCCAGAGCTGACCACAACTCCTCAGCTGTGTGACTCACATTTCCCAGACATTTCAATGTAAGCACTGCCTGATGCCATTGAGCCCTGGTGACTGCATAGTAAGGAGGTGTGCAGGATTCCTTCTGCCCAGTTACAATGCGGTTGGCATTACCAGACAGGCTTTGGGTGCAGGTGGAGGACCGATAGGAGGCTGGGGAGGCAGAAGCAGTGGAGGAACTTCTAGATACAGAGGATCGACGAGCAACTCATGGGGACGGCAAGACTTGGACAGCAGC
This sequence comes from Ranitomeya imitator, assembly GCF_032444005.1. NCBI lineage: Eukaryota > Metazoa > Chordata > Amphibia > Anura > Dendrobatidae > Ranitomeya > Ranitomeya imitator. Next base: position 669,857,050 of record NC_091282.1, read on the forward strand.
CCCTTCTCCTGATGTCACCATAGTTACCCAGTACCCAGTCACCGACATGTGACTACATGATATCTTTTCCCTGAGGAAGCCGCTACTCAGGCGGCGATACGCGTGGGAGCCTATCCCACACTCTTCTTCCCCACTTCACAAGATCTTTCTCTATGGCTTTGGACTGTGGGTATGACAAGGTTTTTTTTTTTTTTTCCCCATGGGATTGAGGTTTTGGGCTCTTGCATTGTCTAGTTCCCCCTCTCCCTCCCCCTCCCGCAGGTCCTATGCGTACTATTACTGAGGCACTTCATATATTAACATCTCTTATGCTTTTCTATTTTTTTTTCTGTCTCATTCATCACCATTTTTGTTGTACGCCTTTTTTCATCAGTTACATTTTTTCTTTTTGCCATATGACTAAAGTTTCTATATTATTGAAGTATCCTGCACGCATATTATGTGCCTTATTATAGGGATGTATGGTATTGCAATATTAACATCTTCACACCCATTTCATGGAGTGGTCATTTATCCTTGCATTATTTTCGCTTGTGCAGTCAGATTCTTGTGATAACATTATTGTGGGAAGCACATGTTTTGTGGGCTGTCAATTTCCTCATTCTAGGATATGACATATATATATAGACATGTTTTCTTGCATGTTTGCATTTTTTAAGTGTTTTTAATGGTTTTTGTGTTGTTGTTTTGTGTGTGTACTTATGTGCAGTCTTGAGTTTTTTGCCAATTTAATAATAAAAACTATTTTTGATACTGGATTATATATGGAGGTGTTCCTGTCTATGTGGGCATGATCTTTTTCTTGCTCTTTCTTCATGTTTAATCACAAGCCCACAGTGAACCTTCCAATCTTTGTTGTATTTTTGCGGTGCCCTCCATTTATATATTTATTCCCAGTCACCGACATGTAACGCCCCTGTCCATGTCTACTCGTCCAAATGTCTGTGGTGAAATGCACCCTGTCACAAACAGAGTTTCTCAAGGAAGCGGTGATGTTGTGAGCGACATGCTGGTGTAGCGCAGGCACAGCTTTCTTTGAGAAGTAGTGGCGACTGGGCATCTGGCACTGGGGCACTGTGACGGACATAAGGTCTCGAAAATCCTCTGTGTCCACCAGGCGGAAAGGCAGCATTTCTGTAGCCAACAGCTTGCAGATGGTGAAATTCAACCTCTTAGCTTTGTCATGGCTAGGAGGAAATGGTCTTTTACTTGTCCACATCTGAGGGACTGAGGGCTGGTTGCCGTGCTTAGATGGGGTTGAGTAGGGTGTCCCCGGCAATCTGCTGGTCTGTGAGGAAGGTGCAGTAGAAGATGTTATGTTGCCTTGATCAAAATGTGGTCTCAATGTCAGAGAGCGCTTAACACCAGCAGGTGTTTCCACTTGCAAATGTCCTGACCACCTGCCAATCACACTGCCTGTTGCGGGTAAAGAGGTGGAAGGTCTGCGTCCAAAACCATGTGCGACTGCTGTCCCCACAGTCACAGAAGATGAAGAGGACGCGGATGCACTTGATGTGGCAGATGGTGGTTGACCCAGCCCACTAGGCCGCATTGTAGCACAGTGAGCTTCCCACTGCAACTTATGCCTCATATCCATGTGACGGTTCATGCATGAAGTACTCAAACTAGTCATTTTTTGGCCTCTACTGAGATTTTGGTGACAAATCTTACAGACAACATGAGTTGGGTCATCCTTTGCGATCTCAAAAAATGCCCAGGCTATGCAAGGCTTAGAGCCCGTGCGACCTGAAGAGCCACCACAACTTCTGCTCAGAGGCACAGTTGGGTTTGAGGATGCAGTTGTTGACGTGCTTCCAGTACTCCGTCTCTGTTCAGGAAGGCGCAACCTAAGCTAGTCGTCAGACTCGTCACTAGCATCCTCCTCCACCTCCTCTGCTGACCTCATGGACTGGCGGACTGTGGGTTGACAGTAAGTGGGGTCGCCAACCTCATCATCGTCATCCTGTGTGTTCTCACACCTGTCGTCCTCAGAGCCAACCTCTTCCTGCTCTGACCGAAAAGTCAAGTTTTCGTTCCAATCAGGTATCTCAGTCTCATCATCATCTTCCTCATTGTCTCCACCAACAGGAGTTACAGTTTGGGGACGAGGGTCTACATTATGCTCAGAACCTTCTTCATCTGGGCCTGGATCTGACTCACAAAGATTCTGGGCATCAGTGCAGATCATTTCCTCGTCTGGATTCACAGAAGCTCTGGAGCAGACCTCTGATTCCCAGGCTATAGTATGAGTAAACAGCTCTGCAGTCTCAACCATCTGTGTTACCCCATGCTCAGACGGGCAGCTGGAGACTTGGGAGCTGTGAGGAAGCAAGTGCGATTGGGGTGATACCTCTGAGGACTGGAGCAGTTGTGATGTTGAAGTTAGCATGGAGAAGAGCCCACTTGAACGAGCACTTGATATCCGTTGAAGCACCTGCTGTTTTTGTAACTCATCTGGAATTTTTAGCGATGCTCGTAGCGATGGTCATAAGAAAGGGATCATATCAGATTGTCCATGAAAATAAGTACTTACTTTGGCTGGAAGATGGTCTTTCTTCTGCAGATGGTGCTGTTGCTTTACCACCTACCCCACGGACACAACCTTTTTTTACCTTTCCAACACGCATATTCCACTTCCCACCAGCAGCAGGCTTTTTGCTTTGCCACTCATTTTGGTGCTTAACTAATTGGCAACTCTGTATCTGTAGTTTTTGGCACAAAAAACGATGGATGAAAACCGAGCAGAACTAAGTAGCCAAACTGTGGTACTAGGCCCAAAAGGATTTACTGGGTTAGATGCAGTAAAAATTTAGATACACAGGCGGTGTAGCTAGCTTCACAGGCGGGCTACTCCGCTGATGTGCAGACACTGCTCCTAAGCCCAAAACGATTTCCTGGGTTAGATGCAGTAAAAATTTATATACACAGGTGGTGTAGCTAGCTTCATAGGTGGGCTACTCAGATGATTACCAGACAATGCTACTACCCCAAAAGGATTGGCTGAGCTAGATTACACCAAATGCTGTGACAATCACTTGCACAGCACTGGCACAGACCTGCCTGGCAAACAGTGCTATGAACTGCTGTAACCTACCCTGAAAAGGGCTGATATTACAACTAGTCCCGACTCCCTAAACTTATCTGTCAGAAAATTCGCTGGTAAAAAAAGACTCTTTGACTGTATAGCGCCCACAGCAGCAGCGGTGCCATCTAACACTAAGCTGCAGCAGTGAGGAAATGGTGGCGACGGGGAAAATGTCTGGTTCTTATAGGTCAAGGACATGTGACATACACAGCCAATGACACATGCCCTTGCTTGTGTGCATCACATGCACATTGCTGTGTGTGTGTGCACTGCTGATAGGCTGAGAGACTGCACCGCCCCACTGTAAATGCGGGAAAGAAAAAAAAATGTAGATCGTCATTATTTCAGGACAGATCTATTCCCCAACTACGCAATGAAACAGTCTATTAACAATGATAAAAAGTTTTAATATGCAAATCAAGTTAGGCTTTTGGTGAATGAACAGTTATCGAACAGAAACTCAAATGGCCGAATTTTAAGCAAATTGTTCGAGTTCAATGAACGACTCGAACACCGCTCGAATTTGAAATTGGCGAACAGTTCGACTCGAACACCGCTCATCTCTACTAACCTCATCATCAACTACAAAACATCAGGGGGCTCTGCAAATGCAACGTGACGCCTGCAGACCAATCCATCTAAGTCTGCATTCCAAACGGCGCTCCTTCCCTTTCGAGCTCTGCCATGCGCCCAAACTTTGGTCCCCCCCCCCCACATGTCGGGTATCAGTGTACTCAGGACAAATTGGACAACAACTTTTGGGTCCAATTTCTCCTGTTACCCTTGGGAAAATACAAAACTGGGGGCTAAAAAATAATTTTTGTGGAAATTTTTTTTTATTTTCTCAGCTCTGCGTTATAAACTGTAGTGAAAAACTTCTAGGATCAAAGTTTTCACAACACATCTAGATAAGTTCCTTAGGCTGGGTTCCCATTGCGTTATGGGACCGCGTTTAACGGACAGCGTTGCACGGCGAAATTAACGCTGTGCAACGCGTCCGTTAACGCGCCCATTGAAGGCAATGGGAACGCGCTTCACTAGCGCGTGCCATGTTCGGCACGCGCTAGCGACGCGCCGGTGATTCCTGGCGCGCCGCGGACGCTGCTTGCTAGGGTCTAAGGCTAGGGTCACATTGCGTTAGTGCAATCCGTTTAGCGCTAGCGCTAGCGGATTGCGCTAACGCAATGTTTTCTATGGGGCTGCGGTCGGGGTCGCGGTAACGTCCCCGCTCTCGCAGATCCCCGATCTGCGAGAGCGGGGAACGGACCGTGGGCGCGCCTCGGACGCTGCAAGCAGCGTCCGCGGCGCGCCAGGAATCACCGGCGCGTCGCTAGCGCGTGCCGAACATGGAACGCGCTAGTGAAGCGCGTTACCATTGCCTTCAATGGGCGCGTTAACGGACGCGTTGCACGGCGTTAAATTCGCCGTACAACGCTGTCCGTTAAACGCGGTCCCATAACGCAATGGGAACCCAGCCTTAGGGGATCTTCTTTCCAAAATGGCATCACTTGTGGGGAGGTTTTAATGTTTAGGCACATCAGGGGCTCTCCAAATGCAATATGGCGTTCCATCTCAATTCCAGTCAATTTTGCATTGAAAAGTCAAACAGAGCTCCTTCCCTTCTGAGCTCTGCCATGCGCCCAAACAGTGGTTTACCCCCACATATAGGGTATCATCATACTCAGGACAAATTGTACAACAACTTTTGGCGTCCAATTTCTCCTGTTACCCTTGGTAAAATAAAACAAATTGGAGCTGAAGTAAATTTTTTGGGAAAAATAATTAAGTAATTTTTTTTAAAACATTCCAAAAATTCCTGTGAAACATCTGAAGGGTTAATAAACTTCTTGAATGTGGTTTTGAGCACCTTGAGGGGTGCAGTTTTTAGAATGGTGTCATACTTGGTTATTTTCTATCATATAGACCCCTCAAAATGACTTCAAATGTGATGTGGTCCCTAAAAAAAAATAGTGTTGTAAAAATGAGAAATTGCTGGTCAACTTTTAACCCTTATAACTCCCTAACAAAAAAAATTTTTGGTTCCAAAATTGTGCTGATGTAAAGTAGACATGTGGGAAATGTTACTTATTAAGTATTTTGTGTGACATATCTCTGTGATTTAAGGGCATAAAAATTCAAAGTTGGAAAATTGCGAAATTTTCAAAATTTTCACCAAATTTCCATTTTTTTCACGAATAAACACAAGTAATATCAAAGAAATGTTACCACTATCATGAAGTACGATATGTCATGAAAAAACATTGTCAGAGTCATTAGTATCTGTTGAAGCGTTCCAGACTTATAACCTCATAAAGGGACAGTGGTCAGAATCATAAAAATTGGCCCGGTCATTAACGTGCAAACCACCCTTGGGGGTTAAGGGGCTAAGGGGCTAAAGGGAATCTGTCAGTGGGTTTTTGCTATAGTATCTGAGTTGAGCATAATGTAGGGTGAGAGACCCTGATTCCAGTGATGTGTCACTTACTGGGCTGCTTTCTGCAATTTTAATACAATCCCTGTTTTCTTTGCTGCGGAACTAGAGGAGCTCCGAATGCTGAGCCCTGTATAACTCTGCCCACACCCCTGATTGGCAGTTTCCTGTGTTTGTTGTATATTGACAGCTGCTAATCTGCGGCCATGGGCTGTGGTTGGACTAGGATACAGGGGACCAGCTTTTCTGAAGTGATAATCTCTTGCTGATAATACACTCATTATATTGAAACAGCAGCACAGAGACTAATAAGTAACATTTCAGTGGATAAAGTGTATCCACCACTACATCATGGTGCTTTCAGATAACAGAACAAATCTATTAGCAGGACCCAATCCATTTGCCATGCCATTAACCTGGCTGGTGGACAGGAGCCATGAGAACCACTTCCTGCCTCCCACAGGTCTTCTTTTGATTGCTCAGCTCAAGTCCATATTGCAACGATAACCTCAAGTCAGGCCGAATTATCAAAGGAAGTGCTAGAGATGCTGAGAGGTATGAGGCGATTCTCGAGACTCCTGTCTGGAGGCCGCAGATCACAAAAGTGACCAATGGATGAGTCTTGTTCACTTGCTTCAATTCTACTTCTAACATTTTTGTAAAAAAATGTGAATATATGTCTTTTTTTTGAGACAAGAAAGTTTCCTGTGTCAGCTATTTCCATGGCTAAACCTATGCATCGGTTGGAAAAGAAAAGCGGGCTGGTTTAGCTCTAACAAGAGCTATCACCAGAAAAGCAAGCCAGAAATTGACATTTTTGTTAATACAAAAATATTTGAAAGTTCTATAAATTTACAGTTCAAACTTTTTTTTTTTTTTTTTATAGTGGGCAACCTCTCCATTGCAGCCACAACATGGCTTTAGACCAGGGGTCCCCAACTCCAGGCCTCGAGGACCGCCAACAGTGCAGGTTTTCAGGATTTCTTTAGTATTGCATCGGTGGTAATGTGATCATCTGCACAGGTGATGATTCCAACCCCTGTGCAATACTAAGGAAATCCTGAAAACCTGCACTGTTGGCGGCCCTCGAGGCCTGGAGTTGGGGACCACTGCTTTAGACTCATCATTTTTGTGAGCTGACTAACATCACAATCAATCCCTCGCTTCAGGACATATATTTTGCTTGTGATTATTTAGCATGGCTGATGTCACGAATTGATCTCTTTGTAGTAAATGGCGGTGTCTTTGTCACCCAAGCTTGGGGAAAATGATCCATTGTCAAAATTTTTTTTTTCTTGTAAATGCTTCAAGTACCTTTTGGAAAGGACTGTAAATTAGATGTATTTATACAATTCTGACAACCCCCAAATGACCCCACGATTGCTATGGACACATCAAGCTATGCGGCTTTTTTTTAAGCAAATTTCTCATGTCAGACTTTACTCTACTGGAAATCAGGGCAAAGATACAAATTATACACCTACAAGTCTTGTTGGAAACCCATGGTGGCAGAAAACCGCCACGTGCAGTTGAAAATGAAATGGTAATTATATGTTCTCAAAATCTGGGGAAAAACAAATGTTTACCAGAACCAAATTCCAGGAAAATGATTTTTCCACTTGTTTTGCTTAAAATGATTGATTATAATTGAATGAGAACGGTGACAATTTACCATCATTTATGACAAAAACGAACATACCGTACATTTGTGTTTGTAGATTTTCCTAGCTTTCAGCTACACTTATTGTCTGTGCTATATTTCCCCAATGTTTGGTAAAAGGTTTTGTGTTAAAAGAATGTTTACTAACAAGCATGATTCCAAATGAGAGCTGAGATACACATACAGCGCATCTATGGCGTATACAACGCATTATATGTAGACATTCAAAAGGTCAAGGAAAAAACACATACCAGATCTTAAAGGAACCTGCAGGTCTCCTGACTCTCCCCAAATGCTGCTATTTTTTGTGATGGGTGTTTTATATGACTGCTAACCGGGTTTGAAAAATATTGCAGACAGTGTCCCAGGAGGACCTCTTCTCTCATACTACTCTTGCCTTGGATCTTGTAATGCTGCGCCCCCTGGGAATTAATTAACGTATATACTCGAGTATAAGCCGACCCGAGTATAAGCCGAGACCCCTAATTTTGCCACAAAAAACTGGGAAAACTTAATGACTCGAATATAAGCCTAGGGTGGGAAATGCAGCAGCTACTGGTAAATGTCAAAAATAAAAATAGATACCAATAAAAGTAAAATTAATTGAGACATCAGTAGGTTAAGTGTTTTTGAATATCCATATTGAATCAGAAGCCCCATATAATGCTCCATAAAGTTTATGATGGGCCCATAAGATGCTCCATATTAAAATATGCCCTCTATAATGCTGCACAAATGTTGACTATGACCCCATAAGATGCTCCATACAGACATTTGCCCCATACAATGCTGCACAAATGTTGATTATGTCCCCATAAGATGCTCCATACAGACATTTGCCCCATACAATGTTGCGCAAATGCTGATTATGGCCCCATAAGATGCTCCATACAGACATTTGCCCCATACAATGCTGCGCAAATGCTGATTATGGCCCCATAAGATGCTCCATAGAGATATTTGCCCCATATAGTGCTGCACAAATGGTGATTATGGCCCCATAAGATGCTCCATAGAGATATTTACTCCATATAATGCTCCACAAATGCAGATTATGGCCCCATAAGATGCTCCATAGAGATATTTGCCCCATACAATGCTGCACAAATGTTGATTATGTCCCCATAAGATGCTCCATACAGACATTTGCCCCATACAATGCTGCGCAAATGCTGATTATGGCCGCATAAGATGCTCCATACAGACATTTGCCCCATATAATGCTCCACAAATGCAGATTATGGCCCCATAAGATGCTCCATAGAGATATTTGCCCCATACAATGCTGCGCAAATGCTGATTATGGCCCCATAAGATGCTCCATACAGACATTTGCCCCATATAATGCTGCACAAATGCTGATTATGGCCCCATAAGATGCTCCTTAGAGATATTTGCCCCATACAATGCTGCACAAATGCTGATTATGGCCCCATAAGATGCTCTATAGAGATATTTGCCCCATATAGTGCTGCACAAATGCTAATTATGACCCCATAAGATGCTCCATACAGACATTTGCCCCATATAATGGTGCACAAATGCTGATTATGTCCCCATAAGATGCTCCATACAGACATTTGCCCCATATAATGCTGCACAAATGCTGATTATGGCCCCATAAGATGCTCCATAGAGATATTTGCCCCATATAATGCTGCACAAATGGTGATTATGGCCCCATAAGATGCTCCATAGAGATATTTACTCCATATAATGCTCCACAAATGCAGATTATGGCCCCATAAGATGCTCCATAGAGATATTTGCCCCATACAATGCTGCACAAATGTTGATTATGTCCCCATAAGATGCTCCATACAGATATTTGCCCCATACAATGCTGCGCAAATGCTGATTATGGCCGCATAAGATGCTCCATACAGACATTTGCCCCATATAATGCTCCACAAATGCAGATTACGGCCCCATAAGATGCTCCATAGAGATATTTGCCCCATACAATGCTGCGCAAATGCTGATTATGGCCCCATAAGATGCTCCATACAGACATTTGCCCCATACAATGCTGCACAAATGCTGATTATGGCCCCATAAGATGCTCCATAGAGATATTTGCCCCATACAATGCTGCACAAATGCTGATTATGGCCCCATAAGATGCTCTATAAAGATATTTGCCCCATATAGTGCTGCACAAATGCTAATTATGACCCCATAAGATGCTCCATACAGACATTTGCCCCATATAATGGTGCACAAATGCTGATTATGTCCCCATAAGATGCTCCATACAGACATTTGCCCCATATAATGCTGCACAAATGCTGATTATGGCCCCATAAGATGCTCCATACAGACATTTGCCCCATATAATGCTGCACAAATGCTGATTATGGCCCCATAAGATGCTCCATACAGACATTTGCCCCATATAATGCTGCACAAATGCTGTTTATGGCCCCATAGGATGCTCCATAGACACATTTGCCCCGTATAATGCTCCACAAATGCGGATTATAGCCCCATAAGATGCTCCATAGAGAAATTTGCCCCATATGCTGTTCCTGCGGTTAAAAAACCTCTAGTCACTCAGGCCCCTGGCACTTGCTATAGTCACCTTTCCGTGTTCCACCGCCGGGCGCCCCTGCATCTTCTGCACTGAAGTTCAGGCAGAGGGCAGCGCGCACACTAATCGCGTCATCGCGCCCTCTGACCTGAGCGTCACTGCAGAGGACACGGAAGACCGAGCGGCGGTGGAACCAGGAGAGATGAATATCTCGCAATGCCCCCATTATACTCACCTGCTCCTGGCGCGGTCCCTGCACGTCCCTGGTTCTCTGGGCACTGACAGCTTCTTCCTGTATTGAGCGGTCACATGGTACCGCTCATTACAGTAATCAATATGCGGCTCCACCCCTATGGTAGTGGAGTCGGGTCCATATTCATTAGTGTAATGAGCGGTACCAGGTGAACGCTCAAGGCTGGAACAAGCTGTCAGCGCCCGGAGAACCAGGGACGTGCAGGGACTGCGCCAGGAGCAGGTGAGTATTATTACACAGCTGCCGCTCCCCGTCCCCTGCTGACCCCTGGGAATGACTCGAGTATAAGCCGAGAACGACAATTTCAGCCTAAAAAAATGGGCTGAAATTCTCGGCTTATACTCGAGTATATACGGTACTGTATCTTCCATTCACTCACCGTTATAGTAGGATCGTTATGCAAGTTGTTAATCACAAAATTATAAGATCCAATACAATACAGGCTGAGATCCACTTGTAAACCTAATAAATGACAATGTGCTTTTCTTTCAGTGTTTTATCAGCAGGAATCTCTTGCGGACTAGGTGTCTCATGCCTCCTAGTCCAACCAAATTCCCAGCACTGATTGGCAGCTTTCTGTCAATATACAATGTACACAGAAAGCTGCAAATCAGTGATATAGGCGAGGCTATGCTGAGCTCAGCAGTCAGAGAACTGTAGCAGAGAAAACTGTGATTGTATCACAACTGCTGCACCCAATAAATTAACTGACACATCCCTGAAATCAGGGTCTCGGCCCCTACATCCGGCTGCTGTCAGATTACATAGCAAGAGCCTGCTTGCAAATTCTCTTTAAAGAAATATTGACATTTATAGAATTCTTGATTAACCATTAAATAATTGCTTTTATTCTGCTTTATAAATACCAATGGGGAAAGACTTTTAATTTTTTGCTTATATTTTTCTTCTTCTCAACATAAAGTTCAGACTTTTACAAATTTTAGGTTGCTGAGGGGAAAAAAAAACTATGAAGACAGATCTTAACATTGTCCTTGCTTTAATACATGAAAAAAAATCTATTGTGTAATCTGAAACAAAAACCTTGTAACATACGATGTGAAGGAAGAGTGTAAACCATACTGTAGGATAACGTCTTCAACCAGCTGTTAAGGACTTCATGTTTTCATGCGCAATGTTTCTTTTTTACTCATTGGTAGTGTTGAGCGATACTTTCCGATATCGGGAAATATCGGGGTTGGATTGGACCGGCCGATATCCAAAAATATCGGATATCGCCGATACCGAGACCGGAAACCAATGCAAGTCAATGGGACACAAATATCGGAATTAAAATAAACCCTTTCTTTCCTTGTAGGTTAATTCTACATGAAGGAAAACAACTAAGAATAATGTAGAATGTATTGGGGGAGGTGGAGGAGACATTAAAGGCATAGAGGTTTAGCCCAATCAAATGGAATAGCAGGAATTATTTTTTTTTTAAGATGTTCGGAGGTACAAAAATATTGACTATGTTAAGGTTTTTTATATTTTGTCAAATATTTAGGGATCGCCCCCAGACACAGGGCCACGCGTTCTCGGTACCGGGCCTCTCTGGTTCGGTTCTGAAGCTGTCACGGTGGCTAGACCCGGTCCGCGACCCTGCTAAGGGGCGTCCAATAAAGGTGGAGCAGTCTGTCAGGGGTTCGTGACACCACCTGTGGTGTTCGGTCAGGGTGACCGACGCTGCTGTGGGGTCCGCTGGGGTGATGGAATGGCAGCTGGATGGTATACCTTCCCACAGGTGAAGTATGTCCCCAGGGCTTCCCAGTAAGGTAGATGGTGATGGTGTGAGGTGCAGGCAATAACGAGGACACAAGGTTGCAGTCTCTTTACCTCTTTACTGATGACTTCAGGATCCTCAATCCAGAGCACGTTTAACAGGGCTATCAGAGACCGGCCGGTCCGATGGGCACTTCCAGAATTCCCTTTGCAGGTGGAAATCGTTGCCTACCACTAGCGCCTGTGTGTTGTAGTGCTACCCTGCTGAGCATTCGGAATAGTCCTCACAACTGCTGTTCTCGTTTCGTTCGTTCTTTACAGCTCTCTCTCTCTTTAGTTCCAGATGTTGCTAGTTTCTCGTCCCCCAGTATGTTTTGGCTAGGACGCACCCGTATGACGGGAAGGCTTGGAGGTCTTCCGGGACCCTAGAGACGCCCCTCTCCCAATGTTGCCCCCTATGTCTTCTTAGGAAATTTAAGGTAGACAGCCAACCTATAATTAACTGTCCTGCGGAGTTGGAAGTAAGGCCTAGAGTCAGTTACTTCCGCGGTGTTCCGGCCACCGGCTACGCGCCTCAGTAGGATGTTGCCTTGGTCTCACGGCACGACTCCTATTGGTACTCCTTTTTGCTAGATCTCGTTTACACTGTTCCACAATATCCTTCCTTTCTTGTCTCTTTCTTAGGATACCGCCGCAAGGAGGTGCAGGCGTGGCTCCGTTACGTTCTGCTCTGTTCGCTAGGCACCTGCCAGGTTCCCACCCCTGACAGGGACCCCCCTGTGTCTTCTCCCTGCAACACCCCATGCCACGGGATGTTGCCTGAATCCAACCCAGTCAGCTTCTGACTAACTTTCTATCCAACCCCTAGTTTTACCAGCGTGAGGAGGGGCCCAATAAATAAAGCCTTTTGCTCCCCCTAGTGGCCAGAGTGTGAAGTGTAATGTGTGCTGGTGATACCTGGTCAGTAGAATTCCTTCAGTGCCATCAGACGTACCATCACTCCCCTTAGTGGCAGAGTGTCATACTACAACGACCAGATCTCTGGGGCGCTGCATTTATATTTCACTACTTCCATGCTCTTCACCTTCTTTTTAACTTCTCCCACACTTTCTCCTTCATCATCCTCAGCAGCAGCATCTTTTTTATCAACTTCTTCTTCACCTTATTCATCGTCTTCTTCTTCATCACCTTCTTCCTATTATTCTTTTTTTACATTCTTCATATTCTTTTTATTCAACTATTCTTCTTCTTCATATTCTACTTCTTTATCTTCTTCATATTCTTCTTCTTCATCATATTCCTATTTGTAACAGGCATTCCTGTAGTTGTTATCTATAAAAGTTTGAAGATTACACCTTCCGTTCTGCCTGTCACAAAAGATTTACAACAGGATTTGTCTGCGCTCAGTTTGGCCTGCAGCAGCAGATTTTTTTCAGGGGCACCACAAGGAGAAACGGACTCACCCCCATACACTGCTTAGTCTTTTTCTGCTTATAATTTAGATAATATCTTTTGCTCTGATTTTTAGTCTTATGCTTAATGTTCTTCTGCTTTTTGTTCTGCAGCTTCTTGTTCTTCTGCTTCTTGGTCTTCTGTCTCTTGTTCTTCTGTATCTTGGTAGTTGTCTTCTTGTACTTTGTCCTTTTGGTCATCTTCTTGGTCTTCTTCGGGGTGGTCTTCAAGGTCTTCATCTCCGGGGTCATCATCTTCGGGGTCGTCTCTGGGGTCATCTTCAGGGTGGTCTTCAGGGTCGTCGTCTCCAGGGTCGTCATCTCCGGGGTCGTCGCCATTTGGGGGTCATCATCTTCTTTGGGTTGGTCTTTAGGGTCGTCTCCAGGGTCGTCTCCGGGGTCATCGTCTCCGGGGTCGTCGTCCTCTTCCGGGTGGTCTTCAGGGTCGTCGTCGTTAGGGTCATCATCAGGGAGATCCAGAGTGATTACCAAAAACCATTTCAAAAAGCTTGAACTTGGAAATTTAGAAGAAGGTACAAGAAGGCTGAGGAACTGCCGAGAACCAGCTGACGGTGCTGGAACCCGGATGGGTAGCTGAAGGTACAAGAGCCAATGGAACTACTGAGGACCAGCTGATGGTACTGGAACCCAGTTACTAAGCAGGAGGTACCCATGCCAAAAAGCATTACCAAGGACCACCAGATGTTGGTGGAACTCGGATACCGAGAAGGAGGCACCTAAGCCAAAGGCTCTGCCTGGAACCAGCTGACGGTACCGGAACCAGGATGGGGAGCAGAAGATACAAGAGCCAAAGACACTGCCGAGAACCAGCTGACGGTACTGGAACCCGGATGGGTAGCAGAAGGTACAAGAGCCAATGGAACTACCAAGGACCAGCTGACGGTACTGGAACCCAGTTACTAAGCAGGAGGTACCCGTGCCAGAAAGCACTACAAAGGACCACCAGACATTGGTGGAACTCGGAGACCGAGAAGGAGGCACCTAAGCCAAAGGCTCTGCCTGGAATCAGCTGATGGTACTGGAACCAGGATGGGGAGCAGAAGGTACAAGAGCCAAAGACACTGCCAAGAACCAGCTGATGGTACTGGAACCCGGATGGGTAGCAGAAGATACAAGAGCCAATGGAGCTACCGAGGACCAGCTGACGGTACTGGAACCCAGTTACTAAGCAGAAGGTACCCGTGCCAGAAAGCACTACCAAGGACCACCAGACATTGGTAGAACTCGGATACCGAGAAGGAGGCACCTAAGCCAAAGGCTCTGCCTGGAACCAGGTGACGGTACTGGAACCAGGATGGGGAGCAGAAGGTACAAGAGCCAAAGACACTGCTGAGAACCAGCTGACGGTGCTGGAACCCGGATGGGTAGCAGAAGGTACCAAGGACCACCAGACGTTGGTGGAACTCGGACACTGAGAAGGAGGCACCTAAGCCAAAGGCTCTGCTGGAACCAGCTGACGGTACTGGAACCCAGGGGGACATATTCAAGATTGACTTCCAAAGAACCAGCTAATGGTGTTGGAATTCAGAGAGGAAGCAGAAGGTCCACATGAAAAAAAAATTTCAAGGCCGCGAGCCGGCTGGAGTTACCGAAAACCAACAGTCCTACAGGGGGAGCTTGTCCTATTGGCACTACGGAACCATCCTTGACTGCCAGATCCTGCAGCCCACATAGGAAGCACCTAAACTGCAGGCACCATAGAGTCGGCTAACCCGACCGCAACCCGATAGGACAACGTATTGGAGGCAAAGTGTCCTTGACAATACCCGGAAACAGCTGGCGTGCTGGAACCAGGCTGGGCAGGAGGGAGTACCCATGCCAAAGACACTTCTGAGCAGCAACTGGCGGTGTTGGAGCCCAGGGATTACAGGAGAAACTGAGTGTAGGCTGAGGCCTAATTGGTGGCAGCTTAATATCTGTAGTAGTGTGAATGTGGAGGGAGCAGGAGAAATTGCCGCAAGCACAGCAGGGGAGCAGCAGACGTTACTGAACCCCAATAACACTGGAGCTGGTGTTGACTGTGCAGATGGCACTTCTGAGCAGCAACTGGCAGTGTTGGAGCCCAGGGTCAATGCTAGAAACAGAATGTAGGCTAGGGCCTAATTAGGGGCAGTTTAATATCTGTTGTAGTGTGAGAGTGAACGGAGCAGGAGAAATTGCCGGATACACAGGAGGGGAGCAGCTGACGTTACTGAACCCCAATAACACGGCAGCAAGTGTTGACTGTGCAGATGGCACTTCTGAGCAGCAACTGGCGGTGTTGGAGCCCAGGATCAGTGCTAGAAACAGAGTGTAGGCTGAGGCCTAATTGGAGGCAGTTTAATATCTGTTGTAGTGTGAGAGTGGATGGAGCAGGAGAAATTGCCGGATACACAGGAGGGGAGCAGCTGATGTTACTGAACCCCAATAACACGGCAGCAAGTGTTGACTGCACAGATGGCACTTCTGAGCAGCAACTGGCGGTGTTCGAGCCAAGGGTCAATGCTAGAAACAGAGTGTAGGCTGAGGCCTAATTAGAGGCAGTTTAATATCTGTTGTAGTGTGAGAGGGGACGGAGCAGGAGAAATTGCCGCACACATAGCAGGGGAGCAGCTGAACCCAATAACACAGTGTTAGGGTTGGCAGAACGCACCGAATATATTTATTAAATGAGATAGGTGCATTCGCAACCCGGGATCCACCGTTCAGGAAAGAACCTGCTGCTAAGCAAGGCGGCGAAGCAAATTAGAACAAACGAACTCTGTTACTTCACAGAGCCCGTAGTAGAGAACGGTGTGCCCTGTTTAACTCACAGGGGACACAGCTATTGTGTAGAGCAGACAGTGGTCATGCAATCCAACCAACACACAGCTCCTCTCCTGTGGAGCCGGAATTCTAATGGCTATTAGCCAGCCCTGAATTCAGACATAAACTCCTCGCCGGAGGTGCCAGCATTCTAGGGGCTTATTTCAGCCGGTTCCCTGACTGCATACACAAAACTCCTTGCCGGAGGTGCCAGCATTCTAGGGGCTTATTTCAGCCGGATCCCTGACCACATACACGACCACTCTGGCGCTCGTACATATTTGATACTAGCGCATGGCCGTGCGGTCATGAGAACCTTTTATAGCTGTAGCACCTACAGGACCTTCCCAGAAGGACCAATGGAAGGCTGCCACAGAACTTGATCAGGTACAGGACCTTTCTGGAGGACCAATGGAAGTTGCTGCAGTACCTGAGCATGTGACCCTTGATCTTCACTTACCCTTGGCATGCTCAGTGTGTGCAAAACAGGACTTAGTCCCAGAAAAGCCTGCTCACTGCAGATCAATGCAGGGTACAATAGTAGAGCCTGGAGAGGCAGCAGTAACCCTTTGCACAGTATCAGATTTAGTGAGATGCTGGGACCGACGTCTCCGCTGAGCAGGCTCCACTGTGGCCGATGCAGAATGGGAGACCGCAGCAGACATGGTTCGAGATTCACCCTGTGCAGCGGTGGGAACTCGACTCCTAACACACAGGAGCAAGTGTTGACTGTGCAGACGAAACTTCTGAGCAGCAACTGGCAGTGTTGGAGCCCAGGGTCAATGCTAGAAACAGAGTGTATGCTGAGGCCTAATTGGAGGCAGTTTAATATCTGTTGTAGTGTGAGAGTGGATGGAGTAGGAGAAATTGCCGGATAAACAGCAGGGGAGCAGCTGACGTTACTGAACCCCAATAACACAGCAGCAAGTGTTGACTGTGCAGACAGCACTTCTAAGCAGCAACTGGCGGTGTTGGAGCCCAGGGATTACAGTTCAGGTGGTAGAAATATGAACACAACAGGAGACCTGGATACTGTCGCCAACCAATTATTTAATCTGGAAAAGAAGTGGAAAATTCCTGCGAGATCCAGGCCTTGTTCATTTTCGAAAAAGGAAGCCAGTCAACGTTATCGGAGGATTGTTGCATGCAACGGTCTGTTAGTACACCACCTGCGGCACTAAAGACGCGTTCCGATAATACACTAGCAGCAGGGCAAGCCAGCATCTCCAATGCATACTGGCTAACCTATGGCCATGTATCCAGCTTAGAGACCCAAAACTTGAAAGGGGAAGAGCTGTCTGGGAGTACGCTAAGAGGGCAAGACATGTAGTCTGTCACCATCTTACCGAAACGTTGCCTCCTGCTGACTGGAGCCGTCTGTGATGGTGTAGACATTTGTGGTGGGCACACAAAACTTTGCCACATTTGGGCCACACTGGTCTTGCCTTGTGCTGAGGCACTGCTTCTGCTCCCTCTTTGTGCAGAGCTTCCTCCACTGCCTCAACGCACGCACTGAGCTGCTTTGTAAAGCACTAGCAGCACTGCTCTCGGTTGGAATGGAGAACATGATGGAATGCACCAGTGTGTCTTGGTACTCCCGCAATTTACGCTCCCGGTTCAACAGTGTTATGAGGCTTTGTAAGTTGTCCCGGTAGCGAGGATCTAGGAGGGTGTACACCCAATAATCAGCCGTGTTGAGAATGTGGGCAATGCGGTGGTTGTTTCTCAGGCACTGCATCATGAAATCAACCATGTGCTGCAGACAGCCAAGTGGCCAAGAAACGCTGTCCCCTGCTTGAGGCGTGATCTCTGCCTGCTCTGAATCACCCCACCCTCGCTTTACATACTGGCTACTAGAGCATTGTGTAACTCCCTCCTCTGGACAGATGTCTTCCTCCTTCATTGACTCCTCCTCATCCTCCTCACAAAGTGTCACCCTGCCTAGGCCTTTGTGAGGAACCACGTTGTGCAGACTGTCCATAAGCAGATGGCATTTGTGACTCCTCATCCTCCACCTCTTCCACAACCTCCTCCCTTAGTGCTTGCAGTGTTTTTTCAAGCAGGCAGATAAGGGGGATAGTCATGCTGACTAGTGCATCATCTGCACTCGCCATCCACGTGGAATCATCGAAGGCACGCAAAACCTGGCAGATGTCCTTAATAGTGGCCCACTCAGTGGTGTGAAGTCTGAACGGCGTGCAGTGAGACTTTTTTGCGCCTGATGCAGCTGGTACTCCATTACTGCTGCCTGCTGCTCACACAACCTCTCCAACATATGTAACGTTGAATTCCACCTGGTGGGTAGGTCACATATGATGTAATGTTCCGGAAGGTGGAATCGGCACTGCAGAGCTGCAATGCGCGATCTTGCCATGCTGGAACGCCGCAAGTGAGCGCACTCTAGGTTGACCTTGTGCAGAAGTGCATCAAGATCCGGATAGTCCCTCAAAAAATTCTGCACGACCAAGTTGAGCACATGTGCCAGGCATGGGATGTGAGTGAGGTTGCCTAGGCCCAGAGCTGCCACCAGATTTCGGCCATTGTTACACACTACCATGCCTGGCTGGAGATTCGCTGGCACAAACCACACGTCGCTCTCCTGCTTGATGGCATTCCAGAGCTCCTGCGCTGTGTGGCTTCGATTCCCCAAAGAAATTAATTTCAATACGGCCTGTTGACATTTGGCCATGGCTGTGCTCATATCAGGCGTAACAGGTAAGCGTTCACGGGTCCATGTGGAGGTAGACTGTGATGGCTCCTGCAGCGCTGATTCAGAGGAACTGGAGTATGAGGAGGAGTCAATGTGTACAGACTGGATTCCTGCAATCCTTAGAGTTGGCAGAACACATACAGCGCCACTCTCAAGATCTGTACCTGGCTCCACAACATTTACCCAATGGACAGTGAGGGAAAGGTATCGTCCCTGTCCATGGTGACTGGTCCACGCATCGGTGGTCAGGTGGACCTTGCTACTGACGGCGTTTAGTAGCGCATATTTAATGTTTCCCTCCACATGCTTTTGCAGGGCAGGGACGGCTTGCCTGCTGAAATAAAAGTGGCTGGGCACGTTGTATTGTGGGATTGCCAATGCCATGAAGTTACGGAAGGTGTCAGTCTCCACGAGCCTGAATGAGAGCATTTCAAGGGACAGTAGTTTTGCAATGCCAGCATTCAGATCCTGTGCTCGGGGGTGGTTTGCCAAGAATGGCCGCCTTTTCTCCCATGCCTGTGCTACCGATGGCTGTAGACTGGGCTGGGAGTGTGAGGATGACAGGGAACGTGGTGCTGTGGGTGGAATTACACTGGGTCTCTGTACAAGGGTGCCAGAGGTTCTTCCATGGCGATCCTGTGAGGAAGCCGAACCAGCTGTGTGTGAGCTGGAGGAAGAGGCTACAACACGAGCTGAAGAGGTGGTTGGTAGGGTTGAGCGAAACGGGTCGGCCACTTTCAGAAGTCGCCGACTTTTGGTTTCATGAAACCCGACCCGACCCCTGTGTGGGGTCGGCCATGAAGTCGGCGATCTTCTGAATGTGGTATCGGAATTCCGATCCCGATTTCCGATATGTTTGCAATATCGGAAATCGGTATCGGAATCCATATTTAATGTAAAATAAAGAATTAAAATAAAAAATATCGCTATACTTAGAAGCAGGGCGCGTCCGAGGGTGAGTATATACCTAATAGGAATATACTCACCCTCGGACGTGCCCTGCTTTTTTCCGGCAGCCTTCCTTCCTAAGAATCAGCGCTTGCAGGACCTTGCGTGACGTCGCGGTGACGTCGCGGCTTGTGATTGGTCGCGCGAGCGGTCACATGGGCGGCCGCGCGACCAATCACAAGCCGCGACGTCACCGCGACGTCACCGCAAGGTCCTGGAAGCGCTGATTCGAAGGAAGGAAGGTTCCCGGTTAGTACCAGGGCGCGTCAGAGGGTAAGTATAGCGATATTTTTTATTTTAATTCTTTATTTTACACTTAAATATGGATCCCAGGGTCTGAAGGAGAGTTTTCGCTCCTTCAGACCCTGGGAACCATTGGAAACCCAATGCATTGCATTGGGTTTCGAGTTTCGGCCGACCCCAACCCCGACTTTTTTATAGGATCGGCCAATTTCACTCGACCCGACTTTTGAAAAAGTCGGGTTTCGTGAAACCCGACCCGATCCTATAAAAGTAAAGGTCGCTCAACCCTAGTGGTTGGTGGTGCTGTAGGTTGGCCTAGGTCTTCAGTGTGTTTTTGTAACTCCACCACGTGCTTGGTCCGCACATGTTTCCACATATTTGTGGTATTGAGGTTGCTGACACTTTTCCCTCTTTTCACTTTCTGATGACACAGCTTGCATTTGACAAAAGGAAATGTCATCTGCAACTGTGTCAAAAAAGGACCAGGAACTGAAAGTCTTGGTAGCGTCCGTTTTGGGTTTCGGAAGAGGCATGCTCCTAATGGGTGCCGA
Source organism: Ranitomeya imitator (assembly GCF_032444005.1). NCBI lineage: Eukaryota > Metazoa > Chordata > Amphibia > Anura > Dendrobatidae > Ranitomeya > Ranitomeya imitator. The sequence goes on from NC_091282.1 coordinate 669,877,436, forward strand.
AGTGGAGGCTACAGGCAACCCAGTCTGCCATCTCCCTCTCCCTCCATTTTTGGCCATTCGGGGAATCTCTTCCTCAGAGCTGCTCCCACCACCTTCTGTTGTGAATTCTGCTTTTGGGCTCCCTCCGGTGGTTGTAGGTGGTAATGCAGTTGTCCCTGGCCTGCCGTCCTGGACAGGTGTATCTGCTAATTGCAATTCTGACTGGGGTATTTAGGTTTGCAGGACTCATTAGTCCTTGCCAGTTGTCAATGTTTCTTGGGAAGTGTTGAATCTTTGTCTGGCTTCTCCTGCTTAGCTGGCAATTCAGCAAAGATAAGTGTCTGTTTCTTTTTCTATGGCACACAAGCTGTGTGCTTGTTTTTTGATTGTATTCCTGCTCTGAGTGTAGGAGTCTCTGGAGTTGCAGATATACGTTCCACGTCTTTAGTTAGATGGAGGAATTTTTTGTATAATCTGCTGTGGATATTTTTGGAATGGTTTTAATACTGACCGCACAGGACTCTGTTCTATCCTTTCCTATTTTAGCTAGAGTGGCCACTTGTGCTAAATCCTGTTTTCTGTCTGTATTTGTCTTTCCTCTCCTACTCACAGCCAATATTTGTGGGGGGCTGCCTATCCTTTGGGGTTCTGCTCTGAGGCAAGATAGTATTCCTATTTCCATCTATAGTGGTATCTAGTCCTCCGGCTGTGACGAGGTGTCTAGGGTTTGTTAGGTACACCCCACGGCTACTTCTAGTTGCGGTGTTAAGATCAGGATTTGCGGTCAGTATAGTTACCACCTACTCCAGTGAAAGTTTTCATGCTGCTCCAAGGTCACCGGATCATAACAACCTTCCTGTACCTCACGCCATGATGGGTCAAGGACCTCATCATCTACACTACCCTCTTCCAACAACTGCTTCTCCTGGGTAGTCTCGGCAGCACAGTATGCACCAGAAAGTGGCACCTGAGTCTCATCATCAGATGCGTACTGAGGTGTGCTGACCGTAGGCACTGGCCCACCCACCTCTTCAGATTCAGAGAGACAGAACAGTTGCGCATCACTGCATACTGCCTCTTCTTCCATTTCTCGAATGTTGCTTGGCTGGCCCCCTTTTTCCAAGCCAATATATTCAGAGAACAGAAGTAGAGATGGCTCCTATCCATGGCTCTCTGACTGCCTGGGCAATTTGGCAGTTGGTGAAGAGACAGATTGGTGCTCTTCAGTGCTCTGGAGCTGAGAGGATGTGGCACTAATTGAAGTCGATGCATTAGCTGCCATCCATCCGACAACGGCTTCAATTTGTTCGTCCCACAGCAGTGGGGTACGGCGAGCTCCTACAAAGCTGCACATAAAGGACTGTTCCCTGGTAAAACTGGGGGATGCTGAGTCACTGATGCCCACAGCAGGCACAGAATCCCCATGTCCTCTCCCTGCAGAAACGTCACGCCCACGACCACGTGCCTTACTCCTTGCCTTCTTCATCTTGGTAGACTGATAAAGATAAGTAGAAAAGTACTAAGGGTTTAGTGTGCTTATTCCTGAACAGCTGCTAACAGGTATAAGAAACACTAATTTTATAAAGTGTGGACTAGACTTTAATATGAGCTAATGTGGCCTACACAACTGTAAAGTGGAGTGTTTGGTGAACTTTATTTAGGTTTTTTTTTTTTACAAAAAAAAATGGATGTGCCCAAAAATGTCAAACCGATAGTATCACAAACTTTTTGTAGCTATTACAATGCAGGAAGGTAACCTACAATGCAATAGATGAGGCTCCAAAAAATAGGCTAATACTAATCTGGCTTGGGCTGCAGGGCACAAGGCTGCAGAAAGGCTCCTCTTTCTACTCCTATATAGTGCACGCAATCTAGCTGGATACGGATGGAAACACACCACTAATAGGAGAAATCAGGAAAAATGGCCTGCACTAATGAAAAAAAGGACAATGTATGAGGCAGTGACGCACGCTGAGCGGACTACAACCAGATATGGCTGCAGAACACACTGCACACTTTCAGGTGACATCAAGCCCACGGCTTAGTAATGGAGACACCTATCCATTACTAATTCTATAATTGTAATGTTAAAAAAAGACACAACCAGAATAAAATCCTTTATTTGAAAAAATTACACAGACTCCTTTAATGTTGTAAATGAAACCATATTTACTGCAACACCTAATTCCCAGACGTTCTCGATATCTATATATATATAAAAACGAGTGTATGTGTGTGTAATATCGATGATGTCATAATGGTTGCCATGGTGACAATGATATCATAAAGGTTGCCATGGCGATGATGATGTCATAATGGTTGCCATGCGATGATGATATCATAATAGGTTGCAATGGTGACGGTGATGTCATAATAGGTGCCATGGCAATGATGATGTCAGAATGGTTGCCATGGCAAAGATGATGTCATAATGGGTATATGGGCACAGGACTATGGGATGGAGGATGTGTGATGGGTATATGGGCATGGGACTATGGAATGGAGAATGTGTATGATGGGTATGAAGCGATGGCTTGAGGACCACCATGGTGCAGGAAGACTACCATACACAAGATGAGATGTAAACAGCAAAGGGTAAATTTATTGGAAGGCAAGGAATGAAGTGGATGAGGAAGATGCAAACAGGGGTATGCAATGGCAAAAGATAATTTACAAGAGTTATATTCTTTAGCCTGTCCGTCAAAAAGCACGATGCTCCAACTGTTACAAATTCAATATATGCCACACAAGCAAATGCAAACAATAAACAAATAATGATGCTACTCTACATATAACCTCCCTGGCCTTTACTAAGGAGGCCACACTGCTCCCGTGTACTGACTATTGAAGCCTACACTAGGTCCTAACATGTGCACAAAACAGGAACAAACTCACGGTGATGTTGAAGACTCAGATCCAGTCTCGGGGGGCCCTCTACAGTCTAGTACAATGGTGCGCACGGCTTTCTGCCAGCTCCATGAAACTTGGTCTTCTCCTTGCTTCTTTGTCCTGGATATGCTTCTGGAAACTGTAAATCCCTTTCTCGGTGTCTTCGTGGCTTCTCAAACTCACACAGGACAGCCACTCTCGCTGCAAATGGAAAAGTCTGTCAAATTTCACAAGTCCACTATGTTACAGGCTGTGGGTCCTCTCTTGCAGCAAAATAGCACAAAGTTCTCTCTGCAGCAGCTCCAGCTCACACATGCTGTTCAGGCTCCACCCCCACCCTCTGCACAGTCCAGTTCATTCACACAGTCTACTGCAGGGGAGAAGCAGAACATTCCATCACACCAGACAAGGGCATGCAGTCTCTCAAAGTGACAGCGTGTTCCTTACTGTCCATAACAGCACCACCCTCTTACAGGTATATGGGCACGGCACTTTGGGATGGAGGATGTGTATGATGGGTATATGGGCACAGGACTATTGGATGGAGGATATGTATGATGGGTACATGGGCCCGGGAGTGTGGGATGGAGGATAATCATTATAATTTGTTATAACTAACCACAGTTAGTTACTATGCCCGGGCAACGCCGGGCTCTTCAGCTAATCCTGTAATAAATAAATCAACAATATACCATACCATGTCTGGGGGCTAAATAGTTTTCAACCAGGACGGTGCCAAGATGCGACTGTCCTGGTTGAAAACTATTTAGCCCCCAGACATGGATTACAGTGTGGGATACAATGATGGGTCTATGTGTGTACGTGTCTCCGGTACGTGTGAAAATTGTCACCACACATACCAGAGATATGGATGTGTGAAAGAGGCCTAAGGGTTAGGGGGCTGCAAAAGGAAAAAAACGGGAATAAGAGCAGGACAATTGCTCTGCAAACAAACATGGATAGGGAAATGACTTAAAATAACAGAATAAAACAAAAATAAAAAATTATAATCTTGTACCAGGAGGCGGAGGTCCAAGTGGAGGAGGAGGTTGAGGTGGAGGTGGAAAAGGCGTAGCAGAAGAAAGGAGCCAACTCTTTTTTTTTTTTTTTTTATTTATTTTTTAGGGGGTTCTCTGAAAACAGGCAGTGTAATAATCTGCTGGTCGCTCTCTCTTTATACATATTGTGTAATTCTCTCCAATATATTGGGTTTGAAAACAATGAGACCATCAAATAGGAGATGTGGCCATGTTGCTGGAGGTGATGGTGTAGTTGCTGCTGGGAGAGAGAGGGCTAGATCGATGTGTCTGCTATGTTCCCAAATGAAACACCTTCCTGTGGTGCATGCGGGCGACAGGATGTTCTCTGTAATTTCGTAGTCATGAGTTCTGCTGGAGGAATGGTAAAGCCAGAACAAGCTGAGATGGTTTTAGATGAGAGCACCTTCAGTTCCTTCGCTTTATCTTCCATCTGGTCCCCTGCTGAAATTGCAGATTTTGCACCTACGGACCATGGGCATCTGTCTTCTACCTCACCGCCTTGCAAATCAGGCAGGCAGTCTGAGCCCCAAAGTCATGCAGCAGTCACTTCTACTTTTTGATGACTCAGCTGGCTGTAGTTCTGTGAGCCATCCACCTGGCCCTGCACCGCAAGTGGAAAAGATTGAGTGCATTGATGCCTAACCACTTGTTCTGTTGGAGGATGAGTACGTGGGTGGAGTAGTGCAAACAGTCAGTGGATCACCGCAGTACATTTCTGATGATGCAGATGAAGAAACAGAGGTACAAACTGCTGCAGCTTTCTGCTGTGTGTACACCAGCAAGGAGAGCAGGGCTGAGGACTGGGTGGAACATCATGCAGGGGATTATTATTTATTTTTGGAGCATCATTGTTTCCATGGTTCTGTATATGAGGAAGGGTTACATACAAAACACAAATAGAAATTACAATGAATAATCTAATAGAGACAGACAGGTACAGAGGGAGAGGACCCCACTCTTGCAGTTTTACATTCTGCAGGATAATCCAAGCCCTTTCCACTTCCTGCCACCTTTAACTCAAAAATATTTCACGGATCCGTACATTCCTACACCAAGAATCTGCAAAAACCCTAGTCCATGCCCTCATCATCTCCCGCCTCGACTACTGTAACCTCCGGCTCTGTGGCCTCCCCTCGAACACTCTCGCACCCCTCCAATCTATTCTAAACTCTGCTGCCTGACTAATCCACCTGTCCCACCGCTATTCCCCGGCCTCTCCCCTCTGTCAATCCCTTCACTGGCTCCCCATTACCCAGAGACTCCAGTACAAAAGCCTGACATACAAAGCCATCCACAACCTGTCTCCTCCATACATCTGTGACCTCGTCTCCCGGTACTTTCCTGCACGCAACCTCCAATCCTCACAAGATCTCCTTCTCCCCTCTTATCTCCTCTTCCCACAATCGCATACAAGATTTCTCTCGCGCATCACCCCTACTCTGGAACTCTCTACCACAACATATCAGACTCTCACCTACCATCGAAACCTTCAAAAAGAACCTAAAGACCTACCTCTTCTGGCAAGCCTACAACCTGCAGTAACCACCGATCGACCAAACCACTGCACGACCAACTCTATCCTCACCTACTGTATCCTCACCCATCCCTTGTAGATTATGAGCCCTCGCGGGCAGGGTCGCAGGGTCCTCTCTCCTCCTGTACAAGTTGTGACTTGTATTGTTCAAGATTATTGTACCTGTTTTTATTATGTATACCCCTCCTCACATGTAAAGCGCCATGGAATAAATGGCGCTATAATAATAAATAATAATAAATAATAATGGGGATGGGGACAGTACGTTCAACGATTGCAGCAGCTTTGGTGTTGGTTAGGTGGCAGTGGGGTCATTGCAGGCTGTAAAATGTTCTGAAGACATGGGTTTTCATGTTCCGCTTGAAAGTTCTGAATGTAGGGATTAATTGGATGTGTTGGTCCACAGAATTCTACAGGATGGTGGGATACTTGGGAGAAATCCTGCAGGCAATTGGATGAGGAATGTACGATTGTGCAGGAGAGGAGGAGGTCTTGGGAGGACTAGAGAATATGTGGTGGGAGATATCAGGAGATTAGTTCAGAGTTGTATGGAGGAGACTAATTATGGATGGTTTTGTAGGTCAGTGTTAGTAGCTTGAAGTAGAGAAGTGGAGGTGTAGGGCAGCAGAGTTACGAACAGACTAGAGAGGTATGATGATGCAATGCGGAATGATGCGGTCCTAGACCCCACATGGAGACAAGGCCATCTAAGTGACTTGGGCAGTTTAGAGGAAGAGGTAGTGGTCACGCTATCCCAGGTGCACAGCAAAAGAGGGAGCATGGTGCAACAGAGCAGAGACAAGCCCCTAGCCATTAAGTTGACTGTTGCTGCTCACTGTGGCCAGTCTCTAGCTTTTCCTCTGTCCATGTTGCCTACTCCACTTACTCCAACGTCTCCTCATCCAGTCAGAAAGTGCGGTCAGTGTGTGCGTGCTTTTGGCATTCTGACTCTGCTGCACTCCCTTGTCTTCAGTGCAGCGTAACTTCTGCCTTCCTGCTCAACGTCTCATACGTGATGTACCCAAAAGATGGAACTCCACTTTGCATATGCTCCACTTTGCTCAAAACCTTCCCTGGGACTCATCAGAAATGAAAATCCCAGCCATGTCATAACATCACGATGTGCATGCGCAGAATCGTGGATTTAATTCCAAGTGGTGGGGATCTAAAAATACAACAAGGACCAGACAGGTGACGGTGATGAGCAGAGGGGCTCAATCTGAGCGTAAGCAAATTACTAAAAATCAGTATTTTCGCAATTTTTGAAAAATTCAAGTAAAATTCCAGTTCAATTTCTCTCTAATGATGAATGTAACTATGGCCTGCACTCATCAGTTAAATTGAATGTTTTTTTTTTTTAAAGTTACTCCTTGTAGATATTTAATCAAAAAAGCCAAAAACTATTTTAGGAAATTAAAATACAAGCCATCAGCCCTGCAATTTGCAGTACAATATTTACACATGAAAGAGCCTTTTATACGGGACCTAATCTACCAAAGTAATTGCATGATATTTTTCTGCAAGAACAATTTAATGCCAAAATCGGATCACCATGTCTATGCTTCACAAGTGCCACATGAAGAGTCGTAATTTTGTTTTATTTTTTCTTGGACTTAGGCCGGGGTCACACTAGAGAGTTTTACAGACATATGAGACGCGCAAAAACAACGCATTGGACACGGACCAATGATTCTCTATGGGGCAGCTCCTATCTGGCGTATATTTCGCAGCCATATTTCACGGGCTGAGAAAATCGCAGCATGCTGCGTTTGTCAGCGTATTGCGCAAAAAATCCACCTATTAAAGTCTATGGGGTGAGAAAAATACGGATTACACATGGACCATCAGTGTGACTTGCGAGAAATACGCAGCGGTGTTCTATAAAAAAGCTGGTAATTCAGCGCGTTATACAGTAAAATCACACTGACAGGTTAGAATACAATAGATAGAATAACTGTCTACACATAGTATAAGTATATATATATATATATATATATATATATCATTGAGACACATATATATATATATATATATATATATATATATATATATATATAGATATAAAAAGTGGTAACAGCACAATGCTCACCGGTGGGTGCCAGGCCTCCTGGGTAAGCCGGTCCACTCATCCACCCAAATAATATGCCAAAAAGAAAAGAAGGCAGCACTCCAATTCTTGAAAAGGTGAAAAACTGTGAAGTTTATTCAGACCCACATCTCTGTGCGACGTTTTGGCTCACACTGAGCCTTTCTCAAGCAGTGGGTGGTAACAAATTGTGTCCTTTTATACATATAGCCCACAATTATTTACATATTCATTAGCCATATTTATGTTTACAGTGAATCTATTAAGCTTATGTCATCTTTTTCCATTAATAACCGCTCTTGTGTATCTTTATCATGTAAGGTGCATAGTGCTAAAGTGCTATATTAGGTATTTTGATCTCCACATTCCCTTCACTATTGCCGCTTTTATGTACTTGGCTTAAGTTCTCCATAATCTTCTATACGTTATGATTCATATCGCATATTTATAATGATACATGTCGCTTACCCCGCCGGATAGATGAAGCCACATGGAGGACTGAATAATTGTTGATTTCGGCGTTCCCTTCATCCTACTGCGCATGTCATGACGTCACATACCCCTGTGTTGGATCGCCGACTAGTGAGAATCCAGCTACTGTTACCTCCTACTTGCGCCTGCGCACAAGCGCTCTATCCACTTCACACCACCATCTTAGTTGTGGCAACCGCATATACTACAGCAAAGAGGAATCACTATTAACTCTTCTTATATTGCGCGTGTGTCCTCTGCATATATCACATTCTCTTTAACCCTTTAGGTACCAATTGGGCTTATCTATTATATCCACTTCCAGCTAGCCGGACGACACCTTATACAGGTTGTCTCCCGCTGCTGATGGACCTCCACATTGACCCATGACCTTTTCAGATCACAACATCTCCGTAGAAGGACCCATATAAGCTTGTCAATATAGTGCCCAGTACCTAACCATAGAAGAAAAAACTCCTTTTAAGTACTAGTGAACAGGGTTATTAAAGAAATCTTCTAAGACAGATATTGATGCTAATTACATATTTATTTGTCATCATACGGATAATCTCAACTGGCCAGCAGCTCGACATCAGGTTGAATTTAAAGAAGTTTAACACTTCCATACAGAAAAATATATAGAGAAATAAATAACAAAAATTTTTTAGAAAATTGGGTGTGCATAAATTTTGTTTATCAAATATGTCCTCCACATTGAACTCCAATCTAACAGGCCAAGGGACATCCATCATTTGCTGGGAGTGGAGATATATCTAAAAAAATACAAACATAACATTCATTAAAATTAGAGCATACAGGAGTGAATATACATCCGATTCGAAGTTACACATCCCCCCTAGGATTATTGCATATAGGGATAAATTTTAAAGTCTACATTTAAGCCTTTCGGCTTTAGTGTATCCAACTCGTAAATCCATCGAAGTTCCAATACCCTTGCAAATTGTGGTATATTGGGGAAACAACGTGCGAGTTTAAAACTCGCATGAACAATCATCGCCACTCAATAAGGAAAAAACGACTAGATCTTCCAGTCTCGAAACACTTTACAGAATTTAAACATACAGAAAAAGATCTTAAATTTAGAAAAATAGACAGGGTCCCTTGTTATGATTAGGCAACTCAGTACCACAGTGAACATAGAGGTCAGAGCACATACAGTGATCTGACAATAATCCAAAAACATAGAACGAGCTCTGAGACGTGGGAACTCTGTTGACCGCAATCCCTAATCCTATCCAACAACACTAGAGGCAGCCGTGGATTGCGCCTAACGCTACCTATGCAACTCGGCACAGCCTGAGAAACTAGCTAGCCTGAAGATAGAAAATAAGCCTACCTTGCCTCAGAGAAATACCCCAAAGGAAAAGGCAGCCCCCCACATATAATGACTGTGAGTAAGATGAAAAGACAAACGTAGAGATAAAATAGATTTAGCAAAGTGAGGCCCGACTTTCTGAACAGAGCGAGGATAGGAAAGGTAACTTTGCGGTCAACACAAAAACCCTAAAAACCACGCAAAGGGGGCAAAAAGACCTAACGACCTCACCACAGCACCTGAGGGAGGAAACTCAGAAGCCGCAGTACCACTTCCCTCCACCAACGGAAGCTTACAGAGAGAATCAGCCGAAGTACCACTTGTGACCACAGGAGGGAGCTCTGCCACAGAATTCACAACAGTACCCCCCCCCCTTGAGGAGGGGTCACCGAACCCTCACCAGAGCCCCCAGGCCGACCAGGATGAGCCACATGAAAGGCACGAACAAGATCGGGAGCATAGACATCAGAGGCAAAGACCCAGGAATTATCTTCCTGGGCATAACCCTTCCACTTAACCAGATACTGGAGTTTCCGTCTTGAAACACGAGAATCCAAAATCTTCTCCACAATATACTCCAACTCCCCCTCCACCAAAACCGGGGCAGGAGGGTCAACAGAAGGAACCATAGGTGCCACGTATCTCCGCAACAATGACCTATGGAATACGTTATGTATGGAAAAAGAATCTGGAAGGGTCAGACGAAAAGACACAGGATTAAGAACCTCAGAAATCCTATACGGACCAATGAAACGAGGTTTAAACTTAGGAGAGGAAACCTTCATAGGAATATGACGAGAAGATAACCAAACCAGATCCCCAACACGAAGTCGGGGACCCACACAGCGTCTGCGATTAGCAAAACGTTGAGCCTTCTCCTGGGACAAGGTCAAATTGTCCACTACCTGAGTCCAAATCTGCTGCAACCTGTCCACCACAGTATCCACACCAGGACAGTCCGAAGACTCAACCTGTCCTGACGAGAAACGATGATGGAACCCAGAGTTGCAGAAAAATGGCGAAACCAAGGTAGCCGAGCTAGCCCGATTATTAAGGGCGAACTCAGCCAAAGGCAAAAAGGACACCCAGTCATCCTGATCAGCAGAAACAAAACATCTCAGATATGTTTCCAAGGTCTGATTGGTTCGTTCGGTCTGGCCATTAGTCTGAGGATGGAAAGCCGAAGAAAAAGACAAGTCAATGCCCATCCTACCACAAAAGGCTCGCCAAAACCTCGAAACAAACTGGGAACCTCTGTCAGAAACGATATTCTCTGGAATGCCATGTAAACGAACCACATGCTGGAAGAACAATGGCACCAAATCAGAGGAGGAAGGCAATTTAGACAAGGGTACCAAATGGACCATCTTAGAAAAGCGATCACAGACCACCCAAATGACTGACATCTTTTGAGAAACGGGAAGATCTGAAATAAAATCCATAGAGATATGTGTCCAAGGCCTCTTCGGGACTGGCAAGGGCAAAAGCAACCCACTGGCACGAGAACAGCAGGGCTTAGCCCGAGCACAAATCCCACAGGACTGCACAAAAGTATGCACATCCCGCGACAGAGATGGCCACCAAAAGGATCTAGCCACTAACTCTCTGGTACCAAAGATTCCAGGATGACCAGCCAAGACCGAACAATGAACCTCAGAGATAACTTTATTCGTCCACCTATCAGGGACAAACAGTTTCTCCGCTGGACAACGATCAGGTTTATTAGCCTGAAATTTTTGCAGCACTCGCCGCAAATCAGGGGAGATGGCAGACACAATTACTCCCTCTTTGAGGATACCCGCCGGCTCAGATACACCCGGAGAGTCGGGCACAAAACTCCTAGACAGAGCATCCGCCTTCACATTTTTAGAGCCCGGAAGGTATGAAATCACAAAGTCAAAACGGGCAAAAAACAACGACCAACGAGCTTGTCTAGGATTCAACCGCTTGGCGGACTCGAGATAAGTCAAGTTCTTATGATCAGTCAAGACCACCACGCGATGCTTAGCTCCTTCAAGCCAATGACGCCACTCCTCGAATGCCCACTTCATGGCCAGCAACTCTCGGTTGCCCACATCATAATTTCGCTCAGCAGGCGAAAACTTCCTGGAAAAGAAGGCGCACGGTTTCATCACTGAGCAATCAGAACCTCTCTGCGACAAAACAGCCCCTGCTCCAATCTCAGAAGCATCAACCTCGAACTGGAATGGAAGCAAAACATCTGGTTGACACAACACAGGGGCAGAAGAAAAACGACGCTTCAACTCTTGAAAAGCTTCCACAGCAGCAGAAGACCAATTGACCACATCAGCACCCTTCTTGGTCAAATCGGTCAATGGTTTAGCAATACTAGAAAAATTGCAGATGAAGCGACGATAAAAATTAGCAAAGCCCAGGAACTTTTGCAGACTTTTCAGAGATGTCCGCTGAGTCCAATCATGGATGGCTTGGACCTTAACAGGATCCATCTCGATAGTAGAAGGGGAAAAGATGAACCCCAAAAATGAAACCTTCTGCACACCAAAGAGACACTTTGATCCCTTCACAAACAAAGAATTAGCACGCAGGACCTGAAAAACCGTTCTGACCTGCTTCACATGAGACTCCCAATCATCCGAGAAGATCAAAATGTCATCCAAGTACACAATCAGGAATTTATCCAGGTACTCTTGGAAGATGTCATGCATAAAGGACTGAAACACTGATGGAGCATTGGCAAGTCCGAATGGCATTACTAGATACTCAAAATGACCCTCGGGCGTATTAAATGCAGTTTTCCATTCATCGCCTCGCTTAATTCGCACAAGATTATAAGCACCACGAAGATCTATCTTGGTGAACCAACTAGCCCCCTTAATCCGAGCAAACAAATCAGATAACAACGGCAAGGGGTACTGAAATTTAACCGTGATCTTATTTAGAAGGCGGTAATCTATACAAGGTCTCAGCGAACCATCCTTCTTGGCTACAAAAAAGAACCCTGCTCCTAATGGCGACGATGACGGGCGAATATGCCCCTTCTCCAGGGACTCCTTCACATAACTGCGCATAGCGGCGTGCTCAGGCACAGATAAATTAAACAATCGGCCTTTTGGGAACTTACTACCAGGAATCAAATTGATAGCACAATCACAATCCCTATGCGGAGGTAGGGCATCGGACTTGGGCTCATCAAATACATCCCGGTAATCAGACAAGAACTCTGGAACCTCAGAAGGGGTGGATGATGAAATTGACAGAAATGGAACATCACCATGTACCCCCTGACAACCCCAGCTGGACACCGACATGGATTTCCAATCTAATACTGGATTATGGACTTGTAGCCATGGCAACCCCAACACGACCACATCATGCAGATTATGTAACACCAGAAAGCGAATAACCTCCTGATGTGCAGGAGCCATGCACATGGTCAGCTGGGTCCAGTACTGAGGCTTATTCTTGGCCAAAGGCGTAGCATCAATTCCTCTCAATGGAATAGGACACTGCAAGGGCTCCAAGAAAAACCCACAATGCTTAGCATACTCCAAGTCCATCAAATTCAGGGCAGCGCCTGAATCCACAAATGCCATGACAGAATACGATGACAAAGAGCAGATCAAGGTAACGGACAGAAGAAATTTTGACTGTACTGTACCAATGGTGGCAGACCTAGCGAACCGCTTAGTGCGCTTAGGACACTCAGAGATAGCATGAGTGGAATCACCACAGTAGAAACACAGCCCATTCAGACGTCTGTGTTCTTGCCGTTCAACTCTGGTCAAAGTCCTATCGCACTGCATAGGCTCAAGTTTAAGCTCAGGTAATACCGCCAAATGGTGCACAGATTTACGCTCACGCAAGCGTCGACCAATCTGAATGGCCAAAGACATAGACTCATTCAAACCAGCAGGCATAGGAAATCCCACCATGACATCCTTAAGGGCTTCAGAGAGACCCTTTCTGAACATAGCTGCCAGCGCAGATTCTTTCCATTGAGTGAGCACGGACCACTTTCTAAATTTCTGACAATATAACTCTATCTCATCCTGACCCTGACAAAGAGCCAGCAAATTTTTTTCTGCCTGATACACAGAATTAGGCTCATCGTACAGCAATCCGAGCGCCAGGAAAAACGCATCGATATTACTTAATGCAGGATCTCCTGGCGCAAGAGAAAATGCCCAGTCCTGAGGGTTGCCACGCAAAAAAGAAATAATGATCAAAACCTGTTGAACTGGATCACCAGAGGAGCGAGGTTTCAAGGCCAGAAATAGTTTACAATTATTTTTCAAACTCAGAAACTTAGTTCTATCACCAAAAAACAAATCCGGAATAGGAATTCTTGGTTCTAACATAAATTTCTGATCAATAGTGTCTTGAATCTTTTGTACTCTTGCAGAGAGCTGATCCACACATGAAGACAGACTTCTAATGTCCATTGCTACACCTGTGTCCTGAACCACCCAAATGTCTAGGGGAAAAAAAAAGGCAAAACACAGTGCAGAGAAAAAAAATGGTCTCAGAACTTCTTTTTTCCCTCTATTGAGAATCATTAGTACTTTGGCTTCCTGTACTGTTATGATTAGGCAACTCAGTACCACAGTGAACATAGAGGTCAGAGCACATACAGTGATCTGACAATAATCCAAAAACATAGAACGAGCTCTGAGACGTGGGAACTCTGTTGACCGCAATCCCTAATCCTATCCAACAACACTAGAGGCAGCCGTGGATTGCGCCTAATGCTACCTATGCAACTCGGCACAGCCTGAGAAACTAGCTAGCCTGAAGATAGAAAATAAGCCTACCTTGCCTCAGAGAAATACCCCAAAGGAAAAGGCAGCCCCCCACATATAATGACTGTGAGTAAGATGAAAAGACAAACGTAGAGATGAAATAGATTTAGCAAAGTGAGGCCCGACTTTCTGAACAGAGCGAGGATAGGAAAGGTAACTTTGCGGTCAACACAAAAACCCTAAAAACCACGCAAAGGGGGCAAAAAGACCCTCCGTACCGAACTAACGGCACGGAGGTACACCCTCTGCGTCCCAGAGCTTCCAGCAAACAAATAGATAAGCTGGACAGAAGAAAAGCAAACAAAATAGCAAAGGAAAACTTAGCTATGCAGAGCAGCAGGCCACAGGAATGATCCAGGAGGAAAACAAGTCCAATACTGGAACATTGACAGGAAGCCAGAATCAAAGCACTAGGTGGAGTTAAGTAGAGCAGCACCTAACGACCTCACCACATCACCTGAGGGAGGAAACTCAGAAGCCGCAGTACCACTTCCCTCCACCAACGGAAGCTTACAGAGAGAATCAGCCGAAGTACCACTTGTGACCACAGGAGGGAGCTCTGCCACAGAATTCACAACAGTCCCTGCCCAAAGGAGAGGGGGGGATAGAATGTGCCTTTTAAAAAAATTGGAACTCCGATGGATTTACGAGTTGGATACACTAAAGCCGAAAGGCTTAAATGTAGACTTTAAAATTTATCCCTATATGCAATAATCCTAGGGGGGATGTGTAACTTCGAATCGGATGTATATTAACTCCTGTTATAAATTTGGAGTATGCGGAATGAAAAAGTATGCTCTAATTTTAATGAATGTTATGTTTGTATTTTTTTAGATATATCTCCACTCCCAGCAAATGATGGATGTCCCTTGGCCTGTTAGATTGGAGTTCAATGTGGAGGACATATTTGATAAACAAAATTTATGCACACCCAATTTTCTAAAAAATTTTTGTTATTTCTTTCTCTATATATTTTTCTGTATGGAAGTGTTAAACTTCTTTAAATTCATCCTGATGTCGGGCTGCTGGCCAGTTGACATTATCCGTATGATGACAAATAAATATGTAATTAGCATCAATATCTGTCTTAGAAGATTTATTTAATAACCCTGTTCACTAGTACTTAAAAGGAGTTTTTTCTTCTATGGTTAGGTACTGGGCACTATATTGACAAGCTTATATGGGTCCTTCTATGGAGATGTTGTGATCTGAAAAGGTCATGGGTCAATGTGGAGGTCCATCAGCAGCGGGAGACAACCTGTATAAGGTGTCGTCCGGCTAGCTGGAAGTGGATATAATAGATAAGCCCAATTGGTACCTAAAGGGTTAAAGAGAATGTGATATATGCAGAGGACACACGCGCAATATAAGAAGAGTTAATAGTGATTCCTCTTTGCTGTAGTATATGCGGTTGCCACAACTAAGATGGTGGTGTGAAGTGGATAGAGCGCTTGTGCGCAGGCGCAAGTAGGAGGTAACAGTAGCTGGATTCTCACTAGTCGGCAATCCAACACAGGGGTATGTGACGTCATGACATGCGCAGTAGGAGGAAGGGAACGCCGAAATCAACAATTATTCAGTCCTCCATGTGGCTTCATCTATCCGGCGGGATAAGCGACATGTATCATTATAAATATGCGATATGAATCATAACGTATAGAAGATTATGGAGAACTTAAGCCAAGTACATAAAAGCGGCAATAGTGAAGGGAATGTGGAGATCAATATACCTAGTATAGCACTTTAGCACTATGCACCTTACATGATAAAGATACACAAGAGCGGTTATTAATGGAAAAAGATGACATAAGCTTAATAGATTCACTGTAAACATAAATATGGCTAATGAATATGTAAATAATTGTGGGCTATATGTATAAAAGGACACAATTTGTTACCACCCACTGCTTGAGAAAGGCTCAGTGTGAGCCGAAACGTCGCACAGAGATGTGGGTCTGAATAAACTTCACAGTTTTTCACCTTTTCAAGAATTGGAGTGCTGCCTTCTTTTCTTTTTGGTATATATATATATATATATATATATATATATATTTAATACAGAGCTTGATAGCTTAAAAGCCGGTAATTTAATTGCCGGCTTTTCCTATCTCCTTATCAAACCCGACGACATGAGACATGGTTTACATACAGTAAGCCATTTCATATCCCTTATTCTTTCACATATTCCTCACTACTAATGTTAGAAGTGTCTGTGTACAAAATTTGGGGGCTCTAGGTGTTAAAATAAAGGGTTAAATCACGGGAAAAACTGGCGTGCGCTCCTGTGCAATTTTCTCCACCAGAGTGGGAAAGCAAGTGACTGAGGGCAGATATTGATAGCCTAGAGAGGGACCATGGTTATTTGCCCCCCCCCCCCCCGGCAAAAAACATCTGCCCCCAGCCACCCCAGAAAAGGCACATCTGTAAGATGCACCTATTCTAGCAATTAGCCTCTCTCTTCCCACTCCCCTGTAGCTGTGGGATATGGGGGAATGGGGGATTAAAGGGTTAATGTCACCTTGCTATTGTAAGGTGACATTAAGCCTGGTTAATAATGGAGAGATGTCAATAAGACACATATCCATTATTAATTCAATAGTAGTAAAGGGTTATTAATACACACACACATTATGAATAAAGTATTTTAATGAAATAAATACACACGGGGTTTTAAAATCTTTATTATACGCTTAATCCACCTGAAGACCCTCGTTCTTTAAAAAAATAAATTAAAAAAGCAACAATATCCCATACCTCTCCGGCATACAGTCATGTCCCACGCTGTAAATCCATCTGAAGGGGTGAAATAAATTTACAACCAGGAGCCTGCTAATGCGGCTGCTGCTCCAGGTTGTAAAAACTGTGGAATGAATGGAATGCAGGGGAACGTAGCATCGTAGACTTGCGGTGATGCGCTCCCTGGTGTCATAAACTCATATGAACTCTAGTGTGGGAATTTTTCTGAATATTTTCAAAATTGAAGGCATACTGAACCAGCATGGCTACCACAGCATCTTGCAGCGGCATGCTATTCCAGCCGGTTTACGTTTAGTTGGACCATCATTTATTTTTCAACAGGACAATGACCCCAAACACACCTCCAGGCCAATTGAGATGGTTTGGGGTGAGCTGGACCGCAGAGTGAAGGCAAAAGGGCCAACAAGTGCTAAGCATCTCTGGGAACTCCTTCAAGATTGTTGGAAGACCATTCCCGATGACTACCTCTTGAAGCACCTTCAGTGCGAATATACAATTTTCATAGTAATGAAAATACAGAAAAATCTTTAAATGAGAAGGTGTGTCCAAACTTTTGGTCTGTACTGTATATATATATATATATATATATATATATATATATGTATATATTTATATATATATATATATATTTATATACTGTATATATTTTTTCACAAATATTTGAGCCCATGGATCCATTCTATGCCCATTTTGCAAGCCGGTGACAAGTTCTTGCTGTACTGATGCCATACGGATTACATACGGAGGTTTACATGCGCAAAATACGCAGCCACACCCTGCCTATGGATGACATACGGATCACTGTTCAGGGAACATTTCTGCATATTTGGTCTGTAAAAAACGGACAGTATTTTTATACATTGTGTGTGACTCCAGCCATAGATGTACAAGGGTTTGTTTGTTGTGGGACAAGTTATAGTTTTGAATGGCAATGTTCATTTTACTATTCAATATGCTGGAAAACTGTAAAAAAAATTAGAAGTACAGTGAAACTTTGCAATAAATGTAATTTCGCAATTGTTTTTTGGGCTTTGATTTTACAGAATTCAGTAGGTGGTAAAACTGATCCGGCAATATGATTCTCTCCAGGTCAGTACGATTATGGCGATCTCAAACTCAAATGTACTGAAAATAAATATATATATATATATATATATATATATACTGTATCTATATACCGTATATACTCGAGTATAAGCCGACCCGAGTATAAGCCGACCCCCCTAATTTTGCCACAAAAAACTGGGAAAACTTATTGACTCGAGTATAAGCCTAGGGTGGAAAATGCAGCAGCTACCGGTTAATGTCAAAAATAAAAATAGATACCAATAAAAGTAAAATTAATTGAGACATCAGTAGGTTAAGTGTTTTTGGATATCCATATTGAATCAGGAGCCCATATAATGCAACATACAGTTCATTATTGCCCCATAGATGCTCCATATAAAGCTGTGCCCCATATACAATGCTCTGCACCGTTCATTATTGTCCCATAGCTGTGCCATATAGTGCTCTGAACCATTCATTCTTGCCCCATAACTGTGCCATTTAGTGCTCTGCACCGTTCATTATTGTCCCATAGCTGTGCCATAAAGTGCTCTGAACCGTTCATTCTTGCCCCATAGCTGTGCCATAAAGTGCTCTACACCGTTCATTATTGCCCCATAGCTGTGCCATATAGTGCTCTGCACCGTTCATTATTGCCCCATAGCTCTGCCATATAGTGCTCTGCACCGTTCATTATTGCCCCATAGCTGTGCCATATAGTGCTCTGAACCGTTCATTATTGCCCCATAGCTCTGCCATATAGTGCTCTGAACCGTTCATTCTTGCCCCATAGCTGTGCCATATAGTGCTCTGCACCGTTCATTATTGCCCCATAGCTGTGCCATATAGTGCTCTGCACCGTTCATTTTTGTCCCATAGCTCTGCCATATAGTGCTCTGCACCGTTCATTTTTGTCCCATAGCTGTGCCATATAGTGCTCTGCACCATTCATTATTGCCCCATAGCTGTGCCATATAGTGCTCTGCACCGTTCATTATTGCCCCATAGATGCTCCATATAAAGCTGTGCCCCATATACTATGCTCTGCACCGTTCATTATTGCCCCATAGCTGTGCCATATAGTGCTCTGCACCGTTCATTTTTGTCCCATAGCTCTGCCATATAGTGCTCTGCACCGTTCATTTTTGTCCCATAGCTGTGCCATATAGTGCTCTGCACCATTCATTATTGCCCCATAGCTGTGCCATATAGTGCTCTGCACCGTTCATTATTGCCCCATAGATGCTCCATATAAAGCTGTGCCCCATATACTATGCTCTGCACCATTCATTATTGCCCCATAGCTGTGCCATATAGTGCTCTGCACCGTTCATTATTGCCCCATAGATGCTCCATATAAAGCTGTGCCCCATATACTATGCTCTGCACCGTTCATTATTGCCCCATAGCTCTGCCATATAGTGCTCTGCACCGTTCATTATTGCCCCATAGCTGTGCCATATAGTGCTCTGAACCGTTCATTATTGCCCCATAGCTCTGCCATATAGTGCTCTGAACCGTTCATTCTTGCCCCATAGCTGTGCCATATAGTGCTCTGCACCGTTCATTATTGCCCCATAGCTGTGCCATATAGTGCTCTGCACCGTTCATTATTTCCCCATAGCTGTGCCATATAGTGCTCTGCACCGTTCATTATTGCCCCTTAGCTGTGCCATATAGTGCTCTGCACCGTTCATTATTGCCCCATAGCTGTGCCATATAGTGCTCTGCACCGTTCATTTTTGTCCCATAGCTGTGCCCCATATAGTGCTCTGCACCATTCATTATTGCCCCATAGCTGTGCCATATAGTGCTCTGCACCGTTCATTATTGTCCCATAGCTGTGCCATATAGTGCTCTGCACCGTTCATTATTGCCCCATAGCTGTGCCATATAGTGCTCTGCACCGTTCATTATTGCCCCATAGCTGTGCCATATAGTGCTCTACACCGTTCATTATTGCCCCTTAGCTGTGCCATATAGTGCTCTGCACCGTTCATTATTGCCCCATAGCTGTGCCATATAGTGCTCTGCACCGTTCATTATTGCCCCATTGCTGTGCCATACAGTGCTCTGCACCGTTCATTATTGCCCCATAGCTGTGCCATATAGTGCTCTGCACCGTTCATTATTGCCCCGTAGCTGTGCCATATAATGCTCTGCACCGTTCATTTTTGTCCCATAGCTGTGCCATATAGTGCTCTGCACCGTTCATTATTGCCCCATAGCTGTGCCATATAGTGCTCTGCACCGTTCATTTTTGTCCCATAGCTGCGCCATACAGTGCTCTGCACCGTTCATTCTTGCCCCATAGCTGTGCCATATAGTGCTCTGCACCGTTCATTATTGTCCCATAGCTGTGCCATATAGTGCCTGCACCGTTCATTATTGCCCCATAGCTGTGCCATATAGTGCTATGCAGCGTTCATTATTGCCCCATAGCTGTGCCATATAGTGCTCTGCACCATTCATTATTGCCCCATAGCTGTGCCATATAGTGCCTGCAACGTTCATTATTGCCCCATAGCTGTGCCATATAGTGCTCTGCACCGTTCATTATTGCCCCATAGCTGTGCCATATAGTGCTCTGCACCGTTCATTATTGCCCCATTGATGTACCATAGAAAGCTGTGCCATATAGTGCTCTGCACCGTTCATTATGGCCCCATAGCTGTGCCATATAGTGCTCTGCACCGTTCATTATGGCCCCATAGCTGTGCCATATAGTGCTCTGCACCGTTCATTATTGCCCCATAGCTGTGCCATATAGTGCTCTGCACCGTTCATTATTGTCCCATAGCTGTGCCATATAGTGCTCTGCACCGTTCATTATTGCCCCATAGCTGTGCCATATAGTGCTCTGCACCGTTCATTATTGCCTTATAGCTGTGCCATATAGTGCTCTGCACCGTTCATTATTGCCCCATAGCTGTGCCATATAGTGCTCTGCACCGTTCATTATTGTCCCATAGCTGTGCCATATAGTGCTCTGCACCGTTCATTATGGCCCCATAGCTGTGCCATATAGTGCTCTGCACCGTTCATTTTTGTCCCATAGCTCTGCCATATAGTGCTCTGCACCGTTCATTATTGCCCCATAGCTATGCCATATAGTGCTCTGCACCGTTCATTATTGCCCCATAGCTATGCCATATAGTGCTCTGCACCATTCATTTTTGTCCCATAGCTGTGCCATACAGTGCTCTGCACCGTTCATTCTTGCCCCATAGCTGTGCCATATAGTGCTCTGCACCGTTCATTATTGTCCTATAGCTGTGCCATATAGTGCCTGCACCGTTCATTATTGCCCCATAGCTGTGCCATATAGTGCTCTGCAGCATTCATTATTGCCCCATAGCTGTGCCATATAGTGCTCTGCACCGTTCATTATTGCCCCATAGCTGTGCCATATAGTGCCTGCACCGTTCATTATTGCCCCATAGCTGTGCCATATAGTGCTCTGCACCGTTCATTATTGCCCCATAGCTGTGCCATATAGTGCTCTGCACCGTTCATTATTGCCCCATTGATGTACCATAGAAAGCTGTGCCATATAGTGCTCTGCACCGTTCATTATGGCCCCATAGCTGTGCCATATAGTGCTCTGCACCGTTCATTATGGCCCAATAGCTGTGCCATATAGTGCTCTGCACCGTTCATTATTGCCCCATAGCTGTGCCATATATTGCTCTGCACCGTTCATTATTGTCCCATAGCTGTGCCATATAGTGCTCTGCACCGTTCATTATTGCCCCATAGCTGTGCCATATAGTGCTCTGCACCGTTCATTATTGCCTTATAGCTGTGCCATATAGTGCTCTGCACCGTTCATTATTGCCCCATAGCTGTGCCATATAGTGCTCTGCACCGTTCATTATTGTCCCATAGCTGTGCCATATAGTGCTCTGCACCGTTCATTATTGCCCCATAGCTGTGCCATATAGTGCTCTGCACCGTTCATTATTTCCCCATAGCTGTGCCATATAGTGCTCTGCACCGTTCATTATTGCCCCTTAGCTGTGCCATATAGTGCTCTGCACCGTTCATTATTGCCCCATAGCTGTGCCATATAGTGCTCTGCACCGTTCATTTTTGTCCCATAGCTGTGCCCCATATAGTGCTCTGCACCATTCATTATTGCCCCATAGCTGTGCCATATAGTGCTCTGCACCGTTCATTATTGTCCCATAGCTGTGCCATATAGTGCTCTGCACCGTTCATTATTGCCCCATAGCTGTGCCATATAGTGCTCTGCACCGTTCATTATTGCCCCATAGCTGTGCCATATAGTGCTCTACACCGTTCATTATTGCCCCTTAGCTGTGCCATATAGTGCTCTGCACCGTTCATTATTGCCCCATAGCTGTGCCATATAGTGCTCTGCACCGTTCATTATTGCCCCATTGCTGTGCCATACAGTGCTCTGCACCGTTCATTATTGCCCCATAGCTGTGCCATATAGTGCTCTGCACCGTTCATTATTGCCCCGTAGCTGTGCCATATAATGCTCTGCACCGTTCATTTTTGTCCCATAGCTGTGCCATATAGTGCTCTGCACCGTTCATTATTGCCCCATAGCTGTGCCATATAGTGCTCTGCACCGTTCATTTTTGTCCCATAGCTGTGCCATACAGTGCTCTGCACCGTTCATTCTTGCCCCATAGCTGTGCCATATAGTGCTCTGCACCGTTCATTATTGTCCCATAGCTGTGCCATATAGTGCCTGCACCGTTCATTATTGCCCCATAGCTGTGCCATATAGTGCTATGCAGCGTTCATTATTGCCCCATAGCTGTGCCATATAGTGCTCTGCACCGTTCATTATTGCCCCATAGCTGTGCCATATAGTGCCTGCACCGTTCATTATTGCCCCATAGCTGTGCCATATAGTGCTCTGCACCGTTCATTATTGCCCCATAGCTGTGCCATATAGTGCTCTGCACCGTTCATTATTGCCCCATTGATGTACCATAGAAAGCTGTGCCATATAGTGCCCTGCACCGTTCATTATGGCCCCATAGCTGTGCCATATAGTGCTCTGCACCGTTCATTATGGCCCCATAGCTGTGCCATATAGTGCTCTGCACCGTTCATTATTGCCCCATAGCTGTGCCATATAGTGCTCTGCACCGTTCATTATTGTCCCATAGCTGTGCCATATAGTGCTCTGCACCGTTCATTATTGCCCCATAGCTGTGCCATATAGTGCTCTGCACCGTTCATTATTGCCTTATAGCTGTGCCATATAGTGCTCTGCACCGTTCATTATTGCCCCATAGCTGTGCCATATAGTGCTCTGCACCGTTCATTATTGTCCCATAGCTGTGCCATATAGTGCTCTGCACCGTTCATTATGGCCCCATAGCTGTGCCATATAGTGCTCTGTACCGTTCATTTTTGTCCCATAGCTCTGCCATATAGTGCTCTGCACCGTTCATTATTGCCCCATAGCTATGCCATATAGTGCTCTGCACCGTTCATTATTGCCCCATAGCTATGCCATATAGTGCTCTGCACCATTCATTTTTGTCCCATAGCTGTGCCATACAGTGCTCTGCACCGTTCATTCTTGCCCCATAGCTGTGCCATATAGTGCTCTGCACCGTTCATTATTGTCCTATAGCTGTGCCATATAGTGCCTGCACCGTTCATTATTGCCCCATAGCTGTGCCATATAGTGCTCTGCAGCATTCATTATTGCCCCATAGCTGTGCCATATAGTGCTCTGCACAGTTCATTATTGCCCCATAGCTGTGCCATATAGTGCCTGCACCGTTCATTATTGCCCCATAGCTGTGCCATATAGTGCTCTGCACCGTTCATTATTGCCCCATAGCTGTGCCATATAGTGCTCTGCACCGTTCATTATTGCCCCATTGATGTACCATAGAAAGCTGTGCCATATAGTGCTCTGCACCGTTCATTATGGCCCTATAGCTGTGCCATATAGTGCTCTGCACCGTTCATTATGGCCCCATAGCTGTGCCATATAGTGCTCTGCACCGTTCATTATTGCCCCATAGCTGTGCCATATATTGCTCTGCACCGTTCATTATTGTCCCATAGCTGTGCCATATAGTGCTCTGCACCGTTCATTATTGCCCCATAGCTGTGCCATATAGTGCTCTGCACCGTTCATTATTGCCTTATAGCTGTGCCATATAGTGCTCTGCACCGTTCATTATTGCCCCATAGCTGTGCCATATAGTGCTCTGCACCGTTCATTATTGTCCCATAGCTGTGCCATATAGTGCTCTGCACCGTTCATTATGGCCCCATAGCTGTGCCATATAGTGCTCTGCACCATTCATTTTTGTCCCATAGCTCTGCCATATAGTGCTCTGCACCGTTCATTATGGCCCCATAGCTGTGCCATATAGTGCTCTGCACCATTCATTTTTGTCCCATAGCTCTGCCATATAGTGCTCTGCACCGTTCATTATTGCCCCATAGCTATGCCATATAGTGCTCTGCATCGTTCATTATTGCCCCATAGCTGTGCCATATAGTGCTCTGCACCGTTCATTATTGCCCCATAGCTGTGCCATATAGTGCTCTGCACCGTTTATTATTGCCCCATAGCTGTGCCATATAGTGCTCTGCACCGTTCATTATTGCCCCATAGCTGTGCCATATAGTGCTCTGCACCGTTCATTATTGCCCCATAGCTGTGCCATATAGTGCTCTGCACCATTCATTATTGCCCCATAGATGTGCCATATAGTGCTCTGCACCGTTCATTATTGCCCCATAGCTCTGCCATATAGTGCTCTGCACCATTCATTATTGCCCCATAGCTGTGCCATATAGTGCTCTGCACCGTTCATTATTGCCCCATTGATGTACCATAGAAAGCTCTGCCATTGCTGCTGCTGCTGCAGTAAAAAAAAAAAAAGCCATGCTCACCTCTCTTGCTTGCAGCTCCCAGTGTCCTGTCCCGCCGTCTCTCCGCACTGACTGATCAGGCAGAGGGCGGCGCGCACACTATATGCGTCATCGCGCCCTCTAACCTGCACAGTCAAAGCGGAGAGACGCCGGGAAGATGGAGTGGCGCCGGGAAGATGGCGCGACGCCCGGCGTGTGGAACGGGGATAGGTAAATATGACATACTTACCTGCTCCCGGCGTCCCGCTCCTTCTCCCGGACAGCTGGTCTTTGGTGCCGCAGCCTCTTTCTCTATCACCGTTACCGCTGATTAGAGAAATGAATATGCGGCTCCACCCCTATGGGAGTGGAGTCCATATTCATTTCTCTAATGAGTGGTCCCACGTGACCGCTGAAGAGGGGAAGAGCTGCAGCACCCGAAGACCGTGGGACGGCAGGGGGAGCGCCAAGACCGCCGGGACTAGGTAAGTAGCCCTCTCCCCCTCACCCGCCGACCCTGCCACCCACTGTGACTCGAGTATAAGCCGAGAGGGGCATTTTCAGCCCAAAAATTTGGGCTGAAAATCTCGGCTTATACTCGAGTATATACGGTAATTGTCTAAGGGGTACTTCCGTCTGTTGGTCTGTCTTTCTGTCTGTCTGTAACGGAAATCCTGCGTGCTGATTGGTCGCGGCCGGCAGACGAATTGGCCCCTCCCTACTCTCCTCCAGTCAGTGCCAGTGTGTTGCCTCATCCCAGACCAACTTTTTACTATTGATGCTGCCTATGCAGCATCAATAGTAAAAAAATATAATGTTAAAAATAATAAAAAAATTAAAATTGTGCTATTCTCACCTTCCGCTGTCCACCAATGCGCGCGATGCTGCCGCCAGCTTCCGTTCCCAGTGATTTAGACCGCTAAGTCATCTGGGTAATTTCGAAATGCATCACTGCGAACGGAAGCTGGCGGCAGCATCGTGCACATCGGGACTGCTTCGGTGGACGCCCGAGGGTGAGTATATAACTATTTTTTATTTTAATTTTTTTTTAACCGGGATATGATGCCCACACTGCTATACACTACGTGGGCTGTGTTATATACTGCATGGGCTGTGTTATATACTGCTTGGGCTGTGTTATATACTGCGTGGGCTGTGTTATATACTGCGTGGGCTGTGTTATATACTGCGTGGGCTGTGTTATATACTGCTTGGGCTGTGTTATATACTGCGTGGGCTGTGTTATATACTACGTGGGCTGTGTTAAATACTGCATGGGCTGTGTTATACACTACGTGGGCAGTGTTATATACTGCGTGGGCTGTGTTATATACTACGTGGCCTGTGTTATATACTGCATGGGCTGTGCTATATATTACGTGGGCTGTGCTATATATTACATGGGGTGTGTTATACTACGTGGCTGCTATATACTATGTGGCTGCTATATACTACGTGGCTGCTATATACTACGTGGCTATGCTATATACTACGTGACTGTGCTATATACTACGTGGCTGTGGTATATACAATGTTGCTGTCTGTGTTATATACTATGTGGCTGTGTTATATGCTATGTAGCTGTGCTATATACTACGTGGCTGTGCTATATACTGCGTGGCTGTGCTATATACTGCACTACTATACATATTCTGGAATACCCGATGCGTTAGAATCAGGCCACCATTTAGTATATATATAATTCAGTAAATTTTTTCCTGTGTCGCCATATTCCAAGACATGTCACAGTTTTATTTTTTGGTTGTTGGAGCTGTGTGACATCTTGCTTTGTGCGTGCTGAGCTAATGTTTTTTATTGATACCATTTTGGGGTACAAAAGACATTTTGATCACTTCTTGTTGCATATTTTTGCAGAGTTTCCCCCCAAAAAAATGCAAGTCTGGCGTTTTTGTTTTGTGTTAACATTTCATGACTGAGTTAATTAAATTTATATTTATTAATCTGTTACGGATATGATGATAGCAAATATTGTTTTTTTAGTGTATGATTTTTAATGGGGGGAAAAGGGGTGTGAAAAACTTTTACGTATTTTTTACTTAGATTTTTTTTCACTTTTTATACATTATTTTTTTTTAGTCCACTTAGGGAACTTGAATCTGTAATTCTCAAATGGCTTATACTATATACTGCAATGCCACAGTCTGCCATGGCGCACACTGGCACCTCCTCCAGGCCATGCACTGTAAATGCTGCAGAGATTGACAGCTGCATTTAGGAAGGGCTGGTTTTAGAGAAAGTGGGGCCCTGGGCAAAAGTTTAAAGTGGGGTCCCAAATGCTCACATATTGCAGCATCACACAGTAACATGTTGGTTGTATTTACAGGTGCAAAAATCAGGCCGTTAAACGAGCGCGATTGATGCTATTGAAGTCATTTGACGCTTGTTCCTGAGTTTCTTTACACCGGCTGAGGAAGAATGATGGGGACAGACAGTGCTCAATACAGTGTAATACAGGTCCCATACAGTATAATGCACTCCCCATGGTCCTTGATAGAGTATACTACAGCCCCCCATAGAGTATACTGCAGCCACCATCATAGCGTGTACTACAGCCACACACACATGCACTAATGCAGCCCCCCTTCACACACAGTATAATGCAGCCCCCCTCCATACACAGTATAGTGCTTCTCCCCACACAGTATAGTGTAGCTCCCCCAACACACAGTATAGTGCAGCTCCCTTCCACAAAGTATAGTGCAGCTCCTCAACACACTGTACAGTGCCCCTCCACACACAGTATAATGCAGTTCCCCCACACACAGTATAATGCAGCTCCCCTCCACACAGTATAATGCAGCTCCCCTTCACACGCAATATAGTGTAGATCCCACACACAGACAGTGTAGTCCAGCTGTCCCCAACATATAGTGTAGTGCAGCTCCCCCAACACGCTGTATAGTGCAGCTCCCCAACACGCAGTATAGTGCAGCTCCCCCAACACACAGTATAGTGCAGCTCCCCCAACACACTGTATAGCGCAGTTCCCCCCAAACACACAGTATAGGGCAGCTCCCACCAAACACACAGTGCAGTACACACACATACACACACACACACTACTCACCCCTCCTACTTGTTCCCATGCTGCTGCAGGCTCTGCTCCGGTCCCATTGGCTCCACTGCTGGCACAGCGTGGTGCAAGATGAAGGGGAGTTGCAAGCAGAAGGGGAGTGATGGGAGAGGGAGCGTTAGCTGACGCTCTCTCCTCCATCACTGTTCTCAACTTTATTGGCATCTATGATGCTGATAAGTTGAATGAGCGATGGGGGGCGGCCCCGGGCCCCTCTTATGGGCTCCATAGTGACCACTGGATGGGGCCTCTGGAGGAGCAGGGGCCCTAGGCAGCTGCCAGGTCTGCCTGCCCCTAACGCCAGCCCTGAAAACAGTCATAATCTGTATAATCTTGGCTCAGCTTCTAAGCCACCTTCAAAAAACAAGAATCTGACAATGAACGTACTAGTATGTCATATTGGGGAAGGGGTTAAGTAGTTTAACCATTTAAATTTATCAGTACTCAAAGTGGCCTGTTTTTGCTCTGATTTTAATCCTGCTGCTGCTCTGATTGTTTTTTGTTGTTTTTTTATCTACCGTATGGTTGTAGAGAAACGTGCATTTTTATTTCATGCATTTTTATGATATTTTCTAAAGGGTGTGGCTCACAAGATCTTTTTGGGCTTGTCCTTGGGCTACTCTGCATTATTAGCTTATGAGCCTTGCCCCCTTGTAAAAGTCATAAAAATTAACACTAAATTAGAACCCCCATATCTCTGGACCATATGATGGATTAAAAAAAAACAAGAACTTAAAAAAAAAACAGAACAGTCATGGAAGCAGCAGCAATGAAGTAACAGCAAACTGAACACTTTTGGCCATGTTCCAATTCCTATTCACGCCTGTGACGTCACAGGAGGCCAGGGTAGCTATCACTCCCCACAGCATCTATTGGCCTTCCTGGAATAGAACATCACATGGGGCAACGCTGCAGTTACTTACTAGTCTCTAGCATCACCACCCTCTGAAGACTTCCTGTATCCTTGGTGATGGACGCTGTTGCAGATATAAGGGAATCACAGATTTTCTGCTTCTATCAACCCAACTGCCGTAGCTTCTAACTGTGACAGACTTCATCAAGGAACCGAGATGGGAGCAGTGAGTTACACCCGCACCACACCCTGATGATGACTCATTTGAGGGCAGTGCTAGAAACTGTGGGCGGTGCTGGTGTCACTTATTGCTTATATGTCTGCTCTCCGGCAAAGCTTTCTTTCAGAGAAACTACAGCGGCGGCAATAAAAGCAGAGTGCCAGTGTTCATCCCCAGGAATCTTGTTGAGTCCCATGAATGGGAACAGCTTGTTGGGTGTTTTCTATGATACGCATTTAATTCTGCTGTTGCTAGGGAGAAGCTCTGCCCTTTGAAGTTTGTCCCTTTTTCTCCCGTCCCTGGGATGACGACCTCGGTTAAACGGTGTTCAATTCCACAAGTGAAGACAACAACTTGGCACCCACAAGAGAAGATAAAGTATTCATAAGGGTTATGGACAAGGAATTCACTCAAAAGACTCCAACAACTGGGTCACTCCGTTACACTTTTGTTCTCCAAGATCAAGGTTGCCAAACAATCTGCAGCAGGCAACAGCAAGGTTCTCTTCTCTAAAGCGCACTTTAAAAAAAGAAGGCCAGAGATGGAAAGACATTTTATCGGTTTCATGCAAAACATCTTTGACAGAGATCATGCAGAACCCATACCACCACTGAAGAAAGGAGAAGAATGCTGGTACCTTCCGTCCTTCGGGGTCTACCACCCTCGGAAACCTAACCAGATGAGGGTGGTACTTGACTCCAGTGCTCAGCATGATGGCGTCTCCCTCAACAGCTTGCTTCTTACTGGACCCAACATGAACAACAGCCTCACAGGAGTGTTGATTTGCTTCAGGCAGGAACCCGTGCCGATAATGGCTGACATCCAGCAGATGTTTCATTGCTTCATCGTGAGGGAAGACAGTAGAAACTATTACTTTAGCAAAACAAAAGTCCAAACGTAACGTTCTAGACGCCTCTGACCAATATTAATACACAAAACAGCAAAGCCAGCCACTAAATTCTAAAACTTAACATTTAATATGTATACTTCTAAAACAATATCTTATGTTTAAAATTATAATTAGGTGCTCATGCGTACCAGTGCACTAGACAAAAAATAGTTTGATCTCACCAAACGCCATTTCTCTCCTTCTTATAGATTTCTGTGCTTTTTCAGAGCACGGCGTAGGGGAGAGACAAGTAAACCTTTTCCCCTCAAGGGGGAGACGAAGGGGAGGGGGTGGGGGTTGGAACCTATCTCCCCTGTCGTGCCCCGTGTATAAGTCTCCCGCCCCCTGACAAGGGCAGTTCCCAAGTTTGAGCCTGTTTAAATGAAGCCCATTGGAAAATATAGCCACCCTGGATAATGTATTGTCTTATACTTCCTTTTTTCTTCCCATATTGTTTTAGAAGTATACATATTAAATGTTAAGACAGTAGAAACTATCTCAGATTCCTATGGCACAAGGGCAATGACATTCACAACGAGGTCATGGACAACCAGCAGAAGGTACACATCTTTGGCAACAGCCCCTCACCTGCTGTAGGGATCTACAGACTGAGATGGGCAGCCCAGGAAGGTGAAAGAGAATATGGATGCGATTTTCGTCAGTTTGTATAGAAGAACTTCTATGTGGACGACGGGTTCAAATCTTTACCCTCGAGTGAAGAGGCTATAGATCTGCTCTCCAGGACTCAGATGTAATCTTGTGGAGCCTGAGATTTGATGACGAGAGCATTTCCTAACAGTCAAGAGGTAATGGAAGCGATTCCATCCGAAGACTATGCCATGAGCTTAAGAGACCTTGTTCCGACGTCCCTCCCACACAACACAGCCTCGGTCTGCTATGGGATATTAAACAGGATGCATTTACTTTTCAAGTGTCACCCTGTGACAAATCATTCACCAAACAAGGAGTCCTATCTGTCATAAACAGCATCTACGATCCTCTTGGGTTTGTCGCACCCATCACTATTCAAGGCACGATTCTGCGAAGACAGTTCACTGCCGAAAATACCGATTGGGATGATCTGCTACCGTCTCAAAAACAACAATGATGCGAGGCCTGGAAGAAGTCACTGAAGGTCCTAGAACAACTCCAAGTCCCACATTGTTATTCTGTAAAATCTTCAGTTGCCGCCAGAAGAGAAGTCCACATTTTCTCCGACGCTTCTACAGAAGCCATAGCCACAGTAGCTTACCTGAAGACCTTGGGATCGCACAATGAAGTACACTAACCCCTAAACCTGCACACTCAGTACCAAGGCTTGAACTTTGTGCTGCAGTATTGGCTGTAGAAATCTCTGAAGTAGTGAGAGATGAAATGGACATGACAATCGATTCCTTTACATTGTACACAGATAGTAGAGAGGTACTCGAATATATATATAACTAAACAAAATAATTCTACTGTACATCTACGTGAGTAATAGTGTGAAGTGCATCAGACATTTTGCTATTCCTGAGCAGTGGCATCACATCCCCTCTGATCTAAACCCAGCTGACCAAGGAACGAGACTCACAGCTGCATCCAAGCTCGGTGACAACATGTGGCTGACACTTCCAAGTATGTTATACGAGGATACCTACGATAACTATGTCAGCAATGCATATGAGCTGGTGGATCCAGAATCTGACAAAGAAATTAGACCAACTATCTCCACACTCTATACATCAATGACATCAAGGCTGAAGTTGAAACCTCATCATTTTGAACACTTCTCAAGTTGGCCATCCGTTGTACGAGCTGTGGCTCGTCTTACATCACTCATTACTTTACCAATGACAAGTCTTCAGGGTGCTGTGGGTGGCACATGTGCAAGGCTCATCCTACCGTCAATGACAAGTGAGTCGCCCGCCAGAGCCTAGGGGTACTTGGTACCGGGTCCGGTACTTAAGGGGATGTGTCACGGTGGCGGCGACCCGGTCCGTGGCCCTGGGCACCCATGTAAAAGGGAATTGAATAAAGTTTTTGTTCGTGACACCATCTGTGGTGTTCGGTCAGTGGGGACCAACGCTGTTTAAAGGGGTCCTCTGGGGTGATGTTATGGCAGCTAAGATGGTATAACTTCCCACAGGTGAAGTTGGGTTCCCAGGGCTCCCGGTGTCTAGATGGTGAATGGTGCGGTAAGAAACGGAGGATACAGGTTTGCAGTCTCTTTAGCTGGTTTACTTAAGACTTCAGGCAGCCACAGTCCAGAACACCAGATCACGGGTACGGGCAGGGTCCAGCCAGCTTGGAAGCGAGTTCAGAGTCCCCTTTACCAGGTGGAGTTAAAAGCCTTCCTACTAGCGCTGTGGTGTAGTCCCTTGTTGCCTGTGGCTTCTGTCAAGGTAATCACTGTTCTCTCTGTCCTCCATAAAGGTGGGACACCAACCCGTATGACAGGTGGCTCAAGCCTTTTTACAGGGTCTCTATCATGACCTGGGCTCTATGGGCCGCTGTGTCTCCTGGGTATTAGGGCGGACAGGTTACGTGTAGTCCAGATATCCTTCCGGTTTCTGCTACGCCTCCTTCAGTCCGACACAACCTCGGTCTTCTGGCTACCAGAATCTGTGCTCTGTAAGGAGGTAGCCCAGTTGCAGCTATTCTCCCCAGTTGTCACTCTCCTGTGCTCTCCTGCACGTGCTCTACAATGTGCTCTTCCTTCTATGTTCTCTCTGTCCAGGAGCTGCAGCACCCTCTTGGCTGTACGGCCCCTTACACTGCTGGCTGCCTGAGACTGCTCCAGTCTTCTGTCTGGCACTCACTGACTGACTTTCCCTCCAGACCAGAATATTTATATAGGGGAGCCACCCACAAGCTGGATCAGATCTCCCCCTTCTGGCCTGGAGTGTGAACATGATGTATGCTTGTGGTTACCTGATAAAGATCATCCTTCGCTTCCAAGCGTGACATCACTCTCCCCGTGAGGAAAGCAATGCCACTGTGACAACCAGGACCCTGGTGTCATGGTCAGCTGCAGCCGTTGATGTGACCCAGCCCATAGATTCCCCCATGCCAACCGACCTCGACGGACGCAATACGAACCCTTTATACCGCAGAAGGGGACCAGGGCCTACCCGAACTAGGGGAGGGCAGAGACCAGGGTTCTGTGGCAGCAGAGCATGTGAACATTGAAAGAGACACGTAGGACTTGATTACACCGCACAACTTCAGGTATAGAGAAAGTAAAGTTTACTAAACTAAAGTCACATAGTACATAAACCAAACTTGAGTATGCCAGGCTCCTAATTCCACACCTCATAGAAGGGTACCACCTAGTGGACTCCAAGGCACCAACGGATCACCGAGGCACAAATAGGAGGGACATCAGGACGCAGGCAAGACATCAGGACACAGACAGGACGTCAGGACATCAGGGTACATGAGGTCATCTGGGTACATGAGGTCATCAGGACATCAGGGTACATCAGTTCATCAGGACATCAGGGTACACAAGGTCATCAGGATGCAGGCAGGACATCAGGGTACAGACAGGACATCAGGACATCTGGACATATGGTCACCAGCAGACATCAGACACGAGTCGTTCGGTTGCGACATGACCTACAGGCACCACCACAGTCATCAGGCTCCAAACTCCAGACAGCTGTCATCAGATTCCAGACTGCAGTCGTCAGGCTCTGGGCATCGAACCTAGGAAGAAAATCTAGCGGGATGGTGCTAGAACCGCAGGATTGCTGGGCCTGCCAGGAGCTAGCACCGCATGGTTATCAGAGCACAGAGTAGCAGATGCTCAGCAGTAACACCGATTTCAAGAGACTAAAAGTCACTGGGTGCAAAGCTCCAGATGCAGAGGGATTCCAGGAACATAACACAGCAGACAGTTCAGACAGGGTCAGGTACAGGACAGGTACAGGATCCAGGATTCAGGCCTGAATATACCGCCTCCAGGACATGCGCCAGAACAGGACATAAAAGGAATCAAGACAAGGTCTTTGGTACCAAAACATAGACAGGAGAGGTGCAGGAACACAAAACATACATAGAAAAGTTCAGGAGCTTTGTGAGTAGCTCAGGCCCCGCCCACAGGTCAGGGGACCTTTATATAGGAGCTGCCCCTCAGCAATTTGCTGGGGACAGCATTTCAAGTACACACACTAACCCTGATAAAAGCAGGGGAGGTGTGACCGTGCACGCCCTTAGTACAAACAGAAACCATTACAGCACAATCAGTGCAGGAACTGAGGCTAAGGGCATTTGGCAGTGACTGCATGCCCAGACACACGTGGAAAGTCATGCACCAGCTGCAAATGACCTCACAAGCCACGGACAGCTTCCACAGCGGCAACTGGGGACTGCACATGCGGAAGGTAATGCAGCAGGGCAAAGACCTAACCACCCATGTATGGCTACGCAGCAGAGCAGGGAACTGAGAAGGCTCCATACAGGTAACAGCCAACAGTTTCTCAGCTCAATTAGGGGGAAAAGAGCAAGGGGTTAAAGCAAAGACATGCAATGTCACACCGAAAACCAAATACAGACAGAATGGCATGACACCTGGGGTGTCACACTCCCCCCCATTAAATCCAGTACTCCCGGACTGGGAAAAGAAGAACAACGGGTTATTAAAGACATACATAAACCTTTTTGAATGCTTGGAAACAGGTTAAACAATTTTAAACTATGGCTTCCCTTTATAAGAGGTAATTAATACTTTAAACGTTGCAGGAACATATGTGCAAAATATAAATAACTTTTTCCAAAAATAGAAAACTTTCCTATAACATACTATGAAACGGCTATTACCGTTTACGGTTATACTATCTTTAAGACTTCCTTTAATAAAAGTGCAAAAATTCAGCTTTATTTTCACTTTACCAACTCTCACTCTAATTCTCAACACTATCTGCATATTTTACCTATCGAACATATAATATATCAGAATACTCTCACTTCTTCTAACCAGACTAAACATCATCACTATCTTAAAGTGCAACACATTTAATATTCTCTTAGTACGTTTAAAGGTGCAAACAATTTTTAAGTAATTCAATATTATAACAGCAGCAACGATGCAGGGGACCCGTCATAAACCCCCAATGTACGGTTGGGAGGGCTACAAGGCATAGCATCCTAACCTGGTCTTCAGCCTCACCAAATGAGTTTTTCTTCAGGTCTCTGTAAAACAAATCAACTTTCAAGGCAACATTAGCAACAGTTTCTTTAAAGATTCTTTGTAAAACCAGTAAAAAGCACCTAAGTAGGTGCCAACTACATACAATGGAGAGTTTGTGGACCATTCACTGTCCATGGCCTCAGTGTCTTTAAACAAATAAATGAACTGTTAACGGAAACCTGGCCAGGTTAAACAAACTTTGAAACTCTTAAACACACAGTCATGTTCTTCTTTTTTATTTACTTTCGCTGTTTTCAGGGTAGCACTTGGCGTTGACCACTTCCTGGCCTGGGGAGTTCATGAGCTAAGGTAACTCCTGGTAACACACTATAAGGTCATGGCTTTTGCGTTCGCGGATGGTCAGGTCCTGTCTGGCGATAGGGGTCTGTGTGGCCTGTGTGCGCATGGTAACTGGTGCTGTAGCCACTGCAGTTTCAACAGTTTGTTATCGTGCAAATGGTGGTTTTGGTGAGGGCTTTAGAAGCTGGTGTTACAGTTGAAGTGGCAGCTGAAACCACTGGCACTAACTGGCACTGGTGCTGCTGGTGTTTTGGGCCTGGTAACTTTTAAATCAGGAGCAGAGTCTTTGTACTTCCTGACGTTCAAGGCGTACCATCCCTTGTCACCCATGTGCCGGGTGTAGATTACTCTGTCCACTGGATACAAGTCCCTTTCTGGGTGTCCTTCCATGAGGTGAGATTCTACATCTCATCTATTAACAAACACCTCCAAGTCTTGCTCCTTGATGAATCCCCAGCCCCTGTTTCATCTGAAAGCCATTACAGTGCCCTGCCTCAGCGGGGCCTGGTTTGCTTGTTTGTCTCTGCGTGTCTGGGCTTTAGCATACAGATCTCTCTCATAAAACACTTTACGCCTGGCCTGGCGGTCTTTATCCTTCTCTTCCCACTTATTGGCAAGCTGCTGCTGATATTCCTCCCAGCTGAGGATTTCCATCACTTCTCCTTCCTTTCTTTCTACCCAGGGGAACCCAATTAGATCTGTTCTGGGATTCACCCAGCGGTACTCTGTCCTCTCAGCATACACCTTTTGTGGCATACAAGCAGGTGGAATCGGGGTTTCCAGGCGGCCTTCCATACCCGAGGCCTGGTCCCATTCCCCAAGGATCTGAATCTGGCTGGATTCACAGTGTGGCGGTGCAGCTAACAGGCCCACCAGGAGCTCCTCAGCTACCGGGGTAAGGTCGGCCTTCTTACGTTCTGCCGCGGTGTCTCTGGTTCTGGTCTCCTCCGCTGGAATCAGGGGCCACCAGATAGGACGCTGCTCCTGCAGCTTTACTCTCAGAGCCGCTTTCCACTTCGTCATTGTGCTCAGCTGCATCCGCAGGAGTTGCTCGCTGAGCTCCTCCACTTCTGCTTTCAGGAACTTTGGGACCTCTCACTGTGGCTTCCATCCTGGTTGATGGGGGACTCATCGGCTACCGCCCCACGCTCCGGGTCTTGGCCACTCGCCATGTTGTCCTCCAGGTTCCTTCCTGTTTCTCTGTCCAGTTCCCGCTCTCTCCTTCGGGGGCGGAGCTTCTTCTTCTTTTTCCCACCATTTAGGATCAGGAGGCGGATCTCAGTTGCTGACTGGCATGTCCTTAGGATGCAGAAGTTTTTAGAATGGGCGGCCATAACTTTTCACGCTGCACAGCCAGTCCCCACCCACAATGGCACACTTTTCTTTCTCTTGCGCTCCTCGTGGCACTATAATGGCAGCAATTAGCAATTCAATAGTCTTGCAACAAATCACAGTCTCTCTAAGGTGCACAAGACCCACTTCACTGGGTCGGTTCATTCTGTTCGTGATGCCAAGTTGAGTCGCCCGCCAGGACCTAGGAGTACTCAGTACTGGGTCCGGTACTTAAGGTGAAGTTGGGTCCCCAGGGCTCTTGGTATGTAGATGAAGATGGTGAATGGTGCGGTAAGAAATGGAGGACACAGGTTTGCAGTCTCTTTACCGGGTTTACTGAAGATTTCAGGCAGCCACAGTCAAGGACACCAGATCACAGGTACAGGCAGGGTAGGAAGCAAGCTCAGAGTCCCCTTTACCAGGTGGAGTTAAAAGCCTTCCTACTAACGCTGTGGTGTAGTCCCTTGCTGCCTGTGGCTGCATGTGGCTTCTGTCAAGGTCCTCACTGTTCTCTCTATCCTCCATAAAGGTGGAACATCAACCTGTATGACAGGTGGCTTGAGCCTTTTTAGAGGGTCTCTATCACAACCTGGCTCTATGCGCCACTGTTTTTCCTGGGTATTAGGGGGGACAGGAGTCTGACACAACCTCG
Organism: Ranitomeya imitator; assembly: GCF_032444005.1. Classification (NCBI taxonomy): domain Eukaryota; kingdom Metazoa; phylum Chordata; class Amphibia; order Anura; family Dendrobatidae; genus Ranitomeya; species Ranitomeya imitator. Next base: position 669,914,733 of record NC_091282.1, read on the forward strand.
GTCTTCTGGCTACCGGAATCTGTGCTCTCTAGGGAGGTAGCCCAGTCGCAGCTATTTTTCCCAGTTGTCACTCTCCTGTGCTACGCTCTCCTGCACATTCTCTACAATGAGTTCTTCCTTCTATGTTCTCTCTGTCCAGGAGCTGCAGCATCCTCTTGGCTGCATGGCCTCTCAAACTGCTTTTTGTCTCTGACTGCTCCAATCTGCTGTCTGACACTCACTGACTGACTTTCCCTCTAGACCAGAATATTTATATAGAGAAGCCACCCACAAGCTGGATCAGAGCTCCCCCTTCTGGCCTGGATTGTGAACATGTTGTATGCTTGCGGTTACCTGATAAAGAAGATCATCCTTAGCTTCCATGCGTGACATTACTATCCCTGTGAGGAAAGCAATGCCACTGTGACAACCAAGACCCTGGGGTGTCACACATGGATCAAGCTACACAAGTTATCATCAGGTGCGTACAACAAGAAGTATATCACCATGAAATTGACAGTATTACGAAAGGTGTCAATCTCTCCAAAAACAGTACGCTCCTTGACCTGAACCCAGTGATCGATCACAGCAAGTTGTTGAGAGTAGGCGATCGCATAGGGAAATCTGAACTGCACCATAAGGAAAAGAACCCTATTATCATCCCAGGTCGGCACTGCGTGGTTACTCTGCTAGTCCAGCACTATCACGAACAAGTACAACATCAATGCAGACAGCTTACCAAAGGTGGCATCAGGTCCGCTGGTTTATGGATCATCAGAATGAAGAGATGTGTCTCCTCCATGTGCCAATGGTTAAGAGGAAGGTGAGTCAAAAGACGTGAGCACAGCTACTAGGGTGCACGAGTCGGTTCGCAAACCATATGCATATAGATATAAAGAACCCAGCACTCAACTTGAATTAAACTTGAGGTTTTTTATTCCGTAGTACGAAAAAACATTTCGGCCTAGTGTGGCCTTCGTCAGTTACGTACTGAAGGATGACTGAGAATAACCTCAGTATGTGTGATAGATCCTTGGGTTATCACTTAATGGTGGTTCTCAGCTCACAGCTGCGCTATATCTATTTAAGCGGACCACCATTGAGTGATAACCCAAGGATCTATCACACATACTGAGGTTATTCTCAGTCATCCTTCAGTACGTAACTGACGAAGGCCACACTAGGCCGAAACGTTTTTTCGTACTACGGAATAAAAAACCTCAAGTTTAATTCAAGTTGAGTGCCGGGTTCTTTATATCCAATGGTTAAGAGGAAGACATCAGTTCCAGCAGAAGGCGAATATTCCAACAGATCGTCTAAGTACAGATCAGCCATTCTCTTATGTCGGAGTAGATGTCTTCGGTCCTTGGTCGGGCATTACTAGAAAAACTCATGATGGAGGTGCAAACAGTAAGCGATGGGCTGTTCTATTTACCTGTCTCAGTATCCGTGCAGTTCATATTAAGGTGATCGAAGCCATGGACTCTTCTTGCTTCATCAATGCCCTAAGAAGATTCTTTTCCATCCGTGGGCCTGCTAAACAACTCCAGTCTGACTGTTGAGCTAACTTTGTAGGGTCTTGCAAGGAATTCCAGTTAGACATCTTCTTGACCAATAACTGTTGCACCTGGGTGTACAATCCTCCACACTCATCACATGAAGTGCTGGACACATTCTTCGCAGAGGTGTCAGCTATAATAAATGCCAGACCTTTGGTTCTGGTATCATCCGACCCCGCTGTTCCAATGATTCTCACTCCAGCTACACTCCATACGCAGAAGATCTGAGCTTTTCCAGTCCCTCCCGGAGACTTTGATCACAAAGACATTTTCAGATGTCAATGAAAGCAGGTAAAACATCTGTATAATGTATTCTGGCACAGGGGGAAGACTGAATATCTGCATCTGCTTCAAAACTGACAAAAATAGCAGGAGCCAACTCCTAACCTACAAGAAGGAGATCTTGTCCTTTTAAAAAATAAAGAGGCTTATCGTAACCACTGGCCGATGGGTCTTATGACCAAGGTTGTGCCCAGTGATGATGAAAAGACTTGGAAGGTAGAAGTCAAGGTGACAAAGGGGGGTTCATCTCGAATTTTTTTTCGCCCAGTCACTGAACTTGTGCTACTTCTATCAAAGGAGGATGTCGCATGAACTGAACACTGTTGCTGGACTCTGTCACGGAGGGGAGCATACTTCCTCATACCCAGCCATGTTAGGACATAAAACACTGTGCGTGTAACCGGACTTGAACACTTCCCCATGGATTAAACGTTACCATTGGATTGTTGGGTTGGTGGAGGAGTTGGTTTGTTGCGGCTTCCTCAACCCGAAGATGTTTTTTTTCTATCGAACTCATATTCATTTTTTATTTTTTTTTTCAAGGACTACGCGTCATTGTTCAAATATGGACTTGAATTGTTTTGTTATTGTTGCATATTGTTTTCTTCTCTTTCCTCATTTCAGGTTCCATGTTGACGTTGGACAGCAACGACTCGTCACGTCATATGGAGACATTGTGAAATCTGAAGATTTCAGACGGGAAGTGTTGTGTCCCATAAATGGAACAGCTTTTTTTGTGTTTTCTATGATATGCATTTCATTCTGCTGTTGCTAGGGAGAAGCTCTGCCCTTTGAAGTTTGTCCCTTTTTCTCCCCTGTAGTTGATGATGTTTAGCCTTTGCTCCTCCCTTCTTCCTCATTGTAAGCTTGCAGTAGCGATCTTTGGATATTCTAAACCAAAAAAGCGGAACAGCACAATCTCTACTGTTGGGTGCACAGGCCTTCACAGCAATCAATTCACTATGCCAAAAAATCCAATAAAGATAGAAAAAGAAGGCAGCACTCCACTATTTAGGTGAAAAAATGTGGTTTAATTCAGACCCACATGGCAGACGATATTTTGGCTCCTGTCGAGCCTTTCTCAAGCATCTTTGGATATACACGTGTACTTCTCTGTTTGGAGTTACTCTTTCCACCTGCTGCATTGTACTTACTGTATATACTCGAGTATAAGCCGAGATTTTCAGCCCAAATTTTTGGGCTGAAAGTGCCCCTTTCGGCTTATACTCGAGTCAAGGTGGGCGGCAGGGTTGGCGGGTGAGGGGGTGAGGGCGCTGAGGCATACTTACCTGCTTCCAGCGATCCTGGCGCTCCCCCTGCCGTCCCACGGTCTTCTGTGCTGCAGCTCTTCCCCTCTTCAGCGGTCACGTGGGACCGCTCATTAGAGAAATGAATAGGCGGCTCCACCTCCCATAGGGGTGGAGCCGCCTATTCATTTCTCTAATCAGCGGTGCCGGTGACCGCTGATAGAGGAAGAAGCTGCGGCACCAAAGACAGCTGTCCGGGGGAAGGAGCCGGACGCCGGGACCAGGTAAGTATGTCATATTTACCTGTCCCCGTTCCAGCCGCCGGGCGCCGCTCCATCTTCCCGGCACCGCTCCATCTTCCCGGCGTCGCTCCGCTCTGACTGTTCAGGTCAGAGGGCGCGATGACGCATATAGTGTGCGCGGCGCCCTCTGCCTGATCAGTCAGTGCGCAGAGACGCCGGGACCGGACGCTGGGAGCTGCAAGCAAGAGAGGTGAGTATGGCTTTTTTTTTTATTGCAGCGGCAACAGCGGCACAGATTTATGTGGAGCATCTATGGGGCAGTATGAACGGTGCAGAGCACTATATGGCACAGCTATGGGGCAGTATGAACGGTGCAGAGCACTATATGGCACAGCTATGGGGCAGTATGAACGGTGCAGAGCACTATATGGCACAGCTATGGGGCAGTATGAACGGTGCAGAGCACTATATGGCAGAGCTATGGGGAAATATGAACGGTGCAGAGCACTATATGGCACAGCTATGGGGCAGTATGAACGGTGCAGAGCACTATATGGCACAGCTATGGGGCAGTATGAACGGTGCAGAGCACTATATGGCACAGCTATGGGGCAGTATGAACGGTGCAGAGCACTATATGGCACAGCTATGGGGCAGTATGAACAGTGCAGAGCACTATATGGCACAGCTATGGGGCAATATGAACGATGCAGAGCACTATATGGCACAGCTATGGGGCAATATGAACGGTGCAGAGCACTATATGGCACAGCTATGGGGCAGTATGAACGGTGCAGAGCACTATATTGCACAGCTATGGGGCAGTATGAACGGTGCAGAGCACTATATGGCACAGCTATGGGGCAGTATGAACAGTGCAGAGCACTATATGGCACAGCTATGGGGCAGTATGAATGGTGCAGAGCACTATATGCCACAGCTATGGGAGTAGTGTAGCATCCATATGTTTCGTCAAACTCAATCTGACAGGTGCCCCGCCCCTATCAAAGTGTATCAAAGTGTGTAACCCCTCCCCTCCTCCTGTCAGCCAGCTGTCCCTGAGGCTGGCTGATTTCCCCTTTTGATATCGTTTGATATACTTTAATTTGTTGTAGTTTTGATATTATTCCTCGTATTTTGTTTTTATACGTAGTCCGAGTTTGATTCTGTAAGCTGTGTTTTGAGAACTTATATAACACATGTTTATAATTATAGCCTAGTCGTGTATTTATTTTACACGTGGTTTATAACACCTTTCTCATTTGTTTTATATTAGATTTTATACGTAGCCCGAGTTTGATTCTGCAAGCTGTGTTTTATTCAGTGTATTCATATAGTGGAGAACTTAAAGCTGTCTATTTGTTTTTGTAAATGGTGAACACTAACTAAATGGTGAACATTACCTAAATGTTTAGGTTAACTGCGGTTCAGAGGTTTATAACACCTAGGTCAATTGTTGTTGTATTTGCGTACCCAATAAATGTTTATTTTCACAAGCAGAAGAGGCAGCTTTTCTGTTTGTACATGTATTGTACCTGAAGGTTATTGCGGGTCATGTGCCCAGGCATTGGTTTTTATAACGCCGAATGTTTGATATTTGCTTTCTCTTTTTTGTGTCCTGAAGATGGCATCTGAGAAGTTATTTAGATGTTATCTGTGGGGCATTGTAAGCTGTGTTTATTCACAGTGTAGCAGATTTTCTCCTTGTGGCTGCCTTATATACACAAAGTTGCCTTATATACACAATATATATATATATATACATATATATATATATATATATATAATATGCCACAATGTTACAACACAAGCAAGTAAGAAGCGGTATTTTATACGAATATAAATTTTATTTCTCACAATAAAACAACAGCTCAAATTTTAAGTTAGCTAACAGCATGATGCTGACAAATGCATCTTTGCAGTATCTGATAATGACACGATGAACATTAATTCTGCATTATTTTATCACATGATGAAAATAGCCATTTTATATTGAATTACTGCAGATCGCCGGCATGACTGAGTGTAATATTGCACTCAATACTGTGCAAAGGGTCTGAATACTTATGTCCGTGTGATATTTCAGTTTTTCTTTTTAATAAATTCGCAAAAAAATCTACATTTCTGTTTTGTTCAGGCATGATGGCGTGCAGAGTGTACATTAATATATATATCTCAGAATGCAACTGAATAGTAATGCTAATTAGTCCATATAAATAGAAAATTATGCAGAAACCCAAAGTTTTGATAAGTGTATGAAAATACACCAATATTAACTATTTTCGCCCGCATTTTATATAAAATCTGCATAAAAAAATCTTCTTGGCTGCACCAAAACACGTAAGAAACAAATGTACAACTTTTAGCGCTGCCGCATCCGCAGATATTATTCCAGCGTTCTTTAATTCTACATTATTTTATCACACATTAATTTCACAACTTTTATATGATATTTATAACACATTCTCATTTATAAGGGATTTATAACACAATATTGTAAAATCATTTATTGGTTCGCGGCCTTACTAATATCCTTTGAAAATAAATTCAGCATTATTATTCCATGCTGTGACATTTTTATTCTGCAGCAACCTGTTTAGTAAAAATTCACCATTCTTTTTATATCTTTGGTTTATATTATATTAGCTTTTTGTCATAGGTCAGGGATTTTTTGCACTTTATTAATATGCGGTTATTAGTCATTTAGGACTTATGTTATCATGTTTTTGCACTTTATTAATATGCTGACCACATAGGTCAGGGATTTTTGCACTTTATTAATATGCTGTACACATATAGTATTTTTGATATCTCAAAAGGGTGTGACACATTCACATATATTATTCCAGCTTTCTTTAATTCTACATTATTTTAGCACATATTAATTTTACAGGGGCCTGTGCTGTCTATAATTTGACTCCTTTTTATTCAAAGACATCTAACATATACAGACTTTTAATGTTTTTGTGTAAAATCGCGGGCAGACAGGCACGAACACACACACACACACAGAACACAGAACCCACACACAACAAACACACAGAACCCACACACACAACACATACAACACACACAAGAAATAGACATTTAGGACTTATTTATGATTAATATGCGATTATTAGTCATTTAGGACTTATGTTATCATGTTTTTGCACTTTATTAATATGCTGACCACATAGGTCAGGCACGAACACACACACACAACACAGAACTCACACACAACAAACACACATAACATACAAAACACACACACAACACATACAACACACACGACAAACATACACACACACACAACATACAGAACACATACAACACATGCGACACACACACACAAACAACACACACACAACAAATACACATGATTTTTTGCACTTTATTAATATGCGGGCCACATAGGTCAGTGATTTTTGCACTTCATAGGTCAGGGATTTTTTTGCACTTTATTAATATGCGGTTATTAGTCATTTAGGACTTATGTTATCATGTTTTTGCACTTTATTAATATGCTGACCACATAGGTCAGGGATTTTTTGCACTTTATTAATATGCGGTTATTAGTCATTTAGGACTTATGTTATCATGTTTTTGCACTTTATTAATATTGCTGACCACATAGGTCAGGGATTTTTGCACTTTATTAATATGCGGTCCACATAGGTCAGTGATTTTTCCACTTTATTAATATGCTGTACACATATAGTATTTTTGATATCTCAAAAGGGTGTGACACATTCCCATATATTATTCCAGCTTTCTTTAATTCTACATTATTTTAGCACATATTAATTTTACAGGGGCCTGTGCTGTCTATAATTTGACTCCTTTTTATTCAAAGACATCTAACATATACAGACTTTTAATGTTTTTGTGTAAAATCGCGGGCAGACAGGCACGAACACACACACACACACACACACACAACACAGAACCCACACACAACAAACACACAGAACCCACACACACATAACACATACAACACACACAAGAAATAGACATTTAGGACTTATTTATGATTAATATGCGATTATTAGTCATTTAGGACTTATGTTATCATGTTTTTGCACTTTATTAATATGCGGTTATTAGTCATTTAGGACTTATGTTATCATGTTTTTGCACTTTATTAGCATAATCAATTACTTATCACGGCCACTAGATGGCATAATATCATATTAATTATACATTGGGGTATACTTTTGAAAACTTACAAATTCATTGGAAATTTTTAAACCATTATTGCTTAGGCAAATACAGAATATAAAAAGTAAAAACATTAAATAGTACAAAAATGTTTTATTATCAGAACTAATTGGAAATAAAGAACACATTTCAAGCTAACCGCACTCACTTTACACAATCAGAAAAAAGGAAACACACTTTAAGTTAGCTAACAGCATGATGCCGACAAATGCATCTTTGCGGAATCTGAACACAACACATACAACACACACGACAAGCATACACACACAACATACAGAGCACATACAACACATGCGACACACACAACAAACACACATAACATACAAAACACACACATCACATACAACACACGACAAGCATACACACACAACATACAGAACACATACAACACATGCGACACACACACAACACACACAACAAATACACATGATTTTTTGCACTTTATTAATATGCTGTTCACATATAGTATTTTTGATATCTCTTATTTCCCTGGTGTAAAATCTCGTTGATGGCTTACAAAGACATTTCAATACTATAAAAATTCTTACAGAATATAAAAATGGTTTACTGGCAGTACTATACTGCGACTGGCTTATTTTTGTACAAATTCAGGCTGTTTGCTGATCCCCTTTCTGTATTTGCAAACCGTGCAATATATCTTTATAGAAATAACACTTCTGCACCCACGGGCGCTTCTCAGCCAACCAGGCATCCGGTACTCATCAGGCACTGTGAAATAATGCAAAAATACAGCTGTGTGCGGCTGGCTGCAGCAACATTTTGCTATTATAAGTTTATGGTTTGTAAAGAACACGCATCACATACAGAACTCACACACACACAACACACAACACGCACATATGAAAAATGACAATCATTGTATGTGATTTAAAAGACTTTAGTTAGATTTATCAGGGGTGATTTAGTTTGAAAGCACGCAGTTCCGCGGTAATGGCAGGTGTTGGACATGCATTTAACAGTCTTTCATATGTATCGCAGAAAGATTTTAGTCCCATCTGTGCGAGTTTGCTTTGAGCGTACTGCGCAGACATGTCAGTAAACATTTTGACATGGGCAGCATCCCACGAAGGACGACATGTGTAAGGTGTATGTACAGCAACTTTCTGCTTTCTATCTACACGGCGCCGGGATACGGCGCGTTTCTTTAGAGGTAATACAGGGGCAAAAACGCTAGAAGAGCCTGCAAGAGCAGTATCTGCAGATTGCACAGTCTGGCACACAGGTATATTGAGGGGCTCTATGGGTGACCACATACCCTCGGAGAGCTGTTCAATTTCTCTGTTTTCAGGAGTAACTTGTGGTATGGCGTCTGGGCTATTGGAGGGCCGTGTTATGCGGGTCCTAGCGTTCTGCGCTGCCCGTTTCTCTCTTGAAACGCGCGTATATTTCTGATGTGAAATCTTGGGGCTTGGATTCCCGGGTTGTTTTGGTGCCGCGGAGCATTCATCACGATCCACAACACAGATGGGCGAAAGAGATGTTGCGCGCACCGCCGTATTAGCTCTTTGCGGTTGATTCTCTGCAGCGCCGTAATTACGCCGGTGCAAAACTCGTTGCTGAAGAGGCGACGTATCTAAAAGAAAAGATACAAGTGGCGGTTAGCCGCGAAACGGATCAAAATTGGAAAAGCTAAACGGCGACGCATAGCTATGATACTGCGTAATATTTGAAAAGTTAACGGGGTCAGCTACCCATGAAATCATTGTAACAATATTTACATAAACATGTATAGAGCAGACCAGATATATACTTACAAGTATGAAGCGGGAATTGTTCCACAACAGCTCCTGATTTAACGGGCGGCGCAATGCTCAAACTCGCAGAGGCGGGAATATTCTCTTTTTCAAGCTGTATTTTCCGGGCAACTAGATTAGCGGGTGTAAGTAAAAATATAACGATTAGCGAACATAGAATTGATTTTCTACACAAAACTGCAGCATTGAGACGGTATATATATATATATATATATATATATATATATATATATATTCAAAAATGAATTTTCTGACAGTTAGCTAGCAGCTGTAAGTAAATAAGAGCATTACACAAAAGTGAGAATCGCCTGTATTCCAGGTGAACAGATACCTTTTCTATTCTTGAAACACCTGCGTAACGAGCTGCCGCGTCTTTTAGGCGCATCGGGTGGCGATGAAATTGCAGGGTTCTTGACATCTATGATCTCCACGTCGGAACCCAGCGTATCGCATGGTTCGGGAACACACCAGTTTTCAGGCATATCGTGCGATGTCTCCGTGTCAGTATCTGTATGAGAAATTGCGCGTAGTTCGTGTTTACATACAAAGGATTAAAGCAACTGACGTAGTATAATATAGTTTTACGGCATAAACATATTTGCGGTGTAAATTAATATAGCAAGACTTATGCCGCTATATATTAATAATTCAGTATTATATTGGTGGCTACCGCTATTATCTATAATACATGCATTAATTGCATGTATGGTTGTGTTCTGGGTGTTAACAGAAGGCGTTCGGTGGGTCGTAACTGGGTGTGTTTCTGGGTGTTAACAGCTGGCTTGTTTTCTGACACTCAGGATAAATACAGCTGGCTGTACCACTATAGTACAGCAGACATCCACCAGAAGCCAGACTAGACTAAAAGAAGAACTATTCTAAATGTAAGTATATAAGACAGTTGGCTTATTATTCGCAATTGCTTAATTATATTTAACTATGCATCTCTAAAACCATAATTAAGGATGTTATTTGTTTAATAAGTTAGTGTTATACTGTCAGCTAGATGCATTGGCGGGGGCATAACCACCATTGCTATCTGACATGTGTTAGCAATTAGTCACGGGTGCCGTATAATGCGGATTCCCTGTAGGTGTGGTCACGGTGGGTGGTAATTTCTCTTTAAATACATGGATAGTTCCTCCAAGCTTGAGAAGCAGAATCTTAAACAACATTTTTCTGGGCCTCTGAACAGCGGCACTACTCTCTGAAAAAGTAAGTGTTTAATGTAGGGCCTCTGAACAGCTGCGCTACTCTCTGAAAAAGTAAGTGTTACTGTTTTATTTGCGGCATAATATTATCATTGCCTGTAACGCATTTTTTTGTAACGTAGTTTTAAACTGTATTTATTGGCGGAGCAGTTATAGATAAAACTTTTCCCCTATTTATTTAAGATGGCCGCCCAATACCCTCGCGATCAATGCAGCCCCCTTCTTGCAAGCACACAACTAGGTATTATACGCGTATAATGTGCAGAGTATTGACTCACTCTGATTGAGTCATTATATTATAAGTAATTTATATTAATTATATATTCACGCATTCTTTCTTATTTAAGAGCCGTGTATGTCGCCCGATTGGCGCAATAATTTCATAACGCAGAATTATGAGCGCATTGAAGCCGTGGAGCCGCTAACCGATAATGGCCCTGCTCTTCACCTCATCATGGGTAATTAGGCGCGCCTTTTTGCTTTTAGATAGGGAGAAATTTCATTGTAACACGGTACAAAGATATTTATCTTTCATGTATCACATGTAAGAAAGCTAAATATATATATTATTATTATTATTATTTATTTATATAGCACCACTGATTCCATGGTGCTGTACATGAGACGGGGTTACATACACGTTACAAATAGCACATACAGTAAACAAACTAACAATGACGGACTGATACAGAGGACCCAGGCCTTGCGGGCTAACATTCTACATTCTAATCTGTGTAATACAATAGATAATAGCGGTAGCCACCAATATAATACTGAATTATTAATATATAGCGGCATAAGTCTTGCTATATTAATTTACACCGCAAATATGTTTATGCCGTAAAACTATATTATACTACGTCAGTTGCTTTAATCCTTTGTATGTAAACACGAACTACGCGCAATTTCTCATACAGATACTGACACGGAGACATCGCACGATATGCCTGAAAACTGGTGTGTTCCCGAACCATGCGATACGCTGGGTTCCGACGTGGAGATCATAGATGTCAAGAACCCTGCAATTTCATCGCCACCCGATGCGCCTAAAAGACGTGGCAGCTCGTTACGCAGGTGTTTCAAGAATAGAAAAGGTATCTGTTCACCTGGAATACAGGCGATTCTCACTTTTGTGTAATGCTCTTATTTACTTACAGCTGCTAGCTAACTGTCAGAAAATTCATTTTTGAATATATATATATATATATATATATATATATATACCGTCTCAATGCTGCAGTTTTGTGTAGAAAATCAATTCTATGTTCGCTAATCGTTATATTTTTACTTACACCCGCTAATCTAGTTGCCCGGAAAATACAGCTTGAAAAAGAGAATATTCCCGCCTCTGCGAGTTTGAGCATTGCGCCGCCCGTTAAATCAGGAGCTGTTGTGGAACAATTCCCGCTTCATACTTGTAAGTATATATCTGGTCTGCTCTATACATGTTTATGTAAATATTGTTACAATGATTTCATGGGTAGCTGACCCCGTTAACTTTTCAAATATTACGCAGTATCATAGCTATGCGTCGCCGTTTAGCTTTTTCAATTTTGATCCGTTTCGCGGCTAACCGCCACTTGTATCTTTTCTTTTAGATACGTCGCCTCTTCAGCAACGAGTTTTGCACCGGCGTAATTACGGCGCTGCAGAGAATCAACCGCAAAGAGCTAATACGGCGGTGCGCGCAACATCTCTTTCGCCCATCTGTGTTGTGGATCGTGATGAATGCTCCGCGGCACCAAAACAACCCGGGAATCCAAGCCCCAAGATTTCACATCAGAAATATACGCGCGTTTCAAGAGAGAAACGGGCAGCACAGAACGCTAGGACCCGCATAACACGGCCCTCCAATAGCCCAGACGCCATACCACAAGTTACTCCTGAAAACAGAGAAATTGAACAGCTCTCCGAGGGTATGTGGTCACCCATAGAGCCCCTCAATATACCTGTGTGCCAGACTGTGCAATCTGCAGATACTGCTCTTGCAGGCTCTTCTAGCGTTTTTGCCCCTGTATTACCTCTAAAGAAACGCGCCGTATCCCGGCGCCGTGTAGATAGAAAGCAGAAAGTTGCTGTACATACACCTTACACATGTCGTCCTTCGTAGGATGCTGCCCATGTCAAAATGTTTACTGACATGTCTGCGCAGTACGCTCAAAGCAAACTCGCACAGATGGGACTAAAATCTTTCTGCGATACATATGAAAGACTGTTAAATGCATGTCCAACACCTGCCATTACCGCGGAACTGCGTGCTTTCAAACTAAATCACCCCTGATAAATCTAACTAAAGTCTTTTAAATCACATACAATGATTGTCATTTTTCATATGTGCGTGTTGTGTGTTGTGTGTGTGTGAGTTCTGTATGTGATGCGTGTTCTTTACAAACCATAAACTTATAATAGCAAAATGTTGCTGCAGCCAGCCGCACACAGCTGTATTTTTGCATTATTTCACAGTGCCTGATGAGTACCGGATGCTTGGTTGGCTGAGAAGCGCCCGTGGGTGCAGAAGTGTTATTTCTATAAAGATATATTGCACGGTTTGCAAATACAGAAAGGGGATCAGCAAACAGCCTGAATTTGTACAAAAATAAGCCAGTCGCAGTATAGTACTGCCAGTAAACCATTTTTATATTCTGTAAGAATTTTTATAGTATTGAAATGTCTTTGTAAGCCATCAACGAGATTTTACACCAGGGAAATAAGAGATATCAAAAATACTATATGTGAACAGCATATTAATAAAGTGCAAAAAATCATGTGTATTTGTTGTGTGTGTTGTGTGTGTGTCGCATGTGTTGTATGTGTTCTGTATGTTGTGTGTGTATGCTTGTCGTGTGTTGTATGTGATGTGTGTGTTTTGTATGTTATGTGTGTTTGTTGTGTGTGTCGCATGTGTTGTATGTGCTCTGTATGTTGTGTGTGTATGCTTGTCGTGTGTGTTGTATGTGTTGTGTTCAGATTCCGCAAAGATGCATTTGTCGGCATCATGCTGTTAGCTAACTTAAAGTGTGTTTCCTTTTTTCTGATGGTGTAAAGTGAGTGCGGTTAGCTTGAAATGTGTTCTTTATTTCCAATTAGTTCTGATAATAAAACATTTTTGTACTATTTAATGTTTTTACTTTTTATATTCTGTATTTGCCTAAGCAATAATGGTTTAAAAATTTCCAATGAATTTGTAAGTTTTCAAAAGTATACCCCAATGTATAATTAATATGATATTATGCCATCTAGTGGCCGTGATAAGTAATTGATTATGCTAATAAAGTGCAAAAACATGATAACATAAGTCCTAAATGACTAATAACCGCATATTAATAAAGTGCAAAAACATGATAACATAAGTCCTAAATGACTAATAATCGCATATTAATCATAAATAAGTCCTAAATGTCTATTTCTTGTGTGTGTTGTATGTGTTGTGTGTGTGTGGGTTCTGTGTGTTTGTTGTGTGTGGGTTCTGTGTTGTGTGTGTGTGTGTGTGTGTGTGTTCGTGCCTGTCTGCCCGCGATTTTACACAAAAACATTAAAAGTCTGTATATGTTAGATGTCTTTGAATAAAAAGGAGTCAAATTATAGACAGCACAGGCCCCTGTAAAATTAATATGTGCTAAAATAATGTAGAATTAAAGAAAGCTGGAATAATATATGTGAATGTGTCACACCCTTTTGAGATATCAAAAATACTATATGTGTACAGCATATTAATAAAGTGGAAAAATCACTGACCTATGTGGACCGCATATTAATAAAGTGCAAAAATCCCTGACCTATGTGGTCAGCATATTAATTAAGTGCAAAAACATGATAACATAAGTCCTAAATGACTAATAACCGCATATTAATAAAGTGCAAAAAATCCCTGACCTATGTGGTCAGCATATTAATAAAGTGCAAAAACATGATAACATAAGTCCTAAATGACTAATAACCGCATATTAATAAAGTGCAAAAAAATCCCTGACCTATGAAGTGCAAAAATCACTGACCTATGTGGCCCGCATATTAATAAAGTGCAAAAAATCATGTGTATTTGTTGTGTGTGTGTTGTTTGTGTGTGTGTGTCGCATGTGTTGTATGTGTTCTGTATGTTGTGTGTGTGTGTATGTTTGTCGTGTGTGTTGTATGTGTTGTGTGTGTGTTTTGTATGTTATGTGTGTTTGTTGTGTGTGAGTTCTGTGTTGTGTGTGTGTGTTCGTGCCTGACCTATGTGGTCAGCATATTAATAAAGTGCAAAAACATGATAACATAAGTCCTAAATGACTAATAATCGCATATTAATCATAAATAAGTCCTAAATGTCTATTTCTTGTGTGTGTTGTATGTGTTGTGTGTGTGGGTTCTGTGTGTTTGTTGTGTGTGGGTTCTGTGTTGTGTGTGTGTGTGTGTGTGTGTTCGTGCCTGTCTGCCCGCGATTTTACACAAAAACATTAAAAGTCTGTATATGTTAGATGTCTTTGAATAAAAAGGAGTCAAGTTATAGACAGCACAGGCCCCTGTAAAATTAATATGTGCTAAAATAATGTAGAATTAAAGAAAGCTGGAATAATATATGTGAATGTGTCACACCCTTTTGAGATATCAAAAATACTATATGTGTACAGCATATTAATAAAGTGCAAAAATCACTGACCTATGTGGCCCGCATATTAATAAAGTGCAAAAATCCCTGACCTATGTGGTCAGCATATTAATAAAGTGCAAAAACATGATAACATAAGTCCTAAATGACTAATAACCGCATATTAATAAAGTGCAAAAAATCCCTGACCTATGACAAAAAGCTAATATAATATAAACCAAAGATATAAAAAGAATGGTGAATTTTTACTAAACAGGTTGCTGCAGAATAAAAATGTCACAGCATGGAATAATAATGCTGAATTTATTTTCAAAGGATATTAGTAAGGCCGCGAACCAATAAATGATTTTACAATATTGTGTTATAAATCCCTTATAAATGAGAATGTGTTATAAATATCATATAAAAGTTGTGAAATTAATGTGTGATAAAATAATGTAGAATTAAAGAACGCTGGAATAATATCTGCGGATGCGGCAGCGCTAAAAGTTGTACATTTGTTTCTTACGTGTTTTGGTGCAGCCAAGAAGATTTTTTTATGCAGATTTTATATAAAATGCGGGCGAAAATAGTTAATATTGGTGTATTTTCATACACTTATCAAAACTTTGGGTTTCTACATAATTTTCTATTTATATGGACTAATTAGCATTACTATTCAGTTGCATTCTGAGATATATATATTAATGTACACTCTGCACGCCATCATGCCTGAACAAAACAGAAATGTAGATTTTTTTGCGAATTTATTAAAAAGAAAAACTGAAATATCACACGGACATAAGTATTCAGACCCTTTGCACAGTATTGAGTGCAATATTACACTCAGTCATGCCGGCGATCTGCAGTAATTCAATATAAAATGGCTATTTTCATCATGTGATAAAATAATGCAGAATTAATGTTCATCGTGTCATTATCAGATACTGCAAAGATGCATTTGTCAGCATCATGCTGTTAGCTAACTTAAAATTTGAGCTGTTGTTTTATTGTGAGAAATAAAATTTATATTCGTATAAAATACCGCTTCTTACTTGCTTGTGTTGTAACATTGTGGCATATTATATATATATATATATATATATATATATATATATATATATATATTGTGTATATAAGGCAACTTTGTGTATATAAGGCAGCCACAAGGAGAAAATCTGCTACACTGTGAATAAACACAGCTTACAATGCCCCACAGATAACATCTAAATAACTTCTCAGATGCCATCTTCAGGACACAAAAAAGAGAAAGCAAATATCAAACATTCAGCGTTATAAAAACCAATGCCTGGGCACATGACCCGCAATAACCTTCAGGTACAATACATGTACAAACAGAAAAGCTGCCTCTTCTGCTTGTGAAAATAAACATTTATTGGGTACGCAAATACAACAACAATTAACCTAGGTGTTATAAACCTCTGAACCGCAGTTAACCTAAACATTTAGGTAATGTTCACCATTTAGTTAGTGTTCACCATTTACAAAAACAAATAGACAGCTTTAAGTTCTCCACTATATGAATACAATGAATAAAACACAGCTTGCAGAATCAAACTCGGGCTACGTATAAAATCTAATATAAAACAAATGAGAAAGGTGTTATAAACCACGTGTAAAATAAATACACGACTAGGCTATAATTATAAACATGTGTTATATAAGTTCTCAAAACACAGCTTACAGAATCAAACTCGGACTACGTATAAAAACAAAATACGAGGAATAATATCAAAACTACAACAAATTAAAGTATATCAAACGATATCAAAAGGGGAAATCAGCCAGCCTCAGGGACAGCTGGCTGACAGGAGGAGGGGAGGGGTTACACACTTTGATACACTTTGATAGGGGCGGGGCACCTGTCAGATTGAGTTTGACGAAACATATGGATGCTACACTACTTATGGGGCAGTATGAACGGTGCAGAGCACTATATGGCACAGCGATGGGACAGTATGAGCACTGCAGAGCACTATATGGCACAGCTATGGGGCAGTATGAACGGTGCAGAGCACTATATGGCAGAGCTATGGGGAAATATGAACGCTGCAGAGCACTATATGGCACAGCTCTGGGGCAGTATGAACGGTGCAGAGCACTATATGGTACAGCTATGGGGCAGTATGAACGATGCAGAGCACTATATGGCACAGCTATGGGGAAATAATGAACGGTGCAGAGCACTATATAGCACAGCTATGGGGCAATAATGAACGGTGCAGAGCACTATATGGCACAGCTATGGGGCAATAATGAACGGTGCAGAGCACTATATGGCACAGCTATGGGGAAATAATGAACGATGCAGAGCACTATATGGCACAGCTATGGGGAAATAATGAACGGTGCAGAGCACTATATGGCACAGCTATGGGGAAATAATGAACGGTGCAGAGCACTATATGGCACAGCTATGGGGAAATAATGAACGGTGCAGAGCACTATGTGGCACAGCTATAGGGAAATAATGAACGGTGCAGAGCACTATATGGCACAGCTATGGGGCAGTATGAACGGTGCAGAGCACTATATGGTACAGCTATGGGGCAGTATGAACAGTGCAGAGCACTATATGGCACAGCTATGGGGCAGTATGAATGGTGCAGAGCACTATATGGCACAGCTATGGGGCAGTATGAACGGTGCAGAGCACTATATGGCACAGCTATGGGACAGTATGAGCGCTGCAGAGCACTATATGGCACAACTATGGGGCAGTATGAACGGTGCAGAGCACTATATGGCAGAGCTATGGGGAAATATGAACGCTGCAGGGCACTATATGGCACAGCTATGGGGCAGTATGAATGGTGCAGAGCACTATATGGTACAGCTATGGGGCAGTATGAACGGTGCAGAGCACTATATGGCACAGCTATGGGGAAATAATGAACGGTGCAGAGCACTATATAGCACAGCTATGGGGCAATAATGAATGGTGCAGAGCACTATATGGCACAGCTATGGGGCAATAATGAACGGTGCAGAGCACTATATGGCACAGCTATGGGGAAATAATGAACGGTGCAGAGCACTATATGGCACAGCTATTTGACAGTATGAGCGCTGCAGAGCACTATATGGCACAGCTATGGGGCAGTATGAACGGTGCAGAGCACTATATGGCAGAGCTATGGGGAAATATGAACGGTGCAGGGCACTATATGGCACAGCTATGGGGCAGTATGAACGGTGCAGAGCACTATATGGTACAGCTATGGGGCAGTATGAACGGTGCAGAGCACTATATGGCACAGCTATGGGGAAATAATGAACGGTGCAGAGCACTATATAGCACAGCTATGGGGCAATAATGAACAGTGCAGAGCACTATATGGCACAGCTATGGGGCAATAATGAACGGTGCAGAGCACTATATGGCACAGCTATGGGGAAATAATGAACGGTGCAGAGCACTATATGGCTCAGCTATGGGGAAATAATGAACGGTGCAGAGCACTATATGGCACAGCTATGGGGAAATAATGAACGGTGCAGAGCACTATATGGCACAGCTATGGGGCAGTATGAACGGTGCAGAGCACTATATTGTACAGCTATGGGGCAGTATGAACGGTGCAGAGCACTATATGGCACAGCTATGGGGAAATAATGAATGGTGCAGAGCACTATATAGCACAGCTATGGGGCAATAATGAACGGTGCAGAGCACTATATGGCACAGCTATGGGGAAATAATGAACGGTGCAGAGCACTATATGGCACAGCTATGGGGCAGTATGAATGGTGCAGAGCACTATATTGTACAGCTATGGGGCAGTATGAACGGTGCAGAGCACTATATGGCACAGCTATGGGGAAATAATGAATGGTGCAGAGCACTATATAGCACAGCTATGGGGCAATAATGAACGGTGCAGAGCACTATATGGCACAGCTATGGGGAAATAATGAACGGTGCAGAGCACTATATGGCACAGCTATGGGACAAAAATGAACGGTGCAGAGCACTATATGGCACAGCTATGGGGAAATAATGAACGGTGCAGAGCACTATATAGCACAGCTATGGGGCAATAATGAATGGTGCAGAGCACTATATGGCACAGCTATGGGGCAATAATGAACGGTGCAGAGCACTATATGGCACAGCTATGGGGAAATAATGAACGGTGCAGAGCACTATATGGCACAGCTATTTGACAGTATGAGCGCTGCAGAGCACTATATGGCACAGCTATGGGGCAGTATGAACGGTGCAGAGCACTATATGGCAGAGCTATGGGGAAATATGAACGGTGCAGAGCACTATATGGCACAGCTATGGGGCAGTATGAACGGTGCAGAGCACTATATGGTACAGCTATGGGGCAGTATGAACGGTGCAGAGCACTATATGGCACAGCTATGGGGAAATAATGAACGGTGCAGAGCACTATATAGCACAGCTATGGGGCAATAATGAACAGTGCAGAGCACTATATGGCACAGCTATGGGGCAATAATGAACGGTGCAGAGCACTATATGGCACAGCTATGGGGAAATAATGAATGGTGCAGAGCACTATATGGCTCAGCTATGGGGAAATAATGAACGGTGCAGAGCACTATATGGCACAGCTATGGGGAAATAATGAACGGTGCAGAGCACTATATGGCACAGCTATGGGGCAGTATGAACGGTGCAGAGCACTGTATTGTACAGCTATGGGGCAGTATGAACGGTGCAGAGCACTATATGGCACAGCTATGGGGAAATAAGGAATGGTGCAGAGCACTATATAGCACAGCTATGGGGCAATAATGAACGGTGCAGAGCACTATATGGCACAGCTATGGGGCAATAATGAACGGTGCAAAGCACTATATAGCACAGCTATGGGGCAATAATGAACGGTGCAGAGCACTATATGGCACAGCTATGGGGCAATAATGAACGGTGCAGAGCACTATATGGCACAGCTATGGGGAAATAATGAACGGTGCAGAGCCATATAGTGCACAAGGCAATCTTGCCTTGCGCAGGCGTGTACTATGGAGGACAGAGAATGAACTTCAATCCAATATTGCAGCCAGCATGCAGCCGGCGGGTAAGGAAAGGGTGAATCAAACACCCGAAAACCCCGCCCCTATGGCTGAAAATTGTTTCCTCCAAATTCAGGTGACAGAGTCCCTTTAATGTGTTTTTGATGCAGATTTTCATGCGTTTTTTTCATGCAGATTTGTATGCGTTTTTGCATGCTAAATAAAGATCTATTGTTTAACAAAAAAAAGAATTGTGATGTACTCTCTTGTCCAACCTCTTCATTTACATACTCCATTGAAGAATAATGTTTACACACAGATGATAGATAGATAGATAGATAGATAGATAGATAGATAGATAGATAGATAGATAGATAATAGATAGATAGATAGAGATGATAGATAGATAGATAGATAGATAGATAGAGAAAACGCACCGAAACGCAGCTTTTTTTGCCACCAGCAGATCCCAGCACCACCAGCAGATCCCATCGCCACCCGCAGACCCACCGCGCAGACCCCCCTGCACACAGATTCCAGCACCGTCCACACAGCCAGCAGACCGCCCCGCCCATCTCAGCACAGCCCCACACGCAGACCCCAGCACCGCCCACAGCCCAGTCACTCTTGATGAGTGACCGCTGCCTGTGGAGGCTGGGTCACTCCTACTGATGATGTCACGCCAATTTCCAGAGTCTGGAAATTGACGTGATGTCGGCGGAAATTAGCGGTGGCTGCAGCCTGGGGGTCACATGACCCGGACTCAGCCACCGGCATAGAGCCCCTCACAGGCTAAAATGCCAACATAAAGTATTTACAAAATTCATTAGGGGCCCCGGGGGGATACATTGGGGGGGTTAATTGAAAGTAGTGGGCAACCCCTTTAAGCTATGGAGTGCTGCCCGCATTTTTTCCTATGTCTGGATTGAGGCAAGTCTTGGATATTTTGTCTGGGAGGGGTGCACCCACCTATTAGTAAAGTGCTGTTCCAATTTTCTATGTTTAGATAGATAGATAAGATAGATAGACAGATAGACAGATAGATAGATAGATAGATAGATAGATAGATAGATAGATAGATAGATAGATAGATAGATGGATAGATATATCTATAGATAGATAATACCAAGCCCGATATTTAGTAATAAACATAATAAAATGGTACAGAGTTAAAAATAAATAAAATGGTAAAGAGTTAAATAAAGACACACATACACAAAATTTGTGTTAGGTCGGGGTCACACTTGCAAGAAACTCGCACGAGTCTCTCGCATCAATACTCGGCACTGCCACCGGCACTCGGACCGGAGTGTTCAGATGCATAGAAATACATGCAGCCGCACACTCCGGTCCAGAGTGCCGGCGGCAGTGCCTGGTATTGAGGTGCGAGACTCATGCGAATTTCTTGCAAGTGTGACCCCAGCCTTAAACGCAATGTTTAATTTAAAAAAAAAAGAAAAAAAAAATGCGTGGGCTCCAGTGCAATTTTCTGCACCAGGGAGGGAAATGCAGCAACCGGGGGGCGATGTTTATAGCCTAGGAAGGGGTTAATACCCATAGATCTTCCCAGGCTATGAATATCAGCCTGCAGCTGTATAATTAGCCTTTACTGGCTATTAACATAGGGGGACCCCCTAAAAAAACAAAGTGGGGTCCCCCTGTAACTAATAGCAAGAAAAGGCTATGCAGACAGCTGCGGGCTGATATTCATAGCCTAGGAAGGGCCATGGATATTGGCCCCTCCCTGGCTACAAACACCTGCTCATAGCTGCCCCAGAAATGGCGCATCTGTAGCGGTGGCATATGGGGTAATAGGCTCTGTATTGTAAAGTGACATCAAGCCACCTCAATAAGACACCTATCCATTACTAATCCTACAGATGTGAAAGGGTTAAATAAACACACAGCCAGAATAAAGTATTTTAATGAAATAAAACACCACACAACTCAATCTTCTGCAAAAAAAGATAAAATAATAAACCAACACAAATGCTCCCTGGTCTGAAGCAGTCCATTTATTAATGACTGTCCCACGACGATCTCCCCTATAGAGCAGTCACATCAGGAGATGTAACTGCTTTATAGGCCTCCAGTGACACACTGACAGGAGACAATGTCTCCTGCAATGTTATCACTGAGGGTTCAATGAGTTCATGTTCTCACTTTCTGGCACTGCTGCATGAGAATTTTCCTCAGTGATGTCGCAAGTGACAGTATGAACTCTGCTGAACTCACAGCGGTGGAGGGATACATTGTGGAGGATTATCTCCTGTCATTGTATCACCGGAGCCCCTGGAGAGCGGTCACATCTGCCGATGTGACAGCTCTCCACGGGAGATTGTCGTGGGACACTCATTATTAAATGGATTACATCGGACCAGGGAGTATACTATTGGTTTATTTTTATTTTTTTATAGGTGATCGAGGGAGTCGGGGATTAGCTGTATGGTGAGTATATACTGTATGTTGTATGTACTGTATGTACTGTATGTGCATATGTGTGTATGTGTTTTTTTTACATAGTAGCCGGATGATGGGACTACTACTGTCCCACACACTGTCTGCCTTTATTAGCTATCACCCACACACTGTTTGCCCTTTTTAGGTATAATTTCCATAATGATTAGCTATAACCACTGCACTGTCCCAAACTTAAGTGTCCTTCTCCATGCTGCCCCCTTTCCATACTGGACTGCCTCTTCACACTTCCCCCTCTCTCTATATACCATATCATCCCCTCACACACTGTCCCCCCTATACTGCCCAGTCTCTATGCTGTGCCCACTTTACCTCCTTCTGCACACTATGTTCCCTTTGAACTACGCTCTCAGCCTGTCCCGCATACTATCTTCTTACACAGTTTCCCCCATACTACCCAGTCTCAATACTTTGCCCCCTCTCATACTTTACCACTAAGGCTACTTTCACACTAGCGTCGGAATTCGGCCGGTCACATTGCGTTGGGCCGAGATTCGGACGCTAGCGTTGTTAGCACCGCACAACGGGTGCAGTGGATGCATTCTCCGGCGCATCCGCTGCCCCATTGTGAAGTGCGGGGAGGTGGGGGCAGAGTTCCGGCCGCGCATGCGCGGTCGGAAAAAGCGGTCTGTCTGGAGCAAAAAACGTTACATTTAATGTTTTTTGCTCCCGGCAGTCCGCCACAACACGGTGCAACCGTCGCACGACGGTTGCGACGTGTGTCAATACGTCGCAATGCGTCGGTAATGTTACGCTATGGGGCAAAAACGCATCCTGCAAACAACTTTGCAGGATGCGTTTTTTCCCCTAAGCGACGCATTGCGACGT
This sequence comes from Ranitomeya imitator, assembly GCF_032444005.1. Classification (NCBI taxonomy): domain Eukaryota; kingdom Metazoa; phylum Chordata; class Amphibia; order Anura; family Dendrobatidae; genus Ranitomeya; species Ranitomeya imitator. The sequence goes on from NC_091282.1 coordinate 669,938,111, forward strand.
ATTACAAAAAACGCCAGTGTGAAAGTACCCTAAATGTCCTCCCATGCTACCCCCTCTCCCCTTATGCTGACCAATCTCTACACTGTTGCCCCTCACATCTCCCTTCCCTCTTACTGTCCCTTCACAATATTCCTTCACCAATAAAACTTCCAACTTCCATTGGATTGCTTACCTTACTGCAGACCTGGGCAAAGTGTGGCCCGTGGGCCACATCCATCCCTCTGGCTGTCTCAGACCGACTTGCGGACTGAGACAGCCGTAAGGGTTGAAAACCTGAGGTCCACGAGCCGCACCATACCCACCCGCTCGCTGTCTCCTGCCATCAGCATTGGTGGAAGAGGGCCTCCAGCCACTTCCTCCACCAATCAGCGTGTGAAACAGCTGACACGATGATGCCATGTCATCGCGTCAGCTGTGTACCACCAGAGAGTCAGCGCATCAGAGACAGCAACAGAAGCAAAAGCAGGGCGCCTGGGAACGGGACCGAGGTGAGTATGTGGTGTTTTTGTTTTTTTTTTGTGTGTATGAACGTGGGGATTCTATGGTGGTGAACATGGGGATTCTATGGGGTGACATGGGGATTCTATGGGGGTGAACAAGAGGATTCTATGGGGGTGAACATGGGGATTCTATGGGCTGAACATGGGGATTCTATGGGGATAAACATGGAGATTCTATGGGGGTGAACATGGGGATTCTATGGGGTGAACATGGGGATTTTATGGGTTGAACATGGGGATTCTATGGGGTGAACATGGGGATTCTATAGGGGTGAACATGGAGATTCTATGGGGGTGAACATGGGGATTCTATGGTGTGAACTTGGGGATTCTATGGGTGTGAACATGGGAATTCTATGGGGGTGAACATGGGGATTCTATGGGTGTGAACATGGGAATTCTATGGGGGTGAACATGGGGAATCTATGGGGTGAACATGGGGATTCTATGGGGTGAAAATGGGGATTCTATGTGGGTGACATGCAGCACATGTTGAGGCTATGGGGTGACATGCTGCACATGGGGAAGCTATGGGGGTGTCATGCTGCACACAGGGAGGCTATAGGGGTGTCATGCTGCACACGGGGAGGCTAGGGGTGTGTCATGCTGCACGCGGGGAGGCTATGGGGTATCATGTTGTACATGTGGAGGCTATGGGGGTGACATGCTGCACATGGTGAGGCTATATACTGTCATGCAATATATGGGGAGGCTGTGTGGGGCTCAATCAGTATATGGGGAGGCTGTGGGAGCCTCATGCAATACATAGGAGGCTGTGTGGGGCCTCATTCAGTGTGTGGAGAGACTGTGGGGTTCATGCTGTATATAAGAAGGCTGTGTGGGGCTCATGAAGTTTATGGGGAGGCTGTGTGGGGCCAGTATATGGGGAAACTGGGGCTCATGCTGTACATGGGGAGGCTGTGTGGGGCTCATGCTGTACATGGGGAGGCTTTGTGGGGCTTCATGCTGTACATGGGGAGGCTGTGTGGGGCTCATGCTGTACATGGGGTGGCTGTGTGGGGCTCATGCAGTACATGGGGAGGCTGTGTGTGGCTCATGCTGTACATGGGGCGGCTGTGTGGGGCTCATGCTGTACATGGGGAGGCTTTGTGGGGCTCATGCTGTACATGGGGAGGCTGTGTGGGGCTCATGCTGTACATGGGGAGGCTGTGTGGGGCTAATGCTGTACATGGGGCGGCTGTGTGGGGCTCATGCTGTACATGGGGTGGCTGTGTGGGGCTCATGCTGTACATGGAGAGGCTGTGTGGGGCTCATGCTGTACATGGTGAGGCTGTGTGGGGCTCATGCTGTATATAGGAAGACTGTGTGGGGCTCATGCCGTATATAGGAAGGCTGTGTGGGGCTCATGCCATATATAGGGAGGTTGTGTGGGGTTCATGCCGTATATAGGGAGGCTGTGTGGGGCTCATGCCGCATATGTAGTAGGCTGTGTGAGGCTCATGCTGTATATAAGAGGCTGGGGGGGGTTCAAAGATATATAGGGGGAGTCAGCATACTTAATTATGCTCAATGTTATGTCATACAATTAATATTAATAAATTACTATTGAGTAGAATTAATTTCAAGCTATTAGTTCGGCCCTCCACAACAGTTATGGTCTCTCATGTGGCCCCTAGGGAAAATTAATTGCCCACCCCTGCCTTACTGCCATCTTTTTCTCCTCTGTGGTGCAGAAGTGATGTTAGCAGTGTGTTCAGGTGACCTCGTCACATTGTTGTACATTTCATTGACCATGGAAGTGTTGGCAGTCAAAGCTTCAATTTTACTATTAACTTTCACATGCGAGTACAATTGAATGCAGGGAGCAGACCTTTTGCCTGTTCTCCTAGCTGACTGTCAGTATAACAATTGATTCAAAGATTGGCCAAATCCCACTCACGGGTGAAATGACAAAATGCTGGCGCTTAGGAGACACTTCAGACTGCTGTATGAGATGATCTGATTGCACCTCACTGCTGGCTGTGTGTGGAGCAAATGGACTGCCTGCCTTAGTTTTGCCCCTGTCCATACCAATGTAGTGGTGAAAAAGTAATGGCCGGAGCAGAGTCGTCCCCCTCCCGTACGGCGTGGGCGGAGGCCAACATGACAATGGGTTGGAGGGTGGAGTGAAGGTTAATTAAGGGGTTGTCATAGTGGGGTAGTATTTAGGGTTGGGATAGGGGTGGGGTCCTGTCAGTTTCCGCTCTCGGGGTACAAGAATTGTGCTATGTGCTCTTACCATGACCGCCGTTGACAGGATCCTGGAGAGCCTGAGGGCCATGGCACCATCGCACCCCCAAAACTGGTTAGAGGCACAAGTGGCTGCCATCTTTGATGGGAGCGCGGGGTCAGCAGCTCTTTCTTCACAGTCGGAGTGGCGGTCCCGGCGGGCCAGGCCCCCCCGAGCAGTTATCTCCTGATTACGACTCCCCGGGCCCCCCGCAGGCCCAGGAGCCCCTCCAGGGACCCTCCAAGGACCCTCCAGGATGGGCGCCAGTAAGATCCAAGGCCAGCAGGTCCCAACCTGGGACGAATCCTACTGCCAGGCGGGGTCCGGCGGCGGTTGCTAGGCCTTCACCTCACAGTGATTTGGAGTCAGCACGCGCCAGGCAGCATGTGGGTCCTGATGTCCTGAGCGGCGATGTTCCTGTCGGCCTGCCTCAGCACCATTGATTGCCACCGCAGAAGTTGAGGACGGTGCAGGGCTGGGCGGCTTGGGTCTGGAGGGAATCGGGCCAGCCCCTTCTACTATTGCAGGGTGTTCTCCTGCTCCCAGGGATCCCGGCAGAGTGGCATCTTCCTCCCTCGGGTGTGTCGCTGATGGGGGCTGGAGCGTTGCAGGGGCATCTAAGCAGGCATGTCCCCTTACTGAGAGCCAGCGGTCTCTTCCCTGTGCCGGAGGCATTTCAAGGGGCACAGTCTTCGGCTGAATTTCACAGATCACGCCAGCAGGCACCGAGGAATGGGACGTGACAGGACTTCTCGGCACAGGGGCATGTGGATCCTGGTATTCCGGCTGAAGGGCTCACAGCTCCCTCGCAGCCTGGTGAGTATGTGTCCATGTCTGATCTGTGTCCGCAAATATTATCTTTACCTGCTTTTAGTGGTAGTCAAGGGGATTTGTGTAGTGTGAATGTGGCAGGGGTTGCGGGTGATACAGAGAGAGCAGGGGTTCGTGAGGTTTCAGCTAATGTGCAGGATTTGTTGGCTAGGTTGGATCATGGGATGGTTGAGCTCAGACATTTGGCAGTGTGGGTGGGCCCACAAGAGGGGCCGGTTAGTTCAGAAGAGGTAGCGGTTTTGCCAGCGGAACCCGTCTCCGTATCGGAACAGAAGGAAAAAGAAAAAGAATGCAGGATACACTTAGATGATAGGGCTCATGGGGAGGTCTATGTGTGTTTTGAAGGTCCTTTGGGGGCATATCTTAAAAAGGAGATCAGGGAGAAGATTTCAAAAGACGAATACATCAACATTTTTTCCCTGCTTGCTTTGGAAAAATTCAATTTGGACAAGGGGAATAAAGATGATAGCAAAAAAGAAGATGAGGAAAAGTGGAGGTGGCGTTTGATTCCCCAGATGTTAATTAATTGGCTTCAGGCTTTTGCAATTTTGGCTAGTGCTATTGGGGAAAATGCACCGGAAAATTGCTCTGGGTTATTTTGTTACATGGACTCCATCGGTGAGGCTCATAGGGTATATGGGGGTCAAGCCTGGCTCAGGTACGATGAGCAATTCAGACAGCGGAAGGCCATTTGGCCTGCACTTACATGGGACCAAAAGGACATTGGGCTTTGGTTGCTGTTATGGCGCAGTATAAGTTCGGCTATTCCTTTCACGGGGGGCTGGAGGTTCCGGCCAAGCTAATCAGTCCAGTGCGTTGGGGTCCGCAGGTCAATCGGGACAATCAGGGGGGCACAAATTGGGCTTATGCTGGCAGTTCAATGAAGGACAGTGCAGATTTGGGGCCAACTGCAAATTTAAGCATCTTTGCTCCCATTGCAGTGACCCCTCTCATGGGGCCGCAAAATGCTTCAAAGAAGCCAAGTCGAAATCAGGGGTAAGTAATACCCATGGGGGAGACACCTGTGAAGCGGGAAAGGATGGCCTCTTATCTAAGTAGATATCCAGATAGAGAAAAGGCCGATTTGTTGTTTTTGGGTGTTGAAGAAGGTTTCGTCATCCCAGCTCCTCCTTTTGTTGTTCCCCGTGTTATTAAAAATCTGCGGTCGGCAGTGTTGTATGGAGGGGTGGTATTGGAAAAATTGGGTAAGGAGGTGGTGTTGGGTCACATGGCAGGCCCTGTTTCGATGTGCCACCGTTTGAGGATTTAGTCATTTCACCATTGGGGGTAGTGCCCAAGAAGGAAGTGGGGAAATTTTGGTTGATTCATCATCTGTCATATCCTCAGGGGTTGTCTGTCAATGACTTTGCTCTGTGGTTTATGTGTCGTTTGATGAAGCCGTGACTTGGGTTCGTAAGTTCGGCAAAGGGGCCCTCTTGGTTAAGACGGATATTGAGTCAGCATTTCGGTTGTTGCCGGTAAATCCAAACAGTGTTAAACTTTTGGGTTGTTCTTTATCATTTGCCCTGTTCCAGGCTTTTAGTTCCTTTTTAGAATGGGTGGTTCGAGATGTTTTGTGTTGTGATTCCATTATTCACTATCTAGATGACTTTTTGTGTGTTGGCCCAGCCGGGTCTGATCGATGTCACAGGATGTTGAGAGGAATCGAGTGGGTGTCGGATCGTTTTGGACTTCCTTTGGCTCCCAGGTTTGGTACGGAATATTGCGCTGTTGGAGATCTTTCCCATTCTAGTGGCGGTACATTTGTGAAAACAGGAGTTTCGGGACAGGCGTGTTCATTTTAACTGCGACAATATGGGGGTGGTGTGCGCAATCAACGGGCTGACCGAGTCATCACCTCCTGTGGTGCGTGTGCTGAGACAGTTGGTTTTGTCATGTTTGGCATTAAATTCTCATGTGACGGCATCTCATGTGCCATGTTTACACAATTCCATCACTGACTCTCTTTCTCGTTTACAGTTCGATCGTTTTCGGTTGTTGGCTCCGGAGGCGGAGGTTGTCGGCTTGGAATGTCCTGCGAAACTCTGGCATGTGATATCCGGGATGCTGAGGCATTGATAAAGTCGTTGTTGGCTCCCAAAACCTGGGAGGCTTACCAGGCGATTTGGTTGTCTTGGGAGGGTATGTTGGCAGTGGCGTCCTGTGGGCCGGGTGCGGATGTGCAGGTGGGAACATTGTTGTCCTGGTTGAGTCGGGGGGCCTCGGAGGGTTGGTCAGTCGTGAAGGTGTCACGTGTCATGGCAGCCCTGGCCTTTGGTTTTAAGTTATGGAGTAGCAAGATTTGTCCAGGGTCTTTTTGGTGAAACAGGCAGTCAAAGGTTTTGGTAGGAAGCGTTGTCAGGGGGATTCGAGGCAGCCTGTTTCCTTTAGTTTGTTGGAAAGATTGGGAGGGGCTTTAACATCTCTATGTGCATTGGATTTTGTACTTTGCCTGATCGTGTTGGCTTTTTCTTTAGCTTTCTTTGGGGCACTGAGAATTGGAGAGCTGGTGTCACCTAGTAAAAAAGTGATGGGGGAATTCTGGCTCAGGATGTGATGTTGTCATCAGGACAAGTTGAGTTTTGGCTGTGTCGGTCAAAATCTGATCAGGAAGGAAGAGGTAAGCGGATTGTTTTAGGCTTGATTGCTGGTTCAGCTATGTGTCTGGTTAATTGTTTGATGAGTTTTTGGAAGCTCCAGCCCAATCGGGAAGGATCCTTATTGTGTCACGAAGACGGTTCATTTTTATCTCGGTGTCAGTTTATGGTGGTTTTTAGGAAGGCTGTGAATTTATTGGGACTGGATGAATCTTGTTTTTCTCCTCACTCTTTTAGGATTGGGGCTACAACAGATGCTTCTTTGGGGGGCCTAGGGGCTGATGCTATCCGGCGTATTGGAAGATGGCGATCGAATAGGTATCGCAGTTATGTTAGGCTGCAAGGAGTGGTCATGGAACTTTAATTTTGTTTTGTCAATTGTGCTTTCATGTCAAGTGTTATTTAGCTTGCTTATTGAGAGCTTTGTGTTTGTGTTTTTCAGGTTCCTTGCCGTTATTGGTGTGAATTTTCGGCCATTCCTATGTCCATTGGGGAGCCTTGCAAGGTTTAAGTGTGGAAGGAGGGCAGGCAGCTTGGCTTTGAAAGAAGTTAGCGGTGGTCCGGTGGCTAGGCTTTAGGGGGATGGCCTGGAATAGGGTTTTGCGGGATATACATAATAGCGTTCGCTTGGACAGAGCTCCGGACATTTTGGATCTGCATGTTGGTGGTAACAATTTAGGGATTAGGCCTTTCAGAGAACTGGTGAAAGACGTGAAACAGGGCTTGTTACGGTTGTGGCTCTCGTATCCAGGATTGACCATTGTTTGGTCTGAAATTGTGCCGCGAAAACGTTGGAGAAACATGCGGTCACTGGAAAAAATTAACAAGGCCAGGATAAAGGTTAACAGGGCGGTGTTGTCTTTTGTGTCTTGAACTAGGGGAGTTGCCGTGAGGCATTTTGAGTTGGAAAAAGGGGAGGGTGCACTTTGGTTGACTGATGGGGTTCATTTAAATGAGGTGGGTAGTAGAGTTGAGCGACCTTGACCTTTTTAGAGTCGAGCCGGGTTTTGCGAAACCCGACTATGTCCAAAGTCGGGTCGAGTGAAATCGGCCGATTATGACGTAAAGTCGGGATCGACCGAAACACGAAACCCAATGCAAGTCAATGGGGCAGCATAGTCGGCAGTGAGTGGGGGCCAGGAAAACACCTAGAGTGCCCATTTTAATGTCAAAACCATCCATTCTTCTTAATGAAGCTTGTCAAGCGTAATTTACCTTAAAATAATTGGAAGGCATTTGAAATTGGGGGTCATTTGGCTAAAGTTGTGGGGGGTAGGGCTGGTTCAAGTAATTAGTGGGCCCAGTAAATCTGGACCACGTCACGGCAGTGGAGCAGGGAGAGGTAAGTATTTCAACTTTGCAAGTGCTGTGATCCTGAGCAAGCAGGGGGGGCCCACTCGTTGGCATTGGCACTGGCACAGGGCCCCTCAAAGTACAGCGGTGTGTTTGCACGGCGGGGGCGCCTCCCACCGGCAGCAACACTTTTGCGTACTATGAGAGGCCCTGTGCCAGTGACGTCGCCAACTAGTATTCCTCCCCCCACCTGATGAAGGAACCTGCACTTTCATCTGCACCTTCCTCTTTGTCCCCGTGTAAGGTGGTATGGTATGCGGGAAGAGCAACCTGACTTTCAGCAGGGTCACAATGTTGTTGTGTAGCGTGCACGGGGAATGTTGCGTTATGGGTCAATGTACCAGCAGACTCATCTATCACTGGCTGGGCAATGGGCACGATGAAGTGGAAACACAGATATAGGCCCAAAGAATAAAGTGGGCTAAATGCAGTTCAAAATTGGTAACACAGGAATAACCAGGGGGCATTGCAGTGGAGGACAACTGGAATGAGAGGCTGACACAGAGAGTAGGGCCAAATCAGTAAGTAGTCGAAATGCAGTTCAAAATTGGCAACCGTAGTAAACAGGCGGCACAGCTTTGTTCAGTGGAGGAGAACAGCAAGGAGTGGCAGACACCGATAGTAGGCCCCAACCCAACTAGTAGGCCAAATGCAGTCTAACATTAACAACTACTTAACGAGAGGCTGAAAATGGAATTTCAGGACAGGAAACCAGGAGAACAGCAAGGAGTGGCAGACACCGATAGTAGGCCCCAAACCAACTAGTACGCCAAATGCAGTTGTTCCATTTAACCACAATTTAATGAGAGCCTGAAGATAGAAGCTCAGGAAAGGCAACCTGGGGAACACCTTGGAGTGTAACACACCATCTCTCTCCACCCGATACCCATTTTGTAGGCCTAATGCAGTGTAGTTTTCTACAACTACTAAACGAGAGTCGGAAGATCGAAGCAATGGCGAGGAAACCTGGAGAACACCTTGGAGTGTAACACACCATCTCTCTCCACCCCATTCCCCATTTTTTAGGCCTAATGCAGCCTACTTTCCGACACCTACTAAACGAGAGCATGAAGATCGAAGCTCAGGAAAGGCAACCTGGGGAACACCTTGGAGTGTAACAACAACCTCTCTCTACACCACGGAAGGGCTGATTCTTAGGAAGGAAGGCTGTTGTAAATAAGCATTGCGCGTCCGAGGGTGATTATATTCTTATTCGGTATCTACTCACCCTCGGACGCGCCATGCTTCTTGATTTGTAATTAATGTTTATTTGCAATGTGCTTTTGACTTACTCAATTATTTTTTTAATTATTGATTTTATTAAATTAATAGTTTAACATCTTATTGGAAATAATTTAAAGGAGACGCGACAGGACAACACTCGGTGGATGCCATATCTGTGTTAACAACTCCAAAAAACTTTCAGTTAACTTCTTGCAGGAGAAAGAAATTGTAGCTGTTGGACCTTTGTAGTACAGTTCCAGATATTTGTTGTGTGTTTGTTTTGATTGTTAAAATGTCTGCATTTGAGATCTCAACACGATCTTATTTTTTATAATCAAATTAATTTTTTAAATATTTTATTAGGTTGGTTCAAGGGGTACACGGGCCGCAGTAGACAGGTCAGTGGAGGCCTAGTGGAAGGAGGGACCGCAGATGCGCCACTGTTTCACCCATACACAATTAGTAGGCCTAATGCAGCGTAGTTTCCAACAGCTACTAAACGAGAGCCGGAAGATCGAAGCTCAGGAAAGGCAACCTGGGGAACACCTTGGAGTGTAACAACAACCTCTCTCTACACCACGGAAGGGCTGATTCTTAGGAAGGAAGGCTGTTGTAAATAAGCATTGCGCGTCCGAGGGTGATTATATTCTTATTCGGTATCTACTCACCCTCGGACGCGCCATGCTTCTTGATTTGTAATTAATGTTTATTTGCAATGTGCTTTTGACTTACTCAATTATTTTTTTAATTATTGATTTTATTAAATTAATAGTTTAACATCTTATTGGAAATAATTTAAAGGAGACGCGACAGGACAACACTCGGTGGATGCCATATCTGTGTTAACAACTCCAAAAAACTTTCAGTTAACTTCTTGCAGGAGAAAGAAATTGTAGCTGTTGGACCTTTGTAGTACAGTTCCAGATATTTGTTGTGTGTTTGTTTTGATTGTTAAAATGTCTGCATTTGAGATCTCAACACGATCTTATTTTTTATAATCAAATTAATTTTTTAAATATTTTATTAGGTTGGTTCAAGGGGTACACGGGCCGCAGTAGACAGGTCAGTGGAGGCCTAGTGGAAGGAGGGACCGCAGACAGGCATCGAAGGCCTAAAATAATCACACATGGCTGTAGGCAATTTTAAATTGGTTCCAGGGGTACACGGGCAGCAGTGGTGTGGTCAGTGGAGGCCTAGTGGAAGGAGTGACCACAGACAGGCATCGAAGGCCTAAAATATTAACACATGGCTGTAGGCAATTTTAAATTGGTTCCAGGGGTACTTGGGCAGCAGTGCCCTGGTCAGTGTAGTAGTAGTTGAAAGAATGGACCGCAGACAGGCATCGAAGGCCTAAAATAAAAAAATTGGGCTGGCTGTAGGCAATTTTAAATTGGTTCCAGGGTTACACGGGCAGCAGTGGTGTGGTCAGTGGAGGCCTAGTGGAAGGAGTGACCGCAGACAGGCATCGAAGGCCTAAAATAATCACACATGGCTGTAGGCAATTTTAAATTGGTTCCAGGGGTACACGGGCAGCAGTGGTGTGGTCAGTGGAGGCCTAGTGGAAGGAGTGACCACAGACAGGCATCGAAGGCCTAAAATATTAACACATGGCTGTAGGCAATTTTAAATTGGTTCCAGGGGTACTTGGGCAGCAGTGCCCTGGTCAGTGTAGTAGTAGTTGAAAGAATGGACCGCAGACAGGCATCGAAGGCCTAAAATAAAAAAATTGGGCTGGCTGTAGGCAATTTTAAATTGGTTCCAGGGGTACACGGGCAGCAGTGGTGTGGTCAGTGGAGGCCTAGTGGAAGGAGTGACCGCAGACAGGCATCGAAGGCCTAAAATAATAACACATGGCTGTAGGCAATTTTAAATTGGTTCCAGGGTTACACGGGCAGCAGTGGTGTGGTCAGTGGAGGCCTAGTGGAAGGAGTGACCGCAGACAGGCATCGAAGGCCTAAAATAATCACACATGGCTGTAGGCAATTTTAAATTGGTTCCAGGGGTACACGGGCAGCAGTGGTGTGGTCAGTGGAGGCCTAGTGGAAGGAGTGACCACAGACAGGCATCGAAGGCCTAAAATATTAACACATGGCTGTAGGCAATTTTAAATTGGTTCCAGGGGTACTTGGGCAGCAGTGCCCTGGTCAGTGTAGTAGTAGTTGAAAGAATGGACCGCAGACAGGCATCGAAGGCCTAAAATAAAAAAAATTGGGCTGGCTGTAGGCAATTTTAAATTGGTTCCAGGGGTACACGGGCAGCAGTGGTGTGGTCAGTGGAGGCCTAGTGGAAGGAGTGACCGCAGACAGGCATCGAAGGCCTAAAATAATAACACATGGCTGTAGGCAATTTTAAATTGGTTCCAGGGTTACACGGGCAGCAGTGGTGTGGTCAGTGGAGGCCTAGTGGAAGGAGTGACCGCAGACAGGCATCGAAGGCCTAAAATAATCACACATGGCTGTAGGCAATTTTAAATTGGTTCCAGGGGTACACGGGCAGCAGTGGTGTGGTCAGTGGAGGCCTAGTGGAAGGAGTGACCACAGACAGGCATCGAAGGCCTAAAATATTAACACATGGCTGTAGGCAATTTTAAATTGGTTCCAGGGGTACACGGGCAGCAGTGGTCTGGTCAGTGGAAGTCTAGTGGAAGGAGTGACCGCAGACAGGCTTCCAAGGCCTAACATAACAAAATTGGGCTGGCTGTAGGCACTTTAAATTGGTTCCAGGGGTACATGGGCAGCAGTGGTCTGGTCAGTGGAAGTCTAGTGGAAGGAGTGACCGCAGACAGGCTTCCAAGGCCTAACATAACAAAATTGGGCTGGCTGTAGGCACTTTAAATTGGTTCCAGGGGTACATGGGCAGCAGTGTATGGTCAGTGGAAGTCTAGTGGAAGGAGTGACGGCAGACAGTCTTCGAAGGCCTAACATAACAAAATTGGGCTGGCTGTAGGCACTTTAAATTGGTTCCAGGGGTACATGGGCAGCAGTGTATGGTCAGTGGAAGTCTAGTGGAAGGAGTGACCGCAGACAGGCTTCGAAGGCCTAACATAACAAAAATGTCAAAACAATGGTATTGTCAGTGCCAGGCATTGAAGGATGTCAGCGCCTAGACTACACATTGGTGAAGCTGTGAGAGATAATTTTGCTAGTGGTAGAGCACTGTTTGAGCTGGGGGGGGGGGAACTGGCTTGTGGCCGGCGGTACAGGCACAGGGCCCCTCATATTACAACGGTGAGTCTGACGTTGGGTGCGCACCACCACCGCCAGAGACACTTTATTGTACTATGAGGGACCCAGTGGCAGTGCCGTCGACCAAAAGCGGCCACACCCACCTCTTCAGACAAACAGCACTCTCAAGGGTCCAAGCGCAAAGTGGCGATAGCACGACCCCGTGTGGGGAGTTTGGCCATTTCGTGAGGTGGAAACATGTCGTATGCTGGACAATCAGGTGAAGAAAATTACGAGATTGGAAAAGTCATTCAGAATAGTCCACAGGCAAGACCTTTTCATAGGAAAGCTAGGTGTCAGCCGGGCAGGGTGGGGCAAAAGATTTTGAAATCCAGTTGTGGTTCATTTTAATGAAGGTTAGATCATCTACATTTTGGGTAGCCAGACGAGTCCTTTTTTCTGTTAGTATTGAACCTGCAGCACTGAATACTCTTTCTGATAGGACACTAGCTGCCGGGCAAGCAAGCTCCTGCAATGCATATTCTGCCAATTCTGGCCAGGTGTCTAATTTGGATGCCCAGTAATCAAATGGGAATGACGGTTGAGGGAGAACGTCGATAAGGGATGAAAAATAGTTTGTAACCATACTGGACAAATGTTGTCTCCTGTCACTTTGAATTGATGCTGCAGTACCTGTCCTGTCTGCGGTCATAGAAAAATCACTCCACAACCTGGTCAGAAAACCCCTCTGGCCAACGCCACTTCTGATTTCTGCCCCTCTAACACCTCTGGTCTGCTGGCCCCTGGAGCTCGTGTGAGAACGATCACGGGCGCTGTGTGCAGGGAATGCCAGAAGCAAACGGTCAACAAGAGTTGATTGTTTTGTTGCTAATATTAGTTCCAAGTTCTCATGTGGCATAATATTTTGCAATTTGCCTTTATAGCGAGGATCAAGGAGGCAGGCTAACCAGTAATCGTCATCGTTCATCATTTTTGTAATGCGTGTGTCCCTTTTGAGGATACGCAAGGCATAATCCGCCATGTGGGCCAAAGTTCCCATTGTCAAATCTGCGGTTGTGCTTGGTTGAGGGGCAGTTGCAGGCAAATCTACGTCACTTGTGTCCCTCAAAAAACCAGAACCCGGCCTTGCCACGCCACCAATTTCCCGTGCCCCCGGGAAAGCTTCCTCATTAAAAATATACTCATCCCCATCATCCTCCTCATCCTCCACCTCCTCTTCGCCCGGTACCTCGTCATGTACACTGCCCTGACCAGACAATCGCTGACTGTCATCAAGGCTTTCCTCTTCCTCTGGTGCAGACGCCTGATCCTTTATGTGCGTCAAACTTTGCATCAGCAGACGCATTAGGGGGATGCTCATGCTTATTATGGCGTTGTCTGCACTAACCAGCCGTGTGCATTCCTCAAAACACTGAAGGACTTGACACATGTCTTGAATCTTCGACCACTGCACACCTGACAACTCCATGTCTGCCATCCTACTGCCTGCCCGTGTATGTGTATCCTCCCACAAAAACATAACAGCCCGCCTCTGTTCGCACAGTCTCTGAAGCATGTGCAGTGTTGAGTTCCACCTTGTTGCAACGTCTATGATTAGGCGATGCTGGGGAAGGTTCAAAGAACGCTGATAGGTCTGCATACGGCTGGAGTGTACAGGCGAACGGCGGATATGTGCGCAAAGTCCACGCACTTTGAGGAGCAGGTCGGATAACCCCGGATAACTTTTCAGGAAGCACTGCACCACCAGGTTTAAGGTGTGAGCCAGGCAAGGAATGTGTTTCAGTTGGGAAAGGGAGATGGCAGCCATGAAATTCCTTCCGTTATCACTCACTACCTTGCCTGCCTCAAGATCTACAGTGCCCAGCCACGACTGCGTTTCTTGCTGCAAGAACTCGGACAGAACTTCCGCGGTGTGTCTATTGTCGCCCAAACACTTCATAGCCAATACAGCCTGCTGACGTATGCCAGTAGCTGCCCCATAATGGGAGACCTGGTGTGCAACAGTGGCAGGTGCGGATGGAGTGTTTGTGCGACTGCGGTCTGTGGACGAGCTCTTGCTTCTGCAGGAGGACGAGGAGGAGGAGGAGGAGGAGGGGGTGCGAACGGCTACAGACAACTGTTTACTAGACCGTGGGCTAGGCAGAACTGTCCCAAACTTGCTGTCCCCTGTGGACCCTGAATCCACCACATTTACCCAGTGTGCCGTGATGGACACGTAACGTCCCTGGCCATGCCTACTGGTCCATGCATCTGTTGTCAGGTGCACCTTTGTGCTCACAGATTGCCTGAGTGCATGGACGATGCGCTCTTTAACATGCTGGTGGAGGGCTGGGATGGCTTTTCTGGAAAAAAAGTGTCGACTGGGTAGCTCGTAGCGTGGTACAGCGTAGTCCATCAGGTCTTTGAAAGCTTCGCTTTCAACTAACCGGTAGGGCATCATCTCTAACGAGATTAGTCTAGCTATGTGGGCGTTCAAACCCTGTGTACGCGGATGCGAGGCTAAGTACTTCCTTTTTCTAACCATAGTCTCATGTAGGGTGAGCTGGACTGGAGAGATGGAGATCGTGGAACTAGCGGGGGTGCCGGTGGACATGGCAGACTGAGAGACGGTGGGAGATGGTATTGTTGCCGCCGGTGCCCTAGATGCAGTGTTTCCTACTACGAAACTGGTGATTCCCTGACCCTGACTGCTTTGGCCTGGCAAAGATACCTGCACAGATACAGCAGGTGGTGCGCTAAATGGTGGTCCTACACTGCCGGAAGGGATGTTGCGTTGATGACTAGCTTCATTGGCCGAGGGTGCAACAACCTTAAGGGACGTTTGGTAGTTAGTCCAAGCTTTCAAATGCATGGTGGTTAAATGTCTATGCATGCAACTAGTATTGAGACTTTTCAGATTCTGACCTCTGCTTAAGGAAGTAGAACATTTTTGACAGATGACTTTGCGCTGATCAATTGGATGTTGTTTAAAAAAATGCCAGACTGCACTCTTTCTAGCATCGGATACCTTTTCAGGCATTGCAGACTGAGCTTTAACCGGATGGCCACGCTGTCCTCCACCAGGTTTTGGCTTTGCCACGCGTTTTGGGCAAGATACGGGCCCGGCAGATGGAACCTGTGGCGATGTTGATGCCTGCTGCGGCCCCTCCTCCTCCTCTGCTTCAGAACTGCTGCCGCCTGCACCCTGTTCCCCCAATGGCTGCCAATCGGGGTCAAGAACTGGGTCATCTAATAACTCTTCTTGTACCTCCTGCGCAACTTCGTCTGTGTCACCGTGTCGTTCGGTGGTATAGCGTTCGTGATGGGGCAACATAGTCTCATCAGGGTCTGATTCTTGATCAGCACCCTGCGAGGGCAATGTTGTGGTCTGAGTCAAAGGACCAGCATAGTAGTCTGGCTGTGGCTGTGCGTCAGTGCACTCCATGTCAGATTCAATTTGTAATGGGCATGGACTGTTAACTGCTTCACTTTCTAAGCCAGGGACGGTATGTGTAAAGAGCTCCATGGAGTAACCCGTTGTGTCGCCTGCTGCATTCTTCTCTGTTGTTGTTTTTGCTGAAGAGGACAAGGAAGTGACTTGTCCCTGACCGTGAACATCCACTAACGACGCGCTGCTTTTACTTTTACCAGTTTCACGAGAGGAGGCAAAAGAGCTAGAGGCTGAGTCAGCAAGATAAGCCAAAACTTGCTCTTGCTGCTCCGGCTTTAAAAGCGGTTTTCCTAATCCCAGAAAAGGGAGCGTTCGAGGCCTTGTGTAGCCGGACGACGAACCTGGCTCCACAGCTCCAGACTTAGGTGCAATATTTTTTTCCCCACGACCACCTGATGCTCCACCACTACCACTACCCTCATTACCAGCTGACAATGAACGCCCCCGGCCACGACCTCTTCCACTAGACTTCCTCATTGTTTTAAAAACGTAACCAAACTAACGTTATTTGTTGCAGTCACACAACTTACACGGTGAGCTATAACTTCAGTATGATTTAGCTACCCCTTTACAGGTTGGTGAGACCACCGCGAAAATCAGGCACAATGTTACACACTCTTTTTTTGGTGGCTGCAAATTAGAGAGATGCCCCACACGCAGGACTGTCACTGAAGCACAAATGTTAATATTAATGTCACACTATTATTTGTTTTTTATTTTTATTTTTTTCAGGAACACTTTAGAAACCCCCCCAAAAAAAAAAAATTGATTTTTGCAGGGAGAATTTAGAAAACAAATGTAACAAACTATATGCTTTCTATGGGCCACTGAGTGAGAGATGACGCACACAGGAATCAGGAGTGGCACACAAGCCCAGAGGCCAATATTTTTCTACCAATGATTGATGGAGTTATTTTCTCTGGTAGATTTTGGAACCCAAATCAAGGAAAAAAAATATAGGCTTTCTATGGACCACAATTGGAGAGAGAGAGAGAGAGAGAGAGAGAGAGATGGCACACCCAGGAGTCAAGACTGGCACACAAGCAGAAAGGCCAATATTAATCTCCCACTGTTTTTTTTTTTTTTTTTTTTTTTTCAGGGAGACTTTAGAAAAAAAAAAAATAAAAAAAATATGATTTTATCAGGAAGAATTTAGAAACCAAATAAAATAAAATGATTTTTTCAGGGAGAATTTAGAAAACAAATAAAACCAAAAATAGGCGTTCTATGGCCCACTGACTGAGAGATGACGCACACAGGAATCAGGAGTGGCACACAAGCCCAGAGGCCAATATTTTTCTACCAATGATTGATGGAGTTATTTTCTCTGGTAGATTTTGGAACCCAAATCAAGGAAAAAAAAAATAGGCTTTCTATGGACCACAATTGGAGAGAGAGAGAGAGAGAGAGAGAGAGAGAGAGAGAGAGAGAGAGATGGCACACCCAGGAGTCAAGACTGGCACACAAGCAGAAAGGCCAATATTAATCTCCCACTGTTTTTTTTTTTTTTTTTTTTTTTTCAGGGAGACTTTAGAAAAAAAAATAATAAAAAAAATATGATTTTATCAGGAAGAATTTAGAAACCAAATAAAATAAAATGATTTTTTCAGGGAGAATTTAGAAAACAAATAAAACCAAAAATAGGCGTTCTATGGCCCACTGACTAAGAGAGAGAGAGAGAGATGGAACGCTTAGTACTGGCACACAAGCCCAAAGGGCAATATTAATCTCCCTTTTTTTTTCCAGGGAGAATTTCTAAAACCCCCCCCAAAAAAAAAATAGGCTTTCTATGGCCCACTATTTGTGAGAGAGATGGGACGCTCAGGACTGGCACAGATGGCACACTCAGGACTGGCACAGAAGCCCAGAGGCCAATATTAATCTCCCTTTTTTTCTGGGAGAATTTATAAAACCAAAAAAATATTTAAATAGGCTTTCTATGGCCCACTATTTGTGAGAGAGATGGCACGCTCAGGACTGGCACAGATGGCACGCTCACAACTGGCACACAAGCCCAGAGGCCAATATTAATCTCCCTTTTTTCAGGGAAAATTTATAAAACCAAAAAAAAAATTAAATAGGCTTTCTATGGCCCACTATTTGTGAGAGAGATGGCACGCTCAGGACTGGCACAGATGGCACGCTCACAACTGGCACACAAGCCCAGAGGCCAATATTAATCTCCCTTTTTTCAGGGAAAATTTATAAAACCAAAAAAAAAATTAAATAGGCTTTCTATGGCCCACTATTTGTGAGAGAGATGGGACGCTCAGGACTGGCACAGATGGCACGCTCAGGACTGGCACAGAAGCCCAGAGGCCAATATTAATCTCCCTTTTTTTCTGGGAGAATTTATAAAACCAAAAAAATATTTAAATAGGCTTTCTATGGCCCACTATTTGTGAGAGAGATGGCACGCTCAGGACTGGCACAGATGGCACGCTCACAACTGGCACACAAGCCCAGAGGCCAATATTAATCTCCCTTTTTTCAGGGAAAATTTATAAAACCAAAAAAAAAATTAAATAGGCTTTCTATGGCCCACTATTTGTGAGAGAGATGGCACGCTCAGGACTGGCACAGATGGCACGCTCACAACTGGCACACAAGCCCAGAGGCCAATATTAATCTCCCTTTTTTCAGGGAAAATTTATAAAACCAAAAAAAAAATTAAATAGGCTTTCTATGGCCCACTATTTGTGAGAGAGATGGGACGCTCAGGACTGGCACAGATGGCACGCTCAGGACTGGCACAGAAGCCCAGAGGCCAATATTAATCTCCCTTTTTTTCAGGGAGAATTTATAAAACCCAAAAAAAAATAAAATAGGCTTTCTATGGCCCACTATTTGTGAGAGAGATGGCACACTCAGGACTGGCACACAAGCCCAAAGGCCAATATTAATCTCCCACTGTATTTTTATCAGGGAGAATTTATACACCCCACAAAAAAAAATACAGAAAAATGAAAAGGCTTTCTATGGCCCACTATGTGAGAGAGATGGCACACACAGGGATGGCACTCTAGCAGAAATGCCAAATTGCCAATCTTAATCTCCCACCAAAAAAAAAAAAAAACAGGGAATGTCCTACAATTACTATCTCCCTGCCTGCAGTAATCTCAGCCAGGTATGGCAGGCAGCTACTATCTCCCTGCCTGCAGTAATCTCAGCCAGGTATGGCAGGCAGCAATAAGGAGTGGACTGATGCACAAATGAAATAAAAAGTGTGGACAAACAAAAAAGATAGCTGTGCAGAAAGGAAGGAACAAGAGGATTTGTGCTTTGAAAAAAGCAGTTGGTTTGCACAGCGGCGTACACACAGCAATGCAGCTATCAGGGAGCCTTCTAGGGCAGCCCAATGAGCTACAGCGCTGAGGGGAAAAAAAAAAAAAAAAAACTTCCACTGTCCCTGCACACCGAGGGTGGTGTTGGACAGTGCAAATCGCTGCAGCACAAGCGGTTTTGTGGTTAATGGACCCTGCCTAACGCTATCCCTGCTTCTGACAAAGCGGCAGCAACCTCTCCCTAAGCTCAGATCAGCAGCAGTAAGATGGCGGTCGGCGGGAACGCCTCTTTATAGCCCCTGTGACGTTGCAGACAGCAAGCCAATCACTGCAATGCCCTTCTCTAAGATGGTGGGGACCAGGACCTATGTCATCACGCTGCCCACACTCTGCGTTTACCTTCATTGGCTGAGAAATGGCGCTTTTCGCGTCATTGAAACGCGACTTTGGCGCGAAAGTCGCGTACCGCATGGCCGACCCCGCACAGGGGTCGGATCGGGTTTCATGAAACCCCGACTTAGCCAAAAGTCGGCGACTTTTGAAAATGTTCGACCCGTTTCGCTCAACCCTAGTGGGTAGTGATTTTTGGGCGCTTAGTTTACAGGAAGGCATTGAAAGGGCCATAGCATTTCATTTTGGTGGGGTTTCGGGTCTTGAGGTGTTCAATGGCCCTCGTTGTGGCAGCTGTCGGGAGTCATTGGAGTTGGTGGAAATTGGTCTGGGGGATCGATTGGCATATGGCTCCTCTGTTTTTGGAGTTCAACATGTTTCAGATCTGGTGACTTGTGGAGGGGAGTTCCAGCAGGGGTGGTCGGATCCCCTAGAATTTTATTGTGAACAGTGAACCTTTAGGGTTTTTGGTGCTTCCAAGCCAGTGTGGTAACGTCTGGGAGTAAATTGGTGTTATGTTATGTTCACGTTATGCTTTGTTAATCACCAGATTCTTGGAAGCTTCAAGGACTCCTCCTAGTAAAAAAGTTAACGTATTTCATTTCAATGTGTAATTGTTTATGTTAAATAAAGGCTGCTGTGGCCTATAATATTTAAAAAAAAATTGTTGTCCATGTTTTCATTTGGGGTAATTTTAAGCATTGTTGGGTTAACGGTATAAGGGTTGGGTGTGGTTATCCCTTCATACCACAATACCTCGACAATACCAATGTCAAGTGTGATGCACCAAAACAGCAGAGGTGTAACATGAAGTAGCAGAAGTGTCCATGGGCAATGATCGTTTTCACAACGATTTACAAAATTCTTCATTATGAGAAGATGCATGCATCATGGGCAAGTTGATGGGTGATGGAAAACTATATTAATATTATTAAATTATATATACATTCATTATGTCCTATGAAAGTGCTCATGCAATGACAGCAAGTCATTTTTTTTTGCAGTATAAATGGAACAGGCCAGTTCCAAATAAACCATTATTTCCTCTTTCCATGTTTAATCTTGGACATGGAAAGCAGAAGATTGAGAGTTGATGAATTGCAGCCAGACTCAGGCTGTGCTTTTATAATCAGAGTAAAAAGCTTTATTGGTGGATGTGATTTACTGTAGGGTAGTGAAATTCTTTAAGTGCAATTGACATTCACTGAAGCATGGCTGCAGGGGGCTCATACTTTGTTCTCAACCCTTTACAATTAACTCTGCAACCTCGGAGTCAGACAATCAGCAGTAGTTGATACTTTTTTTCCCCATTTCTGGTTCCAAAACTGTTTTTCTAAAAAGAAACAGATCTTCTATAAATATATTTTGCGTTACAGCAGCACTTTACAGGAACATAGCTGAGGGCAAAAAAGCAGGAGAATTATTTCAGCACCTTCACTAATAAATATGAAAAGGTTGCCTTATTCACACCATGGTTGCCATTACAGGTCAGAACAATGGTAATCTTTTCCAGTTGTAAAACTTTGCAGACGAAAGTCCATTCAGAGCAAAGCTGAGAGGTCAGAATTAAATTTAACTTTGAAGTTTGACCACTTTGGTTTTGCTATATTATTATGTTGTTCCACAGTCCTATGTAAAACAGATGCTTGCTCTGCACAATACCAGAGCCTCCAATAACAAAATCAGAATAGTAGGAAGAAAAAAGTTATACATGTTTTAATTTTTTATGTATTCTCCTTAGAATAGGCCACAAATATCACATTGGGGGTGTCTGAATCTTGAGACCACAGCTAGTCCCATCATTTAAAGAAACAGCGGTGGTTATCAAGTGCGGTCACATATGCTCTATTTACTTGGACACTGTCACTTAAATAGAAAAACTCTGCAATACCCAGCACAGTATTATTTATTTGTATGAGTCCCAAGAGTCAGACTCCCATCCAAGGGTGACATACCACATATGTAGCCAATGAGGCAGGGGGTGGCCTGCAAGTAAGATTTGTACTTGTTCCAGTGCAATGAGTAGACCTCATCCTCTGACTCAGCACATGAAATAGTTAATGATATTGTATTTTGCTTTTCTTGAAGGAGTCAAACTCCTAACTAGAGATGAGCGAATCTGAACGGTAAAGTCTGTCCAGGACTTCTACTGTCCATGCATGGACCCCAAAAATGGATTTCTCACAAAAGAACGTTACTGTTCAGCTTCGGCAGCCCAAACAACCCCCAGCTGTCAGCTTTACCTTGGCTGGTTATCAAAAATAAATAATTTAAAAAATGACGTGGCCTCCCTCCCATTTTTGATAACCAGCCAAGCTACAGCAGACAGCTGGGGCTGGTATTCTCAGATTGCGATGGTGCCATAGATCTTGGCTCTTCCCAGCCTAAAAATAGCAGCTTGCAGCTGCCCCAGAAAAGGTGCATCCATTAGATGCGCCAATTCCGGCGCTTTGCTCGGCTCTTCCCACTTGGTGTGGTGGCAAGTGGGGTAATAGTTTTGGTGTTGATGTCAGAATTTTAAGGTCATCAAGCCAAGGGTTTAGACACCTCTCGATTACTATCAGACACCCCCATTACTAACCGCATAGAGAAAATAAATAAAGCTATACACTGAGCAAAGTCCTTTTATTTGAACAAATCACACATAAGTTATTTAATTGAAATAAACACTCACCAGCCCTCTTTTATCCATCAATTAATGTTAAAATAAAAAATCAAGTTTATGCTCACCTGTCCGTTGATAATCCATATGTCCCACGACGATCACCAACTCTGCTACATCTAGTTGCATTGCTGAGGGATGACAGATGTTACTGCTCAACTCGGCAACCAGATTACACTAAGCTGAATGTGAGAACACATCTGCATCTGAGCGATGATAACCTAAATGACGTCACCACTGGTTACACGCAGCCGCATTCTCACACTCAGCTCAGTGTGTTCCTCCTGGCGTGGTGAGAGGTCGCACCACTGATGTGACAGATTGCCAAACCATCCAGATCATTGTGGGACGTGGGCATTAATGGATTTTTGCAGAAAAGTGAGTATAAATTTGCTGATTTATTTTTTGGTGAATAAATGGGTAAACTAATTGGGAGAGTTTTTATTTCAAATAAAGGAGTTTACTCGGTCTGTGTCTTTATTAAATTTGACTTTGGGGTAAGTAACGGGGGTGTCTCTTGGAGAGGTGTTTATTACTATCCCTTGGGCTTGATGTCACCGGACATTACAAAGCTGACATCAACCCCCAAACTATTAAACTACTTGCCACCGCACCAGGGCAAGTGGAAAGAGTCAGGCAAAGCACCAGAATTGGCAAATCCAATTGATGCGCCTTTTCTGGGGCAGCTGTGGGCTGCTATTTATAGGCTGGGGAGGGCCAATATACATTGCCCTTTCAAAGTCTGGAAATACCAACCTACAGCTGTCTGCTTTAGCTTGGCTAGTTATCAAAACTGACCGCACAATGTTTTTTTACATTATTTATTTAAATAATTGTAAAAAATGGCATGTAGATCCCTTGTAGATTGTGAGCCTTCGCGGGCAGGGTCCTCATTCCTCCTGTACCAGTTATGACTTGTATTGTTTAAGATTATTGTACTTGTTTTTATTATGTATACCCCTCCTCACATGTAAAGCGCCATGGAAAAAATGGCGCTATAACAATAAATAATAATAATAATAATAATGAGGTCCCCTCTAATTTTTATAACCAGGCAAGATAAGCAGCTGTCAGCCTTACTGGTGCTGGTTATCAAGAATAAAGGGGACCCCACGCCATTTTTTTTTCTTTATAAGCTAAATGGACAGGTGATGTCTGATGACTACACTTATCATTGTATGCCTGCTCTTGCTGCTATCAGCGAGACCAGGCATACAATGATGAGCAGTAATCTCATCACCCAATGCCTGTGACCAGCGGTAACCTTGTCACCGCCAGTCACAGCTGTTGGCTCACACGCCGTCATCTGTGGAAACCGCAGAGCTGTAAACCGGTATTTCTCGCACTGTCAAACAGCTGAGTGTGGGAAACGTTGAATTTTCGGGCCCCCCATTCCTTTGAATGAGGTCCGAGTTCAAGTTCAAGTACTGTTCTTGTACCCACACTGAAATTTTTTTAAAGTTCGGCAGAATCCAATGGACCTGAACTTCCACTGGTCCGCCTATCAATCCTCATAACCTCTGGGATGGTAGACGGAAACTTTGGCAGTGACCCACAAGATACACTTCTAAGTAATAGAGGATTTTTTGTGCCTAAAGATCTAAATGGCATTCTTTGTCACAGACATTTTTTACTAGTACATATAGATACATTAAGATCTTTATGTCTGTTTTATTAAGGGTAACATCTTTATATACTTTTTAAGAAAAAAATTCACAAATCCATAAACATATACATACATAAACATATACATATTTGGTATCTCTCTAGTTATAACAGCCCATTTTATACGTATTATTAATGGTGATCAATAGATATTGCAAAAATGATGTTGTTTTTCCTCTATTAAACCCATTACAAAAGTCAATACATAAGTGACACATACAGGAAACGGTTAACAAAATATCTTCTAAAAAAAATAACATCTCATCTTGCAAAAAACAAGATCTTATATAGTGAAGCTTACATACAAGTAAAAATGAAATAGCTGTTAAAACCATAGATATAGGGTTCTGTGCATGTGGCGTACTTTATACTGTATATTCTAGTATGCATGTTTATACAATATATACGTGTGTTTAATATGTAAGTGTATTTGTAATGTATTAGCATGTCCATATTTTCTAGAAATGTGTGCATGTGCATGTTACTGTATGCCTAATGTGCATATGTATGTAAATGTGCATGTGTCTACAGGGGTGGAGCATGGTGGATCGAGAGGAGGAAGTGGGGACTCCCACATATACAACACAGGGGTCATCAGCTGTCAGTTTCCGCTTCTGTTAGTGTTATAGATCCTGTTACTGATCTGCTACGTGGTTTTCCTAATAGCATGATGAATTATAGTCAAATCTATGTGAAATCAAATAATCACCCATTTCAGGGTTTATCCATTTTTAGATAAATTTCTTGTGAAAATATTGTGGTCCATAGCATATTGCGTAATAGGTGAAAAATGCACTAAGATATTTGGAGAAAGAAGTGAAAAATCTATAGTAAGAGTTCAGAACTATAGGATTATTGCTGCAGTACCAGGGAGTGAACAGAAGGCTTGGTCAGAAACATGGCTAAGGTTCAGGGTTAGGAGTAAGCACCAAAATAGACATAACCCAACAAAACGCCATTGTATTTCTAAAATTGGATAGAGTCAGAAACAAAGCAAGGTTTTGGCCACAAGTGACTAGGGCTGATGGTCAAGGTCCAGGACACAAAAACATTAAGATAATGAGTGCAGGAGTACATGGGATGTAGCATTTCTCATAATTTCTCATACGAATAGCATGTCAAACAAAACGTTGAGCTTTGTGAAAGCCAACATGGAATGAGCTAAACAGTTATGATCTATTGCATGCATTTTTTTCACCTATTATTCCATTGACATCCTATTGTAGTGTCAATCTTTGGTCTCTTGTCTATGGCCACACGTTGCCATAAAGACAGGTCTTTATTGAGATTTGCTTATTTAGTGGAAACCAGATCAAAAAGAAAAAGTATCGGTCTTCTACTGGTCAGTTTTAAGTAGTAATGATAACTGGAGCACAAGTAATATCAGTAGTAGAACACATGGGGCCTTCAGTCTAGACATCTCCACAAAGGACTGATACCATCCTGTGTAGGATTCTTGTTGTATCATAACTGGATCTATGTGGGAGTCATGCTTGGAGTTTTTCTAATTGAAAGAATCATGACTCTTAGCAGTTACTAAAACAAGCACAACTTGGGTTGTAATTTTGAGATACCATGACAGCACTGAATCTCTCTATGCTAAGATAGTTCGCTCAACCTTCGGTAGCCAGTATCATGGCTGTAACCTCAAAAAACATCATGGCAGAACATCCCAGTCTTTAGTGGAACTACTTATGCAGTGCCCAACACTAACTGTGTCTGGCAGCTTGCGCCCTCCCACTCTTTCTTGAAGAAAATTACAGTCTCTGCAATCAGCAGCTTCTGCAGTGCTTTCCATTCCACCATCTCTGAAACTTACTTCTCAATATAATTTGTGGCTTTACCTATCTCCGCTCGGCTCACTTAGGCATCTTCCTTTCCTGTTTTTCCCTTTGCTATTCCCTTTCTGTAGTATACTTCTATCAGACCCCTACTTTCTACACTCCCTCACTTTGAAAGATACTGTTAATAGGTCCACGGTGGTGAAAGAATAAAAAAAATGCCTCACATACTAGACTGGCACCTCCCCCTAACAGTGATGCTAATCTTCATCATCACCCATCACCATGTTCTAAAGATGCAGTGCCATGAAGATAATTCTATTATACTAAACTACAACTTCATTGTTTTATGACATCATTTTTTTACAGGTGTAACGCCCTGTAAAAATACAGCTCTGGCAAAAATTAAGAGACCACTGCAAAATGTTCCGTTTGTCTGATTTTTCTCTTTATAGGTACCGTATTTTTCGCTTTGTAAGACACTCCGGATTATAAGACGCACCCCAAATTTTGAGGAGAAAAATAGGAAAAACTTTTTTTAATAAATTGGGGGGGGGGCTTCTTATAATCCATGCGTCTTATTGCTTACCAGGGGTTGTGGCTGCGGTGGATCAGGGTCCCAGGGTCGTTGTTGGAGGCAGGAGTGGAGCATTGCTGCAGGCTGGGATGAGCGGGTCTGCAGGGGGGTTCCTGTGCTGCAGGGGGGATCCGGTGCTGCAGGGGGGCTCCCGTGCTGCAGGGCTGTCTCCGCTGCTGCAGGGGGCTCTGGTGCTGCAGGGCTGTCTCCAGTGCTGCAGGAGGTTCTGGTGCTGCAGGGCTGTCTCCGGTGCTGCAGGGCTGTCTCCGGTGCTGCAGGGCTGTCTCCGGTGCTGCAGGGGGCCCTGGCGACATTTTGTGAAAGGCCAGAGCCCCTGGCAGTTCGTCCATGCTTTCCTGTGCGGTGGACTTCGGGAAAATGGCCGCCGGGATCTCGAGAGATGAGATCTCAGCCCTGAAATCTCATCTCCCGAGATTCCGGCGGCCATTTTCCCGGAGTCAGTCATACAGGAAAGCATGGACGAACTGCCGGGGGGGCTCTGGTCTTTCACAAAATGTCCCCAGAGCCCCCCACAGCACCGGAGCCTCCAGCATCACCCGAGGCAGCAACGGACAACTGCAGCAGCGGTGGCGGGTGGCAGCGGTGGCGGACAACTGCGGCAGCGATGGCGGGCGGCAGCGGTGGCGGACATCCGCGGCGGTGGACACCCCCTCATCCCAGCCTGCAACGGTAAGCAGTATATCCGCTTTGTAAGACGCACCTCCATTTCCCCCCCCCCAAAATTTGGGGGAAATAAAGTGCATCTCACAAAGCGGAAAATACAGTATATTTTTGAGTAAAATGTAATTTTTTTTATGCAATAATCTTCTGACAACATGTCTCTGAATTTCCAAGCAATACATTTTGCATTTTTTTCTGACAAAGAAAAATGGTCAAAATTTTTAAAAAAAGAACAGTGCTTTCAGACCTCAAATAATGCAAAGAAAATAAGTTCATAATCATTTAGAAACAACAATACTAATGTTTTAACTCAGGAAGAGTTCAGAAATTAATAACTTTGTGGAATAACCATGATTTTTATTCACAGCTTTTATGCATCTTGACATGCTTTTCACCAGTCTTTCACACTGCTTCTGGCCCAAAAATGTAAGCAGTTCTTCTTTGTTTGATGGCTTGTGACTATCCATCATCCTCTTGATTACATTCCAGTGGTTTTCAAAGAGGTTCAGGTCTGGAGATTGAGCTGCCCATGACAGGGTTTTGATGTTTTGGTCTCTTAATTTTTGCCAGAGCTGTAGTGAAACCCAAAGTTACCAGCTGATTGTTTACAGTTGAGATTCCCAAACAGACCACACTCTGTAACAATGATTCATGTTTAGGCAAACTAAATACAGAATTTCATTCACAACAAATTATGTGTCACAAAGGTGATGTTGGACCCCATAGCGGTCCCATAAAAGTCACTTCTATGTAAAATTACATTTACAGTACAAAGGGTTATTCTTTTCATATGGTGTCATGGGGGAAAGATAGAATGAAAGCATCCAGAGTTTTCAGGAGAGTAGGATTTTGAGACTGGGTCTTTGCAAGCATTGCAATAATTGTTTTATAAAATAGCAGTCAGAGAGCAAAATAAGATGCCATCATCTGTGGTTTTTGGATGTAGCAGTGGTGTAACTGAGACCCTTTTAACCCTGCTGTTCTGTTCGGTCTGGGGAGACCTATTTTGAACTTTGGTATTTTTTGGGGTGTTCAAGATGCGGTTCTGAAACTTGTGGTTGATTGACTTAAATGAGGATGGGTCGGTCGGCCACGGGTTTCAGAGCCGCATCTTGAATATTTTAAAGAATATTGAAGTTCAAAGTCGGTCATTTTTGACCAACAGAACAGCAGGGTTAACTAAGAAAAATGTCAGACAGAAATCCTAAAAAAAGGATTGCTGAAGGGCACAAATGTTTGCACCCTGAAAACTTTAAAATACATCAGGATAAATATGAAGTATGAGACCCATCTCAGAGTCTTTATTATACTGTAAGTGCCTAATTACTAAGAAGTTTTAGAAATATATTTGTTACTTTCCATAATAACTACGTGTTATAAAAGCAGAGCTGTCAGGTCTAAGCTAGGTTTCAGAATGCCAAACATTAAGATTTATAGTTTTTATTCAGTATTGTTATATATAGTAGTGCCGAATGTTTTATGTATTATTTACAATTTTCCATTTCTTGTAACACGTAAGAGTGTGAAGTTTAATTGTCATATCCAACTCCATACCTTTGTCACTTCTAGAAGTGTCAGATAGTGAGGTTTCACTACTTCTGCCTAATAGTGTAATCTTACAGTATGTCAATGGAAAAGAAGAAACAGCTCATTATAATTATTGTACCTGTCCAATTTTATTATGTCATCTCAAGCAGAATGTGCTGTATTAACATTAATCCCACAATGACATTATTGCTGACTGTTACTGACGGGCAGAACACAGAAATTATTACTACCTCATTGAAGATCCAGAATATAATTCTCAGTAAAGAAAATAGCAATTCTATCATTCTCTTGAAGTTAGCATTAAGGATAGTTCATGGTCCAGTTCCGAACCCCGAAAACTGACTTTTTACTGTATATCTGTTTTCCTGTTTGGGTTCGCCAGTCTACAAAGCTTGTTGAAAGGCTGCAGCACAGCCAATCAACATGTTTTTAGACGGTGAGCACTACCGGAGTCTTCACAAATATGCCAAGAATTGACATGGCTGTGATTGGCCAGCGCAGCCCATGACCCCAGCCTGAATAAAGGCTGGATCACAAGTGCCACTGCCATTATGTTCTTATTAATGTAGGGATAGGACGCAGTTAGAGTAAGGGACAGATTCTGACTGCAGACTACTACACAAAAAAAATTTCTGTATGTACTCTTCAACCCATATCTTTGGTAATGCTGTATTCTGCAGCCCAAGTAGTGTCTGTAAAAAATGATTGTACTCTGCAGCTTTTTTGTGTGTGTGTAAAAAAATGATTGTACTTTGCAGTGACTTTTTTTGGGGGGGTAAAGGTACCATCACACTTAGCGACGCTGCAGCGATACCGACAACGATCCGGATCGCTGCAGCGTCGCTGTTTGGTCGCTGGAGAGCTGTCACACAGACCGCTCTCCAGCGACCAACGATCCCGAGGTCCCCGGTAACCAGGGTAAACATCGGGTAACTAAGGGCAGGGCCGCGCTTAGTAACCCGATGTTTACCCTGGTTACCAGCGTAAAAAAACAAACAGTACATACTTACATTCAGCTGTCTGTCCCTTGCCGTCTGCTTCCTGCACTGACTGCTGGCCGTAAAGTGAAAGCAGAGCACAGCCACAGCGGTGAGTCACCGCTGTGTGACTCACCGCTGTGCTGTGCTTTCACTTTCACTTTGCGGCCAGCAGTCAGTGCAGGAAGCAGACGGCAAGGGACAGACAGCTGAATGTAAGTATGTACTGTTTGTTTTTTTACGATGGTAACCAGGGTAAACATCGGGTTACTAAGCGCGGCCCTGCGCTTAGTTACCCGATGTTTACCCTGGTTACCAGTGAAGACATCGCTGAATCGGTGTCACACACACCGATTCAGCGATGTCTGCGGGGAGTCCAGCGACGAAATAAAGTTCTGGACTTTCTTCCCCGACCAGCGACAGCACAGCAGGGGCCTGATCGCTGCTGCGTGTCACACTGGATGATATCGCTAGCGAGGACGCTGCAACGTCACGGATCGCTAGCGATATCGTCTAGTGTGACGGTACCTTAAGTGTATGTAAAAAAAAAAAATAGTTCTCTGCAGCAGTCTCTTTCCCATTTGTGGGCAAAAACAATATTTTATTCTATCGCTGTGTCTATACAAGTATTGTTTCTAAAAAGTTACTCTACTCTGCAGCCATTTGTTTGTGAGTCATGTGTCAAAAAATATTCTAATCTACCGTTGTATCTGTAAGAGTTGCCGCTGTAACTAGAAAGATAAATGTGCCTTGATGCCTTTGCCTCTCTGCCTCTTGGAGTACTGTGCCAAAAAGCCTCTGGGAGTACTGTGCTAAAAAGTCTATCTGTATACTGTGGCTGTGTCTGTGTGAGTAGTTGGCCTAAAAAATAATTACACTCTAGCGCTGTGTCTGTACAAGTTTTGGGCCTAAAAAAATAGTCATACTCTGCAACCAAGTCTGTGGGAATACTGTGCCAGAAAAACGTGTGTGTGTGTGTGTGTCTGTGTGTATATGTGCTCTGCATGTGTCTCTGAAAAAAGACTTTGTGGGGGTACTCTGCAAAACAAATTACGGTACATAAAAAAAAAGTTAGGCCCCATACATTGTGAATGGAAAACTAACCAAGCAAACTGAGGTGCAGTCTGACAATGCCTGAATGTGAGCTTGCCCACATTGGCTGTGGATGGGCACATGTGCCTGTCTGTGATCGCACCTACTGCTGTGCTAAGAGCACACATTCCAACAGTACACTTTCAGCAGGGAAGGCCAGCACCAAGGCATAAAAGGCAAGCTCAGGACATGCATCCAATTTGAAGACCTAGAAGTCAAATGGCCCAGACCCATCAATCAGTATGTGGGATGTGTGGACACATACTCTTTCACCATGCTATTGAAAATGTCTTGCTTATGGATCCCTTGAGCTTGTGTTTTGTGGTCAGCTTCTCTTTCTGCTGAGCCACAGGAGACACACCTTTTCTCTAAGTGTTTGAGTTCTGTTATTCTGGCTGCAGTCTGTCTACTTTAACACAGGTGTTTTCCTTGTCCACCTATCACCTTTTGGGTGCAGCTTTATATTCTATATTCTTTCCCCCAGAGGGCATTTCCTTCTGGTGATAGATTAATTCAGATGTTTTTGCATTGTATTCATGTTTGGAGTCAGTCTGTAGTGAGGAAAGTAATGATGGCACATTCTGCTTGTAGTAGTGATGAAGCAGGTTGGCCACACAGTAAATCAACACTTGTAATAATCACGTCACCTCAGTAGTCATTGCGCAGGCACAGAAGCAAGTATTGCCTCATGTGTGCCAGACTGCCCAGAGGCACAGCAAGCTGTCCTCAGTGGGAGGTGTATAGTCTGGGTCCTCTGTATCATCTGTATCACCCCAGCCATGCTCCAGTGAAGCCCGTGAGCTGATTTGAGTGCAACCCTGCTGTAAACGCAGTGGCTCCTCCTCTTCCACCTCCATCGTACCCTGGCTGGACATTTGTGTATCAGGCCAATTTTAGTACAGGAACCCATCCTCCAAGACATGTGTGGACGCCTGACCTGATAATGGTGTTAATGGTCTCTGTTCCTTCTCCTCTTCCTCCTGTGCTACCACCTCATCTATTGTTGACTGAAGCTTTGTTTTTTCTAGGAGGCATAGAAGTGGGATAGTAACGCAGATAATGGCGTTATCAGCACTGGCCATGTTCGTGGAGTACTCGAAGCAGCGCAACACGGCACATATATCCTGCATGGATGCCCACTCGTGAAGTGATGTTTCGCAGAGTGACTCACTTGAGTGTTGCAGCTCAAACGCCAGCATCGTCTCTCCAGCATGTGCAAGGGGGGGGTTTCACCTTGTGGGTACATGACATATGAGGTGGTAAGCGGGAAGGCAGAAATGAAGCTATAGCGCAGATAGGAGAGCAGCGTCAGGGTCAGAATAACGAAACTGTGCACTGACAGCCTGCAGTGTCAGCAGCATCTCTAACATATCTGTGTAATTTATAAGGAAGCTCTACACTACCAAATGCAGCACATGTGACAGGCAAGGGTGGTCCGCCAAACTGCCTAGGCCCAGAGCCGCTACGACATTTTACACACAACCAGGCCAAGCTTGAGATTTAGTGTCACCATCCACACATCTATTCTTTGATCCCCATTCACTGCTACTGCGTAGTGTGGGATTTTTCCCACAAACAGATGAGTTTCAGAACACACTGCTGTAATTTCCCCCTGTCTGTTCTGAAGTTAGTGGGTTAGGGGCTACGCTGACTGGATTTGGAGGCATTGAAAGAAGCAAAGTAGGAGGAGGAGGCAACATGGACAGAGAAACATCCCAAAAGCATCCAGCAATCCACTGCGATAGTAGGACATACACCAAAACTCTTTCTGCCTCAGGCCCAGCAACGATAACATTTAGCCAGTAGGTAGATAAAAAAATATAACTTCTCTGCCCATGCTTACTGGTCCATGTATCGGTAGTTATGTGGACTTCTACATTGATGTCATTGTGCAGTGCACACATGATTTTGTATGCAACATGTTCATGCAGGGCAGGGATGGCCCACCAGCAAAGTAGTGTTGGCTGGGAACCACGTACTGTAGTTCCCATGATCCCAATGTATTGTTAGTCAATTAGAAATCACTTGTGAGGCCACATGTAGAATATGGGATCCAGTGCTTGAGGGATGTTCAGCTGAATACTTCAATGGGATAGTGTGGAGATGCTCGATGACTCTGCTGGTGATGGTGCTGTTGTTACACCCCAGGATCCTGGTTGGCATTGCTTCCCTCCCGGGGAGAGTGATGTCATGCTTGGAAGTGAGGAAGGATTCCTTTTATCAGGTATTCAGGGGAGCTTCCCTGTATATGAATATATATTCGCCCCCCAAGGAAGCAACATTGCGAAACGCGCGTTGGGGTCTGCTCTCCACGTCCTTCATTGAGGTTGGTCTATTATGGGTGCTCTCTCTTTACCACTGTCGGTATAATTTATTGCACATTACCTATAGCCTTGTATTTCACTATAATTTGAGTTCATTGAGCCATTTCTATGTATGGCTATATTAATGGTTGGGCTTCTTTGCATATGATTACTCTCATTTGAATGGCTGTTTGCACTATGCACATGTCACTTTATACCTTGGGGCCCTTATAAATTGTCTGAGATAATCTTTCAATAAGCTGCTAACATTTGTACCCTCTTTTTTACTACATTTATTATATTCTATAGTCTTCAATTCGGCTGCATCGTATAGGAAGTACTGTATATGTGCATATTTATATGTGGTTTTACTATACCATTTCAATCATACCAACTGCCTTTGGACGTGGCACCAAGGTGTCACTATACCTTTTTTCTTTTCCCTTTTTTCTTATTTATTTATTTTTATGAAGATACAAATTGTCCTGTTATAATCATGAATAAAATTTCTATTTTTAATATTGCTCTGATATTCATTTTTTGCTTTTTTGGTTTAATGTTGATGCTTTTATGGATGAGCTTATAATGTATCGCCCTCTTTTCTGGAAATAGAATATACATTTTGATCTGGGGGGAGGAGATAGACAGTCTGTCAGAGGGACAGAATGGAGAGGAAGAAGACGGTGAGAGTCTGAGAGAGAAAGAGAGGGCTGTGCAGCCACAAGAGGTGCTGCAGCTCCCAGAAGGAACGAGAACAAAACAGCTGTAGAGACACTGAAGGAGGGAATGGAGCAAAGGAGAGTTGAGAGCTGGAGAGAGAAGCTGCGACTGGGCTTCCTCCACGCTAAGCGCAGATATTGGTAGCCGGAAGACCGAGGTTGTGCAGCACTTTACGTATTACAGCAGAAACTGGCGGACAGCTGATTGCAAGTTGCCTGTCCACCATTGACATCTGAGGACACAGTAGCAGGTCGTGATAGAGATCCTGTAAAAAGGCTTGAGCTACCTGTCGTACAGGTAGCATCCTACCTAAAGGGGGACAGAGAGACAATGTGAGGACCTTGTGTGAGGCCTAAGGCAGCAAGGGACTACACCACAGCGCTAGTAGGAAGGCTTTCAACCATGCCTGGTAAAGGGGAGTCCAGATTCACTTCCAAGCCGGCCGGAGCATACCTGTGACTGTGATCCGGTACCCTGGACTGTGGCTGCCTGAATCTATCAGTAAAGAGGTAAAGAGACTGCAACTCTGTGTCCTCCGTTTCATTCTACACCACCTACTACCTGTCCCTATTACACCGGGAGTCCTGGGGACCCAGCTTCACCTGTGGGAAGCCATACCATCCCTGCTGCCATAACATCACCCCAGCGGACCCCTTTAAGCAGCGTCAGTCACCCTGACCGAGCACCACAGGTGGCATCACAAACTTTTCTTATTCCCTTTAACTTGGGCGCCCAGGGCCACAGACAGGGTTACCATTACCGTGACACATCCCTTTAAGTACCAGACCCAGTACCGAGTACCCCACGGCCCTGGCGGGTGTTCCAACTTTGGCATCATGATTAGGATGGACTGACCCGAAAAGTCAGGTCCTGTGTGCCTCAGAGACTGTGCTTTATTGAGAGACTATTAAATTGCTAATTGCCACCAAAACTGCCACCATTACAGCACCATGTGGCACGCAGGAGGAGAAGGGCATGTTGTTGTGGGCAGCACCTGGAGGAATGTCGTGAAAACCATGGCCACCCCTCACCAATACTATGTCCAAGAAGTATGCACATCAACAAGAGAAGTTCGCCTCCTGATCTGGGATGGTGGAAGAAGAGGAAGAACCATCCACAAAAACAGACGTGGTGGAGTGAAACAGCACAAAACCAGTCCGAGGAGGAAGTACCGGAAAGCAACATGACATAGGGAGGTGAGCAAGCACCGGAGTGTGGGGTGGAGCAGAGGACTCCCCCAGCCGGGGTCTGCAAGAACCGTACCCATCATCGAAGATGGATCTGGACCTCCTTAGAAAAGAAGTGGAGGAACTCACCCAGCAGCTCATGCAGATGCACTGGAGGCTGTGGCAGTGTGGAAAGAGGTCTTCCTCGGAAACCTCATCGGGCAACCGCCAGCAACCTTGTCCGGTCTGGAACGAGAAAGAGGATCTGGTGCTCCGCGTGCTGTATACACCCGACCAGGGTTTTGGGTCCCTCGGTGAAATGTCACCGTACACTGAGGGTACATCGGCCTCAAGTCCTGCTGCAACCCCTGTGCCAGAGGACACCCTGGTGGGCCCCTACCAACCCCGCCGATGCCGAGGCCTGGAAGAGTAGATCGTCGACTATACCGGGACTGGGGGAATGGTAGCTTGGGTCAGATGACCGCCCTGCTAGTTCCAACCAGTGGGCCCCAGGTTAATAATACTCAACCCGTGGTGTTCGAAGAGGGACAGGCGGAGGACGAAATGATAGTGCTCCAAGTAGAAATCCCCATTATAACCTGGCGGGAGAACTGTAGATTGTGGGAGGAGAAAGAGAGACAGCAGTCCTTAGCCCGGCAGGCAGCGTATGAGGAGAGAAACTTGGAGGCAAAGGCCCAAAATCGCAAAATCCCTCGGGCAGAAAGGGGACCACTACGGCAGGGAGAAGTAGTCTTCAACCAACAGAGAGGCTGGGATTTCATTAAGGAAACAGGGATGATAAATTAGATTTTCGTTAACCGGAGAGATGATATTAATGGAAGGACACCCTGACAGTGATCTGTACCCCGGTGACAGAGTGACATATACCTGCCATATCAGCGACAAAGGGTGGTACACTCTGGACTACAGAAAGTGCGTATCAGTGCAAAAGCAGTCAAAGCAAACAGGCCAATCTGTAACGTCAGTCCCTGCAGGAGCAGCAGCAGGCCAGGCCAACAACTAAATGCCACCAGTCCACCCAGACACCAGTGGTGGAACCAGCCAGTATGCTCTGGTATGCCGTACCAGTTGAGAGGTACGATCTAGAATTTTCCCGGTCAGGGAGTAGCCAGCACCAGAAACAGCCCTGGAAACAGCAAAAATAAGCAAGATAAATGATGTGACTGTGAATAGTTAAAAGTGAAAAGTTAATCTGGCAAGGTTTCTGCTTTAAGAGTTTGTTTATTTGAAAATACACTGAGGTCATGGATAGTGAATGGTCCACAAACTTTCCTGTACATAGTTGGCACCTTCTTAGGTGCTTTCTACTGGTTTTACAAGTAACCACTAAAGATACTGTTTATTATTTGCCTAAAAGTTTTTTGTCTTAAAGTAACCTGAAGAAAAACCCATTTGGCATAGCCAAAGAAATGGTCCAAAGAGGAGGCCAGTTATGTCTTGAAGCACGCCCAAGACCACATTGGTTGTTTACGAATGGGTCCCCCGCATCAATGCATCACTGTTGTTGGTGAGAAAAATGTCACAATTTGTTGAAACTGAAACTGTTCCTGTTACAACATGAATTACTTGAAAAATGTTTGCATTTTTGAGATAATGTTTTGCACTTTAGCGTAGGAAGTGTTGCCAAAGATAGTATACCGGTAAAGGGTTATCGCCATTTCATATTTAGTATTTAATATTTAATATCATAGGAAAGTTCTACTTTTGAAAAGTTATATTATATCTTGTATTAAAGTTTGCAACGTGTAAAGCACTAATACCTCGAATAAAGGGAAGCAAAAGTTTTCACAGCCTGTTGTATTCATACCAAAAATGTTTTGCATGTCTTAAACCAATTATTGTCTTTTTGTTTTCCCAGTCCGGGAGTACTGGATTTAAGGGGGGGGAGTGTAATACCCCAGGTTCCTGAATGTTACAGTGGCATTGCTTTCCTCCTGTGGAGAGTGGTGTCACGCTTGAAAGCGAGGAAGGATTCCTTTTATCAGGTATTCACAAACATGCAACACAGTTCTGACTCCAGGCCAGAAGGGGGAGCTCTGAACCCGGTTTCAGGGGATCTTCCCTGTATATGAATATTGTGGTGAAGTATGTATATATATATATATACATATATATATGTGTGCAGTGAACTATGTATGGGTTTATTGTGTGACTAATGATAATGTAACGTGTGACTAGTGATAATGTAACATCTTTCCTGAAGGTAGGTCCCACCCAGGTGTTAATGTGTATTTTCCTGAGACAGCAGACTTCTGTCTGCAAATCTGACCAGGGGGTCGTGCTGTGATCCAAGAAGAAAGGGGACATTTGACACCTCCTAGCTCTTTGGAAGAGAGATGTCACTTAAGGTACTGTCACACTAGACGATATCGCTAGCGATCCGTGACGTTGCAGCGTCCTCGCTAGCGATATCGTCCAGTGTGACAGGCAGCAGCGATCAGGCCCCTGCTGGGAGATCGCTGGTCGGGGAAGAAAGTCCAGAACTTTATTTGGTCGCTGGACTCCCCGTAGACATTGCTGAATCGGCGTGTGTGACACCGATTCAGCGATGTCTTTGCTGGTAACCAGGGTAAACATCGGGTAACTAAGCGCAGGGCCGCGCTTAGTAACCCGATGTTTACCCTGGTTACCATCCTAAAAGTAAAAAAACAAACACTACATACTTACCTACAGCCGTCTGTCCTCCAGCGCTGTGCTCTGCTCTCCTCCTGCTCTGGCTGTGAGCGTCGGTCAGCCGGAAAGCAGAGCGGTGACGTCACCGCTCTGCTTTCTGGCTGCCCGGCGCTCACAGCCAGACCAGAGAAGCAGAGCGCCGAGGACAGACAGCGGTAGGTAAGTATGTAGCGTTTGTTTTTTTACTTTTTAGGATGGTAACCAGGGTAAACATCGGGTTACTAAGCGCGGCCCTGCGCTTAGTTACCCGATGTTTACCCTGGTTACCGGGGACCTCGGGATCGTTGGTCGCTGGAGAGCTGTCTGTGTGACAGCTCTCCAGCGACCAAACAGCGACGCTGCAGCGATCCGGATCGTTGTCGGTATCGCTGCAGCGTCGCTTAGTGTGACGGTACCTTTACAGTCTGACACTATCTGTGAGAAGCTTTATAGGAAGAATCTCAGAGAAATAATATATTCATTGGGAGCGGGCGGGGGACAATCAAAAACAAGCAATTAGAATATCAACTTGAGGGGCTGGTCTAGAAATCTTACCTCCAGGTTGACTCTATACATTTGGCTTGTATACATGCAACAATTGTTCACATGTGAGGGCAGCCGAAGCTGATGTGTTCCACCAACTCCATATTCACCCCCCCTCAGGGAGCAGAAGCAGACTACAAGTTAGTTATTTCTGTCTGTAAGTTTTTCTCCTGTTATTTTGTACTGTTTTGCATTGTTGTATGTCTTTTTATTATCATATTTTTATACCTTTTCTTACTGTAAGCACTGAACCTTTTTGTATTAAAGCATAAAACTTAAAACAAGTTGAACCTTGAATATTTTAAAAGCATCCATAGCTTTAAACTGTATGATCCGTATAAGTGGTAGACAGTAGGGTTGAGCGAAACGGGTCGTTCATTTTCAAAAGTCGCCGACTTTTGGCAAAGTCGGGTTTCATGAAACCCGATCCGACCCCTGTGCGGGGTCGGCCATGCGGTACGCGACTTTCGCGCCAAAGTCGCGTTTCAATGACGCGAAAAGCGCCATTTCTCAGCCAATGAAGGTAAACGCAGAGTGTGGGCAGCGTGATGACATAGGTCCTGGTCCCCACCATCTTAGAGAAGGGCATTGCAGTGATTGGCTTGCTGTCTGCGGCGTCACAGGGGCTATAAAGGGGAGTTCCCGCCGACCGCCATGTTACTGCTGCTGATCTGAGCTTAGGGAGAGGTTGCTGCCGCTTCGTCAGAAGCAGGGATAGCGTTAGGCAGGGTCCATTAACCACCAAACCGCTTGTGCTGTAGCGATTTCCACTGCCCAACACCACCTTCGGTGTACAGGGACAGTGGAAGCTACATTTTTTTTTTTTCCCCCTCAGCGCTGTAGCTCATTGGGCTGCCCTAGAAGGCTCCCTGATAGCTGCATTGCTGTGTGTACACCGCTGTGCAAACCAACTGCTTTTTTCAAAGCACAAATCCTCTTGTTCCTTCCTTTCTGCACAGCTATCTTTTTGGTTTGTACACACTTTTTATTTAATTTGTGCATCAGTCCACTCCTTATTGCTGCCTGCCATACCTGGCTGAGATTACTGCAGGGAGATAGTAATTGAAGGACACTCCCTGTTTTTTTTTTTTTTTTGTGGGAGATTAAGATTGACATTTCTGCTAGAGTGCCATCCCTGTCTGTGTCATCTCTCACTCAGTGGGCCATAGAAAGCCTATTTATTTTTTTGCTTGATTTGGGTTATAAAATCTACCTGAAAAAATCACTACATCAATCAGTGGGAGAAAAATATTGGCCTCAGGGCTTGTGTGCCACTCTTGACTCCTGTGTGCATCATCACTCACTCAGTGGGCCATAGAAAGCCTATTTATTTTTTTGCTTGATTTTGGTTCTAAAATCTACCTGAAAAAATCACTACATCAATCAGTGGGAGAAAAATATTGGCCTCAGGGCTTGTGTGCCACTCCTGACTCCTGTGTGCATCATCACTCACTCAGTGGGCCATAGAAAGGCCTTTTTTTTTTTTTTTGCTTTATTTGGGTTCTAAATTCTACCTGAAAAAATCAATAAATCAATCAGTGGGAGATTAATATTGGCCTTTGGGCTTGTGTGCCAGTCCTAAGCGTGCCATCTCTCTCTCTCAGATAGTGGGCCATAGAAAGCCTATTTATTTTTTTTTTTTTTATTGGGTTTATAAATTTTCCCTGGAAAAAAAAAAAGTGGGAGATTAATATTGGCCTCTGGGCTTGTGTGCCAGTCCTGAGCGTGCCATCTCTCTCACAAATAGTGGGCCATAGAAAGCCTATTTATTTTTTTTTTTTTGGTTTTATAAATTCTCCCTTAAAAAAAAAAGGGAGATTAATATTGGCCTTTGGGCTTGTGTGCCAGTCCTAAGCGTGCCATCTCTCTCTGTCTCTCAGATAGTGGGCCATAGAAAGCCTATTTATTATTTTTTTTATTGGGTTTATAAATTTTCCCTGGAACAAAAAAAAAAAAGTGGGAGATAAATATTGGCCTCTGGGCTTGTGTGCCACTCCTGACTCTTGTGTGCGTCATCTCTCACTCAGTGGGCCATAGAAAGCCTTTTTTTGTTTTATTTGTTTTCCAAATTCTCCCTGAAAAAATCATTTTATTTTATTTGGTTTCTAAATTCTTCCTGAAAAAATCATTTTATTCTATTTTTTTTTTTCCTAAAGTCTCCCTGAAAAAAAAAACAAAAAAACAAATCAGTGGGAGATTAATATTGCCCTTTCTGCTTGTGTGCCAGTCTTGACTCCTGGGTGTGCCATCTCTCTCTCTCTCTCTCCAATTGTGGACCATAGAAAGCCTATTATTTTTTTAGCTTGATTTGGGTTCCAAAATCTACCTGAAAAAATCACTACATCAATCAGTGGGAGATAAATATTGGCCTCTGGGCTTGTGTGCCACTCCTGACTCCTGTGTGCGTCATCTCTCACTCAGTGGGCCATAGAAAGCCTTTTTTTGTTTTATTTGTTTTCTAAATTCTCCCTGAAAAAATCATTTTATTTTATTTGGTTTCTAAATTCTTCCTGAAAAAATCATTTTATTCTATTTTTTTTTTCCTAAAGTCTCCCTGAAAAAAAAAAAAAAAAAACAAATCAGTGGGAGATTAATATTGCCCTTTCTGCTTGTGTGCCAGTCTTGACTCCTGGGTGTGCCATCTCTCTCTCTCTCTCTCCAATTGTGGGCCATAGAAAGCCTATTATTTTTTTTAGCTTGATTTGGGTTCCAAAATCTACCTGAAAAAATCACTACATCAATCAGTGGGAGATAAATATTGGCCTCTGGGCTTGTGTGCCACTCCTGACTCCTGTGTGCGTCATCTCTCACTCAGTGGGCCATAGAAAGCCTTTTTTTGTTTTATTTGTTTTCTAAATTCTCCCTGAAAAAATCATTTTATTTTATTTGGTTTCTAAATTCTTCCTGAAAAAATCATTTTATTCTATTTTTTTTCCTAAAGTCTCCCTGAAAAAAAACAAAAAAAAAACAAATCAGTGGGAGATTAATATTGCCCTTTCTGCTTGTGTGCCAGTCTTGACTCCTGGGTGTGCCATCTCTCTCTCTCTCTCCAATTGTGGGCCATAGAAAGCCTATTATTTTTTTTAGCTTGATTTGGGTTCCAAAATCTACCTGAAAAAATCACTACATCAATCAGTGGGAGATAAATATTGGCCTCTGGGCTTGTGTGCCACTCCTGACTCCTGTGTGCGTCATCTCTCACTCAGTGGGCCATAGAAAGCCTTTTTTTGTTTTATTTGTTTTCTAAATTCTCCCTGAAAAAATCATTTTATTTTATTTGGTTTCTAAATTCTTCCTGAAAAAATCATTTTATTCTATTTTTTTTTTCCTAAAGTCTCCCTGAAAAAAAACAAAAAAACAAATCAGTGGGAGATTAATATTGCCCTTTCTGCTTGTGTGCCAGTCTTGACTCCTGGGTGTGCCATCTCTCTCTCTCTCTCCAATTGTGGGCCATAGAAAGCCTATTATTTTTTTAGCTTGATTTGGGTTCCAAAATCTACCTGAAAAAATCACTACATCAATGAGTGGGAGATAAATATTGGCCTCTGGGCTTGTGTGCCACTCCTGACTACTGTGTGCGTCATCTCTCACTCAGTGGGCCATAGAAAGCCTTTTTTTGTTTTATTTGTTTTCTAAATTCTCCCTGAAAAAATCATTTTATTTTATTTGGTTTCTAAATTCTTCCTGAAAAAATCATTTTATTCTATTTTTTTTTTCCTAAAGTCTCCCTGAAAAAAAACCAAAAAAAAACAAATCAGTGGGAGATTAATATTGCCCTTTCTGCTTGTGTGCCAGTCTTGACTCCTGGGTGTGCCATCTCTCTCTCTCTCTCCAATTGAGGGCCATAGAAAGCCTATTATTTTTTTAGCTTGATTTGGGTTCCAAAATCTACCTGAAAAAATCACTACATCAATCAGTGGGAGATAAATATTGGCCTCTGGGCTTGTGTGCCACTCCTGACTCCTGTGTGCGTCATCTCTCACTCAGTGGGCCATAGAAAGCCTTTTTTTGTTTTATTTGTTTTCTAAATTCTCCCTGAAAAAATCATTTTATTTTATTTGGTTTCTAAATTCTTCCTGAAAAAATCATTTTATTCTATTTTTTTTTTCCTAAAGTCTCCCTGAAAAAAAACAAAAAAACAAACAAATCAGTGGGAGATTAATATTGCCCTTTCTGCTTGTGTGCCAGTCTTGACTCCTGGGTGTGCCATCTCTCTCTCTCTCTCCAATTGTGGGCCATAGAAAGCCTATTATTTTTTTTAGCTTGATTTGGGTTCCAAAATCTACCTGAAAAAATCACTACATCAATGAGTGGGAGATAAATATTGGCCTCTGGGCTTGTGTGCCACTCCTGACTCCTGTGTGCGTCATCTCTCACTCAGTGGGCCATAGAAAGCCTTTTTTTGTTTTATTTGTTTTCTAAATTCTCCCTGAAAAAATCATTTTATTTTATTTGGTTTCTAAATTCTTCCTGAAAAAATCATTTTATTCTATTTTTTTTTCCTAAAGTCTCCCTGAAAAAAAAACAAAAAAAAACAAATCAGTGGGAGATTAATATTGCCCTTTCTGCTTGTGTGCCAGTCTTGACTCCTGGGTGTGCCATCTCTCTCTCTCTCTCCAATTGTGGGCCATAGAAAGCCTATTATTTTTTTTAGCTTGATTTGGGTTCCAAAATCTACCTGAAAAAATCACTACATCAATCAGTGGGAGATAAATATTGGCCTCTGGGCTTGTGTGCCACTCCTGACTCCTGTGTGCGTCATCTCTCACTCAGTGGGCCATAGAAAGCCTTTTTTTGTTTTATTTGTTTTCTAAATTCTCCCTGAAAAAATCATTTTATTTTCTTTGGTTTCTAAATTCTTCCTGAAAAAATCATTTTATTCTATTTTTTTTTTTCCTAAAGTCTCCCTGAAAAAAAAAAAAAAAAATCAAATCAGTGGGAGATTAATATTTACATTTGTGCTTCAGTGACAGTCCTGCGTGTGTGGCATCTCTCTCATTTGTTGCCACCAACAACAGAGTGTGTAACATTGTGCCTGATTTTCGTTGTGGTCTCACTCACCTGTAAAGGGGTAGCTAAATCATACTGAAGTTATAGCTCACCGTGTAATTTGTGTGACAGCAACAAATACCGTTAGTTTGTTTACGTTTTTAAAACAATGAGGAAGTATGGTGGAAGAGGTCGTGGCCGGGGGCGTTCATTGTCAGCTGGTAATGAGGGTAGTGGTAGTGGTGGAGCATCAGCTGGTCGTGGGAAAAAAAATATTGCACCTAAGTCTGGAGCTGTGGAGCCAGGTTCGTCGTCTGGCTACACAAGGCCTCGAACGCTCCCTTTTCTGGGAGTAGGAAAACCGCTTTTAAAGCCGGAGCAGCAAGAGCAAGTTTTGGCTTATCTTGCTGACTCAGCCTCTAGCTCTTTTGCCTCCTCTCGTGAAACTGGTAAATGTCAAAGCAGCGCGTCGTTAGTGGATGTTCACGGTCAGGGACAAGTCGCTTCCTTGTCCTCTTCAGCAAAAACAACAACAGAGAAGAATGCAGCAGGCGACACAACGGGTTACTCCATGGAGCTCTTTACACATACCGTCCCTGGCTTAGAAAGTGAAGCAGTTAACAGTCCATGCCCATTACAAGTTGAATCTGACATGGAGTGCACTGATGCACAGCCACAGCCAGACTACTATGCTGGTCCTTTGACTCAGACCACAACATTGCCCTCGCAGGGTGCTGATCAAGAATCAGACCCTGATGAGACTATGTTGCCCCATCACGAACGCTATACCACCGACCGACACGGTGACACAGACGAAGTTGCACACGAGCTACAAGAAGAGGTAATAGATGACCCAGTTCTTGACCCCGATTGGCAGCCATTGGGGGAACAGGGTGCAGGCGGCAGCAGTTCTGAAGCGGAGGAGGAGGGGCCGCAGCAGGCATCAACATCGCAACAGGTTCCATCTGCCGGGCCCGTATCTTGCCCAAAACGCGTGGCAAAGCTAAAACCTGTTGGGGGACAGCGTGGCCATCCGGTTAAAGCTCAGTCTGCAATGCCTGAAAAGGTATCCGATGCTAGAAAGAGTGCAGTCTGGCATTTTTTTAAACAACATCCAATTGATCAGCGCAAAGTCATCTGTCAAAAATGTTCAACTACCTTAAGCAGAGGACAGAATCTGAAAAGTCTCAATACAAGTTGCATGCATAGACATTTAACCACCATGCATTTGCAAGCCTGGACTAACTACCAAACGTCCCTTAAGGTTGTAGCACCCTCGGCCAATGAAGCTAGTCAGCAACGCAACATCCCTTCCGGCAGTGTAGGGCCACCATTTTCCGCACCA
The DNA here is from genome assembly GCF_032444005.1 of Ranitomeya imitator. Classification (NCBI taxonomy): domain Eukaryota; kingdom Metazoa; phylum Chordata; class Amphibia; order Anura; family Dendrobatidae; genus Ranitomeya; species Ranitomeya imitator. The sequence goes on from NC_091282.1 coordinate 669,981,857, forward strand.
CCTGCAGTATCTGTGCAGGTTTCTTTGCCAGGCCAAAGCCGTCAGGGTCAGGGAATCACCAGTTTCGTAGTAGGAAACACTGCATCTAGGGCACCGGTGGCAACAATACCATCTCCCACCGTCTCTCAGTCTGCCATGTCCACCGGCACCCCCGCTAGTTCCACGATCTCCAGCTCTCCAGTCCAGCTCACCCTACGTGAGACTATGGTTAGAAAAAGGAAGTACTTAGCCTCGCATCCGCGTACACAGGGTTTGAACGCACACATAGCTAGACTAATCTCGTTAGAGATGATGCCCTACCGGTTAGTTGAAAGCGAAGCTTTCAAAGCCCTGATGGACTACGCTGTACCACGCTACGAGCTACCCAGTCGACACTTTTTTTCCAGAAAAGCCATCCCAGCCCTCCACCAGTATGTTAAAGAGCGCATCGTCCATGCACTCAGGCAATCTGTGAGCACAAAGGTGCACCTGACAACAGATGCATGGACCAGTAGGCATGGCCAGGGACGTTACGTGTCCATCACGGCACACTGGGTAAATGTGGTGGATGCAGGGTCCACAGGGGACAGCAAGTTTGGGACAGTTCTGCCTAGCCCACGGTCTAGGAAACAATTGGCTGTAGCCGTTCGCACCCCCTCCTCCTCTTCTTCGTCCTCCTGCAGAAGCGAGAGCTCATCCACAGACCGCAGTCGCACAACCACTCCATCCGCAGCTGCCACTGTTGCACACCAGGTCTCCCATTATGGGGCAGCTACTGGCAAACGTCAGCAGGCTGTATTGGCTATGAAGTGTTTGGGCGACAACAGACACACCGCGGAAGTTCTGTCCAAGTTCTTGCAGAAAGAAACGCAGTCGTGGCTGGGCACTGTAGATCTTGAGGCAGGCAAGGTAGTGAGTGATAACGGAAGGAATTTCATGGCTGCCATCTCCCTTTCCCAACTGAAACACATTCCTTGCCTGGCTCACACCTTAAACCTGGTGGTGCAGTGCTTCCTGAAAAGTTATCCGGGGTTATCCGACCTGCTCCTCAAAGTGCGTGGACTTTGCTCACATATCCGCCGTTCGCCCGTACACTCCAGCCGTATGCAGACCTATCAGCGTTCTTTGAACCTTCCCCAGCATCGCCTAATCATAGACGTTGCAACAAGGTGGAACTCAACACTGCACATGCTTCAGAGACTGTGTGAACAGAGGCGGGCTGTTATGTTTTTGTGGGAGGATACACATACACGGGCAGGCAGTAGGATGGCAGACATGGAGTTGTCAGGTGTGCAGTGGTCGAAGATTCAAGACATGTGTCAAGTCCTTCAGTGTTTTGAGGAATGCACACGGCTGGTTAGTGCAGACAACGCCATAATAAGCATGAGCATCCCCCTAATGCGTCTGCTGATGCAAAGTTTGACGCACATAAAGGATCAGGCGTCTGCAGCTGAGGAAGAGGAAAGCCTTGATGACAGTCAGCCATTGTCTGGCCAGGGCAGTGTACAGGACGAGGTAGCGGGCGAAGAGGAGGAGGAGGACGAGGAGGATGATGGGGATGATTATATTTTTAATGAGGAAGCTTTTCCGGGGCCACTGGAAATTGGTGGCGCGGCAAGGCCGGGTTCTGGTTTTTTGAGGGACACAAGTGACGTGGATTTGCCTGAAACTGCCCCTCAACCAAGCACAACCGCAGATTTGAGAACTGGAACTTTGGCCCACATGGCGGATTATGCCTTACGTATCCTCAAAAGGGACACACGCATAACTAAAATGATGAATGATGACGATTACTGGTTGGCCTGCCTCCTTGATCCTCGCTATAAAGGCAAATTGCAAAATATAATGCCACATGAGAACTTGGAACTAATATTAGCAACCAAACAATCAACTCTTGTTGACCGTTTGCTTCTGGCATTCCCTGCACACAGCGCCCGTGATCGTTCTCACACGAGCTGCAGGGGCCAGCAGACCAGAGGAGTTAGAGGGGCAGAAATCAGAAGTGGCGTTGGCCAGAGGGGTTTTCTGACCAGGTTGTGGAGTGATTTTGCTATGACCGCAGACAGGACAGGTACTGCAGCATCAATTCAAAGTGACAGGAGACAACATTTGTCCAGTATGGTTACAAACTATTTTTCATCCCTTATCGATGTTCTCCCTCAACCGTCATTCCCATTTGATTACTGGGCATCAAAATTAGACACCTGGCCAGAATTGGCAGAATATGCATTGCAGGAGCTTGCTTGCCCGGCAGCTAGTGTCCTATCAGAAAGAGTATTCAGTGCTGCAGGTTCAATACTAACAGAAAAAAGGACTCGTCTGGCTACCCAAAATGTAGATGATCTAACCTTCATTAAAATGAACCACAACTGGATTTCGAAATCTTTTGCCCCACCTTGCCCGGCTGACACCTAGCTTTCCTATGAAAAGGTCTTGCCTGTGGACTATTCTGAATGCCTTTTCCAATCTCGTAATTTTCTGCACCTGATTGTCCAGCATACGACATGTTTACACCTCACTAAATGGCCAAACTCCCCACACGGGGCCGTGGTATCGACACTTGGCGACAGCACCCGTGAGAGTGCAGTTTGTCTGAAGAGGTGGGTGAGCCCGCTTTTGGTCGATGGCACTGCCACTGGGTCCCTCCTAGTACAATAAAGTGTCTCTGGCGGTGGTGGTGCGCACCCAACGTCAGACACACCGTTGTAATATGAGGGGCCCTGGGCCTGTACCGCCGGCCACAAGACAGTTTCCCCCCACCCCAGCTCAAACAGTGCTCTACCACTTGCAAAATTATCTCACAGCTCCACCAATGTTTAGTCTATGCGCTGACATCCTTCAATGCCTGCCACTGACAATACCATTGTATTGACATTTTTGTTATGTTAGGCCTTCGATGCCTGTCTGTGGTCACTCCTTCCACTAGGCCTCCACTGACCACACCACTGCTGCCCGTGTACCCCTGTAACCAATTTAAAATTGCCTACAGCCATGTGTTATTATTTTAGGCCTTCGATGCCTGTCTGCGGTGACTCCTTCCACTAGGCCTCCACTGACCACACCACTGCTGCCCGTGTACCCCTGTAACCAATTTAAAATTGCCTACAGCCATGTGTTATTATTTTAGGCCTTCGATGCCTGTCTGCGGTCACTCCTTCCACTAGGCCTCCACTGACCACACCACTGCTGCCCGTGTACCCCTGTAACCAATTTAAAATTGCCTACAGCCATGTGTTATTATTTTAGGCCTTCGATGCCTGTCTGCGGTGACTCCTTCCACTAGGCCTCCACTGACCACACCACTGCTGCCCGTGTACCCCTGGAACCAATTTAAAATTGCCTACAGCCATGTGTTATTATTTTAGGCCTTCGATGCCTGTCTGCGGTCACTTCTTCCACTAGGCCTCCACTGACCACACCACTGCTGCCCGTGTACCCCTGGAACCAATTTAAAATTGCCTACAGCCATGTGTTATTATTTTAGGCCTTCGATGCCTGTCTGTGGTCACTCCTTCCACTAGGCCTCCACTGACCACACCCCTGCTGCCCGTGTACCCCTGGAACCAATTTAAAATTGCCTACAGCCATGTGTTATTATTTTAGGCCTTCGATGCCTGTCTGCGGTCACTCCTTCCACTAGGCCTCCACTGACCACACCACTGCTGCCCGTGTACCCCTGGAACCAATTTAAAATTGCCTACAGCCATGTGATATTATTTTAGGCCTTCGATGCCTGTCTGCGGTTACTCCTTCCACTAGGCCTCCACTGACCACACCACTGCTGCCCGTGTACCCCTGTAACCAATTTAAAATTGCCTACAGCCATGTGTTATTATTTTAGGCCTTCGATGCCTGTCTGCGGTGACTCCTTCCACTAGGCCTCCACTGACCACACCACTGCTGCCCGTGTACCCCTGGAACCAATTTAAAATTGCCTACAGCCATGTGTTATTATTTTAGGCCTTCGATGCCTGTCTGCGGTCACTCCTTCCACTAGGCCTCCACTGACCACACCACTGCTGCCCGTGTACCCCTGTAACCAATTTAAAATTGCCTACAGCCATGTGTTATTATTTTAGGCCTTCGATGCCTGTCTGCGGTGACTCCTTCCACTAGGCCTCCACTGACCACACCACTGCTGCCCGTGTACCCCTGGAACCAACATCAGAAAATATAAAAATAAGTATTTTGCTTATAAAAAAGAAAATACTGGAGAGATATCAAATGCAGACATTTTAACATTAAAAACAAACACATACAACAAAAATCTGGTACAGTACTAAAAATGGCCACCAGCTACAATAACTTTCTCCTGCAAGTAGTTAACTGAAAGGTTTTTTCAATTTTAAACACAGATATGGCATCCACCGAGTGTTGTCCTGTCGCGTCTTCTTTATATTATTGCCAAGAAGATGCAAAACAATGAAAATAATAAAATCATTATTTACCAAAAAAATTGAGTAAGTCAAAACCACATTGCAAATAAACATTCATTACAAATAAAGAAGCAGGGCGCGTCCGAGGGTGAGTATATACCTAATAAGAATATAATCACCCTCGGACGCGCCCTGCTTCTTTCCGACAGCCTTCCTTCCTAAGAATCAGCCCTTCCGTGGTGTAGAGAGAGGGTTTGTTACACTCCAAGGTGTTCCCCAGGTTGCCTTTCCTGAGCTTCGATCTTCCGGCTCTCGTTTAGTAGTTGTTGGAAACTACGCTGCATTGGGCCTACAAATTGGGTATGGGGTGTAGAGAGATGGTGTGTTCCACTCCAAGGTGTTCCCCAGGTTGCCTTTCCTGAGCTTCGATCTTCCGGCTCTCGTTTAGTAGTTGTTGGAAACTACGCTGCATTAGGCCTACAAATTGGGTATGGGGTGTAGAGAGATGGTGTGTTCCACTGTAGAGAGATGGTGTGTTCCACTCCAAGGTGTTCCCCAGGTTTCCTCTCCATTGCTTCGATCTTCCGGCTCTCGTTTAGTAGTTGTTGGAAACTACGCTGCATTAGGCCTACAAATTGGGTATGGGGTGTAGAGAGATGGTGTGTTACACTCCAAGGTGTTCCCCAGGTTTCCTCTCCATTGCTTCGATCTTCCGGCTCTCGTTTAGTAGTTGTTGGAAACTACGCTGCATTAGGCCTACAAATTGGGTATGGGGTGTAGAGAGATGGTGTGTTACACTCCAAGGTGTTCCCCAGGTTTCCTCTCCATTGCTTCGATCTTCCGGCTCTCGTTTAGTAGTTGTTGGAAACTACGCTGCATTGGGCCTACAAATTGGGTATGGGGTGTAGAGAGATGGTGTGTTCCACTCCAAGGTGTTCTCCAGGTTGCCTTTCCTGAGCTTCGATCTTCCGGCTCTCGTTTAGTAGTTGTTGGAAACTACGCTGCATTAGGCCTACAAATTGGGTATGGGGTGTAGAAAGATGGTGTGTTACACTCCAAGGTGTTCCCCAGGTTTCCTCTCCATTGCTTCGATCTTCCGGCTCTCGTTTAGTAGTTGTTGGAAACTACGCTGCATTAGGCCTACAAATTGGGTATGGGGTGTAGAGAGATGGTGTGTTCCACTGTAGAGAGATGGTGTGTTCCACTCCAAGGTGTTCCCCAGGTTTCCTCGCCAATGCTTCGATCATCATGCTCTCGTTTAGTAGTTGTTGGAAACTACGCTGCATTAGGCCTACAAATTGGGTATGGGGTGTAGAGAGATGGTGTGTTCCACTCCAAGGTGTTCTCCAGGTTGCCTTTCCTGAACTTCTATCTTCAGGCTCTCATTAAATTGTGGTTAAACGGAACAACTGCATTTGGCGTACTAGTTGGTTTGGGGCCTACTATCGGTGTCTGCCGCTCCTTGCTGTTCTCCTGGTTTCCTGTCCTGAAATTCCGTTTTCAGGCGCTCGCTAAGTAGTTGTTAATGTTAGACTGCATTTGGCCTACTAGTTGGGTTGGGGCCTACTATCGGTGTCTGCCACTCCTTGCTGTTCTCCTCCACTGAACAAAGCTGTGCCGCCTGTTTACTACTGTTGCCAATTTTGAACTGCATTTCGACTACTTACTGATTTGGGCCTACTCTCTGTGTCAGCCTCTCATTCCAGTTGTCCTCCACTGCAATGCCCCCTTATTAGTCCTGTGTTACCAATTTTGAACTGCATTTAGCCCACTTTATTCTTTGGGCCTATATCTGTGTTTCCTCCTCATCCTGCCCATTGCGCAGCCAGTGATAGATGAGTCTGCTGGTACATTGACCCATAACGCAACATTTCCCGTGCACGCTACACTGCAAGATTGTGACCCTGCTGAAAGTCAGGTCCCCCTTCCCGCATACCATACCACCTTACACGGGGACAAACAGGAAGGTGCAGATGAAAGTGCAGGTTCCTTCATCAGGTGGGGGGAGGAATACTAGTTGGCGACGTCACTGGCACAGGGCCTCTCATGGTACGCAAAAGTGTTGCTGCCGGTGGGAGGCGCCCCCGCCGTGCAAACACACCGCTGTACTTTGAGGGGCCCTGTGCCAGTGCCAATGCCAACGAGTGGGCCCCCCCTGCTTGCTCAGGTTCACAGCACTTGCAAAGTTGAAATACTTACCTCTCCCTGCTCCACTGCCGTGACGTGGTCCAGATTTCCTGGGCCCACTAATTACTTGAACCAGCCCTACCCACCACAACTTTAGCCAAATGACCCCCAATTTCAAATGCCTTCCAATTATTATAAGGTAAATTACGCTTGACAAGCTTCATTAAGAAGAATGGATGGTTTTGACATTAAAATGGGCACTCTAGGTGTTTTCCTGGCCCCCACTCACTGCCGACTATGCTGCCCCATTGACTTGCATTGGGTTTCGTGTTTCGGTCGATCCCGACTTTTCGTCATAATCGGCCGATTTCACTCGACCCGACTTTTGAGATAGTCGGGTTTCGCAAAACCCGGCTCGACTCTAAAAAGGTCAAGGTCGCTCAACTCTAGTAGACAGTATTAGTACTATTTCTGGGACTCATCGCTCGTGTATTCGGTGAGTGGTCGCAGCGTGTATGAGCGGGTGTGTGGCCTGGGTCGGTGTGTGATTTATGCTCCCATTACAGCATAGGACAGAGGTTGAATGCTGGACTGAGAGTGAGGAGATAGCTTAAGCCTTGCAGGCACAACCCCAAGTCACGTGCTGAGAGTGGGTACGTGACGAATTAGTGACACCACGGAGTGGGATTCGTGACAACTGGTGGCAGAGTGGTGGGATAGAATTATTTCTATTAGAGCATTAGTGCATGGTTTAAGCAATTATTCCCTGTATTAAAGAATTGGTATCCTTGCGAGGAGTGCACCAGTTCTACAAGGTTCAACTCAGTGCTTACTTAGACATACTTGCAAACAGTTTCCCCTCCCCGTTTTTCTTTTCTATCTTTTATTTAGCAAAGGCTGTTCATCGATATGGCAGCCCAGTACAAGAAGCAGACCAAAGAGGCTCTGACCCACCTTTGTGAGCAGAGAGGAATAGAGACGGCCGACAGATCCAGGGAGCTGCTGATACGAGCCTTGGTCGAGCAGGACATGGAGCAAAGTGCTGGAACATCTGGCCAAGGAGAGAGTCCACCGCAGAGAGACCCAGCAATGTCAGCTCTTGCACCAGAGATGCCTGATGTAAGTGTCAGCAATGCCAGTGCTGAGGATCCTTTACTTTGCAAATGGCCTTACAACAGCTGGGAACAAGTGATCCCAATCTGCGCATGCAGCTTATTCTACAGTACCAAGAGGCTGCTGCTGCAGAACACCGGGAGGAGAGAGCTTTCCAGCTTCAGATGGCTGAAATCGAGAGGGGTATCATTCCTCCGATAACCTCCTCCCAGGACAAAAATCCAAGGAGACCACGTCTGGAAAATTTCCCTGTGCTGGAGAAGGATACAGACTTAGATACTTTCCTTCGGGGGGTTGACAAAACCTGCAAGCAATACCATCTAGCCCATGAGCAGTGGAAGTGGAAGCAGTGGAAGCCCTGGAAGTTTTTGCTGACCTCCCACCAGAGCTAGATGGGAACTATGAGGCCATAAAAGAGGCCCTGATCAGGAAATACAGCCTAACACCAGAAGTGTATCGGAGAAAGTTCTGGAACCTACAGCGTGGATCCACTGACAGCTATGTGGATGTTGTGAGCACCTTGAGGACCACGTTCCACCAATGGATCAGGGGACTTTCTGATAACAGTTTTGAGGACTTAACGGATCTTATGGTCAAGGATCAATTTCTTCACATGTGCCCCACGGATGTATGACAATTTGTGTGTGATCGGGAGCCACAAACTTCGAATCAGGCTGCAAAGATTGAGGACTGCTATGTGGCTAACAGGATGCCTGAGGTGTGAGAGCCATCAGGATTCAGCTGGAAGGGAGGTAAGCCAAACTGGGACCCTTCTCCCTCTGCCAGCCGGTCACCAGTGCTGTTCAAGCCCACCTTCTATGGGATCCCAGGGAATAGACATTCTTTAGGTGATGCACGCCACTGCTTCTCCTGCAACAAAGTGGGAAATGTTAACGCTGTCTGCCCGGATAGGGAGAAACGCCCAACTCCAACCACAAAGCCATCTGTGTCCCCACCATATGTCCTCTTTGTGGCCGGCTCTGATGTGAGGGCTAATGAGAACTGTCAATCTGTCACTGTTGGCAATAAAGTCACCATTGGTCTCAGGAACACTGGGGCAGAGATGACCCTGGTGCGTCCAGCCATGAAAACCCCTGCCGATATCATATCAGGAAAGACTATGTCTATAACTGGGATTGGAGGGGTCAGTCCTGCCATGCCCATGGCCTGTGTGTACCTGGACTGGGGAGCAGGGAAAGGATTGAGTGAAGCGGGAGTATCAGAGGCTATACCCACTGTTGTGTTACTAGGCATGGAGCGGGGAGGATGGTGTGCCGCTATGTTCCTCCCTTGCAAGTAAATGCTACAGAATAGGTGCAAGCAAGTGACCCACCCGAGATCCCGTGCGAGGAGGTAAAATGTACCAATGCACAGGACTGTACATATGTGGCAGCCGTGACCCGGAGTCAGGCTGCGGCTCAGACTCAGGTCCAGAGATTAGAGGATGAGTCTCAGCCAGAACTGCCAGAACAGGAGGCCCATACTGTGGCCCCGGAACCTCCTCACATGGCAGACCCAACAAGGTCCCTGATAACAGACACTGAAGACTCAGCTTCAGACCAGGATCTGGCAGTCACACTAGGCCAGGGCCTGCAGACTGACAGTCAGAGCTTCCAGGAGGCCCTGCAGACAGATGTCAGTCTGGAGGAGCTCAGATGTCTTGCAGACCGACCCCCCGCTGCTTCTGGCAAAGAGAGAGTATACTGGGACAAGGGCAGACTGTATAAAAAGACTGTCCCCATGGATACTACAGAATCTTGGGACTATGAAAGGTGGCTGATCGTCTCTTATCCATTTAGGGCACAAGTATTGAGAATTGCCCATGAAATTCCTCTGGCCGATCACCTTGGAATACAAAAGACTAAAGCTCGCCTGACACATAACTTCTATTGGCTCAAGATGTGGACAGATATTGCCAATTACCATCGATCATGTGTAGTTTGTCAGAAAGTTGGAACGTCCGGGAATATACAGAAAGCTCCATTGATGCCACTGCCTGTGATCAATGAGCCTTTCCAGCGAGTGGCTGTGGATATCACAGGGCCACTTGCAATCCCTAGAAGCTCGGGCAAAAAGTACATCCTCACAGTGGTGGACTATGCTACACGATACCCGGAAGCTGTGGCACTGTCCTCCATCCGAGCAGACAAAGTGGCAGATGCTTTACTGACTGTGTTCTCTCGTGAGGGGTTTCCCCAGGTAAATGTTAACCGATCAGGGAACCCAGTTCATGTCCGATCTGATGGAAAGCCTCTGCGAGAAAATAAAAGTGCAGCATGTTGTGGCCAGCGCCTATCATCCCCAAACCAACAGACTCTGTGAGCATTTTAACAGAACATTAAAGGGACTCTGTCACCTGAATTTGGAGGGAACAATTTTCAGCCATAGGGGCGGGGTTTTCGGGTGTTTGATTCACCCTTTCCTTACCCGCTGGCTGCAATATTGGATTGAAGTTCATTCTCTGTCCTCCGTAGTACATGCATGCACAAGGCAATCTTGCCTTGCGCAGGCGTGTACTATGGAGGACAGAGAATGAACTTCAATCCAATATTGCAGCCAGCATGCAGCCAGCGGGTAAGGAAAGGGTGAATCAAACACCAGAAAACCCTGCCCCTATGGCTGAAAATTGTTCCCTCCAAATTCAGGTGACAGAGTCCCTTTAAAGCAAATGCTCAAAATGCTGGTGGAGACTGAAGGAAGAGGATGGGAGCGGTACCTCCCCATCTGTTGTTTTGCCAGCAGAGATGTACCCCAGGCGTCTACAGGATTCTCCCCCTTCGAACTGGTTTATGGGAGGAGGGTCAGGGGGCCACTTGATTTGATTAAGGACTGTTGGGAGGACGACCCCAAAACTCCGAGTCTCAGTGGTTGAATATGTGCTGCGGCTCAGAGAGAGAAAGCAAAAACTGAGCAACCTGGCCCATGAGAACGTGACCCAGATCCAAATCAACCAGAAGGTCTGGTATGACCATAATACCAAACTGGGGGCCTACGAGGAGGGGCAGAAGGTTTGGGTGTTGGTCCCTATGTTACAGAATAAATTGCAGGCCGCATGGGAGGGACCATATACTGTCCATAAGGGGCTAAATGATGTTAATTATGTGACACTAGATGAGCATGCAAAGCGTCAGAAAGTATTTCATGTGAAAAAGCTGAAGGCTCATCATGACAGGAAGAGCTGTGTCTTACCTGTCTGTAGCCTGCCTGAAGGGTGGGAGGCTGATCTGTTACTAGATGTGAGGGCTGGGACTCAGTATATGGAGTCCCTGGAGTCAGCAGGGTTTAACATTGAGCTACTGTATCCCACAGTCAGAGGTCTGAGCTGATAGGGTCGCTCAGCGAGTTCACCGAAGTCTTCACAGGGGAGCCTGGGAGGACGCACTTAGCAGCTCACCATGTTGACACTGGTACTAATTCCCCAGTATGGCAGTCTGCATACCGTGTGTCAGCAGAGGTGTAGGCACACATGAGGGAACAGGTAGAGGAGATGCTGAACCTCAAGGTGATACAAAAATCCCAGAGTGCCTGGGCCTCGCCTGTGGTTCTTGTCCCAAAAAAGGACCGTACTACCCTGTTCTGTGTATAATTAAATGTACTGACTACATATGAGGTCTACCCCATGCCAAGGATAGATGAGCTCTTAGAGCAGCTAGTTAAGGCATCGTACCTCACCATCATGGACCTAAGTAGAGGATACTGGCAGATACCCCTGACCAGAGAAGCTCAGGAGAGGTCTGCCTTTATAACGTCATTCGGGCTGTTTGAGTTTCTGGTGATGCCATTTAGTATGAAGAATGCCCCTGCCACCTTCCAGAGGTTGGTCAATCACTTATTGGAAGGATGTGATGATTTTGCCATTGCTTATCTTGATGATATAGCCATTTTTAGTAATTCTTGGGAAGAACACCTTGTATATCTTTCTCAGGTGTTGCAAAGGTTTAAAACTGCAGGTCTTACTGTTAAGCCAGGGAAGTGTCAGGTAGCCATGCGGGAAGTACAATACCTAGGACACCGGGTGGGGGGAGGACTGCTGAAACCTGAGCCAGGGAAGGTAGGAGCCATTACGGCCTGGTCCACCCCACGAACCAAGAAGCAGGTGCTGTCCTTCCTGGGTGCGGCTGGCTACTATAGGAGGTTTGTATCAAACTACAGTGCTCTGGCCAAACCGTTAACTGATCTGACCAGGAGGAAACTTCCCAAAATTGTCTCCTGGAGTCCTCAGTGTGAGGAATCACTATCTGCCCTAAAGTCTTCATTGGTTAGTTCACCCGTCCTTCAGGCCCCAGATTTCACTCGCCGGTTTGTAGTGCAGACTGATGCCAGCACCTATGGGCTAGGTGCGGTTCTACGCCAGGTGAACCACCAAGGAGAGGAGCACCCAATTAGGTACCTAAGCAGGAAACTCCTGCCCAGAGAAGTGACTTATGCCATCATTGAAAAGAAATGTTTGGCCATTGTGTGGGCTCTGCAGAAGCTGCAACCATACCTCTATGGGAGCAACTTCACCGTGATCACAGATCATAACCCATTGAGTTGGCTCAACAGAATAGTTCGGGACAACGGGAAATTGCTTAGATGGAGTCTGATATTAGAGCAATATGATTTCACAATTCAGCATAAGAAAGGAATCGATCATGGCAATGCTGATGGCCTATCTCGCCAAGGTGGGGCAGAACCAGATACGTGCTCGGGAGCTGACCTGTAAGTCAATCCCCATGCACGTTCATAAGGAGGGAGGTGTGGTGAAGTATGTATATATATATATATATATATATATATATAGTATATATATATATACAGTATATATATATATATATATATATATGTGCAGTGAACTATGTATGGATTTATTGTGTGACTAGTGATAATGTAACATCTGTCCTGAAGGCAGGTCTCACCCAGGTGTTAATGTGTATTTTCCTGAGACAGCAGACTTCTGTCTCCAAATCTCACCAGGGGAGTTGTGCTGTGATGCAAGAAGAAAGCAAACATTTGACACCTCCTAGCTCTTTGGAAGAGAGATGTCACTTACAGTCTGACACTATCTGTGGGAAGCTTTACAGGAAGAATCTCAGAGAAATAATATATTCATTGGGGGCGCGGCCGTGGTCCAATAAAAAATAAGCAATTAGAATATCAACTTGAGGGGCTGGTCTAGAAATCTGACCTCCCGGTTGACTCTATAAATTTGGCTTGTATACATGCAAAAATTGTTCACATGTGAGGGCAGCCGAAGCTGATGTGTTCCACCAACTCCATATTCACCCCCCATCCCCCTCAGGGAGCTGATGCAGACTACAAGTTAGCTATTTCTGTAAGTTTTTTTCCTGTTATTTTGTACTGTTTTGCATAGTTGTATGTCTTTATATTATCATATTTTTATACCTTTTCTTACTGTAAGCACTGAACCTTTTGTATTAAAGCATAAAACTTTAACAAGTTGAACCTTGAATGTTCTAAAAGAATCCATAGCCTTAAACTGTATGATCCGTATGAGTGGTAGACAGTATTAGTACTATTTCCGGGACTCATCGCCCGTGTATCCGGTGAGTGGTGGCAGCGTGTATGAGCAGGTATGTGGCCTGGGTCGGTGTGTGATTTATGCTCCCATTACAGCATAGGACAGAGGTAGAATGCTGGACTGAGAGTGGGGACATAGATTATCCCTTGCAGGCACAACTCCAAGTCACATGCTGAGAGCGGATACGTGATGAATTAGTGACACCACGGAGTGGGATCCGTGACAAATTCTGGAAGGAGTTAGTCTGTCAGAGGGATAGACCGGAGAGGAAGCAGACGGTGAGAGTCTGAGAGAGAAAGATTGGGCCGCGTAACCACGAGGGGTGCTGCAGCTCCCAGAAGGAACGAGAAGAGAACAGTTGTAGAGACAATGAAGGAGAGAAAGGAGCAAAGGAGAGTTGAGAGCTGGAGAGAGAAGTGGTGACTGGGCTTCCTCCACGCTAAGCGCAGATACCAGTAGCCGGAAGACCAAGGTTGTGCAGCACTTTACGTATCACAGCAGAAACTGGTAGACAGCTGATTGCAAGTTACCTGTCCACCATTGACACCCAAGGACACAGTAGCAGGATAGAGCCTGGGTCATGATAGAGATCCTGTAAAAAGGCTCGAGCTACCTGTCGTACGGTTAGTGTCCTACCTAAAGGGGGACACGGAGACAATGTGAGGACCTTGTGTGAGGCCTAAGGCAGCATGGGACTACACCACAGCGCTAGTAGGAAGGTTTCCAACCGTGCCTGGTCAACGGGAGTCTAGATTCGCTTCCAAGCTGGCCGGACCGTACCTGTGCCTGTGATCTGGTACCCTGGACTGTGGCTGCCTGAATCCATCAGTAAAGAGGTAAAGAGACTGCAACTCTGTGTCCTTCATTTCTTCTACACCACCTATCACCTGTCCCTATTACAAAGGCAGCCCTGGGGACCCAGCTTCACCTGTGGGAAGCCATACCATCCCAGATGCCATAACATCACCCCAGCAGACCCCTTTAAGCAGCATCGGTCACCCAGACCAAGCACCACAGGTGGCGTCACAAACTTTTATTATTTTCCAAACTCCTTTTACTTGGGCACCCAGGGCCACGGACCAGGTCACCGCCACCTGTCACTGTCACATCCTCCTTTTTGTGGAGAGCCAGGTGGTCCTTTTTCTCTGGAGGTCAAAGAAGAGGCTGAGACTGCAGCAGAGGAGGGAACAGGTGGAGGCTCACATCTTTCCCAGCTTTTTAGGTGTGTACTCCACTGCAACTCTTGGTTAGTATTCAGATGCCTCATCAAGCAGGTGTTGCTCAGGTTAAGAAAATTTATGATGATACAGCATGCAAACCACTTGTGTCTTGTGAGGGAGCTTGTCAAAGCCAGCTCCTTTGAAGTGGCTTTGATGTGCTTCGTTCGTCTGCGTTTCTTTCCTCTGGAAATCCCTTAATTGTCTCCTAATTCCAGAAAGTATCCATTTCAAGCTATTAACACTGACCTACAAAGCTATCCATATTCGGTCTCCCCATGTATCACAGAACTAATCTTCCTCCTCTTCCTTCTGTGCCACCACCTGATCCATCATCGCCCAAAGCATTTTTCAAAGAAGCATGGAAATGGCATAGTAATGCTGATTGCGTCATCTCATCAGCACTGGCCATGTTAGTGGAGTACTCATAGCAGCGCAACATGGCACACACGTACCGCAAGGAAGCCAACTTGGACAGAGAAAAGGCTAGGGGCCCGGCCATGGTGTGCCGAAGCAGCCAACTTAATGGCTAGGGGCTGGCCTCAGCGCTTTTGCACCTTGCTCCCTTGTTTACTGTGCAGCTGGGTTAGCGTGACCACCACCTCTCCCTCTGAAATGCCCAAATCACTCTGATGGCCTAGAATCTCATCGTGTCCCATTGCATTATTATACCTCTAAAGTCTGTCTGTTACTCTACTGCCCTACTAATCCACTTCTGTCCTCACTACTCCTTTGCTTCTCCCCTCTGCAAATCCCTTCTTTGTCTCCCAATTCCACAAAGGTTTTTGTTAGGTAAATCTTCCGTGGACACAGTCATCCTCCCCCGGTTTCTAGGCTGCTCCGCTGGTCGGTCCGTTATGGGGGTGGAGACAGCATGCACTTGGGTGGTGCAACTACACATAGTGGTACATTGTGTATAGAAGTTGTGAGCGATATGGAAGCACATGATGCTGTGCCTCCCACTGGTTTTATGGCCTGGAAGACATGGGATGCTGTTTCTCCCATTTGCTAGGCAACGCAGGACACTGCCTTTCCCTGTTTCAGCCACTGGTGGGAATTTGTGCACTCTGCTGTTCAGCTGAGCAGGGAGTGGCTCCCTGGACCACTTATGAGAAATGATCCACCTGATTATTACTCTTTCATTAGGGCTGGCTTTATAAGGCCTGCTTCTATTCCAGTTCAGTGCTGTTGTATTGTGAGTCCTTCCAGGTTGAGCTCAGGTTGCTTCTCAGTAGTTGCTAATGGTCTTTATTGATTCTTCTTTATTAGCAATTGTCCTGGGGTTTCCCTTTTGGTTTTCATTTGGGTTTTATACTGCTAGCTTTGTATTTACTTTTGTACCGGACGCCACATTGTCCGCACCACAATACGCCAGCTATCCTGTGACAACAGTCTGGGAAGGGCTCTGGAAAGATCCCCTCTAGTGATGGGAAACCACTAAAATGCTCGTGTTCTCCTTGCTTGGATTGAGCAAATTGGAATGGTTGGGTGTTCGGCCCGAGCAACAAGCCCAATGTAAGTCTATGGGAAACTCAAGTATTTTTCCGGTGGATCCCCCTGGCGGATCCAACCGACGGTCTGCAGAGGGACTAGAAATTGCGGAAATTGATGGGAACAGTTCTCAAATGACATAGGAACAGCATGGGGAAGACCCATGGAAGCATTTCTGACTTCCAGGTCACTGCTGTGGAAAATGTCAGAGTCTTACGCCACTTTTACAGACTCACAATAAAACACACAAAAACAAAATGGATTTTCCTTGGAAATAAGTTAAGAACCATCTTTTCCAGCGTAATGACTTGTATATAAGGCAAAATAAATAAAACAAAAATGCTCCTCCACACCTTGGGCTATGTTCACACATAGCGTTTTTGATGCATTTTTCAACTTTAGCATTGCTTATAACCAAGACAAATGCATTCACTGGGAAATGTCATTTTAACATTTAACAACCTCATCTGGCCATGTGTTGTGTGACACATCATCAGACACATCCTGTTTCATTTATGAAAGAGGGACTCTGAAAGTCACAAAGCCTATTTTTATAGGGCGATCAGGCAGCTTTTACTATTCTTAAAGGACCATCAGTTGGCCCTTACTATTCCTAGAGAGCCATGAGTCGGCTATGCTTTGTTGTTCCCATTGTTAAACAGTTGGTCTCCTATAATGTTATTGCCTATGCAGTGATTGGCAGGGCTGCCCAAAATTTGGACACACCTCAATACCCCTTTGAAGAGACATATAGGAAGGCCTCCTGAAAACAATGTTACCATTATTAGGAAGTGGGTCTCCCATAGTGTTTGCCTTTGGAGTGTAGCTGCAGCTGTCAAAAAATTGGAGGAACTCCAGTGTCCCTTGGAAGAGACCTAGAGGTCAGATGGCCTCCTGAAAACAATGTTCCCATTATTAGGAAGAGGGTCTCCCATAGTGTTTGTCTATGTAGTGAAGCAAAGGCTCCTAAAAATTTGGAGGAACTTCAATGCCCCTTGGAAGAGACATAGGGGTCAGAAGGCCTCCTGAAAATAATGTTCCCATTATTAGGAAGTGGGTCTCCCATAGTGTTTTCCTATGCAGTGAATGCAAGGGCTGCCAAAAATTTGGAGGAACTCCAATGCCCCTTGGAAGAGACGTAGAGGTCAGAAGGCCTCCCTTGGAAGAGACATACAGTAGAGGTCAGAAGGCCGCTTGAAAAAATGTTCCCATTATTAGGAAGTGGGCCTCCAATACTGTTTGCCTATGCAGTAAAGCAACGGCTGCCAAAAATTTGGAGGCAGTCCAATGCCCCTTTGAAGAGACGTAGAGGAGGGCCTTAGGAAAACATTTTCCCATTATTAGGAAGTGGGTCTCCCATACTGTCTGCCTATGCAGTGAATGCAAGGGCTGCCAAAAATTTGGAGGCACTCCAATGCCTCTTTGAAGAGATGTAGAGAACGGCCTCATGAAAAATGTTTTCATTATTAGGAAGTGGGTCTCCCATAGTGTTTTCCTATGCATTGAATGCAAGGGCTTCCAAAAATTTGGAGGCAATCAAATTCTCCTTGGAAGAGACATGGAGGAGGGCCTCATAAAAAAAATGTTCCCATTAGAAAGGAGCGAGTCTCCTAGACTTGTAATGCCCATTCACTAAGTATAGGGGCAGACAAATGTTTACCATTGAGGGGTAAGCATGAACATACTATATATCAAAAAATTTTTTACGGGCATCATAAACACCATTTAAAAATTATATGGGTGTTGCATCACTGACCACGGTCACCCTGGTGACATGGTGGTGGAGGATGAGGAGAAGGGGGAGGACAACAGCAAATAGCCAAAATCAGGAAGCATATACCCATGTGTGGGTGTGAAGACGTGCATGCGAATAGATCTACCAAAAAAAGGCCCTGGATTTGGGTTTATGTTATGCTGCTATCATTCAATGGTGTTGAGAAGTATGACCCAATCCAGACCTTGTTCAGTTTTATAATAGTCAGCCTGTCAGCATTTTCAGTTGACAGGCGGTTGCACTTACCAGTTATAATTCCACCAGCGGCACTGAAAAACCTGATCTGACAAAATGCTAGCAGGCAAGTGCTGGCAGGTAGAGGGTCCCAGTGCCCGCCCCAACGCGCGTTTCGGAACACCTTCGTCAGGGGTTGTTTGGATTTTCCTCCCCCCTGCTCTCTTGCAAGTTTTTGATAACCGGTCGGACTCTTTGAATCCATGGCATGTACTGAATCTGGGCAATAAACCAATTAGCACTTGTTTTGAATCTTTTTTATATATTTGCCCAGACCATGAGTTATATCTTTCTGCCTCTTGTAACTTCTGATTTTATTTACTGCCCCATTTTAGTAGACCTGTCCACCTCAGGAATAAGAGATAGAAAATTCTTGTAGCGTGGGTCTAGAAGTGTCACCAACCAGTAATGACTGTCACCCAAAATTTTGAAAACGCGATTGTCACGGGAAAGGCAGCATAGCATAAACTCAGCCATGCGTGCCAGACTGCTAACAGGCAAGGCTTACGTGTCCTCACGAAGAGGATGACGGACCATGCTCTCCTCCTCCTCCCTGTCCTCAGGTCATCCATGTTGAACAGACGGTATGACAGTTGTGCAGGTAGTACCGTCTATAGCGCATGAAGCTAGCTCATGTTCTTCCTTCTCCTCCTCTTCCTCATTGTCACCCAATCCACATTGGGATGAGATAAGGCTGAGCTGTGTGTAAACACCCTGTATGGCTCCTTGCTCCATCTCATTGCGCTTCAACTGCAAAGCATCCTCTTTGATTGTGAGCAGAGGGAATTTCAGAACACAAAGAAGCGGGATGGTGAAGCTAATTATGGCGTCATTGCTGCTCACCATCTTGGTGGCCTCCTCAAAGCTTTGGAGGATGGTACATACAGTGGGGCAAAAAAGTATTTAGTCAGTCAGCAATAGTGCAAGTTCCACCACTTAAAAAGATGAGAGGCGTCTGTAATTTACATCATAGGTAGACCTCAACTATGAGAGACAAACTGAGAAAAAAAATCCAGAAAATCACATTGTCTGTTTTTTTAACAATTTATTTGCATATTATGGTGGAAAATAAGTATTTGGTCAGAAACAAACAATCAAGATTTCTGGCTCTCACAGACCTGTAACTTCTTCTTTAAGAGTCTCCTCTTTCCTCCACTCATTACCTGTAGTAATGGCATCTGTTTAAACTTGTTATCAGTATAAAAAGACACCTGTGCACACCCTCAAACAGTCTGACTCCAAACTCCACTATGGTGAAGACCAAAGAGCTGTCAAAGGACACCAGAAACAAAATTGTAGCCCTGAACCAGGCTGGGAAGACTGAATCTGCAATAGCCAACCAGCTTGGAGTGAAGAAATCAACAGTGGGAGCAATAATTAGAAAATGGAAGACATACAAGACCACTGATAATCTCCCTTGATCTGGGGCTCCACGCAAAATCCCACCCCGTGGGGTCAGAATGATCACAAGAACGGTGAGCAAAAATCCCAGAACCACGCGGGGGGACCTAGTGAATGAACTGCAGAGAGCTGGGACCAATGTAACAAGGCCTACCATAAGTAACACACTACGCCACCATGGACTCAGATCCTGCAGTGCCAGACGTGTCCCACTGCTTAAGCCAGTACATGTCCGGGTCCGTCTGAAGTTTGCTAGAGGGCATTTGGATGATCCAGAGGAGTTTTGGGAGAATGTCCTATGGTCTGATGAAACCAAACTGGAACTGTTTGGTAGAAACACAACTTGTCGTGTTTGGAGGAAAAAGAATACTGAGTTGCATCCATCAAACACCATACCTACTGTAAAGCATGGTGATGGAAACATCATGCTTTGGGGCTGTTTCTCTGCAAAGGGGCCAGGACGACTGATCCGGGTACATGAAAGAATGAATGGAGCCATGTATCGTGAGATTTTGAGTGCAAACCTCCTTCCATCAGCAAGGGCATTGAAGATGAAACGTGGCTGGGTCTTTCAACATGACAATGATCCAAAGCACACTGCCAGGGCAACGAAGGAGTGGCTTCGTAAGAAGCATTTCAAGGTCCTGGAGTGGCCTAGCCAGTCTCCAGATCTCAACCCTATAGAAAACCTTTGGAGGGAGTTGAAAGTCCGTGTTGCCAAGCGAAAAGCCAAAAACATCACTGCTCTAGAGGAGATCTGCATGGAGGAATGGGCCAACATACCAACAACAGTGTGTGGCAACCTTGTGAAGACTTACAGAAAACGTTTGACCTCTGTCATTGCCAACAAAGGATATATTACAAAGTATTGAGATGAAATTTTGTTTCTGACCAAATACTTATTTTCCATCATATTATGCAAATAAATTGTTAAAAAAACAGACAATGTGATTTTCTGGATTTTTTTTTCTCAGTTTGTCTCCCATAGTTGAGGTCTACCTATGATGTAAATTACAGACGCCTCTCATCTTTTTAAGTGGTGGAACTTGCACTATTGCTGACTGACTAAATACTTTTTTGCCCCACTGTATGTCTAACATCCATGTCCATTCCTGAGGTCTTATGTGTGGGGTCTGAACTGAATATGGATGGGCTTGATGATGCTGGTAGTAAACAACTGCCCTCTTCTGCTCACAAATCCTTTCCAACATCTGCAGTGTACAGTTCAAACGCGTGGGGACATCACACACCAGTGGGTGAGCCGGAAGCTGCAAATGCTACTGAAGCACGGCAAGGGCAGCAGAAGTTATACCTGACTTTCTAAAATGGGCACACAGGCGGCGTACTTTGACAAGCAGATCCAGCTGCTCTGGTAGGTTTTGAGAAACTGCTGAACCACGAGGTTAAGCACATGAGCCAGGCGTGGTACGTGTGTGAGCACGCCTCGTCTCAGAGCTGTCACCAGGTTCTGGCACACACGACCATGCCTGTAGGTGCAGCGGCATCAGCCAACAATCTGACTGCTCTTTCAGAGCTGTCCACAACTCTTCAGCATTGTCCGGTTTGTCACCTAAGCATATTAGCTTCAGCACAGCTTGTTGCCACTTGGCTGAGGCAGTGCTACTGTCACGGGGCTACCGTGACAGAGAGGTCCCAGAGAACCGCAGCGCTCTGGGCCTCGTTCACACACGATGAACAGAAGCTTTTCTCCTGAATTCTGACCTGGCTGTCTTGTGCCAGCGGGGCAGGAGTTAAACCTTGTTACTGAAGTTACTGAGAGCTTGGTCTCTCAGCTGATTTTGTTTTTGTAATCTCCGCTCCTATATAGACTACAACTGTTGTCAGTGATCAGTTCTGCTGCCTGGCTTGAAGTGGGAAGGAGCGTAGTATTAAGAGCTTGGAGGTTTATTTACAGAGATTGGCGTCTGCTGTTTTGGTTGCATGTCAAACCTGTTTTCCTTCCTATTTTTTTCCTTCTCTTCCCTTCTCTGTGTTTCCTCTGTGGTTGTGTGAGCATTTGGTGAGTTTGAGATTTTAGTTACCTTGTCTGCATACCCTGTTTAATTGTCGTATTTATACACTGGTGCAGTCCACCTCCCTTGGGGGGGAGAGGGGGTCACTGATAGGGCCTGCACAGGAGACAGGGATACGCTGGCGGCTCAGGCCTCCTAACCATTATAGGTACCCCTGAACTAAGGGAAAGTCAGGGCCCCATTATAGTGGCAGGGACAGGTGCAGGACCCAGTACGCCGTCCTGCCCCTTTATCGCCGTTAATGGCGTGACAGCTGCAGTGCTTCCAGCTTGTGACTGATGTGGTCATTTCAGAGATGGAGGCTAAAGAAAAGGAGGAGGTGCAGGAAATGTAGACTGTGAGGGCAACCCCGATTGACGTAGGGCCCGCAATCCTCGGTGTCGGGAGGATGTGTTCCATCCCAAGGTCCGACTGGGTCCTGGCTGTACCATCCCTTTCCACATGCACTTGTCCATGTGTCTGTGGTTAGGTAGACTTTCCCAGTAACTGCATTGTTGAGGGCTAATCTTGTGGGACACATGATTGTGTAATGCGGGGACGGAACACAAGGAGAAATAGTGGCTGCTGTGGACTGAGTACCAAGGGGATGGCTGCCTCCATCAGGTTGTGGACAGCTTTTGTCTACACGAGCCTAAAAGGCAACATTTCGAGCGCAAGCAGTCGCGAAATGTGTGAATTTAGTAGTGGCCTGTGGGGCATTGGCTGCGTATTCACGCTTGCATTCGAAGGACTGGGGTATGGACAACTGAACGCTGTGCTGGGACAAGGACATGGACGTGCTTGCTGATGGTACTAGATGAGTGTGTGCAATGACAGGTGCAGGGCAGGAGGCATCTTCTGGAGTCGGGAAGGAATTTTTTCCCCAATGTGGAGCTTACTCTTTGCCACATGGTTTTTTTTTGCCTTCCTCTGGATCAACATGTTAGGGCATGTTAGGTTAGGCTATGGGTTGAACTAGATGGACTTAAAGTCTTCCTTCAACCTTAATAACTATGTTACTATCTTCACATGCACCATGGACAGGGGATTGGCTTGCACGCATAACAGCGGAAGAAGCAGTGGTGTCCCTGCAGACAGTGTTTCTGGACCCTGGGGTTCAGCCCACAAAGTTGGGTGCTTTGCTTCCATGTGCCTGATCATGCTGGTGGTGGTCAAGTTGGTAGTTTTGCTACCTCTGCTGATGCGGGCATGGCAGGTGGTGTAAATGGCCTTTTTGGGGTTATCAGCAGAGTCTTTAAAAAACGACCAGACTTGGGAAAACCTAACAGTTGGACAGGCAAATTCTGTTGTGTTGGTGTTATGACGACCGGTTGACTGCCTTCTGTCTGCGGCCATCACTTCTTCTTCCTGCCTGTTGGGGTGCTACGCCTCCCTCCCCCTGTGTGCTGCTGTCCTCACTCTGCATGTCCTTCTGCCAGCTTGGGTCAGTTTCTATATCATCCATCACCTCGTCTTCCACATCTGCACCCTGCTGACTTTCTGGCAATTGTGTCTCATCATCGTCCACCTCTTGTGACTCTTTTCCACCGTGGCCTTTGTGTGACCGTGGCTGATCAACTATTTGAGCATCGCTACATGCGATCTCATCTTGCTCCACTTCAAGTGGACCAGGTGAGAGGCCCGAATCTG
The DNA here is from genome assembly GCF_032444005.1 of Ranitomeya imitator. Lineage (NCBI taxonomy): Eukaryota > Metazoa > Chordata > Amphibia > Anura > Dendrobatidae > Ranitomeya > Ranitomeya imitator. Next base: position 670,004,752 of record NC_091282.1, read on the forward strand.
TAAATGGAAAAGTGAACAGCTTTTCAGAGTGTCCAAGTGTGGAATCAGTTGTGTCTGAGCACTCTGCATGGTTGGCGGAAGGAGGATCAGGGTGAGGAATATGCTGTCCAGACTTATGGCTACTGAGACTTGACTGTGTGGAAGACAGGGTGGTGGTGGTGGCAAAGCAACTGGAAGCATTATCCGCTATCCAACCAACAACCTTTTCCCACTGTTCTGGGTTCAATAGTGGTGTGCTGCGGTCCCATAGTAATTCAACCAGGAAGATCGGGCGAGAAGATGTGGGTGTTTGTTGTGGCACAATTTCAGCTTGCCCACGGCCACGGCCTCTGCATGCACCATTGCCATCATGTCCAGTTCCCTGTCCCCTGCCATGTGATTGGCCCATTTTAAATGGAGGACAATATTTTCCACGTTCACTACAAATGGCTGAATTTGGAGCGAACTTATATGTGATCCGTGTGACGGACAAACCACAGTTTTAAATAGCTGGCCTGTACGTAACTATTTTTACCGGCAACTGTTTCAATAACCTCGCTAACACACTGCAACAAAATTTAAAGGGAGGCCAGAAATGGCAGAATTTGGAACGCACTTTTTATCTCTGATCCGTGTGTGACGGACAAACCACAGTTTTAAATAGCTGTCCTGTAGGTAAATATTTTTACCAGCAAACTGCTTTAATAGCTTTGATAACACACTGCAACAAAATTTAAAGGGAGGCTAGAAATTGCAGAATTTGGAGCGAACTTTTTATCTCTGATACGTGTGTGATGGACAAACCAGTTTTAAATAGCTGGCCTGTAGGTAAATATTTTTACCAGCACACTGCTTTAATAGCTTCGCTAACACACTGCAACAAATTTTAAAGGGAAGCCAGAAATGGCAGAGTTTGGAACACACTTTTTATCTCTGATCCATCACTTCTTCTTCCTGCCTGTTGGGGTGCTACGCCTCCCTCCCCCTGTGTGCTGCTGTCCTCACTCTGCATGTCCCTCTGCCAGATTGGGTCAGTTACTATATCATCCATCACCTCGTCTTCCACATCTGCACCCTGCTCATCCTGCTGACTTTCTGGCAATTGTGTCTCATTATCGTCCACCTCTTGTGACTCTTTTCCACCGTGGCCTTCGTGTGACCGTGGCTGATCAACTATTTGAGCATCGCTACATGCGATCTCATCTTGCTCCACTTCAAGTGGACCAGGTGAGAGGCCCGAATCTGTAAATGGAAAAGTGAACAGCTTTTCAGAGTGTCCAAGTGTGGAATCAGTTGTGTCTGAGCACTCTGCATGGTTGGAGGAAGGAGGATCAGGGTGAGGAATATGCTGTCCAGACTTATGGCTACTGAGACTTGACTGTGTGGAAGACAGGGTGGTGGTGGCAAAGCAACTGGAAGCATTATCCGCTATCCAACCAACAACCTTTTCACACTGTTCTGGGTTCAATAGTGGTGTGCTGCGGTCCCATAGTAATTCAACCAGGAAGGTTGGGCGAGAAGATGTGGGTGTTTGTTGTGGCACAATTTCAGCTTGCCCACGGCCACGGCCTCTGCATGCACCATTGCCATCATGTCCAGTTCCCTGTCCCCTGCCATGTGATTGGCCCATTTTAAATGGAGGACAATATTTTCCACGTTCACTACAAATGGCTGAATTTGGAGCGAACTTATATGTGATCCGTGTGACGGACAAACCACAGTTTTAAATAGCTGGCCTGTACGTAACTATTTTTACCGGCAACTGTTTCAATAACCTCGCTAACACACTGCAACAAAATTTAAAGGGAGGCCAGAAATGGCAGAATTTGGAACGCACTTTTTATCTCTGATCCGTGTGTGACGGACAAACCACAGTTTTAAATAGCTGTCCTGTAGGTAAATATTTTTACCAGCAAACTGCTTTAATAGCTTTGATAACACACTGCAACAAAATTTAAAGGGAGGCTAGAAATTGCAGAATTTGGAGCGAACTTTTTATCTCTGATACGTGTGTGACGGACAAACCACAGTTTTAAATAGCTGGCCTGTAGGTAAATATTTTTACCAGCACACTGCTTTAATAGCTTCGCTAACACACTGCAACAAATTTTAAAGGGAGGCCAGAAATGGCAGAGTTTGGAACACACTTTTTATCTCTGATCCATGTGATGGACAAACCACAGTTTTAAATAGCTGGCCTGTAAAAAATTCCTGGCCCCTGATTCCTGGGGCTATGTTGAGAAATATCTGTAATAGCAACAGCAGCAGACAGAACTGGAATAGACCCTCTTGCACTGCAGTCTGCTACATACACTTCCTGCCTGCCTAGCCCTGATACCTTTGCAGCTTTATTAGTCCTCAGAAGGACTGTTAGTTTAGATGGATATGTGTATAATATATGGTATACCCACACTAAGTAAGAACTTAGCAAATCTCTCCCTAGCTCAGCAGCAACTTTCCCTACACTGCCTGATTCCGTAGTAGACTGTGACGAGCATTACGGTGCCAGGTCTGATGTAGACCTGAAGACGCTGGGTGGCCAGCCAATCACTGTAATGCTAAAGAGTGCCAAACATGCAGGGAGGGGACCCGAGTTCCCACTGAGCAACCCCTGAAATACTCGGTGAGCTCCAAGCATCTCAAGCATTGAGATGCTCAGGCGAGTAACGAATAGTGGCGAGCATGCTCACTCATCATTATTCCCCTCACTTTAGGTGAAGAATGTCCCGGCCCTTAAGAACTTGCCTGGCAGTGGTGGCTTGCGCAAAATGCATCTGTGATTGTGTTTTTGATTGTCCATTGCGAAACACTGCACCTATTCTTGTTCATGACAGTATCCACTTAAAGCTACTAACACTGACCTACAAAGTCGTCCATAATCTGTCTCCCCCATATATGTCTGAACTAATCTTCCAATATCTCTCACCATGTATTCTCTGGTCCTTCCAAGACCTCCTTCTTTCCTCCACAATCGAACGTTCCTCATCCAATCGCCTGCAAGACTTCTCCCGAGTATCCCCCCATCCTGTAGAATTCTGTGGCCTAACACATCCGATTTATCCCGTACACTCAAAAATTTCAAGCAAATCTTGAAAACCCATGTCTTCAGAACAACTTACAGCCTGCAATGACACTACTGCCACCTCACCAACACCAGAGCTGCTGCAACCCCAGAACCCAATGTCTCTTTCCCCATTATTCTGTAAAATGTAAGGCCGCAAGTGCAGATTCCTCTCCCCTCTGTACCTGTGTGTCACCATTAGTTTGTAAATTGTGATTTCTATTTGTGTTTTGTATGTAACCTCTTCTCAAGTAGAGCACCATTGATTCCATGGTGCTCTAAAAAAATAATGATAATAATCCTTCGCATGATTTTCCACCCAGTTCTCACCCCTGCTCTCCTTGCCGGTGTTCATGTAAGAAGAAGAACCGGATCGGGGGTACCTTTCTTGCACCGGTTCTGGAACTGTTGGGGCCATCTCCTCTGTTGTACAGGGGAAAGCTTAGGGGACAGTACTGACCTTTGCACTTGTATGTAGGGGGCGTAGCTAAGGGAAAAAGGGAGAACACCAAAGTAAAAGGGGAAAAGTCTTTAAAGGGAATAAAGTTTATGTTTGTGACGCCACCTGTGGTATTCGGTCAGTTGGGACCGACGCTGCTTTAAAGGGTCCACTGGGGTGATGTTATGGCAGCTAGATGGTATACCTTCCCACATGTGAAGTATATCCCCAGGGCTCCCGGTGTGAAGATGGTGGATGGCGCAGTAAAAAATGAGGACACAGGTTTGCAGTCTCTTTACCTTGTTTACTGTCGACTTCAGGCAGCCACAGTCCAGGGCAACGCGTCACAGGGCAGGCAGGGTCCCCTTATCCAGGTGGAAATCAAAAGTTTTCCTCTAGCGCCGTGGTGTTGTAGTCCCTTACTGCCTAGGGCTTCACATAAGGTCTTCACAGATGTTATCTCTCTCTCTCTGTCCCCGGATAGGATAGGACATAATGACTGGTGGCTTGAGGCTGTTTATAGGGACTCTAGCATGCCCTGGCCTCTGAGGGGTGCCACTGTGTCTCCTGGGTGTTAGGTCGGACAGGTAACTTGGAGTTCAGCTGTCCTGCCAGTCTCTGATGTAAATCATAGAGGTCCTTACAATCTCGATGTTCCGGCTACCAGTCTCTGCGCCTCAGAAGGAGGCAGCCTGCTCATGGCTGGTCTCCCCCTGGTATTCTCTCCTGTGCTTTGTTCTCCCGCACGCTCTCTACAATGAATTCGGCTTTCTGTATGTCTCTTTCCAGGAACTGCTGCACTGCGGCTACACAGCTCCGTAAATGTCATAAAAAGCAGGGGCAGATTACTCTTTAGAGTCTGTTCTTTTTCTATCCAGGGAATGTAGTGAAGTCACCATGGCAGCAGGCCATTGGTGATGAGTGCACAATAATCCCCTTGCTTCCCTGCACCAGAGACCAGTAGGTTTGTGGCCTAAGAAGATGCAAAGAGCGAAGATTTCTACAAAGACATTTGATATTTCAGTACCTGTACTTCAAAATCACCATTACACACTGAATGGGAAACCACTGGGTAAATCTGACAGGGAGAAGGACTTGGGGATCCTAGTTAATGATAAACTTACCTGGAGCAGCCAGTGCCAGGCAGCGGCTGCCAAGGCAAACAGGATCATGGGGTGCATTAAAAGAGGTCTGGATACACATGATGAGAGCATTTTACTGCCTCTGTACAAATCCCTGGTTAGACCGCACATGGAGTACTGTGTACAGTTTTGGGCACCGATGCTCAGGAAGGATGTAATGGAACTAGAGAGAGTACAAAGGAGGGCAACAAAATTAATAAAGGGGATGGGGGAACTACAATGCCCAGAGAGATTAGCAAAATTAGCATTATTTAGTCTAGAAAAAAGATGACAGAGGGGCGATCTAATAACCATGTATAAGTATATAAGGGGACAATACAAATATCTCTCCAAGGATCTGTTTATACCAAGGAAGGTGACACAAGGTGGCATTCTCTGTGTCTGGAGGAGAGAACGTTTTTCCACCAACATAGAAGAGGATTCTCTACTGTTAGGGCAGTGAGAATCTGGAATTCCTTGCCTGAGGAGGTGGTGATGGCGAACTCAGTTGAGAGGTTCAAGAGAGGTCTGGATGTCGTCCTGGAGCGTAACAAGTATCCACAGTTATTAGGTTCTTTAGAAGGACGTAGATCTGGGGATTTATTCTGATGGAATATAGGCTGAACTGGATGGACAAATGTCTTTTTGTGGCCTTGCTGACTATGCTACTATGTTGGTCCAATGTTTTTTTCCTTTTAAGCCAAGGTTGTTGTTTTTTTGCCAAAGTGGTTTTCTATTGGTAGCAAATAAATAAATATATATAGTGAACAATGCAATCAATGGTAAATGGTTTAGGAAGAATTAATATAGTTTAGTAGCAAGTTAATTAATTAAAGTGGTTGAAACCAGGGGTGGAATGTAATAAGAGTTATTTTTAATGGTTTCAACACTCCAATTAATACTAATTATTGATATGGTTTCAATCAGTTATATATACAAAAGACATGTGGACAAGTGCTTGTGGACAGGGATGCTATGTTCTTTTATGACTTCTTCCTTATACACACACTGATGGACAAAGAACAGGAGATATAACCAAAGCACCGTAAACAAGCTACAAGCAGCCTAAACCTGACCCTTATTTTGTCCCTGTCTGAACGCAGAATTTGGCACCTTTAAAATTATGCAATAGCAATCACACTGAACGTCGGCCTTCAACCAGAATTTATGGAGGACCATCAGGAGGCCCTATACCATTAATTTGGTAAGGCCCACAGGATGAGAAGAAGGAGGGGAGATTGAGTGTCCTCCTCTTGTGGGGACAGAGAAGTCTTTTCTGTTGAGACTTTGACACACATGGCTAACTTTATGCACCACTGTGTTTCCCATGACCCACATGTTATTTTCAGTTTGTACAACACTGATTCCTGCTTGTTCACTTCTAGACCCACGCTCTGAAGAGAACTCACAAATACACTCCTAAATTTTGGATGGCGCTCAAGCGGGCCAAGGAAATAGAGGAGGCTGAGGCAGAAGCAGTTGAGGAAGTGCTAAATGTAGAGGATTGTCCTGCAAGCCTTGGGGATTCCAAGACTTGTGGAACAGTGCCTGTTCCCACAGCCACCAGAGTCGCCCAGTTAGCGAGATGTAATGCCCTTGGCCATGCTTACTCTTCCAAGTGTCTGTGGTGAAATGCACCTGGGCAGATAGAGATTTAGTCAAGGAATGGGTGATGTTGTCTGCGACATGCTAGTGTAGCGCAGGCACAGCTGTCTTAGAAAAGTAATGCCGACTGGGCAATTGGTACTGGGGAACTGCGACGGCCATCATCTTTCAGAAACCGTCTGTGTCTACCAGGTGGAAAGGCAGCATTTCCGTTGCCAACAGATTGCAGATGGTGGAGTTCAACCTCTTAGCTTTGTCATGCATAGGAGGAAACAATCTTTTATGTGACCACAACTGTGGTACCGTGGGCTGGCTGCAGTGGTGAGAGAGGACGGAGTATGGTGAACCAGAAAAACTGCTGGACCGTGAGAGAGGTGCAGGCAGAGATATTAAGGTGGATTGAGAAACTTTTGGTGTGCTCGTTCTCTGAGATCGATCAAAAACAGCAGTCATGTCCGCTTCCATTACAGCTGACGGAGAGCTCTCTGTCAGCGTGACTGGAGCGGGTAAAGAACCCAAGGTTCTGCGGTTGAAGACCTGCTTCTCAATAGTTGGCACATTAACAGAGGAGAAGGAAGAAGAAGCAGCAGATGCGATTGATGGGGTGGCTAATGGTTGTTGAGGTCCACTGGTCCACATTTTTGTAAAGTGGGATTCTCACAGTAACACATGTTGATTGCGCATGTGAAGGTTTATACATGTAGCAGTCAAATTATTGCACTTTTTACCTCGACTCAGTTTTTATTTTGCAAAATTTGCAGATTACATGAGTAGGCTCATCCTTTGCAGTGTCAAAAAGGGCCCAGGCTAAGCAAGCCTTGCCACCCCTGCAAGTGCAGACCCGCAGATGCTGTGGTCACAGCTACAATTGTGGCTGAGGATGCATTGCTCATTGTGGCTGCATCACTACATTCCTGCAATGTACAGCACAATGTAAACTCCTTGTCTTCCTCCTCAGATGACCTACACAGCTGTGTGTCTCTATGTTCATGCCAACTGGGATCTAACACCTCATCATCATCATCCTCTGTGTTATCACATTCCTCACACTTGGAGTTGCCCTCCTTGTCTTCCTGCCCTAACAGCACAGTACAGTCCGTGTGAGACTCAGATAAGTGTCTCATCAAGATCACCTCAGCCCGGGGATTAACATCTGAAGACAAGGGTCAGAATGCTGCTCAGACCGTACTTCATCCTGCCCCAGATCCAAGCTAAAAAAAATTTGGGCATCGATGCAAATTTCCTCCTCTTGACTCTGAAGATTTTGAGTTCACTTCTGATGACCATGGCATAGAATGTGTGAACAGATCTTCACACTCACCCATCTGTGGTTCCATATAGTCAATTGTACAGTTGGAGAGTTGGGAAGTGGGTGGAAGCAAGGATAATTTGGATGCCATCTCTGTGGACTGTACTGGGTGCGATGTTGAGGTAGAGGAAGAGGAGGAGAGGACACTTGAAGCTGCGCTTGCCATCCACTCAAGCCCATGCTCTTTCTGGGCTTCATCAACAAGGCGTACAGCTGTGCGTCTGCCAAAGAAAGGTAGTGGATTAGTCCATCCAGTAACAGAAGTTGTCAATTGTCTTTGCATGGGATGCAACATTGTTGGCTCACTAGTGCTTTCACAAACATTACCCCCTACCCCACATACACCTTGTACACCAAACCTAATTACCCTTCCACCATAGCCTCACTTTTTCCCAGTCATGTTGCTCAGATAGTGTCATAGGAGCACAGTATTAGCAACAAAAAAATTAGATTTTTAACTCTGCACCACCTCTGCAAAGAGCTGAATTTCAGCAGCAGTAAATTACAATGTGAAATATGGCATGCAGAATCACGATAGTCACATAAGAAAGAATTGTTTGAGTGTGGATGAGGCCTGTATGGCAAAGAAGATATGATACAATTTGTATGACATAACAGAAGAATTTTTCTGTGGCCTCTGTATCAGGCCTCTAACACGCTAGATGCTACAAACAATTTGAAAGTCAGGTCCGCCAACTGTATAATGTTTAGCAAAAAGCGAAAAAAATTTTTGTTATGTACGTGAGAGCTGCAGACAGTTTAATTTCAACCCAACAAAATGACAATGTGGGTATGGTGGCCTGCATAACGTTTTGCAACAGAAAAAATATATATATATTTTTTATGTGTGTTAGGTTTGCTGACAGTTTCATATCACTGCAGCACTAAATGACAAGGTGGGATGCAGCAGGCTTTCACATTTTGCTAGTGAAATAATATTACTTAGAATGCTATACTCGTGCATGGAGCACAATAGAAGCAGTGCACAACATACTTATATGACATGTGCCCTACTGGCTTTGCCTGTGGACCTCAGTAGTGGCAAAAATAATTGCTGGAAGGTCAATTTCACAGCCACTCTGGACAGTAGCTAGCTAAATTATCTGACTGATAAACCACTGCCTAGCTAACTAGCTAAAATTTTGCTGCTAACAGTGCCAGCATCAGCAGCAGCCTCTCTGAGCTGTCACAATCTAAAAATGGGGCTAGAACAACATGTCCGCTCTTTATATGGAGAGGGACATGATTTCAGCAGCTAATGACACAAGCCGCTGTATCAGGACAATGTGGATGTTTCCTGCGCCCTGATTGGCTAGCCGCAATCTGCACACAAAGTTAGAAAAAAAATTACTGTTTACAAGAGCGCCGCTCCTCTGTACTATGCAAACCCAGTCCCATCATCAAACATGTGCCAAACGCTCATGATACACCACCATTTTTGTTGCTAAAGTGCTGAAAATACTTTGTGGCTATGCAAATATTTTCCCGCATTATTTACCGAATGTTACCTTTTTTTCCGATTTTTATGAAAATTTTTCTCCTGTTTCCAATCACAAATCCTACTGTGCTATATTCGTGCCAAATTCATGTTTGGCAATCAATTTCCAAACAAATTCGCTCATCACTAATGATGTTCTGGAAGCTATCCTGTAGAGTGTTCCTGGCTGTGGTTTTGTAAAGAGTCTCCGATTCTCTTGATCTCTTGGATGACCTGTAACAGAGGCATATCCCACTTTTATTGTTCACAACTGTTGTCCTTCAAGGCATCTTCCAAAGGTCAGAAGGAAGGTATGATGAGATTAACTCACATTGTTTGAGTATTTAATCATTTTGCATAGTTAATCCTTCTCTGTTTTACATGTCAACAAACTAACTGGCCTGGATAATGTGTGTTATCAACATATTAACAAACATCTATTGTATTGTCCAGGATAACAACACAATATGTTACAACAAACCAACTTAAAAGTCAGTATTACAGGCTTATACGAACAATAGTCTGTGTTTTCTTGACCAAGCTAAGGAAAACACACATTCAAAAGTCAACATATAGATAACCGTCTAATGCCTCCTGGTTACTGGAAATAAATGTCTGGATAATTAAGATTAAATGCTATGTCGTCACAACAACATAGCAGCAACAAACTCTGGAACGCAATTAATCCTGCCGAAATGTCTGTAATATGAGAATCTCTACTCCGCCACCAGACCCTTAATTGTTTTCAAATATCAACAGTAGCATTAGAGAATAGAATATATAAATGCTGTCCAGCACACTATCACTTCTCCTGCATCTCCCTCTAAGCTATTTCCTCATACAATGCGAGGAAGTTGGCGGCACAGAGTTTTATATAGTCCCGATGACGTAACACATCCAGCTAATCACAGTAATGCCAATAGCCAAGCATGCGGGATGGGGAGTCGAGTAGGGTGAATGAGTACCCTGATACTGGATAAAGTGCCGAGTATCTCGAGCAGCAGGATGCTCGATCAAGCCTCAAGCAGTGCCAAGCACGCTCGCCCATCACTAGTTACAAGCAATAATGGAGACGTTAATTGAGCTGTGATATTCAACATTCATCAACTCATTTATCTCTGTCTGTTCCAGGCAAGTGAAAGGATAATTTAATTTATTTTGCATTTTCCTATCTGACTTGTTGCTGTTGCTACATTAATTTCGGCCACTGTTTGCCTACATAATTAAGTTATTTAATTGAAGATTTATTAATATTCTTCATAATAATTTAAAATAGAACTATGATAACAGGTGCTGAAAACAGGCTATAAACATTATTAAAAATATATAGTTTTAGATTTATTATATAGTATATGTTTAAAAGGATTAGTTCCATTTTCTCGGATGGGTGTTGTTAGAATTTACTCCCTCGGTTCCCCTGATAATTACCAGTTTATTTTTTATTGCTTACAGCTTCTTGGGACTGGACAATGATACTGTCCACTGTCAGTGGCAGAACATAGACAGTCAGGGCCGGACTGGTGGCAGTATTGGGCTGCTCGAGTATGCCACTGTCAGCACACTCCCCCCGCTGTCAGCACACTCCCCCCCACTGTCAGCACAGGCATCCTCCTGACGAAGAAGCGAAACGTGCGTTGGGGCGGCAGGGACGCCACACATACTAAGATACGATCGCATGTAAGTGCTGGCTTTTGTTATTTTCTATGCCAATGCTAGTAGTAAGTCTTCAGGGTGTTCTATGGTGCCCCTACACTGGGTAGTTGATAGCATTGTGGACACTAGTCCTTGGTAATTCATTAGTACTGCAAGCACTTTACTAGATCATCTGTCATTTATACATTCAGAGTGGCTTTATCCCTGCTTTCTTAGCAGTCACCTTGTTCTGTGATTTTAATGTATTAATGTTCAATAAAAGTTTTTTCTTTGATACTGGCATTGTATACTGGTTTCTCTTTATGTTGTTCTAGTAACATTCAGTTTATATGCCCTGGATATAATGTGGGTTTGATGTTATTATATGTGAGCTGCGTTATACTGTATCGAGGACTATGGGGAATACATTATACTATATGAAGAACTATGGGGTGCATTATACTATGGGAAGTGAATTGTACTACATGGATAACAATGGCGGGGCATTATACTATTTGGAGCACTATGAGGAATGTATTATACTATTTGGAGGACTGAGGAGTGTATTATACTATATGGAGGACTGTGGCAGTACATTATACTATATGGAGGACTGAGGAGTGTATTATACTATATGGAGGGATTGCAGTGTATTTTAATATATGGAGGACTATAAGTAGTGTATTATACTATATGGAGGAATCACAGTGTATTTTAAATAATTTGGAGGACTATGAGGAGTGTATTATAATATATGGAGGACTGAGGAGTGTATTATACTATATGGAGGAGTGTATTATACTATATGGGGGACTGAGGAGTGTATTATACTATATGGAGGACTGAGGAGTGTATTATACTATACTAGATTGTGGCCCGATTCTAACGCATCGGGTATTCTAGAATATGCATGTCCCCGTAGTATATGGACAATGATGATTCCAGAATTCACGGCAGATTGTGCCCGTCGCTGATTGGTCGAGGCAACCTTTATGACATCATCGTCGCCATGGCATCCATTATGACATCTACGTTGATACTGTGCCCGTCGCTGAATCAGAAACGTGGGATTTCTACGTCCTTTATGACATCATCGTCGCTGTGCCCGTTGCTGATTGGTCGAGGCTGCCAGGCCTCGACCAATCAGCGATGGGCACAGTATCGACGTAGAAATCCCGCGTCTCTGATTGGTCGAGGCCGCCAGGCCTTGACCAATCAGCGACGGGCACAGCGACGATGATGTCATAAAGGACGTAGACATCCCGCGTCTCTGATGGCCTCGACCAATCAGCAACGGGCACAGCGACGATGATGTCATAAAGGACGTAGAAATCCCACGTTTCTGATTCAGCGACGGGCACAGTATCGACGTGGATGTCATAATGGTTGCCATGGAGACGATGATGTCATAAAGGTTGCCTCGACCAATCAGCGACGGGCACAATCTGCCGCAAATTCTGGAATCATCATTGTCCATATACTACGGGGACAGGCCTGGCGGCCTCGACCAATCAGCAATGGGCACAGCGACGATGATGTCATAATGGTTGCCATGGCGACGATGATGTCATAAAGGTTGCCTTGACCAATCAGCGACGGGCACAGCGATGATGATGTCATAATGGTTGCCATGGCGACGATGATGTCATAAAGGTTGCCTTGACCAATCAGCAACAGGCACAGCGACGATGATGTCATAATGGTTGCCATGGCGATGATGATGTCATAAAGGTTGCCTCGACCAATCAGCGACGGGCACAGCGACGATGATGTCATAATGGTTGCCATGGCGACGATGATGTCATAAAGGTTGCCTCGACCAATCAGCAACGGGCACAGCGACGATGATGTCATAATGGTTGCCTGGCGGCCTCGACCAATCAGCGACGGGCACAGTATCGACGTAGAAATCCCGCGTCTCTGATTGGTCGAGGCCGCCAGGGGGCAGATTACCGGCAACTTTATTTTAAAAACAAAAATAAATTAAAAAAAAAAGATTATTCATTCCTTCTTTCCAGCGAACGCTGCTGGAGAGAAGAAATGAATGGGGCTTCAGCACCACACGCGGGAGGGACAGCGCTTACAGTAGCGCTGTCTCCTGCACGGCACACGGACTGCACACGGACAACATCCGTGTGCGGTACGTGTTTTACACGGACCCATTGACTATAATGGGTCCGTGTGATCCATGCGCTCCCACGAACACTGACATGTCTCCGTGTTTTCCAAACGGACACACGGTCTGTGAAAACACGCTGACATGTGCAGAGACACATTGATTTTAATGTGTCTACGTGAGTCAGTGTCTCTGGTACGTGAGGAAACTGTCACCTCACGTACCAGAGCCACTGACATGTGAAACCGGCCTAAAGTGAAAAGATACTGCAGAAACATTGCAGCTTTGACTACCTGTATCTGACAAGTGTCTGCTGAATGTGATATTCAGAGGGCCAGCTGTGCACCCACCATAATGAACAAAACAAAGAGAACATGATGTCAAATAAACTACAAAGATGACTTGCAATGAATATATTATTGTATAGTGTCAAGAATTAAATGTAGTGGAATTTTGCACATCACTGAACAGCATGGGTAGGGTCACGTCCGAGGAAAACGGTTCCATTATGCTGATCAGAGTTTGATCAGAGTGGCATCAGTTTTTCTCGGATGAGAAAAATAGAACAGTTTTTCCACCTCCTCTATTTCGTTAGCCCGTGATAATCAGACCGCACTCATCTGATTGCAGTCCGATTCTTTTTGTGGACCCATAAAATCGCAGAGTGCGATCCGACATGCTGATCAATATTGGACATGTCACCAATTTTTAGCAGACCACTCGGCCCGAGGAAAAAAAATTATGGGTATGAGTGCGATCTGTGAAAACGGATATCCGGCTCAGGCAAATAGCCGTGGAGCGTACCTAACACGACCTAGACGCCTCTTCACAGCCTAAGAGCTAGCCCTAAAGATAGAAAATAAAGCCTACCTTGCCTCAGAGAAATTTCCCAAAGGAAAAGGCAGCCCCCCCACATATATTGACTGTGAGATAAGATGAAAGTCACAAACACAGAAATGAAACAGGTTTTAGCAAAGGGAGGCCATACTTACTAAACAGACTGAGGATAGGAAAGGTATCTTTGCGGTCAGCACAAAACCCTACAAAAAGACAACGCAGAGTGTGCAAAAAGACCTCCGCACCGACTCACGGTGCGGAGGTGCCACTCTGCATCCCAGAGCTTCCAGCTAGCAGGGCAAGATCATGATACCCAGCTGGACAAGGAAACAATGAACAAATACCCCTGGCTGCAGTGCTGACCACTGAGCCACTGTGCTGCCCAACGCAATATGATGGTCTTACAGCACCCCATATGTAGTATGATGGTCCCACAGCTCCACTATATGCAATATGATGGCCCCAGAGTTCCCTATATACAGTATGATGGCCACACAGTCCCCTGTATACAATATGATGGTCCCCACAGTTCCCTATATACAATATGATGGCCTCTACAGCTCCCTATAGTCAGTATGATGCCCCATAGTGCACCCAACACAGTATGATGCCCCACACACATTGTAATGCCCTTAGCACAGAATGATGCCCCTACAATGCATTCTCCCACAATATTAAGCCCCTACAGTGACACACAGAGTATGATGTCCACTCAGTATCCGCCCACACATGATACCCCCCCATACTGTATGATGCCCCGCAGTACTCAACGGATGATGTTCCCTACACAGTATGGTTCCGCAGTTCATTCCCTCCATAGTATGATGCCATCCCACCAGGGTTCTGGTCGTTGCAGTAATATCATTCTCCTCTAGGGGGGGAATGATGTTACGTCTGAAGGCAATAAAGGAGATCACTTTACCAGGTATCACAAACATGCAATTCACTTCACACTCCAGTCCAGCAGGGGGAGCTATGCTCCTATTTATTAAGGCACGCTTCACAATTAGGTAAAACTGGTGGTCTGGATAGGAAGTTAGTCAGAAGCTGACTGGGCTTCACCCAGGCAGTTCCTATCAGGCAGACAGAGAGGCAGGAGGAACATCGAGCGGTTGCCGACAGAGTGGTCCCTGAAAGGGGTGGGATCCTGTCAAAGGCCTAGACAGAAGGTCACGGAGCTGCGCCTGCCCTGAGTGCGGCAGCATCCTAAGAAAGAGACAAGAACAGCGAATTGTATTGTAGAGGGTGAGAAACTAAGTCATAGCAAAAGGAGAGGAAACCAGAAGGAGTTCTGCCCGATACAGGCTGCCTCCTTCTGAGGCACAGGATCCGGTAGCTGGAACACCGAGGGAGCAACCGTCTCCATGCCCTGCTCCAGAGACTGGCAGGACAGTTAATTCCAAGTTACTGATCCACCCTATACCCAGGATGCACAGTGGCAACTTGTGGGGGCCGGGGCATGCTAGAGTCCCTGTAAAAAGCCTCAGGCCACCAGTCATACGGGTTTGTTCCTATCCATCTGGGGAACAGAGAGAGACATAACATCTAGAGCATCTACCATAGTTCTGAGGACCTTATGAGAAGCTCATCAGTAAGGTACTACAACATCCAGGCGCTAGAGGAAGGCTACTGATTTCCACCTGGATAAGGGGACTCTGGATTTGCCTTCAGACCGGCCAGACTCTGCCTGCCCTGTGATCTGTGCTCTGGACTGTGGATGCTGAAGCCTTCAGTAAAGGTAAAGAGACTGCAACCTTGTGTCCTCGTTCTTCACTGCGCCTCACACCATCCGCCATCTACACTTTGGGAAGCCCTGGGGACACACTTCACCTGTGGGAAGGTATACCATCTAGCTGCCATAACATCACCCCAGCGGACCCCTAAGCAGCGTCACCCTGACCGAATACGACAGGTGGCGTCACGAACATTTCCCCTTGAAAGACCATTCCCCCTTTATATGGACGCCCCAGGGCCACGGACCGGGTCAGCTACCGTGACATCCCCCTTGAGATCCAAAGGACCCGGTTCCGAGTTCCCCTAGCCCTTGGGGGCGCTCCACATTTTGTCGCTAATTTCCCCTCCCATACTTTGATTACCCTAGATTAAAAAAAAGCTACTTATCTACCCTGTTCCCACAATGAGATGCGCCAGTCTAGATTGTGGCCCGATTCTAACGCATCGGGTATTCTAGAATATGCATGTCCCCGTAGTATATGGACAATGAAGATTCCATAATTCGCGGCAGACAGTGCCCGTCGCTGATTGGTCGAGGCAACCTTTATGACATCATCGTCGCCATTGCAACCATTATGACATCTACGTCGATACTGTGCTCGTCGCTGAATCAGAAACGTGGGATTTCTACGTCCTTTATGACATCATCGTCGCTGTGCCCGTTGCTGATTGGTCGAGGCCTGGCGGCCTCGACCAATCAGAGACGCGGGATTTCTACGTCGATACTGTGCCCGTCGCTGATTTCCAGGACAGACAGACAGACAGACAGACAGACGGAAAAACCCTTAGACAATTATATATATAGATGGAGGACTGATGAGTGTAAAAATAAAGATGGAATGGCACCAGGTGTTGTCTCCACGAATGATATATAACGTGGAGTTTGCCCGAACCTTAGATTAACAGCGCTGGATTGTGGATCAAAGGAGACTCAATTTAGAACCACTTCGGCATGCGGTAAACAAATAGCGTTGGGGTGGTGCTCAATGTTAGAGAGCAATGAGAATCCACAAGATAAAGAAAAATGAAGTGTCCCGTTGAAGCGCGCAGGCGCGAAACGGCCGTCGTCCTCTTGCCTCCCCTTGCACCTTCCCTCCTACCAAGCCGCCTCTCCACCAGATGTCCGTGAGTGCACACTCTGAATAAAGGACATTTTTCATACAGCAATATCGGGTGAGTGCCACTTCATTTTTCTTTATCTTGTGGACTGATGAGTGTATTATACTATATGGAGGAGTGTATTATACTATATGGAGGACTGAGGAGTGTATTATACTATATGGAGGAGTGTATTATGCTATATGGAGGACTGAGGAGTGTATTATACTATATGGAGGACTGAGGTGCACATTATAATATATGGAGGACTATGGGGTGTATTATACTAAACAAGCAAAATGCTGCCTATTCATCGAGTGATTGGATTTTTATGTGGGAACAGAAATCCTTGTTCTCAGCAGTACATCGCCGGTGTAAACTGTAGATGTGCTGCTGATAACATGATACTGTATGGGGACAGATTGATCTAATTGTGATTGTTCTGTTCCCTTCATTCTTTCTCAGTTGGTGTAAAGAGGCCGGGAAACAAGTGAACGACTTCAGTATTGTCATCACACTCGTTTAGTGGCCTGAGATCAGCGCATGTAAATACAGCAGAAATACAGGGAGACTAGCAAGGATGATGACAGTTGTAGTTAGCACCCGGCGCCTGGGAATAGCGCTAACTCTACTGCTTTTCCCAGCCGCCAAAGCATTTAATTCTGGTATGTGTAATGATTTTTAGGGTTGATGTCAGCTGCGTAATGTCAGCTGCTATCAATCCCTGGTGTAAGTAATGGAGAGGTGTCTATCAGACACCCCCACTACTAGCCCAGACCTGGAGAGACCCAGCAACTCTGAATAGCGGTGACGGTAGTAACAATACCGCTCTTCACAGTCGCCGAGCTCAGCGCAAGACCCGGAATATCTGAAGAGCGGTGACGTTACTGATGTCACCACTCTTCAGAGTCACCGGGTCTCGTGCTGCACAGCGGAACCAAAAGTGGCTGTAGGCAAAGTATATGGAGCATCAGAATGAGGTTCCATAGCCTTTGGTCGTCTCAATCCCTTCATTATCTACGAGATCCAGTTATGTAGATAAAGTAGCGGCTTTTCTTGGTACTGCAACTAAAAGCAATAAATAGGACTGAGCTGTAATGCTGGATACAGCTATGATTATGTTAGCCGCCTAAATACTTACCTGTCTGGCCGGCGCGCTTCCGATGCTCCTTCCCACTCTCCTTCCTCTGGCTTCTCGGGCACTCATCCTTTCTGCTGTCCACGCATGCGCAGACGTGCTCCTTTTGCCGCTATGGCTTCTGGGCCGCTATGGCTTCTGGGAGGTCGTGACCCGTGGCTTCGCCCCCAATATGGCCCTGCCCATTGGGTACTTCTTCCCAGCATCTGTCCAGGTAAGACACCTTTGCATCTATTGCGTTCGCTGGCTCCTTGCTAGCGTCTCTTTAGGTTCTTTGGCTCCAGTCTCTGCTCCTCTCGCTTTAACTCAGTCTTGACTCATCTCTGTTTGCCGTTCTCAGTTCTGTGTTCCTGTCATCTCTGCCAGTCCTGTGTTCCAATATAAAAGAGAAAAACAGCCACACTCAAGTCTTTGCGTTTATGTAGAAAGTTTAGTTGCTTTTATTCACGTGTACAAGCATCACCAAATAATTTTCAAAGAAATAGTGACTGCGGACAACAAGGTCAATGTTTCGACCAGGTACCGTCTTTGTCAAAACCTCACTGCAAAACAAATATAATGTATGAGTGTGCTGTACAAATATACATGTGTTAAAATATAAGTCCTGAGCATAATTATTCCATTGGTGACAAGGAATTATTGGCCATAAAATTGGCCTTGGAGGAGTGGCGGTACCTCCTTGAAGGGGCTGTACATCCTTTCATTATTTTTACGGATCACAAAAATCTAGCCTATGTCCAGTCCGCCCAAAGGCTGAACCCTCGACAAGCCAGATGGTCCTTGTTTTTCGGACGTTTCGACTTCGAGCTACATTTCTGACTTGGAAATAAGAACATCAAAGGTGACGCTCTGTCAAGATCATTTCAACCTCTGGATGAAGAGGAGAGACCAGTGCATATTCTTGACCCTGCTAAGATCATTTCTTTAGCTCCCCTGGATGTGATCACTCCTCCTCCGGGAAAAACCTTCATGTCAAATCATGATAAGATGAAAGTTTTACGTTGGGGTCATTCTTCCCGGTTCACTGGACACGTTGGGGGCAAGAAGACTCTCTCCCTGATTTTTCGCCATTATTGGTGGCCTTCGCTTTGCCAAGATGTCCTGAATTTTGTTGTTTCCTGTTCCTCGTGTGCTAGGAACAAAGTTCCTTGACAGCTTCCTTCGGGATCACTGTATCCACTTCTTGTGCCTTCTGTTCCCTGGAGTCATATTGTGATGGACTTCGTCACTGATTTACCGAAGTCTTCTAATTGCACTGTAATTTTGGTGGTGGTGGATAGATTTTCCAAAATGGCTCACTTCATCTCTTTACCTGGTTTACCTTTTGCTCCTGATCAAGCGAAGATCTTTTTACATCAAGTATTTCGACTTCATGGATTCCCTCAGCATGTCGTGTCCGACCAAGGAGTTCAGCTTACCTCTCGTTTTTGGAGAGCTCTTTGTGGACTTATGAAGGTATCGTTGGATTTTTCTTATGCATACCATCCCCAGTCCAACGGTCAAGTGGAGCGGGTAAACCAAATTCTCACATCTTATCTCCACCATTTTACCAATGCTCATCATGATGACTCCGTGTCTCTTCTTCCCTGGGCAGAATTCACCTATAATAATCACACTAGTGAATCTTCGTCTAAATCTCTTTTTCATTGTTTTTGGGCAACATCCCGGCATTCCTCTCCCTGTTCTCCCCACCTCAGGTGTACCGGCGGCGGATTCCTTGTCCTTGGAATTTTCCAAGATTTGGCAGGAGGCTAAGGAGCTGCTTGAGAGGGCTAGTAGCAGAATGAAAAGGTATGCTGACAAGAGGTGTTTAGATGTCCCTCCGTATCATCCTGGCGATAAGGTTTGGCTATCCTCTCGCTACATTAGACTCAAGATTCCCTCTCAAAAGTTAGGTCCACGTTACATCGGTCCCTTTGAGATTTCTAGCCAAATTAATGATGGAGCTTACAAGTTGAAGTTACCCGCCTCATTACGCATTCCTAACACTTTTCATGTATCGCTCCTCAAACCCGCAATTTTTAATAATTTTCATTCTGCTCCGTCGCATTCTCATCTACCCATTTCTTCCGATGCCTCTTTTGAAGTTAAGGATATTCTTGCTAAGAAAACGGTTACAGGTAGGACTTTTTATTTAATTGATTGGAAGGGGCTTGGTCCCGAAGAAAGATCTTGGGAACTTCTAGAGAATATCAATGCTCCTGTAATATTGAAAAGGTACCTTTCCAGTTTTAAAGAGAGGGGGGGTAAGAGAGGGGGTACTGTTAAACCCCTAATACTTACCTGTCCAGCCGGCATGCTTCCGATGCTCCTTCCCACTCTCCTTACTCTGGCTTCTTGAGCACTCATCCTTTCTGCGGTCCATGCATGCGCAGACGCGCTCATTTCGCCGCTATGGCTTCTGGGAGGTTGTGACCCGGTGGCTCCGCATCCAATATGGCGGCGCCCGTTGGGTACTTCTTCCCAGAATCTATCCAGGTAAGATGCCTTTGCGTCTATTGCATTCGCTGGCTCCTTGCTGGCATCTTTATTGGTTCTTTGGCTCCAGTCTCTGCTCCTCTCGCTTTGACTCAGTCTTGACTGGTCTCTGTTTACCGCTCCCAGTTCTGTGTTCCTGCCATCCCTGCCAGTCCTGTGTTCCTGCCGTCCCTGCCAGTCCTGTGTTCCTGCCGTGCCTACCAGTCCTGTGTTCCTGCCGTCCCTGCCAGTCCTGTGTTCTTGCCGTCCCTGCCAGTCTGATGTTCCTGCCATTCCTGCCAGTCCTGTGTTCCTGCCATCCCTGCCAGTCATGTGTTCCTGCTGTATCTACCAGTCCTGCGTTCCTGCCGTTCCTTCCTGTCCTGTGTTTCCAGCTGTCCCTGCCAATCCTGCGTGCCTGCCTATCCTGTGTTCCTGCCGTATCTTCCAGTCCTGTGTTCCTGTCTTTCCCTGCCAAACGTGTCTTTTCGCCATGCCGGTCAGTACTCTGTCCTTGCAGTCTGTGCTCGTCCTGTGTCTCCGCTGTTCGGGCCACCTTGGTGGCTCCGTCTCTCTTCAGTCTGCTGTCCTTCTTTGGTTCAGCCCATAGTCATCCCTTTGGCTCTGGCAGTTGCGGTTTCACCCTCCTTGGGCCTGTCTGAAACACTCCCTGTACAGGGGGTGGCGCTATCTGGTCCGCTCGTCCTCGGGGCTCTGAAGCCATGACCCAGAGGGTCTACTACTCGAGTTCTTATAGATTATATGTTATATAGTCGTGTTACACTCCCCTCACTTGTTGTAACCTACAAGTGTACCAAGATATTATACAGTCACCATGTGACAAGCGGGCCTGTGTAACTTCAAATGCCAGGGCTGAATTTTCATCCCAGTCCGGCCCTGTAGGCAGTGCTTACAAGCTATTTCCAATAGAGTTTGTAAGCACTGCACCAAAGTTAGCCAAATTAATGGAGTACACTCCAGTTTCAGTGCCACTGCTATTCAGATTCTGCAGAGGCAAAGAATAAATGTATGTTCACACTTTGCAGATTCCACTGCGGATTTTTCCGCAGCAGAATTCCAAAATCCACAGTGAAAACCCGTTGCGGTTTTTACTGCGGATTTATCGCGGTTTTTACTCCGGTTTCTTCTGCGGATTGTCATCTGCAGTTTCCTATTGGAGCAGGTGAAAATCCGCAGAAAAGAAGTGACATGCTGCGGAATGTAATCCGCTGCGTTTCCGCGCGTTTTTTCCCGCAGCATGTGCACAGTGTTTTTTTTTGTTTCCCATAGGTTTACATTGTACTGTAAACTCATGGGAAGCTGCTGCAGATCCACGGTGGTCAAATCCGCTGCGGATCCGCAGCAAATCCGCAAAGCGTGAACATAGCCTAAGTGTGTAGTTTGGGTCAGTGGTGCAGTGATGCCGCTAGTCCAAATTGTCAATCAACCAGGAGCACCCAACCCACGGCAATAATGAAGTCGTTTACCTGGAGAGTGTAGCTTTTCTGGACAGACAATATGATAGTGGGAGCAATTATTAAAATATTATTTTCAAATATATATATATATATATATATATATATATATATATATATATATATATATAAAAATAGCTGCTTGAATTCTTCAAAAAGAATTATACTTATTCCCATCATTAAACGTCTCCAATTCAAAGGATAGGTGATATTTTGTTGATTAGCCGGGGTCCGAGATAAAGGAGCTCTGGAATGCCAGACAGTAATAGTGTCAGCTGTACATCATTCTCTATGGAGATGCTGGAGATAGCCTAGTTCAACACTTGGAGTTTTCCAGCAGTCCCATAGAGAATAAATGAAGTGTTGGACCTGATATACATAAATTAAAGAGGAAGTAGAATATCAACTGAAAAATACCAGCATTTTGCAACATATCCCAAATCGATGTGAAAAGCCTTCATGGAATCAGTCAATCTCTCTGGCTCTGCACATGACACATAAGCTGTGGTGTATCTCAATTTTGTTTTGCACCTTACTGTTGCTTCTTTGGATCATGTCTTTCTCAATTTAATTTCAATTTTCTAATCTACCTATACATTATATACGGTGCACCCCTGTTCCACTTTCTATAACACTTGTGCATTTTATCTATTAGTTTATGCATGTACTATTTTTTGGAATGGAGAAGGTTTCAATGTATAATACATACTAGTATGTCTGTTCATAATCACCATATTTACATTCTTTTAAAGGGAAACTGTCAGCAGATTTTGTAATATAACCTGAGAGCAGAATGGTGGAGGAGGTGACCCTAATTAGCAATGTGTCACTGGTTTGCATGTTGTAGCTTTTTCTCTGCTGCAGATCTAGCAGAGCTCAAATGCTGAGCAGTGTGTAACCCCGCCTACACCTCTGATTGGAGGATTTACAGTTATATGAAAAAGTTTGGGCACCCCTATTAATCTTAAGCTTAATGTTTTATAAAAATAGTTTTTTTTTGCAACAGCTATTTCAGTTTCATATATCTAATAACTGTTGGACACAGTAATGTTTCTGCCTTGAAATGAGGTTTATTGTACTAACAGAAAATGTGCAATCTGCATTCAAACAAAATTTGACAGGTGCATAAGTATGGGCACCCCACCAGAAAAGTGGCATTAATATTTAGTAGATCCTCCTTTTGCAAAAATAACAGCCTCTAGTCGTTTCCTGTAGCTTTTAATGAGTTCCTGGATCCTGGATGAAGGTATTTTTGACCATTCCTCTTTACAAAACAATTCCAGTTCAGTTAAGTTTGATGGTCACCGAGCATGGACAGCCCTCTTCAAATGATCCCACAGATGTTCAATGATATTCAGGTCTGGGGACTGGGATGGCCATTCCAGAACAGTGTAATTGTTCCTCTGCATGAATGCCTGAGTAGATTTGGAGCGGTGTTTTGGATCATTGTCTTGCTGAAAGATCCATCCCCTGCGTAACTTCAACTTTCTCACTGATTCATGAACATTATTGTCAAGAATCTGCTGATACTGAGAGGAATCCATGCGTCCCTCAACTTTAACAAGATTCCCGGTGCTGGCATTGGCCACACAGCCCCAAAGCATGATGGAACCTCCACCAAATTTTACTGTGGGTAGCAAGTGTTATTCTTGGAATGCTGTGTTTTTTGGCCACCATGCATAACGCCTTTTTGTATGACCAAACAACTCAATCTTGGTTTCACCAGTCCACAGGACCTTCTTCCAAAAAGAAATTGGCTTCTCCAAATGTGCTTTTGCATACCTCAGCCGATTCTGTTTGTGGCGTGCTTGCAGAAACGGCTTCTTTCGCATCACTCACCCATACAACTTCTCCTTGTGCAAAGTGCGTTGTATAGTTGATCGATGCACAGTGACATCATCTGCAGCAAGTTGATGCTGCAGCTCTCTGGAGGTGGTCTGAGGATTGTCCTTGACTGTTCTCACCATTCTTCTTCTCTGCCTTTCTGATGTTTTTCTTGGCCTGCCACTTCTGGCCTTAACAAGAACTGTACCTGTGTTCTTCCATTTCCTTACTATGTTCCTCACAGTGGAAATTGACAGGTTAAATCTCTGAGACAGCTTTTTGTATCCTTCCCCTGAACAACTATGTTGAATAATCTTTGTTTTCAGATCATTAGACAGTTGTTTTGAGGAGCCCATGATGCCACTCTTCAGAGGAGATTCAAACAGGAGAACAACTTGCAAGTGGCCACTTTAAGTAGCTTTTCACTTGATTGCATATACCTGGCTATTAAGTTCAAAGCTCAATGAGGTTAGAAAACCAAAAAAAGTGCTTTAGTAAGTCAGTAAAAAGTAGGTAGGAGTATTTAAAACAAGAAAATGATAAGGGTGCCCATACTTATGCACCTGTCAAATTTTGTTTGAATGCAGATTGCA
Source organism: Ranitomeya imitator (assembly GCF_032444005.1). Lineage (NCBI taxonomy): Eukaryota > Metazoa > Chordata > Amphibia > Anura > Dendrobatidae > Ranitomeya > Ranitomeya imitator. The sequence goes on from NC_091282.1 coordinate 670,028,647, forward strand.
CATTTTCTGTTAGTACAATAAACCTCATTTCATGGCAGAAACATTACTGTGTCCAACAGTTATTAGATATATGAAACTGAAATAGCCGTTGCAAAAAAAAACAATTTTTATAAAACATTAAGCTTAAGATTAATAGGGGTGCCCAAACTTTTTCATATAACTGTATGTGTACACTGTGAATAAGCAGAAATCTGCCAATTAATGGTGGGGGAGGGGTTACACAGATCAGGTGGATTAGGAGGCAAGAGGAACCCAGTCCTGTAGTGATAATCTCCTGCAGATAAAACAATGATTTTATTGAAACTACAACAAGAAGCCTAGTAAGTGACAATTCTATGGAATCAGGTTATCTGCCCCTGCATCATGATGCTCACAGATTGAATAGCAAAAATCTGCTGAAAAATTCCTTTTGGGCAACATATTAGAACAAAAAATAAATGCGCTTGTAGAGGGGAAATCGCCTTCTTCATTAAAGCAACATTTAAAAGCAGGCTCCCAAACTTTTGATTGATAAATCGGGTTGTCATGCTAGATGCTCTTGCTCACAAAGTTACTATTATTTGAGAATGTAAGTGGAGCGCCCGCTAGAACTGTGGAGTATTCGGTACTGGGTCGGCTCAGTTCTTAAGGGGGATGTGTCACTGCAGCAGCGACCCAGTCGTGGCCCTGAGCATCCAATAAAAGGGGAAATAAAGTGTAGTGGGAAATAAAGTCTAATGTTTGTGATGCCACCTGTGGTACTCAGCCAGGGATGGCCGACACTGCTTAAAGGGGTCCACTGGGGCTGATGATATTGCAGCAGAGTTGGTATAGCTCCCCACAGGTGGAGCTTAATCCCCAGGGCTCCCGGTGCCGTTGGTAAGAGGGATGATAGATGGTGAGGTGCAGGAAATAATTGGAGGACACAGGATTTGCAGTCTCTTTACCTTTTACTGGTAAAATTGCAGTCCAAGTCACAGGTTACAGGTGATCTTGAAATCCAGGCAGCCTGGAAGCGGTTCGGAATCCCCTTAGCCAAGTGGAGTTGCAAGCTTTCCTTTCTGTGCTGAATTCTAGGTTCTTGATTCATTGGCTTTCTTCAAGTCCCTCTCTCAATCTGTCCCTCAGATGGAACACTACCCGCATGGGAGGCAAATCGAGCCTTTTTGCAGGTGTCCCTCTCTCGTGGTGACTCCGGGCTCTAATCTGTTGCTGTGCCTTCGGGTGTAGTTGTGGCCAGGAGACCTGCCGGAGTCCGGTTTCTTGCGCTCAAACCTGGAGTGAGCCCAATCACAGCTCCACTCCAGTTTCTCTCTCCTCATGTACTACCTCTCTCTTCACTGTCTCATATAGACTGACCTCTAACTCTTCCTGCAGACCAGAACTTATAAGGAAGCTACCCTGAAACCGGGTCTAGAGCTCCCCCTTTTGGCCTGAAGTCAGAAACATGTTGTATGTGTTACCTGCTTCCTTTTCGCCTCCAGGCATGGCATCACCCTCCCCGAGAGGCAGGCAACACCACTGTGACAACCGGATTCCTGGGGTGTCACATTCCCCCCCCCCCCTGTTAATTCCAGTACTCCCGGACTGGGAAAACATAACAATAAACAGGTTATGACATAAAAACATTTTTGAAATGCATTTCAACTGGTAACATAAACTTTTCTTCCCTTTTCTTCTGTTGCTTAAACGTTGCATAACTATAAAAATACAAAAAGTGCAAACATAGAAAAGGTGCAAAACATAAGTTAAGTGCAAAACATAACATTTTGAACAAGTACCAGGGTGTCCTTCTCACCAACTGTAGTGATATGGGGGACCCGTTCCAAACCCCCAACATAGGTCTTGAGCATGGCTGCAAGGCATAACCATTCAGACCTTTCTTCGTTCATGCCAAATGGTTTTTATTCTGGGTCACTTTCAAACAAAGAAGGGTTCTACTCACGCTGCCAGCGCATGGTAAAACCAATAAGGAGCACTTTAAGAAGTGCTAACTATGTACACAAAACGTGTTGATCATGCATTGTTCATGATTCCTCAGTCTTTCAACTTCCAAACTCTTAAATTCCATTAGTCATTTTAACGCTCAGAAACTGTCTATTTCCTCTTCCAGGGCATCTCCTGGTGGCTGCTACTCCCTGGCTGGGAAAATTCAGGATCGTCCCTCTCAATGGGTATTTCATACAATGCCAGAATGGTTGATTCCACCACAGGTGTCTGGGTGGACTGATGACGCTAACTGGCCTGGCCGGGCCTGCTGTTGCACCTGCAGGGACTGATGCTTCATCCGGGTCTGCAAACTTTGGCCACTTTTGTATTGGAACACACTTTTTACAGTTAAGATTATACTATCCATTGTCGCCAACGTGACGGGTGTTTATTTACCTTGTCACCCGGGTAAAGGTCTCGGTCAGGGTGACCTTCCAGCAGGTGGGACTCTATGTTGACAAAAATTTTGTTTATCATTCCTGACTCTTTGATAAAGCCTCAGCCTTTCTTTAAATTAAAGTCGACTATTTCTCCCTGCCGTAGTGGTCCCCTGTCTCCCCGAGGGATTTTACAGGTTCGGGCCTTTGCCTGCAGATTCCTCTCCTCATACTCTGCCTGCTGGGTCATGTACCGTTGTCTTTCCTGCTCCTCCCGCCGTCTGCAGTGCTCCCACCAGGTCATGGTGGGGACTTCCACCTGGAGCTCTATCATATTCCCCCCCGGGTGGTCCCTCTACAAATACTACGGGTTCGATGTATTTAACCTGTGGCCCACTGGCTGTGATTAGTGGGGCTGTCATATGGTCAAGGCTGCTGTCCCCTTGATCACAGTAAAGTCAATTAGTCACTCTTTTGGTCTTTAGAGTCGGCGGCGGTGCTAAAGGTCCTACCAGGGTGTCATCTAGTGCAGAAGCTGCATCGGGACTTGATTTCGGAGTTCCCTCAGTGTCCAGTGACAATTTAATGAGGAACCCAAAACCCTGGTCGGGAGTGTATAGCGGTGGAGGTGATTGGGGCCTAGCTGCTGGTTCTTCTGTCGCCAGGGTCAGGTCTGCACCCCTTACCTTCTCTTCCAGGGTGCCGGAGCTCCAGGACGGACGATATCGCTGGCGGTCACCCAGTAAGCTTTCCCAGGAAGGCCTCCTTCGATCTTGTCACTGCCTCCAGCTGTTTCCTCACGAGCTGACAGGTAAGCGCCTCCACTTCCATGCCTAGGAGGTCTGGATCCAACGCCGGTGGCTGGGAAGGATCATCTGAGGGTTGGCTGGGGAGTCCTCCTGTTCCACCCCATGCATCGGTGTCTGTCCTCCGTTCCCCACCATGTTGCTTCCCGGGTCTCCTGCGTCGGTCTCGTTTCCAGCGGTTTTGCTGTACCATGCCCATCTTCGTGGGCGGTTCCTCTTTCTCTTCCTCCCGGACCAGGAGGCGGATTTCTCTAGTCAATGGACATATTTCCCTCACAAAGTAGTATTGGTGAGGGGCGGTTATGACTTTCGCACTGTTCTTCCAAGCTCCACCCATGTTGGCACGCCCTTCTTCTCCTGTACGCCACATGCTGCTGCAATGGCGGCAATTTTTCAGTTCAACAATTTCTCAATTAAACGCTGTCTTTTAGGCACACAAGACCCAGTTCAATGGTTCGTTCAATCCTGTTCGTGACTCCAAAATGGAGCGCCCACTAGGACCGTGGGGTACTCGGTACCGGGTCAGCTCAGTTCTTAAGGGGGATGTGTCACAGAAGCAGCGACAGAGTCCGTGGCCCTGGGTGTCCAATAAAAGGGGAAATAAAGTGTAGTGGGAAATAAGGTCTAATGTCCATGACGCCACCTGTGGTACTAGGCCAGGGATGGCCGACATTGCTTAAAGGGGTCCACTGGGGCTGATGGTATTGCAACAGAGTTGGTATAGCTCCCCACAGGTGGAGCTTGGTCCCCAAGGCTCCCGGAGCAGTTGGTAAGAGGGATGATAGATGGTGAGGTGCAGGAAATAATTGGAGGACACAGGTTTTGCAGTCTCTTTACCTTTTACTAGTGAAATTGCAGTCCAAGTCACAGGTTACAGGTGATCTTGAAATCCGGGCAGCCTGGAAGCGGTTCAGAATCCCCCAAGTCAGGTAGGGTTGGAAGCCTTCCTTTCTGCGCTGAATTCTAGGTTCTTTTGCATTAGCTTTCTTCAAGTCCCTCTCTCAATCTGTGCCTCAGATGGAACACTACCCACATGGCAGGCAACTCGAGTCTTTTTACAGGTGTGCCTCTCTTGTGGTGACTCTGGGCTCTAATCTGTTGCTGTGCCTTCGGGCGTAGTTGTGGCCAGGAGACCTGATATCTCCTGCCCTCCAGTTTTTGCTGTGGGGCATACAGTTCCCACATAACCTGGGACCCTGTCCGGTTTCTTGCGCTCAAACCTGGAGTGAGCCCAATCGCAGCTCCACTCCAGTTTCTCTCTCTTCATGTGCTACCTCTCCCTTCACTGTCTCACACAGACTGACCTCTAACTCCTTCTCCAGACCAGAACTTATAGGGAAGCTACTCTGAAACCAGGTCTAGAGCTGCCCCTTCTGGCCTGGAGTCAGAAAAGTGTTGTATGTTAGTGTTGTCTGCTAAGGGGATTCTTTTTCACCTCTAGGCATGGCATCATCCTCCCCGAGAGGCAGGCAATAACACTGTGACACTAGGATTCCTGGGGTGTCATGTAAGTATCATCAATGTAATATCATGTGGACATAATATGTGGACATAATATGAGAAATTGCATCTCGAGTATTATTTAGCACATTCTTTATGACAGAAACCTACAGGAAAATTATTAGATACAACTTGCGGTCCAACCATTGTTTTAGGATTTGTGATAATGAACTACATCACGAAAATTATAGTGTAGACTTACCTTTGTAAATTCATTATAATGAAAACTTGTAATAACATTAAGTACTGTAATAGGTAACTAAAAATGCTATATGCAAAAAAAGCAACAACAAATCAACAAATATAATTATAGCAGAGACATTAGAGGGATTACAAGAATTAATTCACTAGCAATAGCATTATAATTATGCAAAAAAAGGAATTAATATTTATAAGATAAACTACTACATCTATGGAAGAGAATGTTTAGAGAATGTAAAGAAAAGCCATTGCTAAAGGGGAAAAAACAACTTTCGTGTTTCATTACATCTTAAAGATGCTCTCTTCTCCTCCTCCCATAAAAGTTTTTATCGTCTTAAAATATTGCAGTCATCATAGTATACAGCAATACAGGGCAGATGTAACCAACCAGCACACCTGGGCAAGTGCCAGGGCCCTGGACAAATGAGGTGGCCCACTTAGTGGTGTACCGCCAATGGCAGCAGACTATACGGCTGCTATGGTGCCCGTGAGTAGGAGAGCCAGCGCTGGCAACGGACCCCCCCCCATATCATGCTTTCAACTGTTTCGGCATCCTGGATGATGGGAGAGGTAACGTCGGTTGACGCTCCCTCCCCAATCATTCCTCCTCTGCATCTGAGTACTGTGACGTCTCGCCACAGAGGTTACAATGACATCTCAACAGAGTACCCTGTGTGCCAAGTAGTGCAGAGAGTCAGAAAGGAAATGGGAAGAGGTGACTATTTGTTTATTTTTAAAGTATGGAGCACTATATGGGGCCCATTATACTGAATGGAGCACTATATGGGCCCAATATACTGAATGGAGAAATACATGGGGCCCATTATACTGAATGGAGCAAAACTTGGGGCCCATTATTCTTTATGGAGCATTATATGGGCATCATGAATTATGGTATGTGTTAAAGGGTCCCAGTGAGACTCTTTTGCCTGGGGCCCATGAAAACCTAGAGCAAGCCCTTTAGCACGGTGTACTTACAATTGCTCATTTTGCCTTTCTTCTCTATTTCTACTTTCCCACGGCACATAGTTACAGCCTCTACACAAGTTATTTTATATGGAATAAAATATAATCGCAACCTAAATCATACAAATGTTGTGTTCTGCTAATTCAAAGGTGTAGAACACAAATTAATAGAATTAATATAATCACAGTTGTCAACTCCATAAAGTGTCTGGTAACCTTCCCCCCAGTATAACAGGAAATCTACTACTATGATAGTTGAACCAAAAGCAATAGAGGAACTAAATCATAAATTGTGTAATTAAAAAAAAATATATAGGATAAATAGATGAGAAAGAACTTCAGAGTTAGGTCTAAAAAAGGCATTATTGCATTATGGCGGCAGAGAGGGAGCATTAATACTAAATTCACAAGGGATGAACTATTATATGTGGTGCAGTTACAGTGAGGGTATTCCTGTCATGCAGAAGCAAATATTTTGAAAAATGTAAATATGGTAGTAGAGAGGGGGCACTATCACTACATGGAGGCACAGAGAGGAGCACTATTACAGCATGGGGCACCAGAGGGCATTATTATTATTGTTTACAGCACCCCAAATGATCAAAAGACCATGGACTCTGTGTAGATGTGGAGAAAAATAAAGAGGGTGCTGGAAAATCAATTAGCCAGAGATGCCTGCGTGGTAAATTCTGCAGATATGTCGTAGATAGGAGAAGTTGTCATAGCGGTCTGAGCAGGATAGAGAAAAAAAGGCAAAGAGAATGACTATGATCAGAGAGAAAATTATGTGTAAGTCACTGGATTTATCTGTACATCTTACATGTACATGGGCTGCAAAGTGCCTGTGCAGAACTGACAGTTGTTATATAACTATTACTAATAGTTAGCATTATATATTCACTGTATAGTTGTAATAAAGGAGTTAGGGCTGAGGCTTTTGTTAATGATCTGTATGTTGGTATTTTCACAACTGTTTATGTTGCCAAAAAGTTTTATGGTATGGTGGCATTATTTGCCCTGTATATTGCAGTATTTATGATAATATTGGACTTAATACAGTGGGGTTTTTTAATGATTACTGTGATATTAATCAGTCACTAACACATATGCTGGTAATATGTGGTTATGGTTTGATAGCACTTATTTGTCCACTGCATAGCATTAATCATGTTAATTAGAGATGACTGGATGGTTTTGTGCAACTCCTGGCCATGGTTCAGGTCAGTGCTCTTGGCTGTGGACAGGAGCTGTACAAACTTCTTGCATCTCTGGGTTCTCCAGTGCAGTGTTTGACTTCCTGGCCTGCCGTGACCTTATCTGTGACATCTCGCCAATTTCTAAGAATGTTTTCCAACGTTTTCCACTGGACCAGACTCCCAATTTCTCCAAGGTCCACTCTATGTAGTTGAAGAAGAACCAGTCTCTTGTGTAAAACAAAATATATAGGTCCCAAGATAAAAGAAAGTCTTTGTGATCTTGGCTCGTTACTCCTGAACTGTCTGCTCAAACTATCTGCAAAGTCTCTGAAACGAAGACTGACAATGATGTCTTCAGTTTAAGAAAAGATATAAACCAATTTAAAAGAGCGTGTCTCCTAGACTTGTAATGCCCATACACCAAGTGCATGGTTTGACAAACATTTCCCCATGTGGTGTACATTTAAAAAAAATTTGTTATGGGGATTATAGACACGCTTGCCAAAACATTGACTGGCTGTATCAGCATGGAACACGCTAACCCTGGTGATCTAGTGGCGGAGGATGATGAGACTTGGAGAAAGACCTCATTAAAAACTAGGCCCAATTTAAAGGAGCGGGTCTCCTAGACTTGTAATGCCCATACACTAAGTGCATCGGCTGACAAATATTTCCCCATATGGGGTACATTTTTTTAAAATATTTAATAGGGATGATAGACACCCTTGCCCAAAAATACACTGGCTGTAGCATAAAGGAACACGTTAACGCTGGTGATCTAGTGAAGGAGAATGATGAGACGTTAATGAAAGCCTCATTAAAAACTAGGCCCAATTTAAAGGAGCGGGTCTCCTAGACTTGTAATGCCCATACACTAAGTGCATGGGCTGACAAGCATTTCCCCATGTGGGGTACATTTAAAAAAATATTTTATGGGGATCATAGAAACCCTTGCCCAAAAATTGACTGGATGTAGCAGAATGGAACACGTTAACCCTGGTGATCTAGTGGTGGTGGATGATGAGACGTGGAGAAAGGCCTCATTAAAAACTAGGCCCAATATAAAGGAGCGGGTCTCCTAGACTCGTAATGCGCATATACTAAGTGTATGGGCTGACAAACATTTCCCCATGGGGGAGTAAAATTTGTTTTGGTTTCAAATTTGTAACGGGCATCATAAAAACACCCTTGCACAGAAATTGATTGACTTTTGTATCACGAAATACGTTCACCCTAGTGTTCTAGTGGTTGTGGATGATGAGGATGAGGATAAGGAGGAGGATAACAACAAACAGACCAAATCAGGAATCGTATACCCATGTGTGGTTGTGAAGAGATGCATGAGAATACACCTCCACAAAAAAGACAATGTATTTAAGATTATGTTTCTCTGTTTTCATTCAGTGGTGTACAGAAGTCTTGCCCAAACCAGCCCTTGTTCATTTTTATAAGAGTCAGCCTGTCAGCATTTTCAGTTGACAGACGGATGCGCTTATCTGTTGTAATTCCACAAGCAGCACTAAAAATCCGCCCTGACAGAACGCTAGCAGCAGGGCAGGCCAGGACTTCCAAGGCGTAGAGAGCCAGTTCATGCACGTGTCCAGCTCGGATACCCAATAATTAAAAGGCGCAGAGGAATCACGGAGGACGTTTGCACGATCAGCAAGGTACTCCCTCAGTATCTTCCCAATCATTGCACTTCTTGTGACAGCACCCCTTGCCTCTGTGTCTGCACAATGGGAGGATCAGAGAAAACTGTCCCATAACTTTGCCATTGTTCCCCTGCCTGTGCTGGATTATACTTCTGTCTCTCTCGCTTGGACTCCTTGGTTGTACAACAAACTCTGATGTCTGCTGCCAGCGTTCTCACATGGGAATTTTTTTAGTAATTCCGCTACAAGGGCCCTATGGTACTCCAACATTTTAGTACACGTGTCTGCCTCTGAAAGAAGAAATTGAAAGTTCTCCTTGTATCGTGGGTCTAAAAGTGTTACCAACCAGTAGTGAGTGTCACCGAAAATTTTAATAATGCGAGGGACACGGGAAATGCAGAGCAACATAAAGTCAGCCATGCGTGCCAGACTGCTAACAGGCAAGACTTCCGTGTCCTCACCAACAGGACCACTGACCATGCCGTCCTCCTCCTCCTCATCCTCCTCCTCCTCCCTGTCCTCAGGCCATCTATTCTGAACAGACGATATGACAGCTGTGCTTGTAGTATGTCTACAGAGCATTAAAGCAGCTCCTGTTCTTCCTCCTCATCCTCTTCCTCATTGTCTACCAATCCACATTGGGACTAGTTTAGAGCCAACCCCTAGTGTTCGAGTTTGGTTCGGTTTGTCGATCTGGGGCGTGTTCGATGAATGTTCGTCGAATGTTCGACGAACACCGTTGAACCCCATTGAAACCAATGGCAGGCAAACACAAACACATACAAACACATAGAAAACACCTTAAAAGGTGTCCAAAAGCTGACAAACTGCTCAGAAGACACAACGAACAAATGGAAAAGTCACAACTACATATAGTCATGCGAAAAGAAAAGATGTGAAGGAGAAGGAGACACAGATATAGGCATGTCATGCCCTTCTAAAATCAAGAAAGGCTGGAGTAAAAATCTAAAATCACCCTACAAACACCCAGACGTCTTGACAAAAAAAAAAAATATATCTTTAGGTAGAATGGCGGTGGGTACATTCAGAACACTTTCCTTAGAAGACGTAGTGGTACCCCCGTTGGGAGTTGTGCCAAAAAAGGAACCCAATGCATTCAGTCTAATCCACCATTTGTCATATCCAAGGGGCAGGTCAGTAAACGACAACATTGACGCAGAACCAAGTACAGTACTGTTATGATAGGCAATTCAGTATCACAATGGACATAGCGGTCAGAGCACATACAGTGATCTGACAATAACCCAAAATCATAGAACGAGCTCTGAGACATGGGAACTCTGCAGACCGCAATCCCTAATCTTCTCCACACAACACTAGAGGCAGCCGTGGATTGCGCCTAACTCTGCCTATGCAACTCGGCACAGCCTGAGAAACTAACTAGCCTGAAGACAGAAAATAAGCCTACCTTGCCTCAGAGAAATACCCAAAAGGAAAAGGCAGCCCCCCACATATAATGACTGTGAGTTAAGATGAAAAGACAAACGTAGGGATGAAATAGATTCAGCAAAGTGAGGCCCGACTTTCTTAACAGAGCGAGGATAGGAAAGGTAACTTTGCGGTCTACACAAAACCCTAAAGAAAACCACGCAAAGGGGGCAAAAAGACCCTTCGTACCGAACTAACGGCACGGAGGTACACCCTTTGTGTCCCAGAGCTTCCAGCAAAACAATTAGACAAGCTGGACAGAAAAAATAGCGAACAAATAGCAAAGAAGAACTTAGCTATGCAGAGCAGCAGGCCACAGGAATGATCCAGGGAAAAACAAGTCCAACACTGGAACATTGACAGGAAGCCAGGATCAAAGCATTAGGTGGAGTTAAGTAGAGCAGAGCCTAACGACCTCACCACATCACCTGAGGGAGGAAACTCAGAAGCCGCAGTACCACTTTCCTCCACCAACGGAAGCTCACAGAGAGAATCAGCCGAAGTACCACTTGTGACCACAGGAGGGAGCTCTGCCACAGAATTCACAACAGTACCTCCCCCTTGAGGAGGGGTCACCGAACCCTCATCACCTCAAGATCGGGAGCATGGACATCAGAGGCAAAGACCCAGGAATTATCTTCCTGAGCATAACCCTTCCACTTAACCAGATACTGGAGTTTCCGTCTTGAAACACGAGAATCCAAAATCTTCTCCACAATATACTCCAACTCCCCCTCCACCAAAACCGGGGCAGGAGGGTCAACAGATGGAACCATAGGTGCCACGTATCTCCGCAACAATGACCTATGGAATACATTATGTATGGAAAAAGAATCTGGAAGGGTCAGACGAAAAGACACAGGATTAAGAACCTCAGAAATCCTATATGGACCAATGAAACGAGGTTTAAACTTAGGAGAGGAAACCTTCATAGGAATATGACGAGAAGATAACCAAACCAGATCCCCAACACGAAGTCGGGGACCCACACAGCGTCTGCGATTAGCGAAACGTTGAGCCCTCTCCTGGGACAAGGTCAAATTGTCCACTACATGAGTCCAAATCTGCTGCAACCTGTCCACCACAGTATCCACACCAGGACAGTCCGAAGACTCAACCTGTCCTGAAGAGAAACGAGGATGGAACCCAGAGTTGCAGAAAAATGGCGAAACCAAGGTAGCCGAGCTGGCCCGATTATTAAGGGCGAACTCAGCCAAAGGCAAAAAGGACACCCAGTCATCCTGATCAGCAGAGACAAAGCATCTCAGATATGTTTCCAAGGTCTGATTGGTTCGTTCGGTCTGGCCATTAGTCTGAGGATGGAAAGCCGAGGAAAAAGACAAGTCAATGCCCATCCTACCACAAAAGGCTCGCCAAAACCTCGAAACAAACTGGGAACCTCTGTCAGAAACGATATTCTCTGGAATGCCATGTAAACGAACCACATGCTGGAAGAACAATGGCACCAAATCAGAGGAGGAAGGCAATTTAGACAAGGGTACCAGATGGGCCATCTTAGAAAAGCGATCACAGACCACCCAAATGACTGACATCTTTTGAGAAACAGGAAGATCTGAAATAAAATCCATAGAGATATGTGTCCAAGGCCTCTTCGGGACCGGCAAGGGCAAAAGCAACCCACTGGCACGAGAACAGCAGGGCTTAGCCCGAGCACAAATCCCACAGGACTGCACAAAGGTACGCACATCTGCGACAGAGATGGCCACCAAAAGGATCTAGCCACTAACTCTCTGGTACCAAAGATTCCAGGATGACCAGCCAACACCGAACCATGAACCTCAGAGATAACTTTATTCGTCCACCTATCAGGGACAAACAGTTTCTCCGCTGGACAACGATCAGGTTTATTAGCCTGAAATTTTTGCAGCACCCGCCGCAAATGAGGGGAGATGGCAGACACAATTACTCCTTCCTTGAGGATAACCGCCGGCTCAGTTAAACCCGGAGAGTCGGGCACAAAACTCCTAGACAGAGCATCCGCCTTCAGATTTTTAGAGCCCGGAAGGTACGAAATCACAAAGTCAAAACGGGCAAAAAACAGCGACCAACGAGCCTGTCTAGGATTCAACCGCTTGGCAGACTCGAGATAAGTCAAGTTCTTATGATCAGTCAATACCACCACGCGATGCTTAGCTCCTTCAAGCCAATGACGCCACTCCTCGAATGCCCACTTCATGGCCAGCAACTCTCGGTTGCCCACATCATAATTTCGCTCAGCAGGCGAAAACTTCCTGGAAAAAAAAGCGCATGGTTTCATCACTGAGCAATCAGAACCTCTCTGCGACAAAACAGCCCCTGCTCCAATCTCAGAAGCATCAACCTCGGCCTGGAACGGAAGAGAAACATCTGGTTGACACAACACAGGGGCAGAAGAAAAACGACGCTTCAACTCTTGAAAGGCTTCCACAGCAGCAGAAGACCAATTGACCACATCAGCACCCTTCTTGGTCAAATCGGTCAATGGTTTAGCAATACTAGAAAAATTGCAGATGAAGCGACGATAAAAATTAGCAAAGCCCAGGAACTTTTGCAAACTTTTCAGAGATGTCGGCTGAGTCCAATCATGGATGGCTTGGACCTTAACAGGATCCATCTCGATAGTAGAAGGGGAAAAGATGAACCCCAAAAAAGAAACCTTCTGCACACCAAAGAGACACTTTGATCCCTTCACAAACAAAGAATTAGCAAGCAGGACCTGAAAAACCGTTCTGACCTGCTTCACATGAGACTCCCAATCATCCGAGAAGATCAAAATGTCATCCAAGTACACAATCAGGAATTTATCCAGGTACTCTCGGAAGATGTCATGCATAAAGGACTGAAACACTGATGGAGCATTGGCAAGTCCGAATGGCATCACTAGATACTCAAAATGACCCTCGGGCATATTAAATGCAGTTTTCCATTCATCGCCTTGCTTAATTCGCACCAGATTATACGCACCACGAAGATCTATCTTGGTGAACCAACTAGCCCCCTTAATCCGAGCAAACAAATCAGATAACAATGGCAAGGGGTACTGAAATTTAACCGTGATCTTATTAAGAAGGCGGTAATCTATACAAGGTCTCAGCGAACCATCCTTCTTGGCTACAAAAAAGAACCCTGCTCCTAATGGCGACGATGACGGGCGAATATGCCCCTTCTCCAGGGATTCCTTCACATAACTGCGCATAGCGGTGTGCTCAGGCATGGATAAATTAAACAGTCGACCTTTTGGGAATTTACTACCAGGAATCAAATTGATAGCACAATCACAATCCCTATGCGGAGGTAGGGTATCGGACTTGGGCTCATCAAATACATCCCGGTAATCAAACAAGAACTCTGGGACCTCAGAAGGGGTGGATGACGAAATTGATAGAAATGGAACATCACCATGTACCCCCTGACAACCCCAGCTGGACACCGACATGGATTTCCAATCTAATACTGGATTATGGACTTGTAGCCATGGCAACCCCAACACGACCACATCATGCAGATTATGCAACACCAGAAAGCGAATAACCTCCTGATGTGCAGGAGCCATGCACATGGTCAGCTGGGTCCAGTACTGAGGCTTATTCTTGGCCAAAGGCGTAGCATCAATTCCTCTCAATGGAATAGGACACTGCAAGGACTCCAAGAAAAACCCACAACGCTTAGCATACTCCAAGTCCATCAAATTCAGGTCAGCGCCTGAATCCACAAATGCCATGACAGAATACGATGACAAAGAGCAGATCAAGGTAACGGACAGAAGAAATTTTGACTGTACCGTACCAATGGTGGCAGACCTAGCGAACCGCTTAGTGCGCTTAGGACAATCAGAGATGGCATGAGTGGAATCACCACAGTAGAAACACAGCCCATTCAGACGTCTGTGTTCTTGCCGTTCAACTCTGGTCAAAGTCCTATCGCACTGCATAGGCTTAGGTTTAACCCTCCATCACATACATTATCGGTTCTAACGAGTTCACATACAATGTGACTGTCAGGCGCAGGCTAGAAAAATACCTATAATATCTAATGTTTGCAATTTCAGCGCTCTAAAAGTGATCAGTGACCTTCATAGGGATGTAATAAAAGAGACTACACATAATCAGGTGCAAAAAAAACCATTTTGCTTAACATAAAACTAATAACTCTGAAATGCAAACATTTCAAAACTCCCGCCAAATAGTCCCCAGTTCGACTCTGTCAAAAAACTCTACAAAGAAAATTTATGGAAACAAACTTAATTTTAAGGTACCTTAAGTACTATTAAACACATATTCAATCAGAATTAGATCCTGAAGTTTCCCCAGAAAAATTACACTTGCAGAGCAAAGAGCAAGAATTACACATCATTTTTGCATGTGTCAGGCAGATTGCATTATGACATTTGTGACATTCATAATTAGAAAGCCTTCTGATTCCGCTTTCCGTGGTGCATCTCCTTCTTTTGGGAGGTGGTGCAGGTGGTGAATTTTCACTATCATCTTCTGGGCAGCACACTTTCTTTTTTAATCTGCCTTATTTCTATGAAATATCCTCACAGTTTGTGCTATACATTCATAAAACAAGCTAAATAAACAATTGTGATGAATAAAAACATAAAATACCAACATTATTGAGTGTGACGTGTTCACATACAATGAGCCTGAGAGATTGGCGCAGTTATATCTGTCCTCCTGAAGCTCTGCAATCCAACTGTGGTATGAGGTTTCACAGAGCTGCTAGAGACAGGAGACTACCTGGAGGGAGGGGATCCCCTCACAATCTGGTGAGGAAGGAGAAAGTAAAGTAAAAGAGATGTGCCTGTCAGGCCTATTGTATGTGACGGAGGGTTAAGCTCAGGTAATACCGCCAAATGGTGCACAGATTTACGCTCACGCAAGCGTCGACCGATCTGAATGGCCAAAGACATAGACTCATTCAGACCAGCAGGCATAGGAAATCCCACCATGACATCCTTAAGGGCTTCAGAGAGACCCTTTCTGAAAATCGCTGCGAGCGCAGCTTCAATCCAATGAGTGAGTACGGACCACTTTCTAAATTTCTGACAATATACCTCTATCTCATCCTGACCCTGACACAAAGCCAGCAAATTTTTCTCTGCCTGATCCACTGAATTAGGCTCATCGTACAGCAATCCGAGCGCCAGGAAAAACGCATCGATATTACTTAATGCAGGATCTCCTGGCGCAAGGGAAAATGCCCAATCTTGAGGGTCGCCACGCAAAAAAGAAATAATAATTCTCACTTGTTGAGCTGGGTCACCAGAGGAGTGAGGTTTCAAGGCCAGAAACAGTTTGCAATTATTTTTGAAATTCACAAACTTGGCTCTATCACCATAAAACAAATCAGGAATAGGAATTCTTGGTTCTAACATAGGCTTCTGAACCACCAAATCTTGAATCTTTTGTACATTTATAACGAGATTATCCATTGAAGAGCACAGACCCTGAATGTCCATGTCCACACCTGTGTCCTGAACCACCCAAATGTCTAGGGGAAAAAAAAGGCAAAACACAGTGCAAAGAAAAAAAAATGGTCTCAGAACTTCTTTTTTCCCTCTATTGAGAATCATTAGCACTTTTGGCTTCCTGTACTGTTATGATAGGCAATTCAGTATCACAATGGACATAGCGGTCAGAGCACATACAGTGATCTGACAATAACCCAAAATCATAGAACGAGCTCTGAGACGTGGGAACTCTGCAGACCGCAATCCCTAATCCTCTCCACACAACACTAGAGGCAGCCGTGGATTGCGCCTAACTCTGCCTATGCAACTCGGCACAGCCTGAGAAACTAACTAGCCTGAAGACAGAAAATAAGCCTACCTTGCCTCAGAGAAATACCCAAAAGGAAAAGGCAGCCCCCCACATATAATGACTGTGAGTTAAGATGAAAAGACAAACGTAGGGATGAAATAGATTCAGCAAAGTGAGGCCCGACTTTCTTAACAGAGCGAGGATAGGAAATGTAACTTTGCGGTCTACACAAAACCCTAAAGAAAACCACGCAAAGGGGGCAAAAAGACCCTCCGTACCGAACTAACGGCACGGAGGTACACCCTTTGCGTCCCAGAGCTTCCAGCAAAACAATTAGACAAGCTGGACAGAAAAAATAGCGAACAAATAGCAAAGAAGAACTTAGCTATGCAGAGCAGCAGGCCACAGGAATGATCCAGGGAAAAACAAGTCCAACACTGGAACATTGACAGGAAGCCAGGATCAAAGCATTAGGTGGAGTTAAGTAGAGCAGAGCCTAACGACCTCACCACATCACCTGAGGGAGGAAACTCAGAAGCCGCAGTACCACTTTCCTCCACCAAAGGAAGCTCACAGAGAGAATCAGCCGAAGTACCACTTGTGACCACAGGAGGGAGCTCTGCCACAGAATTCACAACACAGTACTATGTACTGTACCTCATTTGATGAGGCAATCAGGTGGGTCAAGAAGTTGGGAAAGGGCACCCTAATGGCCAAAACAGACAGTGAGGGGGCGTTCCGGTTACTACCTGTGCCTCCGAATAGTGTCCTCCCATTGGGCTGCTTCTGTGAAGGAGCATACTACATAGATCGCTGTTTGCCCATGGGGTGCTCCATATCCTGCTCACTATTTGAGGCGTTTTGTTGCTTCCTCGAATGGATCGTCATGGACGTTTCTAAGGCGGCACATATTATCCATTACCTCAATGACTTCTTATGCCTGGGACCAAAAGATTCGCCACATTGTGAATACACACGTTAGTCCACCTGTGAGAAGGAGAGAGCTGGAGGGAGAGTGGACACCCCAGAGCCGAGGGGTTAGATTGAGAAAGGAAAAAGGCGGTGTAGCTTGCTTCATGGGTGGGGTACTCTGCTGAGTAGCACAAAATTCTTTTAGGCCCAAAAGGATTTCCTGGGCTAGATGCTGTTAAAAAATAGTACTTAGGTAAACAGGCGGTGTAGCTTGCTTCATGGGTGGGGTACTCTGCTGAGTAGCACGAAATTCCACTAGGCCCAAAAGAATTTCCTGGCCTAGATGCTGTTAAAATATAATACTTAGGTAAACAGGCGCTGTAGCTTGCTTCATGGGTGGGGTACTCTGTTGAGTAGCACAAAATTCTACTAGGCCCAAAAGGATTTCCTGGGCTAGATGCCATTAAAAAATAGTACTTAGGTAAACAGGCGGTGTAGCTTGCTTCATGGGTGGGGTACTCTGCTGAGTAGCACAAAATTCCACTAGGCCCAAAAGAATTTCCTGGGCTAGATGCAGTTAAAAAATAGTACTTAGGTAAACAGACGGTGTAGCTTGCTTCGTGGGTGGGGTACTCTGCTGAGTAGCAGAAATTGCTACTAGGCCCAAAAGGATTTCCTGGGCTAGATGCCGTTAAAAAATAGTGCTTAGGTAAACAGGCGGTGTAGCTTGCTTCATGGGTGGGGTACTCTGCTGAGTAGCACAAAATGCTACTAGGCCCAAAAGGATTTCCTGGGCTAGATGCAGTTAAAAATTAGTAATTAGATAAACAGGCGGTGTAGCTTGCTTCATGGGTGGGGTACTCTGCTGAGTAGCACAAAATTCTACTAGCCCCAAAAGAATTTCCTGGGCTAGATGCAGTTACAAAAAAGAGTACTTAGGTAAACAGGCAGTGTAGCTTGCTTCATGGGTGGAGTACTCTGCTGAGTAGCACAAAATTCTACTAGCCCCAAAAGAATTTCCTGGGCTAGATGCAGTTACAAAAAAGAGTACTTAGGTAAACAAGCAGTGTAGCTTGCTTCATGGGTGGAGTACTCTGCTGAGAAGCACAAAATGCTACTAGGCCCAAAAGCATTTCCTGGGCTAGATGCAGTTAAAAATTAGTAATTAGATAAACAGGCGGTGTAGCTTGCTTCATGGGTGGGGTACTCTGCTGAGTAGTACAAAATTCTACTAGCCCCAAAAGAATTTCCTGGGCTAGATGCAGTTACAAAAAAGAGTACTTAGGTAAACAGGCAGTGTAGCTTGCTTCATGGGTGGAGTACTCTGCTGAGTAGCACAAAATGCTACTAGGCCCAAAAGGATTTCTTGGGCTAGATGCAGTTAAAAATTATTACTTAGATAAACAGGCGGTGGGTGGGCTACTCTGCTGACTAGCAGACACTAAAGCTTTGGAGCAGACCTCTGAATCCCAGGCCATAGTATGAGTAAACAACTCTGCAGACGACCCCACCCACCTGGAATTGACAATGGCAACGTCATGTAAAACACAGCAAGGGGACTCAATAAAGAGTCTCCATTTTTTCCAAAAATTCGGCCACAGACACCACTTAAGTGGCATCAATTTTGCCAGAGTTTTTTAAAACGGTTGTGAAGTGATTTTCAAAAATCATCAAGCTTTTAGTCTCCCCAGGATGACACAGGGGTAGAAAAGTCCTTGCGGATCCAGGATTTGTTCATCTTGATGAACGTTAGTCTGTCTACATTGTCACTGGACAGCCACGTGCGCTTATCTGTCAGCACACCACCAGCAGCGCTGAACACAAGTTCAGAGAGAACCCTGGCTGCGGGGCACGACAAAATCTCAAAGGCGTTAGTGGCGAGCTCAGGCCATTTTTCAAGATTGGAAGCCCAAAATGAGCAAGGGTCCAGTTCCACAGTCATGGCATTGATGATAACTTGGAGATACTCTTGTACCATCCTCTCTAGGCGTTGGCTGTGCGTCAGACTTCTTGTCTCCTGTGGCCTTGCAAAGGATGGTCTAAAAAAATCTTGAAACGATTGGAAAAAATTGTTGTTACCACCAGATATAATGTTACTGTTACGGTTTGAGTGATGACTCGATAGTCACACGGTTGGCAAGTTAGAACTCAGAGATTCACTACGTGCACCACTGGTGTTTTGTGGAAAAGCAGATGTAAGATTCTGTAACAGTCTCTGCTGATACTCCTGCATGCGTGAATCCCTTTCTATGGCATGAATTATTTTGCCAAATTTACTTTTGTACCGGGTATCTAAGAGTGTGGCAACACAGTAGTCGGCATTACTTCGGATTCTGACAATCCGAGGGTCATGTTGCAGGTAGTGCAGCAAGAAGGCATTCATGTGTCTTGCGCATCCAGGAGGACCAAGTCCTTGTTGTCTTGGTGGCAGCGACGTGAGAATCATGCTTCCTTCATCTGCCCTCTCCCCCCAGCCTCGCACAACAGAAATTTGATCAAGGTCTCCCTCATCTGATGAGTCTTCCATGCCCAGCGCCAGTTCGTCCTCCACTTCTTCCTTGGCTCCTGCAGCTTCATCAACAGTTTGGCTGCTACCATGCGCCCTTGGTAATCCCTCTCCCCCAGCCTCCAATGCCAGCCGCCTTGGGGCTGCTGACCTTCTGGACCTTGGAGATATTTTTTTTTTTTTTCCAAATAATTTTTATTGGAAATTTTAACTTTTAACAAGGAGGGATAAATTAGGAAGGGAAGGAAAGGAAGGGTGGGATATGAGGGTAGGGAAAAAATAAACCCCTATAGCAATAGGGGAGACAGGCAATCAATCAAGTAGTTGGTTAGTGTAGCATAATAGGTTAAAGCTAAGTAGCGTAACGTAGTGAACAATAAGAAAAGTTTTTAGGAGGTCGCTAAATAAACAGATTAGTGCTATGTACAAATTCGCTGACTAAACGTTTGTAGGTATGCTATAAAGGTGACATATATAGAGCTTTGTATAGAGTCGCTATGTAGACACTTAGAATATAAATATGAATGTCAGTCATGAATGATACATTAAACCATAAAACTGATATGAGTAATGCTATGTGCGGGTTCGTATACTAAACTAAGTGTTTGAGGGTAGGCTATAAAAATGACATACAAAATACTTTATGTAGATTCACTGAGTAAGCAGTTAGATACCGGTAATTAGTAGAATATGAATGTCAGTGCCCGTCCTGGACTCTAAGCTTAATATGACGTAGATAGTAGCTTATCGTGTGTAGGATCACCTCCTGATGATCCCGTGGCAGTGTGGGCAGAAAGTCTGGCTCAATATCAAGGCTAATTGTTGGGAAGAAAAATAAATGTGACTTATAAGCGTAGTAATGATAAATGATTTTATATATGGGACAGGACTCCAAGTCAAGTGGGACAAGAGGGGACTCTAGGAGGATTCAGACCATGTCGCTGCAGAAAGATCATACCCTCCTCCGGAGTTGCAATATGTTCAGTTCCAGACAGAAATTTCACCAAAATAGTGGAGGAGGGCGACCAAGAATACGCAAAATGGGACCTCCGGAGCTCCAGTGTGATGAATGAAAAATCACGTCGCTTTTTCAAGGTATCCTTAGATAAGTCTCTGAAGAATGTTAGGTGGCCATATGGGGAGAGCAGAAAACTTTTTTCAGAGGAGAGGTCAAACAGTTTACCCCTGACCCAGGCTGGAAAAAAGGAGACAATAATGTCTCTTGGCACATCTGATGGGAGGTACACGGGTCTTTTAATTCTATAGACTCTTTCTGTAATATTAGGATCTTTGAGGTCAGGAAAGAATTTAGAGATCATTTTGTGAACATAATTTTTCAGGTGAGGGGGTTTAACGGATTCCGGGACGCCCCTAATCTTTACGTTGCATCTACGTCTATGATCCTCGAGAGTCGCCAAGTTACTTTTGAGTGAGTCTATGTCTTTTTGCAGATTTTCTAGTAGGGCTGAGGTCACAGAAGGGGTTGGTAGAAGATCCGATTGGGGAGAGTCACAGCCCCCAGAGGAAAAGTCCTCCATATTACTGTCTGAAGAAGAGTGCACAGAAGACTCGCATGAATCATGTGTTGGTGAAGAGTGATCGCAGAGGGAAGATCTAGAGGAAGATAGGGATGAGGAGGATTCCAGGCTTTCCGCAATGGATGACAACGCTTCCTTTATATATGACTCTGATGCCGCTGTCTCCGCACAAGGTGACCCAGTGCTTGGCGGATTGAAAGAGAGTAAGATTTTATCTTGTAATAGAAATTGTTCCTTCATTGTTTTGTTGATACGGACGCAGAAATCTGTCATCAATTTGTCTATAAACCCAGTGAGAATTGTTTCTGTAGCTTTCATCTCCTCTGTATTGGAGAAGGAGCGTGTTGTTTCTATGGAGGAGTTCTCCTCCCCCTGACTGGGACAGACACTGGGTTTGCTCAGTGGTGCCACTTGTGAGTGACGGTTTATTAGTGGAGTGTCATCCGATATATTTTTAACAGTCTCAGCCATGTGCCTCTCTGTTATCTGGTGTCTGGGCTGGGGCACGAAAGCAGGGGCATCATAGTTCAATGTGCGGCTAGCAGCATGTCTCATTGTTTCCCTAGCTGCGGTGCCGCTGCTGAATGTGGGCGGGGTTTCATCCTCCCTTCTGCTCCCTGTCCCCATCGGTGAATACAGAGCTGCAGCGCCGACTTTAGGTGTTGCGCCGTTCTGGGGGGCTAGAGCAGGTAGACCCAGGGATTGCAGAGCAGGAGCCGCCCGTGTAAGAGGCTCACCTGGTGTTTCTCCCGCAGCCAAGCCGGAGTCTCTACTTCTTGCAGCGATGCTGCTGCGAGCTGTGGGCGGAACAGTGGGCGGAGCTCCAGCGTTGCTTCTGCTTCCCGGCTTAGCCTGTCCATGCACAGCCGTGGCTATAGGTTCATTCCTGGTAGCAGCTCCGGATTGCAGAGGAGCAGCAGAGGGTCCCTGGGACTTTAGAACGGGAGCCGCTTGTGGTAGAGGTTCCCCCGGTTTTTCTCCCACAGCTGGGTCCTGGTTCCTCCACTTGGGGATGGGGCTGCCTTGCGTCGTGGGCGGAGTTTTGGGCGGGGTCTCATCTACTCTCCGTCTCTCCTTCCCCGCCATTACAAACAGGGCTGCGGTCTTGCTTTTGGTGCCGGTGATCGTGCCGGCTTGTACAGGGGGTCCTGTGGGCTTCAGAGTGGGGGCCGCTTGAGGTATAAGCTTACCTGGCCTCTTCCTTGCAGCCGGGTCCGGGATCTTCTCCCTGAAAGCGGGGCCGCGATTCTCTGTGGGCGGAGTCGAGGGCGGGGTTGTGGGCGGGGCTCCGGCGTCTCTCCTGCTTCTCCGTCCTTTCGGTATGTGCAAGGCTGCGGCTCCGCAGTCACTCTCGGAGGTCGCGCTGGTCTGCGATGGTGTAGCGGAGGGCCCCGGGGACCCCAGAGCGGGGATCGCCCGCGGCCTGAGTCCACCCACGGCCCTCCCCGCAGTCGGGCCATTGTTCTTAGGAGCGGAGCCGCTTTTGCCATTAAAGCTGATTTTCCAACTTGCGTCCTGTTCTTGGTCACTTTAAACAGGATTAGACGTATTTTCTTCCCAAATAGTATGCAGTTTGTCGCTGATAATAAGGGATTCTGTAGGAGCTCCTGTGTCACAGGTCTGCTCCTGATCCCCGGCAAGCCACGCCCACCTGGACCTTGGAGATATTATCCCTTCCGCATACGACTCCTCCTGTTCCTCCTCCTCTTTTTGTTCCACCACCTGACTCCAAATACTGTTTAAGGTTTGCTCCAGCATGTAAATCACCGGAATAGTCATGCTAATAATGGCATCGTCAGCACTAAACATCTTCGTCGCTATTTCAAAACTGTGCAGAAAGGTGCATAGGTCCCTGATCTGAGACCACTCCTGCAGCATGATTTGCCCCACCTCTGGATCTCGTTGGCGCAGGCTATACGTCATAACGTATTGCACCAGGGCTCGTCGGTGCTGCCACAGCCGCTGCAACATGTGCAGAGTAGAATTCTACCTTGTGGGCACATCGCATTTCAGCCGGTGAACTGGCAGGCCCAACGACTTCTGTAGAGATGTAAGCCATTGAGCTGCGGGATGCGAATGGCGGACGTGAGAACACAGCGACCGTGCCCTCTGCAGAAGCCCATCTAGTCCGGGATAGTGGGATAAAAATTGCTGGACAACCAGGTTCAAAATGTGAGCCATACAAGGTACATGTGTGACATTGCAATGGCGAAGGGCCGCACCCAGGTTTGCAGCATTGTCGCACACGGCCTTGCCTGGCTGCAGGTTGAGTGGAGACAACCATTGATGGAACTCGGTCTCCAGAGCTGACCACAACTCCTCAGCTGTGTGACTCACATTTCCCAGACATTTCAATGTAAACACCGCCTGATGCCGTTGAGCCCTGGTGACAGCATAGTAAGGAGGTGTGCAGGATTCCTTCTGCGCATTTAGAACATGGGTAGCATTACCAGACAAGCTTTGGGTGCAGGTGGAGGACCGAGAGAAGGTTGAGGAGGCAGAAGCAGTGGAGGAGTTTCTAGATACAGAGGATCGACGAGCAACCCGTGGGGACGGCAAGACTTGGACAGCAGCCCCTTCTCCTGATGTCACCATAGTTACCTAGTGCCCAGTTACCGACATGTAACGCCCCTGTCCATGTCTACTCGTCCTAGTGTCTGTGGTGAAATGCACCCTGTCACACACACAGTTTCTCAAGGAAGCAGTGATGTTGTGTGCAACATGCTGGTGTAGAGCAGGCACAGCTTTCTTTGAGAAGTAGTGGCAACTGGGCATCTGGTACTGGGGCACTGTGACGGACATAAGGTCTCGAAAATCCTCTGTGTCCACTAGGCGGAAAGGCAGCATTTCTGTAGACAACAGCTTGCAGATGGTGAAATTCAACCTCTTTTGTCATGGCTAGGAGGAAATGATCTTTTGCTTGTCCACATCTGAGGGACTGAGGGCTGGCTGCCGTGCTTAGATGGAGTTGAGTAGGGTGTCCCCGGCAAACTGCTGGTCTGTGAGGAAGGTGCAGGCGGAGATGTTCTGTTGCCTTGATCAAAATGTGGTCTCGATGTCGGAGAGCGCTCAACAACACCAGCAGGTGTTTCCACTTGCAAATGTCCTGACGACCTGCCAATCACACTGGCTGTTGCGGGTAAAGAGGTGGAAGGTCTGCGTCCAAAACCATGTGCGACTGCTGTCCCCACAGTCGCAGAGGATGAAGAGGATGCGGATGCACTTGATGGGGCAGATGGTGGTTGACCCGGCCCACTAGGCCGCATTGTAGCACAGTTAGCTTCCCACTGCAACTTATGCCTCATATTCATGTGACGGTTCATGCATGAAGTACACAAGCTAGTCATTTTTTGGCCTCTACTGAGATTTTGGTGACAAATCTTACAGACAACATGAGTTGGGTCATCCTTTGCGATCTCAAAAAATGCCCAGGCTATGCAAGTCTTAGAGCCCGTGCGACCTGAAGAGCCACCACGACTTCTGCTCAGAGGCACAGTTGGGGTTGTTGACGTGCTTCCAGTATTCCGTCTCTGTCCAGGAAGGCGCAACTTAACCTCGTCATCAGACTCGTCACTAGCATCCTCCTCCACCTCCTCTGCTGACCTCATGGACTGGCAGACTGTGGGTTGACAGTAAGTGGAGTCTCCAACCTCGTCATCATCATCCTGTGTGTTCTCACACCCGTTGTCCTCAGAGCCAACTTCTTCCTGCCCTGACCGAAAAATCAAGATTTCGTTCCAATCAGGTATCTCAGTCTCATCATCATCTTCTTCATTGTCTCCACCAACAGGAGTTACAGTTTGGGAATGAGGGTCTACATTATACTCAGAACCTTCTTCATCTGGGCCTGGATCCGACTCACAACGATTCTGGGCATCAGTGCAGATCATTTCCTCGTCTGGATTCACAGAAGCTCTGGAGCAGACCTCTGATTCCCAGACTATAGTATGAGTAAACAGCTCTGCAGACTCAACCATCTGTGTTACCCCATACTCAGACGGGCGGCTGGAGACTTGGGAGCTGTGAGGAAGCAAGTGCGATTGGGGTAACAACTCTGAGGACTGGAGTAGTTGTGATGTTGAAGTTGACATGGAAGAGAGCCCACTTGAACGAGCATACGATATCCGTTCAAGCACCTGCTGTTTTTGTGCCTCATCTGGATTTTTTGGCGATGCTCGTAACGATGGTCGTAAGAAAGGGATCATATCAGATTGTCCATGAAAAGAAGTAGACATCTTACTTTGGCTGGAAGATGGTCTTTCTTCTGCAGATGTTATTGTTGCTTTACCACCTACCCCACGGACACAAACTTTTTTTCCCTTTCCAACACGCCTATTCCCCTTTCCACCAGCAGCAGGCCTTTTGCCACTCATTTTGGTGCTTAACTAATTGGCAACTCTGTATCTGTAATTGTTGGCACAAAAACCGATGGATGAAAACCGAGCAGAACTGAGTGGCCAAACTGTGGTACTAGGCCCAAAAGGATTTACTGGGTTAGATGCAGTAAAAATTTAGATACACAGGCGTGCAGACATTGCTCCTAGGCCCAAAACAATTTACTGGGTTAGATGCAGTAAAAATTTAGATACACAGGCGTGCAGACACTGCTCCTAGGTTCAAAACAATTTACTGGGTTAGATGCAGTGAATATTTAGATACCCAGGCGGTGTAGCTAGCTTCACAGTTGGGCTACTCCGCTGACATGTAGACACTGCTCCTATGCCCAAAACTATGTACTGGGTTAGATGCAGTAAAAATTTAGATACCCAGGCGGTGTAGCTAGCTTCACAGGCGGGCTACTCCACTGACGTGCAGACACTGCTTCTAGGCCCAAAACTATTTACTGGGTTAGATGCAGTAAAAATTTAGACACACAGGTGGTGTAGTTAGCTTCACAGTTGGGCTACTCTGCTGACATGCAGACACTACTCCTAGGCCCAAAGCTATTTACTGGGTTAGATGCAGTAAAAATTTAGATACACAGGCGTGCAGACACTGCTCCTAGGCCCAAAACAATTTACTGGGTTAGATGCAGTAAAAATTTAGATACACAGGCGGTGTAGCTAGCTTCACAGGCGGGCTACTCCGCTGACGTGCAGACACTGCTACTAAGTCCAAAAAGATTTACTGGGTTAGATGTAGTAAAAATTTAGATACACAGGCGTGCAGACACTGCTCCTAGGCCCAAAACTATTTACTGGGTTAGATGCAGTAAAAATTTAGATACACAGGCAGTGTAGCTAGCTTCACAGGCGGGCTACTCTGCTGACGTGCAGACACAGCTACTAAGCCCAAAACGATTTCCTGGGTTAGATTCAGTAAAAATTTAGATACACAGGCGGTGTAGTTAGCTTCACAGGCCGGCTACTCTGCTGACGTGCAGACACTGCTGCTAGGCCCGAAACAATTTACTGGGTTAGATGCAGTAAAAATTTAGATACACAGGCGTGCAGACACTGCTCCCAGGCCCAAAACAATTTACTGAGTTAGATGCAGTAAAAATTTAGATACACAGGTGGTGTAGTTAGCTTCACAGGCGGGCTACTCCGCTGACATGCAGACACTGCTCCTAGGCCCAAAACCATTTACTGGATTAGATGCAGTAAAAATTTAGATACACAAGCGGTGTAGCTAGCTTCACAGGCGGGCTACTCAGATGACTACCAGACAATGCTACTAAGCCCAAAACTATTTCCTGGGTTAGATGCAGTAAAAATTTAGATACACAGGCGGTGCAGCTAGCTTCACAGGCGGGCTACACCGCTGACGTGCAGACACTGCTACTAAGCCCAAAACGATTTCCTGGGTTAGATGCAGTAAAAATTTAGATACACAGGCAGTGTAGCTAGCTACACAGGCGGGCTACTCCGCTGACGTGCAGACACTGCTACTAAGCCCAAAAAGATTTACTGGGTTAGATGCAGTAAAAATTTAGATACACAGGCGGTGTAGCTAGCTTCACAGGCGGGCTACTCAGATGACTATCAGACAATGCTACTAGCCCAAAAGGATTGGCTGAGCTAGATTACACCAAATGCTGTGACAAACACTTGCACAGCACTGGCACAGACCTGCCTGGCAAAAAGTGCTAGGAACTGCTGTAACCTACCCTGAAAAGGGCTGATATTACAACTAGTCCCGGCTCCCGACTCCCTAAACCTATCTCTCTGAAAATTCGCTCCCAAAAAAGACTCTTAGTCTGTATAGCGCTCACAGCAGCAGCGGTGCCGTCTAACACTGAGCTGCAGCAGTGAGGAAATGGTGGCGATGGGGATGGGGGAAATGGCTAGCTCTTATATGGCAAGGACATGTGACATTCTGTTAGGACTGGCAGAACGCACCAAGTATAAGGTGAAATAATATTGGTGCGTTCGCAGTCCGGGGTCCACCGTGCAGGTGAAAACCTGCTGCTAGTAAATGGCAGCGCTATATGGCGGTGGAAGCGAACCCTGTAAAGCCACAGGACCGCAATACCGCACTAATGAGTGCAAGCAAGGAGTCAGCGAACTCAATCCCAAGACTCAGGGTTGAAGTCCGTTAAGACTACTTGCGCACAACACCGCAACTGGGTGTGTTAGATAACTGATAGAAATAGTTAGAGCACCGAAGTGCGAACTGTGCCGTGCTGGCAGACACCACTAAGCACCCAGACGTGGGTTAGAAAGCGCGTGGCGCCGCACTGGCGGTCACAGCAATAGACGCTGATTTATGTGTAACACGTTAGAGGATAGTCAGGCGCTAGATAGCAGCCATACACTTTACGCAAACAGTCATACAATAGGGTAGGGGTATTTAAAGAACGACTTGCACTCATCAACAAACACACGTATACAATTGTACACTAGCGCATGGCCGTGCGGTCATGCGAAGCTTATATAGCTGCAGCACGTTCAGGACCTTCCAATAAAGGACTAATGGGAAGCTGCCACAGAAGTTAGCACCTTCAGGACCTTCCAGGAGGACCAATGGGAACCGCTGCAGCATCTGAGCATGTGACCCTCGATCTTCAACGGGAGATCTCACCCTGGGCATGCTCAGAAGGGAAAAAGCAGGACTTAGTCCCAAAATCGTCCGCTCGCTGCTGCCCAGCACTGGCTTTAAAGGCAAAAGCTGGAAAAGCAACAGCAAGCCTAAGCACAGAGTGAGACTGAGCCAGATGCAAGGACCGACGTCTCCGCTGAGCAGGTTCCACTGTGGCAGGAGAAGAATGGGAGACCGCAGCAGAAATGGCCCGAGATTCCCCCTGTGCAGAAGCGGGAACTCGACCCCAAACATTACCCCCCCTCCTAGGGTCCCCCCCTCCTTGGACCTCGCTATGCTCGAAGGCAGCAATGAGCTGCGGAGCCCGAATGTGCTCAGCAGGCTCCCAAGACCTGTCCTCAGGACCACAGCCCTTCCAATCGACCAGATAAAATTATTTGCCACGTACCACCTTGTACCCCAGAATGGCATTCACCTCGTAATCGTCCGTAGATGAACCCGATGTCCCAGCAGACTCGGAAAACCGGGACATGTATACGGGCTTCAAAATGGACACATGAAAGGTGTCGGTGATACCTAGGCGAGGTGAAAGGGCTAAACGGTAGACCACAGGATTAACCTGTTCGAGGACCTTAAAAGGACCCAAGTAGCGAGGTGCAAACTTAGTGGACTCAACTCGCAGCCTGATGTTACGGGCAGAGAGTCACACTAAGTCGTAAGGAGCAAAGGTCGGAGCGGGGCGCCGATGTGCATCGGCGGAGGACCTCATTATCTCCTCGGAAGCCTGAATGGCATCATGAGTGTGATCCCAAATGTCCCGTGCCCCCACAGCCCAGTCTGCCACCCTGGATATGGCGGAAGACACTGGCATGGGCACAGGTACCCGCGGATGCTGACCATAGTTAAGGAGGAATGGAGTCTGTCCAGTGGAGTCGGCTACAGCGTTGTTCAGAGCAAACTCCGCCCACGATAGCAAAGATGCCCAGTCATCTTGCCTAGCAGAGACAAAATGTCGCAGATATGTGACCAAGGTCTGGTTGGCTCTCTCTACCAACCCATTCGTCTCGGGATGATAGGCAGAAGAGAGATTTAACTCAATACTGAGAAGGTGACAAAGCTCTCTCCAGAACCGAGACGCAAACTGGGGACCCCGATCACTGACAATTTTGTCCGGCATACCGTGAAGGCAGAAGATATGTTTAATAAACAACGCTGCCTAGGCCCGTGCAGAAGGTAGCTGAGGAAGTGGCACCAAATGCACCATTTTAGAAAAATGGTCGGTGATTACCCAAATGACGGTACAGCCACGTGACTTGGGCAAACCCACCACAAAGTCCATCCCGACCATCTCCCAGGGCCTGTCTGCCACCGGCAGAGGATATAACAATCCAGCTGGCCGTTGTCAGGGAGACTTATATTTGGCACAGGAGACACATGCCCGAACATAGTCTCCGACATCACAAACCATATGTGGCCACCAGCACATTCTCGCCAGCAACTCAGATGTCCTCTTTGCCCCAAAGTGTCCACCCACTCTGAACGAATGAGCCCAAGAGAGAACCTCCGGTCGCAAATTGATGGGAAGAAAAGTGTTACCCGGAGGCACAGACTCTAGCGAAACCGGGGCTACGGTTCTCAGACTCTCTGAAGGGACAATAAGCCGAGGCTCATCTTCCTCCTCCTCAGTTGACACAAGGGAGCGAGAGAGAGCGCCAGCACGAATGTTCTTCTCCCCGGCGAGATAATGGAGAGTGAAGTGGAATCGGGAGAAGAACAAGGACCATCTGGCCTGACGAGAATTCAGCCGCTGAGCTGTATGCAAATAGACCAAATTTTTGTGGTCTGTGAAGACTTGGCAGGGAAACCGAGCACCTTCCAAAAGATGTCTCCACTCCGAAAAGGCCAACTTCATTGCTAGCAACTCCCTATCCCCGATGGAGTAATTTCTCTCCGCTGGTGTGAAGGTCTTTGAGAAGAAGGAGCATGGATGCTTCCGACCTTGAGCATCCTTTTGATAGAGGACTGCTCCAGCACCAACAGATGAGGCATCCACCTCCATTAGGAATGGCTTATCCACATCGGGACGATGTAAGATGGGAGCGCTAGCAAAATGAGACTTTATAGAAGTGAAGGCCTTGGAGACCTCTTCCAACCACAATTTGGGATTCGCTCCCTTCTTGGTGAGGGATACCAAGGGAGCTACCAAAGAAGTGGGAAATTAACTGGCGATAGTAATTTATGAACCCCATAAAGCGCTGCACCGCTTTAAGAGAATGGGGTTCTTGCCAGTCCATCACAGCCTGTAGTTTGGCAGGATCCATAGCCAATCCATGGGCGGAGATGATATAGCCCAGGAAAGATAAAGACTCCTGCTCAAACACACACTTCTCCAACTTTGCATAAAGGGAATTCGCCCGTAAGAGTTCGAAGACTCTGCCAACATCTCTCCGGTGGGAGTCAATATCTGGAGAGAAGATGAGAATATCATCCAGATAGACTACAACCAAGGTGGAAAGCATATCCCGGAAGATATCGTTGACAAAGTCCTGAAAAACGGCTGTGGCATTACAGAGCCCGAAGGGCATCACCAGATACTCATAGTGCCCATCCCTGGTATTAAAAGCCGTTTTCCATTCGTCCCCCTCACGGATGCGAATCAGGTTGTAGGCACCCCGCAGATCTAGTTTGGTGAATACCTTTGCTCCCCTTAGCCTGTCAAAGAGCTCAGAAATCAGGGGCAACGGGTACTTATTTTTAATGGTGATGGCATGAAGACCCCTGTAATCGATGCAAGGACGTAATTCCCCGTTCTTCTTCTGTACGAAGAAGAATCCCGCCCCTGCAGGAGACACTGACTTCCCAATGAACCCTCTTGCCAAATTCTCCTGGATGTATTGAGACATAGCCTCTGTCTCAGGGAGAGAGAGGGTATATACCCTTCCCCGAGGAGGTTCCGCTCCAGGCAAGAGATCAATAGGACAGTCGTAGGGGTGATGAGGCGGTAGAGTCTCTGCAGCCTTTTTAGAGAATACGTCTGCATAGCCCCAGTAGCACTTGGGAAGAGAAGAAAGGTCTGCGGGTATCTCGGTAGTAGAAGCCTGTACACACTCACACACCTGCCCATACAAGACTCACTCCAACCTAATATTCTCCCTAAGGACCACTCAATATGTGGGGAATGGAAACGGAGCCAGGGTATTCCCAGTAAAATCTCATCCATTCCCTCGGGAAGGACAAGAAGGGAAATTGTTGTGAATTCTGTGGCAGAGCTCCCTCCTGTGGTCACAAGTGGTACTTCGGCTGATTCTCTCTGTGAGCTTCCGTTGGTGGAGGAAAGTGGTACTGCGGCTTCTGAGTTTCCTTCCTCAGGTGATGTGGTGAAGTCGTTAGGTGCTGCTCTATTTAACTCCACCTAGTGCCTTGATCCTGGCCTCCAGTCAATGTTCTAGTATTGGACCTGTTTCCTCCTGGATCGTTCCTGTGGCCTGCTGCTCTGCATAGCTAAGTTCCGCTTTGCTATTTTGTTTGCTGTTTTTTTCTGTCCAGCTTGTCTATTTGTTTTTTTCTGCTTGCTGGAAGCTCTGGGACGCAGAGGGTGTACCTCCGTGCCGTTAGTTCGGTACGGAGGGTCTTTTTGCCCCCTTTGCGTGGTTTTTGTAGGGTTTTGTGTTGACCGCAAAGTTACCTTTCCTATCCTCGCTCTGTTCAGAAAGTCGGGCCTCACTTTGCTAAATCTATTTCATCTCTACGTTTGTCTTTTCATCTTAACTCAGAGTCATTATATGTGGGGGCTGCCTTTTCCTTTGGGGTATTTCTCTGAGGCAAGGTAGGCTTATTTTCTTTCTTCAGGCTAGCTAGTTTCTCAGGCTGTGCCGAGTTGCATAGGGAGCGTTAGGCGCAATCCACGGCTGCCTCTAGTGTGGTTGGAGAGGATTAGGGATTGCGGTCAGCAGAGTTCCCACGTCTCAGAGCTCGTTCTATGTTTTTGGGTTATTGTCAGGTCACTGTATTTGCTCTGACCTCTATGTCCATTGTGGTACTGAATTACCTTATCATAACAGTACTGGAGGCCCAAAGTACTAATGATTCTCAATAGAGGGAAAAAAGAAGTTCTGAGACCATTTTTTTTTCTCTGCACTGTGTTTTGCCTTTTTTTTCCCCTAGACATTTGGGTGGTTCAGGACACAGGTGTAGCGATGGACATTAAAGGTCTGTCTTCATGTGTGGATCAGCTCACGGCAAGAGTACAAAATATTCAAGACTTTGTGGTTCAGAATTCTATGTTAGAACCGAGAATTCCTATTCCTGATTTGTTTTTTGGAGATAGAACTAAATGTCTGAGTTTCAAAAAAAATTGTAAACTATTTCTAGCTTTGAAACCTCGCTCCTCTGGTGACCCAGTTCAACAAGTTAGGATCATTATTTCTTTTTTACGTGGCGACCCTCAGGACTGGGCATTTTCTCTTGCATCAGGAGATCCTGCATTAAGTAATATCGATGCGTTTTTCTTGGCTCTCGGATTGCTGTACGATGAACCTAATTCAGTGGATCAGGCAGAGAAAAACTTGCTGGCTCTGTGTCAGGGTCAGGATGAGATAGAGGTATATTGTCAGAAATTTAGAAAGTGGTCCGTACTCACTCAATGGAATGAAGGTGCGCTCGCAGCTATTTTCAGAAAGGGTCTCTCTGAAGCCCTTAAGGATGTCATGGTGGGATTTCCTATGCCTGCTGGTCTGAATGAGTCTATGTCTTTGGCCATTCAGATCGGTCGACGCTTGCGTGAGCGTAAATCTGTGCACCATTTGGCGGTATTACCTGAGCTTAAACCTGAGCCTATGCAGTGCAATAGGACTTTGACCAGAGTTGAACGGCAAGAACACAGACGTCTGAATGGGCTGTGTTTCTACTGTGGTGATTCCACTCATGCTATCTCTGATTGTCCTAAGCGCACTAAGCGGTTCGCTAGGTCTGCCACCATTGGTACGGTACAGTCAAAATTTCTTCTGTCCGTTACCTTGATCTGCTCTTTGTCATCGTATTCTGTCATGGCATTTGTGGATTCAGGCGCTGCCCTGAATTTGATGGACTTGGAGTATGCTAGGCGTTGTGGGTTTTTCTTGGAGCCCTTGCAGTGTCCTTTTCCATTGAAAGGAATTGATGCTACGCCTTTGGCCAAGAATAAGCCTCAGTACTGGACCCAGCTGACCATGTGCATGGCTCCTGCACATCAGGAGGTTATTCGCTTTCTGGTGTTGCATAATCTGCATGATGTGGTCGTGTTGGGGTTGCCATGGCTACAAGTCCATAATCCAGTATTAGATTGGAAATCCATGTCTGTGTCCAGCTGGGGTTGTCAGGGGGTACATGGTGATGTCCCATTTCTGACTATTTCGTCATCCACCCCTTCTGAGGTTCCAGAGTTCTTGTCTGATTACCGGGATGTATTTGATGAGCCCAAGTCCGATACCCTACCTCCGCATAGGGATTGTGATTGTGCTATCGATTTGATTCCTGGTAGTAAATTCCCAAAAGGTCGACTGTTTAATTTGTCTGTGCCTGAGCACGCCGCTATGCGGAGTTATGTGAAGGAGTCCTTGGAGAAGGGGCATATTCGCCCGTCATCGTCGCCATTAGGAGCAGGGTTCTTTTTTGTAGCCAAGAAGGATGGTTCGCTGAGACCTTGTATAGATTACCGCCTTCTAAATAAGACCACGGTTAAATTTCAGTACCCCTTGCCGTTGTTATCTGATTTGTTTGCTCGGATTAAGGGGGCTAGTTGGTTCACCAAGATAGATCTTCGTGGTGCGTATAATCTTGTGCGTATTAAGCGAGGCGATGAATGGAAAACTGCATTTAATACGCCCGAGGGCCATTTTGAGTATCTAGTAATGCCATTCGGACTTGCCAATGCTCCATCAGTGTTTCAGTCCTTTATGCATGACATCTTCCGAGAGTACCTGGATAAATTCCTGATTGTGTACTTGGATGACATTTTGATCTTCTCGGATGATTGGGAGTCTCATGTGAAGCAGGTCAGAACAGTGTTTCAGGTCCTGCGTGCTAATTCTTTGTTTGTGAAGGGATCAAAGTGTCTCTTTGGTGTTCAGAAGGTTTCATTTTTGGGGTTCATCTTTTCCCCTTCTACTATCGAGATGGACCCTGTTAAGGTCCAAGCCATCCATGATTGGACTCAGCCGACATCTCTGAAAAGTCTGCAAAAGTTCCTGGGCTTTGCTAATTTTTATCGTCGCTTCATCTGCAATTTTTCTAGTATTGCTAAACCATTGACCGATTTGACCAAGAAGGGTGCTGATGTGGTCAATTGGTCTTCTGCTGCTGTGGAAGCTTTTCAAGAGTTGAAGCGTCGTTTTTCTTCTGCCCCTGTGTTGTGTCAACCAGATGTTTCGCTTCCATTCCAGGTCGAGGTTGATGCTTCTGAGATTGGAGCAGGGGCTGTTTTGTCGCGGAGAAGTTCTGATTGCTCGGTGATGAAACCATGCGCCTTCTTTTCCAGGAAGTTTTCGCCTGCTGAGCGAAATTATGATGTGGGCAATCGAGAGTTGCTGGCCATGAAGTGGGAGTGGCGTCATTGGCTTGAAGGAGCTAAGCATCGCGTGGTGGTCTTGATTGATCACAGAAACTTGACTTATCTCGAGTCTGCCAAGCGGTTGAATCCTAGACAGGCTCGTTGGTCGCTGTTTTTTGCCCATTTTGACTTTGTGATTTCGTACCTTTCCGGGCTCTAAAAATGTGAAGGCGGATGCTCTGTCTAGGAGTTTTGTGCCCGACTCTCCGGGTTTATCTGAGCCGGCGGGTATCCTCAAAGAGGGAGTAATTGTGTCTGCCATCTCCCCTGATTTGCGGCGGGTGCTGCAAAAATTTCAGGCTAATAAACCTGATCGTTGCCCAGCGGAGAAACTGTTTGTCCCTGATAGGTGGACGAATAAAGTTATCTCTGAGGTTCATTGTTCGGTGTTGGCTGGTCATCCTGGAATCTTTGGTACCAGAGAGTTAGTGGCTAGATCCTTTTGGTGGCCATCTCTGTCGCGGGATGTGCGTTCTTTTGTGCAGTCCTGTGGGATTTGTGCTCGGGCTAAGCCCTGCTGTTCTCGTGCCAGTGGGTTGCTTTTGCCCTTGCCGGTCCCGAAGAGGCCTTGGACACATATCTCTATGGATTTTATTTCAGATCTTCCCGTCTCTCAAAAGATGTCAGTCATTTGGGTGGTCTGTGATCGCTTCTCTAAGATGGTCCATTTAGTACCCTTGTCTAAATTACCTTCCTCCTCTGATTTGGTGCCATTGTTCTTCCAGCATGTGGTTCGTTTACATGGTATTCCAGAGAATATCATTTCTGACAGAGGTTCCCAGTTTGTTTCGAGGTTTTTGCGAGCCTTTTGTGGTAGGATGGGCATTGACTTGTCTTTTTCCTCGGCTTTCCATCCTCAGACTAATGGCCAGACTGAACGAACCAATCAGACCTTGGAAACATATCTGAGATGCTTTGTTTCTGCTGATCAGGATGACTGGGTGTCCTTTTTGCCTTTGGCTGAGTTCGCCCTTAATAATCGGGCCAGCTCGGCTACCTTGGTTTCGCCGTTTTTCTGCAACTCTGGGTTCCATCCTCGTTTCTCTTCAGGGCAGGTTGAGTCTTCGGACTGTCCTGGTGTGGATACTGTGGTGGACAGGTTGCAGCAGATTTGGACTCATGTAGTGGACAATTTGACCTTGTCCCAGGAGAAGGCTCAACG
Source organism: Ranitomeya imitator (assembly GCF_032444005.1). NCBI lineage: Eukaryota > Metazoa > Chordata > Amphibia > Anura > Dendrobatidae > Ranitomeya > Ranitomeya imitator. Next base: position 670,064,209 of record NC_091282.1, read on the forward strand.
TTTCGCTAATCGCAGACGCTGTGTGGGTCCCCGACTTCGTGTTGGGGATTTGGTTTGGTTATCTTCTCGTCATATTCCTATGAAGGTTTCCTCTCCTAAGTTTAAACCTCGTTTCATTGGTCCGTATAGGATTTCTGAGGTTCTTAATCCTGTGTCTTTTCGTCTGACCCTTCCAGATTCTTTTTCCATACATAACGTATTCCATAGGTCATTGTTGCGGAGATACGTGGCACCTATGGTTCCATCTGTTGATCCTCCTGCCCCGGTTTTGGTGGAGGGGGAGTTGGAGTATATTGTGGAGAAGATTTTGGATTCTCGTGTTTCAAGACGGAAACTTCAGTGTCTGGTTAAGTGGAAGGGTTATGCTCAGGAATATAATTCCTTAGTCTTTGCCTCTGATGTCCATGCTCCCGATCTTGTTCGTGCCTTTCATATGGCTCATCCTGGTCATCCTGGGGGCTCTGGTGAGGGTTCGGTGACCCCTCCTCAAGGGGGGGGGGTACTGTTGTGAATTCTGTGGCAGAGCTCCCTCCTGTGGTCACAAGTGGTACTTCGGCTGATTCTCTCTGTGAGCTTCCGTTGGTGGAGGAAAGTGGTACTGCGGCTTCTGAGTTTCCTTCCTCAGGTGATGTGGTGAAGTCGTTAGGTGCTGCTCTATTTAACTCCACCTAGTGCCTTGATCCTGGCCTCCAGTCAATGTTCTAGTATTGGACCTGTTTCCTCCTGGATCATTCCTGTGGCCTGCTGCTCTGCATAGCTAAGTTCCGCTTTGCTATTTTGTTTGCTGTTTTTTTTTGTCCAGCTTGTCTATTTGTTTTTTTCTGCTTGCTGGAAGCTCTGGGACGCAGAGGGTGTACCTCCGTGCCGTTAGTTCGGTACGGAGGGTCTTTTTGCCCCCTTTGCGTGGTTTTTGTAGGGTTTTGTGTTGACCGCAAAGTTACCTTTCCTATCCTCGCTCTGTTCAGAAAGTCGGGCCTCAATTTGCTAAATCTATTTCATCTCTACGTTTGTCTTTTCATCTTAACTCACAGTCATTATATGTGGGGGCTGCCTTTTCCTTTGGGGTATTTCTCTGAGGCAAGGTAGGCTTATTTTCTTTCTTCAGGCTAGCTAGTTTCTCAGGCTGTGCCGAGTTGCATAGGGAGCGTTAGGCGCAATCCACGGCTGCCTCTAGTGTGGTTGGAGAGGATTAGGGATTGCGGTCAGCAGAGTTCCCACGTCTCAGAGGTCGTTCTATGTTTTTGGGTCACTGTATGTGCTCTGACCTCTATGTCCATTGTGGTACTGAATTACCTTATCATAACAGGAAATAATCTCCTGGTGGGAAGGGGACATGAACAACGAGAATGGAACAGTCTGGTGTGTGATTTGCTGTGGAAGTGTCGACCCATTCACAACTCTAACAGTTACAGGTTTGGCGAGCATTACAAGTGGTACAGCGTGGCGCAGAGCAAAAGCAGAGGACATGAAATTTCCCTCTGCTCCTGAATACACACAAAGCTCGACTGTTAGAATGGATGAGTCAAACAGGATTGTCCCTTTAAAGGACAATTTGGAGGAAAATGCCTATGTCTAGTGAACCTCCCCAATGGTTACTAGACGAGATCGTTTTCCCGACTGCCGTGGACATTTATTGGTGTAATGTCCTAGTTGGTGACAATTTTTGCAAAGCATGGGTACTCGAGCGGCCTGAGACTTAGCTCCCGCTCGAGAAACCTCCATGGCCTCATGGGAGTCGGATGCCAGAATGGGAGATTCAAGAGATCTGGCGAAGGTGGGAGCCAGTCGACACCTCTGCCTACACTGGGTCTGCTCTAACCTCCGCTCGTGAAAACGGAGGTCGATGCGGGTAGATACAGAAATAAGCTCCTCCAGTGTGGCGGGTATCTCCCTGGTGGCCAAGGCGTCCTTCACGTGGTCTGCCAGTCCCTTCCAGAACACCGGAATTAGAACTTTATCTGACCACTCTAACTCTGAGGCTAGAGTCCGGAACTGGATGGCAAACTGGCTGACCACGGATGAGCCCTGAGTAATAGTCAATAACTGGAACGTGGTATCGTGGGTAATACGGGGTCCCAAAAAGACCTGCTTCAGAGCGTTCAGAAAGAGAGGAGCACTCTATACCACACGATCATCACGCTCCCAAAGTGGCGTTGCCCACTCCAACACCCTGCCCGACAAGAGAGAGAGAATAAATCCCACTTTCGCCCGTTCCATAGGGAAACGCGCCGCCAGGAGCTCGAGGTGTATGGAGCACTGGCTCACGAATCTGCGACATTGTTTACTGTCACCAGCAAACTTGTCAGGAAGCGGGAGACGGGATATAGTTGGAGCAGGGGTTGCAGCGGACAAACTTGCTGCGGCTACACTTGCAGCCTGAACAGCGACAGCAGTGACATCCACAGCTGAGGTTGAACGCTCTAGAGCCGCCAACCTTCCCTCCAGCTGCTGGATGTACCGCTGTAAATGCTGATCGTCCGCCATTTACTAGCCAGACCCTGGCGCTAGAGTTCTGTTAGGACTGGCGGAACGCACTAAGTATAAGGAGAAATAATATTGGTGCGTTCGCAGTCCGGGGTCCAGTGTGCAGGTGAAAACCTGCTGCTAGTAAGTGACAGCGCTATATGGCGGTGGAAGCGAACCCTGTAAAGCCACAGGACCGCAATACCGCACTAATGAGTGCAAGCAAGGAGTCAGCAAATTCAATCCCAAGACTCAGGGTTGAAGTCCGTTCAGACTACTTGCGCACAACACCACAACTGGGTGTGTTAGGTAACTGATAGAAATAGTTAGAACACCGAAGTGCGAACTGTGCCATGCTGGCAGACTTCACTAAGCACCCGGACGTGGGTTAGGAAGCGCACTACTGGTGCGTGGCGCCGCACTGGCGGACACAGCAATAGACGCTGTAACACGTGTAACACGTTGAGAGGATATTCGGGTGCTAGATAGCAGCCATACACCTTACGCGAACAGTCATACAATAGGGTAGGGGTATTTAAAGAACGACTTGCACTCATCAACAAACACACGTATACAATTGTACACTAGCGCATGGCCGTGCGGTCATGCGAAGCTTATATAGCTGCAGCACGTTCAGGACCTTCCAATAAAGGACCAATGGGAAGCTGCCACAGAAGTTAGCACCTTCAGGACCTTCCAGGAGGACCAATGGGAACCGCTGCAGCATCTGAGAATGTGACCCTCAATCTCCAACGTGAGATCTCACCCTGGGCATGCTCAGAAGGGAAAAAGCAGGACTTAGTCCCAAAAGCATCCGCTCGCTGCTAATCAGATATGGCTTTAATGGCAAAAGCTGGAAAAGCAACAGCAAGCCGAAGCACAGAGTGAGACTGAGCCAGACGCAAGGACCGACGTCTCCGCTGAGCAGGTTCCACTGCGGCAGGAGAAAAATGGGAGACCACAGCAGAAATGGCCCGAGATTCCCCCTGTGCAGAAGTGGGAACTCGACCCCTAACACATACACAGCCACTGACACATGCCCTTGCTTGTGTGCATCACATGCACATTGCTGTGTGTGTGTGTGTGTGTGTGTGTGTGCGCACTGCTGATAGGTTGAGAGACTGCACCGCCCCACTGTAAATGCGGGAAAGAAAAAAAAATGGAGATCGGCGTTATTTCAGCACAGATTTATCCCCCACCCGCCCACTATACACTGAAACAGTCTATTAACAATGACAAACAGTTTTAATGTGCAAATCAAGTTAGGCTTTTGGTGAACGAACAGAAACTCGAACAGACGAATTTTAAGCAAATTGTTCGAGTTTGAAGAACGACTCGAACACCACCCAAAACAGCTCGAATTTGAAATTGGCGAACAGTTCGACTCGAACACCGCTCATCTCTAGTTGGGACTACATGAGGCTGGGCAGAGAGTAATCACCCTGTATGGTTCCTTGCTCCATGTCCTCGTGCTCCGCCTGCAATGCATCCTCTTTAATTGTGAGCAGAGAGATTTTCAGAATGAAGAGAAGCGGTATGGTAATGCTAATTATGGCATCATCACCGCTCACAATCTTGTTGCAGTCCTTAACCCCTCTGTGACCTTAGACGTACTATCCCGTCGAGGTGCCCTGGGCTTATCTGACCCTGGACGGGATAGTACGTCATAGCGATCGGCAGCGCTCACGGGGGGAGCGCCGCCGATCGCGGCCGGGTGTCAGCTGCTTATCGCAGCTGACATCCGGCACTATGTGCCAGGAGCGGTCACGGACCGCCCCCGGCACATTAACCCCTGGCACACCGCGATCAAAGATGATCGCGATGTGCCGGCGGTGCAGGGAAGCACCGCGCAGGGAGGGGGCTCCCTGCGGGCTTCCCTGAGCCCCCCGCAGCAACGCGATGTGATCGCGTTGCTGCGAGGGTCTCCTCACCTCCCTCCCTGCTCGAGCCCCGGATCCAAGATGGCCGCGGATCCGGGTCCTGCAGGGAGGGAGGTGGCTTCACAGAGCCTGCTTAGAGCAGGCACTGTGAAGCCTGCAGTGCTGCATGTCAGATCAGTGATCTGACAGAGTGCTGTGCAAACTGTCAGATCACTGATCTGTGATGTCCCCCCCTGGGACAAATTAAAAAAGTAAAAAAAAAAATTTCCAAATGTGTAAAAAAAATAAAAAAAAATATTCCAAAATAATGAAAAAAAAAAAAAATATTATTCTCATAAATACATTTCTTCATCTAAATAAAAAAAAAAACCAATAAAAGTACACATATTTAGTATCGCCGCGTCCGTAACGACTCGACCTATAAAACTGTCCCACTAGTTAACCCCTTCAGTAAACACCGTAAGAAAAAAAAAAAAAAAAACGAGGCAAAAAACAACGCTTTATTATCATACCGCCGAACAAAAAGTGGAATAACACGCGGTCAAAAAGACAGATATAAATAACCATGGTACCACTGAAAGCGTCATATTGTCCCGCAAAAAAAGAGCCGCCATACAGCATCATCAGCAAAAAAATAAAAAAGTTATAGTCCTGAGAATAAAGCGATGCAAAAATAATTATTTTTTCTGTAAAATAGTTTTTATCGTATAAAAGCACCAAACCATAAAAAAATGATATAAATGAGGTATCGCTGTAATCGTACTGACCCGAAGAATAAAACTGCTTTATCAATTTTACCAAACGCGGAACGGTATAAACGCCTCCCCCAATAGAAATTCATGAATAGCTGGCTTTTGGTCATTCTTCCTCACAAAAATCGGAATAAAAAGCGATAAAAAAATGTCACGTGCCCGAAAATGTTTTCAATAAAAACGTCAACTCGTCCCGCAAAAAACAAGACCTCACATGACTCTGTGGACCAAAATATGGAAAAATTATAGCTCTCAAAATGTGGTATTGCAAAAAATATTTTTTGCAATAAAAAGGGTCTTTCAGTGTGTGACGGCTGCCAATCATAAAAATCCGCTAAAAAACTCGCTATAAAAGTAAATCAAACCCCCCTTCATCACCCCCTTAGTTAGGGAAAAATAAAAAAAAATGTATTTATTTCCATTTTCCCATTAGGGCTAGGATTAGGGTTAGGGTTAGGGTTAGGGCTAGGGTTAGGGCTAGGGTTAGGGCTAGGGTTAGGGCTAGGGTTAGGGCTAGGGCTAGGGTTAGGGTTAGGGCTAGGGTTAGGGCTAGGGCTAGGGTTAGGGCTAGGGTTAGGGCTAGGGTTAGGGTTAGGGTTAGGGTTAGGGCTAGGGTTAGGGCTAGGGTTAGGGTTAGGGCTAGGGTTAGGGTTAGGGCTAGGGTTAGGGCTAGGGTTAGGGTTGGGGCTACAGTTAGGGTTGGGGCTAAAGTTAGGGTTAGGGTTTAGATTACATTTACAGTTGGGAATAGGGTTGGGATTAGGGTTAGTGGTGTGTCAGGGTTAGAGGTGTGGTTAGGGTTACCGTTGGAATTAGGGTTAGGGGTGTGTTTAGATTAGGGTTTCAGTTATAATTGGGGGGTTTCCACTGTTTCGGCACATCAGGGGCTCTCCAAACACGACATGGCGTCCGATCTCAATTCCAGCCAATTCTGCGTTGAAAAAGTAAAACAGTGCTCCTTCCCTTCCGAGCTCTCCTGTGTGCCCAAACAGGGGTTTACCCCAACATATGGGGTATCAGCGTACTCAGGACAAATTGGACAACAACTTTTGTGGACCAATTTCTCCTGTTACCCTTGGGAAAATACAAAACTGGGGGCTAAAAAATAATTTTTGTGGGAAAACAAAAAGATTTTTTATTTTCACGGCTCTGCGTTATAAACTGTAGTGAAACACTTGGGGGTTCAAAGTTCTCACAACACATCTAGATAAGTTCATTGAGGGGTCTAGTTTCCAATATGGGGTCACTTGTGGGGGGTTTCTACTGTTTAGGTACATTAGGGGCTCTGCAAACGCAATGTGACGCCTGCAGACCAATCCATCTAAGTCTGCATTCCAAATGATGCTCCTTCCCTTCCGAGCCCTCCCATGCGCCCAAACGGTGGTTCCCCCCCACATATCGGGTATCAGCGTACTCAGGACAAATTGGACAACAACATTTAGGGTCCAATTTCTCCTGCTAACCTTGGAAAAATACAAAACTGGGGGCTAAAATATAATTTTTGTGGAAAAAAAAAAATTTTTTATTTGCATGGCTCTGCGTTATAAACTGTAGTGAAATACTTGGGGGTTCAAAGCTCTCACAACACATCAAGATGAGTTCCTTAGGGGGTCTACTTTCCAAAATGGTGTCACTTGTGGGGGGTTTCTACTGTTTAGGTACATTAGGGGCTCTGCAAACGCAATGTGACGCCTGCAGACCATTCCATCTAAGTCTGCATTCCAAATGGCGCTCCTTCCCTTCCGAACCCTCCCATGCGCCCAAACGGTGGTTCCCCCCCACATATGGGGTATCAGCGTACTCAGGACAAATTGGACAACAACTTTTGGGGTCCAATTTCTCCTGTTACCCTAGGGAAAATACAAAACTGGGGGCTAAAAAATAATTTTTGTGGGAAAAAAATTTTGTTTTATTTTTATGGCTCTGCATTATAAACTTCTGTGAAGCCCTTGGTGGGTCAAAGTGCTCACCACACATCCAGATAAGTTCCTTAGGGGGTCTACTTTCCAAAATGGTGTCACTTGTGGGGGGTTTCAATGTTTAGGCACATCAGTGGCTCTCCAAACGCAACATGGCGTCCCATCTCAATTCCTGTCAATTTTGCATTGAAAAGTCAAACGGCGCTCCTTCCCTTCCGAGCTCTCCCATGCGCCCAAACAGTGGTTTACTGCCACATATGGGGTATCAGCGTACTCGGGACAAATTGGACAACAACTTTTGAGGTCCAATTTCTTCTCTTACCCTTGGAAAAATAAAAAATTGGGGGCAAAAATATAATTTTTGTGAAAAAATATGATTTTTTATTTTTACGGTTCTGCATTATAAACTTCTGTGAAGCACTTGGTGGGTCAAAGTGCTCACCACACCTCTAGATAAGTTCCTTAGGGGGTCTACTTTCCAAAATGGTGTCACTTGTGGGGGGTTTCAATGTTTAGGCACATCAGTGGCTCTCCAAACGCAACATGGCGTCCCATCTCAATTCCTGTCAATTTTGCATTGAAAAGTCAAACTGCGCTCCTTCCCTTCCGAGCTCTCCCATGCGCCCAAACAGTGGTTTACTGCCACATATGGGGTATCAGCGTACTCAGGACAAATTGGACAACAACTTTTTGGGTCCAATTTCTCCTGTTACCCTTGGTAAAATAAAACAAATTGGAGCTGAAGTAAATTTTTTGTGTAAAAAAGTTAAATGTTCATTTTTATTTAAACATTCCAAAAATTCCTATTAAACACCTGAAGGGTTAATAAACTTCTTGAATGTGGTTTTGAGCACCTTGAGGGGTGCAGTTTTTAGAATGGTGTCACACTTGGGCATTTTCTATCATATAGACCCCTCAAAATGACTTCAAATGAGACGTGGTCCCTAAAAAAAAATGGTGTTGTAAAAATGAGAAATTGCTGGTCAACTTTTAACCCTTATAACTCCCTAACAAAAAAAAAAATTGGTTCCAAAATTATGCTGATGTAAAGGAGACATGTGGGAAATGTTACTTATTAAGTATTTTGTGTGACATATCTCTGTGATTTAATTGCATAAAAATTCAAAGTTTGAAAATTGCGAAATTTTCAAAATTTTCGCCAAATTTCCGTTTTTTTCACAAATAAACGCAGGTACTATCAAAGAAATTTTACCACTATCATGAAGTACGATATGTCACGAGAAAACAATGTCAGAATCACCAGGATCCGTTGAAGCGTTTCGGAGTTATAACCTCATAAAGGGACAGTGGTCAGAATTGTAAAAATTGGCCTGGTCATTAACGTGCAAACCACCCTTGGGGGTAACGGGGTTAAAGTTTTTGAGGATGGTACATATGTCTAACATCCATGTCCATTCCTGAGGTCATATGTGTGGAGTCTGAACTGAATAACAACGGCCAGGTTAATGCTGGTAGTCAACAACTGCCCTCTTCTTCTCACAAATCCTTTCCTACTTATGCAGTGTAGAGTTCCAACGTGTGGGGACATCACACATCGGTCAGTACTATTAAAATCTATTTAGTTTGTTACTATCCGCCATTTTCTTGTGGAGTTCTGGCTGCTGGTGTTTTTCCTCTGGTGCTGGGTTTGTCTTGGGTCAGGTGTTTGTTTCACTCTTTATTAACCAGCACCTGCCTCCCAGTCCTTGCTGCACAACAGTGTTAATCTGCTTGAGCTCTAGCTTTGTGCTTTGCTTTCTGTTCTGTGTGTTACTTGTGCAGTACTGGTACCTCTGGTTCTGCTAGCCTTAGTTTCTGCTTTCTATTGGTTTCTGCAGCCTTCTGTGTTTTCTACTAGGAGGTGACCTGTTTTTGTACCCAGTCCTTAGTTCTTTTAGGGTACCCCTTACCTATAGGTCTTTGCTTGAGATTAACCTAGGATTGTCGGTGGGTCTATTCGCAAGGAATGGGCCGCCCACTCCATCATAGGGTTTCAGCCTAGCCATAGTGCAGCGTCAGTTTTCCCCCTTCTACCTTAGTCCTGTCTTGCAGATCAGTAACAGTTTGTCCAGCCAGAAAGAGGTATTAAAAAAAAAACCCTCCCGGATATCTGCAACATGAACAGCGTTCAAGATCTTGCTCAGCGTCTGCAAGGGTTAACATTGGAAGTTGTCAGCTTACAGCAGCACTTGAGTAATTGTCCTGGAATCTGCTCTGAAGAACCTAAGGTGGGTTTGCCTGAATGTTTTTCTGGTAAATGGCAGGAATTTTCGCTTAAAAATGCATGCTTACTTTATTTTCGGCTTAGACCCAGGTCTTCAGGGGCTGAATTACAGTGTGTGGTGATTATTATGTCGTTATTGCGAGGTGACCCCAAGTTTGGGCATTTTCATTGCATCCAGATGACCCTTGTTTGATGTCTGTACAAGCGTTTTTTTTCTGCTATGGGGGTATTATATGATGATCCTAGTCGGGTCAATACAGCCAAAGCAGAACTCAGGCAGCTGAAACAGGGTTCTGGGGACGCTGAGAGATATTGTACCCAGTTCAGACGATGGTCTGCAGAGGTCAGGTGGAATGATCCAGCACTCAAGAGTCAGTTTTTAGTAGGTTTGAATGACAAGGTTAAAGATTTGCTCATTGCATATCCTGCACCTGCTACGTTGAGGCTGCTATGCAATTAGCTATATAGGTGGATAGAAGATTAAAAAGTAGACAAAATGATGTTAAGGCATCAATTTTGCTGGAGAGCTCCGTTGACTGTGGGGAGCCGATGCAACTTGGGGCGATGTCCTCTCGTTCCCAGGAAAGTCAGAAAAGATTCTCTGAGGGGCTATGTCTTTATTGTGTTAAGCAATGTGTAGGATGCATAGACAAGGAAGAGAGAAAAAAAGGTCAATCAGAATAACCCTCCTTTTCGCATTGCATTTTTACGGTCTGCAGGAGTTTCTTTTTTTCTGGTAGTCCTCCCTGTCGTGGTCATTCGATTGATTTTCAAGTGATGGCGGACTGTGTTCTGCACTTAATTTGATTGATCAACAATTTCTAGACAAGTATAAGATTGATTCTGTACCTTTACCTTGCCCTTTTCCTGTAGTGGAGATAGATAACAATCCTCTAGAGCATGGATGCGTTTCTTGAAAGGTCACCGGGTTTCCACTCACTGTGAATATAGAACACCAGGAATCTTTATATTTGTTTGTACTTGATAAATTGCCTTTTCCAGTTGCCCTGGGGTTACCCTGGTTGAAAATGCACAATCCTGCACTGGACTGGTCGTCAAGTACAATAAGATCCTGGGGTCAGGAGTGTTATGGGAAATGTTGTGACATACACATTGCTGCTGTTGTGAAAAATGAGCTACCTGAAGCTATTCAGGAAATCTGGAAAGTATTTTTAGAAGTGGAGTCACAAGCTCTCCCACCTCATAGAGATTATGATTGTGCTATTGAGTTCATCCCAGGTGCTACTCTCCCTAAGAGTCGTTTATTTAATTTGACGATTCCCGAGAGGGAGGGCTTAAAGGAATACCTGATGACTAGTCTTGCTGCAGGTCATATAAGACCCTCTAAGTCCCCTGTGGCAGTGGGGTTCTTTTTTGTAAAAAAAGATGGGGGTCTTAGGCCATGTCTGGATTTCAGGGAGATTAATAAGATCACTGTGCGCAATCCTTACCCCTTGCCGCTAATTCCGGATTTGTTTAACCAATTAGTTGGAGCCAAGTGGTTTTCTAAGATCGATCTCCGTGGGGCATATAATTTGCTGTGGGTTAAAGAAGGCGATGAATGGAAGACAGCCTTTAATACCCCGGAAGGTCATTTTGAGTGTCTAGTGTTAGGGGTCGAGTTCCCGCTTCTGCACAGGGGGAATCTCGGGCCGCTTCTGCTGCAGTCTCCCATTCCTCTCCTGCCGCAGGTAAACCTGCTCAGCAGAGACGACGGTCCTTGCGTCTGGCTCAGTCTCACTCTGTGCTTAGGCTTGCTGTTGCTTCTCCAGCTTTTGCCATTAAAGCCAGTGCTGGGCAGCAGCGACTGGACGCTTTTGAGACTAAGTCCTGCTTTTTCCCTTCTGAGCATGCCCAGGGTGAGATCTCCCGTTGGAGATCGAGGGTCACATGCTCAGATGCTGCAGTGGTTCCCATTGGTCCTGGCAGGTCCTGAAAGTACTGCAGCTATATAAGCTTCGCATGACCGCACGGCCATGCGCTAGTGTACAATTGTGTACGTGTGTTTGTTGTGTGTGAAAGTCGTTCATTAAATACTCCTACCCTATTGTATGACTGTTCGCGTATGGTGTATGGCTGCTATCTAGCGCCCAACTAACCACTCAACGTGTCACACACGTATCAGCGTCTATTGCTGTGACCGCCAGTGTGGCGCCACGCGCCAGTAGTGCGCCTCCTGACCCACGTCTGGGTTCTTAGTGGTGTCTGCCAGCTCGGCACAGTTCGCACTTCGGTACTCTAATTATTACTGTTACCTAACACACCCAGTTGCGGTGTTGAGTGCTAGTAGTCTGATCGGACTTCAATCCTGAGTCTTGGGGTTGAGCTCGCTGACTCCTTTTTTGCACTCCTAGGTGCGGTATTGCGGACCAGTGGCTTAACTGGGTTCGCTTCCACCGCCATATTACGCTGCCATTTACTAGCAGCAGGTTTTCACCTGCACGGTGGACCCCGGACTGCGAACGCATCTATTAATATTACATCTTATTCTAGGTGCGTTCCGCCAGTCCTAACATCTAGTTATGCCTTTCAGCCTTACAAATGCTCCGGCGTTCTTTCAAAATTTAAAAACGACATCCTGAGGCCGTTGATCAGTAGGAGTGTGATTGTTTATTTGGATGATATTTTGATCTATTCGCCCGATCTGGAGTCGCATTGACAGAGAGTCTGTGAGGTTCTGCAGATTCTGAGAGAAAACACACTCTTTGCTAAACTGGAGAAATGCAAGTTTGCGGTACAGAAAATTAGTTTTTTGGGTACTTTGTTTCCAGTGATGGTTTTGAGATGGGCCCGGTGAAGGTTCAGGCGGTATTGGAGTGGCCTAGACCTGAATGCTTGAAGTCAATTCAGAGATTTGGGGGGTTTGCTAATTATTATAGAAAATTCATAAAGAATTTTTCTGTTATCTCAAAACCCCTTACTGATCTTACTAAGAAGGGTTCCAATACTGTACAATGGTCTCCTGAGGCTTTTGAGCATCTCAAGGAGAGGTTTAGCTCTGCTTCTGTTTTGATCCAGACAGATGAGACTAAGCCCTTTCTGGTAGAGGTGGACACCTCATCAGTAGGAGTAGGGGCTGTTCTGTCCCAGGATGGGGAGGATGGGGTGCATCCCTGTGCTTTCCTTACTAAAAAAATTTTCAGAGTCAGAGCTCAACTACGATGTTGGGAATTGCTGGCTATTAAGCTTGTGTTTGAGCATTGGCGACATTTTTTGGAGGGCACTAGATATCCTATACAAGTCTTTACGGATCATAAGAACCTGATCTACCTGGATGCTACTGTCAAGGTAAAAATATATGTCTTTATACTCTTTTGTACTTTTATATATTCTTATGCTGTGAAACAATAAGTTTTTCCCCTTCGCTTGCTAATGCAAATTTAACTGTATTTAAGATGGCTGCCAGTATTCACCTTTGCCCCACTTTCAGGCTGAAGGAACAAGTTGCACATTCCAGAAGGACAAGTAACATTTCTCTGGAATTCGAAACTGGACAAGATGTAGACAAAGGAAGATTCATCAGAAGATGCCAGAGCCAATCAGAAGGACTGAATACTAGATACATTGCTTAACCCCTGCCTATCCCCGCCCTCTGCACACCTTCCCCCAATAGATCATGTAATATTGTGTATCAGGAAATAAAGTTCAGTAGTTGCTGTGACGTTCCCACTACGTGTGGACACACGAGCATGCTATGAGTTTGAACCAGCATTGTGTCTGACTCATTCTTATCCGGTACCAACATGCTTTAAATCTGATTTGGAATGACTGGTGGATGAAGGGTATTGTCGTGACGACCCCGACACTACTAAACGTTTGAATGCCCGTCAAGCTAGGTGGGCATTGTTTTTTTCCTGGTTCCATTTCTCTATCACACATATCCCTGGGACAAAATCCATTGTCCCAGCAGTTAATACTGAAAAGGAAGAATCTATTCTGGAGGGGGGGGGGGGGGGGAGTGGCAGCATTAGGTTCTGAGTTGGAAAATAGCATTATTAAAGCTAAGGATGTGGCACCAACTAACACTCCATATGGGAAATTATTCGTGCCTAAAGCCCTGAGGAGAGCTTTGTTTATGGGATGTCATGAGTCTTGTTTGGCGGGTCATCCAGGGATTGCCGAAGCAATAAAGTTGATCAGTCGGAGTTTCTGGTGGCTAAGAGAAATTGTCAAGTGGGTGCATCAGTGTACAGTGTGTGCTAGGTCTAAGGCTTCTCATGCTCCGGCGGCAGGGTTGCTTTGCCCGATAGAGGTTCCTAGTTCTCCATGGACCCATCTTGCAATGGATTTTATCACTGACCTGTCGGTCTCTGAGGGTTTTTCTGTTATCTGGGTCGTTGTGGACTGGTTTAGTAAGATGTGTCATCTGGTCCTGTTCAATAAATTACCCTGCGCTAAGACACTTGCCATGGGCATTTGTGAAAGAGATTGTCAGACTCCATTGTCTCCGATAGGGGACCACAGTTTGTGGTTCGCTTTTGGCATGCCTTTTGTGACAGACTAGGGTTGAGCGACTTTTACTTTTATAGGATCGGGTCGGGTTTCACGAAACCGGACTTTTTCAAAAGTCGGGTCGAGTGAAATTGGCCGATCCTATAAAACAGTCAGGGTAGGGGTCGGCCGAAACTTGAAACCCAATGCAGTGCATTGGGTTTCCAATGGTTCCCAGGGTCTGAAGGAGAGGAAACTCTCCTTCAGGCCCTGCGATCCATATTGAAGTGTAAAATAAAGAATTAAAATAAAAAATATCGCTATACTCACCCTCGGACGCGCCCTGGTACTAACCGGGAACCTTCCTTCCTTCGAATCAGCGCTTGCAGGACCTTGCGGTGACGTCGCGGCTTGTGATTGGTCGCGCGACCGCCCATGTGACCGCTCGCACGACCAATCACGAGCCGCGACGTCACTGCAAGGTCCTGGAAGCGCTGATTCTTAGGAAGGAAGGCTGCCGGAAAGAAGCAGGGCGCGTCCGAGGGTGAGTATATTGTCATGATCCCAATGGCAGGGGATCACAAAAGGACAAGCACACAAAAAACAGAACAAGCTCTAGGGTGATGGAAACTGAGCTGACCGCGATCCTGAACCTAATTCACAACACTAGCAGTAGCCGGGGAACGTGCCTACGATGATTCTAGACGTCTCGCGCCAGCCGAAGGACTAGTTTCCCCTATTAGAAGAAACAAAGACCTCTCTTGCCTCCAGAGAAACACCCCACAGAAATAGCAGCCCTCCACATGTAATGACGGTGAAATGAGAGGAAAGCACATACGTAGTAATGAAAACAGATTCAGCAAAATGAGGCCCGCTAAAACTAGATAGCAGAGGATACAAAAGTGAACTGCGCGGTCAGCGAAAAACCCTACAAAAAACCATCCTGAAATTACCTGAACTCATGTGCCAACTCATGGAACATGAGGAGTAATATCAGCCCACTAGAGCAACCAGCAACAAGGAATCACATAACTGCAAGCTGGACTAAAACAAAAATAAAGCAAAACGTGGAACAGGAAAATCAAAAACTTAGCTTGTCCTGATGATTACAGAAGCGAAAAGCAGAGGTAACAAGACACACTGATTACATTGATCGCCGGCGAGGAAATGACAAGAAAGCCAGGTTAAATAGGAAACTCCCATATCCTGATAGAACAGGTGGACACCAGAGACCGCAGAGAACACAAGTCACCCAGTACCATCTGCAACCACCAGAGGGAGCCCAAAAACAGAATCCACAACAGTATATAACTAATAGGAATATACTCACCCTCGGACGCACCCTGCTTCTTTCCGGCAGCCTTCCTTCCTAAGAATCAGCGCTTCCAGGACCTTGCGGTGACATCGCGGCTTGTGATTGGTCCCGCGAGCGGTCACATGGGCGGTCGTGCGACCAATCACAAGACGCGACGTCACCGCAAGGTCCTGCAAGCGCTGATTCGAGGGAAGGAAGGCTGCCGGTTAGTACCAGGGCGCGTCCGAGGGTGAGTATAGCGATATTTTTTATTTTAATTCTTTATTTAACACTTAAATATGGATTCCAATACCGATTTCCGATATTGCAAACATATCGGAACTCAGGATCGGAATTCCGATACCAGATTCAGAAGATCGCCGACTTCATGGCCGACCCCACACAGGGGTCGGTCGGGTTTCATGAAACCCGACTTTGCCAAAAGTCGGCAACTTCTGAAAATGGCCGACCCGTTTCGCTCAACCCTATGACAGACTTAAGGTTCATTTGTCATTTTCGTCGGGCTATCATCCACAGTCCAATGGACAGACCGAGAGGAAGAACCAGGACGTTGAGTAGTTTTTGTGATGTTTTGTAGCGAACAATCAGGAGATGTGGTCGGAATATCCACCATTAGCTGAGTTTGCTCTCAATAATCATACCTCTCCTTCAGCTGGGTGTTCTCCTTTCTTTTGTTGTACTGGGAA
Source organism: Ranitomeya imitator (assembly GCF_032444005.1). Classification (NCBI taxonomy): domain Eukaryota; kingdom Metazoa; phylum Chordata; class Amphibia; order Anura; family Dendrobatidae; genus Ranitomeya; species Ranitomeya imitator. Next base: position 670,079,879 of record NC_091282.1, read on the forward strand.
GAATCCATCTTTCTGTCCTTTTTCTAGGATTGGGGTGGCGGTGCCTGAGGAGAGTTTTTTGGGAAATTTGGAAAGGGTTTGGACCAGTGTGTGCCATAATCTTAAACAGGCTAATAGGGGGTCTAAGAAATTTTTTGACAAGAGAAGAAGGGAGGCGAGGTTTGGTGTTGTGTTATGATACGGTGGTCTAGGAGCAACATGGAAAGCTCTGAAGGAAGTGGTAACTGTACTGACCGCAGTCCCTAAGCTCAACACAACACTAGAAGTAGCCGTGGAATGCTCCTAACTCTCCCTAGGCATTTCGTCACAGCCTAAGAGCTAACTACCCCTAAAGAAAGAAGCAGGAAAGCTATCTTTCCTCAGAGAAAATCCCCAAAGGATAGATTAGCCCCCCACAAATAATGACTGTGAGTGGAGAGGGAAAAGACATACACAGAATGAAACCAGGATGAGCACAGGAGGCCAGTCTAGCTAAATAGATAGGACAGGATGGAATACTGTGCGGTCAGTATAAAACACTACAAAAATCCACGCAGAGTTTACAAAAAATCTCCACACCTGACTAAAGGTGTGGAGGGCAAATCTGTCTCCCAGAGCTTCCAGCAAGACAGAATTAATTCACACTGATAAGCTGGACAAACATAGAAAGCACAGAATGGATAAGTCCACAATCTATGGACAGAAAAGAGCAAGCAAAAACTTAGCTTTGCTGAACTGGTCAGGATAACAGGGAACTCCAAAGAGATGTGAATCCAACCAGGAACCATTTACAAGTGGCACAGGCTGAAGAAAGAGCCAGGCTTAAATAGCCGAGCAGAAGAGACGATAAGTGGAGGCAGCTGATGACAGCTAATTCCAAGGAGCAGCCATACCACTAGAAACCACAAGAGGGAGCCCAAGAGCAGAACCCACAAAAGTGCCACTTACAACCACCGGAGGGAGCCCAAGAGCGGAATTCACAACAGTGTTGGGGACATGGTTTGGTTGTCCTCTAGGAATCTGCGCTTGAAGGAAGAAGAGGAGGAGGAGGTGCAGGAGCTGTAGAGTGTGGGGGCAACCATGATTGACATAGGGCCCACAATCCTCAGCGTTGGGAGGATGTGTTCCATCCCAAGTTCTGACTGTTTCTCGGCTTCCACTATGTTAACCCAGTGTGCCATCAGAGAGATGTACCATTCCTGCCCACAAGCACTTGTCCACGTGTCTGTGGTTAGGTCGACTTTCCCAGTAACAGCATTGTTGAGGGCACAGCTAATGTTGTGGGACACGTGCTGGTGTAATGCCGTTTCTGCACACCGTGAGAAATAGTCGCGACTGGGGATCGAGTACCTTGGGACGGCTGCCGCCATCAGGTTGCGGAAACTTCCGTCTCAATGAGCCTAAAAGGCAACATTTCAAGCGCAAGCAGATGAGAAATGTGAGAATTTAGTACTGTGGCCTGTGGGGCGTGTGCTGCGTATTTCCACTTACGTTCCAATGACTGGGGTATAGACAACTGAAGGCTGCACTAGGACAAGGACGTGAACGGGCTTGATGATGTTGCTGGTTGACTGTGGGCAACAGGTGCAGGGCACGAGGCAGCTTCACATGCACCCTGGACTGGGGATTGGCTTATATGCAAAACAGTGGAAGAAGCAGTGGTGTCACCTGCAGAAAGTGTTCCTGAAGCCAGAGGTTCAGCCCACAAAGTCGGGTCCTTTGCTGCCATGTGCCTGATCATGCTGGTGGTGGTCAGGCTGGTAGTTTTGCTACCCCTGCTGATGCGGGCATGGCAGGTGCTGCAAATGGCCTGTTTGGGGTTATCGGCAGTCTTTAAAAAATAACCAGACTCTGGAAGATCTAACAGTTGAAATGGCAACTTCCATCATGTTGGTGTTACAGGTAAAGGATGCATGCCTTCTGCTGCCACCACACTGCTTCTTCCTGCTTGTTGGGGTGCTATGCCTTCTTTCCCATGTGTGCTGCTGTCTTTGCTCTGCATGTCCTCCTGCCAGGTTGGGTCAGTTACTATGTCATCCACCACCTCGTCTTTCACATCTGCACCGTGCTCCTCCTCCTGACTTTCTGGCAATTGTGTCTCATCATCGTCCACCTCTTGTGACACTTTCCCACCATTGCCTTCGTGTGGCTGCTCAAATCATTGGGCATCTCTACATGCAATGTCATCTTGCCCCACTTCAAGTTGGCCAGCCAAGAGTCCAGAATCTTTAAATAGAAAACTGGACAGCTCTTCAGAGTGTCCAAGTGTGCGACCAGTTGTCTCAGGGCACTCGGCATGGTGGTAGGAAGGAGGATCAGAGTGAGTAATATGCGATCCACACTCACGGCTACTCAGACTTGACCATGTGGAAGATGTGGTGGTGGCTAAGTAACTGGAAGCATTATCTGCTATCCAACCAACAACCGTTTCACACTGCTCTGGCTTCAATAGTGGTGTGCTGCGGTTCCCTAGAAACTTGGACAGGAAGCTTAAGCGAGAAGATATGGGTCTTTGTTGTGACCTACTTTCAGCTTGGCCACAGCCTCATCCTCTACATGCACCATCAGCATCACGTCCACTTCCCCATCCCTTGCCCCTTGCCTTACCCATGTTAAATGACTTCTGAAATATTTTAAAAGTTCAATACAAATGGATTAATTTTGAGAACTTATATGTGATCAATAAGCCTGAAAAGCATGTATTTGGAGACCACAGACAGATCAGGCGTATGACTGAGATAACAGACTGTTTCAATCTGTGGCCTGTATATTTTCAAATTTTTTGAACCACAAAATACTGTATACACCAAGGGTAGCAGACAAAAAACTGGAATATATACCTGAAAAGCAAGGATTTCAACACCACAGATACACCAGGCATCTGACTCAGATAACAGACTGTTTCAATATGTGGCCTGTATTTTTTTAAAAATTTTGAGCCACAAAATATTGTATGCACCAAGGGTAGCAGACAAATAAAATGGAATGTATGCCTGAAAAGCAAGGATTTCGACACCACAGATAGACAAGGTGTCTGACTAAGATAGCAGACTGTTTCATTATGTGGCCTGTACATGTTTACATTTTTTTTGAACCACAAAATACAGTATACACCATGGGTAACAGACGAAAAATTGGAATGTATGCCTGAAAAGCAAGGATTTTGACACCACAGATAGACCAGGCGTCTGACTGAGATAACAGACTGTTTCAATATGTGGCCTGTATATTTTTTATTTTTTTAACCACAAAATACTGTATAGACCAAGATCCAATGTTTTACATACACAAAAACACAGTATATAAAATATATGGCGGTACATAAAACAAAGATTATACTGTATATAATGCATACATGCCTGTCCTATACAGTGTGTGTATATAAACTTTGCTCTTATATTTTAAGTGCAGGTATGTATTGTACGTATTTCTCTATAGTACACAAGTCCATCATAACCTGACAGGGGCTGCCCTGTACAAGCAGTGATTAGTGACTGTGCTTAGAGCTCCGAGGCTGGTCGCTGCTGTGTGTGGCTGAGAAACGTGATCCTGCAGCGACCAGAATGGAGCTCTGGATCACAGGGAGTAAATCACTGCTGAATGAGCCTTAAAGGGGTTGTTCGGTCTAAATTCACAAGCCTGCAGTCCCTCTATGGGTCACTATGTGACTGCAGACCTGCAAACCCTCACAGCGGACGCACTGTGCGCCGTGAGGATTTGCCAGTGTCAGAGTTGGGAACGGTAGTCACATGGCTGCAAGGGTGTGAAATGCGGACTCACAGCCAGATTCAGAGTGCATGAACCGTTGGTGAATATCCAGAAACGTTTGTGTGACCCGGCAATGAAGAATCCGCTGCACCTTTAGAGGTCTTGTATTATAAAATTTCCATTTTATTGAAGAATAAAAAAATATAAAAGAGCACAGTTACATGCAGTCAAATCAGCCAGTGGAATCTAGAACCAACATGTTTCGGCCTGTGACAAGGCCTTAATCATGGACCTTGATTTGAGTGCATGTAACTGCTCTTTTACATTTTTTAATAATTCTTCAATAACACGGAAATTTTATAATACAAGACCTCTGATGCAGCGGATTCTTAATCGCCGGGTCACACAAACTTTTCTGGATTTCGTTGCGGTGGCTGCTAAGCCGCGACCCTGGCTGACAGAAGGACTCTGAAAGTGAAACAAGGACGGTGAGCTGATTAAATTTTTTTTTTCTTCTTGTTAAGTTGATAAATATATCAAGCGCGGTGCATGGACTGGCCGTGTGTCTCCTGACCTGAACTCAGCAGCCTTACAGCATGTATGAGGATGCTGGTCAGGAGATCGGCGCCCAGTCCATGCACTGCTGTGCGAGCACAGATCGATAGCCTCATTTCAAAAATTAAACTGCCATAATAATAATAAAGATGGTTCCCAATCATATGTACCCACTTACATCAATAATTTCCCACCCCCCTTCCAAACCCCAACCAAAACTTATAAGTTACTGAATTATCCTGAGCTACTGCCTGATGATATAATTGGGCATTTGGTTTTGCAGCAGGTCATGACTGCGTATTCCAAAATGGGACCTCCGAGCTACCAGGCCTCTCTTACCACATTGATCCTTGTACCCCCCTGCCAGGACCAATTAATGCCCCCTTAAATAAAACACAACAATTAATTTCTTTGGATAATTTTGGCCACAGCGGCCATTTTATTAAATAACCAACATAACAACCATTTATACATTTGTATAAAAACTTGAGGGGAGGGTTCTTGGAGCTAATAAATCTGGCACCTAATAGGCAAAGCCCAAAACCAACATGGAAAAACCCCTTCTTTACCCTCAGCCGTAACCACCAGCTCGAGGGCACCATGTAACCCGTTTACCGGGCAAACCAACCCCAAAGCTCCCGAGGTCAAATCCCCGTCCAGAGCCAGTAAACCAGCCAGATCAGCCCCATGAAACCAACTCCAAGAACCCCGCCCCCCGCCAACCACGAGCAGCACTGACCACCTCAGGCTCGCGAGTGCCCCACCACCGCCATGGCCCTCTCCACCCCTTCTTGTATTGCCAACATCCACAAATCCAAACCGATATCGTTCAAATGAACGCCATCACTCCTCCAGTAATTTCCCACACCAGCTTCCAACTCAAAATGGCGAACCGCCATCCCCCCGTTACAAGAAACAAAACTCGCCACAGCCCTGTTTAGCTTCACCCGGGCCCTATTGATACCCCTCAAAGAGCGTGCTGCCCTCCACGTTTTCCTGGGCACAATGTCGGACCACACCGTAACCATCCCTGGAAAGGATACCCACAATCGCAAAAGATCATACCGTATATCTCGAATTAGTTCTCTCACCGGCTTAGACCCCAAATCATTACCACCCAAATGTACAACAACAATATCCGGAGAACGATCCAAACTAACCGATCGGGAAAATTCGGTCAAAAACCCGCGCCACGACATGCCCCGAAAACCCAACCAACGGACCACCACCGCCTCCCTCTGAAATCCCAATTGCCTACCATCGTGTCTAACATCGGCACGAATCGCCTGCCAATGCACGAAAGAATGTCCGAAAATCCACGCCAGAAGTGGGGTCCGTCCTGCAAAATACAATAATGATTTATACCCCCCTAAACAAATAACAAATCAATTACGCACATAAGATAAATAACGATTCGACGACCACCTACCAATACGCCGAATAACCTCCGGACCCAGCCCTAAACCAGCAGCCTCAGATGCTGCCCCAATTCGAAAGGAATGTGTCCCAAATAACGACGGATCCAGGCCCAAACTTGTCAACTCTTGTCTCAGAACTGCCGTAAACTGAAACCGCGATAAAAATTCGCCCTGACGGTGCCGCAAAAGTGGGCCCGACCTATCCGGATCCAGACCCCAATAATCTTCCAAACACCTATGAGGGCACATCGCCCCCCCAATCACTTTTCCTAAAACCACACGCCTACCTTTCCCCAACTGATCAGTCTTCGACCGCCGAATCCAAAAAGCAACCCCACCTGACCAAAATTCAGTATCCTCCGCCAACAAACCCCCAGCTGTGAACCTGCTAGGGGAACCAGCTCCCCTATTCTCAAAGCCCCGAAAAAAGCTAGCGAAAAAGCCAGTCGAAACAGAACAGCCTCGTAATCAGAACTACATACCTCCCCCAAAGCTACCCCCAAACGCTCCAACATCCCGAAAGATATGGGCCGCCGAGTATCGCACGTTGAAAAACCCCTTCTAAAATCTTTTAATGCCTGCCGAATCAGAAAATTCTTAGTAACATCAACGGAACCCTGAAGCTTAAAACCAAAAGCAACACCAGCTATAAATTTATTCAATTTTGATACGGACCAACCCCATTCCTCCGCCGAACCAATTAAAAGCAACAATGCCATCTCCCTATCACCATCCGATTCGACTGAACCCAACTGTTCCAACCACCCTTCCCACAAATGCCATGACGCCTCATAACCTGACCACGTCCTTCCCGACACTGACGACCGTATCAGCCGACCTCCTCGTCCGCAACAATCTGCCACAAATGAAAAGGGCATGTCGTTCCTGCATCTTCCGCTTCTGGAGCCAACTCCCGGAAACGCTCCCACTGCAAACGAGACAGAGCATCGGCTATAGAGTTTTGCACACCAGGAACATGTACAGCTGAAATCCATGCATTCAACTCCAAGCACCGCAAAACTAACTCCCGAACCAATTTGATTACCGGAGGGGATGAAGAAGACAGACTATTGATCACCGACACTACACTCGAATTGTCGCAATGAAAACGTATCCGCCTATCCTGAAACGTACTGCCCCAAATGAACACCGAAACCACAATTGGAAACAGCTCCAACAACGCCAAATTTTTTGTAAACCCCGCTTCGCGCCACCAATCCGGCCATCCCCCAACGCTCCACCTTCCAGCACAATAAGCCCCGTATCCAACACTACCAGCCGCATCCGTAAAAATTTCGCAATCAAAATCATTCAAATCCTCCTGTTGGATCAGGGACCTGCCATTATAGTTGTCCAAAAAACGCCTCCAAACCACCAAATCCTCTCTGTGCTCTTTTTTCAAGCGTACAAAATGATGCGCGGACCGCACTCCGGCCGTAGCTCTCGACAATCTCCTACAAAATATCCTGCCCATCGGCATAATCCGGCACGCAAAGTTTAACCGCCCCAACAGTGACTGAAGCTCTTTCAACGTAACCTTGCGCAGCTTCTCACATCTCATTACCTCTTGCCTTAAGGCTACCAACTTCTCCTCAGGCAAGTGACACTCCATCTTCTCCGAATCTATGAGAATTCCTAAAAAACTCAACACCGGAACAGGTCCCTCCGTTTTATCACGCGCTAAGGGCACCCCAAACTGACCTGCTACCCACTCCATCGTAGCCAACAAATTGCCACACAACAAAGAATCCGGGGGGCCAACGAACAAAAAATCGTCTAAGTAATGAATAACCGACGGAACCTGGGAAACATCCCGAACGACCCACTCCAGAAAAGTACTAAAGGCTTCAAACAGCGAGCAGGAAATTGAACAACCCATCGGCAAACACCTATCCAAGTAGAATCCCCCATTCCAAAAACATCCCAACAGCGGGATACTATCGGGGTGAACCGGAAGCAGACGAAAAGCCGATTCAACATCTGTCTTAGCCATTAACGCGCCTGTGCCATACCTACGCACGCATTGCACGGCCGTATCAAAAGAGGTATAAACCACAGAGCAGAGATCATCCACTATCCCGTCATTAACTGACTGGCCCTTCGGATAAGACAAATGCTGAATAAGGCGAAACTTGTTGGGCTCTTTTTTAGGGACCACCCCAAGCGGCGAAACAACCACCCCCTCTACAGGTAAATCACTAAACGGCCCCGCCATGCGCCCCAACTCAACCTCCTTTGCCAATTTTGCCGTAACCACATCCGGCTGCAAGTTAGCCGACCTCAGGTTCTTCTTAGAAAAGGGGATAGCATGAGCCGGATGAGGAATTCTAAACCCTTCAGAAAACCCATCACACAGCAACCTAGCCTTATCCCTATCCGGATACCTACTTAGATAAGGGGCCATCCTTAGAACCTTCACCGGTGTCACCCCCATGACCGCCTCCCACTCCTGGTTTACCCCTCGCTTTCTTAAAACACTTGGCCGCTCCATGTGAGGCCCCTCTGCAGTGGGAACAGGCATGCTTGAACTTGCATGTGCTGCCATATTTGCATTGGCCGTCATTGAACTGCCAACACGTCCCTGTTTTGTCCTTAACCCCTTGTGACCCCTGTCCTCCACTTCCCTGTCCCGACTGCTGACCGCTACTCCCTCCACCCCCATGAAAGGGCTGCCCAAACCTCGTCGGAGCCATTACCTTCAACCACAAACCTATATCTTTTTGTTCCCACTTTATCTCGGGTCTAATCGCCTTCCTTTGCCGAAACTGCTCGTCGTAGCGTAACCACGCCTGGCCCCCATACGCCCTGTATGCTTCCCCTATCGCATCGACATAGCAGAACAAACCTGTACAGTTCTCCGGGAACTTTTCGCCTATAACTCCAGCCAAAATAAAAAACGCCTGTTGCCAATTCGCAAACGTCTGCGGTATCAATCGTCAACGCCTCTTCTCCTCCTCCTCCTTTTTGCTATCCTCTTTCTTACCCTTATCCAAATTAAACTTCTCCAGGGGCAACAGGGAAAAAATCTCTACATATTCGTCCTTTCATATTTTCTCCTTAACCTCTTTCTTTAAATGAGCCCCCAACGGCCCCTCAAAACACACGTAAACCTCCCCCTTAGCTCTATCATCCAACTTGATTCTATCCCCTTTTTCCTTATCCGTCTGTACCGACACCGACACCCCCGCCGATGACGCCTGTTCCACCCCACTCACCCTATCAGATCCGACTCCCCCTCCCGAACCCGTACCAGAAACCGGCAACCAAGCCCCTGATGGAGACGACCGCCCACTACCCCGGCCCTCCCCATCCAATCTCCTCAAAATCTGAGACATACCCGCCAAAAGCTCTCTAACCCCCGGGACCCTCGTGGTGCTGGGCCCACCACTCCCCGCCAAATCGACCCCACCATACCAACTATTCCCAACCCGAGCACCACTATCCCACCCCGCAACAGAATCATTTTCATACTCACCAAGCTGCGCGGGTGCTGTGTCCCCGCCAGCCGTGCGATCACCGAACTCCCTCGGGTCGCTCCTGGAACCGGAATTCTCCGCGCCGCTGTGTTGCTCCAGGCCCGTGCCCCTGGCCTCCACGTCACCAGGGGGGACCGGAGCAGGTGAGCTGGAACTTTCCCTGGACCTTCTGGGTGACCTGGACCTGGCCGCCACCAGCCCGACTCCGGACCTGTCTTCTTGCCGGGCTCTCCCACGAGCCCCGGCAGCAGCCGACGTTCTTCCACGCCGTGCTGGGCCAGGCTGCGGGGTTGAGGTGCACCTGCCCGTCGCTCTGCCTCTTGCCGCGCCGCCTCTGCCAGGCACCCGGGGTGATCCAAACCCCGAGGTACCTGCCGCCACTCCGCTGCTGCTCTCTTGTCCCACCGCTCCCTGAGTCCTGCTCCTCGTCGCCGGTGATGTCGCCGGTGCCGCAGACACCGCCGCTGCCCGCCGGGAACCGCTCCTGCTGGGCGCCGCCATATTGGTGCCGCGAACCGGAAGTCCTCCGGGCACTTCCGGTGCGGCCTGCTCTCCTCCCTGGGCCTGTGCCGGCGCTGCTCCCGGCCGCCGTCCAGCGCCCGCAACGCCGGCCGGTGGATTCCTGCCGGAGGACGGGCCGGAGGGGGGTAGGTGACCGCCGGCCCGAACGCTCCGCAGGGTCCCTGGAGGGGCTCCGTGGCCGGCGGTTGCCGCGCCCTCCGATCTCCGGCGACAGTCTCTCTGGGGGACGGGTCCTCCTGGATCTGGTCCCCTGGGCTCCCGGGCTGCCCAGCAACGACGCCAGCTGGTCCTCCAGCCAGCCTCCCCGTCGCGATCTCGCCATCTCCCGCAGCTGTCCCATGATCGCGTCTACGGAGGCCATCCTGCACCCGGTCAGCTGTCACGTCTTCTCAGGTCAGATGCTCAAACAGTAATGGCCCCTTTCCCGCACTTTCCACGACCCGCCCCCACCCCCACTAGGCCACCCCTCTACTCCTCCCCATCCCCTGAACCAATCCCTTTTCCCTGCCTTATTATTTAAAAATTGCTCTCCTGCGTTCCCTTGGCAACGCAGTCATGGGGGGCTTTCGTTAACTCCGTTCCTCCAGCCCCCCCTCTGGAGCATCCAGTAGCTTACACATTGCTGTTGGGGAGGAGGAAGGTAAGGGAGAAGGTATGACTGTATCATGCAATCACGTACTGATATGGTGGACAAACGAATACATGGACTTGTTATTTACTCACACACCTGAAGTTGCCACCGCGCCCACAACCCAGTCAAGAATAATGGTCATCTCAGCCTGCCCACCTCTGCCGCCTCAGCCTGCCAACCAAATAAATAAATAAATGGAAGGTGTATATTATTGCATATATAATCACTGGTTATACACTACCAAAAATTACCGTATATACTCGAGTATAAGCCGAGATTTTCAGCCCAAATTTTTGGGCTGAAAGTGCCCCTCACGGCTTATACTCGAGTCAAGGTGGGTGGCAGGGTCGGCGGGTGAGGGCGCTGAGGCATACTTACCTAGTCCCAGCGATCCCGGCGCTCCCCCTGCCGTCCCACGGTCTTCGGCGCTGCAGTTCTTCTCCTCTTCAGCGGTCACGTGGGACCGCTCATTAGAGAAATGAATAGGCGGCTCCACCTCCCATAGGGGTGGAGCCGCCTATTTATTTCTCTAATCAGCGGTGCCGGTGACCGCTGATTAGAGAAAGAAGCTGCGGCACCGAAGACCAGCTGTGACAGGCAGAGGGAGCCGGACGTCGGGACCAGGTAAGTATGTAATATTCACCTGTCCGCGTTCCAGCCGCCGGGCGCCGCTCCATCTTCCCGGCGTCTGCGCTCTGACTGTTCAGGTCAGCGGGCGCGATGACGCATATAGTGTGCGCGGCGCCCTCTGCCTGATCAGTCAGTGCGCAGAGACGCCGGGACCGGACGCTGGGGAGCTGCAATCAAGAGAGGTGAGTATGGCTTTTTTTTTTTTTTACTGCAGCAGCAGCGGCAATGGCAGAGCTTTCTATGGGGAACTATGAACGGTGCAGAGCACTGTATGGGGCACAGCTTTAGGGAAATAATGAACGGTGCAGAGCACTGTATGGGGCACAGCTATAGGGAAATAATGAACAGTGCAGAGCACTATATGGGGCACAGCTATAGGGCAATAATGAACAGTGCAGAGCACTATATGGTGCACAGCTATAGGGCAATAATGAACAGTGCAGAGCACTATATGGGGCACAGCTATAGGGCAATAATGAACAGTGCAGAGCACTATATGGTGCACAGCTATAGGGCAATAATGAACAGTGCAGAGCACTATATGGGGCACAGCTATAGGGCAATAATGAACAGTGCAAAGCACTATATGGGGCACAGCTATAGGGCAATAATGAACAGTGCAGAGCACTATATGGGGCACAGCTATAGGGAAATAATGAACAGTGCAGAGCACTATATGGGGCACAGCTATAGGGAAATAATGAACAGTGCAGAGCACTATATGGGGCACAGCTATAGGGCAATAATAAACAGTGCAGAGCACTATATGGGGCACAGCTATAGGGCAATAATAAACAGTGCAGAGCACTATATGGGGCACAGCTATAAGGAAATAATGAACGGTGCAGAGCACTATATGGGGCACAGCTATAGGGAACTATGAACGGTGCAGAGCACTATATGGCACAGCTATGGGGAAATAATGAACGGTGCAGAGCACTATATGGGGTACAGCTATAGGGAACTATGAACGGTGCAGAGCACTATATGGCACAGCTATGGGGAAATAATGAACGGTGCAGAGCACTATATGGGGCACAGCTATAGGGAAATAATGAACGGTGCAGAGCACTATATGGGGCACAGCTATAGGGAACTATGAACGGTGCAGAGCACTGTATGGGGCACAGCTATGGGACAATCATGAACGGTGCAGAGCACTATATGGGGCACAGCTATGGGGCAATAATGAACGGTGCAGAGCACTATATGGCACAGCTATGGGGAAATAATGATCTATTTTTATTTTTGAAATTCACCGGTAAATGCTGCATTTCCACCCTAGGCTTATACTCGAGTCAATAAGTTTTCCCAGTTTTTTGTGGCAAAATTAGGGGGGTCGGCTTATACTCGGGTCAGCTTATACTCGAGTATATACGGTAACTATAAATAATAGAAATTAAATATACCTCAAAACTTAACTGATTATATAAAAAAAGAAAGAAAATAAATTAAAAAGGAGTCAAGAGTAAAGGTGTGATCACCCCCCATTTATTTATTTTACTCACTTTTATAGCAGTAATAATACCAAAACTCTTTAGGCAATGTCCCCATGGTCAGTAATAGCTACAGGAAAGTAAACCCCCTAAGGAACTTATCTAGATGTGAGGTGAGCACTTTGAACCCCACCATTGCTTGACAGAAGTTTGTAATGTAGAGCCATGAAGATAAACAATCTTATTTTTTCAAAAAAATGATTTTCGCCCCAATTTTTTTATTTAACCAAGGCGAACAGGAGAAATTTGACCCCAAAAGTTGTTGTGCCATTTGTCCTGAGTACGCTGACACCCCATATGCCGGAATAAACCCCTGTTTGGGCGCATGGCAGAGCTTGGAAGGGAAGGAGCGCCGTTTGACGCAGAATTGGCTGGAATTAAGATCGCACGCCATGTCGTGTTTGGAGAGCCCCTGATGTGCCTAAATAGTAGAAACCCCCAATTCTAACTCCAACCCTAACCCCAACACACCCCTAACCATAGCCTCAACACCAACTATAGCCCCAACCCCAACTATAGCCCCAACTCTTATCCTAATGGGAAGGTGGAAATAAATACATTTTTCTTATTTTATTATTTTTCCCTAATTAAGCGGGTGATAAAGGGGGTTTGATTTACTATTTTTAGTGGGTTTTTATGTTTGGCAGCTGTCACATGCTAAAAGATCACTTTTTATTGCAAAATATAGTTTTTGCGTCTCCACATTTTGAGAGCTATAATTTTTCCATATTTTGGTCCACGGAGTCATGTGAGGTTTTCTTTTTGCGGGACGAGTTGACGTTTTTATTGGTACCATATTCGGGCACATGACATTTTTTTATCGCTTTTTATTCCAATTTTTGGGAGGCAGAATGAACAAAAACCAGCTATTCATGAATTTCTTTTGGGTGGGGCGTTTATACCGTTCCACGTGTGGTAAAACTGATGAAGCAGTTGTATTCTTTGGGTCAGTAGGGTTACAGCAATACCTCATTTATATCATATTTTATGTTTTGGCGCTTTTATACAATAAAAACTATTTTATAGAAAAAATAATTATTTTTGCATCGCTTTATTCTGAGGACTAAAACTTTTTTTTTATTTTTCCAGTGATGGAGCTGTATGGGGGCTTGTTTTTTGCGGCACAAGATGACGTTTTCAGCAGTACCATGTTTATTTATATACATCTTTTGGATCGCTTGTTATTCCATTTTTATCATGGTATGATGATTAAGCATTTTTTTTTTTAGTGGAACAATTGTATAGGTCGGGTCGTTATGGACGCAAGGATACTTTATATGTGTACCACCTGGGCCTTGTTGGAATGTGCCCCCGATGCAATGCAGAAGGACCACCTGTGCCTTGTTGGAATATGCAGCAGCCCCCCCCCCCCCACCCCGTTTGAATCTGTGCAGCAAACCCCCAGGCCCTGTTTGAATCCATGCAGCAAACAAACCCTCCCACCCCCGGGCCCTGTTTGAGTCCGTGCAGGCGCAGCAAACAAACCCCCCACCCCCGGGCCCTGTTTGAATCCGTGCAGGTGCAGCAAACAAACCCCCCCACGCCCGGGCCCTGTTTGAATGATGGCTAAGCCTAGAGTCAGCTCACGCAGCAGCGGCACGCCTCACGGACGGTACTCACCCTGCTCGCCCGCCGCCTCCACTCCACCTGCTCGTCCGGTCTGCAGAACAGCTGCAGCAGCCTGCACGTCGACCTCGGCCCATCCTGCCAGTGTCCCCCGTCGCCTCGTCCGGTCCCTCGTCGTCCGGTGGTCCACCGCTGCCGCCTGCCTCTTCTGCTCCGCCGTCCGCAACCATGTGGCACACCGCACGCTGCTCTGCTCCGGAATGAGGAAGTGGAGCAGGGCAGCGTGTGACGTCACGAACTGGCCCATGATGCACCGGGCCGCCGGCGGCGCCTTAAAGGTACAGCGCTCATTTAGGCTGCATTACATGCAGTAATGCCTGTAATGCCCTGATGGCGGCCCTGCCTGGGACAAAACAAAAATGTTAAAATTGTTAGATTTTCACACTCTTGTACTGAAATGACCTGGATGTAATCTGCAGTGTGACCAAGCAAATAAATGTAGAAAAAAGGGGGCTAAGGAATGCTTTCTAATAAAATTAGCAGGTATAAGGTGTAAAAAAAAATAAAAATAGCCACGGAAAACTGCAGCTACGTATATATAAAATATGGAGCAGCAGACAGTAATGGAACTTTTTGAGGTATATAGTGAGATCTATATACTCACATACAGTGCCTGCATGCCTTGCTCTGATGTGGATATGCACACATAGACTCCCCTGCCTACCTAGCGCTGCAATCTATAAACCCCTGAATTAGCCCTAAAAAGAACTGTTGGTTTATCAGGATTTGTGGATTCTGTGATGGTAGACCCACACTAACTAATAAAAGAACGAATCTGACCCTATCTCAGCAGCAGCTCTCCCTACACTAGCTGAGTCCAGAGCAGAATGCGGCCAGCAAGGCGGCACCAGGTCTCTTATAGACGTGACGACGCTGTGCGGCCAACCAATCACTGTAATACCACAACAAAGATGGCTGCGGTATTACAGTGCATGGCAGGCAATCCCTGCATGTTGATTGGTGCACTAAAAAGCACCAAAATTTAAAGGAGACCCAAGCTCCCGCTGAATAATCCCAGAAATACTTAGTGCCCGCCAAGCACACCGAGCATAGTGATACTCAGGTGAGTACCGAGTAGTGGCGAGCACGTTCACTCATCACTAGTTGCTTATTAGTCCCACCGCGTATCCCCACATGGATCATCTCTATCCCTCGATCCATAAATTCTGTGGGATCACAGTTGTGGGTCAACTTAAAGTGCCTTGGGATGGTTTTTATTTCCAGTGGATCCACTGTAGTCCTTGCTGCACCAATAGGGGTAAGTCCCACGTATATAAGTGGGCAGCTGCATGTTACATAATATATTACATTTGTGCTGCTGCAATTAATATATTCCCTAATTTCAAAATTCCTTTTTCCGTCAGCCGAGTGAAAGGTGGAGCTACGAAGGACATTGGTGCAAGCGGCACAGTGGCCACAACTAAAGCACCCCTTCATTTTTCTTCTTGCCCCAAAAGGATTTTTGACCGATGCCACATAGTGGCTCTTTACTAAAAGATCCTTCAAATTTTTGGACCTGCGAGGGGTCATCAGGGGGTAATCCGCCAGGTAGGGTCCTTCGCAGCTCCACCTTTCACTCAGCTGATGGTAAAAGGAATTTTGAAATTAGGGAATATATCAATTGCAGCAGCACAAATGTTATTATGCAACGTGCAGCTGCCTACTTATATATGTGCACCGACGCTGCTATCATGAGGTGAGTTGAATACTTTGCCTCAAGCGGCAGAGTATTCCTAATGACAGGGGGCAGCAGAGCCGCAGTCAGAAGTTAGAACATGTGGTGCCGACTCTCCCTGCAAATGCAATCCCTGCTCTCTCTGACACTTGCTGACAGTGCAGTCAGTGTCACAAACAACTGAAACAAAGTAATGTGCGGTGCGGCGTGCCCAGCGACAGGTGAGGTGACTCACTGTTACCACCCAGCCGGGCTGAGGTGCAGTCAGAAGCGGTGCCCTGTCTCCTGACCTGCTGGCTGCTGTGCTTGTAGCAGTAACCGGCAGCAGGCAGGCTAGTAGAAAGTAACTATAAAAAACATAATTCCCCACCCCCTCCACCCAAATGCTAGTGAGTGTCGTTCCGTGAACGAGCTGATAGAGCCGGCTCCTTGCTCCTGTGAATCAAAGGAGTGGGCTCTGCAGCGTGAGTGAGCCAAGTTTTTTTTTTTTTCCCTTTCTGGTGCTCTGCCTGCAGCTTGTCAGACTGTCTGTGACTCATGTGGAAAGAGGGAAGTAGCTGTGGACTGTTTGTGAGCACTGTCTGGAGAAATGGTGCAGACAAGCACAGGACAGGACAGGGTGGATGGGAAAAGAAAGTAAATGCTTCCTATTGTTAACCCTTAAGTGCCCACAGACTACAGGCATTAGGCTATGTGCACACTCTGCGGATTTTGCTGCGGATCCGCAGCGGATTTGACTGCTGTGGATCCGCAGCAGTTTCCCATGAGTTTACAGTACAATATAAACCTATGGGAAACAAAAAATGCTGTGCACATGCTGCGGAAAAAAACGCGCGGAAACGCTGCGGATTACATTCCGCAGCATGTCACTTCTTTTCTGCGGATTTTGACCTGCTCCAAAAGGAAAATGCAGATGAAAATCCGCATAAGAATCCGCAGTAAAAACCGCGATAAATCCGCAGTAAAAACCGCAACGGGTTTTCACTGCAGATTTTGGAATTCCGCTGCAGAAAAATCCGCAGTGGAATCCGCAAAGTGTGAACATAGCCTTAGGGTATGTTTTCCACGTTCAGGAAACGCTGCGTGTTTGACGCTGATTAGACCCGCAGCGTAAAACACGCAGCGTCCACATGTTACAGCATAGTGGAGGGGATTTCATGAAATCCCGTCTCCACTATGCGGTAAAACACGCAGGCGGTAGACCCACATAAACGGACATGCGGCGCGTCTTTTCAGAACGCAGCATGTCTGTTTACAATGCTGCGACACTCTGTCGCCGCGCCGTAAATGTACCATAGACTATCATTAGATGCGATAAAATCGCATCTAATGATTAGTCACATGCGTAGAAACTGCGTAAATGCAGCTTACTACGCATGTCTGCCGGCTCACCTGTCCCGCCGCCGGAAGTCCCTCGTCCACTGCAGTTCTCGCAATAACTTATTGTGAGAACTGTCGTGCATGTGACCGGGACTTATCTCCGGTCACTAGTCTGGTTCTCACAAACAGCTGATCAGCTGATTGTGAGAACGCTGTAGTGTAGGTGATCGCTGGAGAGTTTTCTCCGGCGATCATCTACCGGCTCTGCTACATCTAGATGTCACATCAGGCATCCAGATGTAGCAGAGCCGGACTCGTCTATCTACACTGTGTGCACATACACCATGCACCATGCAACAACATGCAACATGCGACAAGCTGTGACAACATGCGACAACATGCAACTTGCATTACTACATAAACAGAAATGTAACAAGTGTAAAGATCGATGTTTCAAATACATATACTTTTAAATAGTAATATATTTTACATGTGCGTCAGGTTAGGCGAGTAAGGAGTAAACCACATTTATTTGTACTGATTTTACTATGTTGGGGGGGAGGCGCCATTTTGCAGCTCGCCTCAGGCAGCAGAAAGGCTAGGTTCACCCCTGTATATGTGGGACTTACCTCTAGAGAGCTAGGGGTGAGAGTGAGGGAGCATGTTCGAGATATTGGCGCGGCGCAGCAGGGACTACAGTGGATCAGATGGAATTAAAAACCATCCCAAGGCACTTTAAGTTGACCCACACTGCGATCCCACAGAATTTATGGTTCGAGGGATAGATATGATATACGGGGGATACGCAGTGGGAATATAAAACAACTCCTTGCAAGACGGGAATTACACTGGATCATTAGGCTGGGAACCATGAAACCTGATGGTTTAAATGAATCATTGAAATTGTGCACCCTTATTATGAAGTAGCTGTAAGTTGTCGTCCCTTCCATCTGTATCTTTTAAATGTTTTTAATTTATTTTGTTTTGTTATTTTTTTCTCCTGTGGACTGATGGACGGATATTATCTCCATTGTCAAATGTCTAAAATGTTATGTGACTACCATCTATGACTAAGAAGAACTTGTCTCAGCACATGATATTGATTACCTGTGAAGAGGAATATTTGTGGGGTTTTTATACTGTAATTGTTTTAATATTATTGCATTGGCTAGGCATATGATTATAGTGTCATACACAGGTGATATCTCCCACACTTATATATCCTCCTGGCTCCATGGTGGTGGTGCGCCGGCTTGCCTAGCACTGCTGTCCCTTGCTATCCGGCAGTCTGGCATCTCGGACACCTGACTGGGGGCTTTGGCAATTGCTCTCTCGTGGGTCTGGGGTGTTTGCAGGGTGGTGTGGGTGCAGTGGTGTTTTGGCTGTGGGCGCATGTGCTGTTAATACATTACCATGTAGGGCCGGTCATGTGTTTGTCACGACTTGTTACTATGGAGGTAAAAGGTCCTGCAGCCTGACTAAGAATAGTACTCCCCCTTGAGGAAGCAGAGTCAATGGACAGAGTAATGCGCGTCGGGATTTGGGTGCTGGCATTTTAGTACCAGGTAAGATGATTTTCTGACTGTGCATAATTCAAATGAATGTGGGGAACCTTTGACGATTGTAATGTCAGATTGGTGTTGAACTTTGGGCTCTTGACCACAAACCATATAACCCTAGGATGGGCGGACATACCGCCGGTTCATCCGGTGCAGCTGCACCGGGGCCCGGAGGCTCTGGGGGGCCCCTGCAGGGCGGCCAGGGACGCTGCTACCATTAGCGATTTGACTATTTGAGCCCTTTGGCTCAGGCGGCAGAAGAGAGAGGGCGGCAGACTCTATAGTAACTGGATTTGCGCTGCTAGGTTTTTTTTTTTTTTTTCTTTTTATAAAACTCCGGGGTCAAGTGCCCGCCCCCCCTCCTCCCTCCTCCCTCCGTGCCGTGAACGCAGGGGAGAAGGATGGGGGAGCCCAGCACGCAGGGGAGAAGGATGGGGGAGCCGTGAACACAGGGGAGAAGGATGGGGGAGCCATGCACGCAGGGGAGAAGGATGGGGGAGCCCAGCATGCAGGGGAGAAGGATGGGGGAGCCGTGAACACAGGGGAGAAGGATGGGGGAGCCGTGAACGCAGGGGAGAAGGATGGGGGAGCCCAGCACGCAGGGGAGAAGGATGGGGGAGCCATGCACGCAGGGGAGAAGGATGGGGGAGCCGTGAACGCAGGGGAGAAGGATGGGGGAGCCATGCACGCAGGGTGGGAGGATAGGGGAGGCATGCATGCAGGGGAGAAGGATGGGGGAGCCGTGAACGCAGGGGAGAAGGATGAGGGAGCAGTGAACGCAGGGGAGAAGGATGGGGGAGCCCAGAACGCAGGGGAGAAGGATGGGGGAGCCGTGAACGAAGGGGAGAAGGATGGGGGAGCCCAGAACGCAGGGGAGAAGGATGGGGGAGCCGTGAACGAAGGGGAGAAGGATGGGGGAGCCCAGCACGCAGGGGAGAAGGATGGGGGAGCCCAGCACGCAGGGGAGAAGGATGGGGGAGCCGTGAACGCAGGGGAGAAGGATGGGGGAGCCGTGAACGCAGGGGAGAAGGATGGGGGAGCCGTGAACGCAGAGGAGAAGGATGGGGGAGCCGTGAACGCAGGGGAGAAGGATGGGGGAGCCCAGCACGCAGGGGAGAAGGATGGGGGAGCCCAGCATGCAGGGGAGAAGGATGGGGGAGCCGTGAACGCAGGGGAGAAGGATGGGGGAGCCGTGAACGCAGGGTAGAAGGATGGGGGAGCCGTGAACGCAGGGGAGAAGGAATTACGGGAGCCGTGAATGCAGGGGAGAAGGATGGGGGAGCCATGCACACAGGGTGGGAGGATGGAGTATAAATATGGAGTATAAATACTAGGCCCTATAGAGGGGACACAATGTGAGAGGACAGTGTAAAGAGGGGGCCGGTATAGAAAGGAGAGGTCAGCGTGAAGAGCATGTACCATAAGAGGGACAGTGTGGGGGTCATATTTTGTGCAGACAATATAGTGAGGGGCAATTTTTTATTCCGGAGCATTATAATGACACTTGTATCTTTAAGGGCATCTTGTGGAGACTTTCTGCAAAAGAGCGGAAAAGATGGAAGTCTGCAGAGACGGCTGTGGCTGAGAAAACTCATCATGGGGTCTGGACAAGATGAAGAAAAGAAGAACGGCTCCAGAGTCAACGCCATCTATAAGGTACCTGGATGTAAATGTTATTTGTGATACTGACTAATTCTCATGTTTTTATTTATGTTAGGAGCTTTAAAGGGGTTGTCCAGGTTTGTGATGAGTCTGCAGTCATTCTTTGTGACTTCTCACAGTGCGCACTGCATGCTGTCAGGATTCTCTCGTGCTGGCGATTTACATACATGCGGTCATGTGCTGACTAGACATGTGTAGCCTCCGTCATTGAAAATGAACTAAGCGAGGCCGGGCACGTCTAGGCGGAATGTGGTCAGAAGTATACAAATCACATGCTTGTGCTGACATGACCGTCCACTGGCAAGGGAGAATCCTAGTAGTGTGCAGTGCATGCGTTGTGATAAATTCAGAAGCTGCGATCTCAGGATTCAGCTCTGCAGGTTCCAGTAGTCGTCACATGGACACTTCACTCATATGCGATTTTCATACTTATGGTCTTGTAACAATGAGCTTCTCTTCTGCTTCTCTGTTTTTCACTGAACATTGAGAACATTAGGGAGAGGAGCTCGTGGGTACATGACTGAGTGTGCAAATCGCATATGTCCTTGGCGGAGGGGGGGCACCAAAATGAATTCTTGTCCCTGGTGCCAGAAACCCTAGATACACCTCTGCCGGTATGCTACTGTGAGCGGCGATTACTGTGTCCGGTAGAGGGATGTGTGTGCACAGGCAGTGAGGCAGGGACTGTGGGGGGGGGGGGGGGCGCCATTTTTCCGTTCGCCTCAGGCAGCAGAGAGGCTAGTTTCACCCCTGAGGGCGGCTAATATAGAGGGCAATCTGGCCAGTCTATCCGGCCCCGAGGCTTCGGGGGCCCCCTGGCCAGATTGCCCTCATGTGCGGCAGGCATGGAGCAATCCCTGCAGCTCCGCTGCCTGCAAGAGAAAATGGCAACGGATCTGCAGGGAATGGATGCTTCCTGCTTCCTTTCTCACACAGACAGCAGCGGCTCAGCTGAATGACATCATCATTCCGTGCTGCAGCTGTGCGAGACAGGAAGCTGCCGGCGTGCAGCTTCAGGATAGGATCCGTGCGCAGAGGTGAGACATCTCCTGTCTTCTTCACGGCTGTTCCTCCTCCCGACTCGTCCTGTCTGGCACCTTCTCCCTGCACACACTTCCAGCCTGTGCAGAACAGCGTCTGCACACTCATGCCTGGAAGGAAGCTGCAGCTGTGTGCAGGACCTCAATCACCCCCTGAACAGGAGGTAAAGAACGGCCTGAATGTGACGGATTGTTTGCAGAGTACAGAGAGGAGGCAGGGGCTGCAGTCAGAGACTAGAAGCAGAGATTTACTGACTGTGACCCCCGGAGCTTTGTGTTCTCTGGTCAGTGCAGGATTCTCATCCACAGACAGCACCAACCAGAGAGCTCAGAGCTCAGGAGCACAGTCACTAAATCACTGGGTCTATTCTCTGACGGGACTCCAGTCATCACTGCAGTATCAGATCCAGGCTGGGACTGACCCCTGAGCCCATCCCCCAGTGAAGACTTTATTCACATATACTGTATCTGTTGCATTAAACACACAGGTACAATACATAGACACATATAAGGGTATGTTTCCACTGTCAGTAAACTCTGTGGATCGGACGCTGTGTACATCCGCAGCATCCAGTCCGCAGCGTGCTGATGTTACAGCATAGTGTGTTATGAAAGGTAATTCAGTACCACAATGGACATAGAGGTCAGTGCACATACAGTGACCTGGCAATAACCCAAAAAACAAGAACGAGCTCTGAGACGTGGGAACTCTGTTGACCGCAATCCCTAATCCTCTCCAACCACACTAAAGGCAGCCGTGGATTGCGCCTAACGCTCCCTATGCAACTCGGCACGGCCTGAGAAACTAGCTAGCCTGAAGATAGAAAATAAGCCTACCTTGCCTCAGAGAAATATCCCCAAAGGAAAAGGCAGCCCCCCACATATAATGACTGTGAGTTAAGATGAAAAGACAAACGTAGAGATGAAATAGATTTAGCAAAGCGAGGCCCAACTTTCTGAACAGAGCGAGGATAGGAAAGGTAACTTTGCGGTCAACACAAAACCCTACAAAAACCACGCAAAGGGGGCAAAAAGACCCTCCGTACCGAACTAACGGCACGGAGGTACACCCTCTGCGTCCTAGAGCTTCCAGCAAGCAGGAAAAAACAAATAGACAAGCTGGACAGAAAAAAACAGCAAACAAATAGCAAAGAATAACTTAGCTATGCAGAGCAGCAGGCCACAGGAACGATCCAGGAGGAGGACAGGTCCAATACAAGAACATTGACTGGAGGCCAGGATCAAAGCACTAGGTGGAGTTAAATAGAGCAGCACCTAACGACTTCACCATATCACCTGAGGAAGGAAACTCAGAAGCCGCAGTACCACTTTCCTCCACCAACGGAAGCTCACAGAGAGAATCAGCCAAAGTACCACTTGTGACCACAAGAGGGAGCTCTGCCACAGAATTCACAACAGTACCCCCCCCCTTGAGGAGGGGTCACCGAACCCTCACCAGAGCTCCCAGGACGACCAGGACGAGCCATATGAAAGGCACGAACAAGATCGGGAGCATGGACATCAGAGGCAAAGACTAAGGAATTATATTCCTGAGCATAACCCTTCCACCTATGGAATACGTTATGTATGGAAAAAGAATCTGGAAGGGTCAGACGAAAAGACACAGGATTAAGAACCTCAGAAATCCTATACGGACCAATAAAATGAAGTTTAAACTTAGGAGAGGAAACCTTCATAGGAATATGACGAGAAGATAACCAAACCAAGTCCCCAACCCGAAGTCGGGGACCCACACAGCGTCTGCGATTAGCGAAACGTTGAGCCTTCTCCTGGGACAAGGTCAAATTGTCCACTACATGAGTCCAAATCTGCTGCAACCTGTCCACCACAGTATCCACACCAGGACAGTCCGAAGACTCAACCTGCCCTGAAGAGAAACGAGGATGGAACCCAGAGTTGCAGAAAAACAGTGAAACCAAGGTAGCTGAGCTGGCCCGATTATTAAGGGCGAACTCAGCCAAAGGCAAAAAGGACACCCAGTCATCCTGATCAGCAGAAACAAAGCATCTCAGATATGTTTCCAAGGTCTGATTGGTTCGTTCGGTCTGGCCATTAGTCTGAGGATGGAAAGCCGAGGAAAAAGACAAGTCAATGCCCATCCTACCACAAAAGGCTCGCCAAAACCTCGAAACAAACTGGGAACCTCTGTCAGAAACGATATTCTCTGGAATGCCATGTAAACGAACCACATGCTGGAAAAACAATGGCACCAAATCAGAGGAGGAAGGCAATTTAGACAAGGGTACCAAATGGACCATCTTAGAGAAGCGATCACAGACCACCCAAATGACTGACATCTTTTGAGAGACGGGAAGATCTGAAATAAAATCCATAGAGATATGTGTCCAAGGTCTCTTCGGGACCGGCAAGGGCAAAAGCAACCCACTGGCACGAGAACAGCAGGGCTTAGCCCGAGCACAAATCCCACAGGACTGCACAAAAGTACGCACATCCCGCGACAGACATGGCCACCAAAAGGATCTAGCCACTAACTCTCTGGTACCAAAGATTCCAGGATGACCAGCCAACACCGAACAATGAACCTCAGAGATAACTTTATTCGTCCACCTATCAGGGACAAACAGTTTCTCCGCTGGGCAACGATCATCAGGTTTATCAGCCTGAAATTTTTGCAGCACCTGCCGCAAATCAGGGGAGATGGCAGACACAATTACTCCCTCTTTGAGGATACCCGCCGGCTCAGATACACCCGGAGAGTCGGGCACAAAACTCCTAGACAGAGCATCCGCCTTCACATTTTTAGAGCCCGGAAGATATGAAATCACAAAGTCAAAACGGGCAAAAAACAATGACCAACGAGCTTGTCTAGGATTCAACCGCTTGGCAGACTCGAGATAAGTCAAGTTCTTATGATCAGTCAAGACCACCACGCGATGCTTGGCTCCTTCAAGCCAATGACGCCACTCCTCGAATGCCCACTTCATGGCCAGCAACTCTCGATTGCCCACATCATAATTTCGCTCAGCAGGCGAAAACTTCCTGGAAAAGAAGAAGCATGGTTTCATCACCGAGCAATCAGAACTTCTCTGCGACAAAACAGCCCCTGCTCCAATCTCAGAAGCATCAACCTCAACCTGGAACGGAAGCGAAACATCTGGTTGACACAACACAGGGGCAGAAGAAAAACGACGCTTCAACTCTTGAAAAGCTTCCACAGCAGCAGAAGACCAATTGACCACATCAGCACCTTTCTTGGTCAAATTGGTCAATGGTTTAGCAATACTAGAAAAATTGCAGATAAAGCGACGATAAAAATTAGCAAAGCCCAGGAACTTTTGCAGACTTTTCAGAGATGTCGGCTGAGTCCAATTATGGATGGCTTGGACCTTAACAGGGTCCATCTCAATAGTAGAAGGGGAAAAGATGAACCCCAAAAATGAAACCTTCTGGACACCAAAGAGACACTTTGATCCCTTCACAAACAAAGAATTAGCACGCAGGACCTGAAACACCGTTCTGACCTGCTTCACATGAGACTCCCAATCATCCGAGAAGATCAAAATGTCATCTAAGTACACAATCAGGAATTTATCCAGGTACTCTCGGAAGATGTCATGCATAAAGGACTGAAACACTGATGGAGCATTGGCAAGTCCGAATGGCATTACTAGATACTCAAAATGGCCCTCGGGCATATTAAATGCAGTTTTCCACTCATCGCCTCGCTTAATACGCACAAGATTATACGCACCACGAAGATCTATCTTGGTGAACCAACTAGCCCCCTTAATGCGAGCAAACAAATCAGATAATAATGGCAAAGGGTACTGAAATTTAACCGTGATCTTATTTAGAAGGCGGTAATCTATACAAGGTCTCAGTGAACCATCCTTCTTGGCTACAAAAAAGAACCCTGCTCCTAATGGCGACGATGACGGGCGAATATGCCCCTTCTCCAAAGACTCCTTCACATAACTCCGCATAGCGGCGTGCTCAGGCACAGATAAATTAAACAGTCGACCTTTTGGGAATTTACTACCAGGAATCAAATCGATAGCACAATCACAATCCCTATGCGGAGGTAGGGTATCGGACTTGGGCTCATCAAATAAATCCCGGTAATCAGACAAGATCTCAGGAACCTCAGAAGGGGTGGATGACGAAATAGTCAGAAATGGGACATCACCATGTACAGCCTGACAACCCCAGCTGGACACAGACATGGATTTCCAATCTAATACTGGATTATGGACTTGTAGCCATGGCAACCCCAACACGACCACATCATGCAGATTATGCAACACCAGAAAGCGAATAACCTCCTGATGTGCAGGAGCCATGCACATGGTCAGCTGGGTCCAGTACTGAGGCTTATTCTTGGCCAAAGGCGTTGCATCAATTCCTCTCAATGGAATAGGACACTGCAAGGGCTCCAAGAAAAACCCACAACGCCTAGCATACTCCAAGTCCATCAAATTCAGAGCAGCGCCTGAGTCCACAAATGCCATGACAGAATACGATGACAAAGAGCAGATCAAGGTAACGGACAGAAGAAATTTTGACTGTACCGTACCAATGGTGGCAGACCTAGCGAACCGCTTACTGCGCTTAGGACAATCAGAGATAGCATGAGTGGAATCACCACAGTAGAAACACAGCCCATTCAGACGTCTGTGTTCTTGCCGTTCAACTCTGGTCAAAGTCCTATCGCACTGCATAGGCTCAGGTTTAAGCTCAGGTAATACCGCCAAATGGTGCACAGATTTACGCTCGCGCAAGCGTCGACCGATCTGAATGGCCAAAGACATAGACTCATTCAGACCAGCAGGCATAGGAAATCCCACCATGACATCCTTAAGGGCTTCAGAGAGACCTCTTCTGAAAATAGCCATGAGCGCACCTTCATTCCACTGAGTGAGTACAGACCACTTTCTAAATTTCTGACAATATACCTCTATCTCATCCTGACCCTGACACAGAGCCAGCAAATTCTTCTCTGCCTGATCCACTGAATTAGGCTCATCGTACAGCAATCCGAGCGCCAGGAAAAACACATCAATATCACTCAATGCAGGATCCCCTGGCGCAAGGGAAAATGCCCAGTCCTGAGGATCGCCACGCAAAAAAGAAATAACAATTCTCACTTGTTGAACTGGATCACCAGAGGAGCGAGGTTTCAAGGCCAGAAACAGTTTGCAATTATTTTTGAAATTCACAAACTTGGCTCTATCACCATAAAACAAATCAGGAATAGGAATTCTTGGTTCTAACATAGGCTTCTGAACCACCAAATCTTGAATCTTTTGTAAATTTATAACGAGATTATCCAATGAAGAGCACAGACCCTGAATATCCATGTCCACACCTGTGTCCTGAACTACCCAAATGTCTAGGGGAAAAAAAAGGCAAAACACAGTGCAAAGAAAAAAAAGGCAAAACACAGTGCAAAGAAAAAAAAAATGGTCTCAGAACTTCTTTTTTCCCTCTATTGAGAATCATTAGTACTTGGGGCCTCCAGTACTGTTATGAAAGGTAATTCAGTACCACAATGGACATAGAGGTCAGTGCACATACAGTGACCTGGCAATAACCCAAAAAACAAGAACAAGCTCTGAGACGTGGGAACTCTGTTGACCGCAATCCCTAATCCTCTCAAACCACACTAAAGGCAGCCGTGGATTGCGCCTAACGCTCCCTATGCAACTCGGCACGGCCTGAGAAACTAGCTAGCCTGAAGATAGAAAATAAGCCTACCTTGCCTCAGAGAAATATCCCCAAAGGAAAAGGCAGCCCCCCACATATAATGACTGTGAGTTAAGATGAAAAGACAAACGTAGAGATGAAATAGATTTAGCAAAGCGAGGCCCAACTTTCTGAACAGAGCGAGGATAGGAAAGGTAACTTTGCGGTCAACACAACCCTACAAAAACCACGCAAAGGGGGCAAAAAGACCCTCCGTACCGAACTAACGGCACGGAGGTACACCCTCTGCATCCCAGAGCTTCCAGCAAGCAGGAAAAAACAAATAGACAAGCTGGACAGAAAAAAACAGCAAACAAATAGCAAAGAATAACTTAGCTATGCAGAGCAGCAGGCCACAGGAACGATCCAGGAGGAGGACAGGTCCAATACAAGAACATTGACTGGAGGCCAGGATCAAAGCACTAGGTGGAGTTAAATAGAGCAGCACCTAACGACTTCACCATATCACCTGAGGAAGGAAACTCAGAAGCCGCAGTACCACTTTCCTCCACCAACGGAAGCTCACAGAGAGAATCAGCCGAAGTACCACTTGTGACCACAAGAGGGAGCTCTGCCACAGAATTCACAACAATAGTGCATGAGATTTCAAGGAATCCAATGTCCACTATGTATGCAGCGGCACCCGCAGCTTCCCTGCAGAGACGGACATGCGGCACATCTTTCTAGACCGTAGCATCAGTCTCCACAAGATAAATATCACAGTCCAATGTATAGGATGCGGTGATTCAATGAACACATGCGGAAGCATCACTCGTACAAAAGCTGGCAGCGCTTTGGACCGAGCGGACATGTGCTGCATCCAAAGCGCTGCCGATTCCTGACCGTGGAACCATACCCTTATACATTAATGTATACTATGTCACATATGCAGTAGACACAGGTGTTTATTATACACGGGCATATTCTACAGTGTGTGTGTGTATATATATATATATATATATATATATATATATATATATATATATATATATATATATATATATATAATATATTGTAGCTTTGTCGCCTTTAAAGAAGGGGGAGCCCAGACACATTTCCTGCACAGGGGCCCCAAGTTGTCTGTGTCCGCCCCTGATTACCCTAGGCATTAGTATAGACAAAGGAATAGTATAAGGACTGATGGCACTTTTTGCTTACAGCTGGGGGCATTGTAATGTGACTCTCTGAACTCAACCAGCAAGTCCTCATCTCACCATTGCTAAGTTTGTTACTGTGAATTGAGCTATAATTTGTACTAAATGCCACCACTTTTTGTGGTGTCCTTTATAGCGCATGGTTTTATCTGTCTTTTTGTATGTTCATTATTTTGTCAATAAAGATTTTTGTACATATCTTTTAAAAAAAACTCCATCTGTCCTCCTTTTTGAGATACAATGTTTTTGGAGTAATATGTAATCAATTGCATCACTTTTGGCGTCTGGGTTTTGTTGTATTGATTCATTAATTGTGTACAGGCTGCAGTGTCATTCTCATGTCTTTGGTGCTGCAGCCAATCACTGAGCTCAACCTTAAAGGGAACCTGTCACCCCAAAAATCGCGGGTGAGGTAAGCCCACCCGCATCAGGGGCTTATCTACAACATTCTGTAATGCTGTAGATAAGCCCCCTATGTTACCTGAAAGATGAGAAAAAGACGTCAGATTATACTCACCCAGGGGCGGTGCCGCTGCTGGTCCGGTCGGATGGGTGTCTCTGGTCTGCTGCGGCGCCTCCCATCTTCATTCCAAGACGTCCTCTTCTGATCTTCAGCCACGGCTCCGGCGCAGGCGTACTTTGTCTGCCCTGTTGAGGGCAGAACAAAGTACTGCAGTGCGCAGGCGCCGGAAAGGTCAGAGGGGCCCAGCGCCTGCGCACCGCCCCTGGGTGAGTATAATCTAACATCTTTTTCTCCTCTTTCAGGTAACATCGGGGGCTTATCTACAGCATTACAGAATGCTGTAGATAAGCCCCTGATGCCGGTGGGTTTACCTCACCCGCGATTTTTGGGGTGACAGGTTCCCTTTAAATCTGCAGCCTATCGCTTAGGTCAGCAATATATAACAGCAGAGGTGCTGAGCTCAATGATTGGCTGCATCACTATAGATGTGGCACCACCACTGCAGCCTGTTCACAATCAATGAAGCTGCGGCAGGGATGCAGAACTGGACCCTGGGAGGGCATTCACCAGCTGATTTTGTTTATTTTACAATCACAAAGACTAACTTGTGTGCCTGTCTAGTTATTACATTAATGGCCATTTTGTTTAGTAATGTTTGTCAAAATAAATAAAATTTTCGTCTACACCTCTAATCACTGTCATTGTTAAAAAAAAAAAAACTAATCTAAAAGATTCTGTGCATTGACATCCAAGTCTATGGAAAATGTGAATATCAAACAGGCACAATTTCCTGTTTATATAGGATTTTTCTGCTCCTTTGTCAAGCATAATTATAATAAATTGTGCAATGAAGTGGTAATAAATGAGAATATGTAAAAAGAGTTAGCGTGAGGTTTGTCATTGATATTGTTAACATGTTGAAGAAATGAAGTACTTGAAAGGCTTGTGTGAGATTAATGTGACTGTGGGATTTTTGTCTTACTGGAACAATACAAATGAAGGAATATTATAGACTGATGTCCACCTGACAGGGAGAATTTTTTTCTCTTGCTGAAGTGCATGCTTGAGTCTAGTCCTAGACTGTCTCCAATAGGTACTCATCTTGTTTTTCTATGTGGTAAATATGTTCCTTGGCATTCACAATAATATTATTTCAGTAGCTATATATATAATGGCAAGAAAATATTGGTGCCGATACCCGGAAATCTGCAGTTTCAATGTAGCTATGGCACCAGAAGTACCACATTAGTTCTGCTGATGTGAGGTGGGCTGTGGTGTCAGTGACCATATTGCTTGTCATCCACCCTGCACACTGCAAAGTCTCCCTTTCAAATCTGTTGCCTACATAGACATGGAAAGATCTCAAAAGGTGTGGGGAAGAATTCCAGCTGGCCCAACCCGCTTAGGCTACGTTCACATTTGCGTTGTTGGGCGCAGCGTCGGCGACGCATACCGACGCATGCGTCATGTGCCCCTATCTTTAACATGGGGGGCGCATGGACATGCGCCGGTATGCGTTGTACTGCGTTTTACGATGCATGCATCATATAGACGCACAAGACAGGGCGCAGAGGACGCTACTTGTAGCGTTTTCCCTGCAACGAAATTCCTGATCTGTAGGATCTTATGACAACGCATGCATCGCAAAACGCTGCGTGGTGTACATGTGTTGTTGGTTGCATCGAGTCGCCGACGCTGCGCCCAACAACGCAAATGTAAACGTAGCCTTACTGACATTTCAGTCACAAAACTTCCACCTGAGAAAGTGTTTAACAAATTGGATAGTCAGGAAGACAGGACACAAATTGTGGGATGGAAAAAGGGGCAGAGAGGAGGAAGGCAGAACAGAAAGGTGAAAGAGAAAACTTGTAAGGCAGAGAAGGTGTAAGAGAGGTGAAAAGGTTTGTAACTGAGAGTGTAATACAACTGTATGTCTTAGATGCTGACAGTGGTCCAAGAAAGGAAGGTACTATTGTCAGTTAGAAAGCAGTAACCACTTCCAATGATCCGCAGCACTGCTATATGTCGATAAAATGCAGTCTTGTTCCTTTTCCCTATAGCTAGCGTAGGTTGGAGATATAACTAATAAATAAAAATATATACACACTAGGTGAATACACACCCGCGCTACGTCCTACGTTGCTACCAAGAAATAACACTACTGTTATAAAAAATTTATTATTATTATTACCTGCTTTGACAGATTGAATGGGGTGAGTAATTTTGATGGTGGCGCAAGTCAGATTGAAAAGGTGATGCGGATATATTTGCTGTTCCTATTGCGTTTTGGTACAGAGTCCACAGGTCATATGCTGCTTATATGCCTGTATATTATAGCCCAGAAAAGTCAGAGGTCTCAGACAGCGCTGAGGTGGTAGACAATAGAACGGTAAGTCTTCTTACCGTTAGAAAGGTAAAGTCTTCTGGAAGACTTCTGGAGCAACGCGCACGCCTGTCACCGGCCGGGACAGCGCGCGCAGAAGATATCTTATGCATAACACCGTAAGAAAACAGCAGGAACCCGCCAGCTAAGTACCTTTGCTCTGATACGTTACCGTTCTATTGTCTACCACCTCAGCGCTGTCTGAGACCTCTGACTTTTCTGGGCTATACTATACAGGCATATAAGCAGCATATGACCTGTGGACTCTACCAAAACGCAATAGGAACAGCAAATATATCCGCATCACCTTTTCAATCTGACTTGCGCCACCATCAAAATTACTCACCCCATTCAATCTGTCAAAGCAGGTAATAATAATAATAAATTTTTTATAACAGTAGTGTTATTTCTTGGTAGCAACGTAGGACGTAGCGCGGGTGTGTATTCACCTAGTGTGTATATATTTTTATTTATTTTTTATCCGTTTAGCCTATTGGTGATATAGGGCTTTCACCTGCTGCAGTCCATTTTTTCCACACGTAACAGCGCCGCTATTCTTTACCATTTTTTATGGAGATATAACTATCAGGGCTTGTTGGAGTGGCTTGATATTAACTTTTGGTGGAGCATAACTTTTCTATGTGCCTGGTGCATGTCATAGTGGGGATACATGTGCCTTTCCTGAAAAGAAGGAAGGTGCTCTGGGTACTACTGCAGTATAATTGTAAGTTAAATATGTATGTGTATACATGTTTATTGTGTGTGATCTTTGTGTGAGTCATGTGTATTGTGTGTGAGAAATGTGTATATCATGTGTATAATGTATTAGCGACGTATGTGTCATGTGTATAATGTTTGTTTCATTCATTTATTAACAACTTGTTAATAAATAAATGAAAAATGACAATGTGGGGTCTCCCCTATTTTTGATAACCAGCTAAGGTAAAGTAGAAAGCTGGGTACTGATATTATCAGGCTGGGAAGGTTTATGGACATTTGCTCCTTCCAAGCCTAAAATACCAGTCCGCAGCTGCCCCAGATTTGGCGCAACACATTAGATGCGCCAATTTTGGCATTTTGCCTGGCACTTCCTTATTGCACCAGGGAAAACGGTGCAATATTTTTTTAGGGGGTTGATCTCAGCTGTGTAGTATTAGCTGACATCAAGCCCAGGTGTTAGTAATGGGGAATTGTCTATCAGACACCCTCATTACTAACACAGTAAGTTAAAAGGAATAAAAAAAAGACACCACAAAATATAAAAAACACTCCCCTACTCCCTGGTTCACCAATTTATTAATTAAAAACAAGAGACAGTCCCAGTTTATTAACCCCGCAGCTGCGACGTAATCCCTGGCATTCCCACGACATCCACCGATATTGCAGTACAACCTTTGGAGCCTTCTACTCAGAATAACACTTCATAGGTAAGTACAGGTCAGGCAGCGCTCTTCAATACCCGTCGACGGAGATGAGCCATGATAACGTACGTATCATTACTGGCATCACCGCTTTTACTGATTCAAACAGTACTCAGCCTGACCAGGAGTGACCTATTAAGCTTTGTTCTCAGAACGAGGCTCCATAGGTTGTACTCTAAAATTGGTGGATGTCATGGGAATGCCATGGATTATGTTGGAGCTGTGGGGTTAATAAATTGGTGAACGAGGGACGGTCTCTTGTCTTTATAAATTTAATTCTCTCTGTGTCTTTCAGTTTGCCATTTGTGGACTATTGGTGGCTTGGACTACTGTGGACCAGCATGGCTTCACCTTCAGGTTATGAGCCCGCAGTCTTCCGAGTACCTGTCCAAGCCGGGCAAGGTGTTCTTCGAATGAGGCCGAAAACACAATGATGTTATCCAGATAGATCAGGATAGCCTCAAAATTTAAGTCTCCCAAACACTTTTCCATCAGCCGCTGAAACGTGCCCGGAGCATTGGAGATCCCGAAGGGCATCCGGTTAAACTTGAACAGCCCCATAGGGAGGATGAAGACGGTTTTTTCTTTGTCTTTCTCTGCCACGGCTACTTGCCAGCATACGCTTGCTAGGTCCAGGGTGGAGAAGTACTTGGCTTTCCCCAATGCTGTCAAGGATTCCTCCATGAGGGGCAACAGATACAAGTCTCGAACAGTGCAGGCATTGAGTTAGCTGTAATCTACACATATCCGGATGGTCCCATCCTTTTTCTTGACGAACACCACCGGGGCTGTCCAAAGGCTCTGACTAATCTGCACTGCTCCTGAATCCAGCATCTGCCTCAGTAATGTTTTCACCTCTTGATACATCTTGGGCAGGATCTGCCAATATCGTTCTCGAATTGGACGAGCTTCTCGGGTTGGTATCTCATGCGTGATAGCTTCAGTACAGCCGAAATTCTCGGCGTGACGGGCGAATGCGGCCTGATTTTCCCACAGCATAGCTTCTATTGCTTGCACATGCTCAGGGCCCAGAGCCTTCACATCCACTTCCACTTGATCAAGGATGACCCATCCACTCCACTCCGGGGATGGCGTCTCCTCGGTCCTCGCAGCAACTGCTAGGGTCCACCCCGCACCTTCTTTCAGCGATAAAGACATCTCCTTCTGACTCACCACTTCACCCTTATGTAGGTACACCAGGGCCAGATCTGTCCCTTGTGGCAGGGTGACCTCCCTGTGGCCCACATTCTAAGTTATTATGGGGACGTGTCCTCGCTGGACCACAGCTATCATACGAGCTATCATGACTTCTTGGTCCACTCGTCCACCTACCACAGGCTGAACAATCACTTCCAACCCATCAAGGTTGCGATGTGTCCCCACTGGAAGGTATACTATAGTTTCTCGCTCTGGAGGCAGGATTACAGGTTCTTTACCAGGAGCCCTGATGACCCCTACCGTCTGATGGGATGGCACACTCTTCTGCGTCCCACAAATGTGGATCAGTCATTTGGTAAACATAATCTGATCGAGTTCATGTAGGATATTCATTCCCAGTATTACAGGCACATCTTCTTTGATAGGCTCAGGGACTAGCAGGATCCCTTTTCTCCCCACTTCTTGCCCACAGATTCGAATATTCATCCACACGACCCCTGTGACTGGGATCGGTTGTTGGTTGGCAGCAAACAACCGGATCAATGTCTCTTTTTCTGGCTTGACCAGGACCTGGAAATACTGCTTGAAATACGTTTCGGGAATTGTCGTCACTTGTGACCCAGTATCTATCAGGCAATCCACTAGAACGCCCTCGAATTCAGCACTTAGGATGGGTGTTGTGAATTCTGTTGTCGGGCTCCCTCCTGTGGTCATGAATGATACTTCGGCTGGTTCTGTCCATGGACTTCCTCTGGTGGGTGTTTCTGAGTTTCCTTTCACAGGTGACGAGGTTAATTCGTTAGCTGCTGCTCTATTTAACTCCACTTAGATCTTTGCTCCATGCCACCTGTACTGTTATGACCTGGTGGTCAGGACAATAATGGACCTGGAGGTTAAGAGCACACTGAATGACCTGATAGTTACTGATAATAAAGGACGAGCTCTGGGACGTGGGAACTCTGCTGACCGCAATCCCTAAACCTATCAACCACATTAGAAATAGCCGTGGATTGCGCCTAACGCTCCCTATGCAACTCGGCACAGCCTAAGAAACTAGCTAGCCCTGAAGATAGAAAAATAAAGCCTACCTTGCCTCAGAGAAATTCCCCAAAGGAAAAGGCAGCCCCCCACATATACTGACTGTGAGTAAAGATGAAAATACAAACACAGAGATGAAATAAATTAAGCAAAGTGAGGCCCGACTTACTGAACAGACCGATGATAGGAAAGGTTACTTTGCGGTCAGCACAAAAACCTACAAAAAGACCACGCAGAGGGCGCAAAAAGACCCTCCGCACCGACTCACGGTGCGGAGGTGCTCCCTCTGCGTCCCAGAGCTTCCAGCAAGCAAGACAACAAATTAAATAGCAAGCTGGACAGAAAAATAGCAAACCAAAGAAATACAAGCTGAAACTTAGCTTCTGATGGGAAGACAGGTCACAAGAACGATCCAGGAGTGAACTAGACCAATACTGGAACATTGACAGGTGGCATGGAGCAAAGATCTAAGTGGAGTTAAATAGAGCAGCAGCTAACAAATTAACCTCGTCACCTGTGAAAGGAAACTCAGAAACACCCACCAGAGGAAGTACATGGACAGAACCAGCCGAAGTACCATTCATGACCACAGGAGGGAGCCCAACAACAGAATTCACAACAGATGGGACACACAGCAATCAAGTGTTCGTTATGATATGGAGCGGCCTCTCTTCTCTCCTCCCCCATAGAGTGCCGCACTACTGCGGGGGTTGGTAATTTGACGGCGGCCTCCGCTGGCCTTGAGTATATTTCCGACAGTATCTGGCAAGGTGCCCCTGTCCTCCACATTCTCAGCATTGGATGCCTCCTCCTCACCGGGGGGCACCTTGAGCCTGTACTCGTGCCTCTGAAGCCTGACAGGAGGGGGCTTGCCCCCACTGATCCATTATCGATCGGGCTGAAGAATGGTTGCATGAGTACGGTGCATCAGACTGTTGTAGTTCCTCCACTCTTCACTCCATCTGGGTCAGTTTCTCTTGCACATTGACAAGGGATCACTGCAAGTCTTGCACCACCTGGACCAGCACCTCCTGATGGTTTGGGTCCCCTCTGGAATTGATGCCCTAGACACGTATCACCCCAGACGCGTAGCTCTCCTCTTTTACTTCGGGCCACTGTTTCCACTAGGATTTGACAAAACGTAAGAGCTGGATCTGCCCAGACCCGTACTGACAGTGCTCGCCTCAAGGATGTGCTGTGCAGTCCGAGAATGAATTGCTCCTGGAGTATCCGGTCCTTAGAGCCCATGCCGCCAAGTCCATCTGCTTCCTTTCTCTGCACCTCCGCTAACACTTGCAGTGCTGTTGCATACTGAGAAATTCCATCTTCTTCCCGCTGCAGCCTAGAGAAAAAATTGGGGCGAGGTTGTCCAGCGCTAGCAGTCTCACTGTAGATCTCCTCCAGGAACTTCACTAGCTCCTTCAGAGTACTGCGGGTGAGTTCTGGTTGTAGGCAGACGTTTCTACAGGCTTCTCCTTCTAGTGCATTTAAAGCAATGTCCGCTTCAAGGTCTGGACTGATGTTATAAATCTTCAGGGTACTTTGCAGCCGGGACACCCAGTCCGACAGTGGCATATTATTGCCGTCAAACTTTGGTAGCACACTAAATATGGTGCCTGTTGTGAATTCTGTTGTCGGGCTCCCTCCTGTGGTCATGAATGGTACTTCGGCTGGTTCTGTCCATTGACTTCCTCTGGTGGGTGTTTCTGAGTTTCCTTCCTCAGGTGACGAGGTTAATTCGTTAGCTGGCTGCTCTATTTAACTCCACTTAGATCTTTGCTCCATGCCACCTGTCAATGTTCCAGTATTGGTCTAGTTCACTCCTGGATCGTTCTTGTGACCGGTCTTCCCAGCAGAAGCTAAGTTCCAGCTTGCATTTCTTTGGTTTACTATTTTTCTGTCCAGCTTGCTATTTTTTATTGTTGTCTTGCTTGCTGGAAGCTCTGGGACGCAGAGGGAGCGCCTCCGCACCGTGAGTCGGTGCGGAGGGTCTTTTTGCGCCCTCTGCATGGTCTTTTTGTAGGTTTTTGTGCTGACCGCAAAGTAACCTTTCCTATCCTCGGTCTGTTCAGTTAGTCGGGCCTCACTTTGCTAAATCTATTTCATCTCTGTGTTTGTATTTTCATCTTTACTCACAGTCATTATATGTGGGGGGCTGCCTTTTCCTTTGGGGAATTTCTCTGAGGCAAGGTAGGCTTTATTTTTCTATCTTCAGGGCTAGCTAGTTTCTTAGGCTGTGCCGAGTTGCATAGGGAGCGTTAGGCGCAATCCACGGCTATTTCTAGTGTGTTTGTTAGGATTAGGGATTGCGGTCAGCAGAGTTCCCACGTCCCAGAGCTCGTCCTTTATTATCAGTAACTATCAGGTCATTCCGTGCGTGTGCTCTTAACCACCAGGTCCATTATTGTCCTGACCACCAGGTCATAACAGTACAGGTGGCCCAAAGTACTAATGCATCTCAATAGAGGGATAAGAGAAGTTCTGAGACCATTTTTTTTTTCTTTGCAGTGTGTTTTGTCTCTTTTTTCCACTTTACCTCTGGGTGGTTCAGGACACTGGTGTAAACATGGACATTCAAGGTCTGTCCTCTTGGATGGATAATCTCACTATAAATGTACAAAACATTCAAGATTTTGTGGTTCAGAATCCGATGTCAGAGCCTAGGATTCCAATTCCTGATTTGTTTTTTGGTGATAGATCTAAGTTCTTGAATTTCAAAAATAATTGTAAATTGTTTCTTGCCTTGAAACCTCGCTCCTCAGGTGACCCTGTTCAATAAGTAAGGATCATTATTTCTTTGTTACATGGTGACCCTCAAGACTGGGCATTTTCCCTTGCGCCAGGAGATCCGGCATTGCGTGATGTTGATGCATTTTTCCTGGCGCTTGGATTGCTTTATGACGAACCTAATTCAGTGGATCAGGCAGAGAAAATCTTGCTGGCTCTGTGTCAGGGTCAGGATGAAGCGGAGATATATTGTCAGAAGTTTAGAAAGTGGTCAGTGCTCACTCAGTGGAATGAATGTGCTGTGGCAGCAATCTTCAGAAAGGGTCTCTCTGAAGCCCTTAAGGATGTCATGGTGGGGTTTCCCATGCCTGCTGGTCTGAATGAGTCTATGTCCTTGGCTCTGATTTGCTCTTTTTCATCCTATTCTGTTATGGCATTTGTGGATTCAGGCGCTGCCCTGAATTTGATGGACTTGGAGTATGCTAGGCGCTGTGTTTTTTTCTTGGAGCCCTTGCGGTATCCTATTCCATTGAGAGGAATTGATGCTACGCCTTTGGCCAAGAATAAGCCTCAGTACTGGACCCAATTGACCATGTGCATGGCTCCTGCACATCAGGAGGATATCCGCTTTCTGGTGTTGCATAATCTGCATGATGTGGTCGTTTTGGGGTTGCCATGGCTACAGGTTCATAATCCAGTATTGGACTGGAAATCTATGTCTGTGTCCAGCTGGGGTTGCCAGGGGGTACATGGTGATGTTCCATTTTTGTCTATTTCGTCTTCCACTCCTTCTGAAGTTCCAGAGTTTTTGTCGGATTATCGGGATGTATTTGATGAGCCCAAAGCCAGTGCCCTACCTCCTCATAGGTATTGCGATTGTGCAATTAATTTGATTCCTGGTAGTAAGTTTCCTAAGGGCCGATTGTTCAATTTATCTGTGCCAGAGCACGCCGCTATGCGGAGTTATATAAAGGAGTCCTTGGAGAAAGGCCATATTCGCCCGTCGTCATCACCGTTAGGAGCAGGGTTCTTTTTTGTGGCCAAGTAGGATGGTTCTTTGAGACCTTGCATTGATTACCGCCTTCTTAATAAAATTACAGTCAAATTTCAGTATCCTTTGCCGTTGCTGTCTGATTTGTTTGCTCGTATTAAAGGGGCTAGTTGGTTCACCAAGATAGATCTTCGAGGGGCGTATAATCTTGTGCGTATTAAACAAGGCGATGAATGGAAAACAGCATTTAATACGCCCGAGGGCCATTTTGAGTACCTGGTTATGCCATTCGGGCTTTCCAATGCTCCATCAGTATTTCAGTCCTTTATGCATGACATCTTCCAAGAGTACCTGGATAAATTCCTGATTGTGTATTTGGATGATATTTTGGTCTTTTCGGAAGATTGGGAGTCTCATGTGAAGCAGGTCAGAATGGTGTTCCAGGTCCTTCGTGCGAATTCCTTGTTTGTGAAGGGGTCAAAGTGTCTCTTTGGAGTTCAGAAGGTTTCATTTTTGGGATTCATTTTTTCCCCTTCTACTATCGAGATGGACCCTGTTAAAGTCCAGGCCATTTACGATTATGCCGACAGTGGCATATTATTGCCGTCAAACTTTGGTAGCACACTAAATATGGTGCCTGTTGTGAATTCTGTTGTCGGGCTCCCTCCTGTGGTCATGAATGGTACTTCGGCTGGTTCTGTCCATGGACTTCCTCTGGTGGGTGTTTCTGAGTTTCCTTCCACATGTGACGAGGTTAATTCGTTAGCTGCTGCTCTTTTTAACTCCACTTAGATCTTTGCTCCATGCCACCTGTCAATGTTCCAGTATTGGTCTAGTTCTCTCCTGGATCGTTCTTGTGACCTGTCTTCCCAGCAGAAGCTAAGTTCCAGCTTGTATTTCTTTGGTTTGCTATTTTTCTGTCCAGCTTGCTATTTTTATTGTTGTCTTGCTTGCTGGAAGCTCTGGGACGCAGAGGGAGCGCCTCCGCACCGTGAGTCGGTGCAGAGGGTCTTTTTTGCGCCCTCTGCGTGGTCTT
Source organism: Ranitomeya imitator (assembly GCF_032444005.1). Classification (NCBI taxonomy): domain Eukaryota; kingdom Metazoa; phylum Chordata; class Amphibia; order Anura; family Dendrobatidae; genus Ranitomeya; species Ranitomeya imitator. The sequence continues at coordinate 670,119,271 of NC_091282.1, forward strand.
TTTGTAGGTTTTTATGTTGACCGCAAAGTAACCTTTCCTATCCTCGGTCTGTTCAGTAAGTTGGGCCTCACTTTGCTAAATCTATTTAATCTCTGTGTTTGTATTTTCATCTTTACTCACAGTCATTATATGTGGGGGGCTGCCTTTTCCTTTGGGGAATTTCTCTGAGGCAAGGTAGGCTTTATTTTTCTATCTTCGGGGCTAGCTAGTTCCTTAGGCTGTGCCGAGTTGCATAGGGAGCGTTAGGCGCAATCCACGGCTATTTCTAGTGTGTTTGATAGGATTAGGGATTGCGGTCAGCAGAGTTCCCACGTCCCAGAGCTCGTCCTTTATTATCAGTAACTATCAGGTCATTCCGTGTGCTCTTAACCACCAGGTCCATTATTGTCCTGACCACCAGGTCATAACAGCCCATACAGAGTGTCCTTACATGGGTTCCACCAATGCCCACAGCATCTCCATTAACATTACTACCGTTGCTGTCTGCTGCCTCCATCTTGGTGACAGTACCCGGCTCGCAGCGCCACTTGAAGTGATGGCCGGGGGACCACCACAGTGCAGGAAGACTACCGTACACAAGATGAGGTGCAAACAGCAAAGGGTAGATTTATTGGAAGGCAAGGAATGAAGTGGATGAGGAAGATGCAAACAGGGGTATGCAATGGTAAAAGATAATTTACAAGACTTATATTCTTTAGCTTGTCCGTAACATAGCACGGTGTTCCAACTGTTACAGATTCAATATATGCCACACAAGCAAATGCAAACAATAAACAAATAATGATGCTACTCTACGTATAACCTCCCTGGACTCTACTAAGCAGGCCACACGGCTCCCAAGTACTGACTATTGAAGCCTACACTAGGCCCTGACATGTGCACAAAACAGGAACAAACTCACGGTGACATTGGGGACTCAGATCCAGTCCCGGGGGGGGGGCCCCAACAGTCTAGTACGGTGGTGCGCGCGGCTTTCTGCCAGCTCCATGTAACGTGGTCTACTCCTTGCTTCGGGGTCCTGGAGGTGCTCCTGGAAACTGTAAATCCCTTTCTCGGTATCTTTGTGGCTTCTCAAACTCAGACAGGACAGCAATTCTTGCAGCATCTGGAAAAGTCTGTCAAATTTCACAAGTCCACTACGTTACAGGCTGTGGGTCCTCTCTTGCAGCTATAAGCACAAAGTTCTCTCTGCAGCAGCTCCAGCTCACAGACACTGTCCAGGCTCCCCACCTTCTGCTCAGTCCAGTTCATTCACACAGTCTATTGCAGGGGAGAAGCAGAATATTCCATCATGCCAGACAAGGGGGGGCAGTCTCATAAAGTGACAGCGTGTTCCTTACTTTCCATAACGGCACCACCCTCTTACACATACATTAATCTAAGCTCTCCCTCTTATAACAATTCTCCCTGAATAGCTTCCTGAGGACTGTGTGTTGAGAATCGCAACTTTTGCCTCAAGCAGCACAAAAGCTAGAACCATTTTTGATAGTGTTTTTTTGTGTTGCATATCCAATTACAGTACCATGTGCCACACTTCTACAATTAATCCTGATCATTTTTATGGTTTTGCTATGTGATTTTTTTTGTGTCGTGATAATAGCACTTGTTTTTCCTGTAGATGCCATGCAGCCAAAAACCACATAGTAAGACACTTTATCAAATCCCCCAAAATTTGTGTGAAGGAATCCTATTATGACCAATGTAACAAAAAAACAAAATGACGCACCCAGAAAACATTCCAGAAATCATTTCTCTTGGTTCACTCTACTGTATCAATTAAATGAATAACCATTTAATATTTGTAAATTTCAGGTTAAGGATTAAAACTATTATTAGTTGCATGGCAATAATATTCCAAAATCTCCATTTTACTGTAGTTTCTCTCCTAATAAGCTGTAAACACGTTTTTATCCAAAGCAGTAAATATATTCACGAAAGATCTCTTAGGGTTTGTAATTATATGGCAGGGTAGTTTCTACCGCTCCAGAGACTTGAAAAGAGTGTTCTCAGTTATGAAAATGTATTCTGCAAACTATCTGATAACAATAATACAAAAAGTTCTTTCATATGACAAACTCATTAGGATTAATTCATTCGTGTAAAGATAAGCGTTTGCTCTCAGACCTCATCGTTCCCAATCCTTTTGATCCCTTTGCACTAATGCAGACTCATTAAACAGCATGTTTAATTAAAGTCTGTTATATCCCTGGTGCTCCAGGCAGCATGCAGCACAATGACCACCTGTAATCCTGCAAAGAGTGACACTGAATACATTACTGAGTGATAAGAAAAAAGCAGGCTTACATTTAATAATAATATAAATAATAATTTTTATTTATATAGCGCTAACATATTCCACAGCACTTTACAATTAGCGGGGACATGTACAGACAATAAATTCAGTACAAGTTAAGACAATTTAAACAGTGACATTAGGGATGAGGTCCCTGCTTGCAAACTTACAATCTTCAAGGAAATGGGGGGGACACAATAGGTGAAAAGTGCTTGTTATTTCAGGTCTGGCAATTATAATAAATAGGGATTTTCATATAAAGCTGCATGATCCGGTCATCAGCCCATGTGTTTAAGTGCAATAGTCAAGTATCAAGTGCAGTTATCATGTGTATGGAGGGTGTGGAGACAGATGAATAGTAGGGTGCAGATTCACATGCCGATAATATTTGGAAGGAGGGAACAGGACAAAGTTAGTTTACTGAGTAGTTGATGTGGTAGGCTTGTTTGAAGAGATGGGTTTTTAAAGTGCGCTTGAATAGGTCGGGGCTAGGTATCAGTCTGATCGTCTGGGGAAGTGCATTCCAGAGAGCTGGCGCAGCACGAGAGAAGTCTTGGAGACGAAGGTGTAAGGTTCGGATTACGGGGGATGTTAGTATTAGGTCATTTGTAGAATGGAGGGCACGTGTAGGGCGATAGACAGAGATGAGAGGGGAGATATAAGGCGGTGCAGAACGGTGGAGAGCTTTGTGGGTGAAAGAGAAGAGGTTATACTGGACCCTGTAACGAATGGGTAGCCAGTGTAATGACTGGCACAAGATGGAGGCATCGGTGAAGCGGCTGGACAGAAATATGGCCCTGGCTGCAACATTCAAGATGGATTGGAGAGGAGAAAGTTTGGAAAGAGGGAGACCGATCAGAAGAGAGTTGCAGTAGTCCGGACGGGAATGAATAAGAGCGACAGTAAGAGTCTTAGCAGTTTCAAAGGTGAGAAAAGGTTGGATTCTGGAGATGTTTTTAAGATGCAGGTGACAGGAGCGAGTGAGTGATCGAATATAGGGAGTAAAGGAAAGTTTGGTGTCGAATATGACCCCAAGCATGCTGCTTGGCCGTTATGGTTGAACCCTCCAGGGTAATTTCGATGTTGGATAGAGTGAGGTTAGTAGAAGGGAGAAACACAAGTAGTTCAGTTTTGGAGAGATTTAGTTTCAGATAGAGGGAGGACATGATGTTAGAGACAGCAGACAGACAATCCTTGGTATTTTGAATTAGGGTAGGGGTGATGTCGGGAGAAGAAGTGTATAATTGGGTGTCATCAGCATAGAGATGGTACTGGAACCCAAATCTGCTGATTGTTTGTCCAATAGGGGCAGTGTATAGAGAGAAAAGGAAGGGGGCCCAGGACTGAGCCCTGCGGAACCCCGATAGTAAGGGGACGAGGAGAGGAAGAGGAGCCGGCAAAAGATACAGTGAAGGTGCGGTCAGAGAGGTAGGAGGAGAACCAGGAGAGGGCTGTGTCCTTGAGGCCTATGGAGCGGAGCATAGTGAGAAGGAGCTGGTGATCCACAGTATCAAATGCGGCAGATAGATCCAACTGGAAATTTACACATAAGTGACTTCTTTGTATAGATAGTTGTAAAGAATGCCATGATAGTTGTAAACGCTTGTTAAGAATGCCATGGATTTCAAATGTTTTTTCATAGCGTCTTTTACACAAATTTTTGTGTTTTTCTCCAATTTTGTTACATTTGTTACGTGTTTTTAAAGGAAACTTATCAGCTCAAAGTTGCCCAATACATCACTGAAATAACTTTCAACAAATCCTAATCCAGTATTTAAACAAATCAGCATTTGTGGGAGGTTTTTTTTTTTTAATCTAATGGTTTTCATTGACGTTTTTGCACAAATTCTTAAAATTTTGCATAAAAATGCTTTTTATTTTTGTGTTTTAACCTTTTAAACATCATTGTCAGGTCACCTCCAAATCTGCCACATGCGCATGAGGTTCTGACTGCCTGGGAAGATGCATTGCCAACAAATAAGTAAGGAAACATAAGTTCTATAAGTGTGGTATCACATTCCATATTTCTGAAAAAAATGCTGTTTGTTGTGACATTTTATATTAATTTTTTTCTCTCCCCAAAGAAGTATTGTACGTTCAGAACTATGAAATGCATTACAAAGTTCTTTTGTGTGTTTTTTGAGCACTCCCAATATTTTTGGCTACTGTTAGGCATAATTGGTCATAAGCTATACATTCATCAGTTGAAATAATAATATCATCCATTTGTAACTCCTCTTCCATGCCCTGGCTCTATACAGAAAAAAGGGTTCCATTTTCAGTGTGTGTAGTCGTTTTTCTGATGCAGACACCTCCAGTTGAGCTGCCATGTTTTATGCGGCTTAAAAAAACAAAGTCCTTTTTACTGACAGCCAAACTGATATACAGAAAATAACAGGATATGAAGTTCGCAATGTTCTTCTATACAATACAGATGTTCTCCTTAGTTATGGATAGTGTCATAATTAGTGTTGAGCGATACCGTCCGATACTTGAAAGTATCGGTATCGGATAGTATCGGCCGATACCCGAAAAGTATCGGATATCGCCGATACCGATATCCGATACCAATACAAGTCAATGGGACACCAAGTATCGGAAGGTATCTGTTATGAACAGGTAATTCAGAACCACAATGGACCTTGAAGTTCAGAGCACACAAGGTGACCTGACATTTACCAAAAACATAGGACAATCTCTGAGACGTGGAAACTCTGCTGACCGCAATCCCTAATCCTAACACACCACACTAGAGCTAGCCGTGGATTGTGCCTAACGCTCCCTATGCAACTCGGCACAGCCTGAGAAACTAACTAGCCCTGAAGATAGAAAAATAAGCCTACCGTGCCTCAGAGAAATTCCCCAAAGGAAAAGGCAGCCCCCCACATATAATGACTGTGAGTAAAGATGAAATACAAACACAGAGATGAAATCGATTTAGCAAAGTGAGGCCCGACTTACTGAATAGACCGAGGATAGGAAAGATAGCTTTGCGGTCAACACAAAAACCTACAAACAACCACGCAGAGGGGCAAAAAGACCCTCCGCACCGACTAACGGTAAGGAGGTGCTCCCTCTGCGTCTCAGAGCTTCCAGCAAGCAAGAAAAACCAATAAAGCAAGCTGGACAGAAAATATAGCAAACAAAAATAACACAAGCAGAACTTAGCTTATGCAGGATAGCATGAGTGGAATCACCACAGTAGAAACACAGCCCATTCTGACCTCTGTGTTCTTGCCTTTCAGCTCTGGTCAAAGTCCTATCGCACTGCATAGGCTCAGGTTTATGCTCAGATAATACCGCCAAATGGTGCACAGATTTACGCTCGCGCAAGCGTCAACCGATCTGAATGGCCAAAGACATAGACTCATTCAGACCAGCAGGCATAGGAAATCCCACCATGACATCCTTAAGGGCTTCAGAGAGACCCTTTCTGAAAATAGCTGCCAGCGCACATTCATTCCATTGAGTGAGCACGGACCACTTTCTAAACTTCTGACAATAAATCTCTATCTCATCCTGACCCTGACACAGAGCCAGCAAATTTTTCTCTGCCTGATCCACTGAATTAGGTTCGTCGTACAGCAATCCGAGTGCCAGAAAAAACGCATCAATATTACATAATGCAGGATCTCCTGGCGCAAGGGAAAATGCCCAGTCTTGAGGGTCGCCACGTAATAAAGAAATAATGATTTTAACTTGTTGAACTGGGTCACCAGAGGAGCGGGGTTTCAAAGCCAGAAACAGTTTACAATTATTTTTAAAATTCAAAAACTTAGCTCTATCTCCGGAAAATAACTCAGGAATAGGAATTTTAGGTTCTAACATAGGATTCTGAACCACTAAATCTTGAATGTTCTGTACTCTTATAATGAGATTATCCATCAAAGAGGACAGACCCTGAATGTCCATGTCCACACCTGTGTTCTGAACCACCCTGATGTAAAGGGGAAAAGAAAGACAGAACACAGTGCAAAGAAAAAAAAATGGTCTCAGAACTTCTCTTTTCCCTCTATTGAGAAGCATTAGTACTTTGGGCCTCCAGTACTGTTATGAACAGGTAATTCAGAACCACAATGGACCTTGAAGTTCAGAGCACACAAGGTGACCTGACATTTACCAAAAACATAGGACAAGCTCTGAGACTTGGAAACTCTGCTGACCGCAATCCCTAATCCTAACACACCACACTAGAGGTAGCCGTGGATTGCGCCTAACGCTCCCTATGCAACTCGGCACAGCCTGAGAAACTAACTAGCCCTGAAGATAGAAAAATAAGCCTACCTTGCTTCAGAGAAATTCCCCAAAGGAAAAGGCAGCCCCCCACATATAATGACTGTGAGTAAAGATGAAATACAAACACAGAGATGAAATAGATTTAGCAAAGTGAGGCCCGACTTACTAAATAGACCGAGGATAGGAAAGATAGCTTTGCGGTCAACACAAAAACCTACAAACAACCACGCAGAGGGGCAAAAAGACCCTCCGCACCGACTAACGGTACGGAGGTGCTCCCTCTGCGTCTCAGAGCTTCCAGCAAGCAAGAAAAACCAATATAGCAAGCTGGACAGAAAATATAGCAAACAAAAATAACACAAGCAGAACTTAGCTTATGCAGGATAGAGAGGCCACAGGAACGATCCAGGAGGAAGCAAGACCAATACTAGAACATTGACTGGAGGCCAAGATCAAAGCACCAGGTGGAGTTAAATAGAGCAGCACCTAACGACTTAACCTCATCACCTGAGGAAGGAAACTCAGAAGCCGCAGTACCACTCTCATCCACCAAAGGAAGCTTATAGACAGAACCAGCCGCAGTACCACTCACGACCACAGGAGGGAGCTTGGCCACAGAATTCACAACAGGTATCCTGATGGTTCCCAGGGTCTGAAGGAGAGGAAACTCTCCTTCAGGCCCTGGGATCCATATTAATGTGTAAAATAAAGAATTAAAATAAAAAATATTGATATATTCACCTCTCCGGCGGCCCCTGGACATCACGCGGGTAACCGGCAGGCTTCTTTGTTTAAAATGAGCACGTTTAGGACCTGAGGAATGACGTCGCGGCTTCTGATTGGTCGCGTGCCGCCCATGTGACCGCGACGCGACCAATCAGAAGCCGCGACGTCATTCCTCAGGCCCTAAATTCCTAGAATTTTTTGAGGACACTGTTTTAAATGGGGGGGCGGTCCTGTTACTATGCAGAGTGATACTTTTTTGCCTTTTTTTCTTCATGTGGTATAATGTAGAAGTTAACAAAAGCACAAGAAACAAGAGCCATCAAAATATCTGCACACCACCAAAGTTATGATAAAAATAATATAAGCTTTATTGGGAACATAATTAAAAACATCTAAAATCACACATAACCTCCGTGCAGATGCCCCTGTGAACACTGTATGCCAAAATATACATAGATATATAAACGTATGAAATCTTCCAGACGTGTCCCTGCCCTCTGCACTTAATATTATTAATGTAACTATATATAGTCAAAATTTGAAATGAACACGCTGTATACAACCATATAACAACAAATATGCACACAGTCAAGTATAATACAAGCCACACAGCATGCAAATAGCATGCAACACCCCACCACAATATGCAGCTTCCAGCAAAAAAACCTATGGACCCAGAGGAGCAGATAAAATAAACTGCCCTAGATATCCAAAGAAAGGGACAGGGGAAGATGTCCAAATATATACCCTGAAATACCCTGCATAGTCTGATCCTAGGAGTGGTCAAAAGGTGAAGATAGTGCTGGAGAAAGCACCATAGGATAAATCCTGCTGCAGGATGCTGTGAGGCTGAATAGTCACAGGGCAAATGCGACCGGAGGAGAAGCCCAACGCGTGTCGCTGTTCTAGGACAGCTTCGTCAGGGGAAGTAGTGCAAATACCCCCAATAGCGCTTAAATACCTTATAATCAATTGTGTGGTCAGGTCTGGTGTGTGGCTGGCAGAGCCTGGGGGCCGGTATAATGTAGAAGTTGTGAAAAATTAAGTAATGTGTTCTGCAAACGGAGCTCGAGATAACTGTGTTATTTCCTGCCGAAATGAGTCCTGGCTGGAAGAAATGATGGCGGTCTGTGCTGGATGAAAGATGAAGGACTTCACCTAGTGACGTCACTGGTGAGTCAGTGTTACCTATACACTGACACTATACACTGTATACTATATACAGAGGTCCTGTGTACAATGTCACCAGTGATCACTGTATTACCTATACATTATATACAGAGCTCCTGTGTATAATACCACCAGTGATCTCTGTATTACCTCTACACAGACACTGCATACTAAGTACAGATCTCCTGTGAATACTGGCACTTATGGTGATAGTATTGTGTTTTTGTTTTTTTTTTATTACTGATTAGTATTGTAGTATTCAGTCACTATGTGGTGGTAATATGTGGTCTGGAAATGGTGTTGTGGTATTTGTCCCTTGTATGTACTATTTGGTCACCAAGTGGTGGTAATATGTGGTCTTGACATGGTGCGGTGTATTTGTTCCTTGTATGTGATATTATTCGATCATTGTGGTTGTAATTTGTGGTCTGGTCATGGTGCGGTGGTATTTGTTCCTTGTATGTGATATTATTGGTCAAAATATATCTTAATTGTAATGCAGATTTTAACAAATATTTAATAGGTTACAGTAGAATAGGGCCCGGCCATTTTTCTGGAATAATCTGGTTTGGGTATATCATGACCCCCATCACATGACCCCCGTCACATGAGGGGGCACACAGTGTCTGAACAGCCCGGGGCCCTGGCTACCCTTAATCCACCCCTGCTCCCTTGTGCACAGAAATAAAATGTTTTGTGGCTCCAGAGTAACCTGAATTATTGCTGTTTATATTTGCTATATGTTCTGAAATTCTTTTTTTAATTTTTTTAAATGTTCTAATAAACTTGGAAATTTTACCTACACTGGATGGACGTGCTGGAAACTCCCTTCCTCACTTTTCTACTTCAGCTGAATTCACCAGCAGGTATGGCACCCACCAGTTACATTCATTTGCAACGGCTCATAGATGCATGTCTCAGGGTGTCAAGCTCCAACTTTTCCCTTCCCCTCCTCTCTCCCTCAGGCCTGTCCCACACGTCCAGATAATTCCGGTACCGGAAAAATCGGTACCGGAATTGTCCGTGTGCTCACGTGGCACATCATTGTGCCGCCCGTGTGCCGACTGGGTACCACACGCACCGTGCAGGAGACAGCGCTACAGTTAAGCGCTGTCCCCTGCATCTGGTGCTGAAGCCGCCATTCATTTCTTCTCTCCAGCAGCGTTCGCTGGAGAGAAGATCTGAAAAATCTTTTTTTTTTTTGGTGTTTAACAAAAAGATCCCTGTCCCCAACCCCCTCCCACCCCCTGTGTGATGAATATGCGGCTCCACCCCTATGGGAGGTGGAGCCGCATATTCATCACTGTAATGGGGGGCACCACGTAACCGCTCATACAGGAGAAGCTGCGGCGAGGAGAGGAAACAGCGAGGGAGCCGGGTAAGTATTTTATTAACAGCGGGGGGCGCATAGGGGGTTGGGGACAAGGATCTTTTTTTTAAACACCAAAAAAGAAAAAGAAAAGATTTTTCATATCTTCTCTCCAGCGAACGCTGCTGGAGAGATGAAATGAATGGCGGCTTCAGCACCACGCTGGGGGGACAGCGCTTACTGTAGCGCTGTCTCCTGCACGGCACACGGACTGCACATGGTCAGCATCCGTGTGCGGTACGTGTTTTACCCAGACCCATTGACTTTAACCCCTTCATGACCAGGGGATTTTTCGTTTTTCCGTGTTCGTTTTTCGCTCCCCTCCTTCCCAGAGCCATAACTTTTTTATTTTTCCGTCAATTTGGCCATGTGAGGGCTTATTTTTTGCGGGACGAGTTGTACTTTTGAACGACATCATTGGTTTTAGCATGTCGTGTACTAGAAAACGGGAAAAAAATTCCAAGTGCGGTGAAATTGCAAAAAAAGTGCAATCCCACATTGGTTTTTTGTTTGGCTTTTTTGCTAGGTTCACGAAATGCTAAAAATGACCTGCCATTATGATTCTCCAGGTCATTACGAGTTCATAGACACCAAACATGACTAGGTTATTTTTTATCTAAGTGGTGAAAAAAAATTCCAAACTTTGCTAAAAAAAAAAAAAAAAAAATTGCGCCATTTTCCGATACTCGTAGCGTCTCCATTTTTCGTGATCTGGGGTCGGTTGAGGGCTTATTTTTTGCGTGCCAAGATGACGTTTTTAATGATAGCATTTCGGTGCAGATACGTTCTTTTGATCGCCCGTTATTGCATTTTAATGCAATGTCGCGGCGACCAAAAAAACATAATTCTGGCGTTTCGAGTTTTTTTCCCGCTACGCTGTTTAGCGATCAGGTTAATACTTTTTTTTATTTGATAGATCGGGCAATTCTGAGCGCGGCGATACCAAATATGCGTAGATTTGATATTTTTTTTATTGATTTATTTTGATTGGGGCGAAAGGGGGGTGATTTAAACTTTTATGTTTTTTTTATTTTTTTCACATTTTTTTAAACTTTTTTTTTAACTTTTGCCATGCTTCAATAGCCTCCATGGGAGGCTAGAAGCAGGCACAGCACGATCGGCTCTGCTACATAGCAGCGATCTGCTGATCGCTGCTATGTAGCAGAATTGCACGTGTGCTGTGAGCGCCGACCACAGGGTGGCGCTCACAGCGACGGGCAATCAGTAACCATAGAGGTCTCAAGGACCTCTATGGCTACAATGGAGACGCATCGCCGACCCCCGGACATGTGACGGGGGTCGGCGATGACGTCATTTCCGGCCGCCCGGCCGGAAGCGGTAGTTAAATGCCGCTGTCTGCGTTTGACAGCGGCATTTAACTAGTTAATAGGTGCGGGCAGATCGCGATTCTGCCCGCGCCTATTACGGGCACATGTCAGCTGTTCAAAACAGCTGACATGTCCCGGCTTTGGTGCGGGCTCACCGCGGAGCCCTGCATCAAAGCAGGGGAGCCGGCATCGGACGGTATAGTACGTCCGATGCCGGTAAGGGGTTAATGGGTCCGTGTAATACGTGCGCTCCCACGAACACTGACATGTCTCTGTGTTTGGCTGGTTTCACACGTCAGTGGCTCCGGTACGTGAGGTGACAGTTTCCTTACGTACCGGAGCCACTGACACACGTAGACACATTGAAATCAATGCATCTGTGCAGATGTCATTGATTTTTTGCGGACCGTGTCTCTGTGTGCCAAACACGGAGACATGTCAGTGTTCGTGGGAGCGCATGGATTACACAGACCCATTAAAGTCAATGGGTCCGTGTAAAACACGTACCGCACACGGACGTTGTCCATGTGCAGTCCGTGTGTCGTGCAGGAGACAGCGCTACAGTAAACGCTGTCCCCCCCACTGGTGCTGAAGCCGCCATTCATATCTTCTCTGTAGCAGCGTTTGCTGTGGAGAAGATATGAATAATCCTTTTTTTTGTTGTTTCTCGTGTTTAACATAAAGATCCATGTGCCCCCCCCTTCCACCCCATGTGCGCCCATCCGCTGTTCTTAACCCCTTCATGACCCAGCCTATTTTGACCTTAATGACCTGGCCATTTTTTGCAATTCTGACCAGTGTCCCTTTATGAGGTAATAACTCAGGAACGCTTCAATGGATCCTAGCGGTTCTGAGATTGTTTTTTTCGTGACATATTGGGCTTCATGTTAGTGGTAAATTTAGGTCAATAAATTCTGTGTCTATTTGTGATAAAAAACAGAAATTTGGCGAAAATTTTGAAAATTTCACAATTTTCACATTTTGAATTTTTATTCTGTTAAACCAGAGAGTTATGTGACACAAAATAGTTAATAAATAACATTTCCCACACGTCTACTTTACATCAGCAGTTCAGCACAATTTTGGAAACAAAATTTTTTTGCTAGGAAGTTATAAGGGTTAAAATTTGACCAGCGATTTCTCATTTTTACAATGAAATTTACAAAACCATTTTTTTAGGGACCACCTCACATTTGAAGTCAGTTTGAAGGGTCTATATGGCTGAAAATACCCAAAAGTGACACCATTCTAAAAACTCCACCCCTCAAGGTGCACAAAACCACATTCAAGAAGTTTACTAATCCTTCAGGTGCTTCACAGCAGCAGAAGCAACATGGAAGGAAAAAATCAACATTTAACTTTTTAGTCACAAAAAAGATCTTTTAGCAACAATTTTTCTATTTTCCCAATGGTAAAAGGAGAAACTGAACCACGAAAGTTGTTGTACAATTTGTCCTGAGTATGCTGATACCTCATATGTGGGGGTAAACCACTGTTTGGACGCAAGGCAGGGCTTGGAAGGAAAGGAGCGCCATTTGACTTTTTGAATGAAAAATTGGCTCCACTCTTTAGCGGACACCATGTCACGTTTGGAGAGCCCCCGTGTGCCTAAAAATTGGAGCTCCCCCACAAGTGACCCCATTTTGGAAACTAGACGCCCCAAGGAACTTATCTAGATGCATAGTGAGCACTTTAAACCCCCAGGTGCTTCACAAATTGATCCGTAAAAATGAAAAAGTACTTTTTTTTCACAAAAAATTTTTTAGCCTCAATTTTTTCATTTTCACATGGGCAACAGGATAAAATGGATCCTAACATTTGTTGGGCAATTTCTCTTGAGTACACCAATACCTCACATGTGGGGGTAAACTTCTGTTTGGACACATGGTAAGGTTCGGAAGGGAAGGAGCGCCATTTGACTTTTTTAACCCCTTCCCGACCTTTGACGCCACGTAGGCGTCATGAAAGTCTGTGCCAATCCGACCCATGACGCCTATGTGGCGTCATGGAAAGATCGCGTCCCTGCAGATCGGGTGAAAGGGTTAACTCCCATATCACCCGATCTGCAGGGACAGGGGGAGTGGTAGTTTAGCCCAGGGGTCACCCCCCCGTGGCTACGATCGCTCTGATTGGCTGTTGAAAGTGAAACTGCCAATCAGAGCGATTTGTAATATTTCACCTATTATAACTGGTGAAATATTACAATCCAGCCATGGCCGATGCTGCAATATCATCGGCCATGGCTGGAAACACTAATGTGCCCCCACCCCACCGATCGCCCCCCCCAGCCCCCGATCTGTCCGGTACACTGCTCCGGCTCCCCTCCGTCCTGTGCTCCGCTCCCACCGTGCTCTTGTCCGCTCCCCCCGTGCTCCAATCACCCCCCCTGCACTCCGATCCACCCCCCTCCGTGCTCCGTTCCACCCCCCGTGCTCCGTTCCACCCCCCGTGCTCCGTTCCACCCCCCCCCGTGCTCCGTTCCACCCCTCCCGCGCTCCGATTCACCCCCCCATGCTCCGATCCCCCCCTGTGCTCCCCCCCACCCCATCATACTTACCGATCCTGCCGGGGTCCGTCCGTCTTCTCCCCGGGCGCCGCCATCTTCCAAAATGGCGGGCGCATGCGCAGTGCGCCCGCCGAATCTGCCGGCCGGCAGATTCGTTCCAAAGTGCATTTTGATCACTGAGATATAATCTATCACAGTGATCAAAATAAAAAAAATAATAAATGACCCCCCCCCCTTTGTCACCCCCATAGGTAGGGACAATAAAAAAATAAAGATTTTTTTTTTTCCACTAATGTTAGAATAGGGTTAGGGTTAGGGGTAGGGTTAGGGTTAGGGTTAGGGTTTCGGTATGTGCACACGTATTCTGGTCCGCTGCGGATTTGATAAATCCGCAGTGCTAAACCGCTGCAGATTTATGGCAGATTTATCGCGTTTTTTCTGCGCATTTCACTGCGGTTTTACAACTGCGATTTTCTATTTGAGCAGTTGTAAAACCGCTGCGGAATCCGCACAAAGAAGTGACATGCTGCGGAATGTAAACCGCTGCGTTTCCGTGCAGTTTTTCCGCAGCATGTGTACAGCGATTTTTGTTTCCCATATGTTTACATTGAACTGTAAACTCATGGGAAACTGCTGCGGATCCGCAGCGTTTTCCGCAGCGTGTGCACATACCTTTAGAATTAGGCTATGTGCACACGGTGCGGATTTGGCTGCGGATCCGCAGCAGTGTTCCATCAGGTTTACAGTACCATGTAAACATATGGAAACCAAATCCGCTGTGCCCATGGTGCGGAAAATACCGCGCGGAAACGCTGCGTTGTATTTTCCGCAGCATGTCAATTCTTTGTGCGGATTCCGCAGCGTTTTACACCTGTTCCTCAATAGGAATCCGCAGGTGAAATCCACACAAAAAACACTGGAAATCCATGGAAAATCCGCAGGTAAAACGCAGTGCCTTTTACCCGCGGATTTTTCAAAAATGATGCTGAAAAATCTCACACGAATCCGCAACGTGGGCACATAGCCTTAGGGTTAGGGTTGGAATTAGGGTTGTGGTTAGGGTTAGGGGTGTGTTGGGGTTAGGGTTGGAATTAGGGTTATGGCTACAGTTGGGATTAGAGTTAGGGGTGTGTTGGGGTTAGTGTTGGAGGTAGAATTGAGGGGTTACCACTGTTTAGGCACATCAGGGGTCTCCAAACGCAACATGGCGACACCATTGATTCCAGCCAATCTTGTATTCAAAAAGTCAAATGGTGCTCCCTCACTTCCGAGCCCCGACGTGTGCCCAAACAGTGGTTTACCCCCACATATGGGGTACCCGCATACTCAGGACAAACTGCGCAACAATTACTGGGGTCCAATTTCTCCTGTTACCCTTGTGAAAATAAAAAAATGCTTGCTAAAACATCATTTTTGAGGAAAGAAAAATGATTTTTTATTTTCACGGCTGTGCGTTGTAAACGTCTGTGAAGCACTTGGGGGTTCAAAGTGCTCACCACATATCTAGATAAGTTCCTTGGGGGGTCTACTTTCTAAAATGGGGTCACTTGTGGGGGGTTTCTACTGTTTAGGCACACCAGGGGCTCTGCAAACGCAACGTGATGCCCGCAGACCATTCCATCAAAGTCTGCATTTCAAAAGTCACTACTTCCCTTCTGAGCCCCGACGTGTGCCCAAACAGTGGTTTACCCCCACACATGGGGTATCAGCGTACTCAGGACAAACTGGACAACAACTTTTGGGGTCCAATTTCTCCTGTAACCCTTGGGAAAATAAAAAATTCTGGGCTAAATAATTATTTTTGAGGAAAGAAAACGTATTTGTTATTTTCACGGCTCTGCATTATAAACTTCTATGAAGCACTTGGGGGTTCAAAGTGCTCACCACACATCTAGATAAGTTCCTTTCGGGGTCTAGTTTCCAAAATGGGGTCACTTGTGGGGGGTTTCTACTGTTTAGCCACATCAGGGGCTCTGCAAACGCAACGTGACGCCCGCAGAGCATTCCATCAAAGTCTGCATTTCAAAACGTCACTACTTCAATTCCGAGCCCCGGCATGTGCCCAAACAGTAGTTTACCCCCACATATGGGGTATCACCGTACTCAGGAGAAACTGGACAACAAATATTGGGGTCAAATTTCTCCTGTTACCCTTGGGAAAATTAAAAAATTCTGGGCTAAATAATTATTTTTGAGGAAAGAAAACGTATTTATTATTTTCACGGCTCTGCATTATAAACTTCTGTGAAGCACTTGGGGGTTCAAAGTGCTCACCACACATCTAGATAAGTTCCTTTTGGGGTCTAGTTTCCAAAATGGGGTCACTTGTGGGGGGTTTCTACTGTTAAGCCACATCAGGGGCTCTGCAAACGCAACGTGACGCCCACAGAGCATTCCATCAAAGTCTGCATTTCAAAACGTCACTACTTCACTTCCGAGCCCCGGCATGTGCCCAAACAGTGGTTTACCCCCACATATGGGGTATCAGCGTACTCAGGAGAAACTGGACAACAACTTTTCGGGTCAAATTTCTCCTGATACCCTTGGGAAAATAAAAAATTGCAGGCTAAAAGATCATTTTTGAGAAAATAATTTTTTTTTTTTTTTCATGGCTCTGCGTTATAAACTTCTGTGAAGCACCTGGGGGTTTAAAGTGCTCAATATGCATCTAGATAAGTTCCTTGGGGGGTCTAGTTTCCAAAATGGGGTCACTTGTGGGGGAGCGCCAATGTTTAGGCACACAGGAGCTCTCCAAACGCGACATGGTGTCCGCTAACGATGGAGATAATTTTTCATTCAAAAAGTCAAATGGCGCTCCTTCCCTTCCGAGCCTTACCATGTGCCCAAACAGTGGTTTACCCCTACATATGAGGTATCAGTGTACTCAGGAGAAATTGCCCAACAAATTTTAGGATCCATTTTATCCTGTTGCCCATGTGAAAATGAAAAAATTGAGGCTAAAAGAATTTTTTTTGTGAAAAAAAAGTACTTTTTCATTTTTATGGATCAATTTGTGAAGCACCTGGGGGTTCAAAGTGCTCACTATGCATCTAGATTAGTTCCTTGGGGCGTCTAGTTTCCAAAATGGGGTCACTTGTGGGGGAGCTCCAATTTTTAGGCACACGGGGGCTCTCCAAACGTGACATGGTGTCCGCTAAAGAGTGGAGCCAATTTTTGATTCAAAAAGTCAAATGGCGCTCCTTTCCTTCCAAGCCCTGCCGTGCGCCCAAACAGTGGTTTACCCCCACATATGAGGTATCAGCGTACTCAGGACAAATTGTACAACAACTTTCGTGGTTCAGTTTCTCCTTTTACCATTGGGAAAATAAAAAAATTGTTGCCAAATATAATTTTTGTGACTAAAAAGTTAAATGTTCATTTTTTCCTTCCATGTTGCTTCTGCTGCTGTGAAGCACCTGAAGGGTTAATAAACTTCTTGAATGTGGTTTTGAGTACCTTGAGGGGTGCAGTTTTTAGAATGGTGTCACTTTTGGGTATTTTCAGCCATATAGACCCCTCAAACTGACTTCAAATGTGAGGTGGTCCATAAAAAAAATGGTTTTGTAAATTTCGTTGTAAAAATGAGAAATCGCTGGTCAAATTTTAACCCTTATAACTTCCTAGCAAAAAAAAATTTTGTTTCCAAAATTGTGCTGATGTAAAGTAAACATGTGGGAAATGTTATTTATTAACTATTTTGTGTCACATAACTCTCTGGTTTAACAGAATAAAAATTCAAAATGTGAAAATTGCAAAATTTTCAAAATTTTCGCCAAATTTCCATTTTTATCACAAATAAACGCAGAATTTATTGACCTAAATTTACCACTAACATGAAGCCCAATATGTCACGAAAAAAACAATCTCAGAACCGCTAGGATCCGTTGAAGCGTTCCTGAGTTATTACCTCATAAAGGGACACTGGTCAGAATTGCAAAAAACGGCAAGGTCTTTAAAGGGAACCTGTCACCTGAATTTGGCGGGACCAGTTTTGAGTCATATGGGCGGAGTTTTCAGGTGTTTGATTCACCCTTTCCTTACCTGCTGGTTTCATGCTGGCCGCAATATTGGATTGAAGTTCATTCTCTGTCCTCCGTAGTACACGCCTGCGCAAGGTAATCTTGCTTTGCGCAGGCGTGTACTACGGAGGACAGAGAATGAATTTCAATCCAATATTTCGGCCAGCATGCAGCAGGCGGATAAGGAAAGGGTGAATCAAACACCTGAAAACTCCGCCCATATGACCCAAAACTGGTCCCGCCAAAATCAGGTGACAGGTTCCCTTTAAGGTCAAAATAGGCTGGGTCATGAAGGGGTTAATGAAAAATTATCTCCATCGTTAGCGGACACCATGTCGCATTTGGAGAGCCCCTGTGTGCCTAAACATTGGAGATCCCCCACAAATGACCCCATTTTGGAAACTAGACCCCCAAAGGAACTAATCTAGATGTGTGGTGAGCACTTTGAACCCCCAAGTGCTTCACAGAAGTTTATAACGCAGAGCCGTGAAAATAATAAATACGTTTTCTTTCCTCAAAAATAATTTTTTAGCCCAGAATTTTTTATTTTCCCAAGGGTTACAGGAGAAATTGGACCCCAAAAGTTGTTGTCCAGTTTGTCCTGAGTACGCTGATACCCCATGTGTGGGGGTAAACCACTGTTTGGGCACACGTCGGGGCTCAGAAGGGAAGTAGTGACTTTTGAAATGCAGACTTTGATGGAATGGTCTGCGGGCATCACGTTGCGTTTGCAGAGCCCCTGGTGTGCCTAAACAGTAGAAACTCCCCATAAGTGACTCCATTTTGGAAACTAGACCCCCCAGGGAACTTATCTAGATATGTAGTGAGCACTTTGAACCCCCAAGTGCTTCACAGACATTTACAACGCAGAGCCGTGAAAATAAAAAAATCATTTTTCTTTCCTCAAAAATGATGTTTTAGCAAGCATTTTTTTATTTTCACAAGGGTAACAGGAGAAATTGGACCCCAATAATTGTTGCGCAGTTTTTCCTGAGTATGCTGGTACCCCATATGTGGGGGTAAACCACTGTTTGGGCACACGTCGGGGCTCGGAAGTGAGGGAGCACCATTTGACTTTTTGAATACAAGATTGGCAGGAATCAATGGTGGCGCCATGTTGCGTTTGGAGACCCCCTGATGTGCATAAACAGTGGAAACCCCTCAATTCTAACTCCAACACACCCCTAACCCTTATCCCAACTGTAGCCATAGCCCTAATCACAACCCTAACCAAACACACCCCTAACCACAACCCTAACCCCAACACAACCCTAACCACAACCCTAATTCCAACCTAACCCTAACCCTAAGGCTATGTGCCCACGTTGCGGATTCGTGTGAGATTTTTCAGCACCATTTTTGAAAAATCCGCGGGTAAAAGGCACTGCGTTTTACCTGCAGATTTACCGCAGATTTCCAGTGTTTTTTGTCCATCTATCAGGAACAAACAGCTTCCCCACTGGACAGCGGTC
Source organism: Ranitomeya imitator (assembly GCF_032444005.1). Taxonomy (NCBI): domain Eukaryota; kingdom Metazoa; phylum Chordata; class Amphibia; order Anura; family Dendrobatidae; genus Ranitomeya; species Ranitomeya imitator. The sequence continues at coordinate 670,138,390 of NC_091282.1, forward strand.
AGGCCTATCAGCCTGAAATTCCTGAAGTACCCGCCACAAATCAGGGGAGATAGCAGAAAGAATCACCCCCTCCTTAAGAATGCCAACCGGCTCAAGGACTCCAGGAGAATCAGGTGAAAAACTCCTAGAGAGGGCATCAGCCTTAACATTCTTAGATCCCGGAAGATACGAGACCACAAAATCAAAACAGGAGAAAAACAGGGACCATCGAGCCTGTCTAGGATTCAGCCGCTTGGCCGACTCAAGGTAAATCAGATTCTTATGATCGGTCAGGACCACAACGCGGTGTTTAGCTCCCTCAAGCCAATGTCGCCACTCCTCAAATGCCCACTTCATAGCCAACAACTCCCGATTGCCGACATCATAATTGCGTTCCGCAGGCGAAAACTTTCTGGAAAAAAAAGCACACGGTTTCATCAAAGAACCATCAGACTCCCTCTGAGACAAAACGGCCCCTGCCCCAATCTCAGACACGTCAACCTCAACCTGAAATGGAAGAGAAACATCCGGCTGACGCAACACAGGGGCAGAAGTAAATCGGCGGTTAAGCTCCCGAAAGGCCTCAACAGCCTCAGAGGACCAATTCGTCACATCAGCGCCTTTCTTCGTCAAATCAGTAAGGGGCTTAACCACACTGGAAAAGTTGGCAATGAAACGGCGATAGAAATTAGCAAAGCCCAAAAATTTTTGAAGGCCTTTCACAGATGTGGGTTGGATTTAGTCATGAATAGCTTGGACCTTAACAGGATCCATTTCTATAGACGAGGGAGAAAAAATAAAACCCAAAAAAGAGACCTTCTGAACTCCGAATAGGCACTTAGACCCCTTCACAAACAAAGCATTATCACGAAGGATCTGGAACACCATCCTGACCTGCTTCACATGAGACTCCCAATCATCGGAAATAATCAAAATATCATCCAAATATACGACCATGAATTTATTAAGATAATTGCGGAAAATATCATGCATGAAAGACTGGAACACAGATGGAGCATTAGAGAGCCCAAATGGCATCACAAGGTATTCAAAATGGCCTTCGGGCGTATTAAATGCAGTTTTCCATTCGTCACCCTGTTTAATACGAACAAGATTATATGCCCCTCGGAGGTCAATCTTAGTAAACCAACTAGCCCCCTTAATCTGAGCAAACAAATCAGTACGCAAAGGCAAGGGGTATTGGAATTTGACCGTGATCTTATTAAGAAGACGATAATCAATACAGGGTCTCACGGAGCCATCCTTCTTAACAACAAAAAAGAAACCCGCTCCCAATGGTGACGAAGAGGGCCGAATATGCCCCTTCTCCAAAGACTCCTTAACATAACTCCGCATGGCGGCATGCTCTGGCACAGACAGATTGAAAAGTTGGCCCTTAGGGAACTTGCAACCAGGAATCAAGTTAATAGCACAATCACAGTCCCTGTGCGGAGGAAGGGAACTGGACTTGGGCTCATCAAATACATCTTTAAGGGCTTCAGAAAGACCTTTTCTGAAAATAGCAGCCAGAGCCTCTTCATTCCATTTAGTGAGCACAGACCATTTTCTAAATTTCTGGCAGTATAATTCTGCCGCTTCCTGACCTTGACACAAGGCCAACAGGGTTTTTTCTGCATGATCCACAGAATTAGGTTCGTCATACAATAATCCGAGCGCTTGAAAAAATGCATCAATATTCAATAATGCCGGATCCCCTGTTTCAAGAGAAAAAGCCCAGTCTTGAGGGTCACCACGCAGCAAGGATATGATGATTTTTACTTGCTGAATGGGATCACCAGAAGAACGGGGTTTCAAAGCAAAAAACAATTTGCAGTTATTTTTAAAGTTCAAAAACTTGGATCTGTCCCCAAAAAACAAATCAGGGGTAGGAATTCTAGGCTCTAAAGCCGGAGTCTGGACAACATAGTCCTGGATACTCTGTACTCTTGCAGCAAGTTGATCCACACGAGAAAACAAACCCTGAACATCCATGCCAAAGCATATATTCTGAACCACCCAGATATCAAGAGGAAAAAGACAAACCAGAGCACAGAAAAAAAAATGGTTCAGAACTTTCTTTTCCTTCTTTTGAGATGCATTTAATTCATTTTTGGCCACTTGTACTGTTATGATCTGGTGGTTTAGGAGCAACATGGAACGAGCTCTGAAGGACGTGGTAACTGTACTGGCCGCAGTCCCTAAGCTCAACACAACACTAGAAGTAGCCGTGGAATGCTCCTAACTCTCCCTAGGCATCTCGTCACAGCCTAAGCGCTAACTACCCCTAAAGATAGAAGCAGGAAAGCTATCTTGCCTCAGAGAAAATCCCCAAAGGATAGATTAGCCCCCACAAATAATGACTGTGAGTGGAGAGTGAAAAGACATACACAGAATGAAACCAGGATGAGCACAGGAGGCCAGTCTAGCTAAATAGATAGGACAGGATGGAATACTGTGCGGTCAGTATAAAACACTACCAAAAATCCACGCAGAGTTTACAAAAAATCTCCACACCTGACTAAAGGTGTGGAGGGTAAATCTGCTCCCCAGAGCTTCCAGCAAGACAGAATTAGTTCATACTGATAAGCTGGACAAACAATGAAAGCACAGAACGGATAAGTCCACAATCTATGGACAGAAAAGAGCAAGCAAAAACTTAGCTTTGCTGAACTGGTCAGGATAACAGGGAACTCCAAAGAGATGTGAATCCAACCAGGAACCATTTACAAGTGGCACTGGCTGAAGGAGAGAGCCAGGCCTAAATAGCAGAGCAGAAGAGACGATAAGTGGAGGCAGCTGATGACAGCTAACTCCAAGGAGCAGCCATACCACTTGAAACCACAAGAGGGAGCCCAAGAGCAGAACTCACAAAAGTGCCACTTACAACCACCGGAGGGAGCCCAAGAGCGGAATTCACAACAGACTGCACTTCTTTTTTCTCTCTATTGTTTGTTTATTTTTGCCGGATGTAAAAACGACAGAATGAGAAAGAGATTTGTGACTATAATCTTAAGTCGGCACTGTGGGACAATCACCAAAATCACATTAATACAGATGAGCAGATCAGATAAAATTTGAATTTGACTGTTTGCCCAGAATTTCCACTGAAATTGGAATACAAATTTAAATGCAAGATGTAAAAAAATTTCCTTATGCTCACCTTGCCCCTCACCTCTCTGGCCCCTCTGCTCCTCACTGTCACCCGTCTGGTCATCACCATGTCTTCTGATTACCACAGCTCGCACTGAAATTCTCACAAGTCCTCAAAAGATCATGGCGTCATGATGTCACAATGTGTGCCGTGACCTTGTGCGCACAGGAGAACTTAAGCGAGAGTGAGGGCAATCAGAAGATGCAGTGAGGAGCAGAGGGCCCAAAGAGGCAAGTAGTGAGGTGAATATAAGAATTTTTTTAAATGCTGACTTTTTGATGGCCCACTACAATTTAGAACATTGGAGTACAGTGGCTGGATCTGCACAGAAGTAAAAGAAAAAAAAAAGCAGTTTGGTGAATGCAGATTATTATTTAACAGCCTTTGGCTCAGTCTTGAGCCATGGTGACTTGGTGAATGAACGCTCTATAGCAAGAAAGATCTTGTGTAAGCCTAGATAGGTCCACCAGGGTCTTCTGCACCATTATCTTGATATTAGACTTCCTTTTCAACTTCTATCTATTCTTCTGACCATGATGTCCTTCTCCAGTGATTGCTCTCTTCGTATGATTTGTCCAAAGTTGGCAAGTCATAGCTTGGTGATCTTTGCTTCTAACATTTTGTAATATTTCATTAGAATTCAATTTCACTCAAATATATTCACTCATTTCTAGACATTAGGAAAAAAAAACGCCACATAATCAAATACAGGTTCTTTCATGTCACTGAACTTTAATTTCTAATAATATTTCTAGTACGTTTCCAATGTACCTTTCCCTCTTCAGTGAATAAAGCCAATCATTAACATTTTCTGCTACTAATGTTGTTATCTTTAGTTGGTCCTGCAGCTTATATACATTCTACAGCTCATTACAATTATATACTATTAGAACAGTAATAGAACATCCTTTGTGGTGTGACACATGCATATAGTAGGTTATTCGTAGATTAGTGGGAACAAGCCCTGCATACTCTTTATACTAATTGGTATTATTTGCCAGCTAAACAAAACCGTAAATTACTCCCAGCTCCTTGAATATTTGCTAAAGCCGCTGTATTCATGTATCCTATTTCGTGCAACACAAGATGTGATCTGTTACCTAATTAAAAATATACCGCTAGTAGGCTTCAAGGGCTTGCAAAGAATTCTCTCTTTCAGGTTTTTTTGCAAACCCATCCCTCTCCAAAAATACAAATTAGCAGTGCCATGCTCCAAATGGGGTCAGTGATTGTTAAAATACACAATAATTTTTTAACAAAAAAATAATGGCATTTTGCAAAATGTGAATATATTTTTATCATAACATGCATACAGTTTTATATAAATGTATTTTACTCTGGTCACAAGACTACCATTGATGCAGACTTGTTTGTCCATGTACGTCTACCCCTATCTCATGTGATTAGTCTACTCATATTGTTTTGTCATTTTTAAATGTTATTCACCTGTTCTAGTTCCAAAACCTCCTTCTCAAATAGCCGATTTCCTCTGAACTAATCAATGCAGAGTTACTAGCAAGGGAAGAAATTCCAGTAGTGAAACCTTGCAGCCGCATGGCGATGCAAGTGATAAGGTGGCCCACTTCCACTTCTTGCACAGACGCCCTTTTCTGTCTACTAGGGAGCCCAGCAACCATTTTTGATTACAAGCCAAAGCCTTTTTCAGGCCATCTCAGGCAGCTATTCATTGCCAGAGTATTCAGGTAGCATAGTACTCTGCTGACTGTAAGGATTCGGAGAACAACCCGAGAGTGGACCCTCTGGGTCGTGACTCTAAAGCCCCTGAGGACGAGCGGACCAGATGGAACCACCCCCTATACAGGGAGCGTTAGGAGCAGGTCCAAGGGGGATGGAGACACAACAGCAGGAGCCAAAGGAAAGACTGGAACTTGGAGAAGGCACGGCAAAGACACTGGGCTGACAAGGCGGGAATGCAGGGCAGGCACGGTGGAGACACAGGGCTGACAAGGCAAGTACATAAGGCAGGCATGACTGGAACGCAGGGCAGGCACGGAGTAGACACAGGGCAGACAAGGCAAGTACACAGGGTAGGCACGGAAGAGAGACAGGGCAGACAAGAATGGAACACAGGGCAGGCACGGCGAAGACAAAGGTACAGAGACCCAGGAGCCTAGGACATAGGTACGCTGAGAATAAGTACAGGGAAACCTACAAAGCAAAGGTGTCTTACCTGGGAAGACGCCGGGAAGAAATACCCGATGTTGGGGCAAAGCTATTGGGTCGCGACCTCCCAGGAGGCAGTGCGGTGCAGGAGACGTGACTGCGCATGCACGGAAGAATAGGACACCGCGACCGAGAGAAGGGAGAAGCAGAGCGGCGCAGAGCAGAGCCGGGAGCGCGCCTAGGGACAGAAGAAGACAGGTAAAAATGTGCGGTCGTAACAGTACCCCCCTCCTTACTCCCCCTCTTTTTAAGGCTGGAGAGAAATCTCTTCATGATAAGAGGAGCATTGATGTTCACACGGGGCTCCCAGGATCTCTCCTCAGGACCAAATCCCTCCCAATCAATCAAAAAGTAGGTCCTCCCCCTAATAACTTTTTTGGCAAGGATATCTTTGACATTAAAAATACCATCAGAAGTACAGAGTTGTGGAGAGTGAGGGATAGACGGATGGAAACGATTGAACACTGCGGGTTTGAGAAGAGACACATGGAAGACATTGGGAATACGTAGGGTAGCAGGTAGCTTCAATTTGTAGGAAACATCATTAATGCGACTTAAGATAGGAAAGGGACCAATGTAGCGAGGTCCTAGTTTGTGAGAGGGAATCATAAGCTTAATATAGCGAGAAGATAACCAAACTTTATCGCCGGGAAAATATGGAGGAACATCCAAATGCTTCTTATCGGCAAACCTCTTCATTCTATAACTAGCACTTTCGAGAGCCTCTTTGGTCTCACTCCAAATTTTAGAGAACTCCTGGGACAAGAAATCCGCTGCCGGTACCCCCGAGGTGAGAGAAACAGGAAGAGGAATGCCCGGATGCTGACCAAAGACCACAAAGAAGGGAGATTTGGAAGAAGATTCACTGGGAAAATTGTTATAAGCAAACTCATACCAAGGGAGAAGAAAAACCCAGTCATCCTGATGAGCATTGGAAAAATGTCGCAGATATATAGTTAGAAATTGATTAACTCGCTCCACTTGGCCGTTGGACTGTGGATGATATGCGGAGGAGAAATCCAGGTTAATCTTCATTAATCCGCAAAGAGCTCTCCATAAACGAGAAGTAAATTGGACTCCACGATCAGAGACAATATGCTGCGGGAAACCATGAAGATGGAAGATTTGATGTAAAAAGATTTTTGCCAACTTGGGGGCGGAAGGCAGGCCAGGCAAAGCAACAAAATGAGCCATTTTGGAAAACCGATCTACGATAACCAGGATGACAGAGCAATTCGAGGAACGAGGCAAATCGGTGACGAAGTCCATGGCGATATGGCTCCAAGGAACGGAAGGCACAGGCAAAGGAAGCAGGAGCCCAGACAGAAGCTGTCTGTGAACTTTGTTCTTGGCACAGAAAGGGCAAGAAGCTATGAATTCAGAGATGTCTTGATGGAGGGACGGCCACCAATAATGCCGAGAGATAAGAGAGAGTGTCTTCTTCACTCCAACATGTCCTGCGATCTTGGAGGAGTGTCCCCAACGTAAAACTCTCACTTTGTCTCGATCCAACACCAAAGTCTTGCCAGGAGGTGGAGAGACCACTCTTAGAGGAGCAAGGGTGACGATTCTTGCAGGATCAATAATATGAGCCGGAGAGTCTTCTACGTCCATAGGCTGAAAGGATCTAGAGAGAGCATCCGCCTTGACGTTCTTATTTCTGGGTCGGAAATGAAGCTCAAAATCAAACCGTCCGAAGAATAAAGACCATCTGGCTTGTCGTGGATTAAGTTTCTGAGCTGACTGAACATAAGCCAGATTCTTGTGGTCTGTGTAAATGATGAATGGCTCATTCAAGAAGATAGCGCCACTCCTCTAAAGCTAACTTGATAGCCAATTGTTCCTTATCTCCAATGGAATAGTCCGTTCAGGGGAAGAGAAGGCTTTGGAGAAAAAACCACAGGTAAATAAATGGCCAGAAGAGGATCTTTGCAACAGAACTGCTTCGGCTCCGACGAATGATACGTCGACTTCGATGATAAATGGTCTATTAGCATCTGGACGATGAAGCACAGGAGCTGCAGCGAACCTCTGCTTTAGAGTTTGGAAAGCTTCTTCAGCTTCAGAGGACCAAAGATTGGAGTTGGCTACCTTGCAAACAAAAGCAGAAATAGGCTTAGCAATCAAAGAGAAATGAGGAATAAACTGTCTGTAGTAATTGGCAAAGCCAAGAAAACGTTGGATTACTTTTATTCCAAGAGGACGAGGCCAGTTAAGAACTGCAAATACTTTCTCGGGATCCATTTCCAGACCAGACTGCTCAAAGATGCATTTCTCAATCTTTGCAAAAAGATGATTCTCCCTTAGTCGTTGCAGGACACGATGTACATCCCGTCTATGAGAAGAAAGGTCCGGAGAGAAGATGAGAATGTCGTCTAGATAAACCATGACACTGGAGTAGAGAAGATCCCGGAACACATCATTAACGAATTCATGGAATACTGCAGGTGTGTTGCAGAGGCCAAACGGCATCACCAAATACTCATAGTGACCGTCGCGAGTGTTAAAGGCTGTTTTCCACTCGTTTCCAGCATGAATTCGGACCAGATTGTATGCTCCACGCAAATCCAGTTTGGTAAAAATTTGCGCTTCTCTGAGGCGATCGAAGAGTTCAGGAATGAGAGGCAGTGGGTATTTGTTCTTCACCGTAATGTTGTTAAGACCTCTATAATCAATGCAGGGACGAAGTGAGCCATCTTTCTTCTTTATGAAAAAGAAGCCTGCTCCGGCAGGAGAAGATGATTTGCGAATGAATCCCTTTGCAAGATTCTCTTGAATATAGTCTTACATGGAAGAAGAGGAAGAGGAAGAAGAAGAGGAGGAAGAAGAAGAGGAGGAAGAAGAAGAGGAGGAAGAAGAAGAGGAGGAAGAAGAAGAGGAGGAAGAAGAAGAGGAGGAAGAAGAAGAGGAGGAAGAAGAAGAGGAGGAGGAAGAAGAGGAGGAGGAAGAAGAAGAAGAAGAGGAGGAGGAAGAAGAAGAAGAAGATTCTCCCTATGCAAAGCCCCTACTTGAAGCTCCACCTCGTGTGTAACTTGCATAACGGACTCCTAAAACAGTTTACCATCTACGGATGGAAGGAATAATGGACTCTCCAAGGTCTTAACAGAGACAGAAAATTACTTCCTCAAGTCTAATAAAATTCCCTGCAGCGCCCGAATCCACATAAGCGTCTAAAGAAAACCCCTTACCAGAAATGTGTAATAAGACAGACAAAGTAAGAGGTTGAGAGGTATCACAAACACCTAGGGAGGCCTCTCTTACCTGACCTAGGCGAAGAAGTTTTCCGGACGTTCAGGACAGGACCGCAACAGATGAGAGGCACTCCCACAGTGGAAACATAACCCTTGAGTACGCCTCTCCTTACGTCGTTGTTCAGACATTTTGAGACGGTCCACTTGCATCGGTTCTGGTGAGGACGCTATGGAGGAAGTACCGAGCCGCGGACTGAATGGTTTGCGGGTTGCAGGGGAAGGCCGAAGAAGTCTCTGCTCCCGAGCACGCTCCTGGAAACAAAGATCAATACAGGTAGCCAAGGAAATCAAATTCTCCAAACCCGTAGGAGTGTCCCGACCAGCTAGCTCAACCTTTATATGTCCAGAGAGACCTCGCCAGAAGGCTCCTACCAATACCTCATTATTCCAGCTTAAGTCGGAAGAGAGAGTATGAAACTGAATGGCGCATTGGCCCACAGATAAGGATCCTTGATGGAGATTAAAAAGAGCCTCAGTAGTAGAGGCCAAACGTCCGGGTTCGTCAAAAACATGACGAAAAGTCTAAAAAAATTCAGACAATTGGGAGACCATGGGATCGTCTTGCTCTCAAAGGGGATTAACCCATGCCAAGGCGTCACCCTCCAAATGGGAAATTAAAAAAGCAATTTTAGCCCGATCGGTAGGGTACTGCTGGGGCAGAAGTTCAAAATGAAGACGACATTGATTTAAAAAACCCAATATAATTTGGGATCACCACTGTACCGTGAAGGTTTAGCTAAGCGGGGAGGTGGGTGGGGAGCAGAGACCGAGGTGGAGGTGGCCATTCGCAAAGAAAGCAGCCGATCGTCCACCGAGGCCATGTAGCCAAGAATATGAGCCTGGGCATCACGTTGCTGAACAAACTGTTGCAGTAAGCCAGCTAATTGGGAAGCATTATCAGGGTCAGAAGACTGGAGCGAGGAAAGATGAGAATCCATAGCCTTCATGAAAGACATGATACGGATCTGATTCTCCCGCAAAAAGACTAACTCTTTTTGCACAGCAGATGCTCCTGCGGGGTCCATGGCCTTTGCTTACTGTAAGGATTCGGAGAAGAACCAGAGAATGGACCCTCTGGGTCGTGACTCTAGAGCCGCCGAGGACGAGCGGACCAGATGGAGCCACCCCCTATACAGAGAGCGTTAGGAGCAGGTCCAAGGGGGATGGAGACACAACAGCAGGAGCCAAAGGGACGACTACCGAAACAAAAGAAGATGACAGACACAGCGGAAACACCGAGTGGGAAAGACTGGAATTTGCAGAAGGCACGGCAAAGACACTGGCCTGACAAGGCGGGAACGCAGGGCAGGCACGGTGGAGACACAGGGCTGACAAGGCAAGTATGTAAGGCAGGCACGACTGGAACGCAGGGCAGGCATGGCAAGAATGCAGGGCAGGCACGGAGGAGAGACAGGGCAGACAAGAATGGAACACAGGGCAGGCACGGCGAAGACAAAGGTGCAGAGACCGGGGAGCCTAGGACATAGGTACGCTGAGAATAAGTACAGGGAAACCTACAAAGCAAAGGCATCTTGCCTGGGAAGACGCCGGGAAGAAACACCCGATGGGCGCCGCCATGTTGGGGCGGAGCCATCAAGACGCGACCTCCCAGGAGGCAGTGCAGCGCAGGAGACGCTACTGCGTATGCACGAAAGAACAGGATGCCGCGACCGAGAGAAGGGAGAAGCAGAGCGGCGCGGAGCAGAGCCGGGAGCGCGCCGAGGGACAGAAGAAGACAGGTAAGAATGTGCGGTCGTAACACTGAAATGTGTTTATCTTCACTTTCCACTAGCTTCAGCTCCAGACAGATGTCTAATTACCTCCCAAAGCAAAACAACTCTTGAAGACTATCCAGCTACCACCATTTAATTCTAAGTTCATTCAAGTTTTTGTAAGTATTGTCCACACCAGCAACTACCGTATGCTTAGTGTCAATATAACTACTTTTACAAATCCTTGCATAATCATATAGCTGCACTCAATCAAGGAGAAATCAAGCAATAGGTCTCAATTGGGAAAATCCCAAAGAGGCCAGAAAAGCACAATGCAACTTCAATAAATACAATCATAATTTTATTCAAGAAATAGGTTAAAATTCATACATAAAGTAAAAAAGAAAAGTAATGCTAAGCACCTCATTAAAAAAAAATCGAAGAACAGTGGTGTCCATATTGAATAAAATATACCAAATTAATAATAGAAGTAAGGTAGACTCAGAATGGGGTAGATCCTACAAATACACAAGGAGTAATAGTCCAAAATATACTTAACTTCAAAAGATACAACATTTTATTGAAAACGCACAAATCACACATAAAAACAGCTTATCATGACAAGGAGTAATAGGAGCGTCTGTGGAAAGGACGTAACACTTCCAATGCTAGAATCACAGGCTGGGTATGCAGACAATATGGTACCATAAACTTACAAAGTGCCAAGTGCATATATCGTGTCAGGTGTCCTCAGGGAAAGGAGGCTTTGTACAGGAGAGCAAAAAAAACGCTCACATTAAATCCCTTCACCCACCAAACTACCCTAGGAACTCACAGGAACGCTATGCCAAATACTGCTTACCCATGTTGCTCATTGATATATGTCCTTTGTTGACAAATGTGTGCTGAGCCCCAACGCGCGTTTCACCCTGATTCCTCAGAGTGATACGTGATCGTATCATTGGTGTTTAGATGATACAAGCACTTGCACTTTGTTTAGAGAATACATGCACTTGCACTTTTTTTACATATCACTACATGTTGTGATAAACTAAAGTTTTTTTGAGGCAATTTATTTTTACCATTAATATGTATATTTAATTAACAGATATATCATATAAAAACAAGGAAGCTTGTGCCAATATAAGAACAAATAATTTTTATTAGATCAAAAAACATTAAAAACCTCTAGAAAGTAGATCATTCAAGGGAGATACAGTAGCAGAATAAGCTGCCTGCACTCTGAATACACAAAAGCCTACAAGTAAAAAACCTAGTGGTGTATAGTAACATACAGAGACATAAATTCAAATACTTGCAAAAATTATGTTGTACACATAAAATGCAGAAAAATTACAAAGACTGAAGTCTTAAAAATATCAGAAGGGTTTTTTATATAAACAGATCCAAAGGTTCATAAGTGTATCCATTGAAGTATAAGAACTTATTTTTTACAAAAAATGCAATAGGGACAAAAAGACAGAAATGCATTCTAAGAATCCGGTGTCCACAGATGAAAGCCTGAAATAGACTAGTTATGACAATCCCATATTTGTAGGAATAAGGTATATTTATATAGGGCGCAATGATCCAAAAAGGCCAAGTGGTCAGGTAGACAATAAAGGCTCCTATATAAACAGTGGGTACTGCAGAGATAAATATGTGCAAAGTCCAAAACGTAAAGTGTCTCTAGTGCATTAAGTTTGACTTTAGTGCATTTCCGGGCAGTGCAGCCCAGAGCCCCGACACGCGTTTCGTGTGATGCTTCATCCTGGGGAATAGTTATGGAGGTAGATAGGCATGTGGTTGCTATTAAATTTATCAAACGTCCCAAAATGGTATTTAGCACACCTCAAACTCATACTTATACACCAATATTCCCCAAAGCATTATCAGGGGAAAAGGAGAGGCATAAACTATACGTAGTATTCTTTTAAAATCAATTTTAATAAATAAACTCAAATACTAAAAAATTAAAAAACAGGATAAAACTCAAAGTACATACGGCTGGGAATAATGAATTACACCAGGTAATATCATGAATGTTATCAAAAATAATAGCAGCAAGATAATCACAGTAAATATACATCAAATATAACAGAAAGCATGGAAAGTCTACTTCTAAAGCAGATAGATGAAGCTGCAACCCATAATGAGGTCCTGGTTATGGGGGACTTTAACTACCCGGATATTAACTGGGAAACAGAAACCTGTGAAACCCATAAAGGCAACAGGTTTCTGCTAATAACCAAGAAAAATTATCTTTCACAATTGGTGCAGAATCCAACCAGAGGAGCAGCACTTTTAGACCTAATACTATCTAATAGACCTGACAGAATAACAAATCTGCAGGTGGTTGGGCATTTAGGAAATAGCGACCACAATATTGTGCAGTTTCACCTGTCTTTCACTAGGGGGACTTGTCAGGGAGTCACAAAAACATTGAACTTTAGGAAGGCAAAGTTTGAACAGCTTAGAGATGCCCTTAATCTGGTAGACTGGGACAATATCCTCAGAAATGAGAATACAGATAATAAATGGGAAATGTTTAAGAACATCCTAAATAGGCAGTGTAAGCGGTTTATACCTTGTGGGAATAAAAGGACTAGAAATAGGAAAAACCCAATGTGGCTAAACAAAGAAGTAAGACAGGCAATTAACAGTAAAAAGAAAGCATTTGCACTACTAAAGCAGGATGGCACCATTGAAGCTCTAAAAAACTATAGGGAGAAAAATACTTTATCTAAAAAACTAATTAAAGCTGCCAAAAAGGAAACAGAGAAGCACATTGCTAAGGAGAGTAAAACTAATCCCAAACTGTTCTTCAACTATATCAATAGTAAAAGAATAAAAACTGAAAATGTAGGCCCCTTAAAAAATAGTGAGGAAAGAATGGTTGTAGATGACGAGGAAAAAGCTAACATATTAAACACCTTCTTCTCCACGGTATTCACGGTGGAAAATGAAATGCTAGGTGAAATCCCAAGAAACAATGAAAACCCTATATTAAGGGTCACCAATCTAACCCAAGAAGAGGTGCGAAACCGGCTAAATAAGATTAAAATAGATAAATCTCCGGGTCCGGATGGCATACACCCACGAGTACTAAGAGAACTAAGTAATGTAATAGATAAACCATTATTTCTTATTTTTAGTGACTCTATAGCGACAGGGTCTGTTCCGCAGGACTGGCGCATAGCAAATGTGGTGCCAATATTCAAAAAGGGCTCTAAAAGTGAACCTGGAAATTATAGGCCAGTAAGTCTAACCTCTATTGTTGGTAAAATATTTGAAGGGTTTCTGAGGGATGTTATTCTGGATTATCTCAATGAGAATAACTGTTTAACTCCATATCAGCATGGGTTTATGAGAAATCGCTCCTGTCAAACCAATCTAATCAGTTTTTATGAAGAGGTAAGCTATAGGCTGGACCACGGTGAGTCATTGGACGTGGTATATCTCGATTTTTCCAAAGCGTTTGATACCGTGCCGCACAAGAGGTTGGTACACAAAATGAGAATGCTTGGTCTGGGGGAAAATGTGTGTAAATGGGTTAGTAACTGGCTTAGTGATAGAAAGCAGAGGGTGGTTATAAATGGTATAGTCTCTAACTGGGTCGCTGTGACCAGTGGGGTACCGCAGGGGTCAGTATTGGGACCTGTTCTCTTCAACATATTCATTAATGATCTGGTGGAAGGTTTACACAGTAAAATATCGATATTTGCAGATGATACAAAACTATGTAAAGCAGTTAATACAAGAGAAGATAGTATTCTGCTACAGATGGATCTGGATAAGTTGGAAACTTGGGCTGAAAGGTGGCAGATGAGGTTTAACAATGATAAATGTAAGGTTATACACATGGGAAGAGGGAATCAATATCACCATTACACACTGAACGGGAAACCACTGGGTAAATCTGACAGGGAGAAGGACTTGGGGATCCTAGTTAATGATAAACTTACCTGGAGCAGCCAGTGCCAGGCAGCAGCTGCCAAGGCAAACAGGATCATGGGGTGCATTAAAAGAGGTCTGGATACACATGATGAGAGCATTATACTGCCTCTGTACAAATCCCTAGTTAGACCGCACATGGAGTACTGTGTCCAGTTTTGGGCACCGGTGCTCAGGAAGGATATAATGGAACTAGAGAGAGTACAAAGGAGGGCAACAAAATTAATAAAGGGGATGGGAGAACTACAATACCCAGATAGATTAGCGAAATTAGGATTATTTAGTCTAGAAAAAAGACGACTGAGGGGCGATCTAATAACCATGTATAAGTATATAAGGGGACAATACAAATATCTCGCTGAGGATCTGTTTATACCAAGGAAGGTGACGGGCACAAGGGGGCATTCTTTGCGTCTGGAGGAGAGAAGGTTTTTCCACCAACATAGAAGAGGATTCTTTACTGTTAGGGCAGTGAGAATCTGGAATTGCTTGCCTGAGGAGGTGGTGATGGCGAACTCAGTCGAGGGGTTCAAGAGAGGCCTGGATGTCTTCCTGGAGCAGAACAATATTGTATCATACAATTATTAGGTTCTGTAGAAGGACGTAGATCTGGGGATTTATTATGATGGAATATAGGCTGAACTGGATGGACAAATGTCTTTTTTCGGCCTTACTAACTATGTTACTATGTTACTATGTAAGTGATGTCATGAGTATAATCATGTATAATAGCAGCAAGAAAATCCCCGTAAAAAATTTTTATTGCACAATTACTAATTATATAGGAAACTTAGCTCCTAAAAGTGCTCAATCCGTTACATATGATTTAGTGCTCTATGACCTGCTATATATATATATATATATATATATATATATATATATATATATATACATATATATATATATAATGCAAAGTGTCTGATGCAAGGTGTACATTAGTGAACTAGTGAACTAGTATATGGCATATAACTGCAAAGTGCTAAATTAATGGGGCCTTACATAACCTCCTGCCGCATAACAAGCTCAAATACCTAATGCACCCTGCATACCTACAAGGTGACATAGTCAGCTATCCTGATGAAACACGTTCCACAGCGACCCCAACAGCGTCGTTTCGCCTGACTGGCTTCCTCAAATAGGGGGCATATGCGTTTCTACATACCATTTGTCAGCTTGTAGGTATGCAGGGTGCATTAGGTATTTGAGCTTGTTATGCGGTGTACAGACATATTAAATAAAGCATTTTCCTTTGTTTTACTGTATTGAGATTAAAATAAGGATTTCATTATACCCAAAAATCAATAGGAGTGTCATATAAAATAGTCCTGGAATATAACAAACAAACACACTATGAGTGTATGTAAAGTGCAAAGTGCTCCATAGTGCTTCAATTTAAAGGGGTGCAAGTCTATTTTCTATACTTAAATAAAGCTTATTCCAATTATTTTCTGTATAAAAGATTAAGGATTTCATTATACTCAAAAATCATTAAGAGTGTCAGATTACACAGTTATAATTAATTGTGATAAACAAATATTAAGTATTAAATGAATAAGTGAATAATCACTAAACAAAGACTAAATATAAAGAAAAATAATACAATACACATACAAGTAAAAAATAAATAAATGCAAAATAAACAAAATAAACCCTATCTAAGGAGGGGCAGTTCATAAAAATAGTTTGCCAGACCTTAACGATATACACACACAACACTCCACTAGGATACACTCTGAAATTAATGCCTGAAATATCCAGAAAAAATTATTTTTCTATATGTACAGCAGTGTATCACACAGAGCTTAATATATTGAATGATGCATCCCAGCGAGAAAAATATAAACCATCCATGTTTTCAATGCCAGACCATAAGAAGGTCAAATCACATGCATGATGAAAGAAGTACCAAGGGTCAGGAGCTAGAAAACTAAAGAGAAAAAGTATTAAAAATATAACATACAGATCAATAAAAATCACTTAAACAAGAATTGTATATTTAATTATTATACTTATATCCTTATCTTCACTAATATACATACTGTAGGTATGGTATAATATATTGCTATATCATCCCCCACATTCTGAGTCTGCTCTACTTCTATTATTAATGTGGTATACACTATTCAATACTGACACTACTGTGCTTTGATTTTTTCAAGGTACTGTTGCTTAGCATTACTTTTCTTGTTCACTTTATTTACCGTATGTATGTCAAGGATACAATATCTGCCAATACTTAATCCCACAAATCCCTGATATCACAGGCTGGGAAGGTCACGAGTACCTCCCGCTGTGATCCTTGGAGCGAGCCGCTCTCTGCTGCCCCTTATCGTTCGGACAACTACACGACTGGCCGACTATCAACAGATAAGGCCGCAGTCTGGTCGCACTACTAGGCCGGCTATTGGAAAATTAACTGTGAGCGTATGGCATATACACCTCCAGTACGGTGACAGCTAACTCTATACAAAAGATATTACAAGCGGGACAAAACAACACAGCATAAACACTTATATACAATAAAAGGGATTAACAGGAGAACTTACCACAACGATCGCAGAGGCGATTCCATTTAGCCGAAGGAGAGCGCTTCGATTTGGCTGTCAATAATGGGGTCCTTCCATACATGACATGTAGCTCTCTGTATGAATACTGATTTTAATTGGGATTAATCTTTTATCAGACCCTGAATCCCAACCACACACCCCTCTATGATGACCTCACAAGGGCCCGGTTGTGGGCTGGACTCAGCCCTTCATAGTTTTAGGAAATCCCAATTTGTGTAATAACTCATCATAGAGCGATCACAGAAGGTCAAGACTGATGTCATCTTTTAGCTACGCTTAGAAACCAAACATGGCCTAGGGGGGTTTTGGTGGGGGTTATAATTAGGAGAAAATATGTGTATTTTTGTCCCAGTTATCCCAGTGCCAACAATGTATGTCTAATTAATACCGGATGTATAGAAAATTCAATATTCCATATTTTTTACCAGAGCGATACTGTCAGCTCTCTCATTGAACTGTCACCGTGGCCCTTTGTAAAGGGTGTCATATCTTCTTTGATCCACTTCAGACCTTAACCAGGCTTTTTCTGTCTCTCTCTCTGTGGGCAATACACATCCTCTTCAGTCATCTGGATATCAAGAGAAATCCTCGCATTTTAAATAATCTGCTTCATAGTTGTGTCACTGCCATTTTACATAGAGACGGTTTGATTGCTAGCTCCCAGCTACTCAAGACAAATGGTTGATGAAAGAAAAAAAGGAGGGGGGTATGAGGGACCTCAAGGATTTTTAATATTTTCTATGACAATGTAGTTAACCTATATATTGAATAAAGTTGTGATTTTTGTATTGAAATATTATATTGAAATATATTGACAATATTTATATTGAAATATATTGACAATGTAGTTAACCTATTTATTGAATAAAGTTATTTTGCACTTTTCTGTTTTTTTCCCAAATGAGATCTATTGTTTAACTACATTATGCTGAATTAATATTACCAACTTCTTTCAACTATTTTTTCAGTTGGTAACATCATTGTCAATTAACACATCCCTTCTAGCAAGACACCAGGGTGCCTATACATCTTTGCTAGTCCTGTAACCACACTTTGCTAGCAAGCTACCAATTTTCTTATACATCTCTGCTATTACTGGGTGTAACCACACTTCTGCCAGCAGAACATCAGTTTGCCTACCATCTTTGCTATTTTTGTGTTTAATCAAACTTTTGCTAGCAAGAAATCAGTTGCCTATACTTTTTTTATTCCTGTATATTCCCCATATCTGGCTCAGCTGCATCTACTGTTTCCAGGTCCCCTTGCACTTTTGTTGTTTTACATACCTGTTCCTCCTTTACCTCCACGCCAGCTGACAAGTCCAGTTTGGCTGCATCCATTACCTTTGATCCAAGTTGTTTAGTCTGACCTATGGCTTAGAAAATCCACCTCAATAGGTTAGCCCATAACTAAATACTCAGGCCATGGATTCCAAAGGTGCAATAGCTTCAATACCTTTGCTACTGGATACGGAGGGCATAACCGGACTAATTATGCAACTTTCCAGGAGCCAATAGGAATTTGGCCAAGTTGTGAGTCCTCTTTGCCAAACACCTGCTTTTCCACCTCTGGCTTCCCAAACATCTTTCCCGGTGATAAGGTTTGGTTTTCCACTAGAGATCAATGATTCAATTCAATGCAAATCAATTTTGTATTGAAATGTAAGGAAATTAGCTTGCGCCAGAGAATTTGAATAATCTATTTTTTGATTTGCAAAAATCGCCCAGAAAATACCCCTGCTGAATCAGCTACAGAATGCTAAATTGACATTGGGGTGACTTCAGCCACCTAAAGAGGATCATTATTGTATGTTCGAGTAGAATTCGATTTCACTTGAATAAATTTTCTGATCTCCATTCAACAAAGTCTACATTTTTAGAAACACAGGTTTTTGTAAATTTGCTTTCTGTGGATTCAGCAAAATAAAAGCAGGCTGACTGCCATTTTGATATATAGATGACACGTAAAAATAAAAATAAAAATGTATATTCACCTCATCATTCACCTGCCTATCTCACTGATCTCCTTCACTGCTCTGCTCTGGACTGCCATCCAGTCCTCAGAACCGCATCTCCTGGTCTGTTCACTTTAGGCTGGGACTTCTGGGACATTTGTAACATGTTCTTTAATCTTGTTAGGATTTGTTAGGACCTATATATTCGAAAACCTCTAAGAGTGATACCATTTTAAAAACAGCACCCTACAAAATATTCAAAACTACTGTCAGGTAGTTTAATAAACCTTCAGGTGCTTTTAAGAAATTAATGCAAAGTGCCATGACAAGAAAGAAAAATGTTATTTTTACCACCTAAACATTGCTAACTTCAGAACAGGCCACTCTAGCTGGCAAACGCTAAGGACATTATTTGGCTGTGAATTGCCGTGGCGAACATCAGAACAAGACAATCAGGGTGCTGATGTGGGTAAAGAGGGAGCCCCCACACTCTGTTAACCATCTGGATGCCATAGTCACTATTGACATAAGCATCTAAGGGGTTAAACGGTCATGAATGGTGCTAATACTAATTCTGGCTGATACAGCAGGATGCCAGCTGTAGTGTCCAGCTTACAGCTGCTGCGTTTTCTCCTGTCCAAAAATTATCCCATGTCTGAGGCAAATGCCTGCCTTGCTGGTGTTTATACGCAGGTGGTGCCATTGTCTTATATCTCAGGTCAGTAAAAAGGTGTATTAGTGGTCACTAAGGGGTTAATGTAAGGCAAATAAAACATTTCCACTGTGTATTGGCGCAGTTCTGTGTGTCTATGTATTTTGACCATTGTAATGATTTAAGCATATTATGGGGAAAGGTCAGTCAGTTGTTAAAAATGTGTTCTTTAGCTGTGTTAGACCTAAAAAAGAATTGAATGTTATTATGTGCAGTACATAATGGAAGCCAACAAGTTAAAGGTCACTGTATAGAAATATTTTACAAATTTTGTTCTGCTTCTGTGATATGTTTTTTCATTTACAGGAAGCAGAATGTTGGTCTTCTATAAGAAAAAAGATTTAGTGGCTGGAGTGAGAAGACTGGGTACTCGTGCAGGTTAGGCTTTTTACTATAAGATAGAAGCAATAAAAGAGTTGGCTATAGCGATGTATCATTTGAGATTCAAATTCGCAGGCTTCGCCAAATGATGCTTCTTTGGGAATTTGCAACAGGTCTGCCATTCATAAAATGTGTAAGCAATTACAATACTTATCATGCTGTCAAAAAATATACTTTTTAGGGAAGCAGGAACAGGCTGTTTTCAAAGTAAGGAAGGAATGGCTAGTTGCAAATCCATTGCAAAAATTGACCATATTTTGGGAGTTGCTTCATGCTTGTGTAATAGAGTGCAGGATAGACTATGTCACCACGGAACAGACAGACCAACTGTTGAGGGGGGTTTATTAACAGGGGCGATATTCTCCTCGCAGGGAGAAAACAGTAGAATATAAACTGCAGAAATAACGGTGCAAAATATATGGGAAGCAGTATAACAGAAGTAAAGTTCTTGGGAAAAACACTTATCAGTCTGATGAGGACTTGCTTTTAGGGTCGTCTTCTCCAACGTAGGTGCCGGAAAACAGCGGCACTTGTCGAACCTCTGTTATCCGTGAGCTGTGTAGTCTCTAAGAACCAGCAACCTGGGGTTTGAGGGGTTACTGTGGTGAGTAGAGGGGATGCTAGGCAAACAGGGTCCCCTGTGCTCTGAGTCTTCTGCCTCAACTGTGCAGCCTATCTCGGGAGAACAATGCTCAGTCTA
Source organism: Ranitomeya imitator (assembly GCF_032444005.1). Taxonomy (NCBI): domain Eukaryota; kingdom Metazoa; phylum Chordata; class Amphibia; order Anura; family Dendrobatidae; genus Ranitomeya; species Ranitomeya imitator. The sequence continues at coordinate 670,158,935 of NC_091282.1, forward strand.
TTATTGGGTCTCCCAACAGGAATCAGGGGCTCTGCACTAATGCCGTGGTTGCTAGGGGCCACTGTCTCTGCACGGGTCACTGTCTTTACATGGGTCAATGTCTTTGCACGAGCGTCAGGGCGCACCTCTCCAGTCACAGCAGAGTCCGCTTTCACGTACTCACAAGATGCAGTCTTTCTGGACAATCTTCCTGTCTCAGTCCTCCGACCGGGAGATCTCTCTCTCTTCCCCGAAGCGCAGTTGCGTGCTGTTCTGTTCGCTGTATCTGCTGCTCTCTCTGCTGCACACGCTGCTCTCTCTGCTGCACACTCTGCTGTGCATGCTGCTCTCTCTGCTGTGCTCGCTGCTTTAGCCCTGGAAAGCGCACCTCTTTTCTCTCTCAGCCTGGCTTCCTTCGTGTCCTGGCCTCTAAGTGTGCCCCCAGGGAAACCTGCTGCACAGCGAAGTGGTTCCAGGCATGGAGCAGAGAAGGTAACCCCCTTACATTCCCCCCTCTTTTTCCTCGCCATTCCACAGGCGAGAGTTCCTGAAGTTCCTGTTGGCAATCTTCCAGTCCTTGCACAATCTGCTGCCAGATGAACTCATCATGATTGTAGCGAACAGGGGGTACACCAGCCATTGAACGTTCAGAGCGTCTTAAATCAGCAGGGGTGGTGATATCAACTGCTGTAGGAGGATTGGGGGTCGAGGTCTCCTCTGATACATTGGTAATTCCAGGCACCAGCTCTGTTTCCAGGTTCCCTGGGAGAAATTGGGATTCTTCCTCATCAACTTTGATCACTGGCGCAGCCGATGAGGGCGCTGGGGCACATTGAACCAATTCATAATCTCGAGACAAACATGGATGCAACATATTCCTGTGCAGTGTGTGAGTTGGGGTCCCCTCTTCTGTTTTGGGCTGAACCTCATAAACGGGACTCCTGTTGCTGAGCCGCCGCTTCACTTGGTATGGCCTCTTATCCCACCGGTACCCCAGTTTGTTGTGTGGGCGCTTTTCCCTCACTAAGACTCGGTCTCCAGGCCGCAGGGCTGTCCCCCTTTGAGGAGCTACCTGGGGGTGTTCCAATTCTTGTAGACGATTCTGCACTAGCTGTTGAATGGTCCGCAGCCGACGACGGTGTTCTTGAACCCAGGAGTACACCCCCGTCCGTGGGTAGTCCTCCTCAGGCTCCAGCTCCAGCTGTGCCAGCCCCTTCCCGGGTCGGCCGAAGAACAAAAAGTAGGGAGTAAATCCGATGGTGCTGTGTTTCCGATTGCTATACACCCACACCAATTAAGGGATGGACTCCGTCCACCTCGCCTTCTGGTCCTCTTCCAGTGTCCTCAACATTTGAATCAGAGTGCGGTTAAATCTTTCACAAGCCCCGTTCCCCTGTGGATGGTAAGGAGTGGTCCGTGACTTATTGATCTTGTACAGCTGATGCAACTCCTCCATCACTCTTCCAAGGAAGCAGGCCCCCTGATCAGAATTAATCCGCTTAGGACACCCGTACACCTGTATGAAGTGCTTGCAGATTGTGTGAGCAGCATATTCGTCAGTCTGGTCCCGTGTGGGCATCACTATAGCAAATTTAGGAAAGTGGTCTATCATCACTAAACAATGCTCATAGCCTTGGTGTGCTGGTCCGATTGTCAAGTAATCTATGGCCAGGAGGTCCATGGGGCCAGAAGACCTCACCGTCTCTGTGGGAGCTTGTTGTTCTGGTGGTTTGACCAGCTCACAACTCCTGCATTGCTGGCATACTTTCTCCACAATGTTCCTCAGGTGGGGATGATAAAATAGGCGCTGCAACCACTGGAAAAAATTTTCTGGCCCAAAGTGTGCTCTTTTCTCATGCGCCTCCTTAGCCACCTGATCTATCAGAGATGAGGGAATAACCGTTTGCCATACAGGACCGAGTTCTGTTTGCAGGAATACCTTCCGGTACAGGATACCATCCCGCAACTGGAGCCTCTCCCACTGGCGTAACATCTTCATCACTACAGATGACATGGACCTCCTCTCGTTACGATTGGGTATTAGTTCAGACACGACCCACCGCCTCAACTGAGCTAGTTCCTGATCTTCTTGCTGCACTCGGACCCACTCGTCGTGGGGCTGCTCCAACAAATTCACACAGGCCTCTTCCAGTTCAATTTCCGGCGCTGCTGCCATCGTCCTGGCAGTTTCTCCGAAACCTGGAACTTCCACATCCTCCACTTCTTCATCCTGGCTGGATGTTGGTTTGCGATAGTTCACTTGAGAGAGGGCATCTGCATGAACATTCTCAGCACCTCTTTTATACGAAATTCTGTATCGAAACTTGGCCATTCGGGATACCCAACGTTGTTCTAGGGCCCCTAATTTGTCTCGAGATGGGCCTGCAGATTGTTATCGCTGCGTACATGAACTTCTGAGCCAGCCAGATATTCCGCGAACTTCTCAGTCATTGCCCACACCAGCGCCAACAACTCCAGCTTAAACGAACTGTAGTTTTTGGGATTCCTTTCTGAGTCGCACAAAGACTGACTGGCGTATGCGATGACGCACTCTTTTCTGTCCTGCATCTGCGATAGTACTGCCCTGAGGCCCTGCAGGCTCCCATCAGTGTGCAAGATGAACGACTGCGTGAAGTCGGCGTAGGCCAGCACAGGGGCCTCCGTCAAAGCCTTCTTCAGAGCCAAGAATGCCTCTTCCTGACGCTTCCCCCACTGTATATTCCTGTTTTTGGCACAGGAGGGCACTCCCCTCAACAACTTCTGGAGTGAATTAGCAAGGCGAGCAAAGTCTTTTACGAAGCGTCTGAAGCATCCTGTGAGTCCCAGGAAGGCACGTACATCCTTCACAGTTTTTGGAGTTGACCACTCTTTTACCGCAGCAATCTTCTCCTGGGAAGGCCTCACCCCCACAGCGGAGACAATGTGCCCCAAGTATTCAATCTCAGTCTGGAAGAGGTGACATTTCTGGGCTCTGACTCTCACGTATGACTCCCTTCTTCAACATATGTGACAGCATTCCCTTCACCTCCTGGTATATCTGTGGGGGTATTTGCATTACCATTCCCTGATTGGGGCCGCATCCCCGGTGGATATCTTGTGGGTGATGGCCGTGGTACGTCCAAAGTCGACTTCGTCTCTGGCGAACACCTCCCGATATTTCCCCAATAAGGCTTCCACCTTAGGTACCTGCTGTGGGGTAAGTACTGAGAGCTCTGCCCTCATGCGTTCCAATATCTGTCGCCCTTCTTTCAGCAGTCTGGGGTCCGGAGCTGCCTCCGCTTTGACGGTCACCAGCCATGAATCTTCTGGCCTAGCAGTTAGCTGCACCATTTCCGATTGGACCAGCTCGTCTGGGAGGCCCAGGACTTGGGCGACTTCACTCCTGGGGGGTAAAGTTGCATCTGTCTCCCCCAAATTCATGCTGTGCACAAGGACAGTACCGTCCCGAATGGTAGCCAGGGACCGCGCGACCAATATTGCTGATGGCAGCTGGTCGACTCTGCTGGGCTCAATCTGGACTTCCACCCCTTCCAGCGGGATACCAGTTCGTATAGGCAGATGAAGGACCGTCTGTCCAGGGGGCAACACTCGATTGACAGAGGAGGGGACGATGACTTTGCCGAGTTCCTTTCCATAGCTGCTGTATGCTTTCTGGACCTGGGCTGTCCATATCAGCTGTTGAAAACCCTTTTCTGGGGTGTTTGGTTGCTCCATTGTTGTAGGAACTGTTCCGGGGACTCGTTGAAAAGAAGGCTCCCGAGGTCTTTTAACACATTCATGCCAAGGGTCACGGTATGGTCTTTAGCTACTTCTCCATCCACCAATACTACTCCTCTTCTCCTGACATCTTTTCCGCAGACCTCTATGTTCATCCATATCACCCCTGCAACAGGGATGGGCAAGTGATTGGCCGCCATGAGTTTGATCACAGGGCCCCATTCGGGCCGTAGTGCCTCCGTGAAGTGACGGCAATAATATCCCTCAGGCATGGTGGTCACTTGTGAGCCTGTGTCCACCAGGCACCACACCGCTCTTCCATTAATTTCTGCCCAGACCAGGGGGCACGTGGAAACAAGGCGGGGGGGACTTTTACTACTCCTCTTCTGTTCTCCACACTCCGAGCGACGTCCCTCAAGCTCGGAGCCACCTAGTTTAAAGGAAGGCGCGGGGATGGTCAGCTCCAGTGGGGTCACCACTGGGCGATGTGGCTGGGCTCGCCACAGGTGTAACATGTAGGAGGGCTTCTCCTCCTGGTAGCTTCACCCTCCTTTCGGTGGGCAGCTTCTCCGCCTCACACCAAAGGGCCGGACCCTACTGCCAGAGTTCTTCTTGAAGCCGCCATTTCTTCACAGACCTGCTTAATCTCCATTCTCAGGTCCTCCACCCACTGAGGGATATTGTCTGCGGTGGTGGTTACCTCCCCGCTCCATAGCCTCCCCACTGGCCCTGTCACTCCCTGCTCTTGTTCTCGCACACGTGCCTCGCTGCCAACTTTGGAGAAAGTCATGTCTGGCTTCACCCGCATGCGCTCTCGCAGCGCCTGTTTCATCATTGCGTCACGCAGTCCCGTCACCAGCTGATCCCTAAGCACCACATCAACTGCTCCTACACCTACACCATCTTTCCATCTAATAGCAGTGTGGAGCTCTTGTAGGGCATTCATGAATTGGGTCACGGTCTAACCCTCTCTTTGTACCTGGTGAAACAGTCACATGCGAAGTTCCCCTACGTCAGTGGGGTCCCCATGTGTCTCCTCCAGTATGCGCAGCACTTTGTCTAGGGTATCTCCCAGGGAGACCTATGCATGACAGAATCCCGTGCCTCCCTCTCCAGGGCCATCAATGCAATTTCTGCCTCTAGGGCTGGTGTCATAGGGTGCATCTGCATCATTCCCTGGATACGCTCCATCCAGCTCCACAGCATCACATTGCTCCCAGTGAACCATGGCAAATTATTCAACATGGCTCCCAGGGAAATGCTAGACCAGGGAGCTTCTCCAACTGCTTGGACAGCCCTTTCCGCGCTACCGTGTGACATCCTGCCGACTACGCCAAGTGTAATAAAGTGCAGGGTAGACTGTCACCACGGAACAGACAGACCAACTGTTGAGCCAGATGCTTTGTATTCCTTGTGTGAACACACCACATAAAGAGTATTTTATCTTAGTGCATTGGTGTACCACACGGCCAAACCCTTATTGAAGGCTGGCTGTTTCATTAGGTATTGCACCTGTGCATTTGCTATTTTGTTTGGGTCCGCTGCACCCTGCGTGTGCATTTGTATTGAGGCCTATTTAGACAGGTAAGCATCTTTGCCTGTTTTTGGTGTTTTTTCTTGAATGTGTCCTTTTTTGGTGTTTTTCATGTTAGAGTAGGACTGGCAATACGTAAGGACCCTTGGCGTGGGTTGCCAGCTTCCATATTATGGCCCTAATATTAACTAATACCTTACATATATTTATATGTTTTTTTTTGCACGTATATTTTTTGCAGGGTGCAGCTGGGCCCAAATTGTTCTGTACACTGTGGCCTCTGTTCACACGGGATGCATTTTAGCACTGGGCAGCCCGCCATAGGGCGTTATTAATAGGCTGTAGCCAGATGCTTTGTATTCCTTGTGTGAACACACCACATACAGAGTATTTTATCTTTGCCTGTTTTTGGTGTTTTTTCTTGAATATGTCACCACGGAACAGACAGACCAACTGTTGAGGGGGGTTTATTAACAGGGGTGATATTCTCCTCGCCGGGGAGAAAACAGTAGAATATAAGCTGCAGAAATAACAGTGCAAAATATATGGGAAGCAGTATAACAGAAGTAAAGTTCTTGGGAAAAACACTTATCAGTTTGATGAGGACTTGCTTGAAGGGTCATCTTCTTCAACGTAGGCGCCGGGAAACAGCAGCACTTGTCATCCCTCTGTTATCCATGAGCTGTGTAGTCTCTGGGATTTGAGGGGTTACTGTGGTGAGTAGAGGGGATGCTAGGCAAACGGAGTCCCCTGTACTCTGAGTCTTCTGCCTCAATAGTGCAGCCTATCTCGGGAGAATGATGCTCAGTCTATTATTGGGTCTCCCAACAGGAATTAGGGGCACTGCACTAATGCCGTGGGTGCTAGGGGCCACTGTCTCTGCACGGGTCACTGTCTTTGAACAGGTCAATGTCTTTGCACGAGCGTCAAGGCGCACCTCTCCATTCACAGCAGAGTCCGCTTTCACTTACTTACAAGATGCAGTCTTTCCGGACAATCTTCCTGTCTCAGTCCTTCAACCAGGAGCTCTCTCTCTCCTCCCCGGAGCGCAGCTGCATGCCGTTCTGTCCGCTGTATCCGCTGCTCTCTCTCCTGAACACGCTGCTCTCTCTGCTGTGCACACTGCTCTCTCTGCTGTGCATGCTGCTCTAGCCCTGGAAAGTGTGCCTCTTTTCTCTCAGCCAGGCTTCCTTCCTGTCCCGGCTTCTAAGTCTGCCCCAAGGGAAACATGCTGCACAGCTAAGTGGTTCCAGGCACAGAGCAGAGAAGGTAACCCCCTTACACTTGTATACACTGTCAATAGTATGTTTTGCATCAGTGGAACAGTGTATAATAATAAAACACAGCAGATGTGTAACTGGCATGTCTTGACAATAACCGCATCAGATGCCCCATGACAGAGAATTAGGAAAGGGCAGGCATGGAAGCGCCTGCTATGGCCAGCAATGGCTGCACTAGCAGCATCAGCACCATCTAGTATTATTAAGCAACCCCACCCCCACAGTGTGCTGGTGGCTTTGTCATGGTAGACAAGGGCTTACTGATGATCTCAAGGTCTGCCACTTTTGTATACTTTTGTATACTTGTGAAGCCCATGAAATATGCTATAGGAGATAAGTAATGAAGTGTATTGATCAAACAATCTTATGGACTAATAATGAATGTAAAAAAATAAAAATATATAAGTTCATACCCTTTACCCTTTTCCCAGAATGCAAATAAAGTCTAAAAAATGTAAATAAACATATTTTTGTTGTTTGGTTCTTAGCCCACTATGGCAGACTTGGGCAACGTGGGGTCTGTGTCACAGATTGAACCTCTTGGCTGTCAAAGTCTGATAGGCATACATCACCAGTCTAAGGCCGGCGTCACACACAGCGTAAAACAATACGGTCCGTATATTACGGCCGTAATACGCTGAAAAGTCCCGAAAAAAGTGGTCCGTAGCTCCTCCGTAGGCAGGGTGTGTCAGCGTTTTTTGCGCATGGCATCCTCCGTATGTAATCCGTATGGCATCCATACTGCGTGGTTTTCTCGCAGGCTAGCAAAACCAACATACCGCTATAGAAGTGATCCATGTGTCCCAAAAAGAAAAGAAAATATATATATACTGTCTATATACAGTGGGGCAAAAAAGTATTTACTCAGTCAGCAATAGTGCAAGTTCCACCACTTAAAAAGATGAGAGGCGTCTGTAATTTACATCATAGGTAGACCTCAACTATGGGAGACAAACTGAGAAAAAAAAATCCAGAAAATCACATTGTCTGTTTTTTTATCATTTTATTTGCATATTATGGTGGAAAATAAGTATTTGGTCAGAAACAAACAATCAAGATTTCTGGCTCTCACAGACCTGTAACTTCTTCTTTAAGAGTCTCCTCTTTCCTCCACTCATTACCTGTAGTAATGGCACCTCTTTAAACTTGTTATCAGTATAAAAAGACACCTGTGCACACCCTCAAACAGTCTGACTCCAAACTCCACTATGGCGAAGACCAAAGAGCTGTCAAAGGACACCAGAAACAAAATTGTAGCCCTGCACCAGGCTGGGAAGACTGAATCTGCAATAGCCAACCAGCTTGGAGTGAAAAAATCAACAGTGGGAGCAATAATTAGAAAATGGAAGACATACAAGACCACTGATAATCTCCCTCGATCTGGGGCTCCACGCAAAATCCCACCCCGTGGGGTTAGAATGATCACAAGAACGGTGAGCAAAAATCCCAGAACCACGCGGGGGGACCTAGTGAATGAACTGCAGAGAGCTGGGACCAATGTAACAAGGCCTACCATAAGTAACACACTATGCCACCATGGACTCAGATCCTGCAGTGCCAGACGTGTCCCACTGCTTAAGCCAGTACATGTCCGGGCCCGTCTGAAGTTTGCTAGAGAGCATTTGGATGATCCAGAGGAGTTTTGAGAGAATGTCCTATGGTCTGATGAAACCAAACTGGAACTGTTTGGTAGAAACACAACTTGTCGTATTTGGAGGAAAAAGAATACTGAGTTGCATCCATCAAACACCATACCTACTGTAAAGCATGGTGGTGGAAACATCATGCTTTGGGGCTGTTTATCTGCAAAGGGGCCAGGACGACTGATCCGGGTACATGAAAGAATGAATGGGGCCATGTATCGTGAGATTTTGAGGTCAAACCTCCTTCCATCAGCAAGGGCATTGAAGATGAAACGTGGCTGGGTCTTTCAACATGACAATGATCCAAAGCACACTGCCAGGGCAACGAAGGAGTGGCTTCGTAAGAAGCATTTCAAGGTCCTGGAGTGGCCTAGCCAGTCTCCAGATCTCAACCATATAGAAAACCTTTGGAGCGAGTTGAAAGTCCGTGTTGCCAAGCGAAAACCCAAAAACATCACTGCTCTAGAGGAGATCTGCATGGAGGAATGGGCCAACATACCAACAACAGTGTGTGGCAACCTTGTGAAGACTTACAGAAAACGTTTGACCTCTGTCATTGCCAACAAAGGATATATTACAAAGTATTGAGATGAAATTTTGTTTCTGACCAAATACTTATTTTCCACCATAATATGCAAATAAAATGTTAAAAAAACAGACAATGTGATTTTCTGGATTTTTTTTTCTCAGTTTGTCTCCCACAGTTGAGGTCTACCTATGATGTAAATTACAGACGCCTCTCATCTATTTAAGTGGTGGAACTTGCACTATTGATGACTGACTAAATACTTTTTTGCCCCACTGTGTATATATATATATATATATATATATATATATATATATATATATATATGTGTCAGTAGACACATATATTAGAGAGAAAAGCCGGTAATTCAGTGCGGTGTACAGTAAAATCACACTGACAGCTTACAGTAGAATAGGTAGAATAAATGTGTACACATAGAATAGGTATATATATATATATATGTCAGTGAGACACATATATGTATATATATATTAATATTTATTCCAGCGCTAGACAGCTTGAAAGCCGGTAATTCAATTACCGGCTTTTTCCTTCTCCTTCCTAAAACCCGACATGATTTGAGACATGGTTTACATACAGTAAACCATGTCTTCTCTCCATTTTTTTTGCAGATTCCACACTACTAATGTCAGTAGTGTGTATCTGCAAAATTTGGCCGTTCTAGCTCTTAAAATAAAGGGTTAAATGGCGGAAAAAATTGGCGTGGGCTCCCGCGCAATTTTCTCCGCCAGAGTAGTAAAGCCAGTGACTGAGGGCAGATATTAATAGCCTGGAGAGGGTCCACGGTTATTGGCCCCCCCCTGGCTAAAAATATCTGCCCCCAGCCACCCCAGAAAAGGCACATCTGGAAGATGCGCCTATTCTGGCACTTGGCCACTCTCTTCCCATTCCCGTGTAGCGGTGGGATATGGGGTAATGAAGGGTTAATGCCACCTTGCTATTGTAAGGTGACATTAAGCCTAATTAATAATGGAGAGGCGTCAATTATGACACCTATCCATTATTAATCCAATACTAGTAAAGGGTTAAATAAAACACAAACACATTTTTTAAAATTATTTTAATGAAATAAAAACAATGGTTGTTGCAGTATTTTATTCAACGCCCAATCCAGTCACTGAAGACCCTCGTTCTGTGAGTAAAAAAACATAATAAACCAACAATATACTTACCCTCCGCAGATCTGTAACGTCCAACGATGTAAATCCTTCTGAAGGGGTTAAAACATTTTGCAGCAAGGAGCTGTGCTAATGCAGGCTGCTCCTCGCTGCAAAACCCCAGGGAATGAGGCTAAAAATAGATCAATGATCTATATTTAGCTTCATTGGCGGTGAGGCGCCCTCTGCTGGCTGTTCATAGATCGTGGGAAATTACCTAGAAAGCTCCCAGGCTATGAAAGCTCCCAGGCTTTCTAGGTAATTTCCCACGATCTATGAACAGCCAGCAGAGGGCGCCTCACCGCCAATGAAGCTAAATATAGATCATTGATCTATTTTTAGCCTCATTCCCTGGGGTTTTGCAGCGAGGAGCAGCCTGCATTAGCACAGCTCCTTGCTGCAAAATGTTTTAACCCCTTCAGAAGGATTTACATCGTTGGACGTTACAGATCTGCGGAGGGTAAGTATATTGTTGGTTTATTATGTTTTTTTACTCACAGAACGAGGGTCTTCAGTGACTGGATTGGGCGTTGAATAAAATACTGCAACAACCATTGTTTTTATTTCATTAAAATAATTTTAAAAAATGTGTTTGTGTTTTATTTAACCCTTTACTAGTATTGGATTAATAATGGATAGGTGTCATAATTGACGCCTCTCCATTATTAATTAGGCTTAATGTCACCTTACAATAGCAAGGTGGCATTAACCCTTCATTACCCCATATCCCACCGCTACACGGGAATGGGAAGAGAGTGGCCAAGTGCCAGAATAGGCGCATCTTCCAGATGTGCCTTTTCTGGGGTGGCTGGGGGCAGATATTTTTAGCCAGGGGGGGGCCAATAACCGTGGACCCTCTCCAGGCTATTAATATCTGCCCTCAGTCACTGGCTTTACTACTCTGGCGGAGAAAATTGCGCGGGAGCCCACGCCAATTTTTTCCGCCATTTAACCCTTTATTTTAAGAGCTAGAACGGCCAAATTTTGCAGATACACACTACTGACATTAGTAGTGTGGAATCTGCAAAAAAAATGGAGAGAAGACATGGTTTACTGTATGTAAACCATGTCTCAAATCATGTCGGGTTTTAGGAAGGAGAAGGAAAAAGCCGGTAATTGAATTACCGGCTTTCAAGCTGTCTAGCGCTGGAATAAATATTAATATATATACATATATGTGTCTTACTGACATATATATATATATATACCTATTCTATGTGTACACATTTATTCTACCTATTCTACTGTAAGCTGTCAGTGTGATTTTACTGTACACCGCACTGAATTACCGGCTTTTCTCTCTAACAGCGCTGCGTATTTCTCGCAAGTCACACTGCTTGTCCGTGTGTAATCCGTATTTTTCACGCTTCCATAGACTTTCATTGGCGTATTTCTTGCGCAGTACGGTGACAAACGCAGCATGCTGCGATTTTGTACGGCCGTAGAAAGCCGTATAATACTGATCAGTAAAATACGGCAAATAGGAGCAGGGGCATAGAGAATAATTGTGCCGTATTTTTTGCGAGTTTTACGGACGTAGATTCTGCGCTCTTACGTCCGTAAAACTCGCATGTGTGACGGCGGCCTAAGATTCAGAAATCAAATGCTGTTGAGAGACACAGGGCTCAGGGGGTAGGAATATTAATAAATTAAATGTGATAAACACTGTTACAAAACAAAAGAGATTGAAATTGCAGAATAGCTGTTTTTTGTCCATTATGCTTCCTAAAAAGAGAATAAAAAGAGATCCCAAAATAGTAATAAAAAAAACACAATTTGTTATTATTCAGCTTTTCCGATAAAAACTGTAACAAAAATAAAGAGGTTATACCTCTTGGTAGACAAAAAAGAAAGCGAAGAGTGACCCACTGAGACTTTCACCCAACAGAACACACAAACCTGAAGCCAGCCCTGCCTCTACTGATCCCAAGAACTAGGCTCAGAAGTACCACATGTGAACAGAAAGATGGCAAGGAATGCGCATCATTACCTATATTATCTATGAGACTGTCAGAGATGAAAACTAGTTGTATTAATTATATTTAAGAGGCTGGTCACTACCTCTTTATTGCTGGCCTATTCTTCATATAGGCCTTCGATATCTGATTAGTGGAAGTGCAACACCCAGCACCCTCGTACACAGTTGTTTCTGGCACAGGCCTGGAATTTCAGATACTCCTGGAAAAAAAACTGTTCCGTCATAACTATTGTGGCAACGGCCAGGTACCTCAGATCCCCCCCTATTCATTTATATAGGGGGTAGATCTGCACTGCGAGGCTGTGGCCATTATAGAAGTTATTGAGCTACTGTTTTAAAGCATCATCCGAAAACTTGCAGTTGGCACCAGTAACAGCTGGTCGGCGGGAGTGCCAAGTGTCACACCCTCATCGATCAGATATTGATGGCATAGTAAAGGACAACGATGAATAAAGGCAGTGGCCAACACCTTTAATCGTAACAATACAAGGTACCAGGCTCCTATTTTGCTACAGCTTTTACTGCCTGGTCTTCCTCTAATTTCCACCGTTCATTCAACCATGGCTGAACCTGTCATATAAGAGTGCATACATGACATAAAACAAAGACTTGAGTCCCTTTTATCACTTATGACTGCAAAAAATATACAGAAAGTAAAAAAATATTTTGTTAACAAAACGTGGGACTTTAGACCTGACCTTGCTGCACTCAATACACAGTGGAAAAGGAGTACGCTCAATTAACTAAAAAAGCCAGATTTCTGGTATGAGGATACAGAAATCCTTTATGATGTGCGAGCAGTGTATTTATTGCGCTCTCGCTGTTTAGTAATCAGTCACTGGTTTGTAAAGAAGTTATAATGTAGATTTAGCTTAGCAGATCGTACCAGCAGGGCTGCCACTAGAAATTTTGGGGCCCTATACTTGCAAAATTTTCGGGGCCCCCTTGAGACTCCGCCCAGGCTCCACCCCAGCCCCGCCTCCAGGCTCCACCCCTCGAACTGTCCACAGTCCCACCGCTCTCTCTTGGAAAATCTCCACTTCTCACCTATCACACATTGACAGTTCCCATCACCAGATCATACATATAGCCGGCAGCTTTTGTTTTGGGCAAAAGATTTTTTAAGCTGCCACCATAACACGGTAGACACTTTTGGCCGGGCCCTACTCTGCTGTAACCTATTAAATATTTGTTAAAATATGCAATACAATTTAGGTATATTTTTAATTTATTTTTCAATTTTTAAAATGACCTATAATACTACATACAAGGAAGAAATACCACAGCACTATGACCAGATGACATATTACCACCACAGTGATCGAATAATATAAAATACAAGGAACAAATACTGCTACACCATGACCAGACCACATATTACCACCAATGACTGAATACTACAATACTGATCAATAATAAAAAAAAAAAAACCACAATACTATCACCATCAGTGCCATTATACACAGGAGATCTGTAATTAGTAAGCAGTGTCTGTGTACAGGTAATACAGTGATCACCGGTGACATTATCCACAGGAGCTCTGTATATAGTATACAGTGTATAGTGTCAGTGTATAGTTAACACTGACTCACCAGTGACGTCTCTAGGTGAAGTCCTTCATCTTTCATCCAGCACAGACCGCCATCATTTCTTCCAGCCAGGACTCGTCTCTGCAGGAAATAACACAGTTATCTCGAGTTCCACTTGCAGAACACATTACTTAATTTTCCCAGCCTCTACATTACACCACATAAAGAAGGTGACATAGTATCACTCTGCACAGTAAAAGGACTGCCCCCCCATTTAAAACAGTATACTCAAAAAATAAAATAAATACATCACTGCAATAATAATATCCCTTAATTAGCCCCTATGGTAATATTCGCCATCCTAGCCCCCGTGTGTCTCATTCCAGGCTCCAGCCATATGTTCTCCCATCCTGCCCTCATGAGTATCCATTCTGCCCCATATGATCTTCCCATCCTGCCCCATCTGTCTCCATCGTATCCATCCTGCCCCATCTGTCTCCAATCCTGCCCCATCTGTCTCCATTCTGCCCCATCTGTTTCCAATCCTGCCCCATCTGTTTCCAATCCTGCCCCATCTGTGTCCAGCACTCTGCCCCATCTGTTTCCAATCCTGCCCCATCTGTGTCCAGCACTCTGCCCCATCTGTTTCCAATCCTGCCCCATCTGTGTCCAGCACTCTGCCCCATCTGTTTCCAATCCTGCCCCATCTGTTTCCAGCACTCTGCCCCATCTGTCTCCAATCCTGCCCCATCTGTGTCCAGCACTCTGCCCCATCTGTGTCCAGCACTCTGCCCCATCTGTGTCCAGCACTCTGCCCCATCTGTGTCCAGCACTCTGCCCCATCTGTGTCCAGCACTCTGCCCCATCTGTTTCCAATCCTGCCCCATCTCTGCCCAGCACTCTGCCCCATCTCTGTCCAGCACTCTGCCCCATCTCTGTCCAGCACTCTGCCCCATCTCTGTCCAGCACTCTGCCCCATCTCTGTCCAGCACTCTGCCCCATCTCTGTCCAGCACCCTGCCCCATCTGTGTCAAGCACTCTGCCCCATCTGTGTCCGGCACTCTGCCCCATCTGTGTCCAGCACTCTGCCCCATCTGTGTCCAATCCTGCCCCATCTGTGTCCAATCCTGCCCCATCTGTGTCCAGCACTCTGCCCCATCTGTGTCCAATCCTGCCCCATCTCTGCCCAGCACTCTGCCCCATCTCTGCCCAGCACTCTGCCCCATCTCTGTCCAGCACTCTGCCCCATCTCTGTCCAGCACTCTGCCCACAACTCTGCCCCATCTCTGTCCAGCACTCTGCCCCATCTCTGTCCAGCACTCTGCCCCATCCCTGTCCAGCACTCTGTCCAGCACTCTGCCCATCTCTGTCCAGCACTCTGCCCCATCTCTGTCCAGCACTCTGCTCCATCTCTGTCCAGCACTCTGCCCCATCTCTGTCCAGCACTCTGCCCCATCTCTGTCCAGCACTCTGTCCAGCACTCTGCCCCATCTCTGTCCAGCACTCTGCCCCATCTCTGTCCAGCACTCTGCCCCATCTCTGTCCACTACTCTGCCCCATCTCTGTCCACCACTCTGCCCCATCTCTGTCCACCACTCTGCCCAGAACTCTGCCCCATCTCTGCCCAGCACTCTGCCCCATCTCTGTCCAGCACTCTGCCCCATCTCTGTCCACTACTCTGCCCCATCTCTGTCCACCACTCTGCCCCATCTCTGTCCACCACTCTGCCCAGAACTCTGCCCCATCTCTGCCCAGCACTCTGCCCCATCTCTGCCCAGCACTATGCCTCATCTCTGTCCAGCACTCTGCCCAGCACTCTGCCCCATCTCTGTCCACCACTCTGCCCCATCTCTGTCCACCACTCTGCCCAGAACTCTGCCCCATCTCTGCCCAGCACTCTGCCCCATCTCTGCCCAGCACTCTGCCTCATCTCTGTCCAGCACTCTGCCCAGCACTCTGCCCCATCTCTGTCCAGCACTCTGCCCAGCACTCTGCCCCATCTCTGTCCAGCACTCTGCCCCATCTCTGTCCAGCACTCTGCCCAGAACTCTGCCCCATCTCTGTCCAGCACTCTGCCCCATCTCTGTCCAGCACTCTGCCCAGAACTCTGCCCCATCTCTGTCCAGCACTCTGCCCCATCTCTGTCCAGCACTCTGCCCCATCTCTGTCCAGCACTCTGCCCCATCTCTGTCCAGCACTCTGCCCCATCTCTGTCCAGCACTCTGCCCAGAACTCTGCCCCATCTCTGTCCAGCACTCTGCCCCATCTCTGTCCAGCACTCTGCCCCATCTCTGTCCAGCACTCTGCCCCATCTCTGTCCAGCACTCTGCCCCATCTCTGTCCAGCTTTTTGCCCCTGTGTCCAGCGTACTTCCCTGGGCCCCCCGGATCGCCGCTCTCAAGAAAAAAAAAAGTTCTTCTTACCTGGCCGCACTCCTGCGGCGGTCGAAGTCTCCATGCAGCTGCAGCGTGCACTCGTCGGCGACTGACAATGATGTCAGACGCCGGTGACATGCACGCACGCTGCGGCTGACGTCAAATGCCAGCCTCAGATTGGCTGGCGGCTGTTAACTATTGACGTGCAGGCCCGCGCCCGACCGTCAATAGCTTTAAACAGCTGCAGCGTCGGCGCTAAGGGCCCAGTTAGCCTGCGGCTGCCGGTAGGGGTCCGGTGAGCAGATGAGACGGGGCCCGATGCGGGCCCCCTCTGCTCACCGGGCCCCATACGCCAGTCACGGCCGTCATGCCCTGATGGCGGCCCTGCGTACCAGTATTCTCATGTCGATGCTGTATTAGCAAGCATGTAAGTCAGTATTACAGTTGAGTGAATATGTTCGGAATCGGTTGCCGAATCTGAATTTGCTATATTCGTACCATATTGGTGCCCTATTTGTGCCGAATTTATGTTTGATGATCGGTGCCGAACATATTAGTTCATTTCAATTCCCACAGACTCCAATGATGTTCGACGAATATTGCAAAAACAATATTTGCTACTAATCGTAATCGGAACCGAATTTTTAAAAATTCTCTCACCTCTGGTCAGCATCAAAAAACTCTACTGGGAATGTTAGGGCTATTATAATTTAATATTAATAATATTTGTAGATGTTAAGGTAAACTTTTATTAGATGATAAAAGTGAATGATGAACTGAAAATGAACACATTTTATTATCTTCTAGAAAATCAAATCTAAATTCTTACTAGGTTTTTACAAAAGCCAAGAGTCATTATAATTGGCTATATTAATAATCGACCAGTTAAAATGAAATCATTTCTGTCTGACTTTATAACCTTCCAAAGGCAATAAAACGGCTCATCAGCCCATGAGTTTAGAAATCTCCTTAGCTTACTGTATATAACTTACACATGCAGTTTTTTAATAATTTTTTTTTTGCCAAACCCAAAAGTGAAGGAGGAGTAAGTAGTCACAATTAAGGTGCACCACTTGATGGCTCAGAGAGAAACATGGTAGAGCAAAAAAGAGGCACCAGCCTGAGCTGCAATCAGGGATGTTTATAGGCTTATCTATATGTATATAATTGCCTAAGGGTTTTTCCGTCTGTCTGTCTGTCTGTCTGTCCTGGAAATCCCGCATCTCTGATTGACATCTACGTCGATACTGTGCCCGTCGCTGAATCAGAAACGTGGGATTTCTACGTCCTGGCGGCCTCGACCAATCAGCGACGGGCACAGTATCGATGTAGAAATCCCGCGTCTCTGATTGGTCAAGGCCGCGACCAATCAGCGACGGGCGCAGCGACGATGATGTCATAAAGGACGTAGAAATCCCACGTTTCTGATTCAGCGACGGGCACAGTATCGATGTAGATGTCATAATGGTTGCCATGGTGACGATGATGTCATAAAGGTTGCGTCGACCAATCAGCGACGGGCACAGTCTGCCGCGAATTCTGGAATCATCATTGTCCATATACTACGGGGACATGCATATTCTAGAATACCCGATGCGTTAGAATCGGGCCACAATCTAGTCTACTATATAATTGTCTAAGGGTCACTTCCGTCTGTCTGTCTGTCTGTCCTTCTGTCACGGTTATTCATTCGCTGATTGGTCTCGCCAGCTGCCTGTCATGGCTGCCACGACCAATCAGCGATGGGCACAGTCCGGAAGAAAATGGCCGCTCCCGCAGTCAGTGCCTGTCGCCCGCATACTCCCCTCCGGTCACCCCTAACACAGGGTTAATGCCGGTGGTAACGGACCGCGTTATGCCACGGGTAACGCACTCTGTTACCGCCGCTATTAACCCTGTGTGTCCCCAACTTTTTACTATTGACGCTGTCTATGCGGCATCAATAGTAAAAAATGTAATGTTAAAAGTTATAAAAAAAAACAAACCTGCTATACTCACCCTCCATTGCAGCTAGCGCCGGCCACCATCTTCCGTTGCAGGTTCCGGTGGCAGAGGGACCTGCCATGGCGTCACGGTCATGTGACCGCGACGTCATCACAGGCCCTGCGCGACAAGGACCTGCCATGATGTCACGGTCATGTGACCACGACGTCATCACAGGTCCTGCGCTAATACTAACCCTGGGACCGAAACCTGCCGTGGACTACATGGACTCCCTCGGAAAGGTGAGTATATGTTTATTTTTTACTAGATTGTGACCCGATTCTAACGCATCGGGTATTCTAGAATATGCATGTCCCCGAAGTATATGGACAATGATGATTCCAGAATTCGCGGCAGACTGTGCTCGTCGCTGATTGGTCGACGCAACCTTTATGACATCATCGTCGCCATGGCAACCATTATGACATCTATGGCGATACTGTGCCCGTTGTTGATTGGTCGAGGCCTGGCGGCCTCGACCAATCAGAGACGCGGGATTTCCAGGACAGACAGACAGACAGACGGAAAAACCCTTAGGCAATTATATATATATAGATTTTTTTCATCTGTGACAAACCTGGCTGGGCAATACACTACGTAGCTGGGCAATATACTGCGTGGCTCTGTGCTGTATACTACTTCGCTGTGCAATATACTACGTGGCTCTGTGCTGTATACTACGTCACTGGGCAATATACTACGTGGCTGTGCAATATACTACGTAACTGGGCAGCATACTATGTGGCTGGGCAATATACTACTTGCCTGCGCAATATACTACGTCACTAGGCAATATACTACGAAACTGGGAAATATACTACGTGGCTGGGCAATATACTACGTCACTAGGCAATATACTACATGGCTGGGCAATATAGTACGTAGCTGGGCAATATACTACGTAGCTTGGCAATATACTACATAACTGGGCAATATACTATGTAACTGGGCAATATACTACGTAGCTCGGCAATATACTATGTAACTGGGCAATATACTATGTAACTGGGCAATATACTACGTAGCTCGGCAATATACTATGTAACTGGGCAATATACTACGTGACTGGGCAATATACTACGTAGCTCGGCAATATACTATGTAACTGGGCAATATACTATGTGACTGGGCAATATACTACGTGACTGGGCAATATACTACGTGACTGGGCAATATACTACGTCACTGGGCAATATACTACGTAACTGGGCAATATACTACGTCACTGGGCAATATACTTTGTGGCTGGGCAATATACTACATCACTGGGCAATATACTACGTGGCTGGGCAATATACTACGTGGCTGGGCAATATACTACGTGGCTGGGCAATATACTATGTCGCTGGGCAATATACTACGTGGCTGGGCAATATACTACGTGGGCTGTGCACTATACTACGTGGTCATGCATATTCTAGAATACCCGATGCGTTAGAATCGGGCCACCATCTAGTTCATGCATATAAAGAGTGCACTCACCAGAATAGGTGAAGAAATACAGTCTTAGGCCTCTTTCACACTTCAGTCTTTTTGTTTCTGTCAAAATCCGTCGTTTTGTGAAAAAATGGATCCAGCAAATGTTGCTGCTGGATCCGTTTTTTTCTTATAAATTTGTATTAGCGACAGATTGTGACGGATGGCCTTCTGTTTCATCCGTTGTTTGATGGATCCGTCATAAATTCTGTGTCCGTTGCCCTGAGACAATGCCCCGAGACAACGGGCATAGTAAAGTTTTTTGTGTACGTCGAAAAATTGGACAGCGAAGAATCCTGCGCTGTCAGTCATTGGCTATAATGGAAGCCCATGGATGCAGGATCCGTCGCTGTCCATCAAAAGATGTCAAAATTCCGTTTTTTTTAAACTGAGCATGCTTGGAAGAATTTCTAATTCCTGTAATTTACCCCATTTTTCCATCTCTCTCCCTCGAAACTGGCAACGGTCCCTGGCACCACTGAAAGAGGAGCACGAAAGATAAGTAACATGAGTA
Organism: Ranitomeya imitator; assembly: GCF_032444005.1. NCBI lineage: Eukaryota > Metazoa > Chordata > Amphibia > Anura > Dendrobatidae > Ranitomeya > Ranitomeya imitator. The sequence continues at coordinate 670,178,647 of NC_091282.1, forward strand.
TACATTTTTTTTCATTTTTATACTTTCTGGACCATTTAAAAAAAAAAAAGGTAAAGAAAAAAAAGACATGGACATGGAACAACATTTCTAAACTGTATGATAGACGAATATAGTTTTCTTACCTTTCTCATGAACTATTCTGATCTTGTAAAGAAGCAGTAGAATGTGTAAGTGTAAATTTAGACAAGAATATCTGAAAAGTGTCAAGAACCACAATGAGTTCAGGATCCTTTTTCCTAGAGAGAAATCTGCTTCAATAGCTCAGGGGATAAGGGAATTATTGTTATGGAATAATGGACTTTCTGTAAGTCATTTCTTTCCCGTTTCATAAAAAGAAAAAAAATAAGATCTATACCTTTAGGCAAAGCAAGTAACATAGTAACATAGTTAGTAAGGCCGAAAAAAGACATTTGTCCATCCAGTTCAGCCTATATTCCATCATAATAAATACCCAGATCTACGTCCTTCTACAGAACCTAATAATTGTATGATACAATATTGTTCTGCTCCAGGAAGACATCCAGGCCTCTCTTGAACCCCTCGACTGAGTTCGCCATCACCACCTCCTCAGGCAAGCAATTCCAGATTCTCACTGCCCTAACAGTAAAGAATCCTCTTCTATGTTGGTGGAAAAACCTTCTCTCCTCCAGACGCAAAGAATGCCCCCTTGTGCCCGTCACCTTCCTTGGTATAAACAGATCCTCAGCGAGATATTTGTATTGTCCCCTTATATACTTATACATGGTTATTAGATCGCCCCTCAGTCGTCTTTTTTCTAGACTAAATAATCCTAATTTCGCTAATCTATCTGGGTATTGTAGTTCTCCCATCCCCTTTATTAATTTTGTTGCCCTCCTTTGTACTCTCTCTAGTTCCATTATATCCTTCCTGAGCACCGGTGCCCAAAACTGGACACAGTACTCCATGTGCGGTCTAACTAGGGATTTGTACAGAGGCAGTATAATGCTCTCATCATGTGTATCCAGACCTCTTTTAATGCACCCCATGATCCTGTTTGCCTTGGCAGCTGCTGCCTGGCACTGGCTGCTCCAGGTAAGTTTATCATTAACTAGGATCCCCAAGTCCTTCTCCCTGTCAGATTTACCCAGTGGTTTCCCGTTCAGTGTGTAATGGTGATATTGATTCCCTCTTCCCATGTGTATAACCTTACATTTATCATTGTTAAACCTCATCTGCCACCTTTCAGCCCAAGTTTCCAACTTATCCAGATCCATCTGTAGCAGAATACTATCTTCTCTTGTATTAACTGCTTTACATAGTTTTGTATCATCTGCAAATATCGATATTTTACTGTGTAAACCTTCTACCAGATCATTAATGAATATGTTGAAGAGAACAGGTCCCAATACTGACCCCTGCGGTACCCCACTGGTCACAGCGACCCAGTTAGAGACAATACCATTTATAACCACCCTCTGCTTTCTATCACTAAGCCAGTTACTAACCCATTTACACACATTTTCCCCCAGACCAAGCATTCTCATTTTGTGTACCAACCTCTTGTGCGGCACGGTATCAAACGCTTTGGAAAAATCGAGATATACCACGTCCAATGACTCACCGTGGTCCAGTCTATAGCTTACCTCTTCATAAAAACTGATTAGATTGGTTTGACAGGAGCGATTTCTCATAAACCCATGCTGATATGGAGTTAAACAGTTATTCTCATTGAGATAATCCAGAATAACATCCCTCAGAAACCCTTCAAATATTTTACCAACAATAGAGGTTAGACTTACTGGCCTATAATTTCCAGGTTCACTTTTAGAGCCCTTTTTGAATATTGGCACCACATTTGCTATGCGCCAGTCCTGCGGAACAGACCCTGTCGCTATAGAGTCACTAAAAATAAGAAATAATGGTTTATCTATTACATTACTTAGTTCTCTTAGTACTCGTGGGTGTATGCCATCCGGACCCGGAGATTTATCTATTTTAATCTTATTTAGCCGGTTTCGCACCTCTTCTTGGGTTAGATTGGTGACCCTTAATATAGGGTTTTCATTGTTTCTTGGGATTTCACCTAGCATTTCATTTTCCACCGTGAATACCGTGGAGAAGAAGGTGTTTAATATGTTAGCTTTTTCCTCGTCATCTACAACCATTCTTTCCTCACTATTTTTTAAGGGGCCTACATTTTCAGTTTTTATTCTTTTACTATTGATATAGTTGAAGAACAGTTTGGGATTAGTTTTACTCTCCTTAGCAATGTGCTTCTCTGTTTCCTTTTTGGCAGCTTTAATTAGTTTTTTAGATAAAGTATTTTTCTCCCTATAGTTTTTTAGAGCTTCAATGGTGCCATCCTGCTTTAGTAGTGCAAATGCTTTCTTTTTACTGTTAATTGCCTGTCTTACTTCTTTGTTTAGCCACATTGGGTTTTTCCTATTTCTAGTCCTTTTATTCCCACAAGGTATAAACCGCTTACACTGCCTCTTTAGGATGTTCTTAAACATTTCCCATTTATTATCTGTATTCTCATTTCTGAGGATATTGTCCCAGTCTACCAGATTAAGGGCATCTCTAAGCTGTTCAAACTTTGCCTTCCTAAAGTTCAATGTTTTTGTGACTCCCTGACAAGTCCCCCTAGTGAAAGACAGGTGAAACTGCACAATATTGTGGTCGCTATTTCCTAAATGCCCAACCACCTGCAGATTTGTTATTCTGTCAGGTCTATTAGATAGTATTAGGTCTAAAAGTGCTGCTCCTCTGGTTGGATTCTGCACCAATTGTGAAAGATAATTTTTCTTGGTTATCAGCAGAAACCTGTTGCCTTTATGGGTTTCACAGGTTTCTGTTTCCCAGTTAATATCCGGGTAGTTAAAGTCCCCCATAACCAGGACCTCATTATGGGTTGCAGCTTCATCTATCTGCTTTAGAAGTAGACTTTCCATGGTTTCTGTTATATTTGGGGGTTTGTAACAGACCCCAATGAGAATTTTGTTACCATTTTTCCCTCCATGAATTTCGACCCATATGGACTCGACATCCTCATTTCCTTCGCTAATATCCTCCCTTAAAGTGGACTTTAGACAAGACTTTACATAGAGACAAACCCCTCCTCCTCTCCGATTTTTACGATCCTTTCTAAACAGACTGTAACCCTGTAAGTTAACTGCCCAGTCATAGCTTTCATCTAACCATGTCTCGGTTATTCCCACTATGTCAAAGTTACCTGTAGATATTTCTGCTTCTAGTTCTTCCATCTTGTTTGTCAGGCTTCTGGCGTTTGCGAGCATGCAGTTTAGAGGATTTTGTTTTGTTCCAATCTCCTCACTGTGGATTGTTTTAGAAATGTTCTTACCTCCCTTCTGAGTATGTTTTCCTGGGTCGTCTTTGTTCGAGTCTAATGTTTTTCTTCCCGTCCCCTCTTCTTCTAGTTTAACGCCCTCCTGATGAGTGTAGCGAGTCTTCTGGCGAATGTGTGTTTCCCAGGTTTGTTGAGGTGTAGTCCGTCTCTGGCGAGGAGTCCATCATACCAGTAATTCACACCGTGGTCCAGGAATCCAAATCCTTGTTGTCTGCACCATCGTCTTAGCCAGTTGTTTGCATCAAGGATCCTGTTCCATCTCCTGGTGCCATGCCCGTCTACTGGAAGGATAGAAGAAAAAACTACCTGTGCATCCAGTTCCTTTACTTTCTTCCCCAACTCTTCAAAGTCCTTGCAGATTGTCGGTAGGTCCTTCCTTGCCGTGTCATTGGTGCCAACATGTATCAGAAGAAATGGGTGGACGTCCTTGGAGCTGAAGAGCTTTGGTATCCTATCGGTCACATCCTTGATCATCGCACCTGGAAGGCAGCATACTTCTCTTGCAGTTATGTCCGGTCTGCAGATGGCTGCTTCGGTGCCTCTCAGTAGTGAGTCTCCCACCACCACCACTCTTCGTTGCTTCTTGGCTGTACTTTTTGCTGTCACTTGTTGCTGTGTGCCCTTTTCTTTTTTGCTTGCTGGTATTGCTTCATTCTTAGGTGTGCCATCTTCATCCTCTACAAAGATTTGATATCGGTTCTTCAGTTGTGTGGTTGGTGATTTCTCCATGGTCTTCTTGCTTCTTTTGGTCACATGCTTCCACTCGTCTGCTTTTGGAGGTTCTCTGACACTTTTTGCACCTTCTGTGACCAGTAGAGATGCTTCTGTTCTGTCTAGAAAGTCTTCATTCTCTTTGATGAGTTTCAAAGTTGCTATTCTTTCTTCCAGACCCCGCACCTTTTCTTCTAAAAGGGCCACTAGTCTACACTTCTGACAGGTGAAATTGGATTCTTCTTCTGGTCGATCTGTGAACATGTAGCACATGCTGCAGCTCACCATGTAGGTTGTCACATCTGCCATGTTGCTCCTAGATCCTGCTGACTTGCTGTGTGTTTTCCTTCTTGTGTAATCTACTCAGCCAAGCTCTCTTGCAATAATGTCCTACAGGCAAAAATTCGCGCGCCGTACGGCGCGCGGTTTGGTGATGCTTTCGAAGCAGCTGGTCCCGGCTGTATCCAACGATCTTCTAGCTTAGGGAGACTTCGCTTCTCCCAGAAGGCACCTGGAATATGCAAATTAGCCTCCTGAAGCTTGAATCCCTGGTTTGGTGATGCTTTCGAAGCAGCTGGTCCCGGCTGTACCCAACGATCTTCTAGCTTAGGGAGACTTCGCTTCTCCCAGAAGGCACCTGGAATATGCAAATTAGCCTCCTGAAGCTTGAATCCCTGGTTTGGTGATGCTTTCGAAGCAGCTGGTCCCGGCTGTATCCAACGATCTTCTAGCTTAGGGAGACTTCGCTTCTCCCAGAAGGCACCTGGAATATGCAAATTAGCCTCCTGAAGCTTGAATCCCTGGTTTGGTGATGCTTTCGAAGCAGCTGGTCCCGGCTGTACCCAACGATCTTCTAGCTTAGGGAGACTTCGCTTCTCCCAGAAGGCACCTGGAATATGCAAATTAGCCTCCTGAAGCTTGAATCCCTGGTTTGGTGATGCTTTCGAAGCAGCTGGTCCCGGCTGTATCCAACGATCTTCTAGCTTAGGGAGACTTCGCTTCTCCCAGAAGGCACCTGGAATATGCAAATTAGCCTCCTGAAGCTTGAATCCCTGGTTTGGTGATGCTTTCGAAGCAGCTGGTCCCGGCTGTATCCAACGATCTTCTAGCTTAGGGAGACTTCGCTTCTCCCAGAAGGCACCTGGAATATGCAAATTAGCCTCCTGAAGCTTGAATCCCTGGTTTGGTGATGCTTTCGAAGCAGCTGGTCCCGGCTGTACCCAACGATCTTCTAGCTTAGGGAGACTTCGCTTCTCCCAGAAGGCACCTGGAATATGCAAATTAGCCTCCTGAAGCTTGAATATGTAAAACAAGAGACACTATTGTATGGGGTAGCGGCGCTCGTGGGGTGGATAGGGATAGCTGCGGATAATATCTAAAACATGCTGAAAAAAGTACTTAACTGTTAGAACTTCCATGTAAATCCTATTTATTACTCTGATTTAGATATTAATGAGGATTTTTTTTCAGTTCCAATTGAAAAAAAAAATCAGAAAGTCAAATGAAAATTATGAATAAAGTGATAGTAGTATGTTTATTAAAGCTAATAAAGAAAGTTGTAAAACTATTTATGATGTTTTTATTGTTGGCAGATATGCAACAGATACAGACTTATTTGTGTGCAGAAGGAGTTTCCACTTTTCTGACAGTAGATGGCGATGTTGTTACTGTTATATGCTTAATTGAATGTAATGCATATACTTGTTGTACTTTGGTTTCACTTTCTCTCTGGTAAAAAGTCCTTCAGATTTACTGTTATGCTGTATTAAGAAGAAGATGCATGTAACTCATGTTCTGTGTAAATAAAAGTTGAATTACCTCATATAATCTACTCTCACAAGTTTCTTCTACGACAACTATGCAACAGGTTATGAAGACAAAGAATATAAGACAAAAAGGACTTGGTGAATGCAAAAGAATACTTCAGAGCAATTCTCTCCAATCAAGTAAGGCTGGTTTCACACTAGCGTATGGGAGGGCTGCGGATGGCAGCATACTTCCTCCCTTCTTTCTCCCTGAAACACCGCCTATGCTCCGGCTACTACTCCTTGCGTCCTGTGTTGCCCTGCATACCCATCTTTAACATTGGGTACGCAGGCCATGTGAATGTATGCGGATGTCTCTGCATGCGCCGTTTTGACGCTGCACCGAACTGCGCCAAACGCAGCATGTTGCATTTTGCTGCGGTCGGTGCACCGTCAAAACGGTGCATGCGGAGACATCCGCATACATTCGCATGGCCTGCATACCCAATGTTAAAGATAGGTATGCAGGGCAACGCAGGATGCAAGGAAGGCTGAGCATAGGCGGAGCGTAGGCAGAGCGTAGGCGGCGTTTCAGGGAGGAAGAAGGAAGGAAGTACGCTGCCATCCGCAGCTCTCCCATACACTAATGTTGAAACCAGTCTAGGACAAATAAGTTAACGATGAGCAACAGTTCTGAGCCGAGACTCACAGTAGCTAAGCTGAACAATGAGAACTATCAGTTATGGAAGTTCAAAGTGGAGATGTTGTTATTGTCTAAAGATGATTTATGGGAGGTAATCACTACAGACAGACCCAATGATAATAATCAGACATGGGATAAGAAAAACAAACAAGCATGAGCTACTATCAGCTTATTAGTGGAGGATGATCAGTTAATCCACATAAGGAATGGGAATACAGCAAAGGGAATGTGGGAAGCATTGATAAAGCTACATAAAAGATCCAGCATAAATCACAAACTATTTCTGCTAAGAAAACTTTACAAGATGAGACTAAGTGCAAGGAAAGACATGCAGGAGCATATAAAGTCCATGATGGAGGAGGCAACACAGCTGAAATCAGTCAGTGAAGATATTAAGGAAAGCCATATGGCAGCAATATTATTGTGCAGTTTACCAGATTCATACACTGCTCTGAAAAATGCACTAGAGACAAGACCTGAAGCAGACATTACACTAGAGTTTGTAAATACCAAATTTATAGATGAATATCATAGAAGGAAAGAGCAAACAAATTATTCCATTGAAAGGGATAGTGAAAATGCTTTTCAACCGACAGGCAAGAAGCCCCATAATACAGAGACAGGACAATGTTTCAGATGTAAGAAAAAGGGACATATAAAGAAAGACTGGACAATAAGGAAAGCAGAACAACAGAAATTACACCAAAAGGAAAATAAACAGAAAGTAAAAAGCACAATTTGTAACCCACATGCAGATCACTGGAATGGTACATTTAAAGTAACTGATAAAGAGTCATGGTCATGCTGGTTTATTGACTCAGGAGCAAAAAGTCACATGACTGGTGATAAAAGCTTCTTTACTGAACTTGATGAAAACAGGAAGGAAGCAATTTATCTTGCAGATGGGAGTAAAATAACCGCAGAAGGTATTGGACAAGAAATGCTATTCTGTCCTGATAGATTTGGGCATAATTCAAATTTACTAGCAAAGCATTATGTGCTATGGAAATTTGGTTTGGAAAAATCTGTCCCTGTGTGTGCTGCGGCCGTTCCCAATTAGACTGAGTATTTTGAGCGCTCAAGAAGAGACTGCACACCATTGTGACAATAACATTCCACCAATGCTCATGATTTATTGTACATACATGGATTTATAATTGCATATAGAAAGGGGTGGTTAGTTAATTACCAATAATGTCAATCTCCTCTGTTATTGGTTATCTAAATATATGGAATATTGTGATTAATGCACATATGAGTGCTGATAAAGCAACTAAAGTGTAGCTGTCTGTATCTAGGACAAAGTTGTGACATCTGATCATCACTTAATACATCTGGTGCTGTTCCGCTTTTGGCTGGAAATCCCCTAACAGTCTGTCTGGCTTATATCAGTTTATGCCAGCCATTTTAAGCAATTGATTATAGTGTATATATTAGCTGTGGATATATGAGTATACATGATTATATATAATTATATAGGAGTATATATGCAAGTAAGATCTATGTGATATATATTTCCATCACAATCCCCACTTAGATATCACTTGCCCTAATCCTAGCCTCCTGTCCCAAAGCGCTTCAACTCTTTTATGCTGCCGGTGAGCTGACGCATGCCTAGCGCATACACCCCCCTCCGTACAGACTTTTTGCAAATGGGCGGTCAGGAGATCTGTCCCTAATGGGGGATCATTGCAATCAGTCTCTTAGTCAACAGCATGTTTAGTCAGCGGTGTGTATTCTTTATCAGGTAGGTCATCTATCTTGTCAGGCAGGGCATCCACAACATCACTCTGGCTTGGGTGTCATCCTCTGGTAGGGGAGCTTTCTTGGAATGCGATGTGTGGATCCAAGTGGGTCTTCCCTCCAGTTTCAGAGAGGTTCGTGTCATCAGCAGCACTTGGAAAGGACCATCAAATCTGAGACCGAGTGGTGTTCTCCTTTATAACTGTAACAACTCTGCTGGCATCACAGCATGGCCTCACATCTCTCACATAATCTTACCCACTGCTCCAGACCATGATGTGCTTTCTCTTTAATGCCAGCTCCATGTTCTATGTCTCTGCTCTCTGCATGCCTAATGGTTATGTGTATAGGGGGCCGGCGCCTGAACTCTCTGGTTCTTATAGGAATCAGGTGCACCTGTCCAATCAGTTCCTGACCAATTACCAAGAGGCCTCCTGTATATAGTGCAGCTCCACCCTGTGGTCTGGGCCTGTGCAATGTGTTAGCTCAGTTAGTGTTTAGCTGCTGAGTTTGCCTGGCCTTGCTCTGAGTATTTCCCTCTGAGCTTTTCTCTGTGCTTTTGCCTTGTTCTTGTAGTCCGCCCTCCAGGAGGCAGAATATCCTGGTCCCTGTGTCTTTGTCCCTGTGTCTTGTTCTATTGCCTTGTCTGTACTTTGTCTTTTCTCGGTCTCCTTGTCTGTGGCTTCCTTCCCTGCTTTCTTTCCTTGTGTTTTCTGTTTGCTTACACTCCGCACTCTTGCGGCTCTGCACTCAGACTTTGCTTCGCACTCTCTGGCTTTGCTCTGTGGCTCTGCTCTTTGCGGTACTATCTGGCTCCTCCTCCTGTGTTTCTGCACTTGGCTCCGCCTCCAGCATCTCCGCTCTTGGCTCCGCCTCCAGCATCTCCGCTCTTGGCTCCGCCTCCAGCGTCTCCGCTCTTGGCTCCACCTCCAGCGTCTCCGCTCTTGGCTCCGCCTCCAGCGTCTCCGCCTCTTGCGGCTCCGTCCTTGGCTCTGCCTTCTCCTTCTCTTCTCTTAGTTCCACCTTCTACTTGTTATTTGGTCCTCCTGTGTGAACAGGTCCCTACCTGTTTCTTCATACCTCATTCCTTTCTGCTTGTTTCCTTTCCTGCTCCTCCTGTGTGAACAGGTCCCTACCTGTTCCTTCATTCTCCTTTCCTTCTGGCTTGTTTCCGTACCTGCATCTTCTGTGTGTACAGGTCCCTACCTGTTCCTTCATCACACTCACAATAGGACTGCACTCGGGTGTCATCTGAGTGCAGCCTGATTCATACACCACATCAACCAGTCCTGTGTATCCTGTGTTCCTGCCAGTCCTGCCGTTCCTGCCCTGCCTTCCAGTCCTGTGTTCTCTGCAGTGCCTCCCAATCCTGTGTTCCTGCCAGTCCTGCCGTTCCTGCCCTGCCTTCTAGTCCTGTGTTCCTGCTGTCCTAGCCAGTCCTGTTTCCTGCCGTGTCTCTGCCAGCCCTGAGTTCTCTGCCATGTCTCTGCCAGCCCTGTCTCAGCTGTGCCAGCCTACTCGTCTGTGTTCCAGCCGTGCTCTTCTGCCAGTCCTGCCTAATGCCCGCACCAATCCTGGTGTTCCTGTCTCCCAAGTGGGATCAGCAGCCACAGCCAGACACCACCCTGGAGTAGCACCTGGCAGCTGCCTGCTGCACAAGCCTGTCCTCACCATCAGAGGCTCCAGTGAAAACCCAGGCAGCTGTCATAGTCACGCCCCTTCCAGGGTAGTCTGGTTTGTGGCACAGTGGGGCCACAAACCCCCCGAGCTCAGGCCCACCAGTCAGGGCGTGAGCGTGACAATAACTTTTTCACCAACCCCCAGTCTTCTGGCTTCAAGGAGTGCGTACCGGACACTGAATCTGGATCTGGCAATGAAAAAAAAACTTGAGAATGGATATTAGCAAGTTTCTTGTTGAGTTCAATTACATAAGCAGGCAAAGTATCATATTGCATAGTCAGCTGCTGAGGGAAGACTACCCCTAACCTGGAACTAGACCCAAACAAAATTTCATATGGTGACAGCTTTTCTGGGCCTCTGGAAGTGTGCCTTACATTAAGTAGTGTGATTGGGAGTGTCTCATTCCATGGTTTGTTTGTCTCTTGGACAAATTTCAACATCCTGTTCTTAAGTGTCACATTCAGTCTTTCCACTTTCTCATTACTCTTGGGATTGTAGGGAGTGTGTAGGCCTAAATCTGACCCTACTGCTGATCAGATCTCCCGTGTGAGATTTGCTATTGTGATGCCCAAGAGACCGGGATACCCAGCACCGGACCAATGGGGTCTGTCTCTTGAGGGGGATGTCACGGGTGGCTTGACCCGGTGCTGTGGCCTCAGGCAATGCACAGTGTAAGGGGTATCGTGAGGGGACAGGCACTTACTTGATCAGCAGCAGGTTCTCCCAGCGGCGATGATCCCGATCCTGGATAGATGGCTATTGTCCAAATGAAAGAATGAGGCACTGAAACGTTTAACCAGTTTACTTTAACATAAAAGGATTTACAACCAGTCCTGTCACCGGAGTCTGTATGGGAACTCTGAATTACTTTGACCCTGCTGGGGTCTTCGCCTCTTATTGTACGCAATTTCTGTGTGGCCCTGCTGCTGTATGTGAACTGGCTACCGGCCCAATCTGTCCCCTCCGGGTCCTGGTTCGACGGGCAACCCGAGTCCTTTTATCGGCTTACCCCCTCCGGGAGTACCGCTGAACTCTGTGTCTGTTGCTGCGTCCGGCCCTAGTGAAGCTGATATCACCTCACGTTTTTCCGGTTGCTGTATTATATTTAATGAATACAGCCACGGATCCGGTATCCGTCTTTGCGCCTGTTCTGGGTAGTGATTAATGCTACCCGGTTCTCACAATGTCCTTTTTCTCTATCCCTCTTCTCCTCAGGCCGGTGATTTAGGCCTGGTAACAGTCACAGGGCTGTTAGAAATTCAGCTGTATGACCTCTCACTTTCAGCTCCTTAGCCCAACTGCCATTTCTTCTCTCAGACCAGAATGGATTAAGGGGAGTCTCTGGAGCTCCCCCTTCTGGCCGGAGGTGGTAGTGCAGTTTTGCTATTTTAGCATGTGTCTAGTGTCAGTAACTATTTTTGTGGCAAATACCCCTAGGGGTGCCACATTCCCCCTTAGTTAAGAACAGTACTCCGGGACTGTGGGACGATAACATTTTGAAATAACAATTAATATGTACAGAGTCTTAAAAATGAAAAGTTACAAAAACCACTCAAGGAAACAAAAATAGAGTTCTGTAGAAAGTCACTTCAAATAGCGTCCATTAATACAGTTCTACCCTTGAAGGTATTCAATATAAAGTCTAAAGAAAGTTCAAAAAGAGCAAAAGGCAAAGTTCAAAAAGCAGTCTTTCCGGAGCTTTGATTTAGTGCCTCCGGGCTGATAACAAGTTCAAGAATATGCAAGAAGTTCATACAGACAAGTCTCTGTAGGTACTGGGCTTAAACGTTGCAGACTGATAACAATGACTATACTACATTTTCTGTTTAACTATATACGGCATAACATATATACAATTCACATTATGAGCTTTATAGTTGGTAATCTGCATACCTGGCCGGTAATTGACCCTGGGTACTACGCTGTGATCTACGTAATAGCGGTATCTCTTCATGTGGAGTACTACTGTCTACTGCGGATGTAGTATCTGCCCGCTCTGCTAAAGATAATTCCATAACTATGGAGTTGGCAAGTCCACCGTGAATGGGATTACTCTTTTCAGGAATCTGTTCTTCCTGGCCTGGAACCTCCTGTAGTACGGGGTCAGCCTCTTCCTGTCTTGGGACTTCTGGTATTGGGTTCGGTGTTGGGTAAAAGGCCACCATGGGAACCACTACTGCACCATGGTATGTTAGTAGGGTTTTGGGAAAGTCTCCTATACAGGTGTGATACACTTCCTCTTCTTTTTCCTTTACTGGTTGAACCTGTATGGGTTGAATAACTTCTGGTTCTGGCTGGACAACGTCTGGCTCTTTCAATGCTTCCGGACATAATTTAAGATTGTCTCTTGACACTAGTACAGATGTTAAGCCTCCGTTTTTGCTAATGAGACACATTTTAGGATTATCCATTCTTGTTGGTAAAACTGTGTAGGGTACGGCTTCCCACCGATTGTCCAGTTTATTGGTTCGACGATTTCTCTTGAGCACTTGGTCACCCGGTCTTAATGGGGTCGCTAGAGCATTCTGGTTGAAAGTTCGCTCTTGTCTTTCTCTAGTTTGCTGAAGGCTTCTTTCCACACTCTCTTGCACTTGGCGATACTGCTTTTGCCGTATGATATCCCAATTGGAGTCTTGAACTTCTGCGTCTGGTTTCAGAATTCCCATTTCTAGATCGATTGGTAATTGGCCGGGTCTTGCACGCATAAGATAAGCTGGGGTGCAGTTGGTGGAGCTCACCGGGACATGATTATACAGATCCACCAAGTCAGGCAATTTCTCTGGCCATTGATTCCTTTCTGTCTCAGGTAAAGTCTTTAGTAGGTCTATTACAATATGGTTCATCTTCTCGCATAAGCCGTTTGTTTGTGGATGATAGGCCGTCGTCCTGATCTTTTTGCAACCATACATATTACAGAATTCTCTGAAGATCTCTGATTCAAAGGCTGTACCTTGGTCGGTGAGAACCTGTTCCGGATATCCATGGGGTCTACAAAAGTACGTTTGGAACGCTTTGGCTGCTGTTTTTGCTGTCAGATCTTTTACGGGTACTACTACCAAGAAGCGTGAATAATGGTCCACGATGGTCAAGGCATAGACATAGCCGGACCGGCTTGGTATTAACTTCACGTGGTCTATGGCTACAAGTTCAAGTGGTTGTTTGGTGATTATGGGCTGCAGTGGTGCTCTTTGGTTCTTTTGATCGTTTCTTCTGAGGTTGCACGGGCCACAATTTCTGCACCACTGTTCGATTGATTTTCTCATCCCGACCCAATAAAATCTTTCTCTTAGAAGTACTTCTAACTTTTTCCAACCAAAATGACCAGCACCATTATGGTAAGCTTCGAGGACCATCTTGACATCTTGTTTAGGCACAATAATCTGCCAAACCAATTCATGTGTTTTCGGATTGGTGTACCTTCTACAGAGCTTCCCTTGATACAGGAACATTTTGCCTCTCTCTTTCCAGAGTTGATGCGTCTCTTCTGGGGCATCCTCATCGGGATATGCACTTTGCTCAGTTAACAGTTCCTTCACCAACTTCACAGCCGGATTGCTGTCTTGGGTGTCAGCCCATCTATGGTGTGCTAACGGATTAAAATTCACCTCTTGTTGTTTCTGATAGGTACTTGACGATGTTTTGCCTTGGGATGATGGAAGGCTGGTAGTTCAATTTCTTCAAGCTCCCCCGTTTCTTCTTCTACATCTCTCAAGTGTGGCATCCGGGATAGTTCATCGGCATTTCCATTCTTGCGACCTGCTCGATACTTGATCTTGAAGTTGTAATTAGATAACCGGGCTATCCATCGCTGTTCTAACGCACCTAATTTGGCTGTGTCCAGGTGGGTCAACGGATTGTTGTCAGTATAGACAATAAATTCTGCAGCGGCCAGATAGTGTTTGAAACGTTCCGTCACAGCCCAAACTACTGCCAGTAGTTCCAATTTGAAGGAGCTATAATTTTCTGGATTTCTTTCAGTAGGCCGGAGCTTTCTACTTGCAAAGGCGATGACTTTCTCCCGACCTCCTTGCTTTTGTGACAGCACCGCTCCTAGTCCCACATTACTGGCATCGGTGTAGAGGATGAAAGGTTGATGGTAATCTGGGTATGCCAGAACCTCTTCTCCGGTTAGTGCCTTCTTTATTTGTTCAAAGGAGTCTTCCCTTTCGTCGTTCCACTGGAAAGGAGTGTTTCGGTTTGAAGGTTTCTTCGTCTGCCCTACCAAGGCGTCTTGCAAGGGTGCTGCCAACTTGGTAAATCCTTTTATAAATCTGCGATAGTAACCCACCAATCCCAGGAATTGCCTCACTTCTTTTGCGCTGGTAGGTCTTGGCCAATCCCTTATGGCGGTTATTTTCTCGGGATCCGGTGCTACTCCCTCCGAACTCACGATGTGTCCCAGGTACTGTACCTTTGGCTTGAGAAGGTGACATTTGGATGGCTTGATTTTCATGCCATACCTGGATAAGGCTTCGAACACTTCTGCCAAGTCTTTTAAGTGTTGTTCGTAAGTCTTTGAGTACACGATCACATCATCTAGGTACAGGAGGACGGTCTCGAAGTTCTTGTGTCCGAGGCAGCATTCCATCAGCCGCTGGAAGGTACCGGATGCATTGCAGAGTCCGAACGGCATGCGATTAAATTCACTTAGACCCATTGGTGTGGTGAATGCCGTCTTTTCCTTATCTCTCTCAGCCACAGGGACTTGCCAATACCCGCTTGTTAAGTCTAAGGTGGAAAAATAATTAGCAGATTTCAAAGCAGTCAAGGACTCTTCTATCCTAGGCAAAGGGTAGGCATCTTTATGGGTGATGTTATTAATCTGCCGGTAGTCTACGCACATTCTCATGGTTCCGTCCTTTTTTTTGACAATCACTAGAGGGGCCGCCCAGGGGCTACAGCTGTCTCTTATTACCCCGGCCTGTTTCATCTCCCTCAGCATATCTTTTGCACATTGATAGTGAGCGGGCGGTATGGGTCTATATCTTTCTTTTATTGGGGGATGGTCACTGGTGGGGATTGTGTGTTCTACCCCTTCTATCCGTCCGAAGTCCAATGGGTGTTTACTGAAGACTTGTTCATATTCCGTCACTAGCCTATACACCCCTTGTTTTTGATGGGTAGGTGTTGAATTTATGCCCACGTGTAGCTGTTGGCACCAATCCTCCATTTCTCCATCTGAGCCATTGCCTTCCACCTGACAGGTTGGTTCTAAGGGCTCAATGGTTGTGATGGCATTGTTGTCAACAGTATATAGCTTTGCCATTGTAGCATACCTTGGCAAAGTGACCTCTTCCTCTCCACAGTTCAAAAGTCGTACCGGCACTCGTCCCCGGTGTACCTCGACTATCCCTCGTGCTGTGAGTATAGTGGGCCTGCTGTCGGTGTACACTGGTTCTATTAAGGCTTGATAATCTCGTCCCTTAGTACCAATGGCTGCTCTACACCATACCAGCATTTCTGTTTTTGGTGGGATTACAATAGACGTTGAATCACTTACCCTCACACTGCCGATTTCTCCACCTGCAACTTCTACCTGTTGCCTTAACATCAATACTTTTATTTCCCTCCAGAGAACTCTCTGCTGGCAGGATTGGGCAGTTTCAGCAATTTGCTGTAAGACAGAAATGACTTCGGAAAAGCAGTTCTCTAACACATTCATTCCTATCAATACAGTTGGTTCACAGTTCCGCCGGTCAACATCAACAACAATTATACCCTGTTTCTTCAATTCTACTTTACCAATCTTTATGGTCATCTCCCTGAATCCTAGTTTCGGTACCAACTTACCATTACTGGCCCATATATCTAGTTCAACATCAGAGGGCCCTTTATCAATATCTGCATCAGCCCAGTACCTCTTATAAAGGATATACGGTATAGATGAAATCTGGGAACCTGTGTCCAGCAAAGCGTTGAGGGGCATTCCGTCCAGCACGATAGGGATAATGGGTCGTCCTCCGATGTACCTGTCGTGCCAGGGTGTTGGGCCTTGAAAGTTCATTCCTGCGAAGCGGCCCGCATTCCCAGGGGATTCCCGTTTAAATCACAATCTCGTGCAAAGTGGCCTGGCTGCTGGCAACGGCGGCAAATGGGCTGTCCATCCGGTTGGTAGCGGTCGCGGGGTCGTCCTCTCCATGTCGGGTATCTCCGGGGTCTCATCCATGGAACACCTTCTCTACGGTTTGACAACTCCATCTTGGGTCCTCTCATCTCCTGCATGGTTTTAGCCATTGAAGCAACAACATCAGTTAAAGAGTCAAGCTTTTGTTGAAGAGCCTCATTAGTACTGGGCCCCAGGGGCTTAGCAATGGCCCCGGACATAGCTGATGTCACTGGTACTCCATGTTGTTGAGGAGCCTCTGCCATGAGTTGCGCAGGCTCCTGATCCCGAGGTGCCTCTGCCAGCTGGAGACGTATAACGCTCTCCTTTAATTGGGCAAATGTCAATTCAGGGTTCTTAAAAACAAGCATGCTCACATGCCCCCGGTGAGAAGGGGTGTAGAGTCCCTCAATAAATTGATCTCTTAGCAGTTTATCCGCTCCGGTGTTAAAAATGGGTTCAGCCAGTGTAAGTGATTTATGGGCTTCCTGCAGGTTTAAGGCAAAGTCTCTCACGCCCTCATTAACTTTTTGTTTGCAATTAAAGAATCGTACTTTAGCTTTACTGCTGGCAGTGGTTTCAAATGTAGCTTTTAATCCAGCAAATATGCGTTCAACAGTGCCTTTTAGATCAGCTGCCCATGCTGTGACTTCTCGCTTAGCATGGCCACTTAACTGCATCATCAGGAGACTAACACGCTGAACTTCACCCACAGGGAACATGTCAAAATGGGCCAGCATCTTTTCTCTGAAATCGTCAAGGGTATTAGGCTCACCTTCATACATTGGAAGCCATGGGCCACCCGGGGTATATGGCATCAGCACCGGCATGATGGGCGCCACTCCTTGCACTGCTGCGCTACCGGACTCTCTATCGACACTCTGTCTTTCAGCTGCATTAGCGTCGCCGGGTGCTGCGGCGTCTCCGTGCTGCGACATACTGTGCCGCCTTAGTTAATCCGGACCCTTCCGGTCCTCCGCTTCCATCGGGATAGTGTAGATTCGTTCCGCTGTGCAGCAGGATCGATTTTCCCCTTGCTCTGATGTCAGAGCGCTCAGCTTGGTGCCGCCCACAATGACACGCCCCCTGCTGCTCCCACCCACCGCGCGCTCTGTAATGGCGGATTCTGAAGCTTTTCAGTTAGACTGGGGCTCAGGTGATGGCGTAGCTCAATTAACAGTCTCGTGCCTAACGGTTATGAAGTGATTACCTCAGGGGATGGCGGCCATCTTTACTCCATTATAACCAATGGGGAAAAGTCAATTTCAATAGTTTTCAATGGGGAATGGATTTTTCTTTAATAAAGTCAATTTTCAAGATTTTTCATCCAAGTTTTCACAGTTTTGGGCTCCAATCACGGCACACAATACCCGGTATACGGGCTGGCTAGATCCTGTTCGTGACGCCAATTGTGATGCCCAAGAGACCGGGATACCCAGCACCGGACCAATGGGGTCTGTCTCTTGAGGGGGATGTCACGGGTGGCTTGACCCGGTGCTGTGGCCTCAGGCAATGCACAGTGTAAGGGGTATCGTGAGGGGACAGGCACTTACTTGATCAGCAGCAGGTTCTCCCAGCGGCGATGATCCCGATCCTGGATAGATGGCTATTGTCCAAATGAAAGACTGAGGCACTGAAACGTTTAACCAGTTTACTTTAACATAAAAGGATTTACAACCAGTCCTGTCACCGGAGTCTGTATGGGAACTCTGAATTACTTTGACCCTGCCGGGGTCTTCGCCTCTTATTGTACGCAATTTCTGTGTGGCCCTGCTGCTGTATGTGAACTGGCTGCCGGCCCAATCTGTCCCCTCCGGGTCCTGGTTCGACGGGCAACCCGAGTCCTTTTATCGGCTTACCCCCTCCGGGAGTACCGCTGAACTCTGTGTCTGTTGCTGCGTCCGGCCCTAGTGAAGCTGATATCACCTCACGTTTTTCCGGTTGCTGTATTATATATAATGAATACAGCCACGGATCCGGTATCCGTCTTTGCACCTGTTCTGGGTAGTGATTAATGCTACCCGGTTCTCACAATGTCCCTTTTCTCTGTCCCTCTTCTCCTCAGGCCGGTGATTTGGGCCTGGAAACCGTCATAGGGCTGTTAGAAATTCAGCTGTATGACCTCTCACTATCAGCTCCTTAGCCCAACTGCCATTTCTTCTCTCAGACCAGAATGGATTAAGGGGAGTCTCTGGAGCTCCCCCTTCTGGCCGGAGGTGGTAGTGCAGTTTTGCTATTTTAGCATGTGTCTAGTGTCAGTAACTATTTTTGTGGCAAATACCCCTAGGGGTGCCACACTATGAATGCGGGTCCCTGGTCACTATCACTTCTGGGACCCCATATCTGCATACTATTTCTGAGAGAAGCTTCTTTGCAGTAGTCTTTGCTGACTTGTTCCTCACTAGGAAAACTTTTGGCCATCCTGAGAACACGTCCATGACCACAAGGACATATTCGAATCCCCCAGTTGGCAACGTCTGGATGTTGTCTGTCTGGATCCTCTGGAAGGGGTACAGTTGTCTGGCAAGATGATGTGTGGGAACTTTCTCCATTCTTCCAGGGTTGCATTTGACGCAGGTCAAACAGCTGCTAGTGAACTTGACTGTTAGGGTGGAGATCCTTGGAGCAAATCAGTAAGCACCAATCAGATCATTCATCTGTGTCTTTGATCTGTGTGTGAGCCCATGTGCCCACTGGACCACCATAAGGTACATGCTTCGGGGCAAACAGGGTTTGTAGTCCATTGCATATACCCTTCCTTCTTCATGTGTTGCTCCCTTCCGCATCCAGCATTCCTTCTTGTCTTTTGGGGCTTGCTCTTGCAGCTTTTTGAACAGATCCCAGGACGTCATCTGGTCAGGTGCCTTGTCCTCAGTTGTCATGTAGTAGCCGTCCGGCTCTACGACCTCTCCCACCTCTCCGTATCGTCTTCCTTCGGCTGCTTCTTTGGCGGCCTTATCCGTCATGTTGTTGCCCTGTGCCTCTACTGTGTTCAGTTTTCCATGTGCTTTGACCTTTAGTACTGCCACCATTTTTGGAAGTTGGAGTGCGTCCAGCATGTCCTTGTTGGCTCCATGATGCTTCACAAGTCGTGTGCTATGCCATGCGAGTACCTTAAGTCGGTATATATGTTCGCAGTCTTGTCTTCTGCCATCTGGTAGGCCTTCGTCAGCACTATCAGTTCTGCTTCCTGGGCTGACAGACTAGGCGGTAGACTTCTGGATCACAGGATCTCTTGATTGCTGGTCACTGCACATCCCGTGTGGAATCTTCCTTCATCATCTGCAAATCTGGAGCCATCCACGCAGAGGATCAACTCTGGGTTGGTCAGTGGTAGGATTGAGCGAAACGGATCGGACAATTTCAAAAATCGCCGACTTTTGGCAAAGTCGGGTTTTGTGAAACCCGACCCGATCCCACTGTGGGATCGGCCATGAGGTCGGCGATCTGCACGCCAAAGTCGCGTTTTGTATGACGCTTTAAGCGCCATTTCTCAGCCAATGAAGGAGCACGCAGAGTGTGGGCAGCGTGATGACATAGTTCTCGGTCTCCACCATCTTAGAGAAGGGCATGGCAGTGATTGGCTTGCTTTCTGCAGCGTCACAGGGGCTATAAAGGGGCGTGCACGCCGACCGCCATCTTACTTCTGCCGATCTTAGCATAGGGAGAGGTTGCTGCAGCTTCGTCAGAAGCAGGGATATAGTTAGGGAGGGAAGATTAACCCCCAAACCGCTTGTGCTGTAGCGATTTCCACTGTCCAACACCACCTTTTCTTTGCAGGGACAGTGGAGTTTTTTTGGGGGGTGCATCAGCTCTGAAGCTTATTAGGCTGCCCTATAAGGCTCCCTGATAGCTGCATTGCTGTTTGGACGCCGCTGTGCAAACCAACTGCTTTTTAAAAAGCAAAAATCCTGTTGTTCCTTTCTGCACAGTTCTCTTGTTATTTGTCCACACTCTTTTGTGTGCAGCAGTCCTTTTTATTACTGCCATACTTGTCCTTTGATCATTGTAGAGAGATTGAAATAGTACTACAGTCCTTGTATTTTTTTTATATATCTGCCAGCCACTTTCTGCCACTTACATTGTGTAGTATTAATACAGTGGGCCTGTTTTTTGCAACATTCTCCCCCCAATAAAGGGAGAGTTAAATTGCCCACAAGTTTCTATACGTCAGTTCTGTTGGTCGTATATCTGCCAGCCACGTTCTTCCACTGACATTGTGTAGTGTAATGCACTGGGCCTGTTTTTTGCAGCATTCTCCACCCCCTTCCCCCCCCCAAAAAAGGGAGAGTTAAATTGCCCACGAGTTTCTATACGTTAGTTCTGTTGGTCGTATATCTGCCAGCCACGTTCTGCTACTGACATTGTGTAGTGTAATACACTCAGCCTGTTTTTTGCAGCATTCTCCCCCCAATAAAGGGAGAGTTAAATTGCCCACAAGTTTCTATACGTCAGTTCTGTTGGTCGTATATCTGGCAGCTACATTCTGCCACTGACATTGTGTAGTGTAATGCACTGGGCCTGTTTTTTGCAGCATTATCCCCCCCCCCAAAAAAAAAAAAAATGGAGAGTTAAATTGCCAACAAGTTTCTATACATCAGTTCTGTTGGTCGTATATCTGGCAGCCACGTTCTGCCACTGACATTGTGTAGTGTAATACACTGGGCCTGTTTTTTGCAGCATTGCCCCCCCAAAAAAAAGGGAGAGTTAAATTGCCCACAAGTTTCTATACGTCAGTTCTGTTGGTCGTATATCTGGCAGCCACATTCTGCCACTGATATTGTGTAGTGTAATACACTGGGCCTGTTTTTTGCAGCATTCTCCCCCCCCAAAAAAAGGGAGAGTTAAGTTGCCCACAAGTTTCTATACGTCAGTTCTATTGGTCGTATATCTGGCAGCCACGTTCTGCCGCTGACATTGTGTAGTGTAATACACTGGGCCTGTTTTTTGCAGCATTCTCCCCCCCCCCCCAAAAAAAAAGGGAGAGTTAAATTGCCCACAAGTTTCTATACGTCAGTTCTATTGGTCGTATATCTGGCAGCCACGTTCTGCCGCTGACATTGTGTAGTGTAATACACTGGGCCTGTTTTTTGCAGCATTCTCCCCCCCAAAAAAGGGAGAGTTAAATTGCCCACAAGTTTCTATACGTCAGTTCTATTGGTCGTGTATCTGGCAGCCACGTTCTGAAACGGACATTGTGTAATGTAATACACTGGGCCTGTTTTTTGCTGCATTCTCCCCCCCAAAAAAGGGAGAGTTAAATTGCCCACAGGTTTCTATACGTCAGTTCTATTGGTCGTATATCTGGCAGCCACGTTCTGCCGCTGACATTGTGTAGTGTAATACACTGGGCCTGTTTTTTGCAGCATTCTCCCCCCCAAAAAAGGGAGAGTTAAATTGCCCACAAGTTTCTATACGTCAGTTCTATTGGTCGTGTATCTGGCAGCCACGTTCTGAAACGGACATTGTGTAATGTAATACACTGGGCCTGTTTTTTGCTGCATTCTCCCCCCCAAAAAAGGGAGAGTTAAATTGCCCACAGGTTTCTATACGTCAGTTCTATTGGTCGTATATCTGGCAGCCACGTTCTGCCGCTGACATTGTGTAGTGTAATACACTGGGCCTGTTTTTTGCAGCATTCTCCCCCCCCCAAAAAAAGGGAGAGTTAAGTTGCCCACAAGTTTCTATATGTCAGTTCTATTGGTCGTATATCTGGCAGCCACGTTCTGCCGCTGACATTGTGTAGTGTGATACACTGGGCCTGTTTTTTGCAGCATTCCCCCCCCCCCAAAAAAAAATGGAGTGTTAAATTGCCCACAAGTTTCTATACGTCAGTTCTGTTGGTCATATATCTGGCAGCCACATTCTGCCACTGACATTGTGTAGTGCAATACACTGGGCCTGTTTTTGGCTGCAGTCTTCCCGCCAAAAAAAGAGATATAAATTCTCCAAAAGTTAATGTACACCTTCTACCTTGTTTAACAGTACCATATAACGGTTGTTATTTTGGAAACATTTCCCCAAAAATGAGGAAGTCTGGTGGAAGAGGCCGTGGGCGGTCGTTGCCAGCTGGTACTGAGGGTGGTGGTGGTAGTGGAGCATCTGGTGGTACTGGGAGAAGCAAGATAGCACCAAAGGCTTGAGGTGTTGAGCCATCGTTATCGTCTGGCTACACAAGGCCTCGAAGGCTCCCTTATCTTGGAGTTTGAAAACAGCTTGTAAAGCCGGAGCAGCAGGAATAAGTTTTGGCTTTCCTTGCTGACAAAGCCTCTAGCTCTTTTGCTTCCTCTTCAGAAGGTTTGAAATCTAAAAGCAGCGAGTCGTCAGTGGCTGCTCCTTGTCCGGAAAAAGTAGCTTCCTTGTAACCTTCACCCAAAACAAAAGTGAAGGATGCGGAAGGCAACACTACACTTTACTCCATGGAGCTCGTTACACATACCGTGCCTGGGTTAAAGAGGGAAATTGATAAAAGCCCATTACAAGATTAATCGGACATGGTGTGCACAGATGCACAGGCACACAGCTAGATTATTATGCTGTTCCATTGACTCAAATCACTACATTGCCTTCGCTGTGTACTGAGCCAGAATCTGACCCTGACGAGACTATGGTGCCCAGTCCCGAACGCTATAGCACCTTACACGGTGACACAGAGGACGGTGCACATGACATTGAAGAGGAGATGATAGATGACCCAGTTGTTGACCCAGATTGGCAGCCATTGGGGGAAGAGGATGCTGCTGCCTGTAGCTCAGAAGCGGAGGAGGATGATCTGCAGCAGCCATGTACATCCCAAAAGCTGTCATCTGGCAGGCCAAAAACGTGTGTCAAAAACCACAACAGGTGTAGGACAGCGTGGCCATCCAGTGACAGTAGTACAGCGTGCAAAGCCTGAAAAGGTATTCCATAGTAGGACGAGTGCAGTGTGGCAATTTTTTAACCAAGATCTGAATGATCAGTCCAAAGTTATATGTAAGAAATGCTCCAAGACCTTTAGCAGAGGGAAGAATGTTCAAAATTTAAATACAACGTGCATGCATAGACATTTAACCAGCAGGCACTTGGAAGCATGGACTAACTACCAAACATCCCGTACCGTTGGTGCACCTGCTCATATTGAAGCTAGTCAGCAACGCAACATTGCTTCCCTCACTGGAAGCCCACCGGTTATGACACCACCAGTAGCTAATGTGGAGGTATTGTGGCAAGGCCAAAGCAGTCAGGGAATCACAAGGTTCTTGGTTGGAAACACTGTAGGTAGGCCCACATCAAGAAAACCATCACCAAGCCTCTCTCAATCTGCCATGTCCGCCACCACCCCCTCTAGTTCCACCATATGCTGCTCTCCAGTGCAGCTCAGCCTACAAGAGACTCTCGATAGGAAAAGAGAGTACTCTTCCTCTCATCCGCGTACACAGGGTTTGAAAGGCTACATTGCTCGACTAATCTCGTTAGAGATGATGCCCTACCGGTTGGTTGAAAGCGAAACTGTCAAAGCCCTGATGGCCTACGCAGTACCACGCTATGACCTACCCAGTCGACACTTCTTTGCGACAAAAGCCATCCCAGCACTCCAACAACATGTAAAAGAACACATTGTCCATGCACTGAGGCAATCGGTCAGTAGAAAGGTGCACCTCACAACAGATGCATGGACCAGTAGGCATGGTCAGGGATGTTACGTGTCCATCACAGCACACTGGGTTAATGTGGTGGATGCAGGGTCCACAGGGGACAGCCATAGTGGCACAGTTCGCGAAAGCTCGTCCACAGAGCGCAGTCGCACGACCACTCCATCCGCAGCTGCCAGTGTTGCACCCGAGGTGTCCCATTATCGAACAGCTAGTGGTAAGCATCAGCAGGCTGTGCTGCAAATGAAGTGTTTGGGCGACAACAGACACACCGCGGAAGTACTGGGCGAGTACTTGCAGCAAGAAACTCAGTACATCTTGAGGCAGGCAAGGTAGTCAGTGATAACTGTTATGATAAGGTAATTCAGTACCACAATGGACATAGAGGTCAGAGCACATACAGTGACCTGACAATAACCCAAAAACATAGAACGAGCTCTGAGACGTGGGAACTCTGCTGACCGCAATCCCTAATCCTCTCCAACCACACTAGAGGCAGCCGTGGATTGCGCCTAACGCTCCCTATGCAACTCGGCACAGCCTGAGAAACTAGCTAGCCTGAAGATAGAAAATAAGCCTACCTTGCCTCAGAGAAATACCCCAAAGGAAAAGGCAGCCCCCACATATAATGACTGTGAGTTAAGATGAAAAGACAAACGTAGAGATGAAATAGATTTAGCAAAGTGAGGCCCGACTTTCTGAACAGAGCGAGGATAGGAAAGGTAACTTTGCGGTCAACACAAAACCCTACAAAAACCACGCAAAGGGGGCAAAAAGACCCTCCGTACCGAACTAACGGCACGGAGGTACACCCTCTGCGTCCCAGAGCTTCCAGCAAGCAAGAAAAAACAAATAGACAAGCTGGACAGAAAAAACAGCAAACAAAATAGCAAAGCGGAACTTAGTTATGCAGAGCAGCAGGCCACAGGAACGATCCAGGAGGAAACAGGTCCAATTCTAGAACATTGGCTGGAGGCCAGGATCAAAGCAGTAGGTGGAGTTAAATAGAGCAGCACCTAACGACTTCACCACATCACCTGAGGAAGGAAACTCAGAAGCCGCAGTACCACTCTCCTCCACCAACGGAAGCTCACAGAGAGAATCAGCCGAAGTACCACTTGTGACCACAGGAGGGAGCTCTGCCACAGAATTCACAACAGATAACGGAAGGAATTTTATGGCTGCCATAGCCCTTTCAGAACTGAAACACATACCTTGCCTGGCTCACACCTTGAACCTGGTGGTGCAGTGCTTCCTCAAAAATTACCCTGATTTACCAGCCCTGCTCCTGAAGGTGCGCAGACTTTGCTTGCACATCCGCCGGTTGCCCGTACACTCCAGCCGTATGCTGAACCATCAGCGATCGCTGAATCTTCCCCAGCACCGCCTAATAATCGACATTGCAGCAAGGTGGAACTCCACACTGCACATGCTTCAGAGGCTGTGCAAACAGAGGCGTGCTGTCATGTATTTGTGGGAGGATGCACATACACGGGCAGGCAGTTGGATAGCAGACATGGAGTTGTCTGGTGTGCAGTGGTCGAAGCTCCAAGACCTCTGTCAAGTCCTTCAGTGTTTTGATAAATGCACACGGCTGGTCAGTGCAGACGACGCCATCATAAGCATCAGCATCCCACTAATGCGTCTGCTGATGCAAAGTTTGACGCACATCAAGGAGCAGGCATCTGCAGCCGAGGAGGAGGGAAGCCTTGATGACAGTCAGCCATTGTCTGCTCAGGGAAGTCTCCGGGACGAGGTGGAGGATGAAGAGGAGGAGGGGGAGGATAATGGGGATGAATATTTATGGGAGGAGGATGCTTCTCAGGGGGTAATAGAATTTGGTGGCATTGCAAGGTCAGGTACAGAGTTTTTGCGGGCCAGAAGTGATGTAGATTTTCAATAAAGTGCTCCTCAACCCAGCACAAGCAGTGAATTGACACCTGGAACTTTGGCCCACATGGCAGAGTATGCCTTGCGTATCCTAAAACGGGACCTCGCATTATCAAAATGATGACCGATGACGATTACTGGTTGGCCTGCCTCCTGGATCCACGATACAAAGGAAAATTACAAACTATCATGCCACCTGAGAACCTTGAGCAAATATTGGCTACCAAACAAGCAACTCTTGTAGACCGTTTGGTTCAGGCATTCCCAGCACACAGCGGAGGTGATGGTTCTCACACGAGCTGTAGGGGGCAACATGGCAGAGGTATTAGAGGTTCACAAAGCCGAAGTGGCGTTGGACAGAGGGGTTTTATGACCAGGTTGTGGAGTGATTTCGCAATGACCGCAGACACGACAGGTACTGCTGCATCGATTCAAAGTGACAGGAGACAGCGTTTGTCCAGTATGGTTACCAACTATTTTTCTGCCATTATCGATGTTCTCCCTCACAGGTCATTCCCCTTTGATTACTGGGCATCTAAACTAGACATCTGGCCCGAATTGGCAGAATATGCATTACAGGAGCTCGCTTGCCCAGCTGCTAGTGTGCTCTCAGAAAGAGTCTTCAGTGCTGCTAGTTCAATACTGACCGAAAACGGACACGTCTGGCTCCCCGAAATATTGATGATCTAACCTTCATTAAAATGAACTAATCATGGATTTCAAATTATTTTGCCCCACCTTCCCCTGCTGACACGTAGTTTGCCAGAAAAATTTCTTGTTTTTGGCCTCCTCTTACTGACTGCTCCAATTCTGCCATTTGCAGGTGCCGAATGTCCATTATAGGCCATTTGTATACCTCCCTAAATGGGCTGACTCCCCCCACAGGGCCGTGGACACAACTTGGCGCAAGCACCTGTGCGAGTGCCGTTTGCCTGGACAGGTGTTTGTGCCCACTCTTGGGTGACGGCACTGACACAGGGTCCCACATAGTACAATGAAGTGTCTCTGACGGTGGTGGTGCACAACCAACGTCAGACACACCGTCGTAATATGATAGACCCTGTGCCAGTACCGCCGCCCACGAGAGAGTGTTCCCCCCAGCTCAAACAGTGCTTTACCACTTTCAATACTTACCTCTCCCTGCTCCACCACTGTGTAGTCTGTGCTGTTAAATCCTTAAATGGCACTGCCATTACAAATTTGTTGCAATGATAGATGATAGTAAAAATATACAGGGGCCCTGGCCTCCATTTAGACCCCTTAATACTTTGCGCCAAATACCACTGTCTGCAACTCTGCAGAGGAGTCCACCCCTGTACCTCGCTATGCCACCAGTTTATTTATAAACAATTCCTTGGCAGACATTTAGCCCAATTTAGTATTTTGGCCTACTAACTGTGTCAGCCACTTATAACAGTTGTCCTCCGCTGAACAAAGCTATGTCACTTGTGTACTCCTGTTACCAATTGTGAATGCATGTAGCCTACTTACTTATTTGTGCCTAGTAACTGTGTCAGCCTCTCATAACAGTTGTTCTCCCTCGCAGAACCAAGCTAGTCCGCCTGGTTAGTCCTGCTAGCAGCTTTGAACAGCATGAAACCACCTTTTTTTATTTTAAGACTCTGTCTGTCTGTCTGCCTGCGCCACACATTACAACTGTTCCCCGCTGAAACAAGCTAGGCCGCCTGGTTAGTCCTGCTAGCAGTTTTGAACGGCGTTTAGCCACCTTTTTTTATTTTAGACCTTTGTCTGTCTATCTGTCTGTCTGTCTGTCTGCTCCGCACATCACAACTGTCCCCCGCTGAAACAAGCTAGGCCGCCTGGTTAGTCCTGCTAGCAGTTTTGAACGGCATTTAGCCACCTTTTTTTATTTTAGGCCTCTGTCTGTCTGTCTGTCTGCACCACACATTACAACTGTCCCCTGCTGAAACAAGCTAGGCCGCCTGGTTAGTCCTGGTAGCAGTTTTGAACTGCATGAAGTCACCTTTTTTTATTTTAGGCCTCTGTCTGTCTGTCTGTCTGTCTGCGCCACACATTACAAATGTCCCCCGCTGAAACAAGCTAGGCCGCCTGGTTAGTCCCGGTAGCAGTTTTGAACAGCATGACGCCACCTTTTTTTATTTTAGGCCTCTGTCTGTCTGTCTGTCTGCGCCACACATCACAACTGTCCCCCGCTGAAACAAGCTAGGCTGCCTGGTTAGTCCTGCTAGCAGTTTTGAACTACATTTAGCCACCTTTTTTTATTTTAGGCCTCTGTCTGTCTGTCCGTCTGCGCCACACATTACAACTGTCCCCCGCTGAAACAAGCTAGGCCGCCTGGTTAGTCCTGGTAGCAGTTTTGAACTGCATGAAGCCACCTTTTTTTATTTTAGGCCTCTGTCTGTCTGTCTGTCTGCACCACACATTACAACTGTTCCCCGCTGAAACAAGTTAGGCCGCCTGGTTAGTCCTGCTAGCAGTTTTGAACTGCATGAAGCCACCTTTTTTTAATTTAGGCCTCTGTCTGTCTGTCTGTCTGTCTGCGCTACACATTACAACTGTCCCCCGCTGAAACAAGCTAGGCCGCCTGGTTAGTCCGGGTAGCAGTTTTGAATTGCATGAAGCCACCTTTTTTTATTTTAGGCCTCTGTCTGTCTGTCTGTCTGTTTGTCTGTCTGCGCCACACATTACAACTGTCCCCCCTGAAACAAGCTAGGCCGCCTGGTTAGTCCTGCTAGCAGTTTTGAACTGCATGAAGCAACCTTTTTTTATTTTAGGCCTCTGTCTGTCTGGCTGGCTGGCTGTGCCACACATTACAACTGTCCCCCCCTGAAACAACCTATGCCGCCTGGTTAGTCCTGCTAGCAGCTTTGAACTGCATGAAGCCACCTTATTTTATTTTAGGCCTCTGTCTGTCTGTATGTCTGTCTGTCTGTGCCACACATTACAACTGTCCTCCGCTGAACAAAGCTATGCCACCTGTGTACTACTCAAACACATTTTGAACTGACATTAGCCTACTTTTTAGATTTTAGGCCTACTCTGTCTGAGCCACTTATTACAGTTGTCCTCCTCCGCTAAATCACGCTATGCCGCCTGTGTACTCCTCTTACCAATTTTGAACTGCAATTAGCCACCTTTTTTAATTGTGGGTCTACTCTGTCTGTCTGAGCCACTTATTACAGTTGTCCTCCGCTGAACAAAGCTATGCCGCCTGTGTACTCCACTTACCAATTTTGAACTGCATTTTGCCTAATTACATTTAGGCCTACAAACTGTGTCTGCCTCCCATTACAGTTGTCCTCCACTGAACAAAGCTGAGCCTCAATTTTCAGCTGGTTTCAGATAGTAAACTGCATTTGGCCTACTTCTTTGGTTGGGCCGACAAATGGTGTGTGCCGCAGCTTGGTGTTCCCCACTGAATAAAGCTGAGCTTAAATTTTCAGACTTTCAGCCTATATCAAATATTAAACTGCATTTGGCCTACTTGTTTGGTTGGGCCTACAAACGGTGTCTGCTGCTGCTTGGTGTTCTCCTCCACTTTACTAAGCTAAGCTTCAATCTTCAGGCTTTCGGCCTATATCAGATATTACACTGCCTTTGGGCTGCTGGTTTGGTTGGACATACTAACGGTGTCTGCGGCTGTTTGGTGTTCTCCTCCACTTTACTAAGCTGAGCTTCAATCTTCAGGCTTTCGGCCTATATCAGATATTAAACTGCATTTGGGCTACTGGTTTGGTTGGGTGTACTAATGGTGTCTGCGGCTGCTTGCTTTTCTCAACTGTACAAAGCTGAGCTTCAATCTTCAGGCTTTCAGCCTATATCAGATATTACACTGCATTTGGGCTCCTGGTTTGGTTGGGCGTACTAATGGTGTCTGCGGCTGCTTGCTTTTCTCCACTGTACAAAGCTGAGCTTCAATCTTCAGGCTTTCAGCCTATATCAGATATTACACTGCATTTGGGCTACTGGTTTGGTTGGGCGTACTAACGGCGTCTGCGGCTGTTTGGTGTTCTCCTTCAACTGTACAAAGCTGAGCTTCAATCTTCAGGCTTTCAGCCTATATCAGAAATTACACTGCATTTGGGCTACTGGTTTGTTTGGGCGTACTAATGGTGTCTGCGGCTGCTTGCTTTTCTCAACTGTACAAAGCTGAGCTTCAATCTTCAGGCTTTCGGCCTATATCAGATATCAAACTGCATTTGGGCTACTGGTTTGGTTGGGCGTACTAACGGCGTCTGCGGCTGTTTGGTGTTCTCCTTCAACTGTACAAAGCTGAGCTTCAATCTTCAGGCTTTCAGCCTATATCAGAAATTACACTGCATTTGGGCTACTGGTTTGGTTGGGCGTACTAACGGTGTCTGCGGCTGTTTGGTGTTCTCCTCCACTTTACAAAGCTGAGCTTCAATCTTCAGGCTTTTGGCCTATATCAGATATTACACTGCATTTGGACTACTGGTTTGGTTGGGCGTACTAATGGTGTCTGCGGCTGCTTGCTTTTCTCAACTGTACAAAGCTGAGCTTCAATCTTCAGGCTTTCGGCCTATATCAGATATTACACTGCATTTGGGCTACTGGTTTGGTTGGGCGTACTAACGGTGTCTGCGGCTGTTTGGTGTTCTCCTCCACTTTACAAAGCTGAGCTTCAATCTTCAGGCTTTTGGCCTATATCAGATATTACACTGCATTTGGACTACTGGTTTGGTTGGGCGTACTAACGGTGTCTGTCGCGCTTGGTGTTCTCCTCCACTTTACAAAGCTGAGCTTCAATCTTCAGGATTTCGTCCTATATCAGATATCAAACTGCATTTGGGCTACTGGTTTGGTTGGGCCTACTAATGGTGTCTGCGGCTGCTTGGTGTTCTCCACTTTACAAAGCTGAGCTTCTATCTTCAGGCTTTCAGCCTATATCAGATATTAAACTGCATTTGGGCTACTGGTTTGGTTGGGCGTACTAACGGTGTCTGCAGCTGCTTGGTGTTCTCCTCCACTTTACAAAGCTGAGCTTCTATCGTCAGGCTTTTAGCCTATATCAGATATTAAACTGCATTTGGGCTACTGGTTTGGTTGGGCCTACTAACGGTGTCTGCCGCTGCTTGTTGTTCTCCTCCACTGAACAAAGCAGTGCCGCCTGTTTACTCCTGTTGCTAATTTTGAACTTCATTTGGCCCACTTTATTACTTGGGCTTACTAACTGTGTCTGCCACTCATTACAGTTTTTCTCCACTGTACAAAGCTATGCCACCTATTTAGTCCTGTTACCAATTTTGAACTGCATTTAGCCTACTTTATCCTTTGGGACTATATCTGTGTTTCCTCCTCATCCTGCCCATTGGCCAGCCACTGCTACATGAGTCTGCTGGTACATTGACCCAGACCACTACATTCCCCTTGCACTCTACAGAGCCAGAATCTGACCCTGCTGAAAGTCAGGTTCCCCTTCCCGCATACTATACCACCTTACACGGGAACAAAGAGGAAGGTGCAGATGAAAGTGCAGGTTCCTTCATCAGGTGGGGGGGGGCATACTCGTTGGCAACGTCACTGGCACAGGGCCCCTCATAGTACGCAAAAGTGTCTCTGCCGGTGGGAGGCGCCCCCCGACATCAAACACATCGCTGTACTTTGAGGGGCCCTGTGCCAGTGCCAATGCGAACAAGTGGGCCCCCCTGCTTGCTCGGGATCACAGCACTTGCAAAGTTTTAATACTTACCTCTCCCTGCTCCACCGCCGTGACGCAGTCCACGTTTCCTGGGCCCACGAAAAACTTAAACCAGCCCTACCCCCCCCACAACTTTAGCCAAATGACTCCCAATTTTCAATGCCTAACTATTATTATAAGGTAAATTAAGATTCACAAGCTTAAGCGACAAGAATTTATGTTTTTGACATTAAAATGGGCACTGTAGGTGTTTTCCTGTCCTCCACTCACTGCCGAATTTGATTCCCCATTGACTTGCATTGGGTTTCGTGTTTCGGTCGATCCACGACTTTTCGCAATAATGGGCCGATTTCACCCGACCCGACTTTTTAGTCGATCCTAAAAAAGTAAAAGTCGCTCAACCGTAGTTGTGGTACATTGTTCTACTGTTCAGAGACACCTGGACAAATATGGCCGTCATGGAAGAAACATCAGAAGAAAACCTCTTCTGCATCCGTCCTGAGCGACGGAGAGGTGAGTATATGATTTTTTTTTTTTATCGCAGCCACAGCATATGGGGCAAGTGACTGTATGGAGCATCTTATGGGGCCATGTGCAGCACTATAAGGGGCAGTGTCTGTATGGAGCATCTTATGGGGCCATAACGCTTGTGCAGCACTATAAGGGGCAGTGTTTGTATGGAGCATCTTATGGGGCCATAACGATTGTGCAGCACTATAAGGTGCAGTGACTGTATGGAGCATCTGTATGGGGCCATGTGCTGCATTACAAGGGGTAGTGTCTGTATGGAGCATCTTATGGGGCCATGTGCAGCACTATAAGGGGCAGTGTCATTATGGAGCATCTTATGGGGCCATGTGCAGCACTATAAGGGGCAGTGTCTGTATGGAGCATCTTATGGGGCCATAACGATTGTGCAGCACTATAAGGGGCAAGTGACTGTATGGAGCATCTTATGGGGCCATAACGATTGTGCAGCACTATAAGGGGCAGTGACTGTGTGGAGCATCTTATGGGGCCATAACGATTGTGCAGCACTATAAGGGGCAAGTGACTGTATGGAGTATCTTATGGGGCCATAACGATTGTGCAGCACTATAAGGGGCAAGTGACTGTATGGAGCATCTTATGGGGCCATAACGTTTGTGCAGCATTATATGGGGCAAGTGACTGTATGGATCATCTTATGGGGCCATAACGTTTGTGCAGCATTATATTGGGCAAATGTGTCTATGGAGCATCTTATGGGGCCCTTATTACCCTTAATGCAGGATTATATGGGGCATATTTTAATATGGAGCATTTAATGGGGCCCATCAAACTTTATGGAGCATTATATGGGGCTCCTGATTCAATATGGATATTCAAAAACACTTAACCTACTGATGTCTTAATTAATTTTACTTTTATTGGTATCTATTTTTACTTTTGACATTTACCGGTAGCTGCTGCATTTTCCACCCTAGGCTTATACTCAAGTCATTACGTTTTCCCAGTATTTTTGTGGCAAAATTAGGGGGGTCGGCTTATACTCGGGTTGGCTTATACTCGAGTATATACGGTAATATTGATACATTTTTGAACAATTTTTTTGAAGGTTAGATACCACCGAAATTCACCCAAGAAGACATAAGACTATATGGATGAGCAATATAATACCTATAAACTTTTGAACAATTTTTTGGAGGGTTATACACCACCAAAATATACCCAAGAAGACGTTATACTCCATGGATTACTAATTTAATCCAGTTTTGAACGCTTTTTTGAAATGTTCTATATCACCGAAATGTACCCCTGAACATGTAATAAATAGTGTTGAGCGATACCTTCCGATATCGGAAAGTATCGGTATCGGATTGGATCGGCCGATATTCAAAAAATATCGGATATCGCCGATACCGATACCCGATCCCAATGCAAGTCAATGGGACCAAAATATCGGAATTAAAATAAACCCTTTCTTTCCTTGTAGGTTCATTCTACATGAAGGAAAACAACAAAGAATAATGCAGGATGTATTTGGGGAGGTGGCGGAGACATTAAAGTCATAGAGGTTTAGCGCAATCAAATAGAATAGAATTTTTTTTTTTAAAGACGTTCGTAGTGACTAAGATATTGACTATGTAACTTTTTTTTTATTTTGTCAGATATTGATGTTTCACTATTCCACGCCCTTCCCCTTTTTTTAAAAAATTTTCCCACACTTTCATCTTCATCATCATCAGCATCTTTGACATCAACTTCTTCACCTTATTCATCTTCTTCTTCATCTTCTACCAATTTTTTTTTTTATTACATTCTTCATATTCATTTTATTCAACTATTATTATTCTTCCTATTCTACATATTCATTTTCTTCAACTATTATTATTCTTCCTATTCTACTTCATCATATTCTCATTTGTGACAGGCATTGTTGTTATCTATAAAAGTTTGAAGATTACACCTTCCGTTCTGCCAGTCACAAAAGTTACATTTGTCCGCGTTCAGTTTGGCCTGCAGCATCAGGCTTTATCCAGGGGCACCACGAGGAGGAACGGACTCACCCCCATACACTGCTTAGTCTTCTTCTGCATATAATTTAGATAATATCTTTTGCTCTGATATTAAGTGTTATGCTTAATGTTCTTCTGCTCTTTGTTCTGCAGCCTCTTGTTCTTCTGCTTCTCGGTCTTCCATGTCGTCGTCTCCAGGGTCGTCGTCTCCAGGGTCGTCGTCTACGCCGTCGTCGTCTGCGCCGTCGTCGTCTCCGCCGTCGTCGTCGTCGTCATCGGGGTGGTCTTCCGGGTCGTTGACTTTAGGGTCTTCAACTTGGAAATGTAGCAGAAGGTACAAGAAGGCTGAGAAAATTCCAAGAACCAGCTGATGGAACTGGAACTCGGATAGCTACCCGAAGGTTCAAGAGCCTATGGAACTACCGAGGACCAGCTGACGTTACTGGAACCCGGTTACTAAGCAGGAGGTACCCGTGCTAAAAAGCACTACCAAGGACCGCCTGACGTTGGCGGAACTCGGATACCCAGAAGGAGGCACCTAAGCCAAAGGCTCTGCCCGGAACCAGCTGACGTTACTGGAACCAGGATGGGGACCAGAAGGTACAAGAGCAAAAGACACTGCCGAGAACCAGCTGACGGTACTGGAACCCGGATGGGTAGCCGAAGGTCCAAGAGCCAATGGAACTACCGAGCACCAGCTGACGTTACTGGAACCCGGTTACTAAGCAGGAGGTACCCGTGCTAAAAAGCACTACCAAGGACCGCCTGACGTTGGTGGAACTTGGATACCCAGGTACTGGAACCAGGATGGGGAGCAGAAGGTACAAGAGCAAAATACACTGCCGAGAACCAGCTGACGGTGCTGGAACCAGGTGGTGGACCCGAAGGTCCACAGGAGAGGAGAGAACAGCTAGGCCGCGAGGCAGCCGCAGTTACCGAACCCCAACAGTCCTACAGCGGGAGCATGGCCTACTGGCACTGTCGGGGTCGTCACGACAATACCCTTCATCCACCAGTCATTCCAAATCAGATTAAAAGCAGTGGTACCGGAGTGAAGAATGAGTCAGACAAAAGCTGGTTCAAACTCAGAGTCTGCTTATGCTTCCACACGTAGTGGTAACCTCACAGCAACTACTGAACTTTATTTCCTAAAACACAATATTACATGATCTATTGGGGGAAGGTGTGCAGAGGGCGGGGATAGGCGGGGGTTAAGCAATGTATCTAGTATTCAGTCCTTCTGGTTGGTCTGACGTCATCTGATGAATCTTTCTTTGTCCGCATCTTGTTAAGTTTCGAATTCCAGAGAAATGATACTTGTCCTTCTGGAATGTGTAACTTGTTCCTTCAGCCGAATGAAAGTGGGGCAAAGGTGAATACTGGCAGCCATCTTAAATACAATTACATATGCATTCGCAAGCGAAGGGGAAAAACTTATTGTTTCACAGTATAAGAATATATAAAAGTACAAAAATGTATCAAGACGTATATTTTTACCTTGACAATCCCCCCTAAACACTAAGTTTTTCCCTAAAAAGAAAGATCCTTCGAGACTGTCCATGTGATGGGGAAAGGGGAGGTGGATTTCTTCATCCAGACACCTCAGAAGCTCTCCCCTTGTGAGAGGCCTCCAGGCAGCTGAACCCTTCACTAGCCTCACATGGAGTTCTCCTACTGTCCCTAAACTAAATCTCTTTGCATCATCTGGGAGTAAAGGGTATTGTCTATCTTCTTGAGGGTGACGTACTTAGGGATCTCCCCTGGATCAGTGCCATCGCACTCTAGTGGGTCTACTTCTTGGTTGAGGAAGGTACCAGTCGGAGTTGCCCTAATGATAACCTTTTTATACAGGGGAATAACACAACAGAGGATTATCGATCTTACTACAAGAAGGGCAAACAGTACTAGACAAGCTTGTTGAAGAAATCCTTTGAGCCCACCCAACCAACCGGAAAAGAATGATATGTCTACTCCTGCATTAGATTTTAATTCTGCTGCTAACCCATTTATCTTTTTAAGAGCTATCATGGTCTTTCCATTTACCCCAGAGTTCTGAGGGATATAGGTACAACACTCCTATCCCACCATCCCACAGACTCCTCTTTTCTCAGCTAAAATCATATCAAGGGCTAGTCGGTTTTGGAGGGTCATTCTAGTGTTAGGGCTCAACTCCTCAACTATACCCTGGAAGGCTTCACAGGTAAAATTGACAAACCTTTGTTCACTGTAATATATGTAATTGATCCAATCAACATTTTTATTAATCTGCACCTGCGGGATTATGGAAGCAAAGCCAGCATAGATCTGGTTCTGGGCTTTAAATTGGTCAGGCACCCCCCTTGGCACTCCAATGCCATCGACATATACCAATGGATTTTCTTCATAACTCATGTGGAGCTGATCGAGACTTCTCTTCTTTCTGGTATATTCATCATGTGTCTGTGGATCCCAAGGTAAAATCTTGAACTGCATAGCTAATTTAACAAGGGTACATTGACCTGTCCAGGCATTAGGCAACCTAGGATGGAGCTTACCATCTCCACATAACCAATAAATGTCGTACATATACTGTGTATGATTAGCTAGCAAGTCAGTATCCAGGGAACTGTTCTCTTTGCAGAACCCTGTCTCGAAGACCCCTACTGGTGTACCTGTAGTGTCGTGGGAATTATAACATGTATAATTATCAGCTAACACAGTTATCCCTCCTGGGACCTTTAGTGTGGGTTCTTCATGTATTAGTGGAACATAATCTGAGCAATCAGTGGGCTTTAAATCCTTCAACAGATTCATAACACAGGCAGTGGTATTGTTATCAGGAAAAAACAATGCATGTGTGTATAGATGTGTATTCGCTGCAGCACAAGCAATACATCCTACAGAGATACTCTGGACTCTTACATTGTATCTTACCCATTCTAACCATAAATTTGTCCTTGGGGCTGTTTGTGTTTCTATGGAGAAAACTTCTTGCCAACTAAAACCTGGAATGGGGATTACTTCATTAACTATATTTTGCAAACGTTCACCTGGGCCTGTTTTAGCTGTACTGGTAACGGGGTCCTTGGTTGGTCTGAAGCTAATATCCTGGAGCTGTATATGGCCTAAATTCCCATAGTATCCACTATTAAACACATTATGAAAATATCTTCTCAG
This sequence comes from Ranitomeya imitator, assembly GCF_032444005.1. Lineage (NCBI taxonomy): Eukaryota > Metazoa > Chordata > Amphibia > Anura > Dendrobatidae > Ranitomeya > Ranitomeya imitator. Next base: position 670,215,476 of record NC_091282.1, read on the forward strand.
TACAATTGTTATCTCTGGTAACACATATATAATACTGGATAATTCCCTCTACCACCTGCTGAGTCTCGGGGCACTTGACTACATTGCAGAAATCAAATCACCAGATATTTACCGGGGCTGTTAGATTTACCCAGAGAATAGTGGCACCGGAATTCTTATTTACAATAGGGGCCGGGGAAGTAGGGATAAGGATGACCCCTGGCCCTAGGACCAAAAACAACAACAACATTTTTCTTTAATCACTGCTGTGACTAGGCGCTGGTCCGGTCTCTTTTACAGTGTGAAGCGTGGATCCAGGTGCTCTTTCCTTCAAGTTTTACTGACATAGCTTTTCACGACCATAAGACCACCAGACTTCAAATTGTGACCAATATCGGTTTCTGCTGAATCTGGAACGAAAGAAGAAACTAAAACATGGGTGTTAGCAACATTTTTACTTAGCTGAATAACATATTGAACAGCACGGTCAGTTTCTTCTGACAACTACTGAGACTGAAAATTTACAACTGAGAACCTAGCACCAAACAATATCTCATATGGGGACAGGCCATGTTTTGAAATAGGGGTAGTACGAATATGTAAGAGCCCTGGCCATGGAGCCGTAGTCTCCTGCATCATTTTGGTCAATTGTCCCTTCAGTGTGCCGTTCAGCCTCTTAACTTTCCTACTAGATTGTGGATGGTACAGAGTATGGAGGGCTACAGTGGATCCAAGCATTGTCAGAACCTCTTGATACACATGAAAAGAAAAGGCCGGGCCTTGGTCACTTTCAGCAACTTCTGGAACACCATATCTGCATATAACTTCCATCACCGGTTTCTTTGCTGTGGTCTTTGCAGTCACGTTGGTAACGGGGAATACTTCTGGCCAACTGGAGAACATATCGACAACCACCAGACAATATTCATACCTTCCAGACTTAGGCAACGTGATGTGGTCCTGTCGTCCACCTGGAGCTTTTGGAAAGGATAATCGGGCTTAGCAAGATGCTTCGGGGGTACACGTTGAAGTTGACCGGGTTTGCAGGTCTGACAGATACCTCGATGTGTGGGCCCATGCGCCCACGTGACAATAGCAGGGTTCATCCGCTTAGGGAGACACACAAGTTGGTCCTTTTTCCAGCGACCATGTCCATACGTGCTCCATCAGCTTTCCACTGCTTCACTTCTTCCTTTGGAGACATTCTCTGCATCGTCATTAAGCGGTCTTGCGGGGTCCGACAGAAAACCTCAGTCTGTCGTAGATCATCAGGTTCCTGTAGAGTCAGTGTTTCTTGTAACTGTTTACGCTGAGAGCGTGTGGTCACCATAGCTGGTATGGGCGGTTCAACAGGCAGGAGAGCAGCGGCTTTTGCTTGCATATCCGCAAAGGTGTTACCAACAGTCTGTGGACTGTTCCATAGTACCGTGCTCCTTAACTTTGATAATGGCCACTTGAGTAGGTAATTTGATTGAGTCCATGAGGGTTTTAATAGCTTCAACATTCTTCACTGAGTCCCGGCAGTAGTAACAAATCCTCGATTGGTCCATAGGGCTCCGAAATCATGAGCAATATCAAATGCATACTGTGAGTCCATGTATATATCAGCCCGCCTGTCTTTGGCCAAAGTACATGCAGTAGACAGAGCCTGACGTTCTGCTTCTTGTGCTGACAGGGAGGGAGGGAGTGCAGCTCCGTGCACTACAGTGTCTTCCATAGTAACAGCGTATCCTGTGTGGAGTCTGCCAAAATCATCAGCATATCTTGAACAGTCTTTCAGGGCTTTGTAGAGAGGTAGCATTATGTGGGATGTGTCCGGTATTCACTGACAACAATAAGTACATAGTCCAAGGAAACGCTGGAGCTCAGTCACATCCTTTGTAGCTGACGGCTATTTTTCTTTCTTCTGTGAGGTGTCTGGCACCCTGAAGGAGACAGTGACCCAAAAATATCACTTGACCAAGGCAGAACCGAAGTCTCGAGGCCGAAACTCGACAGTTCAGATCTGCCAGATACTTGCGAAAACTAACAGTGGCAACAATGGCTTCCTGCTCTGTCTGTGCACACAACAAAAAAACAAAAAATTACCCACATACTGAAGCAGCATAACATAAGGATATTCTAACTGCCAGGGTTAGAGACACTATCCCCCCTATTTTTTTTATTTTTTTTTTATAACACATCACATTATACTCATCTACATAGGGGTTATATAACATAAATACCATCTGACCATCATCTTGGCTCACCAACTCTCTAGGTCTGCTCAGGTGCACTTATACATCCATCATATTGTCTTTGTCTGTATAATGGGAAAGGTTTGTTCTCAGGGTCAGCCAATTATTTTAGCGTAGCTAGCTAGTCAGAGGGCTTCCAGGGATAATACTCCTGTATCTGTCTTACACTACCTGATGTGGTTGGTTCTCTGGTGGTGGGGGTGACTAGATGACCGGTTGGGGGTGACATGACATGCTGGTCTACAGCTCCCTCCCAAAAGGATTACTGTCAGCCTACTCCCAAAATTAATGTCCCCACTACCCACTATCCTGTGTCAGCTTCTTATATCACTACATGTGATCTTATCTGGACAGGAATCAGTGTAATTCACTTAGGTTGGGTTGCAACACAGATTATACAAGTATTTCTCCAGTCTGGGTTTGTCTGACCGCAATATTTACAAATCCATCTGTCTTGTCTTGGTCTGAAAATTAACATGGCGAGAGAGATTTCCAGACACAGGGTTAAAATTAATATTGGAATATGAGACTAGATTTGTGTAAGGGAGGGGGAGCTGGAGCTGAAGTCTTCTGCTTCTTGGGCCACTGATAAGGAAGCGAGCTGCGTGTTGTGTCCTTGAAGCTGCGGGAGGAGGGGGACTAGAGAGCGAGTAAAGATCGCTGCAGCTGCTGATACAGACTGGGTTAAGTTCTTCTGAAAACTTTGGCCCCCCTTTCTCTGGCCCGCAGCACAAAGAGGAGAAGTCAAAAAACAATTCGCGCAGGGGTTCACCCCTCCCATCGGCCACAAACACACAGATAAGAATTTACAGCATTCCTCAACACAAAAGAAGAAAACAATAACACAGCGGTTTGACTCCCCCCTCCCATCGGGTGTTTTGGAAAACCACAGTAACGGAATACAGCAATTCTCAGACTCAATTAATTTCTACAAAACCTTCACACAATTCATATACCAAAACACCTTAGAAAAACCAATGATTGAGATATTTTATAACCAAACACGGGCTCTGCATCCTCTCATCCTCCCTCTCCATCAACCTCTTTCTTTAAACCTCGCGCAACTCGCAGATGAGCTTGCACTTGTTCTAACAGTCCTTCATCTTTCAACATTCTTGACTGCCTTCTTGCCCTCCCGTGACTCTACTATTGTCTTGACTTCCACAGCATCCTCATCTAACTCGTGGGGCACGGACTTCTTCTGCCATAAGAGACGCAACATGACTCACAGAATACTACGCCCTTCTGCAGTAGGCCGCTGACAGCGATGATAACACTGGTTTCCCATTGGAAAAAACAGCCTCGCGTTCGATGTGTTGTCCCTAACCCCATGAACACCAGTGATTAACAGTCTACCCTGTCACGATATTCTAACCAGTCGGGAGGCGGTCTCCTAGTGAGAGCCCTCCACAGAAAAACAGGTGGTCCCCTCTCGGGACGTCTTAATTACCTAGTTGGACAATATCACAGAGGCTGCGTCTCCTATCCCTTCTCAAAGCCGCCCCCAATCCACAACTTCTTCAATCTTTCACTCTATCACTACTAGGCAACAGTCACAGGTAGGGTGGTTGAATGGAGTACAATGACCGGTGGAGGAGGTGTGGTGTACACGAGGACGCGCAGAGTGCGATGTCTCTCAGTTGCTGGTTCGAAGCGTGGCACGGGATCGCGCTCGGTCTCACCACTCGACCGGTCACTCCCCAGACCCAAGGAGACCACAGACTAACCAATAACGGCTGAAACACTAGCAAGTGTGACACATACATAGTATGCAATCTCCACTTACCGTGTTTAGAGGGTGATCAGTCCTCAAGGTCAGCCACTACGGGTGTCGTCCACGGACGTCCAGGCATGGGTCCAGGGGGTCTCGGATCGCGGGCCACGCCCCACGTTGGTTGCGCCAAATTGTCGGGGTCGTCACGACAATACCCTTCATCCACCAGTCATTCCAAATCAGATTAAAAGCAGTGGTACCGGAGTGAAGAATGAGTCAGACAAAAGCTGGTCCAAACTCAGAGTCTGCTTATGCTTCCACACGTAGTGGTAACCTCACAGCAACTACTGAACTTTATTTCCTAAAACACAATATTACATGATCTATTGAGGGAAGGTGTGCAGAGGGCGGGGATAGGCGGGGGTTAAGCAATGTATCTAGTATTCAGTCCTTCTGGTTGGTCTGACGTCATCTGATGAATCTTTCTTTGTCCGCATCTTGTTAAGTTTCGAATTCCAGAGAAATGATACTTGTCCTTCTGGAATGTGTAACTTGTTCCTTCAGCCGAATGAAAGTGGGGCAAAGGTGAATACTGGCAGCCATCTTAAATACGATTACATATGCATTCGCAAGCGAAGGGGAAAAACTTATTGTTTCACAGTATAAGAATATATAAAAGTACAAAAATGTATCAAGACGTATATTTTTACCTTGACAGCACTACAGAACCAGCCTTGACTACCAATTCATGCAGCCCACATAGGAAGCTCCTAAACTGGAGGCACCCTGGAGTTGGCTAACCCGACCGCAACACGACGGGGCAACGCATAGGTGTCTCAGTGAGTTTGACAGTACCCGGAAACAGCTGACGGTGCTGGAACCAGGCTGGGCACGAGGGAGTACCCATGACAAAAACACTGCCGAGAACCAGTTGGCGGTGCTGGAACCCAGATGCATTGCCCCAGTGTGCAAGAGCCAATGGCACGACCGAGGACCAGCTGACGGTGCTGGAACCCGGTTACTAAGCTGTAGGTGCCTGCGCTTAAAAGCACTACCAAGGACCGCCTGACTTTGGCGGAACTCGGATACCCAGGAGGAGGCACCTAAGCCAAAGGCTCGGCCCGGAACCAGCTGACGGTGCTGGAACCAGGTGGTGGACCCGAAGGTCCACAGGAGAGGGGAAAACGGCTAGGCCGCGAGGCAGCTGCAGTTACCGAACCCCAACAGTCCTACAGGGGGAGCTTGGCCTACTGGCACTACAGAACCAGCCTTGACTACCAATTCATGCAGCCCACATAGGAAGCTCCTAAACTGGAGGCACCCTGGAGTTGGCTAACCCGACCGCAACACGACGGGGCAAGCATAGGCGTCTCAGTGAGCTTGACACTACCCGGAAACAGCTGACGGTGCTGGAACCAGGCTGGGCACGAGGGAGTACCCGTGACAAAAACACTGCCGAGAACCAGCTGGCGGTGCTGGAACCCAGATGCGTTGCCCCAGTGTGCAAGAGTCAATGGCACGACCGAGGACCAGCTGACGGTGCTGGAACCCGGTTACTAAGCTGTAGGTGCCTGCGCTTAAAAGCACTACCAAGGACCGCCTGACGTTGGCGGAACTCGGATACCCAGGAGGAGGCACCTAAGCCAAAGGCTCGGCCCGGAACCAGCTGACGGTGCTGGAACCAGGTGGTGGACCACAAGGTCCACAGGAGAGGAGAGAAAAGCTAGGCCACGAGGCAGCCGCAGTTACCGAACCCCAGCAGTCCTACAGGGGGAGCTTGGCCTACTGGCACTACAGAACCAGCCTTGACTACCAATTCATGCAGCCCACATAGGAAGCTCCTAAACTGGAGGCACCCTGGAGTTGGCTAACTCGACCGCAACACGACGGGGCAAGCATAGGCGTCTCAGTGAGCTTGACACTACCCGGAAACAGCTGACGGTGCTGGAACCAGGCAGGGCACGAGGGAGTACCCGTGACAAAAACACTGCCGAGAACCAGCTGGCGGTGCTGGAACCCAGATGCGTTGCCCCAGTGTGCAAGAGCCAATGGCACGACCGAGGACCAGCTGACGGTGCTGGAACCTGGTTACTAAGCTGTAGGTGCCTGCGCTTAAAAGCACTACCAAGGACCGCCTGACGTTGGCGGAACTCGGATACCCAGGAGGAGGCACCTAAGCCAAAGGCTCGGCCCGGAACCAGCTGACGGTGCTGGAACCAGGTGGTGGACCCGAAGGTCCACAGGAGAGGGGAGAACAGCTAGACCGCGAGGCAGCCGCAGTTACCGAACCCCAACAGGCCTACAGGGGGAGCTTGGCCTACTGGCACTACAGAACCAGCCTTGACTACCAATTCATGCAGCCCACATAGGAAGCTCCTAAACTGGAGGCACCCTGGAGTTGGCTAACTCGACCGCAACACGACGGGGCAACGCATAGGTGTCTCAGTGAGTTTGACAGTACCCGGAAACAGCTGACGGTGCTGGAACCAGGCTGGGCACGAGGGAGTACCCGTGACAAAAACACTGCCGAGAACCAGCTGGCGGTGCTGGAACCCAGATGCGTTGCCCCAGTGTGCAAGAGCCAATGGCATGACCGAGGACCAGCTGACGGTGCTGGAACCCGGTTACTAAGCTGTAGGTGCCTGCGCTTAAAAGCACTACCAAGGACCGCCTGACGTTGGCGGAACTCGGATACCCAGGAGGAGGCACCTAAGCCAAAGGCTCGGCCCGGAACCAGCTGACGGTGCTGGAACCAGGTGGTGGACCACAAGGTCCACAGGAGAGGGGAGAACAGCTAGGCCGCGAGGCAGCCGCAGTTACCAAACCCCAACAGTCCTACAGGGGGAGCTTGGCCTACTGGCACTACAGAACCAGCCTTGACTACCAATTCATTCGGCCCACATAGGAAGCTCCTAAACTGGAGGCACCCTGGAGTTGGCTAACCCGACCGCAACACAAAGGGGCAACGCATAGGTGTCTCAGTGAGTTTGACAGTACCTGGAAACAGCTGACGGTGCTGGAACCAGGCTGGGCACGAGGGAGTACCCGTGACAAAAACACTGCCGAGAACCAGCTGGCGGTGCTGGAACCCAGATGCGTTGCCCCAGTGTGCAAGAGCCAATGGCACGACCGAGGACCAGCTGACGGTGCTGGAACCCGGTTACTAAGCTGTAGGTGCCTGCGCTAAAAAGCACTACCAAGGACCGCCTGACGTTGGCGGAACTCGGATACCCAGGAGGAGGCACCTAAGCCAAAGGCTCGGCCCGGAACCAGCTGACGGTGCTGGAACCAGGTGGTGGACCCGAAGGTCCACAGGAGAGGGGAGAACAGCTAGGCCGCGAGGCAGCCGCAGTTACCGAACCCCAACAGTCCTACAGGGGAAGCTTGGCCTACTGGCACTACAGAACCAGCCTTGACTACCAATTCATGCAGCCCACATAGGAAGCTCCTAAACTGGAGGCACCCTGGAGTTGGCTAACTCGACCGCAACACGACAGGGTAACGCATAGGTGTCTCAGTGAGTTTGACAGTGCCCGGAAACAGCTGACGGTGCTGGAACCAGGCTGGGCACGAGGGAGTACCCGTGACAAAAACACTGCCGAGAACCAGCTGGCGGTGCTGGAACCCAGATGCGTTGCCCCAGTGTGCAAGAGCCAATGGCACGACCGAGGACCAGCTGACGGTGCTGGAACCCTGTTACTAAGCTGTAGGTGCCTGCGCTTAAAAGCACTACCAAGGACCGCCTGACTTTGGCGGAACTCGGATACCCAGGAGGAGGCACCTAAGCCAAAGGCTCGGCCCGGAACCAGCTGACGGTGCTGGAACCAGGTGGTGGACCCGAAGGTCCACAGGAGAGGGGAGAACAGCTAGGCCGCGAGGCAGCCGCAGTTACCGAACCCCAACAGTCCTACAGGGGAAGCTTGGCCTACTGGCACTACAGGACCAGCCTTGACTACCAATTCATGCAGCCCACATAGGAAGCTCCTAAACTGGAGGCACCCTGGAGTTGGCTAACTCGACCGCAACACGGCGGGGCAAGCATAGGCGTCTCAGTGAGCTTGACACTACCCGGAAACAGCTGACGGTGCTGGAACCAGGCTGGGCATGAGGGAGTACCCGTGACAAAAACACTGCCGAGAACCAGCTGGCGGTGCTGGAACCCAGATGCGTTGCCCCAGTGTGCAAGAGCCAATGGCACGACTGAGGACCAGCTGACGGTGCTGGAACCCGGTTACTAAGCTGTAGGTGCCTGCGCTAAAAAGCACTACCAAGGACCGCCTGACGTTGGCGGAACTCGGATACCCAGGAGGAGGCACTTAAGCCAAAGGCTCGGCCCGGAACCAGCTGACGGTGCTGGAACCAGGTGGTGGACCCGAAGGTCCACAGGAGAGGGGAGAACAGCTAGGCCGCGAGGCAGCCGCAGTTACCGAACCCCAACAGTCCTACAGGGGGAGCTTGGCCTACTGGCACTACAGAACCAGCCTTGACTACCAATTCATGCAGCCCACATAGGAAGCTCCTAAACTGGAGGCACCCTGGAGTTGGCTAACCCGACCGCAACATGACGGGGCAAGCATAGGCGTCTCAGTGAGCTTGACACTACCCGGAAACAGCTGACGGTGCTGGAACCAGGCTGGGCACGAGGGAGTACCCGTGACAAAAACACTGCCGAGAACCAGCTGGCGGTGCTGGAACCCAGATGCGTTGCCCCAGTGTGCAAGAGCCAATGGCACGACCGAGGACCAGCTGACGGTGCTGGAACCCGGATGCGTTGCCTATTAAAGATTGTCTTCCTAGAGCCCCAACTAGCGGTGTTGGAGCAAAGGGTAAGCAGGGGGAGCAGAGTGTAGGCCGAAGCCTGCACTGGAGGCAGCTTTGTGTCTGCGTTGCGTTTGCAGGACACTTTGCCGGCTACACAGTGGGGGAACAGCTGGCGTTGCTGAACCCAACTGACACAATGGCGGGTGTTTTTCTCTGTGCAGCTAGCACTTCCGGGCAAAAACTAGCGGTGTTAGAGCCCGGGGGCAGCAGGAGGAGGAGAGGAGCAGAGTGTAGGCCGAAGCCTAGTTGAACCAATTTCAAAGGAAACCTTTAACCCCTCCTCAGGTGTTACAAAGTACAAGAGACACACCTTGTGCAGTATTAATGCTGCACAAGTGAAAGGTTGCTCTATTAATTTGTCTACTTGCACACGCTGAATGAAAGACATACACAATTTATCCCATTCTACAGTCAAACTGTAGTGGAGGCGTGACTTGGCTTTTTAAGGAGACGCAGCACAGGTGTCCCAAATAACGCCTTGGTGCTTGGCGCTGCTTCCTGAACGTTGTTATTTGCTGTACAGGAGTCTGCGCTCTTGTGTTATCCCTTGGCAATGCCCTGTTAGCGCTGCCCGTCTTATGACCTCATTTCATGTTGGCCGGTGCGGTTAACGATGGCCATAAATCCCAGACCCACAGTGCCTTTTCATAAAGTCACACTGCGGTGCTGGGATTCGTGGCCTTGAGCAGTAAATATTTTCGCCGCTCACACACGTCCTTACACCTGCTTCAGACTGGGCGGCCTCTGCTGATCCCTTCTCGCATGCCGCGGCCATGAGGCTGCACAGTCTGAAGAAGTCGGAAGGAGATGAGTGACAACAGGCGAACATATGCACTGCTCGTGCCCATAAACCACACCCTCGCTGACAAAATAAATAAGAAACCGAGGGGCGTTGTTTCGAGCAGGGCGGACGCACAGGCGCAGCCAGCTAACCAATGATGTCAAAAGACGGGAAGCGCTACCAAGGGTGGTGCTGCGTATCATTAGAAAGTAAGGTCACACCTCAGGGACAGTGGAATGGTCTCAATGAGACACATTTTGTACGTGTTGAGTTCCACGTGGGCAAGTAGAAAAAGTCAGCCACCTTGTACAAATGCAGCAGTACTGCTGTACAAGGTGGCTGTTATACATAGAAACACCTGGGGGTGGGGGGCAGGCTTCCTTCAATTTCAGTTCATGTGCCTGCGTGGCGTTTGCAGGTCACGTTGCCGGCTACACAGCAGGGGAACAGCTGGCGGTGCTGAACCCCACTAACACATTGGCTGGTGTTCTTCTCTGTGCAGCTAGCATGTCCGGGCAAAAACTGGCGGTGTTTGAGCCCAGGGTCAGCAGGAGGAGGAGAGGAGCAAAGTGTAGGCCGAAGCCTGCACTGGTGGCAGCTTTTGGTCTGTTGTACCAGCGTGGCTTGTGCTGGACACGATGCCGGCTACACAGCAGGGGAACAGCTGGCGGTGCTGAACCCCACTGACACAATGGTGGGTGTTTTTCTCTGTGCAGCCAGCTCTTCCGGGCACCAACTGGCGTAGTTAGAGCCCAGGGTCTGCAGGAGGAGCAGAGTGTAGGCGTAAGCCTAGTTGAACCAATTTCAAAGGTAACCTTTAACCCCCCCTCAGGTGTTGCAAGGTACAAGAGCCACACCTTGAACAGCATTAATGCTGCACAAGTCAAAGGTTGCTCTCTTAATTTTGCTCCTTGCACACGCTGAATAAAACACGAACACTATTTAGCCCATTATACTGTCAAACAGTAGTGGAGGCGTGACGTTTCTTTTTAAGAAGACGCAGCACAGGTGTCAAAATTTACACCTAGGTGCTGGGCGCAGATTCCTGAGCGTTATTTGCAGTACAGGAGACTGCGCTCTTGTGTTATCGCTTGGCAATACCCTGTTAGTGCAGGCCGTCTTATGACCTCATTTCATGTTGGCCGGTGCGGTTAACGATGGCCATAAATCCCAGAACCACAGTGCCTTTTCATAAAGTCACACGCGGTGCTGGGATTCGTGGCCTTGTGCAGTAAATATGTTCGCCGCTCACACATGTCCTTACACCTGCTTCAGACTGGGCGGCCTCAGCTGATCCCTTATCGCCTGCCACGGCCATGAGGCCGCACAGTCTGAAGAAGGCGGAAGGAGGGGAGTGAAGACAGGCGAAGATATGCACTGCTCGTGCCCATCAATCACACCCTCGCAGTCATAATATATGAGACAACGAGGGGCGTTGTGTCGGGCAGGGCGGACGCACAGGCACAGCCAGCCCACCAATGATGTCAGAAGACGGGCAGCGCTAACAATGGGAGTGATGCGTGTCATTAAAAAGGAAAGTCACACCTCAGGGACAGTGGAATGGTCTCAATGAGACACATTTAGTACGTGTTTAATTAAACGTGGGTAAGGAGAAAAAGTCAGCCACCTTGTACAAATGCAGCAGTACTGCTGTACAAGGTAGCTGTTATACATAGAAACACCTGGGGGTGGGGGGCAGGCTCCCTTCAATTTCAGTTCATGTGCCTGCGTGGCGTTTGCAGGTCACGTTGCCGGCTACACAGCAGGGGAAAAGCTGGCGGTGCTTAACCCCACTAACACATTGGCTGGTGTTCTTCTCTGTGCAGCTAGCATGTCCGGGCAAAAACTGGCGGTGTTTGAGCCCAGGGTCAGCAGGAGGAGGAGAGGAGCAGAGTGTAGGCCGAAGCCTGCACTGGTGGCAGCTTTTGGTCAGTTGTGCCAGCGTGGCTTGTGCTGGACACGATGCCGGCTACACAGCAGGGGAACAGCTGGCGGTGCTGAACCCCACTAACACATTGGCTGGTGTTTTTCTCTGTGCAGCCAGCACTTCCGGGCAAAAACTAGCGGTGTTTGAGCCCAGGGGCAGCAGGAGGAGGAGAGGAGCAGAGTGTAAGCCGAAGCCTAGTTGAACCAATTTCAAAAGTTACCTTTAACCCCACCTCAGGTGTTGCAAGGTACAAGAGCCACACCTTGTGCAGCATTAATGCTGCACAAGTCAAAGGTTGCTCTATTAATTTTGCTCCTTGCACACGCTGAATAAAACACGTACACTATTTAGCCCATTATACTGTCAAACAGTAGTGGAGGCGTGACTTGTCTTTTTAAGGAGACGCAGCACAGGTGTCAAAATTTACACCTAGGTGCTGGGCGCAGATTCCTGAGCGTTGTTATTTGCTGTACAGGAGTCTGCGCTCTTGTTATCCCTTGGCCATGCGCTGTGAGCGCTGCCTGTCTTCTCACCTCATTTCATGTTGGCCGGTGCGGTTAGCGATGGCCATGAAACCCAGACCCGCAGTGTCTTTTCTTTAAGTCACACTACGGGGCTGGGATTCGTGACCTTGCGCAGTAAATATTTTCGCCTGTCACTCATGTCCTTACACCTGCATCAGACTGGGCGGCCTCTGCTGATCCCTTCTCGCATGCCGCGGCCATGAGGCCGCACAGTCTGAAGAAGGCAGAAGGAGATAAGTTAAGACAGGCGAACATATGCACTGCTCGTGCCCATCAATCACACCCTCGCAGTCAAAATAAATAAGACAACGAGGAGCATTGTTTCAGGCAGGGCGGACGCACAGGCGCAGCCAGCCAACCAATGATGTCAGAAGACAGGAAGCGCTACCAAGGGTGGTGCTGTGTATCATTAGAAAGGAAAGTCACACCTCAGGGACAGTGGAATGGTCTCAATGAGACACATTTAGTACGTGTTTAATTAAACGTGGGCAAGGAGAAAAAGTCAGCCACCTTGTACAAATGCAGCAGTACTGCTGTACAAGGTGGCTGTTATACATAGAAACACCTGGGGGGGTGGGGGCTGGTTCCCTTTAATTTCAGTTCAGGTGCCTGCATGGCGTTTGCAGGACACGTTGCCAGCTACACAGCAGGGGAACAGCTGGCGGTGCTGAACCCCACTGACACATTGACTGGTGTTTTTCTCTGTGCAGCTAGCACGTCCGGGCAAAAACTGGCGGTGTTAGAGCCCAGGGTCAGCAGGAAGAAGAGAGGAGCAAAGTGTAGGCCGAAGCCTGCACTGGTGGCAGCTTTTGGTCTGTTGTGCCAGCGTGGCTTGTGCTGGACACGATGCCGGCTACACAGCAGGGGAACAGCTGGCGGTGCTGAACCCCACTAACACATTGGCTGGTGTTTTTCTCTGTGCAGCTAGCACTTCTGGGCAAAAACTAGCGGTGTTTGAGCCCAGGGGCAGCAGGAGGAGGAGAGGAGCAGAGTGTAGGCCGAGGCCTGCACTGGTGGCAGCTTTTGGTCTGTTGTGCCAGCGTGGCTTGTGCTGGACACGATGCCGGCTACACAGCAGGGGAACAGCTGGCGGTGCTGAACCCCACTAACACATTGGCTGGTGTTTTTCTCTGTGCAGCTAGCACTTCAGGGCAAAAACTAGCGGTGTTAGAGCCCAGGGTCAGCAGGAAGAGGAGAGGAGCAGAGTGTAGGCCGAAGCCTAGTTGAACCAATTTCAAAAGTTACCTTTAACCCCCCCTCAGGTGTTGCAAGGTACAAGAGCCACACCTTGTGCAGCATTAATGCTGCACAAGTCAAAGGTTGCTCTCTTAATTTTGCTCCTTGCACACGCTGAATAAAACACGTACACTATTTAGCCCATTATACTGTCAAACAGTAGTAGAGGCGTGACTTGTCTTTTTAAGGAGACGCAGCACAGGTGTCAAAATTTACACCTAGGTGCTGGGCGCAGATTCCTGAGCGTTGTTATTTGCTGTACAGGAGTCTGCGCTATTGTGATCCCTTGGCCATGCGCTGTGAGCGCTGCCTGTCTTCTCACCTCATTTCATGTTGGCCGGTGCGGTTAGCAATGGCCATGAATCCCAGGCCCGCAGTGGGTTTTCAAAAAATCACACTGCATGGCTGGGATTCGTGGCCTTGTGCAGTAAATATGTTTGCCGCTCACACATGTCCTTACACCTGCTTCAGACTGGGCGGCCTCAGCTGATCCCTTATCGCCTACCACGGCCATGAGGCCGCACAGTCTGAATAAGGCGGAAGGAGATGAGTTAAGACAGGCGAACATATGCACTGCACATGCCCATCAATCACACCCTCGCAGCCAAAATATATGAGACAACGAGGGGGGTTGTGTCGGGCATGGCGGACGCACAGGCACAGGCAGCCAACCAATGATGTCAGAAGACGGGCAGCGCTACCAAGGGGGGTGGTGCGTGTCATTAAAAAGGAAAGTCACACCTCAGGGACATTGTAATGGTCTGTAATGAGACGCATATTTTACGTGTTTAATTCAACGTGGGCAATGAGAAAAAATCAGCCACCTTGTACAAATGCAGCATTACTGCTGTACAAGGTAGCTGTTATACATAGAAACACCTTGGGGTGGGTGGCAGGGTCCCTTTAATTTCAGTTCATGTGCCTGCGTGGCGTTTGCAGGTCACGTTGCCGGCTACACAGCAGGGGAACAGCTGGCGTTGCTGAACCCCACTAACACATTGGCTGGTGTTTTTCTCTGTGCAGCTAGCACTTCCGGGCAAAAACTAGCGGTGTTTGAGCCCAGGGGCAGCAGGAGGAGGAGAGGAGCAGAGTGTAGGCCGAAGCCTGCACTGGTGGCAGCTTTTGTTCTGTTGTGCCAGCGTGGCTTGTGCTGGACACGTTGCCGACTAGTTGCCGACCCTGCGAGGCGGGATCTCGGGCAGCGCGGCCGCACAGGCGCAGCCAGCCTGACACCAAATTATGTCAGAAGACAGGCAGCGCAAATAGGGCATGGCCAAGGGATAACAGAACAGCGCAGGCTCCGTGACAGCTTAAAACAATGCTGAGGAGGCAGCGCATGGCACCAAGGGGGTAGGAATGACGGCTGTGCTGCGTCACATTACGAAGGAAAGTCCCAGCTCCGGGACGGTATAACGGTATCAGTGAACACATTTTATAAGTGTTAAGTTCTGCGTGTGCAAGGAGCTAAACTAAAAGAGCTACCTTTTCCTTGTGCAGCATTACTGCTGCACAAGATGGCTCTTTCAGTAACAAACGAGGGGGGGGGGAGGGGGGACAGGTTCCCTTCCATTTAGGTTGTTGTGCCAGCGTGGCGGTCGCAGGACACATTGCCGGCTACACAGCTGGGGATCAGCTGACGTTACTGAAACCCAATAACACTGGGTCGTATGTTTTTACTGTGCAGCCTGCACTTCTGAGCCGCAACTGGCGGTGTTGGAGCCCAGGAATAGCAGTTCAGGTGGTAGAAAGATGAACACAGCAGGAGACCTGGATGACACCCAATTACTTAATCAGGCAGAGGAGTGGCAAATTCCTGCGAGATCCAGGCCTGGTTCATTTTCAGGAAAGTAAGCCGGTCAACGTTATTGGAGGATAGTCGCATGCGACGGTCTGTTAGTACACCACCTGCGGCACTAAAGACACGTTCCGATAAGACACTAGCCGCAGGGCAAGCCAGCACCTCCAATGCATACTGGCTTAGCTCTGGCCATGTATCCTGCTTAGAGACCCAAAACTTGAACGGGGAAGAGCCGTCTGGGAGTACAGTAAGAGGGCAAGCCATGTAGTCTGTCACCATCTGATGGTGTAGACATTTGGGGCGGGCACACAAAAGTGTGCCAGAGTTGTGCCATACTGGGCTTGCCTTGGGCAGAGGCACTGCTTCTGCTCCCTCTTTGGGCAGAGCCTCCCCCACTGCCTCGACGCACTGAGCTGCTTTGTAAAGCACTAGTGCTGACTCCTCTCAGTTGGACTGGAGAAGATGATGGAATTCACCAGTGTGTCGTGGTACTCCCGCAATTTACGCTCCCGGGTCAACGCTGGGATGAGGTTTTGGACGTTGTCCCGGTAGCGAGGATCGAGGAGGGTGAACACCCAATAATCAGGCATGTTGAGAATGTGGTCGATGCGGCGGTCGTTTCTCAGGCACTGCAGCATGAAATCCACCATGTGCTGCAGACTGCCAACTGGCCCAGAAACGCTGTCCCCTGCTTGAGACATGATCTCTGCCCGCTCGTCATCACCCCACCCTCGCTGTACACACTGACCACTGGACAATTGTGTCGCTCCCTCCTCTGGACGGAGCTCTTCCTCCTCCTCCATTGACTCCTCCTCATCCTCCTCACAAAGTGGCCCCTGCGTACCCCTTTGTTTGGAACCACGTGGCGCTGACTCTCCAGAAGCTGATGGAAAAAGTGACTCCTCATCCTCCACCTCTTCCACAACATCATCCCTTAACCCTTGCAAAGTTTGATGAAGCAGGCAGATAAGGGGGACAGTCATGCTGACTAGTGCATCATCTGCACTTGCCATCCGCGTGGAATAATCAAAAGGACGCAAAACCTGGCAGACGTCCTTCATAGTGGCCCACTCTGTGGTTGTGAAGTCTGATCGGCGCTGACTGCGACTTCTTTGCGCCTGATGCAGCTGGTACTCCATAACTGCTTGCTGCTGCTCACACAACCGCTCCAACATATGTAACGTGGAATTCCACCGGGTAGGTAGGTCACATATGATGCGGTGTTCCGGAAGGCGGAATCGGCGCTGCAGAGCAGCAATGCGGGATCTTGCCAAGCTGGAACGCCGCAAGTGAGCACACTCTAGGCGGACCTTGTGCAGCAGTGCATCAAGATCCGGATAGTCCCTCAGAAAACTCTGCACAACCAAATTGAGCACATGTGCCAGACATGGGATGTGAGTGAGGTTGCCAAGGGCCAAAGCTGCCACCAGATTTCGGCCATTGTCACACACTACCATGCCTGGCTGGAGATTCGCTGGCAGTAACCACACATCGCTCTCCTGCTTGATGGCATTCCAGAGCTCCTGCGCTGTGTGGCTTCGATTCCCCAATGAAACTAGTTTCAAGACGGCCTGCTGACGTTTGGCCACGGCTGTGCTCATGTCGGTCATAGGTAAACGTTCACGGGTCCATGTGGAGGTGGACTCTGACGGATCCTGCAGAGATGATTCTGAGGAACTTGTGTAAGAGGAGGAGTCAATGCATACAGACTGGATTCCTGCAATCCTTGGAGTGGGCAGGACACGTCCTGCGCCACTCGCACGATCTGTACCTGGCTCAACAACATTAACCCAATGGGCAGTGAGGGAAACGTATCGCCCCTGTCCATGCTGACTGGTCCACGCATCGGTGGTGAGGTGGACCTTGCTACTGACGACGTTCAGTAGCGCATGTTTTATGTTTCCCTCAACATACCTGTGCAGGGCAGGGACAGCTTGCCTGCTGAAGTAAAAGCGGCTGGGCACCTTGCACTGTGGGACTGCCAATGCCATCAAGTCATGGAAGCTGTCAGTCTCCACCAGCCTGAATGAGAGCATTTCAAGGGACAACAGTTTGGCAATGCCTGCATCAGAGCCTGTGCTGGGGGGTGGTTGGCCGAGAATGCCTGCCTTTTCTCCCATGCCTGTACTACCGATGGCTGTAGAGTAGACTGGGAGTGTGAGGATGACTGGGAAGGTGGTGCTGTGGGTGGAATTACACAAGGTCTCTGGACAACAGTGCCAGAGGTTCTTCCATGGCGATTCTGGGAGGAAGCCAAACCAGCTGTGCGTGAGCTGGAGGAAGAGGCAACACGAGCTGAAGAGGTGGCAGCTGCCGCTGTTGGTTGGTCTACATCTTCAGTGTGTTTCTGTAACTCCACCGCGTGCCTGGTCCGCACATGTTTCCACATATTTGTGGTATTGAGGTTGCTGACATTTTTCCCTCTTTTGACTTTCTGATGACACAGCTTGCATTTGACAAAACAAATGTCATCTGCAACTGTGTCAAAAAAGGACCAGGCACTGCAAGTCTTGGGAGCGCCCTTTTTGGCTTTGGAAAGAGACAGGCTCCTAACGGGTGCCAAAGTGGAGGCTACAGGCTCCGCAGTCTTCCCCCTCCCTCTCCCTCTTTGGCCCGTAAGGGGAATCTCTTCCTCAGAGCTGCTCCCACCACCTTCCTGTTCCTCACGCCACGATGGGTCAACGACCTCATCATCTCCACTACCCTCTGCCACCAACTGCTCCTCCTGGGTAGTCTCGGCAGCACAGTACGCACCAGAAAGCGGCACCTGAGTTTCATCATCAGATGCGTACTGCGCTGTGGTCACCGCAGGCACTGGCCCACCCGCCTCTTCAGAGTCAGAGAGACAAAGCTGTTGGGCATCACTTCACACTGCCTCTTCTTCCATTTCTCCAATGCTGCTTGGCTGGCCCCCTGTTTCCAAGCCAAGAGATTCAGAGAACAGAAGTAGAGACGGCTCCTGTCCTGGGCTCTCTGACTGCCTGGCCAATTTGGCAGGTGGTGAAGAGATAGATGGCTGCTCTCCAGTGCTCTGTGCCTGAGAGGATGTGGCACTAACTGAAGTCGATGCCGAGGCGTTAGCTGCCATCCACCCGACAACGGCTTCAATTTGATCTTCACGCAGCAGCGGTGCACGGCGCTCTCCGACAAAGCTGCGCATGAAGGACTGTTCCCTGCTGAAACTGAGTGACGACGAGTCACCGGTGCCCGCAGCAGGTACAGAATCACCACGTCCTCTCCCTGCTCCTCTCCCTGCTCCGCGCCCACGCCCACGTGCCTTACTCCCTGCCCTCTTCATCTTGGTTGACAGATAAAGATAAGCAGAAAAGTACTAAGGCCTTAGTGTGCTTATTCCTGAAATGCTCCTCCTAACAGGTGTAAGAAACACTAATGTTGTAAAGTGTGGACTAAACTTTATTATTTTTCAAATGTGGCCTACACAAGTGTTAAGTGGTGTTTGGTGAACTTTACTTTTTTTTTTTTCTGCAGATCGGACTACAGAGCAAGTTTAACTCGCACGAGGACCGTGCAGACAGCCGTAAACGGCGCTGCAAGGCCCAAAAACCCTCCTCTAGGTTATCCTATGTAGTGTTTTTCCACTATTTAGCTGGAGACGGGTGGAAAGACACTAATAGGAAATTTTTTTTTAAATTTTAAACAGGCTGCACTATTTTAAAAAAAGGAAATTTTTTTTCAAGGTATGAGGCAGTAACGCACCCTGAGCTGAATCCAACCGGCTATGGCTGCACACAGACTACAGGGCGAGCTGCGCTCACACGGAGACCGTGCAGACAGCCGTAAACGGCGCTGCAAGGCCCAAAAACCCTCCTCTAGGTTATCCTATGTAGTGTTTTTCCACTATTTAGCTGGAGACGGGTGGAAAGACACTAATAGGAATTTTTTTTTAAAGTTTTAAACAGGCTGCACTATTTGAAAAAAAGGAAATTTTTTTTCAAGGTATGAGGCAGTAACGCACCCTGAGCTGAATCCAACCGGCTATGGCTGCACACAGACTACAGGGCGAGCTGCGCTCACACGGAGACCGTGCAGACAGCCGTAAACGGCGCTGCAAGGCCCAAAAAAACCCCTCTAGGTTATCCTATGTAGTGTTTTTCCACAATTTAGCTGGAGACGGGTGGAAAAACACTAATAGGAAATTTTTTTTTTAATTTTAAACAGGCTGCACTATTTGAAAAAAAGGAAAAAATTTTTCAAGGTATGAGGCAGTAACGAACCCTGAGCTGAATCCAACCGGCTATGGCTGCACACAGACTACAGGGCGAGCTGTGCTCACACGGAGACCGTGCAGACAGCCGTAAACGGCGCTGCAAGGCCCAAAAAACCCCCTCTAGGTTATCCTATGTAGTGTTTTTCCACAATTTAGCTGGAGACGGGTGGAAAAACACTAATAGGAAATTTTTTTTTCAATTTTAAACAGGCTGCACTATTTGAAAAAAAGGAAAAATTTTTTCAAGGTATGAGGCAGTAACGAACCCTGAGCTGAATCCAACCGGCTATGGCTGCACACAGACTACAGGGCGAGCTACGCTCACACGGAGACCGTGCAGACAGCCGTAAACGGCGCTGCAAGGCCCAAAAACCCCCCTCTAGGTTATCCTATGTAGTGTTTTTCCACAATTTAGCTGGAGACGGGTGGAAAAACACTAATAGGAAATTTGAGAAAAAATGTACAGCAGGCTGCACTATGAGCAAAAAAGGACAACTGTGTGAGGCAGTGTGAACCCCCCCTGAGCTGAATACAACCGGCTATATGGCTGCACACAGACTACAGAGTGAGCTGCACACACACACACAGAGACCTTGCAGAACGCTGTTAAAACAGCGCTGCAAGGCAAGAGCAAGGTGAACAGTGAAGAACACACAGCGTTTTGCTAAATTAGCCTTGGGAAAGGAAAATAAAGCAATTAGCTATCTCAACTGGCCCTCAGTTAGAACACAGCATCCTGTCCCTAACTGAAATCACAGCAGAGTGAGCGCAAAATGGCGGCAGCGTTTTTTATAGTGCAGAGTGACATCATTTCAGCAGCCAATCACAGCCTTGCCAGTACTTACATGCCCACCATGCTAAACAGGATGTGCCCACACTTCCAATCATTCCTCATTGGCTGCTGCGTTCAGTTTGAATTCTGGGAACTTCCGATTCCGGTATCCGATACGCGGGAAGTATCGGAATTCGGTATCGGAATTCCGATACCGCAAGTATCGGCCGATACCCGATACTTGCGGTATCGGAATGCTCAACACTAGTAATAAACTATAATGAGTAATTCAATCCAGATACATTTTTGAACTTTTTTTGAGTGTCATATATCACAGAAATGTATCCCAGACCCTTGAATAGTGTATAGATGAGAAATTTAACACATAACTTTCTTTTTAAGTTATATATCATTGAAATGTACCCCAAAAAAAGGTTATACTCTATGGATGAATGATTGAATCCAGCTAAATGTTTGAATTTTTTTTTTTGAGGGAAAGCCATCACATAAATTTACACCAGACCATGGAATAGTGTAAATTTAACCCATCCAAATTTTTAAAAACTTTATTGGAGTTTTACATACCATTGTTATATACTAATAACTGTGTTAAACTGTATGGAAGACTAGCTGAATCCAGAAATAAATTTGGAATGTAAATATTTTGAAAGTGTAGTTTTTGTACTTTTACACTTATAAAGGCTTTGCAGAAAGTGCAATACAAGGAAAAGATTATAAGCAGGGTCATCCATAAACCCCTGAAAGGCAACAACTGGTGGGCCTCTTTCAGATATTTGTGAAGTGTAGTTGCTGTACTCCTACATTCATAAAGGCTTTTCACAAAGTTAAAAGCCAATAAAAAATAAGGAGGGTAAAACAGTAATCCTCATTAGGTGTCAGTTTCTTCTTTTCCTTCCTCGGGAGACTCGGGGGACTGCCTCTACATGCTTCCTGGAGCCTGATTCCCAGGTGCAACAAACCCCTGTGTCGCCTGCACCATCGGCTGCTCCCACAGTGAAGGGGAGGAATCCCATGGACAGTATGCTCTGTCAGGAGTGGTAGTAGCCCTGTTTTCAGCTGCCTCAAGGAACCTCCTCCAGGTTCGTTCAACACTCAAGAAGGGTTCAGCCTGGTCCCTTCATTCTGGGATTACACCCACTGAATATCAATGAAGTTGCCCTTCCATTTTGAGGAACGTGACCCTGTTTTCAGCCATCAGCTTGCGAAACAAGTGTTTGAAGAGTGTTCTTGTTCTCTTCGAAACAAGAGTTCCAATGATTGAACAAGATGTAAGGATGGGTCTGAAACTCTTCAATGGTCTTCCTTCTGCACTGACGGTAATAAGTAATGACCACCCCCTGGGATGCCAACTCTCGGTACATTGCAGATAGCGGGCCCAATAACATTTCTCCAGACTTTACCTGGCTCACCTACATGTCTCTCCCAACCAACCTTTGTCCTGCAGTCCGCTCACCAGTTCCTGGATCCTGGCTCTCCCATTCGCAGTCTGCAAGAACCCCAGTAGTAAAGGATGTGGCCTAGGTTTGGGCCTTGATGGTTGAAAGTATCCGATTCCAGACAACAGGTTCCTGCCACCTCTGCTATTTTGCCAGCTTCCTCTGGATCCAATACTCCTCCGGTCACTCCCTTGGGAATCTCACGTGGTTCTGTTAGCTTTGCCGACCACCAATCACGTTACACTGTATGAATGACTAATTGACTACAGCAAAACAAATTAACACTTTTTTTCGAGTGTTAGATATCCTAGTAATATACCCCAGACCATGGAAGTCTGTATGGGTGAGTAATTTAACCCAGCAACATTTTTTACACTTTTTTTGAGTAGTTATATATAACTACAGTACAGAGCAAAAGTTTGGACACACCTTCTCATTTAAAGATTTTTCTGTATTTTCATGACTATGAAAATTGTAAATTCACACTGAAGGCATCAAAACTATGAATTAACACATGTGGAATTATATACTTAACACAAAAGTGTGAAACAACTGAAAATATGTTTTATATTCTAGGTTCTTCAAAGTCAAAGTAGCCACCTTTTGCTTTGATGACTGCTATGCACACTCTTGGCATTCTCTTGATGAGCTTCAAGAGGTAGTCACTGGAAATGGTCTTCCAACAATCCCAGAGATGCTTAGCACTTGTTGGCCCTTTTGCCTTCACTCTGCGGTCCAGCTCACCCCAAACCATCTCGATTGGGTTCAGGTCTGGTGACTGTGGAAACCAGGTCATCTGGCGTAGCACCCCATCACTCTCCTTCTTGGTCAAATAGCCCTTACACAGCCTGGAGGTGTGTTTGGGGCCATTGTCCTGTTGAAAAATTAATGATGGTCCAACTAAACGCAAACCGGATGGAATACCATGCCGCTGCAAGATGCTTTGGTAGCCGTGCACTGTATATATAACAAGAATGTACCCCAAATAACAGAATACCATATGGGTGAGAAATTTAACCAAGCAAAATATTTGAATGCTTTTTTTTAAGTAATAGATATCGCATAAATGTACCTCAGACCACGGAATACTGTATGGGTGAGAAATTTAACTCAACAAAAAAATTTAGTGCTTCTTTTGGAGTGATAGATATCACAGTAATGTACCTCAGACCACGGAATACTATATTGGTATGGTTCATTTATTCCAGAAAAAAACATTTCAACACTTTTTTGGAGTGTTATGTAACACCAAAATGTACCACAAAGCATGTAATACTGAATGAATCACACAATATATTCACTTTTTTCAGAAAAAAATGCTGCAGGTAAATATTACAGATGAGAGGTTGTCAAAATTGATCTACACCCGCAGATTTACTGATATACTGGTCTTCTTTTTCGATCTATGCGTCTTATTATAGGCCATCCTTGAGGAGTCTAGGGACAGCCAACGCATGAGCAGGGACGCCATCTCTCGCTAATCTATGGTGCCAACCTCCACATACCTCCCAACTTTTGAAGAAGATAAAGAGGGACAAAGGTAGTGGCGCGCAGCCCACCGCGGCAAATTTTAGACCAGGCCCCTGATCACACACAATTCTCAACTAGTCACACCAATATTCACGCCCCAACCATACCCACTTAGCACTGCTGATCACACTGTTTCATAAACAATAATTATAAACAGAAAAAAACATGGCCACACAGTGCTCCATATTGTATAATGGCCACACATGATGCTCCATATTGTATAATGGCCACACATGATGCTCCATACTGTATAATGGCCACACATGATGCTCCATACTGTATAATGGCCGCACAGTGCTCCACATCTACAGTATATATATAATCGTCTAAGGGACACCTCCGTCTGTTTGTCTGTCTGTCACAGAAATCCCGCGTTGCTGATTGGTCGCCGCCAGCAGGCCGAGACCAATCAGCGATGGGCACAGTCGGGCCGCAAATTCACCCCTTCCTACTCTCTGTCAGTGCCCCCTAAATACTCCCCTCCAGTCAGTGCTCACACAGTGTTAATGGCTGCGTTACACCGCGTTATGCCGCGGTGTAACGCAATCCGTTAACGCTGCTATTAACCCTGTGTGACCAACTTTTTACTATTGATGCTGCCTATGCAGCATCAATAGTAAAAAGATCTAATGTTAAAAATAATAAAAAATCATTATATACTCTCCTTTCGGCGCCTTTCCCGCTCCTCGCGACGCTCAGGGCCATGCATTGAAGTCTCACGAGATGATGACATAGCGGTCTCGCGAGACCGCTACGTTATCATCTCGTGAGACCGCAATGCATTCTTGGGACAGGTGCATCGCTAAACGCCTCGCCTGGAGCCGGGGGCCGCTGGAAGGTGAGTATATAACTATTTTTTATTTTAATTCTTTTTTTTAACAGAGATATGGTGCCCACATTGCTATATACTATGTGGGCTGTATTATATACTACGTGGGCTGTATTATATACTGCATGGGCTGTGTTATATACCACGTCTCTGTGCTATATACTACGTGGGCTGTGCTATATACTACATCGCTGTGCTATATACTACGTGAGCTGTGTTATATACTGCGTGAGCTGTGCTATATACTGCGTCTCTGTGCTATATACTACGTGGGCTGTGCAATACATTACATGGCTGGGCAATATACTACATGGCTGTGTTATATACTGTGTGAGCTGTGCTATATACTATATGAGCTGTGCTATATACTAGGTAGCTGTGCAATATATTACGTGGCTGGGCAATATACTACGTGGCTTTGTTATATACTGCGTAAGCTGTGCTATATACTACGTGAGCTGTGTAATATACTATTTGGGCTGTGCTATATACTACGTAGCTGTGCAATATACATGGCTGGGCAATATACTACGTGGCTGTGCTATATACTACGTGGCTGTGTTATATACTATGTGGGCTGTGTTATATACTACGTGGCCTGTGTTATATACTATGTGGGCTGTGCTATATACTGCATGGGCTGTGTTATACACTACGTGGGCTGTGCTATATACTACGTGGGCTGTTATACACTGCGTGGGCTGTGTTATATACTACGTGAGCTGTGCTGAATACTACGTGGGCTGTGTTATACACTGCGTGGGCTGTGCTATATACTATGTGGGCTGTGTTATACACTGCGTGGGCTGTGTTATACACTGCGTGGGTTGTGCTACATACTGCGTGGGCTGTGCTATATACTATGTAGGCTGTGCAATATACTAAGTGGGCTTTGCTATATACTACATGGGCTGTGCTATATACTACGTGGCTGTGCTATATACTACGTGGCTGTGCTATATGCTACATGGCTGTGTTATATGCTAACTGGCTATGCTATATGCTACGTGGGCTGTTATATGCTACGTGGGCTGTGTTATATGCTACTTGGCTGTGGTATATTTCTCTGCTGTATCTGTGCATCATGAATCGTGGTATGTGTTAAAGAGGGGGGGCCCGCTGAGACTTTTTCGCCCAGAGCCCTCAAAAACCTGGAGCCGGCCCTGGCTTCACTGATTGGTCACACCCAGCGGGCCGCGAACAATCAGCGACAGGCGCAATCAAGCTGCAAATTGGAGCGGAATTTGAACCACGCTTTGCTAATTGGTCGTGCCTGTTGTGAATTCTGTTGTCGGGCTCCCTCCTGTGGTCATGAATGGTACTTCGGCTGGTTCTGTCCATGGACTTCCTCTGGTGGGTGTTTCTGAGTTTCCTTCCACAGGTGACGAGGTTAATTCGTTAGCTGGCTGCTCTATTTAACTCCACTTAGATCTTTGCTCCATGCCACCTGGCAATGTTCCAGTATTGGTCTAGTTCTCTCCTGGATCGTTCTTGTGACCTGTCTTCCCAGCAGAAGCTAAGTTCCTGCTTGTATTTTCTTTGGTTTGCTATTTTTCTGTCCAGCTTGCTATTTTTATTGTTGTCTTGTTTGCTGGAAGCTCTGGGACGCAGAGGGAGCGCCTCCGCACCGTGAGCCGGTGCGGAGGGTCTTTTTGCGCCCTCTGCGTGGTCTTTTTGTAGGGTTTTGTGCTGACCGCAAAGCAACCTTTCCTATCCTCAGTCTGTTCAGTAAGTCGGGCCTCACTTTGCTAAATCTATTTCATCTCTATGTTTGTATTTTCATCTTTACTCACAGTCATTATATGTGGGGGGCTGCCTTTTCCTTTGGGGAATTTCTCTGAGGCAAGGTAGGCTTTATTTTTCTATCTTCAGTGCTAGCTAGTTCCTTAGGCTGTGCCGAGTTGCATAGGGAGCGTTAGGAGCAATCCACGGCTATTTCTAGTGTACGTGATAGGATTAGGGATTGCGGTCAGCAGAGTTCCCACGTCTCAGAGCTCGTCCTATATTATTAGTAACTATTAGGTCATTCCGTGTGCTCTTATCCACCAGGTCCATTATTGTCCTAACCACCAGGTCATAACAGTACAGGTGGCCCAAAGTACTAATGCATCTCAATAGAGGGATAAAAGAAGTTCTGAGACCATTTTTTTTTTCTTTGCAGTGTGTTTTGTCTCTCTTTTCCCCTTTACCTCTGGGTGGTTCAGGACACAGGTGTAAACATGGACAATCAAGGTCTGTCCTCTTTGATGGATAATCTCACTATAAATGTACAAAACATTCTAGATTTTGTGGTTCAGAATCCGATGTCAGAGCCTAGGATTCCAATTCCTGATTTGTTTTTTGGTGATAGATCTAAGTTCTTGAATTTCAAAAATAATTGTAAAATTGTTTCTTGCCTTGAAACCTCGCTCCTCAGGTGACCCTGTTCAACAAGTAAAGATCGTTATTTCTTTGTTACGTGGTGACCCTCAAGACTGGGCATTTTCCCTTGCGCCAGGAGATCCGGCATTGCGTGATGTTGATGCGTTTTTCCTTGCGCTTGAATTGCTTTATGACGAACCTAATTCAGTGGATCAGGCAGAGAAAATCTTGCTGGCTCTGTGTCAGGGTCAGGATGAAGCGGAGATATATTGTCAGAAGTTTAAAAAGTGGTCTGTGCTCACTCAGTGGAATGAATGTGCCCTGGCAGCAATGTTCAGAAAGGGTCTCTCTGAAGCCCTTAAGGATGTCATGGTGGGATTTCCCATGCCTGCTGGTCTGAATGAGTCTATGTCTTTGGCCATTCAGATCAATCGACGCTTGCGTGAGCGTAAAGCTGTGCACCATTTGGCGGTACTATCTGAGCATGGGCCTGAGCCTATGCAATGTGATAGGACTTTGACCAGAGCTGAACGGCAAGAACACAGACGTCGGAATGGGCTATGTTTTTACTGTGGTGATTCCACTCATGTTATCTCCGATTGTCCTAAGTGCACTAAGCGGTTCGCTAGGTCTGCCACCATTGGTACGGTACAGTCTAAATTTCTATTGTCCGTTACTCTGATTTGCTCTTTGTCATCCTATTCTGTTATGGCATTTGTGGATTCAGGCGCTGCCCTGAATTTGATGGACTTGGAGTATGCTAGGCGCTGTGGTTTTTTCTTGGAGCCCTTGCAGTACCCTATTCCATTGAGAGGAATTGATGCTATGCCTTTGGCCAAGAATAAGCCTCAGTACTGGACCCAATTGACCATGTGCATGGCTCCTGCACATCAGGAGGATATCCGCTTTCTGGTGTTGCATAATCTGCATGATGTGGTCGTTTTGGGGTTGCCATGGCTACAGGTTCATAATCCAGTATTGGACTGGAAATCTATGTCTGTGTCCAGCTGGGGTTGCCAGGGGGTACATGGTGATGTTCCATTTTTGTTTATTTCGTCTTCCACTCCTTCTGAAGTTCCAGAGCTTTTGTCGGATTATCGGGATGTATTTGATGAGCCCAAAGCCAGTGCCCTACCTCCTCATAGGGATTGCGATTGTGCAATTAATTTGATTCCTGGTAGTAAGTTTCCTAAGGGCCGATTGTTCAATTTATCTGTGCCAGAACACGCCGCTATGCGGAGTTATATAAAGGAATCCTTCGAGAAAGGCCATATTCGCCCGTCGTCATCACCGTTAGGAGCAGGGTTCTTTTTTTTGGCCAAGAAGGATGGTTCTTTGAGACCTTGTATTGATTACCGCCTTCTTAATAAAATTACAGTCAAATTTCAGTATCCTTTGCCGTTGCTGTCTGATTTGTTTGCTCGTATTAAAGGGGCTAGTTGGTTCACCAAGATAGATCTTCGAGGGGCGTATAATCTTGTGCGTATTAAACAAGGCGATGAATGGAAAACAGCATTTAATACGCCCAAGGGCCATTTTGAGTACCTGGTTATGCCATTCGGGCTTTCCAATGCTCCATCAGTATTTCAGTCCTTTATGCATGACATCTTCCGAGAGTACCTGGATAAATTCCTGATTGTGTATTTGGATGATATTTTGGTCTTTTCAGATGATTGGGAGTCTCATGTGAAGCAGGTCAGAATGGTGTTCCAGGTCCTTCGTGCGAATTCCTTGTTTGTGAAGGGGTCAAAGTGTCTCTTTGGAGTTCAGAAGGTTTCATTTTTGGGGTTAATTTTTTCCCCTTCTACTATCGAGATGGACCCTGTTAAAGTCCAGGCCATTTACGATTGCACTCAGCCGACATCTGTGAAGAGCCTGCAAAAGTTCCTGGGCTTTGCTAATTTTTATCGGCGCTTCATCGCTAATTTTTTTAGTGTTGCTAAACCGTTGACTGATTTGACCAAGAAGGGTGCTGATGTGGTCAATTGGTGTTCTGCAGCTGTAGAGGCTTTTCAGGAGTTGAAGCGTCGTTTTTCTTCTGCCCCTGTATTGTGCCAGCCAGATGTTTCGCTCCCGTTTCAGGTTGAGGTTGATGCTTCTGAGATTGGAGCAGGGGCTGTTTTGTTGCAAAGAAGTTCTGATGGCTCGGTGATGAAGCCATGTGCTTTCTTTTCTAGAAAGTTTTCGCCTGCTGAGCGTAATTATGATGTTGGTAATCGAGAGTTGTTGGCCATGAAGTGGGCATTCGAGGAGTGGCGTCATTGGCTTGACGGAGCCAAGCATCGCGTGGTGGTCTTGACAGATCACAAGAATTTGACTTATCTTGAGTCTGCCAAACGGTTGAATCCGAGACAGGCTCGATGGTCGTTATTTTTCTCCCGTTTTGATTTTGTGCTTTCGTACCTTCCTGGCTCTAAGAATGTGAAGGCTGATGCCCTGTCAAGGAGTTTTGTGCCTGACTCTCCGGGTGTTCCTGAGCTGGCGGGTATTCTCAAAGAGGGGGTAATTTTGTCTGCCATCTCCCCTGATTTGCGGCGGGTGCTGCAAAAATTTCAGGCTGATAGACCTGACCGTTGCCCAGCGGAGAAACTGTTTTTCCCTGATAGATGGACTAGTAGAGTTATCTCTGAGATTCATTGTTCAGTGTTGGCTGGGCATCCTGGAATCTTTGGTACCAGAGATTTGGTGGCTAGATCCTTTTGGTGGCCGTCTTTGTCACGGGATGTGCGTTCTTTTGTGCAGTCCTGTGGGACTTGTGCTCGGGCTAAGCCCTGCTGTTCTCGTGCCAGTGGGTTGCTTTTGCCCTTGCCGGTCCCGAAGAGGCCCTGGACGCATATTTCTATGGATTTTATTTCGGATCTCCCCGTCTCTCAAAAGATGTCGGTCATTTGGGTGGTTTGTGATCGCTTTTCTAAGATGGTCCATTTGGTACCTTTGTCTAAATTGCCTTCCTCCTCTGATTTGGTGCCATTATTTTTCCAGCATGTGGTTCGTTTGCATGGTATCCCGGAGAACATCGTTTCTGACAGAGGTTCCCAGTTTGTTTCGAGGTTTTGGCGATCCTTTTGTGCTAGGATGGGCATTGATTTGTCTTTTTCCTCGGCTTTCCATCCTCAAACAAATGGCCAAACCGAACGAACTAATCAAACTTTGGAAACATATCTGAGATGCTTTGTTTCTGCTGATCAGGATGATTGGGTGTCCTTTTTGCCGTTGGCTGAGTTCGCCCTTAATAATCGGGCTAGCTCGGCTACTTTGGTTTCGCCGTTTTTCTGCAATTCTGGTTTCCATTCTCGTTTCTCTTCAGGGCAGGTTGAGTCTTCGGACTGTCCTGGTGTAGATACTGTGGTGGACAGGTTGCAGCAGATTTGGACTCATGTGGTGGACAATTTGACATTGTCCCAGGAGAAAGCTCAACGTTTCGCTAACCGCCGGCGCTGTGTGGGTCCCCGACTTCGTGTTGGGGATTTGGTTTGGTTGTCGTCTCGTTATGTTCCTATGAAGGTTTCCTCTCCTAAGTTTAAGCCTCGTTTCATTGGTCCGTATAAGATTTCTGAGGTTATCAATCCTGTGTCATTTCGTTTGGCCCTTCCTGCTTTTTTTGCCATCCATAATGTGTTCCATAGGTCGTTATTGCGGAGATACGTGGCGCCTGTGGTTCCATCCGTTGATCCTCCTGCCCCGGTGTTGGTTGAGGGGGAGTTGGAGTATGTGGTGGAGAAGATTTTGGATTCTCGTATTTCGAGACGGAAACTCCAGTACCTGGTCAAGTATAAGGGTTATGGTCAGGAAGATAATTCCTGGGTTTTTGCCTCTGATGTTCATGCTGCCGATCTGGTTCGTGCCTTTCATTTGGCTCATCCTGGTCGGCTTGGGGGCTCTGGTGAGGGTTCGGTGACCCCTCCTCAAGGGGGGGGGTACTGTTGTGAATTCTGTTGTCGGGCTCCCTCCTGTGGTCATGAATGGTACTTCGGCTGGTTCTGTCCATGGACTTCCTCTGGTGGGTGTTTCTGAGGTTCCTTCCACAGGTGACGAGGTTAATTCGTTAGCTGGCTGCTCTATTTAACTCCACTTAGATCTTTGCTCCATGCCACCTGTCAATGTTCCAGTATTGGTCTAGTTCTCTCCTGGATCGTTCTTGTGACCTGTCTTCCCAGCAGAAGCTAAGTTCCTGCTTGTATTTTCTTTGGTTTGCTATTTTTCTGTCCAGCTTGCTATTTTTATTGTTGTCTTGCTTGCTGGAAGCTCTGGGACGCAGAGGGAGCGCCTCTGCACCGTGAGTCGGTGCGGAGGGTCTTTTTGCGCCCTCTGCGTGGTCTTTTTGTAGGGTTTTGTGCTGACCGCAAAGCAACCTTTCCTATCCTCAGTCTGTTCAGTAAGTCGGGCCTCACTTTGCTAAATCTATTTCATCTCTGTGTTTGTATTTTCATCTTTACTCACAGTCATTATATGTGGGGGGCTGCCTTTTCCTTTGGGGAATTTCTCTGAGGCAAGGTAGGCTTTATTTTTCTATCTTCAGGGCTAGCTAGTTCCTTAGGCTGTGCCGAGTTGCATAGGGAGCGATAGGAGCAATCCACGGCTATTTCTAGTGTGCGTGATAGGATTAGGGATTGCGGTCAGCAGAGTTCCCACGTCCCAGAGCTCGTCCTTATTTATCAGTAACTATCAGGTCATTCCGTGTGCTCTTAACCACCAGGTCCATTATTGTCCTGACCACCAGGTCATAACACGTGCCCAGCCGGCCGAATCCTGTGTATAAATTGCATTATTCTGAAAACTTCATAAACTACATACATATTCTAGAATACCCGATGCATTAAAATCGGGCCACCATCTTATACTGGCCACACATGATGCTCACTACTGTATAATGGCCACACAGTGCTCCACTCCATACTGTATAATGGACACACAGTGCTCCATACTGTATAATGGCCACACATGATTCTCAATACTGTATAATGGCCACACATGATGCTCAATACTGTATAATGGCCACACATGATGCTCAATACTGTATAATGGCCACACAGTGCTCCATACCGTATAATAGCCACACATGATGCTCAATCCTGTATAATAACCACACAGTGCTGCACACTGTATAATGGCCCCACATGATGTTGCGTACAGTATAATGGCCCCATGTGATGCTCCATACTGTATAATGGCCACACATGATGCTCAATACTGTATAATGGCCACACATGATGCTCAACATTGTATAATGGCCACATAGTGCTCCATACTGTATAATGGCCCCACATGATGCTCCATACTGTATAATTGCCCCACATGATGCTCAATAGTGTATAATGGCCACACATGATGCTCAATACTGTATAATGGCCACACATGATGCTCAATACTGTATAATGGCCACACAGTGCTCCATACCGTATAATAGCCACACATGATGCTCAATCCTGTATAATAACCACACAGTGCTGCACACTGTATAATGGCCCCACATGATGTTGCGTACAGTATAATGGCCCCATGTGATGCTCCATACTGTATAATGGCCACACATGATGCTCAATACTGTATAATGGCCACACATGATGCTCAATATTGTATAATGGCCACATAGTGCTCCATACTGTATAATGGCCTCACATGATACTCCATACTATATAATAGCCACACAGTGCTCCATACTGTATAATAGCCCCAGATGATGTTGCGTACAGTATAATGGCCCCATGTGATGCTCCGTACTGTATAATGGCCACACATGATGCTCAATACTGTATAATGGCCACACATGATGCTCAACATTGTATAATGGCCACATAGTGCTCCATACTGTATAATGGCCCCACATGATGCTCCATACTGTATAATTGCCCCACATGATGCTCAATAGTGTATAATGGCCACACATGATGCTCAATACTGTATAATAGTCACACAGTGCTTCATACTTTATAATGGCCCCACATGATGCTGCGTACAGTATAATAGACCCACGTGATGCTCCATACTGTATAATGGCCACACATGATGCTCCATACTGTAGGTGACAGGTAGGTGTGCTCAGGCACCTAATTCATCTGATCAGACCACCCCCTGTCAGATTAACTACTAGCCCTCAGCACATTTTTTGCACTCTTGCATTTTGTTCACTCTTTTGGGTCATTTTTTAATACATAATAAAAGTTAATTTTTATTAGGGTTATTTAAAGTAAGCCTCCAAACACCCTTTTTAGCACCTTCTTCTGTTAGCCCCCTAACACTTAAACTGTATGTAAATTGTCCATTCTTTTCACTATATACAGAACAGCTGTCTCCAGGCTAGAGGGAATCCATTGACAACATAAAACGTGTACCATTCAATTTGCATTTCAATGTGAAAAGTAATTTTATATTACCAGGGCTTCTAGAATGAGATTGTGAGGTTTTTGGCTCCAAACGCAGCTGGTAAATCACGGCTCACAGAATCACTTAACTCAGGCACCCATACAGCCGGCCATGTCTAAGGTCCTCCAAGCTCTTTTGATTTTCCATGGAGATTTCATGGCAAACAACCTCCTTCTTCTGTTACAAACTCTTCTGTAATGGACCCTAAAAGAGACGGTACTGTTACTCACCTGTCCTGGCTCCAGAATCAGGTCTTCCTCTCTTCTCCTATGGCTACCTCCCTTTTGTTTTAATTCACTCTGGATTCCTCAAGCTCCTTGGACATTGTCATCCTAATCCTTTTAAGCCCAGCTTAGGCAGTTTAGATGGGGCCATAAATAGTCTTTTTATCATTAGTGTGTTGACTGTGAAAATTCGCCAATTTTAATGAAAATAAATTTGAGCGGTTCCACAGATGTAGCAGAAAATATAACCAAGAGAACCACTTAATGTGTGACATTCAGTTTCAGAGCACAATGACCTTCTTAGATTAGACACATTCATATGTATGAAATAATTGTTAGTCAGTGTAAGCAGCAACAATATAAAGTTTTTGCTACCGAGAAATGTGATTTATTTTGTTGCATTCCTACTATGGGTTTTCAGTGGCGTATGATTGATTTAAACTTTCCAATAATGGTCTTTCAATCTCAGTTTTTTTTTACCTCACAGATCGATTACTGAGGTACAGTAGAAGAATTAGCATTAAAGAAGAAATAAATTTTTTACTTTTGAGTGACAACTGAATAGCAGAAGGTTATAATATAAAAAGTATATAGTAATTTTTTAGGTTAAGGAACACCAGGGCTATAAATGTGCAAACATATTCCAAATTTCATATTCATTTAAGCATTTTTTTTTGCTGATTTTTATTTTACTAGATGCAACAACATTTTCAGTTCAGAGAATGGATATTAGTTTTCCGTTTTATACATTGTGTACAGGTGTATGCTGTGATGCCACCTTGCCTTAGCCCAATTCTAAATTAGCAATTTTTAGAAGTTTGAAGAGGATGTGTTAGCTCTCCCAATAGGTCTGTTGTATTTCGAGTGATTTTGGTGGGGCTACAGCAGGTATGGAATGGGGCTGAAATTCAGCCCTGGCATTTGACATCACACAGGCCCATGTTGTCCCTGTACCCATGAACCAGATGGGATATATCACTAATATTACCCTGGATGGAGGAAAGGAAGATTTTCTACAACACCAAAATTTCTAACCATACATATCCGTGGCTGCTGGGGTAAGTGTCAGCAACTTTGTGCTCCGTCACAACTCTTAACCCATTACTTGCCAAATTAGAAATTTTCATTTTACGGATTTTTCAGAAAACGGCATCCCATATTCAATTAAAAAGGACAATGACATGATTTCCTATTTTGAAAACATTCATTTTACAAACACAACACAAAAAATTGGACCTAATTATAAAAATTATAAAATCTTAGTTGCTAGAAGCAAACGATTAGGCGTCCCAAAAAAAGGACATTGGTAGATAATGGGTTAACAGTATGGGTGTCTTGAAAACACAGATTCTGTTAACAATGTAGCAGACAAGGCGGCCCATGACCAGACAGGCCCTTCTGGCATTTGCCAGAATTGCCAGATGGCCAGTCCGGCCCTGGGCTACAGTATTTATGGGCTATCCAGGGCGTGGGTCATCAATATCAGATTGTTGGGTGTCCAACGACCAGAAACCCTGATGATCAGCTATTTGAAAGGATAGCAGGAGTCTAAGGATCACCACATTCCCTTCACTTTTACCAGACACAGGATTTTACTTTTGGTAATGGCTATGCCTATTATAGCACTGTTAACTGCATACACTGATTGGCTGTCTAGAGACACAAAAGAGAATGGTAAAACCAAAAACACTCAGTTTGAAAAAATGTTTGCAGTAATCCGCAAGTGCTAGTAAAAGATGTAAATAACAGGGTATTTGGTTGATACGTTTTTTGCAAAAAATGTATACTAAGCTGCTCTACCAATCTTCACGGTATACCCATATCAGAGCAGTCCTAACTAATGTATGCAATCCCTATCTGATGTATTTAAAAACCTGATCATCTGTATATTACCTGTGTGAACAGGGTTCAGAGAGGAAAAATCCATGTGTGCATACAGGGCAGAACAGCTTTTGTGCAGCTAGCCCAAGAGGAGTGGTGGAACTCCCCAGTCTTGTAGACACAAGAGAACAATCATGGAAACAGGAACACATGGGCTACTTGCACAGTGAACAAGTCTGTAAGAACATGTTCACACACCACCAAGAAACCTGAAGACACAAAAGAGAATGGTAAAACCAAAAACACTCAGTTTGAAAAAATGTTTGCAGTAATCCGCAAGTGCTAGTAAAAGATGTAAA
Source organism: Ranitomeya imitator (assembly GCF_032444005.1). Taxonomy (NCBI): domain Eukaryota; kingdom Metazoa; phylum Chordata; class Amphibia; order Anura; family Dendrobatidae; genus Ranitomeya; species Ranitomeya imitator. The sequence goes on from NC_091282.1 coordinate 670,250,437, forward strand.
TAACAGGGTATTTGGTTGATACGTTTTTTGCAAAAAATGTATACTAAGCTGCTCTACCAATCTTCACGGTATACCCATATCAGAGCAGTCCTAACTAATGTATGCAATCCCTATCTGATGTATTTAAAAACCTGATCATCTGTATATTACCTGTGTGAACAGGGTTCAGAGAGGAAAAATCCATGTGTGCATACAGGGCAGAACAGCTTTTGTGCAGCTAGCCCAAGAGGAGTGGTGGAACTCCCCAGTCTTGTAGACACAAGAGAACAATCATGGAAACAGGAACACATGGGCTACTTGCACAGTGAACAAGTCTGTAAGAACATGTTCACACACCACCAAGAAACCTGAAGACACAAAAGAGAATGGTAAAACCAAAAACACTCAGTTTGAAAAAATGTTTGCAGTAATCCGCAAGTGCTAGTAAAAGATGTAAATAACAGGGTATTTGGTTGATACGTTTTTTGCAAAAAATGTATACTAAGCTGCTCTACCAATCTTCACGGTATACCCATATCAGAGCAGTCCTAACTAATGTATGCAATCCCTATCTGATGTATTTAAAAACCTGATCATCTGTATATTACCTGTGTGAACAGGGTTCAGAGAGGAAAAATCCATGTGTGCATACAGGGCAGAACAGCTTTTGTGCAGCTAGCCCAAGAGGAGTGGTGGAACTCCCCAGTCTTGTAGACACAAGAGAACAATCATGGAAACAGGAACACATGGGCTACTTGCACAGTGAACAAGTCTGTAAGAACATGTTCACACACCACCAAGAAACCTGAAGACACAAAAGAGAATGGTAAAACCAAAAACACTCAGTTTGAAAAAATGTTTGCAGTAATCCGCAAGTGCTAGTAAAAGATGTAAATAACAGGGTATTTGGTTGATACGTTTTTTGCAAAAAATGTATACTAAGCTGCTCTACCAATCTTCACGGTATACCCATATCAGAGCAGTCCTAACTAATGTATGCAATCCCTATCTGATGTATTTAAAAACCTGATCATCTGTATATTACCTGTGTGAACAGGGTTCAGAGAGGAAAAATCCATGTGTGCATACAGGGCAGAACAGCTTTTGTGCAGCTAGCCCAAGAGGAGTGGTGGAACTCCCCAGTCTTGTAGACACAAGAGAACAATCATGGAAACAGGAACACATGGGCTACTTGCACAGTGAACAAGTCTGTAAGAACATGTTCACACACCACCAAGAAACCTGAAGACACAAAAGAGAATGGTAAAACCAAAAACACTCAATTTGAAAAAATGTTTGCAGTAATCCGCAAGTGCTAGTAAAAGATGTAAATAACAGGGTATTTGGTTGATACGTTTTTTGCAAAAAATGTATACTAAGCTGCTCTACCAATCTTCACGGTATACCCATATCAGAGCAGTCCTAACTAATGTATGCAATCCCTATCTGATGTATTTAAAAACCTGATCATCTGTATATTACCTGTGTGAACAGGGTTCAGAGAGGAAAAATCCATGTGTGCATACAGGGCAGAACAGCTTTTGTGCAGCTAGCCCAAGAGGAGTGGTGGAACTCCCCAGTCTTGTAGACACAAGAGAACAATCATGGAAACAGGAACACATGGGCTACTTGCACAGTGAACAAGTCTGTAAGAACATGTTCACACACCACCAAGAAACCTGAAGACACAAAAGAGAATGGTAAAACCAAAAACACTCAGTTTGAAAAAATGTTTGCAGTAATCCGCAAGTGCTAGTAAAAGATGTAAATAACAGGGTATTTGGTTGATACGTTTTTTGCAAAAAATGTATACTAAGCTGCTCTACCAATCTTCACGGTATACCCATATCAGAGCAGTCCTAACTAATGTATGCAATCCCTATCTGATGTATTTAAAAACCTGATCATCTGTATATTACCTGTGTGAACAGGGTTCAGAGAGGAAAAATCCATGTGTGCATACAGGGCAGAACAGCTTTTGTGCAGCTAGCCCAAGAGGAGTGGTGGAACTCCCCAGTCTTGTAGACACAAGAGAACAATCATGGAAACAGGAACACATGGGCTACTTGCACAGTGAACAAGTCTGTAAGAACATGTTCACACACCACCAAGAAACCTGAAGACACAAAAGAGAATGGTAAAACTAAAAACACTCAGTTTGAAAAAATGTTTGCAGTAATCCGCAAGTGCTAGTAAAAGATGTAAATAACAGGGTATTTGGTTGATACGTTTTTTGCAAAAAATGTATACTAAGCTGCTCTACCAATCTTCACGGTATACCCATATCAGAGCAGTCCTAACTAATGTATGCAATCCCTATCTGATGTATTTAAAAACCTGATCATCTGTATATTACCTGTGTGAACAGGGTTCAGAGAGGAAAAATCCATGTGTGCATACAGGGCAGAACAGCTTTTGTGCAGCTAGCCCAAGAGGAGTGGTGGAACTCCCCAGTCTTGTAGACACAAGAGAACAATCATGGAAACAGGAACACATGGGCTACTTGCACAGTGAACAAGTCTGTAAGAACATGTTCACACACCACCAAGAAACCTGAAGACCCAAAAGAGAATGGTAAAACCAAAAACACTCAATTTGAAAAAATGTTTGCAGTAATCCGCAAGTGCTAGTAAAAGATGTAAATAACAGGGTATTTGGTTGATACGTTTTTTGCAAAAAATGTATACTAAGCTGCTCTACCAATCTTCACGGTATACCCATATCAGAGCAGTCCTAACTAATGTATGCAATCCCTATCTGATGTATTTAAAAACCTGATCATCTGTATATTACCTGTGTGAACAGGGTTCAGAGAGGAAAAATCCATGTGTGCATACAGGGCAGAAAAGCTGTTCTGCCCTGTATGCACACATGGATTTTTCCTCTCTGAACCCTGTTCACACAGGTAATATACAGATGATCAGGTTTTTAAATACATCAGATAGGGATTGCATACATTAGTTAGGACTGCTCTGATATGGGTATACCGTGAAGATTGGTAGAGCAGCTTAGTATACATTTTTTGCAAAAAACGTATCAACCAAATACCCTGTTATTTACATCTTTTACTAGCACTTGCGGATTACTGCAAACATTTTTTCAAACTGAGTGTTTTTGGTTTTACCATTCTCTTTTGTGTCTTCAGGTTTCTTGGTGGTGTGTGAACATGTTCTTACAGACTTGTTCACTGTGCAAGTAGCCCATGTGTTCCTGTTTCCATGATTGTTCTCTTGTGTCTACAAGACTGGGGAGTTCCACCACTCCTCTTGGGCTAGCTGCACAAAAGCTGTTCTGCCCTGTATGCACACATGGATTTTTCCTCTCTGAACCCTGTTCACACAGGTAATATACAGATGATCAGGTTTTTAAATACATCAGATAGGGATTGCATACATTAGTTAGGACTGCTCTGATATGGGTATACCGTGAAGATTGGTAGAGCAGCTTAGTATACATTTTTTGCAAAAAACGTATCAACCAAATACCCTGTTATTTACATCTTTTACTAGCACTTGCGGATTACTGCAAACATTTTTTCAAACTGAGTGTTTTTGGTTTTACCATTCTCTTTTGTGTCTTCAGGTTTCTTGGTGGTGTGTGAACATGTTCTTACAGACTTGTTCACTGTGCAAGTAGCCCATGTGTTCCTGTTTCCATGATTGTTCTCTTGTGTCTACAAGACTGGGGAGTTCCACCACTCCTCTTGGGCTAGCTGCACAAAAGCTGTTCTGCCCTGTATGCACACATGGATTTTTCCTCTCTGAACCCTGTTCACACAGGTAATATACAGATGATCAGGTTTTTAAATACATCAGATAGGGATTGCATACATTAGTTAGGACTGCTCTGATATGGGTATACCGTGAAGATTGGTAGAGCAGCTTAGTATACATTTTTTGCAAAAAACATATCAACCAAATACCCTGTTATTTACATCTTTTACTAGCACTTGCGGATTACTGCAAACATTTTTTCAAACTGAGTGTTTTTGGTTTTACCATTCTCTTTTGTGTCTTCAGGTTTCTTGGTGGTGTGTGAACATGTTCTTACAGACTTGTTCACTGTGCAAGTAGCCCATGTGTTCCTGTTTCCATGATTGTTCTCTTGTGTCTACAAGACTGGGGAGTTCCACCACTCCTCTTGGGCTAGCTGCACAAAAGCTGTTCTGCCCTGTATGCACACATGGATTTTTCCTCTCTGAACCCTGTTCACACAGGTAATATACAGATGATCAGGTTTTTAAATACATCAGATAGGGATTGCATACATTAGTTAGGACTGCTCTGATATGGGTATACCGTGAAGATTGGTAGAGCAGCTTAGTATACATTTTTTGCAAAAAACGTATCAACCAAATACCCTGTTATTTACATCTTTTACTAGCACTTGCGGATTACTGCAAACATTTTTTCAAACTGAGTGTTTTTGGTTTTACCATTCTCTTTTGTGTCTTCAGGTTTCTTGGTGGTGTGTGAACATGTTCTTACAGACTTGTTCACTGTGCAAGTAGCCCATGTGTTCCTGTTTCCATGATTGGCTGTCTAGTAGTCCTTTCTACAGTACAGCTCAGTACTAGTTGTTCTGTACTACTTTTCACCTGTGCGAGGAGATGGAGGCTCCATGCTATTTTTCTGGTATGCTGTATACTATATAGGACCTATTCCAGTCCTCCAGATAAAAAGTTATTTCCATCTTATATCAACTCTTTCTTACTTTTATTTCAATGTCTTGCTTTAACTATTTTTTTTTATATTGAGTTGACATTTTGGATTTCAGATCCAATTACATAGTTACATAGTTACATAGTTATTAAGGTTGATGGAAGACTATAAGTCCATCTAGTTCAACCCATAGCCTAACCTAACATGCCCTAACATCTTGATCCAGAGGAAGGCAAAAAAAAACCATGTGGCAAAGAGTAAGCTCCACATTGGGGAAAAAAATTCCTTCCCGACTCCACATACGGCAATCAGACTAGTTCCCTGGATCAACGCCCTATCAAGGAATCTAGTGTATATACCCTGTAACATTATACTTTTCCAGAAAGGTATCCAGTCCCCTCTTAAATTTAAGTAATGAATCACTCATTACAACATCATATGGCAGAGAGTTCCATAGTCTCACTGCTCTTACAGTAAAGAATCCGCGTCTGTTATTATGCTTAAACCTTTTTTTCCTCCAAACGCAGAGGATGCCCCCTTGTCCCTGTTTCAGGTCTATGATTAAAAAGATCATCAGAAAGGTCTTTGTACTGTCCCCTCATATATTTCTACATTAAAATAAGATCACCCCTTAGTCTTCGTTTTTCCAAACTAAATAGCCTTAAGTGTAATAACCTATCTTGGTATTGCAGACCCCCCAGTCCTCTAATAACCTTGGTCGCTCTTCTCTGCACCCGCTCTAGTTCAGCTATGTCTTTCTTATACACCGGAGACCAGAACTATGCACAATATTCTAAGTGTGGTTGAACTAGTGCCTTGTATAGAGGTAAAATTATGTTCTCCTCATGAGCATCTATGCCTCTTTTAATGCATCCCATTATTTTATTTGCCTTTGTAGCAGCTGCCTGACATTGGCCACTGAATATGAGTTTGTCTTCCACCCATACATCCAGGTCTTTTTCATTGACGGTTTTGCCCAGAGTTTTAGAATTAAGCACATAATTATACATCTTATTACTTCTAGCCAAGTGCATGACCTTACATTTATCCCCATTAAAGCTCATTTGCCATTTATCAGCCCAAGCTTCTAGTTTACATAAATCATCCTGTAATATAAAATTGTCCTCCTCTGTATTGATTACCCTGCAGAGTTTAGTGTCATCTGCAAATATTGAAATTCTACTCTGAATGCCCCCTACAAGGTCATTAATAAATATGTTAAAAAGAAGAGGGCCCAATACTGACCCCTGTGGTACCCCACTGCTAACCGCTACCCAGTCCGAGTGTACTCCATTAATAACCACCCTTTGTTTCCTATCCCTGAGCCAGCTCTCAACCCACTTACACATATTTTCCCCTATCCCCATTATTCTCATTTTATGTATCAACCTTTTGTGTGGCACCGTATCAAAAGCTTTTGAAAAGTCCATATACACTACATCCACTGGGTTCCCTTGGTCCAATCCGGAACTTACCTCTTCATAGAAACTGATCAAATTGGTCTGACATGAACGGTCCCTAGTAAACCCATTCTGATACTGGGTCATGAGGTTATTCCTCTTCAGATACTCCAGTATAGCATCCCTTAGAATTCCCGCCAGGATTTTACCCACAGTAGAGGTTAAGCTTACTGGCCTATAATTTCCGAGTTCAGTTTTTGTCCCCTTTTTAAATATTGGCACCACATTTGCTATACGCTAGTCCTGTGGTACAGACCCTGTTATTACAGAGTCTTTTTAGAGATTAAAAATAATGGTCTATCAATGACTGTACTTAATTCCTGCAGTACTCGAGGGTGTATCCCATCCGGGCCCGGAGATTTGTCAATTTTAGTGATTTTTAGACGCTGACGCACTTCCTGCTGGGTTAAGCAGGTGACATTTAATTGGGAATTTTTATCACTAGTCATTTTGTCTGCCATGGGATTTTCTTGTGTAAATACTGATGAAAAAAAGTCATTTAGCATATTGGCTTTTTCCTCATCCTCATCCACCATTTCACCCAGACTATTTTTAAGGGGGCCAACACTATCATTTTTTAGTTTCTTACAATTTATGTAGTTAAAGAATATTTTAGAATTATTTTTACTCTCTCTGGCAATGAGTCTCTCTGTCTCAATCTTTGCTGCCTTGATTTGCTTTTTACAGAATTTATTTAATTTTTTGTATTTATTTAATGCCTCCTCACTACCTACTTCCTTTAATTCTCTAAATGCTTTCTTTTTGTCACTTATTGCGCCCCTTACAGCTCTATTTAGCCATATAGGTTTCCTCCTATTTCTAGTATGTTTATTCCCATACGGTATATACTGTGCACAGGTCCTATCCAGGATGCTAATAAATGTCTCCCATTTTCTTTGTGTATTTTTGTGTCTCAGGGTATCATCCCAGTTAATTGCACCAAGATCCTCTCTCATCCGTTGGAAATTTGCCCTCCTGAAGTTTAGTGTCCTTGTAACCCCTCTATTACACATCTTTTTAAAGGATACATGAAAACTTATTATTTTGTGATCGCTATTTCCCAAGTGACCCCCATCCCTTATATTTTCTATGCGGTCTGGCCTGTTGGTTAATATTAGGTCTAGCAGTGCCCCCCTTCTTGTTGGGTCCTGAACCAGTTGTGAAAGGTAGTTGTCTCTCATAGTTGTCAAAAAATTATAGTTGTCAAAAAAAGTTATGGAAAAAATTACTTGTTTTCCATAACGTTATAGTCACAGCTGAGAATAGAGGATCCAACATGCACGTTAGGTAACGTCACAGCTACCCCTCCTTTCACAATGACATTTACACATGCTCATTAACTGTGTTGAAACTAAGGATAACAAAGTGTTTTTTAACACCCACCACCCCAGTGGTCAATGTGAAAATTATTTTAATTTTTAATACCAATTGTGATATTGAAAAAACCTGCTGCCTATCCGAGGGGGAGCAGTAGTAGAGAATAGGGATGCCTCGTCAAACTTAATTTGACAGGCGAGCCCGCCCCAACAAAGTGTATCAAAAGTGTGTAACCCCTCCCCTCCCTGTCTGGCTGCTTTCCCCTTTTGATAGTGTTTGATATTGTTATCACAGTATTTGATACATCGCTTTAATATCGTATTAGATTTTCATTTTATATGAAGTTGCTATGAGATTGCTGCTGTAATCGGAGCAATGTATTTTATTCCCAATGATCACATAGTACAAAATGATAGTGTTTCTGTCTGCATTCTGTGTATCACAGAGTAGATGTCATGTTCAAGAGCTATTCCATGCTTAAACACAACCAGATGTGCTCATGCAAGACATACAGCAAAGAGACCAATGACCCAGACATGTCCAGACAGTCTGTGTATCACAGACTAGCTGTCATGTTCAGAAGCTATGTCCATGCTTAAATACAACCAGATGTGCTCATGTAGGAACAGAGCAGTGTTTTTGATACTGTGATTCTCATTTTATATGAGTTTTATAACACACCAGGCTCATTGTATGGGCATATTATCTATATCCTGTGTTTTTGCAGCATTATTTGATACTGTGATTGTAATTTATATGAGTTTTATAACACATTAGGCTCATTGTGTGGGCATGTTATGTATATCCTGTGTTTTTGCAGCATTATTTGATACTGTGATTCTCATTTATATGAGTTTTATAACACATCAACTTCCTTTTGATATGCTTCTGATATTGTTATCAGAGTATTTAGTTTTTATTTGATACAGCGATTCTCACTTTATATCATATCAATTAGATTCTCATTTTATATGAAGCAGATATGAGTTTGCTACTGTTATCAATGCAATGTATTTTATTTGATCATGGTCTTCTCATTTTATATTTCATGTATGTGAAAGACAAACATTATAGCATACCAGTGTATTTACTCTTATTTGTTAAAGTGACTCTAATTTTTATATTCACACCAGTGTAATTTAGCACATAGACCAAAATGATAGTGTTTCTGGCGTATCTTGTTCAGCATTTTACATGACTTTATATCCTAGCAGTGTATTTATTTGATACTCTGATTCTCATTTTATATGAGGTTAGTAACACACCAGTCTCATTGTATGGGCATATTATGTATATCCTGTGTTTTTGCAGCATTATTTGATACTGTGATTCTCATTTTATATGAGTTTTATAACACACCAGGCTCATTGTGTGGGCATATTATGTATATTCTGTGTTTTTGCAGCATTGTTTGATACTGTGATTCTCATTTATATGAGTTTTATAACACATCAGGTTCATTGCATGGGCATATTATGTATAAACCTGTGTTTTTGCAGCATTATTTGATACTGTGGTTCTCATTTTATATGAGTTTTATAACACATCAGGCTCATTGTATGGGCATATTATGTATATCCTATGTTTTTGCAGTATTATTTGATACTGTGATTCTCATTTATATGAGTTTTATAACACATCAGGCTCATTGTATGAGCATATTATGTATAAACCTGTGTTTTTGCAGCATTATTTGATACTGTGATTCTCATTTTATATGAGTTTTATAACACATCAGGCTCATTGTATGAGCATATTATGTATAAACCTGTGTTTTTGCAGCATTATTTGATACTGTGATTCTCATTTTATATGAGTTTTATAACACATCAGGCTCATTGTATGAGCATACTATGCATAAACCTGTGTTTTTGCAACATTATTTGATACTGTGTTTCTCATTTTATGTGAGTTTTATAACACATCAGGCTCAATGTATGGGCATATTATGTATATCCTGTGTTTTTGCAACATTATTTGATACTGTGATACTCATTTTATATGATTTTTTTAACACATCAGGCTCATTGTATGAGCATATTATGTATAAACCTGTGTTTTTGCAGCATTATTTGATACTGTGATTCTCATTTTATATGAGTTTTATAACACACCAGGCTCATTGTATGGGCATATTATGTATATCCTGTGTTTTTGCAGCATTATTTGATACTATGATTCTCATTTATATGAGTTTTATAACACATCAACTTCTTTTTGATATGCTTTTGATATTGTTATCAGAATATTTAGTTTTTATTTGATACAGCGATTCTTACTTTGTATCATATCAATTAGATTCTTACTTTTTATGAAGCTGATATGAGTTTGCTGCTGTTATCAATGCAATGTATTTTATTTGATCATGGTCTTCTCATTTTATATTTCATGTATGTGAAAGAAAAACATTATAGCATACCAGTGTATTTACTCTTATTTGTTAGAGTGTCTCTAATTTTTATATTCACACCAGTGTAATTTAGCACATAGACCAAAATGATAGTGTTTCTGGCGTATCTTGTTCAGCATTTTACATGATTTTATATACTAGCAGTGTATTTATTTGATACTGTGATTCTCATTTTATATGAGGTTTATAACACACCAGTCTCATTGTATGGGCATATTATGTATAAACCTGTGTTTTTGCAGCATTATTTGATACTGTGACTCTCATTTTATATGAGTTTTATAACACATCAGGCTCATTGTATCAGCATATTATCTATATCCTGTGTTTTTGCAGCATTATTTGATACTGTGATTCTCATTTTATATCAGTTTTATAACACATCAGTCTCATTGTATGGGCATATTATTTAAATGGCCATGTTACAACACCATCAAGTATAAAGCGTGTGTTTTATACGTTTGTAGCCCTGCAAAATTCGCTACAAATCTGGTGCAATATTTACAGTTCTAGTATTACTAATAAACCTATTAAACCGAAAAATTAGTGATTTAGCAGATTAGCAGATGATGGCTGTAATGAAAAAAATCTCTTCGCTGTATGTTTGTTCATAACCCTTGGAAAAAGTTCCCTTATATCGCCGAGCATAACCAGTGATGTCATCATGGCTGAGCATCACAAGTGATGTCATTAGTAATACTAGAACTGTAAATATTGCGCCAGATTTGTAGCGAATTTTGCGGGGTCACATCAGCAGGCCCGCAGCAAATAGCGGAGTGGTATGTATGATTGTAGCTATGCACCAAATCCGGTAAAATATCAATGTACCTAAAGGTATTATGCTTTGTAAGATAGCACCACATACAGGTTTTTAATGTGCGATTAAAGCGCTCCACCATAGCGGCCTTTACGGCATTGTTGGTAAAAAAGTGGTGAATATTATGCATATTACATAGTTGCTTGAGTGATGAATTTATAAATTCTCTGCCGCAATTTCCCCGGTATGAGCTTATCATTTTGAAATATTAATTTGAATGATCTGGCTACAGCTGCATCAGTCTTGTTTGATAAGTAGCTCATAACACCCACATTTGTTTGTTGTATATCTGGGCATATCGCTGTCCCGCTGTGTTGAGTGATCTGTTCTGGCTGTCTGGAAGTATCTGTGACATTGAACTGTTTGTTGTCTTTTGTCTGTACGTATCTGTGCACCATGTGTAATGTGGAGATTGACATTGGATGGCTTATTTACTACATTTAGACACTGCTCTGCTCCTACATGAACACATCTGGTTGTATTTAAGCATGGACATACCTCCTGAACACGACAGCTAGTCTGTGATACACAGAATGCATTTCACATAACATGCTGCCAGTGATAATTGATTTGTTTATTTGCGGCGTATTGTGGATTTCAAGAAGTAACTGATTGAATCTAATTGAACAACGCAATTTATTCATACGACTTTTTTTTTATAAAATGTAATTGATTTTGTTCAATAAACGTTATTACTTTTATCTGAAAAAGTTCTCTCGTTCTTTATTTTACAAAGATCAGTACTGTTTATAGCATCAAATTGTCAATAAAAGAGGGTCCTACATAAATACTGTAGGTGTATCAAATTGTCAATAAAAGAGAAAAATATTATTTGACTATAAAAAAAAAAGGTTCCATAGACAAAAAAGACAAAAAAGGCACTGTCTGAACAAAGCTAAGGCTGCTCCACTCCTGGGGCCAGTTGTTAATCAACAGCCATTATGCTGCTAGCCACATATGCTCAGATCGAGTGCTCTTCAGAATGAAGCAGACGCTTCCAATAGTACATGCATGTACTATAAATAAAAGGGCCTATATGATAATAGATGTATCAAATTGTCAAATGAGAATAAATATTATTGGGACTATATGTGTATGAAAATGTCAATAAAACAGAATGAATATTATTGGGACTATATAATAATAGGTGTAACAATACACTTTGATACACTACGATTTTGGTGTGATATCTATTTAATGCGCTTTGATGTCACTTTGATAACAATTTGTTATCAATTTGTGGGAATCGTATCAGTAATCAATTTAATACACTTTGATTCACTGCAATATCCGTATGATGTCTATTTAACACGCTTTATGTTATTTTAATTAATTAATTATCTGCTGGCCAGAACACATATTTGGTAAACACCTCTTAAGGCCGGGATCACACATGCGAGAAACACGTCCGTGTCTCGCATGTGAAATCCAAGCTCTGGCGCCGGCACTCCAGAGCAGAGCGTGCGGCCGCATAGGAACACATGGAGCCGCATGCTCCGCTCTGGAGTGCCGGCGCCAGAGCTTGGATTTCACATGCGAGACACGGACGTGTTTCTCGCATGTGTGATCCCGGCCTAACACAGACCCTGACAGTTTTGAAAAATTATGCTATAACCACTTTCTGAACACTTGTAAAATAAGTGATACCATATCTTATTAAACTCATCACCACTGTATGCTGTTGTACATCATGCTGTAATCCCGCTGAAATGTGCTGTTGTAGGTGAACTGTAACACTATATTATCTATTTTGTAATAAGTGTAATGTATGTTAATTGTACATGTGCTGATTTTTATATAATTCTGTAAGAATTTTATAGTATTGAAATGTCTTTGAGCTGTATTTAATGATACTTTTTATATTATTCTGTACGAATTTTATATTATTGAAATGTCTTTGAGATGTATTTATTTTATTACATTAAAATCTTTTAAAATTTTACAATTCCATGTCTTTGCTTTTTTACAAACGTATAAAACACACGCTTTATACTTGGTGGTGTTGTAACATGGCCATTTACATAATATGCCTATACAATGAGACTGATGTGTTATAAAACTGATATAAAATGAGAATCACAGTATCAAATAATGCTGCAAAAACATAGGACATACATAATATGCCATACAATGAGCCTAGTGTGTTATAAAACACATATAAAATGAAAATCACAGTATCAAATAATGCTGCAAAAGCACAGGATATACATAATATACCCATACAATGAGCCTGGTGTGGTATAAAAGTCATATAAAATGAGAATCACAGTATCAAATAATGCTGCAAAAACACAGGATATACATAATATGCCCATAAAATGAGCCTGGTGTGTTATAAAACTCATATAAAATGAGAATCACAGTATCAAATAATGCTGCAAAAACACAGGATATACATAATATGCCCATACAATGAGCCTGGTGTGTTATAAAACTCATATAAAATGAGAATCACAGTATCAAATAATGCTGCAAAAACACAGGATAAACATAATATGCCCATGCAATCAGCCTGGTGTGTTATAAAACATATAAAATGAGAATCACAGTATCAAATAATGCTTCAAAAACACAGGATATACATAATATGCCCATACAATGAGCCTGATGTGTTATAAAACTCATTTAAAATGAGACTCACAGTATCAAATAATGCTGCAAAAACACAGGATATTCATAATATGCCCATGCAATGAGCCTGGTGTGTTATAAAACTCATATAAAATGAGCATCACAGTATCAAATAATGCTGCAAAAACACAGGATATACATAATATGCCCATGCAATGAGCCTGGTGTGTTATAAAACATATAAAATGAGAATCACAGTATCAAATAATGCTGCAAAAACACAGGATATATATAATGTGCCCATACAATGAGCCTGGTGTGCTATAAAACTCATATAAAATGAGAATCACAGTATCAAATAATGCTGCAAAAACACAGGATATAGATAATATGCCCATACAATGAGCCTGGTGTGTTATAAAACTCATATAAAATGAGAATCCCAGTATCAAAAACACTGCTCTGTTCCTACATGAGCACATCTGGTTGTATTTAAGCATGGACATAGCTGCTGAACATGACAGCTAGTCTGTGATACACAGACTGTCTGGACATGTCTGGGTCATTGGTCTCTTTGCTGTATGTCTTGCATGAGCACATCTGGTTGTGTTTAAGCATGGAATAGCTCGAGAACATTACACAAAATGAGAATGCCTTCCACATAACAGGCTGCAGAAACACCATCACTATTCACTATATTTGATCATTGGGAATAAAATACACTGCTCTGATTACAGCAGCAATCTCATATCAACTTCATATAAAATGAAAATCTAATATGATATAAAAACGATGTATCAAATACTGTGATAACAATATCAAACACTATCAAAAGGGGAAAGCAGCCAGACAGGGAGGGGAGGGGTTACACACTTTTGATACACTTTGATGTCAAATTAAGTTTGACGAGACATCCCTATTCTCTACTACAGGGAGCATTTTGAAAAAAACTGCTGAATGCATGTGGCCCAGCATCTTCCTCCATCCGCTGGCATTCAGCACATTGACAACCAGGGCGAAGGCCCACAGGTGAACGGTGTCAGACACTGACACACTGTCTGCTCCCCGGACATCACTGCCTCCCTGCACTCAATTTCATTCGCATCAGTAAGACATGAATATGAATATATAATTGCTGTGAGCGCAGCCCAGGACTAGAGTAGAGGAGCTGTAATCAGCAGCCTGCTCTGCCATGAACTCCAGCAAGACATAGGCTACTTTCAGCCTGCATCATTTTGGAGATGGCACAAGCAAAGGACATCAAATGGCACAATACAGTGACGTCATCTTGCAGTCAAGGGTCCACTGTTATCCAGGATAGAAGAGGATATGTTGGATGGCGAGCCTGGATTAAGTGAGAATAAGCCTTTATTAATGTATTCTTGATTTTATTTGGCCATGAAATGAAGGACAGTGCAGGGGGCCATGAATTGAAGGGCTCTGCAGGGTGCCATGACATGAGAGATTGTGCAGGCAGGCCATAAAATGAGGTGCTCTGGAAGGTGCCATTGTTAAGCCGCAGGTAGATGCATGCTCCACTAGATGGTAGTAGAGTGGAGGGAAGACTGCAACACTTGCCAGAGCAGACCTGCAGCGCTGCAGCGAGGCCACCACCATGTGGCAACAGGGTAGTCAAACAAACCGTTGCAAAACCAGGAGAGTAACGTAGTACAAGGGGGAATATTAACTAAGAGTCAGAGATGTGCCAGAGAGTCAATACCAGATCGAAGCAGAAGTACCAGGAGTAAAAGACAGAGCCAGGTCAGAGTCAAAGCCGAGTCAAGTACTAGAGAGTTCAAACACGAAGGGAAAACCCTGAGTCGGAACGGGGGAAGGGAAATGAACAGACACGGGAACAGTCAGGAATTGCAGCAAGACAAATCAGGATATAACCAGAGTCAGCTACTCACAGAAGCTTTAACTGACACCGCCTGCAGGATGCAGAGGAGATAAATAGCAAACCTGAGACCAGACTGAGGCTGAGAAAAGTTAACCCCTGACATGATCAGACTGGGAAAAGGGAAGACAGGATTCAAAACGGCTTGTAGGGGGGATTGAAATGAGGGGCTGTGTAAGGAGCCATGGAATCATGGAATGAGGGGCTGTAAGGGGGTCCATGAAATGAGGGACTGTGCAGAGGGCCATGAAATGAGGGGCTATGCAGGGGGACAGCAAATAAGGAGATGTGAAATAAGGACTGTCCAGGGGGGCATGGAACGAGGGGCTCTACATCGTGCCAGCAAATAAAGGACTGTGTGTGGGACTGCAAAGTATATACAGTTGTGCTTAAAAGTTTACATACCCCAGCAGAATTTTTGCTTTCTTGGCCTTTTTTCAGAGAATAGGAATGATAACACCAAAACTTTTTCTCCACTCATGGTTAGTGGTTGGGTGAAGCCATTTATTGTCAAACTACTGTGTTTTCTCTTTGGTTTTGTTTTATTGTCAGACCATAGAAGTGGAGTAATACTCTGGCCACATTGTTCCCAGCAGTGACCTGGGAGTCAGAGATGCGTCCAGGTGTCTTCTTCATGGTGTTCCTACTCCATTTGAGCGCAATTTCTATCCATTTCAGCTATTTACCTGCCCTCAGCCCTCCTATTTTAGTGCTCGCTCTTGACTATACACCACCTTACAAGTCTATAATCACTGCACACTTAGCGGGAATTTTGCTTCAAGTGAAATGCTTTATTTATAGGTGATAAGCGACAAGTAAAATCAGAAATTTCAGCCACGCTGTGGCCTTGATCACAGTGTCGCTGGAAAAAATGAAAAAATACATACATAAGATGAACAATATATACAGAGGGATCCTTAAAGGTGTGGACTATAATACATATTTACACCAAGAATGAAAACATGTCAGGGAGACGTATGGGCCGTAACATGTTATACTGCTAAAGAACATCAAGTAGAGGCATGGAAAACATTGTCAAAGAGTTTGGTACGTATTGAATGGTGTAGTACGAAGGAAAGAAGACTGAATGCCACCCATAAATTAAAGAAAATATAAACAAAATGGAACAAAATTGAACAACAGAGCACATACCGTAGTATTGATGCATCAACAAGTCTTACTTGTGTGTCCCGTAGTGGAACAATATAATAGGTGAGTATGTCCTGTTAAGAATAGTAAGAAGTAGTAAATTCTCATGAAACCCCTTACTTTTCAAATAAAGTTATGGATAAGGGCTCATACGTGGTGTGAGGGACTAAGTGAGTCATGTGGAGCAAATGGCCCGTAGCTAGTAAAGCGATAGGGGGATGAGGCATAAGCGTGGATAATTAGGTAGTCCTACATTGTGGAGCAAGAGAATGAAAAGTGGAGTAGTGAACGTGATGTCGGAGAAAAGAAATGACCACAATTATTTACCGCATTCAGAGAAGCAAATACTTCAGCCGTGATTTGGTTAGATTTTGGCGTTCATGTAGCTGTAGAATAAGAAAGTTATACCCGATAAAGGTGGCTATATGCAGAGAGCTGTTTAGTAGGAGTAGATTGGAATGTATAATTACCCTGATGTACATAAATGGTGCTGCGGCTGCAAAGTCCTAGGTAATATGCGTTCTCAATGCTGGAGAAAAAAAAGGGGGGGTGTACATTGGTTAGTATGGTCATGGTGTCTATACGTAGTACTTATCTGTATAAGGGCTGGGCTTATATGCGGAGATGTCCGGTACGAGGTGCCTGCTCCAAGCCGACGTTGGTGGTGGAGTGGGAGGGCTTGCACACCTGTGCCTAAGCATAGAGAAGTGTCGATGTCAATGGCATTTCACTGTTTAAAGCGCTCGTGGGTCAGGTGACCGGCGCATGCGCAATAGGGGGAGAGACATGAATATGAGCGCGGCCCCGAGCTAGGCTGTTTGTACGATTGTTGTCATGGTAACCTGAGTGCATTCTGTAAGGAGACAGCCTGGTGATCGGATAATAGTGAAAAGAACAAGGGAGTGTATCGTATGTCAAGTAGAGCTATGATAATGTTATTGTCAGAAATGATGGCAGTAATTTTGTGTGTACACATAAATCTTATCATGGTATATGTTGGCACATTGCAATAAAATGGTATGCTGGACTTAATACACAGTCAAATGGTTTGACAATCCGGTGAACACTGTATAAAAGTAAACAAGATTATTCAATGGGTATTTAACCCTAGAACGCATACCTGGGGCCTTGCAGGCCTGCCAGGTTACTTGTTTTCTATTTTCTGTAAAATTACTTTAGTTAGAATTTTGAAACTCTAGGTATTCCTCAGGTATATAGTTGTTAGTAATTTCCAGTTATTCATATATTTTTATGTTACAGACATTTCGGTATAACCTTTTTTTGGGGGGGACTACCCCATATTCACGCACCTGGGGCCTTTTAGGCCTGTACTATGTTTACATGTGATACTGAGTCTTTTTGTCTGTATTGTTGCTGGGGAAGGACTTTTATGACTCTGCTATTGCTGAGAAGAGTGTGGATTCTGCATGACAACATGGTCATGTGATCTTGGAAGGGCAAAGAAGCTGATGCTCCAGTCCAGAAAGACCTATGTTCCGACATAGTAAAAACACTTGCTCTACCAATTTTCAATTCAGGAAAAAATATTACAATGGATAATTACTTTACCAATTTTGAAATGGCCAACTTTTTGCTTCAAAAGCAACTTACACTTGTTGGTACTATGAGGCCAAACCGCCGCAAAATTCCTCCAATCATGAAGCACAATGCACAGCGAACAATCTACGAGAGTGTATTCGGTTTCTGCAATCAAGCAACAATGGTGTCTTATAAAGCCAAGAAAGAAAAATCTGTGATATTACTGAGTACAATGCATCATGATGGAAGAATTGACACCAATGACAAGAAAAAAAAACCTGAAATCATACTGCCTTATAATAAGACAAAAGGAGGTGTCGACAAGATGGACGAAATGAGTGGAGAGTATTCGTGCAAAAGGCAGACTAAACGTTGGCCCCTTGATGTGTCAGCCCTCAATAGCTACATTGTTTATTGTCAAACTAATCCAGAATTCCATGCCAACAGGAAAGACAAGAGACGTCTATTTTTGACAGAGCTTTGTTATGAACTTTTGATGCCTACTATGATGGAGAGAAGCAGCATGATATGCTTATCAAGGCAAATTACGGAGGCAATGAATACTCTTTCTGGAACATCCAGAGCAAAGAGAAAAAAAAAGAAAGCGCTGCTATATTTGTCCAGCAAAGAAGGAAAGAAAATCGGAGCGTTTCTGTTCTACTTGCAGACAAAATGTATGCAAGGAACATTCAGCCCAAAAAATAATATGCGAGAATTGTCGGGGGAATATGTAAAGTTACAAATACAGTGGGGCAAAAAAGTATTTAGTCAGTCAGCAATAGTGCAAGTTCCACCACTTAAAAAGATGAGAGGCGTCTGTAATTTACATCATAGGTAGACCTCAACTATGGGAGACAAACTGAGAAAAAAAATCCAGAAAATCACATTGTCTGTTTTTTTAACATTTTATTTGCATATTATGGTGGAAAATAAGTATTTGGTCAGAAACAAACAATCAAGATTTCTGGCTCTCACAGACCTGTAACTTCTTCTTTAAGAGTCTCCTCTTTCCTCCACTCATTACCTGTAGTAATGGCACCTGTTTAAACTTGTTATCAGTATAAAAAGACACCTGTGCACACCCTCAAACAGTCTGACTCCAAACTCCACTATGGTGAAGACCAAAGAGCTGTCAAAGGACACCAGAAACAAAATTGTAGCCCTGCACCAGGCTGGTAAGATTGAATCTGCAATAGCCAACCAGCTTGGAGTGAAGAAATCAACAGTGGGAGCAATAATTAGAAAATGGAAGACATACAAGACCACTGATAATCTCCCTCGATCTGGGGCTCCACGCAAAATCCCACCCCGTGGGGTCAGAATGATCACAAGAACGGTGAGAAAAAATCCCAGAACCACGCGGGGGGACCTAGTGAATGAACTGCAGAGAGCTGGGACCTATGTAACAAGGCCTACCATAAGTAACACACTACGCCACCATGGACTCAGATCCTGCAGTGCCAGACGTGTCCCACTGCTTAAGCCAGTACATGTCCGGGCCCATCTGAAGTTTGCTAGAGAGCATTTGGATGATCCAGAGGAGTTTTGGGAGAATGTCCTATGGTCTGATGAAACCAAACTGGAACTGTTTGGTAGAAACACAACTTGTCGTGTTTGGAGGAAAAAGAATACTGAGTTGCATCCATCAAACACCATACCTACTGTAAAGCATGGTGGTGGAAACATCATGCTTTGGGGCTGTTTCTCTGCAAAGGGGCCAGGACGAATGATCCAGGTACATGAAAGAATGAATGGGGCCATGTATCGTGAGATTTTGAGTGCAAACCTCCTTCCATCAGCAAGGGCATTGAAGATGAAACGTGGCTGGGTCTTTCAACATGACAATGATCCAAAGCACACCACCAGGGCAACGAAGGAGTGGCTTCATAAGAAGCATTTCAAGGTCCTGGAGTGGCCTAGCCAGTCTCCAGATCTCAACCCTAGAAAACCTTTGGAGGTAGTTGAAAGTCCGTGTTGCCAAGCGAAAAGCCAAAAACATCACTGCTCTAGAGGAGATCTGCATGGAGGAATGGGCCAACATACCAACAACAGTGTGTGGCAACCTTGTGAAGACTTACAGAAAACGTTTGACCTCTGTCATTGCCAACAAAGGATATATTACAAAGTATTGAGATGAAATTTTGTTTCTGACCAAATACTTATTTTCCACCATAATATGCAAATAAAATGTTAAAAAAACAGACAATGTGATTTTCTGGATTTTTTTTTCTCAGTTTGTCTCCCATAGTAGAGGTCTACCTATGATGTAAATTACAGACGCCTCTCATCTTTTTAAGTGGTGGAACTTGCACTATTGCTGACTGACTAAATACTTTTTTGCCCCACTGTAAATATTCCTGCACCAAGTTTGCTACAACCAAAAAATGTTTTCATAACAAAATTGCATATAGAATGCCTATATTTGGCGTGCCCGTTTACTTACTTTTTTGTTGTTTTATGCACATAATTATGTTTTGAAATATACACATCTTAGGCTGTGTTCCCAGTAACGCTGGGGTTCGCCAGAAGGGGATCCATAATGGATCTGACCTCCTGGTAACTCCAGCTAAGGCTGCCGGAATGGCAGGATTTTGCCAGCCTTAGCTGGGGTCACCAGGAGGTCAGATCCATTACGGATCCCCTCCTGGCGGACCCCTGCGCTAGTGGGAATACATCCTTACTTTGCAATAAACTTTGAAAAGTATTTTTATTTGAGTTATTCCATGATAATTGTAAACAGGCCTAAAAGGTCCCAGGTGCGTGAATGTGTAGATTTCTATGTGTATGCGTTCTAGGGTTAAGCAGATAAGTGGATAAATGAATAAATAAATAAAATTGATGACAGAATAATAATGAATAAATGAAAACAATCAAAAACTAATGTAGGAGTCCAAACTGTAGACAACAATAAAAGAAAATAAAGAAAATAAAGGGAAATAAAAGAAAAAAGGGAGGGGGGAAGAAGGGTAGAACACTACATGAAGGAGAAAGGAAAAAATGAAAAAATAAGAGAGGGGGGGAAATGGGGGGATGTTCAATCTTACCATCTCAGATACGATATAGCTTGAGATTACGTGTTCAAAAAAAGTCAATTCATCTAGAGGGAAAAAGACCAAAGAGAATATTACACTAACCAGTCTTTGTCACGGTTGAGGCCCTTAGGATGCAATGTGTCAAGGGTATATATCCAGTAGGTTTCACGTTGTTTCAACATTTGGATATGATTGCCCCCTCCTAGGTTTGGGGACCCTCTCTAAAACCTGGAACCTGAGTTGGGCCACATTATGTCTGGCCTCTTTGAAATGTGCCGGTAAGGGTAACCATGTTTTTTCACACCTGATAGATTTGTGACTAGAAATGCGGTCCCTGATGGCCTGGGTTGTTTCACCCACATATAGCAGGCCATAGGGACACATCATAATGTAGACAACGAAATTGGACTCACAGGTGTAATAGTCCTTCATGAGGTAGGATTTACCGGTACTTGGGTGCACCACCTCGTTGCCTTTGATTATATTTGAGCAACACATGCAATTCAGACAAGGGAATGTACCTATCCTTCTATGCCCACTAAGTGTCCTGGTGACCATGGGTTTGCGAGATCCTAGATCAGCCTGGACTACCCTGTCTCTTATGTTCTTGGGATGTATTGTACACATCAGTGGTGGATTTCTGAATAGCTCAAAGTTAGGGTAAGCTTTCTTGAGGAGGGGCCAATGTCTTTGGATTAGATTGTGGACCCTAAGCATGGAAGGGTGGTGGTTGTTGATGAATGGTACTCTCGGGGTCTTGTGGGTAGTTATTGGACTAGCTGTGGCTTTGTTGGTTGCCCTAATGGATTCTGCTTCTAGTAGTTGTGATGGGTAATCACGGACCCTACATTTTTCGGCCATTTCGTGTAGTCTAGTGGCCCTGGTTATGGGGTTAGACACAATCCTTGTTACTTTTTTAAATTGGGATCGCGGGAGGCTGTTCTTTGTTGCTTGAGGGTGACAACTGCTATACAAGAGGCTATTGCAATCTGTGGGCTTGGTATAGATATCAGTGCTAAGTATGCCCCTGGTGTCCTTCAGGACCTTGGTGTCGAGAAAAGTGACCGCCTCAGTTTGGTATGATAGTGTGAATGTTAACTCTGGTCTGATTGTATTGATGTAGTTGAAGAAATCTAGGAGGCTGTTTTGGTCCCCCTGCCATATACAAAAGATGTCATCAATATATCTATACCAGGTGAGGGCCTGGTGTTGGAAGGTGGTGTTGGAGTATATCTAATCTCTTTCAAAATGATCCATATACAGGTTAGCATAAGCCGGTGCTACGTTGGACCCCATTGTGGTCCCGCATGTCTGTATATAGAACTCATCCTCAAAAAGAAAATAGTTTTCCCTCAAAACCAGATTGAGAAGGTCCAAACACAATTGTTGGGATCCCCTGTCTGCATTGGCTTCCTGCAGGGTGAGCCATACTGCGTCAATACCCTTGTCATGAGCAATGGATGTATATAGGCTATTGACGTCCAAGGTACAAAGGATACTGTTGGGTGGGACCTGATTGATCTCGTGCAGTTTGTTCAAAAAGTCCCCATGTCAAGAATGAAGGATTTAGTGGCATGGGTATATGGTGTCAAGAGTTTTTCAAGAAAAACTGAAAGGGGATTGAGAATGGAGTCAGTCGATGCTACTATCGGGCGACCTGGTGGATTCTGGAGGTATATAACGGGTGTTACAGGATGGTGGTTGAGTAAATATGTCCTTGTTTTGGTATCAATGGTTTTAAGTTCCAGATGTTTATCTAGTACTGAATTGATTTTGTTGCGTACAGAAAAGGTGGGGTCACAATGAACCTTCCTGTACGTAGTGTTGTCTGCTAGTTGTCTTTTGATTTCTGTCACATAGTAGCCTCTGTTCATGATCACGATGGCTCTCCCTTTGTCCGCTGGTTTTATGACAATGTTTCTGTTATCCCTGAGTGACTCAAGGGCCTGTTTTTCTGAGAAAGTCAGATTGTGGCGGATAGGGAAGAAGCCAAGTTGGTGATCTTGGATAGTTTGTTTAATGTCCCTATCAAGGAGGTCAGTAAAGGTTTCGACCACGTGGTTGGTTTTGGGTGGCATAAAGTTACTGGGGTTGCGTAGCCCTAGAGTGTCAATTGTAATTTTGGAGTTTACATCCCGATCGTGTACTGTGCCAAGTGTGCAGATGTGGCGCTGGGGTGTGTCGTTAAAATGTACCTTGAGCCTAATGCTCCTATAGAAGCGAAGGAGGTCTTTCTCAAGCTGAAAAGAATCCCATCTGGGTGTGGGGCAGAAAGACAGGCCCATGTTTAGTACTTTTAGTTCAGTAGGGGACAGAGAATAATCAGAGATATTAACTACTATGTTTGGACTCCTACCTTCGACCGGAATGTCATCTAGTGATCTGCGTCCTTTCTTCTTGGACCACCATGTTGGCGTGCGCTTGGCCCTAAAAAAATTGGTCTTGTAGTCCGAGCGCCACCAGTTTAGCTGCCAGAGCCTGGGGAGGAGTCCCTGGCAGCCGAGGAGCCCCCTGAGGGTTAATTGCCACCTGCTGGTCGACGGAATCTCGAGCGCTGTCGTCGGGGAATGGGGTCCTACCATCGATACACTCGGTTATTTAAATAGTCCTCTGTGTCTCTCTGAAATTTAGCGCGCTTCCTTTCTTCAAGGGCTTTTTATGTGTAGATAATGCTGAGTCCACTTTATTTTTAAATGTAGTGAATTCCGTATCGTTCAAGGTTGATGTGAGTTGGGTTTCGATTGTTGTGATCATGACCTCTGCTTCCTTGATCGCTTCTTGCAGATACTCAATTGTTAGTAGAATAATATCTAGAGAACAATTGTTCAAGATTTTCTGGAATGTGGCACAGTACTTATCGTTGTCCGAAAAAAGTGTAGGTCGTAAGTGGCTACGTAAACCATGAGGAATTTTTCTCTGTCTGTGATATTCACCAAGAGTAGCACAGTGTAGGTCGTAAGAGATGAGTTTCTTCTTTTCTTTTTCCCAGTCTCTTGTTTTGGTGTCCTTACTCGGTACGTGGAGAAAATCGGTTCCTGTCCTTATTCTTGACAGGATGGTGGAACCCGTGGCCTCGTCGTATGCGTAGGTTTCGGCTGAATTCGATCGGTGCTTAAAGCCAAAAGAAATCAGCTGCAAAATAGATGAATGGCTAGCACCAGTGCTAGCCATTCGTCTATTATACGCCACCTTAAACCTTCTCACCTAGCTTCATCTTATGTGGAAATGCAATGTATTATAAAAGACATTAAAACTATCCTAAAATACATGTATGTTATGTATATATACACATTTAACTCATTCCAATAAACCCAGCACTATAACAAGCCACACCAAATAAACCATACATAGTCAAAGTGTCCCTGGCAAAACAGTTTAAAATGTTGGCAACTATGCGATTTAATAAACCATAAGGTTAGCTATAAATCATGCCGATTACTATGGTAAAGCTTGTGATTTCATTATAAAGACCTGCTGAGTATTATCGGCAGTACACAATGTTCAGAACAGCTGACATTAAATAGAAATGTCAGTGAATGGATCATTTCCTCATGCTGTTGTGATATATTCACAAGACTGTGCATGAGTAGGCTTTAAATTTTTTGTGAAAACGAGTAAATCTTTCTTGAATGTGAAAAATCGTTGTAATTAGAGCCCTGCTAATTTGATACATTTTCTATGTTTTAGCTGTCTATCATTATATAGTCCAAAAGGTTTCTAGGGTCGGAACTACTCATTAGTAAGGAGTTTGAGCCGGCAGTGCACAGTATGCATCTCCGGCACAGTTCAGGAAATGTTTGTCAATGCATAAGAGAGAAAGATATGGGGAGCTGTCCCACTGTCCTGGAAGGTCTGGGGGTATATCCCGGTTTCACCTTTTTCTATTTCGTGTGGACACAGATACTGTTGAAGCAGGGAACCGTTGAAACAGGGAACCATCAGATCCTTCCTGCACTATTAAGTCTATGTAAAGTCTGAAGGTCCTTCCAATGACATTTACAGTGGATACGGAAAGTATTCAGACCCCTTTAAATTTTTCACTCTTTGTTTCATTGCAGCCATTAGGTCTCATTAATGTACACTCTGCACCCCATCTTGACTGAAAAAAAAACAGAAATGTAGAATTTTTTGTACATTTATTAAAAAAGAAAAACTGAAATATCACATGGTCATAAGTAGGGTTGAGCGACTTAATACTTTTTTAGGGTCGAGTCGGGTTTCGCGAAACTCGACTATCTCAAAAGTCGAGTCGGGTGAAATCGGCCGATTATCGCGAAAAGTCAGGGATCGACCAAAGCACGAAACCCAATGCCAACTCAATGGGAAATCTCTCTCTCTCTCTCTCTCTCCATCCCTGAACAGAAAAGCTGGTGTTACACATTGCAAATCGCTACAGCGCACAAGCGACAAGATGGCGATGGGCGTGCACACCCCTAAGACCTATGTCATCACTCTGCCCACGCTCCTTCATTGGCTGAAAAAATGGCGCCAAATGCGTCATACGAAACGCGACTTTGGCGCGAAGATCGCCGACCGCATGGTCGATCCCACACTAGGATCGGGTCGGGTTTCATGAAACCCGACTTTGCCAAAAGTCGCTGACTTTTGAATTTGTCCGATCCGTTTCGCTCAAGCCTAGTCATAAGTATTTAGAGTAGATCCTTTGCTCAGTATTGAGTAGAAGCACCCTTCTAAGCTAGTACAGCCATGAGTCTTTTAGGAATGATGCAGCAAGTTTTTCACACCTGGATTTGGGGATCCTCTGCCATTCTTCCTTGCAGATCCTCTCCAGTTCCGTCAGGTTGGATGGTGAACATTGGTGGACAGCCATTTTCAGGTCTCTCCAGAGATGCTCAATTGGGTTTAGGTCAGGGCTCTGGCTGGGCCAGTAAAGAATGGTCACAGAGTTGTTCTGAAACCACTCCTTTCCTATTTTAGCTGTGTGCTTAGGGTCATTGTCTTGTTGGAAGGTGAACCTTCAGCCAAGTCTGAGGTCCAGAGCACTCTGGAAGAGGTTTTTATCCAGAAAGGATTCATAATCTGAAACGCGCGTCGGGGTGTGCGCGTTGTCTGCGACTCCACCGGACCGGACCTTAAAGGTATATTGCCCCAGAATTGCCCTTATATATTTGTGGGATTTTTTGGTTTGCACTCCTTCACCTTCACAATCCATTATGGATCTACATTAATGGTGATGTTTTTATTTCACTTTCTTGCCATTCACAATGAGTGAATTCTCATCTATCAAGTTTTTGCCTTAATGATAGCTATGCACTTTTTGCACTTTATATTACTCTGAAATTTATACGTATATGAGTTTGACATCTACACAAATTTTTTTAATTTTTTTATGATTTTATGCACCCATAAAATTCCTTAGGTATCATATTTTCTCCTTTTTTTGTGGGGCTCATGTATGATTATTTATTTATTTATTTATTTAATTATCAGCAATATAGATATGAATTATATGAGGCTTTGGTCCGGTTTCTATTTTAGGATTTTTAAAACTTTTATATAATTGATATATATTCTGTTGGAGTAATTGTTCAGACGCGTGCACATGTTTCTTCTTTTTTATTAGTATTACCGTTTGCCAATATGTATTTAATAAAGGCAATTTTATATTCAATATATTTTGTGTGATATTTATATATAAGTCCTTTTTTCTGGGGTTGTTTTTGCTTTTGTTATTAAAGATATTTGTATACATAGCCCCTGGTATCAGGGGCCAGGAATAATTTTTTTACAGGCCTGCTATTTAACACTGGTTTGTCCGTCATAACGGATCAGAAATATAAAGTGCGCTCAAAATTCTGTCATTTCTGGGCTCCCTTTAAATTTTGTTGCAGTGTGATAGTGAAGTTATTGACACCAGTTTGCTGGTAAAAATAGTTACCTACGGGCCAGCTATTTCAATCTGTGGTTTATCCATCACACGGTTCACATTTAAGTTGGCTCCAAATTCAGCCATTTTAGTGAACGTGGAAAATATTGTCCTCCATTTAAAATGGTCAAGGCGCGTTGCAAAGGATGGGGATCTGGACGTGATGGTGAATGGTGCATGCAGAGGCCGAGGCCATGGCCATGGGCAAGCTGAAATTGTGCCACAACAAACACCCTTATCTTCTCGACCGACCTTCCTGTACGAATTACTAGGGGACCGCAGCACACCACTATTGAACCCAGAGCAGTGTCAAAAAGTTGTTGGTTGGATAGCTGATAATGCGTCAGTCACTTTGCCACCACCACCCTGTCTTCCACGTGGTCAAGTCTCAGTAGCCGTGAGTCTGGACCGCGTATTCCTCAGCCTGATCCTCCTGCCTCCCACCATGCCGAGTGCCGGAGACAACTGATCCCACACTTGGACATTCCGAAGAGCTGTTCACTTTTCCATTTATAGATTAAGCCTTCTTGCCCAGTCCACTTGAAGTGAGGCAAGAGGAGATCTCATGTAGCGATACCCAAATATTTGAACAGCCACGGTCACACAAAGGCGACGTTGGGAAAGTGTCACAAGAGGTGGACGATGTTGAGACACAATTGCCAGAAAGTCAGGAGGAGGACCAGCATGCGGAAGTGGAAGACAAGGTGGTGGATGATATATTAACTGACCCAAGCTGGCAGAGGGACATGCAGAGCGAGGACAGCAGCACACAAGGGGAGGGAGGCGTAGCACCCCAACAGGCAGGAAAAAGCAGTCTGTAACACCAACATGACTGAAGTTGCCAGTCCAACTGTTAGGTCTTCCAGAGTCTGGTTGTTTTTTAAAGACTCTGCTGATAACTCCAAAAAGGCCATTTGCACCACCTGCCAGGCCAGCATCAGCAGGGGTAGCAAAACCGGCCAGCACCCGGCAGCAATAGATTTTTCCCATTGGTTCATTTTGATCACTGTGATAGACCCTATCACAGTGATCAAAATAAAAAAAAATAGTACATCACTGTTAGGGCTGGCGGAACGCACTATATATATATATATATATATATATATATATATATATATGTTATTAAAGGTGTGTTCTCAGCCCAGGGTCCACAGTGCAGGAGAGGAACCTGCTGCTAGCAAATGGCGGCACTATATGGCGGTATAAGCAAACTCTGTTACTTCACAGAGTCACCTAGATAGGAAAACGCTGTGCCCTGTTAACCTCACAGAGGATCATAGCTACCTAACAGAGCAGAAAGCAGTGATCACACACTAGTGGCTATATGTCTGCCCTGAATTCAAACACACAAAATTCCTCACCGGAGGTGCCGGTATTCTAGGAGCTTATTTCAGCCGAACCTGACCACAAACAGACATGACCACCAAATAGCAAAGCTCATAGCATAAGCTGATACTAGCGTATGGCCGTGCGGCCATGCAAACCTTTGATAACTGCAGCAGACAAGGAACTTCCTAGAGGACCAATGGGATTTGCTACAAGACCTGAGCGTATGATCCCCGACCTCAAATGAGAAGTCTTCCTTTGGGCATGTGGAGCGCCCCCAGACACATGGCCACAGGTTACTTGGTACCGGTCCTCTCTGTCTCAGTTCTGGGGTTGTCACGGTGGCTGGACCCGGTCCGTGACCCTGCTAAGGGGCGTCCAATAAAAGGGGTGATGGTAGTTTGTCAAGGTTTCGTGACGCCACCTGTGGTGTTTGGTCAGGGCGACCGACGCTGCTTAGGGCTCCACTGGGGTGATGGAATGGCAGCTAGATGGTATACCTTCCCACAGGTGAAGTATTTCCCCAGGGCTTCCCAGTAAGGTGGATGGTGATGGTGTGAG
Organism: Ranitomeya imitator; assembly: GCF_032444005.1. Classification (NCBI taxonomy): domain Eukaryota; kingdom Metazoa; phylum Chordata; class Amphibia; order Anura; family Dendrobatidae; genus Ranitomeya; species Ranitomeya imitator. Next base: position 670,279,043 of record NC_091282.1, read on the forward strand.
GTGCATTCAATAACGAGGACACAAGGTTGCAGTCTCTTTACCTCTTTACTGAAGACTTCAGGATCCTCAATCCAGAGTACGGTTAACAGGGCTGTCTGAGACTGTCCGGTCCGATGGCACATCCAGAGTTCCCTTTGCAGGTGGAAATCGTTGCCTACCAATAGCGCCTGTGTGTTGTAGTGCTACCCTGCTGAGCATTCGGAATAGTCCTCACTTCTGTTCTCGTTCGTTCGTTCTTTCTAATTCGTTCCAGATCTTTCTAGTTCTCCGTCCCCCAGGTATGTTATGGCTAGGATGCACCCATTTGACGGGAAGGCTCGGAGCTCTTCCGGGACCCTAGAGACTCCCCTCTCCACGCGTTGCCCCCTATGTCTGCGTATGTGATGTAAGGTAGACAGCCAACCTAAAATTAACTGTCCTGCGAAGTTTGAAGTAAGGCATAGAATCAGTTACTTCCTTGTTGTTCCGGCCACCGGCTACGCGCCTCAGTAGGATGTTGCCGTTCTCCAGGCATGACTCCTACTGGCTCTCCTTTGTGCTTGATCTCGTTTCTCACTGTTCCACAATATCCTTCGCTTCGTGTCTCTTTCTTAGGATACCGCCACGGGGTGTGCAGGCGCGGTTCCGTAACGTTCTACTCTGGTCGCTAGGTACCTGCCAGGTTCCCACGCCTGACAGGGACCCCCCTGAATCTTCTCCCTGCAACACCCCCTGCCACGGGATGTTGCCTGAATCCAACCCAGTCAGCTTCTGACTAACTTCCTATCCAACCCCTAGTTTTACCAGTGTGAGGAGTGGCCTAATAAATAAAACCCTTTGCTCCCCCTAGTGGCCGGAGTGTGAAGTGTACTGTGTGCTGGTGATACCTGGTCAGAAGAACTCCTTTAGTGCAATCAGACGTACCATCACTCCCCTGATGCCACCAGAGCGTCATACTGCAACGACCAGGTCTCTGGGGAGCTGCACTCCTCCCCCCACCCCCCGGTTAAATCCAGTACTTCTGGACTGGGAAGAAGGACAACAATACATGTTAGCAAAAGACATGCAAAATTTTGGAATGCTTGAAACAAGTAAATATAACAAGGCTTCCCTGTATGGGAGGTGAGGACACTTGAACGTTGCAAACAAAACAAGTTTAAATATTTTAAATAACATCCTATTCTACAGACTATAAATAATTCCTATTACCCAGCCGGGTATTCTACTAAGTGCAAATGCTTGAACAATAAGTTAACTTCTCCTTTAAGGGCGTATAGGCTGAAGCCACTAAAGGCTTACTATAAAAACACTATAAAACTATAAAACAAACTTAACTTTTTCTTACTTTACAAATGCAGGACCGCCTAGTTCCTTGTCTGGGCCTTCTGTCATCTGTTCTTCTGTTAACGTAACTAACCATCTCTCTATGGCTTTCAGGAGGACTCTCTAACTAACCCCTACGGGTTCACTGTGTTGAAATTCAGCTTCCAACTTTTCCTGTCCTCAATCTTTAACAACATTATTAACTTTTTCCTAAATCTTAACATTATTACAATCTAACTTTCTTAAAGGGACTCTGTCACCTGAATTTGGAGGGAACAATCTTTAGCCATGGAGGCGGGGTTTTGGGGTGTTTGATTCACCCTTTCCTTACCCGCTGGCTGCATGCTGGCTGCAATATTGGATTGAAGTTCATTCTCTGTCCTCCGTAGTACATGCCTGCACAAGGTGCAATCTTGCCTTGCGCAGGCGTGTACTATGGAGGACAAAAAATGAACTTCAATCCAATATTGCAGCCAGCATGCAGCCAGCGGGTAAGGAAAGGGTGAATCAAACACCCAAAAACCCCGCCTCCATGGCTAAAGATTGTTCCCTCCAAATTCAGGTGACAGTGTCCCTTTAAGGCAACATTATACTTTAGTGCAACATGTGAACATTCCCTTTAAGAGGGAACCAAGTCTCTTTGAGGTAGTGCAGATTCTCTCTGTCTGCAAGTCCGTTAGAAAGCAAGACCTTCCGTGCTGTATTCAAAACAGTCTCTTCGCAAAGTCTTCCTTCTTTTGTAAAACCAGTAGAGGGCACCTTTAATAAGGTGCGAACTATATATACAAAGCAGTTTTGGAATCATTCACTGTTCATGATCCGGCAGTCTTTTAAACAATGATGAACTTGTAGAAAAATAGGAAAGATGTACAACAAGAGGGATCCCGGGTAAACAAAGGGATCCCTTTAAGAAATAACCCTAGGCGGGTGTTAAGTAGAAAAAGAGCAAGAGACAGTTAGTTAATTATTTACAATCATCGGGGTTTCGAGGCTTGTTCTCATGGTAGGTGACACGACATCAGTCGGAAGTGAACACTTCCTGGCCGGGGAAGGTCCATATCCAGACTCTCATCTGATGCCTCATCACCGTCGCTGATCTGTCTTTCAGGTGTGGTCAAGCCACCAGTGGGTCTGATACGAATATCAACCTTTGCGGCAGGTTCAGCAGGAAGAACGACACTCACAGTGATAGTAGCGCTAGGACCCGCCAGTTCCAAGACAACGGGGTTAAAGTTGTTATTCTTAGTCGCGGCAGTAGATGGCGCCGCAGGAGGCTCAAATCGTTGAACATTCTTGGCATACCACCCCTGCTCACCCCGATGGCGGGTGTAGGTCACATGGTCCCCCCTGCACAAACTTCAATTAGGGGTCTCACCACGGGGCTGAGTTTCCACATTATAGTTGGCAACAAAGATTTCGGTCGGCAGCCCCGGCTCCAGTATGAAGCCCCAACCCCTCTTCGGGTGAAAGGCTAACACTGTCCCTCGTCTCACTGGATCATTTTTGCCACGTTTAGTCTTAGATTTCGGTACTTTTTGGGCAGTCTGTTTAGTTTGTTCTCGGTCTTCCCATTGTGCAACGAAGCATTGTCTATACTGCTCCCAGGTGAACCCAACGACGTAAGAGCCCTCCTGTCTGGACCCGTCTGGCTGGATCCTTGGCGCATCCCACTCAAAGATCACCCCCTCTTGACTCACATCCAATGGCTCGCCCATAGACATCGGCAGCGGGGGCAGTATCCCCTTCATGGCGTAAAGGGCAGTCACCCCAATCTCAGTAGCCGGAGACTGGTCACAGCTGGCACGGGGAGGGGCCACTGGAGCTGGATCGGCCGGTGGGACAGGGTCGCTTTTGGTACCTGCGTCTGATGTGGTTCCACCGATGTCAGCCGGCTCCGCTGACGGGGACACTGGAGTCTGCGGCGGCTCTGACCACGGCTCTGCCTGTGCGATCTTCCGCCACAGCTTCGACTTCCATTTCTTCGCTGTCGCTGACCCCACGTCTGGAGTCGAGTGGTTCGATGCCTCCTCCGGCAACTCCAGAAAGTCAGAGTTCCCCTGTGGCGACAAGCCCTGGTTCGGCCCCACTGGGTTGCAGCGACCCTGGGTCGCTTCGTCGTCGGGCAGGCACCCGCTGGTTGGCATCTCTACTCCTGAATCTGCGGTGACACTCACACGCTGCTCCTCCATTTTCTGGGGGTGGAGCTCCTTCTTGCCTTGGTTCCCACCGTTGCAAATCAGGGGGCGGTTCCCCTCTGCTTCGGGGCAGATCATCCTCCCGCAGCAGTAATCGGAGGGGGCTGTCAGCACTTCTGGCGCCACTTTGATAGTCTCCTCCCATGGCACGCCCTCCTTCTTCCCCTGCGCTCCTCGTGGCGCGGCAATGGCGGCGGTTTTGGCGGGAATTTTGGCGGTCTTTTGCAATACACAGTCCTTGCAATAAATCACAGTTCAAACACGTTTCAATCACAGTTCTAAGGCACACATGACCCAATTCTTCAGGCTTAAGTACGATCCTGTTCGTGACGCCAAGTTGGAGCGCCCCCAGACACAGGGTTACAGGTTACTCGGTACCGGTCCTCTCTGTCTCAGTTCTGGGGTTGTCACGGTGGCTGGACCCAGTCCGTGACCCTGCTAAGGGGCGTCCAATAAAAGGGGTGATGGTAGTTTGTCAAGGTTTCGTGACGCCACCTGTGGTGTTTGGTCACGACGACCGACGCTGCTTAGGGGTCCACTGGGGTGATGGAATGGCAGCTAGATGGTATACCTTCCCACAGGTGAAGTATTTCCCCAGGGCTTCCCAGTAAGGTGGATGGTGATGGTGTGAGGTGCATTCAATTACGAGGACACAAGGTTGCAGTCTCTTTACCTCTTTACTGAAGACTTCAGGATCCTCAATCCAGAGTACAGTTAACAGGGATGTCTGAGACCGGCCGGTCCGATGGCACATCCAGAGTTCCCTTTGCAGGTGGAAATCGTTGCCTACCAATAGCGCCTGTGTGTTGTAGTGCTACCCTGCTGAGCATTCGGAATAGTCCTCACAACTTCTGTTCTCATTCGTTCGTTCTTTCTAATTCGGTCCAGATCTTTCTAGTTCTCCGTCCCCCAGGTATGTTATGGCTAGGATGCACCCGTTTGACGGGAAGGCTCGGAGCTCTTCCGGGAACCTAGAGACGCCCCTCTCCACGCGTTGCCCCCTATGTCTGCGTAGGTGATGTAAGGTAGACAGCCAACCTATAATTAACTAACCTGCGGAGTTTGAAGTAAGGCATAGAGTCAGTTACTGCCTCGGTGTTCCGGCCACCGGCTATGCGCCTCAGTAGGATGTTGCCGTTCTCCGGGCACGACTCCTACTGGATCTCCTTTGTGCTTGATCTCGTTTCTCACTGTTCCACAATATCCTTTGCTTCATGTCTCTTTCTTAGGATAACGCCGCGGGGTGTGCAAGCGCGGTACCGTAATGTTCTATTCTGTTCGCTAGGTACCTGCCAGGTTCCCACGCCTGACAGGGACCCCCCTGTGTCTTCTCCCTGCAACACCCCCTGCCACGGGATGTTGCCTGAATCCAACCCAGTCAGCTTCTGACTAACTTCCTATCCAACCCCTAGTTTTACCAGTGTGAGGAGCGGCCTAATAAATAAAACCCTTTGCTCCCCCTAGTGGCCGGAGTGTGAAGTGTACTGTGTGCTGGTGATACCTGGTCAGAAGAACTCCTTTAGTGCCATCAGACGTACCATCACTCCCCTTAGTGGCAGATCGTCATACTGCAACGACCAGGTCTCTGGGGCGCTGCACTTGCTCAGAAGGGGAAAAGCAGGACTTAGTCCCACAGGCGTCTGCTCGCCGCTGACCAGTACTGTCTGCAACAGCTGAACCTGGAAGAATAGCAGAAGCCAAGCACAGAGTATCTGCCCGAGCCAGACGCTGGGACCGAAGTCTCCGCTGAGCAGACTCCAATGCGGCTGGAGAAGAATGGGAGACCGCAGCGGAGGTGGTTCGAGATTCCCCCTGTGCAGCGACGGGAACTTGACACCTATCATTACCGCCCATCCTAGGGACCCCATCCTTGGACCTTGCTACGCTCGAAGGCAGCAATGAGCTGTGGAGCTCGAATGTGCTCAGCAGGCTCCCAGAACCTGTCCTCTGGACCATAACCCTTCCAGTCCACACAAAAAAGTTTTTTGCCACGTATCACCTTACACCCCAAAATAGCATTCACCTTGTAATCGTCCGCAGACGAACCCGATGTCCCGGCAGATGACTCGGAAATCCGGGACATGTGTACGGGCTTTCAGAGGGAAACATGAAAGGCATCGGTGATACCTAGGCGTGGAGGAAGGGCCAGATGGTAGACCACAGGGTTAACCTGTTTGATGACCTTGAAGGGACCCAAGTAGCGAGGTACAAACTTAGTGGACTCAACTCGCAGCCTTATGTTACGGGCGGAGAGCCACACTAAGTCGCCAGGAGCAAAGGTCGAAGCGGGGCACCAATGTGCATCGGCAGAGACCCTCATTCACTCTTTGGAGGCCCGGATGGCATCCTGAGTGCGGTCCCAAATGTCCCATGCCTCCACAGCCCAGTCTGCCACCCTGGAATCAGGGGATGACACGGGCATAGGTACAGGAACCCGCGGATGTGGGCCATAATTAAGGAGGAATGGAGTCTGACCAGTGGAGTCAGCTACGGCGTTGTTAAGCGCAAACTCCGCCCATGGTAGCAAGGGTGCCCAGTCATCCTGCCTGGCAGAAACATAATGTTGCAGATATGTGACCAGGGTCTGGTTGGCCCTCTCTACCAACCCATTCGTCTCGGGATGATATGCTGAAGAGAGATTCAACTCAATGCTGAGTAGACGATAAAGCTCTCTCCAGAACCGAGACACAAACTTGGGACCCCGGTCACTGACAATTTTGTCTGGCATACCGCGTAGGCGAAAGATATGCTTAATAAATAACGCTACCAGAGCCTGTGCAGAAGGTAGCCGTGGAAGAGGCACCAAGTGCACCATTTTGGAAAAATGGTCGGTGATCACCCAAATAAAGGTGCAGCAACGAGACTTGGGTAAGCCCATCACAAAATCGATCCCGACCATCTCTCCGGGCCTGTCCGCCACCGGTAGGGGGTAAAGCAACCCAGCTTGCCGTTGTCGAGGGGACTTGTTCTTGGCGCTGGAAACACATGCCCGAACATAGTCACCGACTAGGGTTGAGCGAAACGGGTCGAACATTTTCAAAAGTCGCCGACTTTTGGCTAAGTCGGGGTTTCATGAAACCCGATCCGACCCCTGTGCGGGGTCGGCCATGCGGTACGCGACTTTCGCGCCAAAGTCGCGTTTCAATGACGCGAAAAGCGCCATTTCTCAGCCAATGAAGGTAAACGCAGAGTGTGGGCAGCGTGATGACATAGGTCCTGGTCCCCACCATCTTTGAGAAGGGCATTGCAGTGATTGGCTTGCTGTCTGCGACGTCACAGGGGCTATAAAGAGGCGTTCCCGCCGACCGCCATCTTACTGCTGCTGATCTGAGCTTAGGGAGAGGTTGCTGCCGCTTTGTCAGAAGCAGGGATAGCGTTAGGCAGGGTCCATTAACCACAAAACCGCTTGTGCTGCAGCGATTTGCACTGTCCAACACCACCCTCGGTGTGCAGGGACAGTGGAAGTTTTTTTTTTTTTTTTCCCCCTCAGCGCTGTAGCTCATTGGGCTGCCCTAGAAGGCTCCCTGATAGCTGCATTGCTGTGTGTACGCCGCTGTGCAAACCAACTGCTTTTTTCAAAGCACAAATCCTCTTGTTCCTTCCTTTCTGCACAGCTATCTTTTTTGTTTGTCCACACTTTTTATTTGATTTGTGCATCAGTCCACTCCTTATTGCTGCCTGCCATACCTGGCTGAGATTACTGCAGGCAGGGAGATAGTAATTGTAGGACATTCCCTGTTTTTTTTTTTTTTTGGTGGGAGATTAAGATTGGCAATTTGGCATTTCTGCTAGAGTGCCATCCCTGTGTGTGCCATCTCTCTCACATAGTGGGCCATAGAAAGCCTTTTCATTTTTCTGTATTTTTTTTTGTGGGGTGTATAAATTCTCCCTGATAAAAATACAGTGGGAGATTAATATTAGCCTTTGGGCTTGTGTGCCAGTCCTGAGTGTGCCATCTCTCTCACAAATAGTGGGCCATAGAAAGCCTATTTTATTTTTTTTTGGGTTTTATAAATTCTCCCTGAAAAAAAGGGAGATTAATATTGGCCTCTGGGCTTGTGTGCCAGTCCTGAGCGTGCCATCTGTGCCAGCCCTGAGCGTGCCATCTCTCTCACAAATAGTGGGCCATAGAAAGCCTATTTAATTTTTTTTTTGGTTTTATAAATTCTCCCTGAAAAAAAGGGAGATTAATATTGGCCTCTGGGCTTGTGTGCCAGTTGTGAGCGTGCCATCTGTGCCAGTCCTGAGCGTGCCATCTCTCTCACAAATAGTGGGCCATAGAAAGCCTATTTTATTTTTTTTTTGGTTTTATAAATTTTCCCTGAAAAAAGGGAGATTAATATTGGCCTCTGGGCTTGTGTGCCAGTTGTGAGCGTGCCATCTGTGCCAGCCCTGAGCGTGCCATCTCTCTCACAAATAGTGGGCCATAGAAAGCCTATTTAATTTTTTTTTTTGGTTTTATAAATTCTCCCTGAAAAAAAGGGAGATTAATATTGGCCTCTGGGGTTGTGTGCCAGTTGTGAGCATGCCATCTGTGCCAGTCCTGAGCGTGCCATCTCTCTCACAAATAGTGGGCCATAGAAAGCCTATTTAATTTTTTTTTTGGTTTTATAAATTTTCCCTGAAAAAAGGGAGATTAATATTGGCCTCTGGGCTTGTGTGCCAGTTGTGAGCGTGCCATCTGTGCCAGTTGTGAGCGTGCCATCTCTCTCACAAATAGTGGGCCATAGAAAGCCTATTTAATTTTTTTTTTGGTTTTATAAATTTTCCCTGAAAAAAGGGAGATTAATATTGGCCTCTGGGCTTGTGTGCCAGTTGTGAGCGTGCCATCTGTGCCAGTCCTGAGCGTGCCATCTCTCTCACAAATAGTGGGCCATAGAAAGCCTATTTAATTTTTTTTTTGGTTTTATAAATTCTCCCTGAAAAAAAGGGAGATTAATATTGGCCTCTGGGCTTGTGTGCCAGTTGTGAGCGTGCCATCTGTGCCAGTCCTGAGCGTGCCATCTCTCTCACAAATAGTGGGCCATAGAAAGCCTATTTAAATATTTTTTTGGTTTTATAAATTCTCCCAGAAAAAAAGGGAGATTAATATTGGCCTCTGGGCTTCTGTGCCAGTCCTGAGCGTGCCATCTGTGCCAGTCCTGAGCGTCCCATCTCTCTCACAAATAGTGGGCCATAGAAAGCCTATTTTTTTTTTTTTTGGGGTTTTAGAAATTCTCCCTGAAAAAAAAAGGGAGATTAATATTGCCCTTTGGGCTTGTGTGCCAGTACTAAGCGTGCCATCTCTCTCTCTCTCTCTCTCTCAGTCAGTGGGCCATAGAACGCCTATTTTTGGTTTTATTTGTTTTCTAAATTCTCCCTGAAAAAATCATTTTATTTTATTTGGTTTCTAAATTCTTCCCGATAAAATCATATTTTTTTTATTATTTTTTTTTCTAAAGTCTCCCTGAAAAAAACAAAACAAAAAAAAAAAAAACAAAAAAAACAGTGGGGGATTAATATTGGCCTTTCTGCTTGTGTGCCAGTCTTGACTCCTGGGTGTGCCATCTCTCTCTCTCTCTCTCTCTCTCTCCAATTGTGGTCCATAGAAAGCCTATATTTTTTTTCCTTGATTTGGGTTCCAAAATCTACCAGAGAAAATAACTACATCAATCATTGGTAGAAAAATATTGGCCTCTGGGCTTGTGTGCCACTCCTGACTCCTGTGTGCGTCATCTCTCAGTCAGTGGGCCATAGAACGCCTATTTTTGTTTTTATTTGTTTTATAAATTCTCCCTGAAAAAATCATTTTATTTTATTTGGTTTCTAAATTCTTCCTGATAAAATCATATTTTTTTTATTATTTTTTTTTCTAAAGTCTCCCTGAAAAAAAAACAAAAAAAAAAAACAAACCCCCCAAAAAAATGGGAGATTAATATTGGCCTTTCTGCTTGTGTGCCAGTCTTGACTCCTGGGTGTGCCATCTCTCTCTCTCTCTCTCTCTCTCTCTCTCTCCAATTGTGGTCCATAGAAAGCCTATATTTTTTTTCCTTGATTTGGGTTCCAAAATCTACCAGAGAAAATAACTCCATCAATCATTGGTAGAAAAATATTGGCCTCTGGGCTTGTGTGCCACTCCTGATTCCTGTGTGCGTCATCTCTCACTCAGTGGCCCATAGAAAGCATATAGTTTGTTACATTTGTTTTCTAAATTCTCCCTGCAAAAATCTATTTTTTTTTTTTTTGGGGGGTTTCTAAAGTGTTCCTGAAAAAAATAAAAAAAAAAAAAAAATAATAGTGTGACATTAATATTAACATTTGTGCTTCAGTGACAGTCCTGCGTGTGGGGCATCTCTCTAATTTGCAGCCACCAAAAACAGAGTGTGTAACATTGGGCCTGATTTTCGCTGTGGTCTCACCAACCTGTAAAGGGGTAGCTAAATCATACTGAAGTTATAGCTCACCGTGTAAGTTGTGTGACTGCAACAAATAACGTTAGTTTGGTTACGTTTTTAAAACAATGAGGAAGTCTAGTGGAAGAGGTCGTGGCCGGGGGCGTTCATTGTCAGCTGGTAATGAGGGTAGTGGTAGTGGTGGAGCATCAGGTGGTCGGGGGGAAAAAAATATTGCACCTAAGTCTGGAGCTGTGGAGCCAGGTTCGTCGTCCGGCTACACAAGGCCTCGAACGCTCCCTTTTCTGGGATTAGGAAAACCGCTTTTAAAGCCGGAGCAGCAAGAGCAAGTTTTGGCTTATCTTGCTGACTCAGCCTCTAGCTCTTTTGCCTCCTCTCGTGAAACTGGTAAAAGTAAAAGCAGCGCGTCGTTAGTGGATGTTCACGGTCAGGGACAAGTCACTTCCTTGTCCTCTTCAGCAAAAACAACAACAGAGAAGAATGCAGCAGGCGACACAACGGGTTACTCCATGGAGCTCTTTACACATACCGTCCCTGGCTTAGAAAGTGAAGCAGTTAACAGTCCATGCCCATTACAAGTTGAATCTGACTTGGAGTGCACTGACGCACAGCCACAGCCAGACTACTATGCTGGTCCTTTGACTCAGACCACAACATTGCCCTCGCAGGGTGCTGATCAAGAATCAGACCCTGATGAGACTATGTTGCCCCATCACGAACGCTATACCACCAAACGACACGGTGACACAGACGAAGTTGCGCAGGAGGTACAAGAAGAGTTATTAGATGACCCAGTTCTTGACCCCGATTGGCAGCCATTGGGGGAACAGGGTGCAGGCGGCAGCAGTTCTGAAGCAGAGGAGGAGGAGGGGCCGCAGCAGGCATCAACATCGCCACAGGTTCCATCTGCCGGGCCCGTATCTTGCCCAAAACGCGTGGCAAAGCCAAAACCTGGTGGAGGACAGCGTGGCCATCCGGTTAAAGCTCAGTCTGCAATGCCTGAAAAGGTATCCGATGCTAGAAAGAGTGCAGTCTGGCATTTTTTTAAACAACATCCAATTGATCAGCGCAAAGTCATCTGTCAAAAATGTTCTACTTCCTTAAGCAGAGGTCAGAATCTGAAAAGTCTCAATACTAGTTGCATGCATAGACATTTAACCACCATGCATTTGAAAGCTTGGACTAACTACCAAACGTCCCTTAAGGTTGTTGCACCCTCGGCCAATGAAGCTAGTCATCAACGCAACATCCCTTCCGGCAGTGTAGGACCACCATTTAGCGCACCACCTGCTGTATCTGTGCAGGTATCTTTGCCAGGCCAAAGCAGTCAGGGTCAGGGAATCACCAGTTTCGTAGTAGGAAACACTGCATCTAGGGCACCGGCGGCAACAATACCATCTCCCACCGTCTCTCAGTCTGCCATGTCCATCGGCACCCCCGCTAGTTCCACGATCTCCAGCTCTCCAGTCCAGCTCACCCTACATGAGACTATGGTTAGAAAAAGGAAATACTTAGCCTCGCATCCGCGTACACAGGGTTTGAACGCCCACATAGCTAGACTAATCTCGTTAGAGATGATGCCCTACCGGTTAGTTGAAAGCAAAGCTTTCAAAGACCTGATGGACTACGCTGTACCACGCTACGAGCTACCCAGTCGACACTTTTTTTCCAGAAAAGCCATCCCAGCCCTCCACCAGCATGTTAAAGAGCGCATCGTCCATGCACTCAGGCAATCTGTGAGCACAAAGGTGCACCTGACAACAGATGCATGGACCAGTAGGCATGGCCAGGGACGTTACGTGTCCATCACGGCACACTGGGTAAATGTGGTGGATTCAGGGTCCACAGGGGACAGCAAGTTTGGGACAGTTCTGCCTAGCCCACGGTCTAGTAAACAGTTGTCTGTAGCCGTTCGCACCCCCTCCTCCTCCTCCTCCTCCTCGTCCTCCTGCAGAAGCAAGAGCTCGTCCACAGACCGCAGTCGCACAAACACTCCATCCGCACCTGCCACTGTTGCACACCAGGTCTCCCATTATGGGGCAGCTACTGGCAAACGTCAGCAGGCTGTATTGGCTATGAAGTGTTTGGGCGACAATAGACACACCGCGGAAGTTCTGTCCGAGTTCTTGCAGCAAGAAACGCAGTCGTGGCTGGGCACTGTAGATCTTGAGGCAGGCAAGGTAGTGAGTGATAACGGAAGGAATTTCATGGCTGCCATCTCCCTTTCCCAACTGAAACACATTCCTTGCCTGGCTCACACCTTAAACCTGGTGGTGCAGTGCTTCCTGAAAAGTTATCCGGGGTTATCCGACCTGCTCCTCAAAGTGCGTGGACTTTGCGCACATATCCGCCGTTCGCCTGTACACTCCAGCCGTATGCAGACCTATCAGCGTTCTTTGAACCTTCCCCAGCATCGCCTAATCATAGACGTTGCAACAAGGTGGAACTCAACACTGCACATGCTTCAGAGACTGTGCGAACAGAGGCGGGCTGTTATGTTTTTGTGGGAGGATACACATACACGGGCAGGCAGTAGGATGGCAGACATGGAGTTGTCAGGTGTGCAGTGGTCGAAGATTCAAGACATGTGTCAAGTCCTTCAGTGTTTTGAGGAATGCACACGGCTGGTTAGTGCAGACAACGCCATAATAAGCATGAGCATCCCCCTAATGCGTCTGCTGATGCAAAGTTTGACGCACATAAAGGATCAGGCGTCTGCACCAGAGGAAGAGGAAAGCCTTGATGACAGTCAGCGATTGTCTGGTCAGGGCAGTGTACATGACGAGGTACCGGGCGAAGAGGAGGTGGAGGATGAGGAGGATGATGGGGATGAGTATATTTTTAATGAGGAAGCTTTCCCGGGGGCACGGGAAATTGGTGGCGTGGCAAGGCCGGGTTCTGGTTTTTTGAGGGACACAAGTGACGTAGATTTGCCTGCAACTGCCCCTCAACCAAGCACAACCGCAGATTTGACAACGGGAACTTTGGCCCACATGGCGGATTATGCCTTGCGTATCCTCAAAAGGGACACACGCATTACAAAAATGATGAACGATGACGATTACTGGTTGGCCTGCCTCCTTGATCCTCGCTATAAAGGCAAATTGCAAAATATTATGCCACATGAGAACTTGGAACTAATATTAGCAACAAAACAATCAACTCTTGTTGACCGTTTGCTTCTGGCATTCCCTGCACACAGCGCCCGTGATCGTTCTCACACGAGCTCCAGGGGCCAGCAGACCAGAGGTGTTAGAGGGGCAGAAATCAGAAGTGGCGTTGGCCAGAGGGGTTTTCTGACCAGGTTGTGGAGTGATTTTTCTATGACCGCAGACAGGACAGGTACTGCAGCATCAATTCAAAGTGACAGGAGACAACATTTGTCCAGTATGGTTACAAACTATTTTTCATCCCTTATCGACGTTCTCCCTCAACCGTCATTCCCATTTGATTACTGGGCATCCAAATTAGACACCTGGCCAGAATTGGCAGAATATGCATTGCAGGAGCTTGCTTGCCCGGCAGCTAGTGTCCTATCAGAAAGAGTATTCAGTGCTGCAGGTTCAATACTAACAGAAAAAAGGACTCGTCTGGCTACCCAAAATGTAGATGATCTAACCTTCATTAAAATGAACCACAACTGGATTTCAAAATCTTTTGCCCCACCCTGCCCGGCTGACACCTAGCTTTCCTATGAAAAGGTCTTGCCTGTGGACTATTCTGAATGACTTTTCCAATCTCGTAATTTTCTTCACCTGATTGTCCAGCATACGACATGTTTCCACCTCACGAAATGGCCAAACTCCCCACACGGGGCCGTGCTATCGCCACTTTGCGCTTGGACCCTTGAGAGTGCTGTTTGTCTGAAGAGGTGGGTGTGGCCGCTTTTGGTCGACGGCACTGCCACTGGGTCCCTCATAGTACAATAAAGTGTCTCTGGCGGTGGTGGTGCGCACCCAACGTCAGACACACCGTTGTAATATGAGGGGCCCTGTGCCTGTACCGCCGGCCACAAGACAGTTCCCCCCCCCAGCTCAAACAGTGCTCTACCACTAGCAAAATTATCTCTCACAGCTTCACCAATGTGTAGTCTAGGCGCTGACATCCTTCAATGCCTGGCACTGACAATACCATTGTTTTGACATTTTTGTTATGTTAGGCCTTCGAAGCCTGTCTGCGGTCCCTTCTTTCTACAACTACTACACTGACCAGGCCACTGCTGGCCGTGTTACCCTGGAACCAATTTAAAAGTGCCTACAGTCAGCCCAATTTTGTTATGTTAGGCCTTCGAAGACTGTCTGCCGTCACTCCTTCCACTAGACTTCCACTGACCATACACTGCTGCCCATGTACCCCTGGAACCAATTTAAAAGTGCCTACAGCCAGCCCAATTTTGTTATGTTAGGCCTTCGAAGCCTGTCTGCGGTCACTCCTTCCACTAGACTTCCACTGACCAGACCACTGCTGCCCGTGTACCCCTGCAACCAATTTAAAAGTGCCTACAGCCAGCCCAAGTTTGTTATGTTAGGCCTTCGAAACCTGTCTGCGGTCACTCCTTCCACTAAACTTCCACTGACCAGACCACTGCTGCCCGTGTACCCCTGGAACCAATTTAAAAGTGCCTACAGCCAGCCCAAGTTTGTTATGTTAGGCCTTGGAAGCCTGTCTGCGGTCACTCCTTCCACTAGACTTCCACTGACCAGACCACTGCTGCCCGTGTACCCCTGGAACCAATTTAAAAGTGCCTACAGCCAGCCCAAGTTTGTTATGTTAGGCCTTGGAAGCCTGTCTGCGGTCACTCCTTCCACTAGACTTCCACTGACCAGACCACTGCTGCCCGTGTACCCCTGGAACCAATTTAAAAGTGCCTACAGCCAGCCCAAGTTTGTTATGTTAGGCCTTCGAAGCCTGTCTGCGGTCACTCCTTCCACTAGACTTCCACAGACCAGACCACTGCTGCCCGTGTACCCCTGGAACCAATTTAAAAGTGCCTACAGCCAACCCAAGTTTGTTATGTTAGGCCTTGGAAGCCTGTCTGCGGTCACTCCTTCCACTAGACTTCCACTGACCAGACCACTGCTGCCCGTGTACCCCTGGAACCAATTTAAAAGTGCCTACAGCCAGCCCAAGTTTGTTATGTTAGGCCTTGGAAGCCTGTCTGCGGTCACTCCTTCCACTAGACTTCCACTGACCATACACTGCTGCCCATGTACCCCTGGAACAAATTTAAAAGTGCCTACAGCCAGCCCAAGTTTGTTATGTTAGGCCTTCGAAGCCTGTCTGCGTCCCGTTCTTTCAACTACAACTACACTGACCAGGCCACTGATGGCCGTGTTCCCCTGGAACCAATTTTAACTTGCCTACAGCCAGCCCTATGTTATTATGTTAGGCCTTCGAAGCCTGTCTGCGTCCCGTTCTTTCAACTACAACTACACTGACCAGGCCACTGATGGCCGTGTTCCCCTGGAACCAATTTTAACTTGCCTACAGCCAGCCCAATGTTAGGCCTTTGATGCCTGTCTGCCGTCACTCCTTCCACTAGGCCTCCACTGACCTGTCTATTGCTGCCCGTGTACCCCTTGAACCAACATCATTAAATATAAAAAAAATTAATTTGATTATAAAAAATAAGATCGTGTTGAGATCTCAAATGCAGACATTTTAACAATCAAAACAAACACACAACAAATATCTGGAACTGTACTACAAAGGTCCAACAGCTACAATTTCTTTCTCCTGCAAGAAGTTAACTGAAAGTTTTTTGGAGTTGTTAACACAGATATGGCATCCACCGAGTGTTGTCCTGTCGCGTCTCCTTTAAATTATTTCCAATAAGATGTTAAACTATTAATTTAATAAAATCAATAATTAAAAAAATAATTGAGTAAGTCAAAAGCACATTGCAAATAAACATTAATTACAAATCAAGAAGCATGGCGCGTCCGAGGGTGAGTAGATACCGAATAAGAATATAATCACCCTCGGACGCGCAATGCTTATTTACAACAGCCTTCCTTCCTAAGAATCAGCCCTTCCGTGGTGTAGAGAGAGGTTGTGTTACACTCCAAGGTGTTCCCCAGGTTGCCTTTCCTGAGCTTCGATCTTCCGGCTCTCGTTTAGTAGCTGTTGGAAACTACGCTGCATTAGGCCTACTAATTGTGTATGGGTGAAACAGTGGCGCATCTGCGGTCCCTCCTTCCACTAGGCCTCCACTGACCTGTCTACTGCGGCCCGTGTACCCCTTGAACCAACCTAATAAAATGTTTAAAAAATTAATTTGATTATAAAAAATAAGATCGTGTTGAGATCTCAAATGCAGACATTTTAACAATCAAAACAAACACACAACAAATATCTGGAACTGTACTACAAAGGTCCAACAGCTACAATTTCTTTCTCCTGCAAGAAGTTAACTGAAAGTTTTTTGGAGTTGTTAACACAGATATGGCATCCACCGAGTGTTGTCCTGTCGCGTCTCCTTTAAATTATTTCCAATAAGATGTTAAACTATTAATTTAATAAAATCAATAATTAAAAAAATAATTGAGTAAGTCAAAAGCACATTGCAAATAAACATTAATTACAAATCAAGAAGCATGGCGCGTCCGAGGGTGAGTAGATACCGAATAAGAATATAATCACCCTCGGACGCGCAATGCTTATTTACAACAGCCTTCCTTCCTAAGAATCAGCCCTTTCGTGGTGTAGAGAGAGGTTGTGTTACACTCCAAGGTGTTCCCCGGGTTGCCTTTCATGAGCTTCGATCTTCCGGCTCTCGTTTAGTAGTTGGTGGAAACTACGCTGCATTAGGCCTACAAATTTGGTATGGGGTGTAGAGACAGGTTGTGTTACACTCCAAGGTTTTCACCAGGTTGCCTTTCCTGAGCTTCGATCTTCATGCTCTCGTTTAGTAGTTGTAGAAAAGTACGCTGAATTAGGCCTACAAAATGGGTATGGGGTGGAGAGAGATGGTGTGTTACACTCCAAGGTGTTCCCCAGGTTGCCTTTCCTGAGCTTCGATCTTCCGGCTCTCGTTTAGTAGCTGTTGGAAACTACGCTGCATTAGGCCTACTAATTGTGTATGGGTGAAACAGTGGCGCATCTGCGGTCCCTCCTTCCACTAGGCCTCCACTGACCTGTCTACTGCGGCCCGTGTACCCCTTGAACCAACCTAATAAAATATTTAAAAAATTAATTTGATTATAAAAAATAAGATCGTGTTGAGATCTCAAATGCAGACATTTTAACATTAAAAACAAACACATACAACAAAAATCTGGTACAGTACTAAAAATGGCCACCAGCTACAATTTCTTTCTCCTGCAAGAAGTTAACTGAAAGGTTTTTTCAATTTTAAACACAGATATGGCATCCACCGAGTGTTGTCCTGTCGCGTCTTCTTTATATTATTGCCAAGAAGATGCAAAACAATGAAAATAATAAAATCATTATTTACCAAAAAAATAGAGTAAGTCAAAACCACATTGCAAATAAACATTCATTACAAATAAAGAAGCAGGGCGCGTCCGAGGGTGAGTATATACCTAATAAGAATATAATCACCCTCGGACGCGCCCTGCTTCTTTCCGACAGCCTTCCTTCCTAAGAATCAGCCCTTCCGTGGTGTAGAGAGAGGGTTTGTTACACTCCAAGGTGTTCCCCGGGTTGCCTTTCATGAGCTTCGATCTTCCGGCTCTCGTTTAGTAGTTGGTGGAAACTACGCTGCATTAGGCCTACAAATTTGGTATGGGGTGTAGAGACAGGTTGTGTTACACTCCAAGGTTTTCACCAGGTTGCCTTTCCTGAGCTTCTATCTTCAGGCTCTCATTAAATTGTGGTTAAATGGAACAACTGCATTTGGCGTACTAGTTGGTTTGGGGCCTACTATCGGTGTCTGCCGCTCCTTGCTGTTCTCCTGGTTTCCTGTCCTGAAATTCCATTTTCAGCCTCTCGTTAAGTAGTTGTTAATGTTAAACTGCATTTGGCCTACTAGTTGGGTTGGGGCCTACTATCGGTGTCTGCCACTCCTTGCTGTTCTCCTCCACTGAACAAAGCTGTGCCGCCTGTTTACTACGGTTGCCAATTTTGAACTGCATTTCGACTACTTACTGATTTGGCCCTACTCTCTGTGTCAGCCTCTCATTCCAGTTGTCCTCCACTGCAATGCCCCCTGGTTATTCCTGTGTTACCAATTTTGAACTGCATTTAGCCCACTTTCTTCTTTGGGCCTATATCTGTGTTTCCACTTCATCGTGCCCATTGCCCAGCCAGTGATAGATGAGTCTGCTGGTACATTGACCCATAACGCAACATTCCCCGTGCACGCTACACAACAACATTGTGACCCTGCTGAAAGTCAGGTTGCTCTTCCCGCATACCATACCACCTTACACGGGGACAAAGAGGAAGGTGCAGATGAAAGTGCAGGTTCCTTCATCAGGTGGGGGGAGGAATACTAGTTGGCGACGTCACTGGCACAGGGCCTCTCATAGTACGCAAAAGTGTTGCTGCCGGTGGGAGGCGCCCCCGCCGTGCAAACACACCGCTGTACTTTGAGGGGCCCTGTGCCAGTGCCAATGCCAACGAGTGGGCCCCCCCTGCTTGCTCAGGTTCACAGCACTTGCAAAGTTGAAATACTTACCTCTCCCTGCTCCACTGCCGTGACGTGGTCCAGATTTCCTGGGCCCACTAATTACTTGAACCAGCCCTACCCCCCACAACTTTAGCCAAATGACCCCCAATTTCAAATGCCTTCCAATTATTATAAGGTAAATTACGCTTGACAAGCTTCATTAAGAAGAATGGATGGTTTTGACATTAAAATGGGCACTCTAGGTGTTTTCCTGGCCCCCACTCACTGCCGACTATGCTGCCCCATTGACTTGCATTGGGTTTCGTGTTTCGGTCGATCCCGACTTTACGTCATAATCGGCCGATTTCACTCGACCCGACTTTGGACATAGTCGGGTTTCGCAAAACCCGGCTCGACTCTAAAAAGGTCAAGGTCGCTCAACTCTATCACCGACGTCACGGGCCATATTGTTATGAACAGGTAATTCAGAACCACAATGGACATTGAAATTCAGAGCACACAAAGTGACCTGACAATTACCAAAAACAAAGGACGAGCTCTGAGACGTGGGAACTCTGCTGACCGCAATCCCTAATCCTAACACACCACACTAGAGGTAGCCGTGGATTGCGCCTAACGCTCCCTATGCAACTCGGCACAGCCTGAGAAACTAACTAGCCCTGAAGATAGAAAAATAAGCCTACCTTGCCTCAGAGAAATTCCCCAAAGGAAAAGGCAGCCCCCCACATATAATGACTGTGAGTAAGATGAAAATACAAACACAGAGATGAAATAGATTTAGCAAAGTGAGGCACGACTCACAACACAAGCAAAACTTAGCTTATGCAGGATAGACAGGCCACAGGAACGATCCAGGAGGAAGCAAGACCAATACTAGAACATTGACTGGAGGCCAGGATCAAAGCACCAGGTGGAGTTAAATAGAGCAGCACCTAACGACTTAACCTCATCACCTGAGGAAGGAAACTCAGAAGCCGCAGTACCACTCTCATCCACCAAAGGAAGCTCATAGACAGAACCAGCCGAAGTACCACTCTCGACCACAGGAGGGAGCTTGGCCACAGAATTCACAACAGTACCCCCCCCTTGAGGAGGGGTCACTGAACCCTCACCAGAGCCCCCAGGCCGACCAGGATGAGCCACATGAAAGGCACGAACCAGATCGGCAGCATGGACATCAGAGGCAAAGACCCAGGAATTATCTTCCTGACCATAACCTTTCCACTTAACCAGATACTGGAGTTTCCGTCTCGAAACACGAGAATCCAAAATCTTCTCCACTATATACTCCAATTCCCCTTTAACCAAAACCGGAGCAGGAGGATCAATAGATGGAACCACAGGTGCCACGTATCTCCGCAACAATGACCTATGGAACACGTTATGGATGGAAAAAGAAGCTGGAAGAGTCAAACGAAAAGACACAGGATTAAGAACCTCAGAAATCCTATATGGACCAATGAAACGAGGCTTAAATTTAGGAGAGGAAACCTTCATAGGAATATAACGAGATGACAACCAAACCAAATCCCCAACACGAAGTCGGGGACCCACACAGCGCCTGCGGTTAGCGAAACGTTGAGCCTTCTCCTGGGACAAAGTCAGATTGTCCACTACATGAGTCCAGATCTGCTGCAACCTATCCACCACAGTATCCACACCAGGACAGTCCGAAGACTCAACCTGCCCTAAAGAGAAACGAGGGTGGAACCCAGAATTGCAGAAAAACGGCGAAACCAAAGTAGCCGAGCTGGCCCGATTATTAAGGGCGAACTCAGCCAAAGGCAAAAAGGACACCCAATCATCCTGATCAGCAGAAACAAAACATCTCAGATATGTTTCCAAGGTCTGATTGGTTCGTTCAGTCTGGCCATTTGTCTGAGGATGGAAAGCAGAGGAAAAAGACAAATCAATGCCCATCCTAGCACAAAAGGCTCGCCAAAACCTCGAAACAAACTGGGAACCTCTGTCAGAAACGATGTTCTCTGGAATGCCATGTAAACGAACCACATGCTGGAAAAAAAACGGCACCAAATCAGAGGAGGAAGGCAATTTAGACAAGGGCACCAAATGGACCATATTAGAGAAGCGATCACAAACCACCGACATTCTTTGAGAGACGGGGAGATCCAAAATAAAATCCATAGAGATATGTGTCCAAGGCCTCTTCGGGACTGGCAAGGGCAAAAGCAACCCACTGGCACGAGAACAGCAGGGCTTAGCCCGAGCACAAATCCCACAGGACTGCACAAAAGAACGCACATCCCGCGACAGAGACGGCCACCAAAAGGATCTAGCCACCAAATCTCTGGTACCAAAGATTCCAGGATGACCAGCCAACACCGAACAATGAACCTCAGAGAGCCCGGAAGGTACGAAATCACAAAGTCAAAACGGGCAAAAAACAGCGACCAACGAGCCTGTCTAGGATTCAACCGCTTGGCAGACTCGAGATAAGTCAAGTTCTTATGATCAGTCAAGACCACCACGCGATGCTTAGCTCCTTCAAGCCAATGACGCCACTCCTCGAATGCCCACTTCATGGCTAGCAACTCTCGATTGCCAACATCATAATTTCGCTCAGCAGGCGAAAATTTCCTGGAAAAGAAGGCGCATGGTTTCATCACCGAGCAATCAGAACTTCTCTGCGACAAAACAGCCTCTGCTCCAATTTCGGAAGCATCAACCTCTACCTGGAACGGAAGCGAAACATCTGGTTGGCACAACACAGGGGCAGAAGAAAAACGACGCTTCAACTCCTGAAAAGCTTCCACAGCAGCAGAAGACCAATTGACCGCATCAGCACCCTTCTTGGTTAAATCAGTCAACGGTTTAGCAATGCTAGAAAAATTAGCGATGAAGCGACGATAAAAATTAGCAAACCCCAGGAACTTCTGCAGACTCTTCAGAGATGTTGGCTGAGTCCAATCATAAATGGCCTGAACTTTAACAGGGTCCATCTCGATAGTAGAAGGAGAAAAAATGAACCCCAAAAATGAAATCTTCTGAACACCAAAGAGACACTTTGACCCCTTCACAAACAAAGAATTAGCACGCAGGACCTGGAACACCATTCTGACCTGCTTCACATGAGACTCCCAATCATCCGAGAAGACCAAAATATCATCCAAGTATACAATCAGGAATTTATCCAGGTACTCTCGGAAGATGTCATGCATAAAGGACTGAAACACTGATGGAGCATTAGAAAGTCCGAATGGCATAACCAGGTACTCAAAATGGCCTTCGGGTGTATTAAATGCTGTTTTCCATTCATCGCCCCGTTTAATATGCACAAGATTATACGCACCACGAAGATCTATCTTGGTGAACCAACTAGCCCCCTTAATCCGAGCAAACAAATCAGACAGCAGCGGCAAGGGGTACTGAAATTTGACCGTAATTTTATTTAGAAGGCGGTAATCAATACAAGGTCTCAGCGAACCATCCTTCTTGGCCACAAAAAAGAACCCCGCTCCCAATGGCGACGATGACGGGCGAATATGACCCTTCTCCAAAGACTCCTTCACGTAACTCCGCATAGCGGCGTGGTCAGGTACAGATAAATTAAACAGTCGACCCTTAGGAAACTTACTACCAGGAATCAAATCGATAGCACAATCACAATCCCTATGCGGAGGTAGGGCATTGGACTTGGGCTCATCGAATACATCCCGGTAATCAGACAAGAACTCTGGGACCTCAGAAGGGGTGGATGATGAGATAGACAGAAATGGAACATCACCATGTACTTCCTGACAACCCCAGCTGGACACAGACATTGATTTCCAATCTAATACTGGGTTATGGACTTGTAGCCATGGCAACCCCAACACAACTACATCATGCAGATTATGCAACACCAGAAAGCGAATATCCTCCTGGTGCGCAGGAGCCATGCACATGGTCAGCTGGGTCCAATACTGAGGCTTATTCTTGGCCAAAGGCGTAGCATCAATTCCTCTCAATGGAATAGGACACTGCAAGGGCTCCAAGACAAATCCACAGCGCCTAGCAAACTCCAAGTCCATCAAATTCAGGGCAGCGCCTGAATCCACAAATGCCATGACAGAATAGGAAGACAAAGAGCAGATCAAAGTAACGGACAAAAGAAATTTCGACTGTACCGTACCAATGGTGGCAGACCTAGCGAACCGCTTAGTGCGCTTAGGACAATCGGAGATAGCATGAGTGGAATCACCACAGTAGAAACACAGCCTATTCTGACGTCTGTGTTCTTGCCTTTCCGCTCTGGTCAAAGTCCTATCGCACTGCATAGGCTCAGGTTCATGCTCAGATAATACCGCCAAATGGTGCACAGATTTACGCTCGCGCAAGCGTCGACCGATCTGAATGGCCAAAGACATAGACTCATTCAGACCAGCAGGCATAGGAAATCCCACCATGACATCCTTAAGGGCTTCAGAGAGACCCTTTCTGAAAATAGCTGCCAGCGCACATTCATTCCATTGAGTGAGCACGGACCACTTTCTAAACTTCTGACAATAAATCTCTATCTCATCCTGACCCTGACACAGAGCCAGCAAATTTTTCTCTGCCTGATCCACTGAATTTGGTTCGTCGTACAGCAATCCGAGCGCCAGAAAAAACGCATCAATATTACATAATGCAGGATCTCCTGGCGCAAGGGAAAATGCCCAGTCTTGAGGGTCGCCACGTAATAAAGAAATAATGATCTTAACTTGTTGAACTGGGTCACCAGAGGAACGGGGTTTCAAAGCCAGAAATAGTTTACAATTATTTTTAAAATTCAAAAACTTAGCTCTATCTCCAGAAAATAACTCAGGAATAGGAATTTTAGGTTCTAACATAGGATTCTGAACCACTAAATCTTGAATATTCTGTACATTTATAGCGAGATTATCCATTAAAGAGAACAGACCTTGAATGTCCATGTCCACACCTGTGTTCTGAACCACCCTGATGTAAAGGGGAAAAGAAAGACAGAACACAGTGCAAAGAAAAAAAAATGGTCTCAGAACTTCTCTTTTCCCTCTATTGAGAAGCATTAGTACTTTGGGCCTCCAGTACTGTTATGAACAGGTAATTGAGAACCACAATGGACATTGAAGTTCAGAGCACACAAAGTGACCTGACAATTACCAAAAACAAAGGACGAGCTCTGAGACGTGGGAACTCTGCTGACCGCAATCCCTAATCCTAACACACCACACTAGAAGTAGCCGTGGATTGCGCCTAACGCTCCCTATGCAACTCGGCACAGCCTGAGAAACTAACTAGCCCTGAAGATAGAAAAATAAGCCTACCTTGCCTCAGAGAAATTCCCCAAAGGAAAAGGCAGCCCCCCACATATAATGACTGTGAGTAAGATGAAAATACAAACACAGAGATGAAATAGATTTAGCAAAGTGAGGCCCGACTTACTGAATAGACCGAGGATAGGAAAGATAGCTTTGCGGTCAACACAAAAACCTACAAACAACCACGCAGAGGGGCAAAAAGACCCTCCGCACCGACTAACGGTACGGAGGTGCTCCCTCTGCGTCTCAGAGCTTCCAGCAAGCAAGAAAAACCAATATAGCAAGCTGGACAGAAAAAATAGCAAACAAAAATAACACAAGCAAAACTTAGCTTATGCAGGATAGACAGGCCACAGGAACGATCCAGGAGGAAGCAAGACCAATACTAGAACATTGACTGGAGGCCAGGATCAAAGCACCAGGTGGAGTTAAATAGAGCAGCACCTAACGACTTAACCTCATCACCTGAGGAAGGAAACTCAGAAGCCGCAGTACCACTCTCATCCACCAAAGGAAGCTCATAGACAGAACCAGCCGAAGTACCACTCTCGACCACAGGAGGGAACTTGGCCACAGAATTCACAACACCATATGCAGCCACCAATATGTCCTCGCCAGCAGCTCAGATGTCTTTTGGTCCCAAAATGTCCACCCACCCTGGACGAGTGAGCCCAAGAGAGAACCTCCATATGCAAATTTGATGGTACAAAAGTCTTGCCTGGAGGCACACTCTAGTGAAACTGGAGCCACAGTTCTCAGGCTCTCAGAAGGGGCAATAAGCCGAGGCTCCTCTTCCTCCTCCTCAGATGATACAACGGAGCGAGAGAGAGCATCGGCACGTATGTTCTTCTCCCCGAAGAGAAAATGGAGGGTGAAATGGAACCGTGAGAAGAACAGGGACCATCTGGCCTGGCGAGAATTTAACCGCTGGGATGTCTGTAAGTAGACCAAATTTTGTTGGTCTGTGAATACTTGGAAGGGAAAGCGAGCACCCTCCAAAAGATGTCTCCACTCAGGGAAAGCCAACTTTATTGCTAGCAACTCCCTGTCCCCGATGGAATAATTCCTCTCTGCTGGTGTGAAGGTCTTGGAAAAGAAGAAGCAAGGATGCTTCCGACCTTGAGCATCCTTTTGAAAGAGGACTGCTCCAGCACCAACGGATGAGGCATTATAAACGGTTTATCTACATCAGGGCTATGTAGGATGGGAGCACTAGCAAAATGGGACTTAATAGAAATGAAGGCCTTGGAGACCTCTTCAGACCACAATTTGGGATTTGCTCCCTTCTTGGTGAGGGCTACCAAGGGCGCTACCAAAGTTGAGAAATGAGGAATGAACTGGCGATAATAGTTAATGAACCCCATAAAGCGCTGCACCTCTTTAAGAGAATGAGGTTCTTGCCAGTCCATCACAGCCTGTAGTTTAGCAGGATCCATAGCCAATCCCTGGGCAGAGATGATATAGCCCAGGAAAGGTAAGGACTCCTGCTCAAACACACATTTCTCCGACTTGGCATTGAGGGAATTTACCCGCAAGAGGTCTAAGACTCTGCAAACATCTCTTCGATGGGAGTCAATATCTGGAGAGCAGATGAGAATATCATCCAGATAGACTATGACCAAGGTGGCTAGCATATCCCAGAAGATGTCGTTTACAAAGTCTAAGAAAATGGCTGGGGCATTACAGAGCCCAAAGGGCATCACCAGGTATTCATAGTGCCCATCCCTGGTGTTAAAAGCCGTCTTCCATTCGTCCCCCTCGCAGATGCAAATCAGGTTGTAAGCACCCCGCAGATCTAGTTTAGTAAATACCCTTGTTCCCTGAAGCCTATCAAAGAGCCCAGATATCAGGGGCAGGGGATAATTGTTCTTAACGGTGAAGGCGTTCAGACCCCTGTAGTCTATGTATGGACGTAGTTCCCCATTCTTCTTCTGCACAAAGAAGAACCCAACCCCTGCAGGTGACACTGACTTCCTATTGAATCCTCTTGCAAGATTTTCCTGAATGTACTGTGACATTGCCTCCGTCTCCGGAAGAGATAACGGATAGACTCGACCCCAGGGAGGTTCAGCACCAGGCAAGAGGTCAATAGGACAGTCATAAGGGCAGTGAGGCGGAAGGGTCTCCGCCGCCCTTTTTGAGAACATGACCGCATAGGGCCAATATTGCTTGGGGAGAAAGGATAGATCCACGGGTACCTCAGTAGTAGCAACCTGAACATATTCCCTCTGACATTTACCCCCACAAGATTCACCCCATCCCAAAATTCTGCCTGTGGA
This sequence comes from Ranitomeya imitator, assembly GCF_032444005.1. Taxonomy (NCBI): domain Eukaryota; kingdom Metazoa; phylum Chordata; class Amphibia; order Anura; family Dendrobatidae; genus Ranitomeya; species Ranitomeya imitator. The sequence continues at coordinate 670,305,086 of NC_091282.1, forward strand.
CCACTCAATATGAGGATTAGGTATCCCTAACAGGACCTCATCAATTCCCTCAGGAATGACGAGCAGAGATATAATCTCCTGATGACATGGCGACATAGACAAAGTAAAAGGGATGGTTTGGTGTGTTATCTGTGAGGGTAGTGTCGACCCACTCACCACTCGTACGGTTACTGGTTGAGCAAGCATCACCAAGGGTATTGCGTGACGTTGGGCGAAGGCAGAAGACTTAAAATTGCCCTCCGATCCAGAAACCATGCAGAGCTTAATCGAATGAGTGGATGAGCCTATTGTAATTGTCCCCTTAAAGGACAATTTGGAGGCAAACGTCGCCGTGTCTAGTGTACCTCCACCTACTACAACTAGACACTGACGTCTCCCTGACCGCTGGGAACATCTGGTGGCAAGATGTCCTGACTGCTGGTAAACAGGACAGACCTTGAGTGCACGAGCGGTCTGGGACTTAGATCCCGCTTGTGACACTTCCATGTCCTCATGTGACTCAGGGGCCTGGACCGGAGATTCCAAAGGTTTGGCAAAGGTGGGAGCCAGCCAAGACTTCTGCCTACACTGGGCTCGCTCTAACCTCCGCTCGTTAAAACGGAGGTCAATATGAGTGGACACAGCTATTAGCTCCTCCAGTGTGGCGGGAATCTCTCTAGTGGCCAAAGCATCCTTCACATGGTCAGCGAGCCCCCTCCAAAATATAGGTATGAGGGCTTTATCCAACCACTCCAGCTCAGATGCTAAGGTGCGGAAGTGGACGGCAAAATGACTGACCAAGGACGAGCCCTGAGTCAATTCCAACAGTTGGAGTGCCGTATCATGGGTGACTTGAGGTCCTAAAAAGACCTGTTTCAGAGTGCTCAGGAACAGCGGAGCACTCTGCAACACATGATCGCCACGTTCCCACAGCGGCGTAGCCCACTCCAACGCCCTGTCCGACAGGAGAGACAAAATGAATCCCACCTTTGCCCGCTCTGTGGGAAAACATGTGGCCAGAAGCTCGAGATGTATAGAGCACTAGCTCACGAAACCACTACAAGATTTGCTATCACCAGAAAATTTTTCTGGCAGCGGGAGCTAAGATAGGGTCGGAGCAGGAGAGGCAGTGGATAAAGTTGCTGCAGCCACGCTATTAGCCTGAACAGCTACTGTAGTAACATCCATAGCTGAGGTTGTGCGCTCGAGAGCCGCCAACCTACCCTCCAGCTGCTCGATGTAAAGCAAGGATTGCTGTTTGTCCGTCATTGCTAGCCAGACCCTGGTGCTAGTATTATGTTAGGGCTGGCGGAACACACCAAATAAATATATATGTTATTTGTAATGCCCACAGGGTGGGACAAGGTATAGTGGACTCACTAGACCACTGATGGTGCAGTGGCGGCTGTATACCCGATACTCAAAAGACAGGAGAGTGGATCTCATAAACCAAAAGATATTTATTAACAAGGTAACAACAAAAAGGAAAACGGTGTCAGAGGGAAAGAACCTCTGGATCACAACAATGTACCACGTAGTGGAGCACCGGGCTAGGTGTACCCCTATACAGGGATTCCCCCGTCACAACACCAGATGGCCTGAATGCCACGAAACCAGGACCAGAGGACGACCCGTACTGACAAACTAGCAACATAGTAGAATCCTTGGGCATGCTGGTGGAAAGAATCCCAGAAGCTCCATGAAGTCCAGAAAGGTTGATCCCACCGATAGCTGGGTCAGGAGGGTTCCGTGAGGAGAGGCAAGACAACTTGGAGTGGGAACCAGAGAGTCCAGAGGAGTCCAGGATGGGAATCGCCAGAAGAGGACTCTGTGAAAATAGAGGTATAATTAAGGTTCCGAGCACAGCAGAGTGTGGCCTGAAGCTGGGGCAACTATCCAGAGAATGAACACGTTGCCCAGGCACCTCCCTTAAGGGGAGGGTGCTTTTTATGCACAGAGCATCATGACACAGACAGCCCTAATAGCGAACAGGTGCCCTCCTGTTTTAAATATGTGCAGGAAGCGGGGCGCGGTTCCTAAGAGCATTCACAGGAGACCTGCCAAGAGGACGCAGGTTCTTAGCAGAGAAACGAGTCGCTGAACGTCTGGAGCCACGGACAGGGTGAGTAAAGCTGTGTAATAGGCACCGGTCTCCCTGCGCAGCGGAGACCGGACCTGCGGCTGAGGGCATGACATTATTAAAGGTGTGTTCACAGCCTGGGGTCCACCGTGCAGAAGAGGAACCTGCTGCTATCAATATGGTGGTATAAGCGAACTCTGTTACACACTCTTCACAGAGTCACCTAGATAGGAAAACACTGTGCCCTGTTAACCTCACAGAGGATCACAGCTACCTAACAGAGCAGAAAGCAATTAGTGGTCATGCAGTCAGCTTAACACACAAACAACTCCTCTCCGGTGGAGCCGGAATTCTAGTGGCTATACGCCTGCTCTGAATTCAAACACACAAAACTCCTCACCGGAGGTACCAGTATTCTAGGGGCTTATTTCAGCCAAACCTGACCACAAACAGACATGACCACCAAATAGCAAAGCTCATAACATAAGCTGATACTAGCGTATGGCCATGCGGCCATGCAAACATTTTATAGCAGCAGCTGACAAGGACCTTCCTAGAGGACCAATGGGAGTTGCTACAGGACCTTAGCGTGTGACCCCCGACCTCCAATGAGAAGTCTTCCTTTGGGCATGCTCAGAAGGGGAAAAGCAGGACTTAGTCCCAGAGGCGTCTGCTCGCCGCTGATCTGTACTGGCTACAAGAGCTGAGCCTGGAAGAGTAGCAGAAGAAAAGCGCAGAGTATCTGCCTGAGCCAGACACTGGGACCGACGTCTCTGTGGAGCAGACTCCACTGCGGCTGGAGAAGAATAGGAGACCGCAGCAGAGGTGGTTTGAGATTCCCCCTGTGCAGCGGTGGGAACTCAACACCTAACAATCACGTTGCCTTTATCACCTCCTTAGTTAGATAACACTAATAAAATAAAAAAATGTTTTGTTTTTTTATTAGGGTTAGGGTTTGGGATGGGGATAGGGTTAGGGTTGGGGTTACAGCTGGGGTTAGGCTTGGGACTAGAGTTAGAGATTGGGCTATGGTGGGGCCTACAGTTAGGGTTTGGGGCTAAGTTTGGGCTTAGGGTTGTGTTGGGGTTACGGTTGACGTAACAGCTGTGGTGTTGGAGTTATGGTTATGGTATTGGGGTTAGGGGTTAGGTTTGTGTTGGGGTTAGGGTTGTGTTGGGGATACGGTTGTGTTGGGGATACGGTTGTGTTGGGCATGCAGTTGTGTTTTGGATACAGTTGTGATGGAGTTGGGGTTAGGGTGGTGTTGGGGATAGGGTTAGAGTTGTGGCTAAGGTTAGGGTTGGGATTAGGGTCAGGGGTAGTGCTGTGTTAGGGATAGAATTGGGGGGTTTTCACTAAGTAGATATATCAGGGGTCTCCAAACGCTACATGGCGCCCGCCCATGATTCCAGCCAAGTTTGAATTCAAAAAGTCAAACGGTACTCCTTCCCTTTGAGCCCTGCCATGAGCCCAAACAGTGGCTTTCCCTCACATACAGGGCATCGGCGTAATCAGGAGAAATTGTACAACAAATATTGAGGTCCATTTTTTCCTGATACCTTTGTGAAAATGAAAAAGTTTGGTTCCAAAGTAAATTTTTTGTGAAAAAAGTAAAATGTTGATTTTTTTTCCTTCCATATTGCTTTAGTTCTCGTGAAGCACCTGAAAGGTTAATAAACTTCTTGAATGAGGCTTTGAGCACCTCGAGGCGTGCAGTTTTTACAATAGTGTCACTTTGGGGTATTTTCTGTCATATTGACCCCTCAAACTGACTTCAAATGTGAGGTGGACTGACTTAAGGATGACGCTCCCTTTGACAAAGTCATTAAGGGCAGCTGTCAACATTGACACTCACGTTGTACCATGCGATCAGCATGACGTACACATCACGGAGTCCAAAGTGACCTGTGCTCTTGAAAGATACAGTATGTACGTCAGATTTAATTAAAGGGGTTTAGTTTTGATCTTGCAGAATGTAAGGCTGCAAGGGCAGTGTCCAAATTATTAGTTTGTTCATAGTAATTTCTATTTGTATTTCGTATGTGACCCCTCCTTATGAACCGTACCATGGAATCAATGATGCTCTAAAAAGAAATAAATATAGTCTAATATTTTATTTTAACTGATATTTGCTATTTAAAACATTCTTACTGTATATTTCCAATCATAATTGTACATTAAAAGACGTTTTAATAAGTTCTACTACAATTTGGCTCTGTGTCCTTTGATACAATTCTTCTTTTAATGTAAAAATAACAAAAAAATTCTACATCTAAAGAAAAAAAAATGCTGATTGACAGCACCAGGTTTTTTTTGCAAAATGAAAGCAATGGAATTCTATTGAACCATTTTAAAACTGCACAGAAAGATGGTGTTCGCTATACCTATGATGATAGGGAAAGAGGGTACAAGTTTGTGGCTACTTTGTGGATACATCTTGATAAAAAAAAAAAAGTGAAATAAAGAAATACATAAAGAAAAGCAATACGACAGAGCTTTTAAGGTTTTATATAAGTGTATTTTGTATATGCAAAACAGAACAAAACTACTTTCTAGAAACATAAACAACAATAATCTCAATTTTTGTAAAGATCTACAGTTATATAAAAAAGTTTGGCCACACCTATTAATCTTAAGCTTAATGTTTTATAAAAATTGTTTTTTTGCAACAGCTATTTCAGTTTCATATATCTAATAACTGTTTGATCCAGTAATGTTTCTGCCTTGATATGATGTTTATTGTACTAATAGAAAATGTGCAATCTGCATTCAAATTCCAGTTGTTAAGTTTGATGGTCGCCGAGCATGGACAGCCCTCTTCAAATGATCCCACACATGTTCAATGATATTCAGGTCTGGGGGCTGGGATGGACATTCCAGAACAGTGTAATTGTTCCTCTGCATGAATGCCTGAGTAGATTTGGAGCGGTGTTTTGGATCATTGTCTTGCTGAAAGATCCATCCCCTGCGTAACTTCAACTTTGTCACTGATTCATGAACATTATTGTCAAGAATCTGCTGATACTGAGAGGAATCCATGCGTCCCTCAACTTTAACAAGATTCCCGGTGCCGGCATTGGCCACACAGCCCCAAAGCATGATGGAACCTCCACCAAATTTTACTGTGGGTAGCAAGTGTTTTTCCTGGAATGCTGTGTTTTTTGGCCGCCATGCATAACGCCTTTTTGTATGACCAAACAACTCAATCTTGGTTTCATCAGTCCACAGGACCTTCTTCCAAAAAGAAATTGGCTTCTCCAAATGTACTTTTGCATACCTCAGCCGATTCTGTTTGTGGTGTGCTTGCAGAAATGGCTTCTTTCACATCACTCTCCCATACAGCTTCTCCTTGTGCAAAGTGCATTGTATAGTTGACCGATGCACAGTGACACCATCTGCAGCAAGTTGATGCTGCAGCTCTCTAGAGGTGGTCTGAGGATTGTCCTTGACTGATCTCACCATCCTTCTTCTCTGTCTTTCTGATGTTTTTCTTGGCCTGCCACTTCTGGCCTTAACAAGAACTGTACCTGTGTTCTTCCATTTCCTTACTATGTTCCTCACAGTGGAAATTGACAGGTTAAATCTCTGAGACAGCTTCTTGTATCCTTCCCCTGAACAACTATGTTGAATAATCTTTGTTTTCAGATCATTAGACAGTTGTTTTGAGGAGCCCATGATGCCACTCTTCAGAGTAGATTCAAACAGGAGAACAACTTGCAAGTGGCCACTTTAAGTAGCTTTTCTCATGATTGCATACACCTGGCTATGAAGTTCAAAGCTCATTGAGGTTAGAAAACCAAAAAAAGTGCTTTAGTAAGTCAGTAAAAAGTAGGTAGGAGTATTTAAAACAAGAAAATGATAAGGGTGCCCATACTTATGCACCTGTCAAATTTTGTTTGAATGCAGATTGCACATTTTCCGTTAGTACAATAAACCTCATTTCAAGGCAGAAACATTACTGTGTCCAACAGTTATTAGATATATGAAACTGAAATAGCTGTTGCAAAAAAACAATTTTTATAAAACATTAAGCTTAAGATTAATAGGGGTGCCCAAACTTTTTCATATAACTGTATACTTATTCATATTAGGATTGTACGAGCAAAACAATATACAGACGCCTAAAGAACTACACAAGTATGCAAAAAAATTTAAATAATATTACTAATTTAAGAGAACATAGTGTTGACCCACAAAATATTAAATTTACTATACATTCACAAAATAATTGATAGTCTATGGAATTTCATATTATTATATTGTATGTCCCTGAGAAAAATCCATTGGTTAAAAAAAAAAAATTGCCGATTTTTATTGAATAATCCAAATTTTGAGAATATAACTCAATAACTTCGCAAAATGGATGGAAACCGTTCAGTCTGTACATACAAAGGAAATGACACGCGATAAAAAACATTTTACACTAATGTACAGATGACTGATAAAGACAAAACTAGACTTCTAGTTGAAGGAGAATCTTCCTTGAAAGGTTATCTTGTCAGACAGGACCATGGGAACATCGGCTAGCGTAGAGCAAGTGTTGAGTCTGGAGTTCTTGCTGGACATCATGCTGGCTCTCTTCTTATGGTGGTAGAAGTAATTTAGAAGATGAAAACGGAATTTGTCATGCAAAGAAGCGTAAATGAAAGGGTTGTAGCATGCGGAGCTCATTGCAATAAGATGGCATGTGACCTGAATTACATTAATATAATTCTTATCTAAAATAGTAAACTCTTCATCCATATCCCGGATGAGGTTGACCACCTGAAGAGGCAGCCAACATATGGCAAAGGCCATAACTGATATGATTAGCATCCGGAACGTTTTCTGCTTCTTTTTAGACCATTTGTCTTGATTATGGGTGTCTGCCCCTGGGACGTTTCTCTTCTTAAGGTGATAAGCAATGGCACAATAAGAAATGGTGACGGCAGAAAGTGGAAGCATGTAAGACAGCAGCAACATAGTGCATGAGTATAGAAGTCTTTGTTTTTCTTGGTGCTTCCAAAACTCTTCACAAATGATCATGTTATGACCAACATTTTTGAGATCCAGGTAATGAGTATGCATGGATGTTGGCAGGGAAACCCCAATGGAAACTATCCAGATGACTGTTACAATATAAATACATGATTTACAGCCAATTCTTCTTCGGATAGGATAGACCACCACCACGTACCGGTCTACTGCAATAGCCGTCAGTGATAACACGGACACAAAGACAGTTGCAGCTTGCATTAAAGTGACGAAGTGGCACATAAATTCCCCAAACAGCCATCCCCGGACCTCAAAAGCATAAGAGGCTGTCAATGGCACGCAGAAAATGCACATGACCAGATCTGCTGCTGCCAGGTTCCCGATGAGAAAATTGGTGGTGTTGTGAAGTTTCTTGGTAAGGGCGATGAGAAGGATTAGAACACTGTTTCCTAAGCAGGCCACAGTCACCAACAAGGAATACAGAGGAATAAACAGAGGCTTCATGTCAAAGAGGAGATCCAGACCTGAGAACGACTGCGATGCATTCTTTACAGATTCATTGGATAGCTGTACGGACATAATTTTCAAGCTTTTGTGGGTTCTTGATGCATTTCTGAAATGATGAAGATAAGAGGTTTAGCAACTAAGGAATTTTATTTCACAATGGCACATTTTTCCATTAAATATAATCTCTCTATTTTTTTGGGGGGGAGGGTCCAAGCTAACCTCTGCATCACTGAAATGATTGCCTAGTCTTAATAAGCTATTTGCTTATATACATTACATTCACTATGTGTCGGGACACTGCGATTTCATCAATATATGAATTCCACTATTGCTTCATATATAAAAATTGTGAGGCACCAAATTATTTTTTTTTTAATCAAAAAGTGTATAAGCCATCCACTTGGTGACATTAATGTATGTGAGTATATAGGATCGGGCTTAGCTTTCATTAAAACCTGTCAGGAAAAAATGGCTGGAGAAGGTTGCACTGTCAAGGGAGCGGCCACAAAGTAAAAAAAAAAAAAAACATATTTGTATAAAGCTGCTGTTAATGTAAAGTGCATGAACAAATAGAGTAGCCGCTCGGAAGGGAAGGAGCGCCATTTGACTTTCTGAATGCAAAATTCGCTGCGACAATTGTCGGAAGCCATGTCACGTACGCCATGTCACCATACAATTTGTTGTGCAATTTCTCTTGAGTACGCCAAAACCCCATATGTGGGGGAATACTACTTTTGAGGCACAGTGCAAAGCTCAGAAGAGAAGACGCGCCATATTGGAGTTCAGATTTTGCTGGAATGGTTTGAGGGTGCCATGTCACATTGGCAGAGCCTCTGAGGTGCCAGAACAATAGAAACCTCCTATATTTAAACTCATTTTATAAACTACACTCCCCAATTAATTCATCTAGGGGTGCAGTGATCATATTGACACCACATGTGCCTCACAGAGTTTTATACCACTGAAGGGTGAAGAAAGAATAAATTACATTTTTACCACTAAAATGTTGTTTTAGCCCCAAGTTTTTAATTTTTCTAAGGGCTAATAGGACATTTTTTTTTTGCAACAAACTAAGGTCTATTTTTTCCTGAGGGCGCCAATACCCTACATGTAATCAGAAAATATTTTTCAGGCACCGTGCAAAGTTCAGAAGACAAGGAGTGCCAGATTTTACTGTTATGTTTTGCAGGTGCCATGACCCACTGGGAGAGCCCATGAGATGCCAGAACAGCAGAATCCCCCATAAGTGACCCCATTTTACAAACTACACCTCTCAATGAATTCATCTAGGGGTGCAGTGATTATATCGACACCACAGGTGTGTCACAGAATTGTATACTATTGGGCAGTGAAGACAAAATAACTACATTTTTACCACCACAATTTTGTTTTAGCCCCAGATCTTATATTTTCACACAAGTGGATAAAAATGCCACCAAAATTTGTCCCACAATTTCTACTGAACGTGGCAATACCCTATATGTGGCTGTACTGTACTACTTAGCCATATGGAGAGACTCGGGAAGAACAGAGTGTTTTTTGCCTCCTGGAGCTCAGATTTTCCTAGAAAAGTTTGCAGACTCCATATACAGAGCCCCTAATTGCAGGAAGAGCAGAATCCCCCCCCCCCCAGTGACCCCAGTATTTTCCAGAAACAAGCAGCAAAGAATGTTGCTGAAAATTGAAAACTGCTGCTGTACTGACCAGTACACTGTAGTGACCAGTTTGTTGCAGTTACCAGTACGTTATGCCCAGCCCGTGCTTCTGGAGGCATGCACCCATAAGTTAGGCAGACTCTCATCGCTTCAGAAATGCCAAACGTGGACAAATATATGTGGTTTTGTTACACTGTGGATTTGGGAGCGGAGAATTTGCTGAATTTCTTTTGGTGGGTGAGGAGCCATTTCACTTTTCCAGAGCCTTTGTGCTACCAGTAACGTGGAAGCCCCTATATTTCCATTAACAAATGACGAACCTAAGTCAGGGCTTGCTTTTATTGTGGATTGAGTTGAAGCTTTTATTGGGAGCATTTTACATAATGTTTGGGATCACTTTTATCCGGCGCTCTACGCTGACCACATACTTTGGGGTTTCCATCTAAATCTCCGAGTGATGTAATTCAGATGAAACCCCTGAGGGTTCCATTCATTATAATGAGGCAGCTGAGTTATTCTGGAATCCATCTGGCCTTTGTTCAGCAGTGTCCTTCTTTTCAGAAGTGCACAAAACTGTGGCTGACGGCACTTTTATGCAATCCTAAAAAGACAGACACCGCCGGATCACAGGTCAGACAACATCCACAGTGCCTCCATTTGCCTCTTTCAAGGGAATCTTCAGCCAGATGTTCCATCTGAATCACGTATTTCATAGATTTACATGGCAACTCTGGTGTAAGAGCTCAACGCTCCAGCAAAGGATAATTGCGCGCCGAGCCTTACTGCGATCTTTGGAAGGTAGAATGAAAAAATAAACAGCATTTGAAGAATTGGTTTTATTTATTTTTTACGCCGTTCCTCATGCGGTGTAAGTGATTATGCAACTTTATTCTTCGGATCGGTATGATTACAGCGATACCAGATGACTGCCTTCTGTACATCTGTCAAGTCAGCAGTCTTCCCCATGATTGTGGAGCCTACTGAAAGAATGCTTAGGAAGCCTTTGCTGGTGTTTTTGTTAATTATTCTAATTTACTGAGATAATTATAATGTTTTCATTGGCTGTAAGCCATAATCATCAACATTAACAGAAATAAACACTTGAAGTAGATCACTCTGTTTGTAATAACTGTATATAGTATATGAGTTTCACTTTTTGTATTGAAGAACTGAAATAAATTAACTTTTTGATGATATTCTAATTTTGTGAGAAGCACCTGTATAACTCATTTCTTTTATGCAAGTGACAGGTCATCTTTAAAAGGAGAGGGTTTAACTCCACCTATTCTTGGAGTCTGTAAATATCTCTAATGTACCTGGTCTTGAAATTATTGATACACAAAGCACTTACTCTTTGCTCTACTGTGTATACAGGCAACACAGAGAGGAAGTGGGACCAGAGAAGGCATGACCAGTAAGTCACTGGCTTTAACTTTAGGAAAGTAATTCAAGAGTTCCTCTGTAGAACTACATGGCCTCATTATGGTACCTTATTGGCCTTTATTCGCTGATATTAGTATTTGTTAAGTGGCTTTGTTCAGTAGCAGTATAGTAATATTAGTTATTTATTTTGCTTAATATGTTATCTCACAGTATTATGTGTTGTGAATTCTGTGGCTGAGTTCACTTCTGTGGTCACAAGTGGTATTGCAGTCTCTGGGCTTCCTCCCTCAGGTGTTTTGGTGAGCTCGTTGGCTGCCTTGCTATTTAGCTCCACCTGAGTCTGTCTTCCTTGCTCCTTGTCAATGTTCCAGTGTTGGATCTGAGCTACTGCATCTTTCCTTGGGCCTGCTGCTCTGCTAGATAAGTGCTTCTAGTTTGTTTTCTGTTTTTTCTGTCCAGCTTGCTATTAACTTTTGCTGGAAGCTCTGAGAAGCAAAGGGGTGCACCGCCGTGCTGTTAGTTCGGCACGGTGGGTCTTTTTGCCCCTTTGCGTGGTTTTCGTTTTAGGGTTTTTTGTAGACTGCATAGTTCTCTTTGCTATCCTCGCTCTGTCTAGAATATCGGGCCTCACTTTGCTGAATCTATTTCATTCCTACGTTTGTCTTTTCATCTTGCTAACAGTCATTATATGTGGGGGGCTGCCTGTTCCTTTGGGGGTGTTTCTCTGAGGTAAGTCAGGCTTGTATTTCTATCTTCAGGCTAGTCAGCTCCTCAGGCAGTGCCGAGTTGCATAGGTAGTTGATAGGCGCAATCCACTGCTGCTTATAGTTGTGTGAGGATAGATCAGGTACTGCAGTCTACAGAGATTCCACGTCTCAGAGCTCGTCCTATTGTTTTTGGTTATTGCCAGATCTCTGTATGTGCGCTGATTACTGCACGCTGTGTTGCCTGATTGCCAGCCATAACTGTACAAGGAGCCCTCCAATGATTTCCAATAGAGGGAAAAAAGAAATCCTGACATCATTTTTTTTTCTTAGCTCTGTCTTCAGTCTTTTTTTTCCCCTAGACATTAGAGTGCTTCAGGACACAGCTGTGGACATGGATATTCAGGCTCTGTGCTCCTCAATGGATAATCTCGTTGTAAATGTACAAAAGATTCAAGATACTATTGATCAGAAATCGATGCTAGAACCAAGAATTCCGATTCCTGATTTGTTTTTTGGTGACAGAACTAAGTTCCTGAGCTTCAGAAATAATTGTAAGCTATTTTTGGCCTTGAAACCTCATTCTTCTGGTAATCCTATTCAACAGGTTTTGATTATTATTTCTTTTTTGCGCGGCGACCCACAGGACTGGGCGTTTTCTCTTGCACCAGGAGATTCTGCATTGAGTAATGTTGATGCATTTTTCCAGGCGCTGGGATTGCTTTACGATGAGCCTAATTCAGTGGATCAAGCTGAGAAAAATCTGCTGGCTTTATGCCAGGGTCAGGATGATGTAGAAGTATATTGTCAGAAATTTAGGAAATGGTCAGTACTCACTCTGTGGAATGAATCTGCACTAGCGGCTTTGTTCAGAAAGGGTCTCTCTGAAGCTCTTAAGGATGTAATGGTGGGATTTCCTATGCCTGCTGGTTTGAATGAGTCTATGTCCTTGGCCATTCAGATCGGTCGTCGCTTGCGCGAGCGTAAATCTGTGCACCATCTGGCGGTATTGTCTGAGAGTAAGCCTGAGCCTATGCAGTGCGACAGGACTATGACTAAAGTAGAACGGCACGAACACAGACGTCTGAACAGACTGTGTTTCTATTGTGGTGATTCTACTCATGCTATTTCTAATTGTCCTAAACGCACTAGGCGGTTCGATAGCTCTGCCGTTATTGGTACTGTACAGTCCAAATTCCTTTTGTCCATTACCTTAATGTGCTCTTTGTCATCATATTCTGTCATGGCGTTTGTGGATTCAGGCGCTGCCCTGAATCTGATGGATTTGGATTATGCTAAACGTTGTGGATTTTTCTTGGAGCCTTTGCGGTGTCCTATTCCGTTGAGAGGAATTGATGCTACACCTTTGGCCAAGAATAAACCTCAGTACTGGGCCCAGCTGACCATGTGCATGGCTCCTGCACATCAGGAAGTTATTCGCTTTTTGGTACTGCATAATTTGCATGATGTGGTCGTGTTGGGGTTGGCATGGCTACAAACCCATAATCCAGTATTGGATTGGAACTCTATGTCGGTAACCAGCTGGGGTTGTCAGGGAGTACATGGTGATGTTCCATTTTTGTCTATTTCGTCATCCATTCCTTCTGACATCCCAGAGTTCTTGTCGGACTTTCAGGATGTATTTGAAGAGTCCAAGTCTGATGCCCTACCTCCGCATAGGAATTGTGATTGTGCTATCGATTTGATTCCTGGTAGTAAATTCCCTAAGGGTCGTTTATTTAATTTGTCCGTACCTGAACACACCGCTATGCGCAGTTATGTGAAGGAGTCCCTGGAGAAGGGACATATTCGCCCATCGTCGTCACCATTGGGAGCAGGGTTCTTTTTTGTAGCCAAGAAGGATGGTTCGCTAAGACCGTGTATTGATTACCGCCTTCTTAATAAGATCACTGTTAAGTTTCAGTATCCCTTGCCATTGATTTCTGACTTGTTTGCTCGGATTAAGGGGGCTAGTTGGTTTACTAAGATTGATCTTCGTGGTGCGTATAATCTGGTGAGAATCAGGCAGGGAGATGAATGGAAAACGGCATTTAATACGCCCGAGGGTCATTTTGAGTATCTGGTGATGCCGTTCGGACTTGCCAATGCTCCATCTGTTTTTCAGTCTTTTATGCATGACATTTTCCGTGAGTATCTGGATAAATTCTTGATTGTTTACTTGGATGACATTTTGATCTTCTCAGATGATTGGGAGGCTCATGTGAAGCAAGTCAGAATGGTTTTCCAGGTACTGCGTGCTAATTCCTTGTTCGTGAAGGGATCAAAGTGTCTCTTCGGTGTGCAGAAAGTTTCATTTTTGGGGTTCATCTTTTCCCCTTCTACTATCGAGATGGATCCGGTTAAGGTTCAGGCCATCCAGGATTGGACTCAGCCGACATCTCTAAAAAGTCTGCAGAAATTCCTGGGCTTTGCTAATTTTTATCGTCGCTTCATCTGTAATTTTTCTAGCATTGCCAGACCATTGACCGATTTGACCAAGAAGGGTGCTGATTTGGTTAATTGGTCTTCTGCTGCCGTGGAAGCTTTTCAGGAGTTGAAGCGTCGTTTTTGCTGTGCCCCTGTGTTGTGTCAACCTGATGTTTCTCTTCCGTTCCAGGTCGAGGTTGATGCTTCTGAGATTGGTGCAGGGGCGGTTTTGTCACAGAGAGGTTCTGGTTGCTCAGTGTTCAAACCATGTGCTTTCTTTTCCAGGAAATTTTCTGCTGCTGAGCGTAATTATGATGTGGGCAACCGAGAGTTGCTGGCCATGAAGTGGGCATTCGAGGAGTGGCGTCATTGGCTTGAGGGTGCTAAGCATCGCGTGGTGGTTTTGACTGATCATAAGAACCTTACTTATCTTGAGTCTGCCAAGCGCTTGAATCCTAGACAGGCCCGTTGGTCGTTATTTTTTGCTCGTTTTGATTTTGTGATTTCATACCTTCCGGGCTCTAAAAATGTGAAGGCGGATGCTCTGTCTAGGAGTTTTGTGCCCGACTCTCCGGGGTTATCTGAGCCGGCGAGTATCCTCAAGGAAGGAGTCATTGTGTCTGCCATCTCCCCTGATTTGCGGAGAGTGTTGCAGAAATTTCAGGCTAATAAACCTGATCGTTGTCCGGCCGAGAAACTGTTCGTCCCTGATAGGTGGACTAGTAAAGTTATCTCTGAACTTCATTGTTCGGTGCTGGCCGGTCATCCAGGAATCTTTGGTACCAGGGAGTTGGTTGCTAGATCCTTCTGGTGGCCATCTCTGTCACGGGATGTGCGTGCTTTTGTGCAGTCCTGTGGAATTTGTGCTAGGGCTAAGCCCTGCTGTTCACGTGCCAGTGGGTTGCTTTTGCCCTTGCCGGTCCCGAAGAGGCCTTGGACACATATTTCGATGGATTTCATTTCTGACCTTCCCGTTTCTCAAAAAATGTCGGTCATTTGGGTGGTCTGTGATCGCTTTTCTAAAATGGTCCATCTGGTGCCCTTGGTTAAATTGCCTTCCTCCTCTGATTTGGTGCCTTTGTTCTTCCAGCATGTGGTTCGTTTACATGGCATTCCTGAGAATATTGTTTCTGACAGAGGTTCCCAGTTTGTCTCGAGGTTCTGGCGAGCCTTTTGTGGTAGGATGGGCATTGACCTATCTTTTTCCTCGGCCTTCCATCCTCAGACTAATGGCCAGACCGAACGAACCAATCAGACCTTGGAAACATATCTGAGATGTTTTGTTTCCGCTGACCAGGATGATTGGGTGTCATTTTTGCCGTTGGCTGAGTTCGCCCTTAATAATCGGGCCAGCTCGGCTACCTTGGTCTCTCCATTTTTCTGCAATTCTGGGTTCCATCCTCGTTTCTCTTCAGGACAGGTTGAGTCTTCGGACTGTCCTGGTGTGGATTATGTGGTGGACAGGTTGCAGCAGATCTGGACTCAGGTAGTGGACAATTTGACCTTGTCCCAGGAGAAGGCTCAGCTTTTCGCTAATCGCAGACGCCGTGTGGGACCCCGACTTCGTGTTGGGGATCTGGTTTGGTTATCTTCTCGTCATATTCCTATGAAGGTTTCCTCTCCTAAATTTAAACCTCGTTTTATTGGTCCGTATAGGATTTCTGAGATTCTCAATCCGGTGTCTTTTCGTCTGACCCTCCCAGACTCCTTTTCCATACATAATGTATTCCATAGGTCGTTGTTGAGGAGATACGTGGCACCTATGGTTCCATCTGTGGAGCCTCCTGCCCCTGTTTTGGTGGAGGGGGAATTGGAGTATATTGTGGAGAAGATTTTGGATTCTCGTGTCTCTAGACGGAAACTCCAGTATCTGGTCAAATGGAAGGGTTATGCTCAGGAAGATAATTCCTGGGTTTTTGCCTCTGATGTCCATGCCCCAGATCTTGTTCGTGCCTTTCATGTGGCTCATCCTGGTCGGCCTGGGGGTTCTGGTGAGGGTTCGGTGACCCCTCCTCAAGGGGGGGGTACTGTTGTGAATTCTGTGGCTGAGTTCACTTCTGTGGTCACAAGTGGTATTGCAGTCTCTGGGCTTCCTCCCTCAGGTGTTTTGGTGAGCTCGTTGGCTGCCTTGCTATTTAGCTCCACCTGAGTCTGTCTTCCTTGCTCCTTGTCAATGTTCCAGTGTTGGATCTGAGCTACTGCATCTTTCCTTGGGCCTGCTGCTCTGCTAGATAAGTGCTTCTAGTTTGTTTTCTGTTTTTTCTGTCCAGCTTGCTATTAACTTTTGCTGGAAGCTCTGAGAAGCAAAGGGGTGCACCGCCGTGCTGTTAGTTCGGCACGGTGGGTCTTTTTGCCCCTTTGCGTGGTTTTCGTTTTAGGGTTTTTTGTAGACTGCATAGTTCTCTTTGCTATCCTCGCTCTGTCTAGAATATCGGGCCTCACTTTGCTGAATCTATTTCATTCCTACGTTTGTCTTTTCATCTTGCTAACAGTCATTATATGTGGGGGGCTGCCTGTTCCTTTGGGGGTGTTTCTCTGAGGTAAGTCAGGCTTGTATTTCTATCTTCAGGCTAGTCAGCTCCTCAGGCAGTGCCGAGTTGCATAGGTAGTTGATAGGCGCAATCCACTGCTGCTTATAGTTGTGTGAGGATAGATCAGGTACTGCAGTCTACAGAGATTCCACGTCTCAGAGCTCGTCCTATTGTTTTTGGTTATTGCCAGATCTCTGTATGTGCGCTGATTACTGCACGCTGTGTTGCCTGATTGCCAGCCATAACAATTATGTCAGTTCAAAGAAATCTCACATAGAAAAAAACTAAATGAAAGTTAACAGAAAATAAAATCTCTACATTAATTTACCCTACCCAAAAAGGAAAAAAAAAAGCTATCCATACTTTAACTGTAGGGGGCGGCTCTGCAGTGATGAGAAATGATCATGCTGTGGCCGTATTATTGGTAATGCTGGTATTTATGGAGGACATCATATGTGAATAATAAAATGCTCTTACTGAGATGCATATAATGAAACCTCTTTAAGGTAAGCCCCCAAAATTGCATAAAAGTGATGTTCCAGGTGGGGTTGATCTTCTCAATGGAGATGGGCAGGAAATCTATCTGGAGAAGGGATGATCTTCTTAAAAAGGCTGTCTTGTGAAAAGCTTTAACTGTATATTTTAAGGGTAGCTGGACAAAACATTTGCCTTTGAGAATGTGCCCTTTTGAGAAGATTAAAATACTCTTGACCAGTTGGAAAACTGTGGGCTCAATTCATCATTTACATTTTTGTTTTTTGTTTTTTCATATTCACTTTCAGAATTTTGTTTTGCAGTATTTGATTACCTTTTTTTACTGCTAAGATCTTTAAAATGTCTGCAACCCTTTTGCAACATTTTAAAAGAAAAAAGTTTATGTTCTGCCAAAAATTGGGGAAAAAAATTGAAGGGCACAAAAAGCAACCCAAAACACAAAAATTAGACCCCAAAAAAGGCAAATGCAATTATGCAAGTTTTTCAGTTTCCATAAGCTTTGACAAAAACATGTTGCAAGATATAGAGGTAAGCTTTAAACTCTTAGTCTGATATTAAAAAAGTGATAAAAATCTAGGAGTTTAGTTGGTGTTAAACACGAGTGAAGAATGGGATAATACCCTAAGGCCGGGTTCACATTGCATTAACAGCAGCCCGTTCAACACATATGTTAACGGGCTGCTGTTAACGCAAGTGCCGGTATGGCAGCGCACTAGCGCAGATAGAGCATCTGCTAGCTCTATCTGCGCTAGCGGTGACGGACCTGGAAACGCTGCAGCCCGCGTCTCGGGGTCTGTCACTCAATGACGGCACATCGTTAGCGCATGCCTATTGTGGGCATGCGCTAGCGATGCGTCCGACATTGGATTCAATGGCGACGTTAACGGACTGCGTTACACCGTGTTATGCCGCGGAGTAATGTAGTCCGTCTACCGGACGGGTTCAATGCAATGTGAACCCAGCCTTATAGATCCCTTTATAGTCATAGGAATTATGGTATTTTCATATCTAGAGCCAATTCTAATTTATGTAATTATATCATTCATTGAAAATTTTAATCCTCCGGACTAAAACCTGCATATCCCTATGATCCTTATACGTAACAATTGATGTAATAATTGAGTAGGATTTATTTTTCCACTAATCAGGACTAAGTGACTCCCTATAGACAGTATCAAGGGATAATAAAACACTATGAAGCATCCCCGGGTGAGAATGTAATTTGTATGTAAATGAGTCGCTTCTTCTCTGAAGTAATTTTATATCTATTGCTGCTATGTTTTCAATTTTACCATTTTGCAAAACTTCTGTGTGTTAACAGTCGCAAAAAGTTAGGTTTTTCTATTCATGAACCGCATGCTCCATTTTTAAGTATTTGGAACAAAAAAAACGGTAATAAATACCACAGGACAAAAAACTGGCTTAAAAAGTTCAAAGATTCATTGGGGCTAAGGTGCTGGTTTTCTTAGCCACTATTTTCTTAGACTATTTATTATATTACCTTTAAGTAGTGTACTTGCAATAAATAATCCAGTGTGCTTATTAGTAGAATGATTGCATTAACTAATACTAGGATTTTATATCAGGAAATCAGTCATACAAATACTAAATCAATAATATTTGCTTTGTGAGCATCTTGTCTACTTTTAGTGGCTGTAATTTGGCCACATTGTAGCCTGGGTTAGAGACAGCAGAGGACCCTGAGGATTAGATAGAAGGGGTTTATAGCCTCTTCTGTCTCTTGGTTTCCAAGAGTTCCACATTTGGAAGAGTAAAAGGAAAATGTTCCTGTGCTGAGTTAATCCTGTACATGTGCCCCTGCTATGGTCCTATCTTATTTCCTGTGTCCAACCGTAGAGGGCTGCTCCAGTTTGTGATCTGCACATACTACAGCTGCTTATCAGGGGAAGGAGCAGAAGTAGCTTATAATAAGTGAGTATACAGATCAGGGATTCACATCTGATGGTTTCTGAAGTAACACATTTCCCTGACTATTTTATCAAAGGAGCCTTTGTTTCACCAGCCCTCTGAGCTCATCATAATTTAAGTCAGTTATGTAAGAGCGCCAGCGAACACTGAGGTCCTATGTCACGGACATGATTTGTTATACACTAAGGGCCAGTGACACATTAGAAACAAAAGCACCTGTGATAACAAAGGCAGGTAAATGTGTCACCTCGAAACCGGAGCAGCTCTGCTATGATAACCACGAACTATAGCAGCTCTACATGGTCTGACAACGCAAGTAAGACAGAACATAGCAGAGGCACATTTAAGATTTTCTCAGCTCCGGAACATTTTTTTAAACACATCACTTGTAGAACCTATTATTCCAATATCTATTAATTGTATGACCCTGTCACCTGCTCATTGTTTTTTCTTCCCTGAGCCACTTTTGGTACATACTAAATAGTCCACAGTGGGAACACCCGGCTGATTTACTGTGACTCAGTAACTAGCAATCTTAATTTGACTTTTGTCAAAGTCTCCAAGATTCTTACACTTTTTAATTTTTTTTCTGGTTTCAAAAAAGTTAACCCGGATTCATCATCGTCTTTGCATTTCAGAGAATACTGCCCTTGAAAAAAAAGTCTGGTGGGAAGTAAATGAAGAGACCCGAAAGTCTGTTGTGTTTCCCGGACAGTTTCTTCCCACATCGCTCCAGGTGATTGTCATTTCTCTCCCTATTTACACACATGGATTGGGAGAACCCAGACTAGTCAGGTCTCTTGCTCTAGTCCCCAGACAGTATTTCAAACTGTTTTCTTCACGGTGTGTCAGAGTTAAAAATTACCAGCTGCAATCACACAACAAGGTTCAGATTCATGTTTCCCCATCATTTGAACCTTGATGGTTTAAAAGAAGACTTGGATGCTTTTTTGAAGAAAAGAACATAATTTTAGTAACGTGTAGTTATTTTGTTTGTTTAGTCCAGAGGATGGACACTAAAGGTACCTTCACACTGAGCAACTTTACAATGAGAACGACAACGATCCGTGACGTTGCAGCGTCCTGGATAGCGATCTCGTTGTGTTTGACACGCAGCAGCGATCAGGATCCCGCTGTGACATCGCTGGTCATAGCTAGAAGTCCGGAACTTTATTTGGTCGTCAGGTCGGCGTGATTCGTCATGTTTGACAGCAAAAGCAACGATGCCAACAATGTTTTAACATGGAGCTAACAACTGGCGAGAACGATAAGTACGTCACTGGATCGCTCCTGCATCGTTCTGGTGTTGCCGTGTTTGACGTCTCCTAGCGACCTAAACAGCGACGCTACAGCGATCGGCTCGTTGTCTATATCGCTGCAGCGTCGCTTAGTGTAATGGTACCTTTAGGATCAGGAGGGAAAAATTAGCTGTTTTAGGGTAAATTGGATCATGTATTGTGGTTGTACATATTCCCTGTATGCCTTCACATCCCTTGGATGAACTGGATGGACATTTGTATTTTTTCAACAGTATAAATATGTAACTTTGTGAATCTTGTGACAGTTTCCCTTTAACCAGATTCAGCAAGAGGAAAAGGTAGACACATCTGGATAGAGTACACAAATGCAAGTATAGAAACTTGATTCCAGCTCACCCAGTTGCTCTATGCTCATCCACCTGTGGCTCAGACACCGGCCTCGCCCTGGCCTCACATCAAGGAAAATAGAAAAAATTGAAGTCTGGCACAACAGGACTGGATTTTCCTTTTCTTTTTATTTTTCAAAAGAAAATATAGTGCACACAAAAGAAAAATTTACATGGTCGACATGACCCAGTCGACGCGTTTTGTGTCAGAAAACCAGTAGGATTGGTCTTCTTTTCTACCACTGTCTGAGTTGGCGTTTAAACATCGTGCACCGCAGTACACCAACCCAACCAACAAGGGTAACTGAAAATACCAGGCATACAAATATTCACTCACATATAACAGGAATGCACCAGAGAGTGGAGGACAGGGAAAAAAAAACAAAATAAGAGGGAAAGGAATTGTCACACTTACAAACCCATGCAACAGTCACAGATAACTCCTCCAAACCCCTCATAAAAACACCTCGCCTCCCAGCCATGCAGCAAAGCTCTGATGTGGGTTTCAATCAGGACCCAGATTGTAAAGGGATGGGAGTGGCTAACCGAGCTCAGCTGAGACTTCCAGAGCTCCCCACATGGCCGATTAACCCTTATTCTGCCCAAAGAAATTAACACTATTTAAAAAGAAGGTGAAGTGCTTCTTTTCAGTGCAGGACTAGGAGCAATCAGATGCTGCGGTCTTCTGGCTTCTCTCTCTTGCGGTAACCACGTGACATCTGTATCTTCAGTAAAGATGAGTCTTTGGGGTTTCCTGAGGGGGAACAATTGTCTTCTTCGCTTTCATCTGTGTGGGAAGGGGTAATTTAAAGATCATAGGAGACAAATTCAAACAGATGGTTGATTAGAAACGATTGTCACGTCCAGACCTGGGGGTGAATGAGTTATTATGGCTACTCACCAAAAATATTAAACTGAAAGCTCCTTCTTGGAAATTAGGTCCTAGATTTATTGGTCCTCATAAGGTGGTCGCCGTAATTAACCCTGTAGCTTTTCGTCTCAAGCTTCTGATGACTCTCAATATCCATAATGTTTTTCACAGGTCCTTGCTCAAAAAAGTTGTTGCGCCTGTGGAAGCGTCAACTTTACCACCGCCACTGATTATTGTTGATGGCAACTTAGAATTACCAGTAGCGAAAATCCTTGATTCCACTATGGTTTGCCGCTCTGTGGAGTACCTTGCACATTGGAAACGATACGTTCCATAGCAAAGAATGTCTCAGTTTAATGCTGGCAGGTTGATACAGTCCTTCCTTTTGGCCTCTCCGGGTAAATCTGGCCCCACAAGTCCTGGGATCCCTCTTGGAGGGGGGTTGGGGTACTGTCACGAGTGTGTCAACCTGGCAGATGTGGGAGTAGAAGATCTGTCACAATCCATTTTTGGATTCGTGGCAGCTCAGGTTCCACTATAATTTAAATGTAGCATTTTTCCTTTCAGGCCAGCAGGGGTTAATGTCAGTTCTCCTTGCTGGCAGCTTGCTGCAGCTGCTAGTTGCTAGGTCAGCTTATGTGGATGGTGAACACTCCCACCATCCTTTAAATAGTCACCTGATGCATCAGCTGACTGTTGGTGATAGAGTTTCTCTGGAGACCAGCCGATGAGTGAGGAGCTCTCTGGTGTCAGCATTAGTGATGAGCGAGTATACTCGTTACTCGGGTGTCCGCGTATTTTTTAGTGCTCAGAGATTTAGTTTTCATCGCCGCAACTGAATGATTTACATCTGTTAGCCAGTTTGATTACATGTGGGGATTCCCTAGCAACCAGACAATCCCCACATTTACTCAGGCTGGCTAGCAGCTGTAAATCATGCAGCTGCGTCAACAAAAACTAAATATCCGAGTACTTACAAATACTCGGAGACCCCCAGAGCATGCTCGGGAAATCTCGAGCAACGAGTATACTCGCTCATCACTAGACAGCATGTATCAACTGATGGAGGTCCTCGTTCTGTATCCCCTGCTGAGTGGAGATTGCAGCAGCAGCTTAGTAGCTAAGTTTCCTTATACTCTGTTATTGCATGTCTCGTGCTTGTAACTACCCCCTGTGTTTTCACCATCTGCAGTGGTGAGTCGAGCATCCTTGCTGGCCAGTGCATTAGTCATGGTATAGTGAGATGACAGCTAGGGATAAGGTTCATGATGATGGTGGGGGGATGGATCCCTATATTGCGTTAAGTGAGCTTAGGGATAGGCACAGGCTGAGTTAGGTGCCCCATCCCTCGTTCCCTATTGTGAGGGCCTTCCTTGCCCTTTTTTCATCCCCGTTGTGGGTGTTTATTATGTCGTCCATTGGACTTAACTGAGTCGGTTTGTGACATTATCATCAGCTCGCCTGATCCAGACCCTTACAGATGAGTTAATGGAGCTGCGGTCTCAGGGGGTACAGCAGTTTCAGCATGTGTCTGTGTTCATGGTCTCAGCTCATGTCTTGGCTCAACCAGCACCCAAGATATCTCTCCCTGACAGGTTCTCTATAGTGAGAGATACATTTTTGGTTTTTAAGGAGGCCTGTAAGCTATATTTCAGGCTTCACTTCAGAGGGTGAGGAACAGCGTGTGGGGATTAGTCTCCCTTCTCAAGGCTGATCCCCAATCCTGGACCTACTCCTTGCTGACCAATTCACCATCTTTGCAGCCGGTGGATGAGTTTTTTGCAGCATTGGCGCTGGTGTATGGGAATCCTGATGGCATCTCCTTGGCTGAGTCTAGACTCTGTAAAATCAAGCAGGGGGGTCGGCATGCTGAGGATTACTGCTCAGAGTTTCGGAGATGGGCCACTGACACGCAGTGGAACGACTTTGCTTTTAGAAGCCATTTTTGTCAGGGTCTGTCAGCTAGTCTTCAGGATACTCTGGTGCAGTATGCTACTCCTGGGTAGTTGTAGGTCGCCATGGCTCTTGCTATCTGGGTGGATAGAGACCTCAGGGAGAGACATACACCAAATCTACTCCCTGTTGTTCTTTCTAGGGAGGAGGATACACTGGTGCAGATGAATGAACACATGCAGGTGGGAAGAGTTTCTTCTCAGACTAGATTGCCTGCAGTTGGCCATAGAACGGTGGCTTGTTTTTTCTGTGGTCTGACTGATCATTACATCAATGTCTGCCCAGCTCGCACCAAAATATGTGCACCATCTCAAAAGCTGCATTCTCCTGGTCGTGTGAAGGGAAATGACCAGGTTGTGTACATTTCTTCCTTTTTTGTCTCAGTGTACCATTCTGGCTGAGGTGGTGCTTAATGGGGAAACTGAGACTATACCAGTTCTTGTGGATAGTGAGGCTTGAGTCAATTTGATGGATTCTCGCTTTGTTCAGACCCATGGTCTGATCAGTAGGATGCTGGCGAGACCCATTCCTGTTCAGGCAATTGACTCTGTTCCTCTCAGCCAGGGGAGTGTGACCCAAGTTGTATATAATATTAACCTGCGTGTAGGGACTCTTCACGAAGAGTCCCTGTCATGCTACGTCTTGGAGGATATGCCTACTCCCATTATCTTGGAACCTAAGTTTCTTTGTTCCCTGTCTTTGCCTGTCTCGTGCTTGTCACTACCCCCGTGTTTTCACCATCTGCAGTGGTGAGGCTAGTGTCCTTGCTGGCCAGTGCACTAGCCAGAGTATAGTGAGGTGACAGCTAGGGATGAGGTTTGTGACAGTGGCGGGGGGAACGACCCACATAGGGCGTTAGGGGAGCTTAGGGATAGGCACAGGCTGAGTTAGGAGGTGCCTCATCCCTCGTTCCCTTTTGTGAGGGCCTTCCTTCCCCTTTTCCCATCCCTGTTGTTGGTGCTCATTGTGTCATCTGTTGTACTTAACTGAGTCGGTTCGTGACAAGATCACTGCATATTGTGAATTGCAAATCTTCCAGTTAGCCTGTGTGTTTGGATCCCATATTAAATTAATTTGGTTTCCTTTGGTGTTGAAGGTTAACGACCCTTTCTATGCTGTTCACAAACATGCAGCTTTATTTCAGCTGCTTCTGATCTGGTTGTTAAATCTTCCTATAAATCCTGGCCAGACCCTTGCCAGTGAAAGCTCTGCTTCCAAGCTCCTTGGAGACGCTGTGATGAATAGAAGTTCATTGTTGCTATTGGAGATTTGTCTTCCTGTGCGGTGTGCTTAAGCTAAGTGTTTTGGAGAGTTGTTGTAGAGGTGTTCTGTTGCATGTGTGTGTTTATCTCCTGGTCCCTGTTACCATTTAAGTTATTCCTCCCTGTCCCTATCCTCCATCCTATTGTTAGTTTGTGCTTTGTATGATAGAGGGTTACTATTATCCCTGATTTCACATTACATTTCTGTCCCAGGCTCCATGGTCTGGGAGAGGGTACACACCAGGGATTAACAAGAGCATAGTGAGGTCGGAGATTTGGGCCTCTCTAACATTAAGAATACCCCCAGGATAGTTAGGGTCCCAGTTCTACAGAACTATCTAAGACTGTCAGAGCATGACAAGTATACAGATGCATTGGCTGGAGGATTATTTTACCAGTGTGCGCACAGTAGTATACAGATTTAAGGTCTGGAGACTTGTTTCAATAATGTGCGCACAGTAATATACAGATGCAAGATCTGGAGGGTAATTTCACCAACATGCAATCGCAATTAACGACATCACGCTTTCCCCCGTACCGTAAGTCCGCTACCTTGGAGTAACCCTTGACTCTGCCCTGTCCTTCAAACCGCACATCCAAGCTCTTTCCACCTCCGGTCACCTCCAGCTCAAAAATATATCCAGAATCTGTCCTTTCCTCAACCGTCAATCTACTAAAATGCTTATGTATGCCCTCATCATCTCCCGCCTTGACTACTGCAACATCCTTTTCTGTGGCCTCTCTGCTAACACCCTTGCACCTCTACAGTCCATCCTTAACTCTGCTACCTGGCTATTTCATCTCTCTCCTCGCTACTCCTCCTCTTCCCCCTCTGCAAATCTCTTCACTGGCTCCCATTCCCTCAGCGTATCCAGTTCAAATTACTAATACTAACCTACAAAGCCATCCATCTCCTCCATGTATCTCTGAACTAATCTCCCGATATCTTCCCTCACGTAATCTCCGGTCCTCCCAAGACCTCCTTCTCTCCTCCACACTTATTCACTCCTCACCCAACCGCCTCCTCCACAATATCCCCCATCCTCTGGAATTCTTTGCCCCAACACGTCCGACTATCAACCACATTCGGATCCTTCAGATGGAACCTGAAAACCCATCTCTTCAGGAAAGCCTACAGCCTGCACTGACCCCGCTACCTCCTCAGCACTACCGAAGCTACGCCTCACCAACACCGGAACTCCTGCAACCCTCAACCTATTGTCTCCTTCCCCACCATCCTGTAGAATGTAAGCCCGCAAGAGCAGGGTCCTCACCCCTCTGTATCAGTCTGTAATTGTTAGTTTGCTTACTGTAAGTGATATCTATAATTTGTATGTAACCCCTTCTCATGTACAGCACCATGGAAGAAATGGTGCTATATAAATAGATAATAAAAATAATAACATGCACAGTAGTTCACAGTCTGGAGGGTTATTTTACTAACGTGTACATAGTAGTAGTAACATGGCCGCCGGACGAGTCCAGGAGGGGAGATATGTGTCATCGCAGTTATTAGCTGCGGTGATGTGAGCTCAGAAGCATGCTACAGCGCATACAGTGCTGAGAGAGTTATCAGGCTATTCCTGGACTGGGTTTTATAAGCAGTTATAAGAAATGGGTGTGAATGACTGCTCACACGTGCCCAGGGCTGCCATCAGGGCATTACTGCCCTGACTGGCGTATGGGGCCCGGTGGGCAGAGGGGGCCCGCCTCGGGCCCCGTCTCATCTGCTCACTTTGCCCCTACCGGCGCTGCGGCAGTGTAACGCTATTGACGTGCGGGCCCGCACCCGCATGTCAATAGTTAACAGCCGCCAGCCAATTGGAGGCTGGCAGCTGACGTCAGCCGCAGCGCGCACGTCGCCGGCATCTGACGTCATTGTCAGTCGCTGGTGAGTGCACACTACAGCTGCATGGAGGGAGCTTCGCCGCTGGAGAGCGGCCAGGTAAGAAGAACTGGGTTTTGGTTTTTTTTTTATAACGGTGATCTGGGGGACCCGGGGCTGAATGCTGGACACAGTGGGGGCAGAATCATGGACACAGTGGGGGCAGAATCCTGGACACAGTGGGGGTAGAATCCTGGACACAGTGGGGGTAGAATCCTGGACACAGTGGGGGCAGAATCTTGGACACAGTGGGGGCAGAATCCTGGACACAGTGGGGGCAGAATCCTGGACACAGTGGGGGGCTGAATCCTGGACACAGTGGGGGCAGAATCCTGGACATAGTGGGGGCAGAATACTGGACACAGTGGGGGCAGAATGCTGGAGACACTGGGGGCAGAATGCTGGAGACACTGGGGGCAGAATGCTTGACACATTGGGGGCAGAATGCTGGACACAGTGGGGGCAGAATGCTTGACACAGTGGGGCAGAATGTTGGACACAGTTGGGCAGAATGCTGGACACAGTGGGGCAGAATGCTGGACACACTGGGGGCAGAATGCTGGAGACACTGTTGGCAGAATGCTGGACACACTGGAGGCAGAATGCTGGAGATACTGGGGGCAGAATGCTGGAGATACTGGGGGCAGAATGGAGATACGGGCATGATTGAAGACACGGGGCAGAATGAAAGACATGGGAGCATGCTTGGAGACACTGGGGGCAGGATTGGAGACAGATCGTGCAGGGTCATGGGGCAGGTGGATATGATAGAGACAGATGGAGCAGGATGGGGAGATCATATGGGGCAGAATGGATACTCAGAAGGGCAGGATGGGAGAATGTAGGCTGAAGCCAGGAATGAGATACACGGGGCCAGGATGGGGAATATTTTTATCAAAGGGATATTATTACTGCAGTAATGTACTTCTTTTATTTAAGTATACTGTTTTAAATTGGGAGGGGGGGCGGTCTTGTTACTGTGCAGAGCGACACTATGTTGCCTTTTTTTCTTCATGTGGTGTAGTGTAGAAGTTGGGAAAAATTAAGTAATGTGTTCTGCAAGCGGAGCTTGAGATAACTGTTATTTCCTGCAGAGACGAACCCTGGCTGGAAGAAGTCATGGCGGTCTGTGCTGGATGAAAGATGAAAAAGAAAGATGAAGGACTTCAGCTAGAGACGTCACTGGTGAGCCAGTGTGTTACCTGTACACTGATGCTATACACTGTATACTATATACAGAGGTCCTGTGTATAATCTCACCAGTGATCACTGTATTATCTGTACACGGACACTGCATACTAAGTACAGATCTCATGTGTATAATGGCACTTATGGTGATAGTATTATGGTTTTTTAAACTACTGATCAGTATTGTAGTATTCAGTCGCTATGTCGTGGTAATATGTGGTCTGGACATGGTGCGGTGGTATTTGTTCTTTGTATGTGATATTATTTGGTCACTGGTGGTAATATGTGGTCTGGTCATGGTGTTGTGGTATTTGTCCCTTGTATGTGATATTATTCAATCACTGTGGTGGTAATATGTGGTCTAGTCAAGGTGTTGTGGTATTTGTTCCTTGTATGTGATATTATTATAAAAATTGAAAAATAAATAAAAATATACCTAAATTGTATTCCATATTTTAAGAAATTTTTAATAGGTTACAGTAGAGTAGGGCCCGGCCAAAAGTGTCTACCGTATTATGGTGGCGGCTTAAAAAATGTTTTGGCCAAAACAAAAGCTGCCGGCTATATGTGTGATCTGGTGATGGGAACTGTTAATGTGTGATAGGTTAGAAGTGGAGTTTTTCCAAGAGAGAACGGTGAGACTGTGGACAGTTCGAGGGGTGGAGCGTGGAGGCGGGCTGTGGTGGAGCCTGGGTGGAGTCTCAAGGGGGCCCCGAAAATTTTGCCTGTATGGGGTGTTATGACCTGGTGGTCAGGACAATAATGGACCTGATGGTAAAGAGCACACGGAATGACCTGATCGTTACTGATAATATAGGACGAGCTCTGGGACGTGGGAACTCTGCTGACCGCAATCCCTAATCCTATCAAACATACTAGAAATAGCCGTGGATTGCTCCTAACGCTCCCTATGCAACTCGGCACAGCCTAAGGAACTAGCTAGCCCTGAAGATAGAAAAATAAAGCCTACCTTGCCTCAGAGAAATTCCCCAAAGGAGAAGGCAGCCCCCCACATATAATGACTGTGAGTAAAGATGAAAATACAAACACAGAGATGAAATAGATTTAGCAAAGTGAGGCCCAACTCACTGAACAGACCGAGGATAGGAAAGGTAGCTTTGCGGTCAGCACAAAAGCCTACAAAAAGACCACGCAGAGGGCGCAAAAGACCCTCCGCACCGACTCACGGTGCGGAGGCGCTCCCTCTGCGTCCCAGAGCTTCCAGCAAGCAAGACACAAACAAAATAGCAAGCTGGACAGAAAAATAGCAAACCAGAGAAAAACAAGCGGGCACTTAGCTACTGCTGGGAAGACAGGTCACAAGAACGATCCAGGAGAGAACAAGACCAATACTGGAACATTGACAGGTGGCATGGAGCAAAGATCTAAGTGGAGTTAAATAGAGCAGCCAGCTAACGAATTAACCTCGTCACCTGTGGAAGGAAACTCAGAAACACCCACAGCCACCAGAGGAATTCCATGGATAGAATCAGCCGAAGTACCATTCATGACCACAGGAGGGAGCCCGACAACAGAATTCACAACAATGGGGCTCCGAAATTTTTAGTGGCAGCCCTGCATATGCCTACCCCAGGAGGGTTGTGTGGCAGATAAAATGGAGACAGAGTGTCTCATTCAGCATCAGGATCTGGAGACATGTAGATCTCCAGTGTGTTTTTCTGTGCTAAGGCCTAAAAGAACCTGCACTATCTTGAGTGGGCCGCTGTATGTTGTATGGACTTTTTACTTTGAGTTTTTACTTTGTACTGGAAAAGGCTGTTCTTTTGTTTTGCTATCCTGAGCAGTTTATGAAGTTTAAATAAACTTGCCTGGACATTTCAGCAATACCGCTGTCTGTGTCTACCTCAATTGCAGCTGAGTGAGTACACACTTCTACATAGTATGCATAAGCCAGTATTTAAGGGGTGCTTAATGCTTACTCACTTGTATTTATATACCGTATATACTTACCTTACTGGTGTGGAGGTAGTAGAGATTTCGGATCTCGGAGGCAGCTTTTTGATTAGCAGTGTATACCGCCTCTCCTGGGAATACTGTCTTACTTCCATTATTTCCCCACTACTTAGGGTAAGGGTCAGGTGGGTGAATAATGAGTGTTATGGGGGCTTACACCACATCCAATGATTTCAGAAGAGACTGATATACTATTCACACCTCTTCGATCTCCGGATTATATATACACCATTCCAATGAGGGCTCTTAAGGGACAAAACCCTTTTCAAGTTCGGATTATCTGTTAAAGGTCACAATAATTAAATTTCTCTAAATGAAAGGTCAATTAATCATCGACGTGACCCTGCAATTAAAACTCCGCGCTAACACACATTTACATAAGAACTCCAGGCAGCATCATTATTATCAATCTAGGTGATTATTACTGTAGATTTCTATACTTTATTATGGCAATTATCAAGCACATTGTCAATGACTGCATCAGACCTTTCCATATTGACTCATTCAAGTTTCCCTAGAATTTCCATTATTGTTCTTGTAGTGCTTACTTGGGCTTCCTCATGGGAAGATGTTGGCATGTCTGATCCTAATCCATTCACATCTATTGTAGGTTGTTTAGCTTTTTAGCCTAAGGCTAAATCTATAGCTTTGTGAATACATGGTCAATAGAAATCTTTGCTGTGGCATTTTAACTGTCACATGCCGCCTGAAGGTGATAAAGTAAGTCTCCATACATGCGCAATCTGATTAAACCTTGTGTCATTACCAGAGCTACAAGACCCTCTATTATTAGTGTTAGACTGGAGACAGACAGGAGACAGTATATAGATGGAAATAGATGAGATGTAGAAGGATACAGATTTGGACAATTGAGATATATCGTAAATACATGAGGTTGATATATGAGATACATATTAGACTGATAAACAGATAAAAAGACAGAAAAGGACTGAAAATATATTAATCTATAACAATCAATAGGTAAGATGGATGGAGAAGAAATTACTATAGATGACAGATAAAAATGAGCATACAGGTGAGCAGGTAGGATGGATATCTAATATATAAAGCTGTATGTGTGTATGTATGTATGTATGTATGTCCGGGATTGGCATCTGCACCGTCACAGCTACAGCCACAAAATTTTGCACAGTCAAACGTCTGGACCCCGAGAGCAACATAGGCTATGTTGTGAGGCGAAATTTTAACCCCGCGCATTCCAATTCACTAAACAATTTTGCCCCTATCTACATAATGGGGAAAAAGTGAAAGGAAAAGTGTTGGAGGCAAATTGACAGCTGCCAGATGTGAACAAGGGGGACTTAAAGAGTGAAAGCGATGGCGCCAAAGAGTATATACCGTACAGTTGCTAAGGTGGGGCCTCGACATGGGATACTCACCACACACGGGGATATGAACACACACACAAAAGGCGCCACAAACTACCACGTGCTTGAACACATATACCACCCTCAGCACACATTTCACCACACATACACCAACCTCGCCACATAACAGTCGAAACACAAGTCGCCGCTCAAAACTCGCCACGCGCAAAACTCACCACATGCAAAACTAGGCTCACGCAAAATTCGCCACACGTGCAAAACTCACCTCATGGAAAACTCGCCACACGCAAAACTTGCACATGCGGAAAAATTGCCACATGCACAAAAGTTGCAACACATGCAAAAGTTGCCTCACACAAAACTTGCACATACTAAAAAAGCACCACACATAAAATTCGCCATACGCAAAACTCGCCATGCGCAAAACTTGCTGCACACAACTTGCTACACTAACGTGTCACATGCAACTCGACACACAAAAAGTTGCTACACGCATGTCGCCATACAAAACTCATCTCACAAAAGTCGGTACACACATGTCGCCATACGCAACTCAACACACACAACTTGACACATGAAACTCGCCCTAAAACACACACAAGTCTGGTATTATCCTTCAAAACTAAAAATCTGATTAATAAGCAGGCAAACTACAAGAGCAACAAATGTACCATATAGGAAATACGGCAGCTGTCAGTCACATGACCTGTCTATTATGTGTATGTGTGAGCTAATATATACTGCCAGGGGGGAGGGCTTCCTGTTGGCTGGGGATTTATCAGGCTGCCACTTTAGCTTACAAATACTGAGGTAAAAATACTGACCAAATAATGTGTGAATGCGGTCTAATACAGGAGGAGATGACACACAGATATATACTATATACAGGAGGAGATGACACACAGGTATATACTATATACAGGAGGAGATGACACACAGGTATATACTATATACAGGAGGAGATGACACACAGGTATATACTATATACAGGAGCAGATGACACATGTATATACTATATACGGGAGCAGATGACACACGTATATACTATATACGGGAGCAGATGACACACGTATATACTATATACAGGAGGAGATGACTGACAGGTATATACTATATACAGGAGGAGATGACACACGTATATACTATATACAGGAGGAGATGACATACAGGTATATACTATATACAGGAGGAGATGACACACACATATATAGTATATACAGGGGAGATGACACAGGTATATACTATATACAGGAGGAGATGACATACAGGTATATACTATATACAGGTGGACATGACACACAGGTATATACTATATACAGGAGGAGATGACAACTTGGTATATACTATATACAGGGGTGATGACATACAGGTACATACTATATACAGGGGTGATGACATACAGGTACATACAATATACAGGGGCGATGACACACAGGTATATACTATATACAGTGGAGATGATACACAGGTATATACTATATACTGGAGGAGATGACACACAGGTATATACTATATACAGGAGCAGATGATACACAGGTATATACTATATACAGGAGGAGATGACTTACAGGTGCATACTATATACAGGAAGAGATGACATACAGGTATATACTATATGAAAGAGATGACATAGGTATATAGAGGAGATGACATACAGCAGGTATATACTAAATACAGGGGAGATGACATACAGGTATATACTATATACAAGAGATGACATACATGTATATAATATATATAGGAGGAGATGACATACAGGTATATAGTATATACAGAAGAGATGACATACATGTATATAATATAGGAGATGACACATGGGTATATACAATATACAGGAGGCGATGACATACAGCAGATATATACTATTTACAGGGGAGATGACATACAGGTATATACAATATACAAGAGAAGACATACAGGTGTATACTATATATAAGGGAGATGACAAACATGTATATACTGAGGTGAAAATGAGGGGTGTGAGGTGAAAATGAAAAGGTGTGAGTGCAAAATGAGAGGAGTGAGGGAAAATAGTGGAGTGATAGGAAAATAACAGATGTGAGGTCGAAATGACAAGTGTTAGGGGGGAATGAGTGGAGTGACGGGGAAAATAAGAGGAGTGAGGGGGAAAATGAGAGGTGTAAGGGAGAAAATGAGAGGCTTGATGGGAAAATAAGAGACGTGAGGTGCTATAACCACAGATATTTACTTTACCCAGGCAACACCGGGCTCTTCAGCTAGTAATATATAAAGAAGGTGGGCAGTACTCCAAATAAATGGTGCAAAAAAATGTGGGTATGGGAAGATACATACAGGAAGATATATACGGAAAGATAGATAATAGATATGGATTAGATTGATGATATCTAGATAGATAGATAGATGCTAGATATAGAGTAGATAGATAAACACAAAAGAAAAAGACAAAAGCAGCAGCGGCATAGTAGGATGGGTGCTATGCCTTCCAGGTATTTACCAACCCTTCAATACAGTCCAAAAAATAATGGAAGCAGCACATCAATAAAAGATGAAAAATAAATGCTATTTAATAGCCCATGTGGCGATGCTTTGGTTCAAAAGTGTGAACCTTGGGCTATTAAATTGCACATATTTTCATCTTTTATTGGTGTGCTGCCTCCATTATTTTTGGACTAGATAGATAGAAAGTATATAATATATAGATAGATTTAGATAGATCATAGATGATAGATAGATAATAGATAAATGATAGATAAAAGATATATAGATGATAGATAGATAGATAGATAGATAGATAGATAGATGATAGATCATAGAGATGATCGATAATAGATAGATAAATGGATAATAGATATATAATAGATAGACAATATATAGATGATACATAGATGATATTTACATAGATAATATATACATAGATGATAGATATATGATAGATAGATAATAGATAGTGATGATAGATGAAAGATAGAAGATACATAGAAAATACATAAATGATAGATTATAGATAGATAATAGTGGTGATAGATAATAGATAGATAATTGATAGATAAATAATACATGATAGATAATAGATAATGCATAGATGATAGATAATAAATAGATAGTAGATAGGAAATAGATGATAAATAGGTAGCTGACAGATAATATATAGCTGATAGGTCATGGATAGTGATGATAGATAATACAGTAGATAATAGATGATAGATAATGGATAGATAATAGATAGATAATAGCTACATAGATAGATGATAGATAGAAGATAGATACGTAGATAATAGATGCATAAATTATAGATACTAGATAGATAATAGATAGTGATGATATATAGATAATAGATAGATAATAGTTAAATCAATAATACATAATAGATAATACATAGATGATAGATAAATAATAAACAGATAGTAGATAGAAAATAGATGATAAATAGCTAGCTGATAGATAGATAATAGATAGTGATAGATAGATGATAGATAGAAAATAGATTGATAATAGATGATAGATTAATGATGATGATAGATATAGATAGCTAAAACATATATGACTTTCCATCCAATATATATATGTATATGTGTGTGTGTGTGTAAAAGATGAGGTCATTGAAAAGTAGTGAGTCTTCTCCCAGCAGTGCCCCCACACAGCACATAGACCTGTTGCTCCATACTTACACAGGGGAGAGGATCCAATCTGCTATGACGCCCTTTGTGCTGGATCCGGGCTGCAGACTCCAGTAGACACAGGTGGTAAATCTGCAGCTGATCACTGGGAGAGGGATCAGGGTCTTACTGTGACACCAGTCACTAATTCTGGAGCTCCGCTTCCTACAAGGACCTGTCACTGGAGATCTGGAGATGCCACAGGTTCTCCTCTTACAGAACAATCACTTTGCTGTGAGACTTGTCTGTCAATTCCTGGCTGCATATAGGGCGATCAGGGAATAGCCCAGCCCTGTGCTAGTGATGTATGTACAGAAAGCAAGGTACAAGAAGACCCCGAGCACAGCCCCCTCTCACACACTGGGAGTACAAGGAGCTGTCCACTACCCAGGTGCTGAACTCATCCTTTTTATCCTTCAACAAAAATTGCATTAAACTTTTTTTTTTTTTCATTTTTAAACTAGAAATGTGATCTGAATAAATTTTATCAATAGTGTTGATTTTTTATTTTCCAACATTTATGAAGAAAGGAAGTCTGTTTTATATAGTGTATGGATCCGTACTCCTTGTCGGCCAACAATGAGTAACAGAGACTTCTTATGGTGTGTGCGGTCTCTTTGTATACAGCAAATATCAAAAGTCTGACCTTCACTTCCAAACAGAATACTGGTCTGAACAGATGCTTACTGAGAGCCATCTCAATAACTAACAAATAAAATACCTCTATAGCATGTAAACATGAAATGTATGGCATTTTAATTGCATTACTGCTACAGCAAAGAGGTTCCCAGCAAAAGATCGCCATGTTGTTGGCGGCTGAGCATGCATGAATTGGCCAAATTATGTTCTAAGTATCTTCATTTTTACTATTTTCTAGAGCAGTAATGCAATTCCAATTTTATATATTTCATGTTTACATGCTTTAGCGCTACAGAGTGTAACTTTATTTGTTAGTCTTTGTATATAGCAAACACAGTTTTGCTCATTAGTGACTGATGAGCGAGCATGCTCACCACTGCTTGATATTCGATAGAACATCAGGGTGCTCGGATATGCTCATTACTCGACTGAGTATCGCTGATGCCATGCTCGATTCCCTACCCCAAATGTTTTGCACCTATTAGACAGCCAATGAACATGCGGGGATTGCTTTCCATACATGGTAATGCCATGTTGGCTACTGATATTATTGTGATTAGCCAGCTTGGGTCTTATGTAACACTCGGCGACGCGATGCTCGGCACACACTCCTCTGGAGAGTTGTTATGGTAGGGAGAGCTTATAGGCAGTGTTTAAGGTTTCTATTACAGTAGTTTTTTACTGCTGCACCATTAAAGGAAAAATAATTTTTCAGGGCTACATACTGTTCTTTCTTTACTAAAACTGCTGTTACCGCATTCAGTGTAGAGATAGCTGGTGGAGGAGGGATAGTTTTGGATTAGAGGCATACAGTGGGGAAATTAAGTATTTGATACACTGACGATTTTGCACGTTTTCCCACCTACAAAGAATGGAGAGGTCTGTGCTCTGTTATCCTAGGTACACTTCAACTGTGAGAGACAGAATCTAAAAATAAAAAAAAACAGAAAATCACATTGTATGATTTTTACATAATTAATTTGCATAAAATAAGCATTTGCTACAACAGAAAAACAGAACTTAATATTTGGTCCAGAAACCTTTGTAATTAAAGAGGTCATTTCCTGCAGTTCTTGACCAAGTTTGCAAAAGCTGCAGCAGGGATTTTGGCGACTCCTCCATACAGATCTTCTCCAGATCTTTAAGATTTTGGGGCTGTCACTGGGCAAAATTGTGTTTCAGCTCCCTCCAAGATTTTCTATTGAGTTCAGGTCTGGAGACTGGCTAGGTAACTCCAGGAACTTGAAATGCTTCTTACAGAGCCACTCCTTAGTTGTCCTGGCTGTGTGTTTTAGGTCATTGTCATGGTGGAAGACCCAGCCATAGCCCATCTTCAATACTCTTTCTGAGGGAAGGAGGTCGTTTGCCAAAATCTTGGCGATACGTGACCCCATCAATCCTCCCTTCAATGCAGTGCAGTCATACCCTCCTATTTGCAGAAACGCACCCCTAAAGTTTTATATTTTCCCCACCACGCTTCATGGTTGGGACGGTGTTCTTGGGGTTGTACTCATCGTTCTTTTTCCTCAAAACACGGCGAGTGCAGTTGATACTAAAAAGTTCTATTTTGGTCTCATCTGACCACATGATCTTCTTCCAAGCCTCCTCTGGACCATCGAGATGGTCATTGGTGAACTTCAAACAGGCCTGGACATGTGCTGGCATGAGCTGGGGACCTTATGTGCTCTGGATGATTTTAATCCATGATGGCATAGTATGTTACTAACAGTAATGTTTGAGATTGTGGTCCCAGCTCTCTTCAGGTCATTGACCAGGTCCTCCTGCGTAGTTTTGGGCTGATTCCTTACCTTTTCTCAGAATCATCCTTACCCCACGAGGCAAGATCTTGCAGGAGGCTCTAGACCGAGGAAGATTGATAGTCATCTTGTGATTCTTCCATTTTCTATTAATTGTGCCAACAGTTGTTGGCTTCTCACCAAGCGGCTTTCCTATTGTCCTGTAGTCTCAGCCTTGTGCAGGTCTACAATTTTGACCCTGGTGTCCTTAGATAGCTCTTTGGTCTTGGCCATGTTGAAGAGTTAGGACTGTGATTGATTGAGTGTGGACAGGTGTCTTTTACTGTATACAGGTAACAAGCTCAAACAGGTGCAATTAATACAGGTAATGAGTGCAGAGTAGGAGGGCTGCTAAAAAGAAAAACTAACAGGTCTGTGAGAGCCAAAATTCTTGGTAGTTAGTAGATGATCAAATAATTATTTTGTGCAATAAAATGCAATATAATTATTTCAAAATCATACAATGTGATTTTCTGGTTTTCACTTTTAGATTCTGTCTCTCACAGTTGAAGTGTACCTACAATAAAAATACAAACCTCCCCATTCTTTGCAGGTGGGAAAACTT
Organism: Ranitomeya imitator; assembly: GCF_032444005.1. Classification (NCBI taxonomy): domain Eukaryota; kingdom Metazoa; phylum Chordata; class Amphibia; order Anura; family Dendrobatidae; genus Ranitomeya; species Ranitomeya imitator. The sequence continues at coordinate 670,342,515 of NC_091282.1, forward strand.
GCAAAATCTGCAATGTATCAAATACCTATTTTCCCCACTGTATAGGACACCACTCTTGAAGCCAGAACATTGAAAGCAGGTGGTTGGATGGCAGATAATCCTTACAGTATGCTTACAAGCACCTCTCTTCCAAATGCTCCAGTATCACTAGCCAAGAGTCTGGACCACATAATCCTTACACTGATTCTCCTTCTCACTATGGAGAGACCCAGGAGACAAATGATCCCATACTAAGGCACTCCAAGGGGCTCTTTTCATTTCCATTTATTGATTCTGGGTTCATGCCATGCACGTTTCAAGAGCGACATGACGAGATCATGTGTAGTGATGCCAAAATGTTTGAGCAGCCACAGTCAGAAGATGACGAGAGTGGGCAACAGCAATTAGTGTCTCAAGCGGTAGATGATGATGAGACACAATTGCCAACAAGTGATTATGTTAAGTCAACAAGTTAGGAGGACCAAAGTGTGGAAGTAGAAGACGAGGTGGTGGACGATGAAGTCACTGACCCAACCTGGGGGGGTGCCATGCAGAGCAAGAACAGCAGCGCAGAGGGAGATGGACCTGCAGCACCACAAAAGGCAGAAAGAGGCAGTGGGGTGAAAAAAAGGAGAAGGCAGTCGACTGTTTCTCACAGCACCCACACGCGGCAAGTTCCTAGGCCGAGGGTTAGGTGTTCTCTAATCTGGTGCTTTTTTAAAGAATGTGTGGACAATAAAAGAATGGTCATTTCCAACCTGTGCAGTACCAAGATCAGCAGGGGTCTGACCACTACTTGCCTGGCAACCACCAGCATGTTCAAGCACATCAAAGCACCCAACTAGGTGGGCCAAACACCTGGGTCCATAATCAGTGTCTGTGGGTGACACCGCTTCCTCTTTCTCTGTGCTACATGCTTGCCAATCCACTGTCCAAAATGCATGTGCATATGCATCCTGCCTTACACATGTTGTTGCACATTCGCAAGCACCATCAGCAACCAAGTTCAATCTTTTGTCCCAGATCAGCATTCAGCTATTGCTACCCCACACCTTGGAACACAATTGGAAACACCCAGCCACCTACCCACAGGCCCAAACACTAAACGAGCACATTTCCAGACCTTATTGTCCTGGAAATGTTGCAGTTTATGCTTGGGGACACTGAGGCTTTCTGCAACCTCATGACGGCAGCCGTCCCTCAGTACTCTGTCTCCAGCCCCCACTGTTTTTCCCGTTGTTCCATCCCCGCTTTACACCAGCACTTGTTCCATAATATCACCCATGCCCTGACTAACGCAATTGCATCAAGTCTGAGGTGAATCAGTATTCGATAGGCTCCAACTGCCTATCGTACAAACCTCTGTCTTAGGACAGGAGAGAGGGGACTTGCACTGAGCTTCAAGCGGCAGGGACCTAGCCAACTAAACAGCACAAGTAGGAAAGGCTTACAGACCTCACCTGGGTGAGGGATCTCCTATTGCCTCCAAGCTGGCCGGACAACAGCAACCCTGCACTTGGTACCCTGGACTGAGGACTACACCTACCATCAGTAAACCAGGTAAAGACTTTGCAAACCTGTGTCCTAGTTCTTTGCCATACAATCCACCACACCATCTTGCCATACACTTGGAAAGCCTTGGGGACCCCGCTTCACCTGTGGGAAGCGCCACCATCTTGCTGCATACCATCAACCCAGAGGATCCCTTTAAGCAGCATCGGTCCTCACTGACCGAAAACTACAGGTGGCATCACGAACATAGACATTACAAATTCCCTTAAAAGACCTTCCGCTTTAATTGGACGCCCGGGGCCACAGACTGGGTCACAGCCACCGTGACATCCCTTTAAGACCGGACCCCATACCGAGTACCCGGCTGCCCTGGATGGGGCGCTCCATATACCCCCAGGGGTATATGTTTTACAGCCTTTGCACTTACCAGTCTAGGCGTCTGACTCCTTAACAATAGGATAAAAAATGTTGAGGCCCTTCCAGGGTGTATTGCAGTCCCTCCTAATTTTTAGCAGTTCTTGCGCTAGGTGCATAGGCTTTATGAGTCTATGTGTCTGACTAATCAATAATTTTAATAGAATGTGTAGGAGGCCCTCCTTTATGTCTAATACGGGGGGTCTCTCTTCCTTTTCCTTCCTTTTAATTTTTGGCAGTTCTTGAATTGTCTGCATAGACTTTGTGAGTTTCAGAGTCTCTCCTTCATAAATTAAACAGGATTTGTCTGACCAGGGCTGCCACCAGGAATTTCAGGGCCGGCCCCTTGCTGGCAAAATTTTCGGGCCCCATTGAGACTCTGCCCAAACTCCACATTGGCTCCTTTTCCCCTGAAACCTTGCACAGTCACACCGCCTACTCTTGGAAAATTTTCGGTCTAATCATAAGACCTTCATCAGAAAGGTTATTGAGTACTGTAATACATGCGTAGAAAAACACAAAGGGAAATTTTAGAAAATGATGCACAGAGTAAATACAAAGTAAATACAAATCTAGTACACATTGCTCAATGGAGAAATGATAAATAAACAGACATCACTTGTTACATAATCAGCAGACAACAGTGGCGGTCTAAACGGATCCGGCCTGGTGCTCCGTGAGTTGTGAGCTTCGTAGTAGAGATGCTAAAGGCTGTAAACATGTATAGGATTGATAATACGAGAGAGAAGAAGACAAGGAGACTATCATGTCCTGCTAAAAAACCGGGCAAGTGGATAGCGGATTGACCACCCCTAAAGGATACAGAAAGTGCGGTGACCTCCATGACTAGTGGTTGATGGGCTAAGGTGCAAAGTGAGAAGCCTAAAATATAAAACACGAGCATGTAAATAATACATAACTGTCATTGTGCAGGAATAGTGCAATATGTTTGGGCACACAGCCCCGTAGGACCTAGAGGGCATGAGAATCAATCCTGAAGTGTGACCACCTAGGACCTGCAAGCATGGATCGAGGAATAGCCAGTAGAGTCCGGACTAGTTTAAGAGAGTACTAAAAAAGTTAGCTACCTGGATGATGTGAACAATCTGATAGGGCCCATAAGGTGCCAGCATTAGAGCAGTCCTGGGAGAGGGAGGGCGCCTAGGGAGAACAAGGAGAGATAGAGGAACACCTAGCCAAACGTTGTCCACGTAAAGGAAAGGAAAACCCCTTAAAATACTAGTCACTATTACCTGTCAGAGGGTATAGAAGGCGAGCGCTGTGGGAGGCGAACTAATCGCAGGAGCAGAAGCGCTGTGGAAAAAAAAATATAGTGGGTGACTAAGTATCTGGGCCGAGGAAAGTGCCGAGAGAAGGCGAGCGCCGCTGGACTATGGGGGCAGAGCGTACCTGTAACGCCGGAGGACGCCGGCACCGTGCTGTGGAGGCTGCGAGACTCCCAGGGCTGGTGTAAGGCGGCGGCACTTCCGGGTTTAAGTGCGCGCCGCCGGGCGATCACCTGACCCGTCGCGTCATAGAAGACACATGACCGGGTCGGCTGCGCGTGCGCAGAGGGAAAAGGACGTTAGGGGGCTGAAGGGCGCCTGCGCAAAAAGAATGAGTGCCGGAGCCTAAAGAGAAAGCTAGAGGCGGCCGTATACAAAGAGGGGGGGGGGGGGGGCGAAACTCTGAGAGAGAACAAAACGCAGGTGGACCGCAGGGGGCAAGGGAGGCTGAACGTAGAAACTGAAGCGGGGTATACGCCAAATAAAGGGGCAAAAGACCTGATGAAGAGAGGGGGGGGGGAAAGACTGAGATCAGAGCAAAGCCCTCAAAGGTGGTCACACGCAGGTGATATAGAGACCAAACTAATGCTCTATATCTTAGAACGGCATTGAGTGTGGATACTGTACCATATGGGGTGGGACCAGTGCTCGGTGCGCAGGACGTGACTAGCGGTTCTGTGAAGAGAAGTAAAACAACAGACAATTAAAAACATGACATAATCAAATGCGGTCAACACATTCCCTGGTTGTGCTCACTCTACATATAATACAAAACAAGGAATTACAAAAAAGCTGAAACATCGTAATCTCTATTTAATCCCTTTGGTTCTAAGGTCTGGAGTGTATAGATCCAATAAGCTTCCCTTCTTTGAAGCATTCTGGTACGGTTTTGTCCCCTTCTAGGGATGTCCACCTGTTCTAAAACCTGGAACCGGAGTTGGGCAATGCTGTGATTTTTTATGGCAAAATGGTGTGGGAGGGGAAGATGTGTCTTGTTACATCGGATGGTGGATTTATGTTGGGCCACTCTTTCCCTCACTGCTTGCGTGGTCTCGCCTACATAGGCTAGACCGCATGGGCATTTGATAAGATATACCACAAATGTGGACTCGCAGGTGTAGAAACCTTTTATAGGAATGGCCTTACCAGTTTGTGGGTGAAACACAGAGGAACCCTTTTGTACATTACTGGACTGTAGACAATTGAGGCAGGGGAAAGTGCCACGTTTCTGGGTTTGAAGAAAAGTTTGTTTCGGGACCACTGAACCTGAGCCAATGTCTGCCTTGACCAGCCTGTCCTTGAGGTTCCTAGCACGCTTAAAGCATGGTAGGAACGGTGCTTTGAATTCTGGAACTGTCGGGTAGCTTTTGGATAAGATATTCCAATGTCTCCTAATGGTAGATTGTACTAGGCCCGAAAAAGGATGAAAGGTAGAGACAAAGGGGATTCTCTTTTGATTGTCCTTGGGTTTGTTGTGTGATAGGTCCTGCTTGGCCCCTGTCAATACCCCCTGGGGGTAACCCCTATCAGTGAATTTTTGTTCCATTTCTGTGAGTCTAGTTTTTTTTAATTCCACATCGGAGACAATCCTGTCTACCCTGTGAAACTGTGACTTGGGGATGGACCTCTTGATAGAGGGTGGGTGGCAGCTGGAAAAATGTAATAGGCCATTACGATCAGTAGGTTTTGTGAATAAATCGATGCCCAACCGAACCTCCCTCTCCTTATATACCAGGGTGTCCAGAAAACTAATTTTATGCGTGTCATGTTGTAAGGTAAATTTGAGTTCAGGCCAGATGCTGTTGATGTGTTGGTCAAAAGGCAAGAGTGACTCAATAGGGCCATCCCAGACGCAAAATATATCATCGATATATCTCCGCCAAACCCTGCAGTGAGCCATGAACAAGGGGTGATTGTACACAAAGTCACTCTCAAAAGCCGCCATGTAAGCTATAGCGTAAGGGGGCGCTACGTTCGCGCCCATGGCTGTACCTTGTTGTTGGGCATAGAAAGTGTCCTGAAACATGAAGTAATTTTCTTTGAGTACTATGCCCAAAAGATCGGCACAGAGGTGACGGATTTTGATGTCCACTCTGTTCTCACTTAGAAGTCTATCTGTGGCTAATAGGCCCTTCTCATGTACTATAGAGGTATACAAACTATTGACGTCCCAGGTGACAAGCAGGGAAGAAGGAGCTAAGGGGCCCAATGATTTAATGATTTGGATAAAGTTACTAGTATCCAACAGGAAGGAGCGGGTGGTCTTAACCAATGGGGTTAGAATTTTTTCCAGTACCATAGACAGAGGTGATAGGACTGAATCGGTCAGAGACACGATGGGACGACCAGGAGGTTTAACTAATCTCTTATGTATCTTTGGTAAGATGTAAAATATGGGAGTGATGGGATCCCTGTGGATGAGGAAATCTCTCATCTTACTGTCGATAGTGCCCGCCTGGAAGTGAAATTCCACAATGGGTGCAATTTTTTTGACTATCTGATTCAAAGGATTGTGTGGTATTATCCTGTATACTGTAGTGTCCCCCAATTGCCTAAACACTTCCTCTAGGTAATCAGCTCTGTCCATGACCACCGTTGCCCCACCCTTATCTGCTGGTTTAAATATCAGAGATTTATCCGACGACAGATGCTCCAGTGCAATTCTCTCTTGGTATGAGAGATTAGTGTGAAAATGAAACTTCCCCCGGTCCATCTCCCGAGTTAAATTGTGTATATCTCTCTCAACAAGGGAAACAAAAGTTTCCACCGGTGGGTTTGACCGAGGTGGCATGTAGGAGCTGTAGGCTGTTTACAGCCTTTAGCATCTCTACTACGAAGCTCACAACTCACGGAGCACCAGGCCGGATCCGTTTAGACCGCCACTGTTGTCTGCTGATTATGTAACAAGTGATGTCTGTTTATTTATCATTTCTCCATTGAGCAATGTGTACTAGATTTGTATTTACTTTGTATTTACTCTGTGCATCATTTTCTAAAATTTCCCTTTGTGTTTTTCTACGCATGTATTACAGTACTCAATAACCTTTCTGATGAAGGTCTTATGATTAGACCAAAAACGTTCAATTTATGTGGAACTGGATGCACCTAATAAACGAATTGTTCACGTTTTATCTTGCAAAGACTATCTCTTGAGTGCCAAGTAATTTATTCTATATGATTGATGGGTTGGATACCTAACTTGTGCACCTCCTACAAACCTTGAGTGCCGTGTCCTCTATTATTATATGCCTTATCCTTACACGAGCACCTTGGACGATGTCGAGTGAGACCTTCTCCTTCAATGCTACAGAAGCGGCAGAAATCCTCTCTAAAGTAACCGCACCTAGCGATTTTCTACAAATACCTACCAAAGAACTCAAGAATCGCGACTTGGAACGTGAGTCGAGACGAGCAGTTAACCTAGAACTGCATATTATTACAATAGCTGAATACCTCCGGGTCCAGAGGATCCCGCGGGGCTTAAGGGTCCCTTTACAACCGACCTTCTTCAGAGAGGATAAAGACTACTGCACCAAGTTCGAACATATCCTGAACAAATGTTCGGCAGATCTGATGACCCTAACCCTCTCGTACCTCCAGAAGAACCTGGATACGGTAAATGCCCAGATAAGCGCCATCGAGAACCAATTGACCAGTACTATGCCCCAGGAGGAGTTCCAGGAACTCAAGACAAAGAATCAAGAAATGTTACGGCTACACAGATCAGAACTAGAGAAGAAGAAAAGATCAAAGTTCTTAAGAGACACCGAGGACTATCTACAGAACCGTGTTTATCAGTGGCGAGATGTTCGGCGTTCCACCAGGCGACACAGCTCTCTAAGCTCTTCTGGTTCCACCGACAGCAGGCCCGGAACCTCAAACCTTTCTACCTCCCATTCTTCTTTTTTAGGGAACAACCGCGGCCGTCAAAAGGGAAAACGAGGCGGGGGGGCCAATGCCGCCGGGGAACCCAGAAACCAGATGGCAACACGCTCGCAGGTAAGGACCTCCCACTGGTAGTGAACATTTCCTCAAAAAACTTGGACGTTCATCAATTGTCCATTCTTCAAAAGGGCTTGTCTTTTTGCCCGACGTACAAGTTCAACTCCTTTGAACTCAGCATGGATCTACAGAGGTTCTACCGTAACCTCAGACTACGTGTCCATTTCTCGGAGCAATCTCCTGCCTTGAAACCTTCAAGACAGGACGAGACCCTACTTGAACTCCGCCAGCTGGGGCTACGGTCCCATAGCTCCTACATGCCACCTCGGTCAAACCCACCGGTGGAAACTTTTGTTTCCCTTGTTGAGAGAGATATACACAATTTAACTCGGGAGATGGACCGGGGGAAGTTTCATTTTCACACTAATCTCTCATACCAAGAGAGAATTGCACTGGAGCATCTGTCGTCGGATAAATCTCTGATATTTAAACCAGCAGATAAGGGTGGGGCAACGGTGGTCATGGACAGAGCTGATTACCTAGAGGAAGTGTTTAGGCAATTGGGGGACACTACAGTATACAGGATAATACCACACAATCCTTTGAATCAGATAGTCAAAAAAATTGCACCCATTGTGGAATTTCACTTCCAGGCGGGCACTATCGACAGTAAGATGAGAGATTTCCTCATCCACAGGGATCCCATCACTCCCATATTTTACATCTTACCAAAGATACATAAGAGATTAGTTAAACCTCCTGGTCGTCCCATCGTGTCTCTGACCGATTCAGTCCTATCACCTCTGTCTATGGTACTGGAAAAAATTCTAACCCCATTGGTTAAGACCACCCGCTCCTTCCTGTTGGATACTAGTAACTTTATCCAAATCATTAAATCATTGGGCCCCTTAGCTCCTTCTTCCCTGCTTGTCACCTGGGACGTCAATAGTTTGTATACCTCTATAGTACATGAGAAGGGCCTATTAGCCACAGATAGACTTCTAAGTGAGAACAGAGTGGACATCAAAATCCGTCACCTCTGTGCCGATCTTTTGGGCATAGTACTCAAAGAAAATTACTTCATGTTTCAGGACACTTTCTATGCCCAACAACAAGGTACAGCCATGGGCGCGAACGTAGCGCCCCCTTACGCTATAGCTTACATGGCGGCTTTTGAGAGTGACTTTGTGTACAATCACCCCTTGTTCATGGCTCACTGCAGGGTTTGGCGGAGATATATCGATGATATATTTTGCGTCTGGGATGGCCCTATTGAGTCACTCTTGCCTTTTGACCAACACATCAACAGCATCTGGCCTGAACTCAAATTTACCTTACAACATGACACGCATAAAATTAGTTTTCTGGACACCCTGGTATATAAGGAGAGGGAGGGTCGGTTGGGCATCGATTTATTCACAAAACCTACTGATCGTAATGGCCTATTACATTTTTCCAGCTGCCACCCACCCTCTATCAAGAGGTCCATCCCCAAGTCACAGTTTCACAGGGTAGACAGGATTGTCTCCGATGTGGAATTAAAAAAAACTAGACTCACAGAAATGGAACAAAAATTCACTGATAGGGGTTACCCCCAGGGGGTATTGACAGGGGCCAAGCAGGACCTATCACACAACAAACCCAAGGACAATCAAAAGAGAATCCCCTTTGTCTCTACCTTTCATCCTTTTTCGGGCCTAGTACAATCTACCATTAGGAGACATTGGAATATCTTATCCAAAAGCTACCCGACAGTTCCAGAATTCAAAGCACCGTTCCTACCATGCTTTAAGCGTGCTAGGAACCTCAAGGACAGGCTGGTCAAGGCAGACATTGGCTCAGGTTCAGTGGTCCCGAAACAAACTTTTCTTCAAACCCAGAAACGTGGCACTTTCCCCTGCCTCAATTGTCTACAGTGCAGTAATGTACAAAAGGGTTCCTCTGTGTTTCACCCACAAACTGGTAAGGCCATTCCTATAAAAGGTTTCTACACCTGCGAGTCCACATTTGTGGTATATCTTATCAAATGCCCATGCGGTCTAGCCTATGTAGGCGAGACCACGCAAGCAGTGAGGGAAAGAGTGGCCCAACATAAATCCACCATCCGATGTAACAAGACACATCTTCCCCTCCCACACCATTTTGCCATAAAAAATCACAGCATTGCCCAACTCCGGTTCCAGGTTTTAGAACAGGTGGACATCCCTAGAAGGGGACAAAACCGTACCAGAATGCTTCAAAGAAGGGAAGCTTATTGGATCTATACACTCCAGACCTTAGAACCAAAGGGATTAAATAGAGATTACGATGTTTCAGCTTTTTTGTAATTCCTTGTTTTGTATTATATGTAGAGTGAGCACAACCAGGGAATGTGTTGACCGCATTTGATTATGTCATGTTTTTAATTGTCTGTTGTTTTACTTCTCTTCACAGAACCGCTAGTCACGTCCTGCGCACCGAGCACTGGTCCCACCCCATATGGTACAGTATCCACACTCAATGCCGTTCTAAGATATAGAGCATTAGTTTGGTCTCTATATCACCTGCGTGTGACCACCTTTGAGGGCTTTGCTCTGATCTCAGTCTTTTCCCCCCCCCTCTCTTCATCAGGTCTTTTGCCCCTTTATTTGGCGTATACCCCGCTTCAGTTTCTACGTTCAGCCTCCCTTGCCCCCTGCGGTCCACCTGCGTTTTGTTCTCTCTCAGAGTTTCGCCCCCCCCCCCTCTTTGTATACGGCCGCCTCTAGCTTTCTCTTTAGGCTCCGGCACTCATTCTTTTTGCGCAGGCGCCCTTCAGCCCCCTAACGTCCTTTTCCCTCTGCGCACGCGCAGCCGACCCGGTCATGTGTCTTCTATGACGCGACGGGTCAGGTGATCGCCCGGCGGCGCGCACTTAAACCCGGAAGTGCCGCCGCCTTACACCAGCCCTGGGAGTCTCGCAGCCTCCACAGCACGGTGCCGGCGTCCTCCGGCGTTACAGGTACGCTCTGCCCCCATAGTCCAGCGGCGCTCGCCTTCTCTCGGCACTTTCCTCGGCCCAGATACTTAGTCACCCACTATATTTTTTTTCCACAGCGCTTCTGCTCCTGCGATTAGTTCGCCTCCCACAGCGCTCGCCTTCTATACCCTCTGACAGGTAATAGTGACTAGTATTTTAAGGGGTTTTCCTTTCCTTTACGTGGACAACGTTTGGCTAGGTGTTCCTCTATCTCTCCTTGTTCTCCCTAGGCGCCCTCCCTCTCCCAGGACTGCTCTGATGCTGGCACCTTATGGGCCCTATCAGATTGTTCACATCATCCAGGTAGCTAACTTTTTTAGTACTCTCTTAAACTAGTCCGGACTCTACTGGCTATTCCTCGATCCATGCTTGCAGGTCCTAGGTGGTCACACTTCAGGATTGATTCTCATGCCCTCTAGGTCCTACGGGGCTGTGTGCCCAAACATATTGCACTATTCCTGCACAATGACAGTTATGTATTATTTACATGCTCGTGTTTTATATTTTAGGCTTCTCACTTTGCACCTTAGCCCATCAACCACTAGTCATGGAGGTCACCGCACTTTCTGTATCCTTTAGGGGTGGTCAATCCGCTATCCACTTGCCCGGTTTTTTAGCAGGACATGATAGTCTCCTTGTCTTCTTCTCTCTCGTATTATCAATCCTATACATGTTTACAGCCTTTAGCATCTCTACTACGAAGCTCACAACTCACGGAGCACCAGGCCGGATCCGTTTAGACCGCCACTGTTGTCTGCTGATTATGTAACAAGTGATGTCTGTTTATTTATCATTTCTCCATTGAGCAATGTGTACTAGATTTGTATTTACTTTGTATTTACTCTGTGCATCATTTTCTAAAATTTCCCTTTGTGTTTTTCTACGCATGTATTACAGTACTCAATAACCTTTCTGATGAAGGTCTTATGATTAGACCGAAAACGTTCAATTTATGTGGAACTGGATGCACCTAATAAACGAATTGTTCACGTTTTATCTTGCAAAGACTATCTCTTGAGTGCCAAGTAATTTATTCTATATGATTGATGGGTTGGATACCTAACTTGTGCACCTCCTACAAACCTTGAGTGCCGTGTCCTCTATTATTATATACTCTTGGAAAAGTTCCACTTCTGCACCACATCCTCACCACATTTATTATGTCGCAAGTATTGATATAAAACAATCTTTTCCACATAAATGTATTTTTATACAGTAGGCATGCAGTATACAGATGGTTAAATATGTTGTGTACCATCAAAAAACACTCCTCAGTTACAGATACACATGCATGACTGCCACCTGCATTTTATTCTGCCTATAGGAGGACAAAGTCTCCTAAGACCACCTTGTGCTTCATAGATATTCATAAGGTTGGCAAGTTCTGCATTATTCATTTTGCGCTCATCTGCTCACATTAGTCAGGTCATCATGATACAGGAAAGAAATATATCTTGGTACCATGTTAGCCAGTAGATAGAAAAATAATATAAATAAAAATAATATTTTTCAGGTCATCATGACATCTAAATACCAGAAGAGAATAAACAGTAAGGCTCTGTTCACATGTCCAGTTGTATTCCATTTGTAAAATGTCCAATATTAAAGAAAAAACAAATCCAATAAAAAACTGACATTTTGTTATCTGGTTTACATCAATTTTGTTCCATTCGCAACGGAAAACTATTTTTTTACTGGATCCTTCAGAAAATGCATTTTGGTACCAGTTTTAAATGAGTTCCCATTGGAGGTGGGCGAATTTGGGTGGAATTGAATTCAATTCAAGTCTTTTAAAAAATATATGATATCTAGAATACAGATTTTCTTGTAATTCACTGCTTGTGAATTCAACATGAGGAACACCGACAGGCCAATGGCAAATCCTCCGAGAAGGGGAGCTCCAGCCACCACCAACATCCTGATGTCACAACGCACCATAACCTTGAAAGACCACTTGCAGCCAGAAGTCCTGTTCTAGAATAAAGATAGCGATATGTAACTGCAGAAAAACGATGCCCTGAAAACCAGACATGCAGGCAGCAGACAGTGTTATTTGTTTTTCTTTTGTTTTGCCTTTTTTTCATCCTACTTTCATTATGCTCGGATGTCTGGAGAGTAGGGTTGATCGATCACCCTAAAAATCAGATCGGAAAGGATCGGTCCGATCACACTTGAAAATCGGGAATATCGATTTCCGTACCTCATTGAAGTCAATGGGGATAAAAATTGGAGACTGTACGTGTCTGTGTGCGCGGGCGGGGTCTGTGCAGGACCGTCGGGGGTCTGTGCGGGCCTCTTGGGGGTCTGTGCGGGGCTGCCGGGGGTCTGTACGGGCCTCTTGGGGGTCTGGGCGTGCTGCCGGGGGTCTGTGCGGACTTCTTGGGGGTCTGTGCGGGCCTGCCGGGGGTCTGTGCGGGCCTGCCGGGGGTCTGTGCGGGCTGCCGGGGGTCTGTGCGGGCCTGCCGGGGTCTGTGCAGGCTGCCCGGGGTCTGTGCGGGCCTGCCGGGGGTCTGTGTGGGCCTGTCGGGGGTCTGTGTGGGCCTGCCAGGGGTCTGTGCGGGCTGGCGGGGGTGTGTGCGGGGCTCTCGTGGGTCTTTGTGTGTGTGCAATGACAGGGATTGACACATTAGCCAATGATGGGACAGTAGTAGTCCCATCATCCGGCTAATGTGTTGAATGTAAAAAAAATCATACATACTACATACAACATACTACATACATACAACATACATACTACAGTCATGGACAAAAATTTTGAGAATGAGACAAATATTAATTTTTCCAAAGTCTACTGCTTCATTTTTTCTAATGGCAATTTGCATATACTCCTGAATGTCAGAGTGATCAGCTTAACAGCAATTACTGTACTTGCAAAGTCAATATTTTTCCAGAAAATGAACTTTAAACCCCCAAAACACATTTCAACATCATTGCAGTCCTGCCTTAAAAGGAGCAGCTAACATCGTTTTAGTGATTGATCCATTAACACACGTGTGGGTGTTGATGAGGACAGGGCTGGCGATCAATCAGTCATGATTAAGTAAGAATGACATCACTGGACACTTTAAAAGGAGGCTGGTGCTTGGTATCATTGTTTCTCTTCAGTTAACCATGGTTATCTCTAAAGAAACACGTGCAGCCATCATTGCACTGCACAAAAATGGCCTAACAGGGAAGAGTATCACAGCTACAAAGATTGCACCTCCGTCAACAATCTATCGCGTCATCAAGAACTTCAAGGAGAGAGCTTCCATTGTTGTCAAAAAGACTCCAGGGCGCCCAAGAAAGACCAGCAAGTGCCAGGACCGTATCTTAAAACTGTTTCAGCTGCGGGATCGGACTACCAGCAGTGCCGAGCTTGCTCAGGAATGGCAGCAGGCTGGTGTGAGTGCTTCGGCACGCACTGTGAGGCGGAGACTCTTTGAGCAAGACCTGGTTTCAAGGAGGGCAGCAAAGAAGCCACTTCTCTCCAGAAAAAACATCAGGGACCGACTGATATTCTGCAAAAGGTACAGGGAGTGGACTGCTGAGGACTGGGGCAAAGTCATTTTCTCTGATGAATCCCCTTTTCGATTGTTTGGGACATCTGGAAAACAGCTTATTCGGAGAAGAAGAGGTGAGCGCTCCCACCAGTCTTGTCTCATGCCAACTGTAAAGCATCCTGAAACCATTCATGTGTGGGGTTGCTTCTCAGCCAAGGGAATCGGCTCACTCACAGTCTTGCCTAAAAACACAGCCATGAATAAAGAATGGTAACAGAATGTCCTCCAAGAGCAACTTCTCCCAATCGTCCAAGAGCAGTTTGGCGCCCAACAATGCCTTTTCCAGCATAATGGAGCACCTTGCCACAAAGCAAAGGTGATAACTAAATGGCTCATGGAACAAAACATAGAGATTTTGGGTCCATGGCCTGGAAACTCCCCAGATCTTAATCCCATTGAGAACTTGTGGTCAATCATCAATAGACGGGTGGACAAGCAAAAACCAACAAATTCTGGCAAAATGCAAGCATTGATTAAGCAACAATGCACTGCTATCAGTCAGGACTTGGTCCAGAAGTTGATTGAGAGCATGTGAGGGAGAATTGCAGAGGTCTTGAAGAAGAAGGGTCAACACTGCAAATATTGACTTGCTGCATTAACTCATTCTAACTGTCAATATAACCTATTGGTACTCATAATATGATTGCAATTATATTTCTGTATGTGATATAAACATCAGACAAACACTAATAAAAACCAGAGGGCAGCAGATCATGTGAAAATATAATTTTTGTGTCATTCTCAAAACTTTTGGCCATGACTGTACATACATACAACATGCTACGTACATACTACATACATACAACATACTACATACATACTACAAACATACATACATACTACATACAACATACATACTATATACATACATACAACATGCTACATACATACTACATACATACATACAACATACTACATACATACAAAATACATACTGCATACATACTACATACATACTACATACATACTACATACAATACATTCATACATTACATACAATACATACATACAGACATACAGTATATATAACATAGAGTACATACTCACCATCACTTGTCACTTTGATCCCCGAAGCCAGTGTCACCTGTAAAAAATATTAAAATAACGAACAACCAATATACTCCCTGTCCACAGAAATCCACGAGTGTCACACGACGATCTCCCGTGGAGAGCAGCAGCATAAGCTGATGCGTCTGCTCTCTAGGGGCTCCAGGAATATAATGATGGGTAGGAGGTATCCTTCCGCACTGTATTCCTCCGCCACTGTAAAAAATTGTCCCTAGTCTCACTTTTGGCACTGCTGTGTGAGAAAGTTCCCACGCATAAAGTGAGACCAGTGAACTACAGTAACCTCTCAGTGATGCACTGCAGGAGCCATTGTCTCCTGTCAGTGTGTCACTGAGGGCCCTATAGAGCAGTGACATCACCCGATGTCACTGTTCTATAGGGGAGATCATCGTGGGACACTCGTTATTAATTGGACTGCGTCGGACAGGGAGTATACGGTTTATTATTTTACATTTTTTGCAGGCGCTGAAGTATGGTAAGTATGGTTAAATTAAGAATAATAAAATACTTTTTTCTGGCTGTGTCTTTATTTTGTTTTTAACACTTTCACTACTCTAGGATTAATAATGGATAGGCGTCTTATTGACGCCTCTCCATTATTAACCCGGCTTAATGTAACCTTACAATAGCAAGGTGACATTAACCCCTTATTACCCCATATCCCACCGCTACACGGGAGTTTGAAGAGAGAGGCTAAATGCCAGAATTGGCGCATCTTACAGATGCGCCATTTCTGGGGCAGCTGCAGACTGGTATTTGTAGCCGGGGGGGCAATATCCATGGTCCCTTGCTAGGCTATGAATATCAGCCCGCAGCTATCTGCGTAGCCTTTCTGGCTATAAAATATAGGGGGACCCCACGTAATTTTTTTGGGGGTCCCCTTGTTTTAATAGCAAGTAAAGGCTACGCAGACAGCTGCGGGCTGATATTAATAGCCTGGGAGGGGCCATTGGTATTACCCCCTTCCCAGGCTACAAATATTGGCCCCCCAGTCGTCGGCTTTCCCCCCCTGGTGCGGAAAATTGCGCAGGAGCCCACGCCATTTTTTTCATTTTTTTTATTATTATTAAATGCTTATTAAGAAACATTGGCCTTTCTATTATATATCTATGGATATATCGATCTATAGATATATTTATAGATATATATATCTATAGATACATAGATGTATCTATCCATATATCTGGCTGCTTTCACACATCAGGTTTTTGCCGTCAGGCACAATCCGGTGAGTTTTGAAAAAACGGATCGTTTCTTTTCTGCCGGATCCGTTTTTTTCTCATAGAGTTTAGGGAGCAGGGATTACGCCTAATGGCCACACGTTTCATCCATTTTTTGCTGGATCCTTCAGAAAAGCTGTTTTCGTCGGACGGAGAAAACGTACAGAAGAACGGTTTTTCTGTCTGGCAAAAAAACCAACAGCGACGGATCCGGCGATAAATATATGAAACTGAGATCTGAAATGATTAGTCGTGCCTCCGAATCCGGTTTTCATGCATTTTTTCCATTGAAATCTCGCACATCATATGGCATTTGCTGCGTGGGAACTTTCTCACACAGCAGTGCCAAAAGTGAGACTAGGGACTATATTTTACAGTGGCGGAGGAATACCTCCCTCCCGTCATTGTATTCCTGGAGCCCCTAGAGAGCGGTCACATCAGCTGATGCTGCTGCTCTCCACGGGATATCGTCGTGGGACACTCGTGGATTTCTGTGGATCAGGGAGTATATTGTTTGTTTGTTTGTTATTTTAATATTTCGGGAAGGAATTATTTTCCCCAAAGTGGAGCTTACTATTTGCCACATGTTTTTTTTTGCCTTTCTCTGGATCAACATGTTAGGGTATGTTAGGTTAGGCAATGGGTTGAACTAGATGGACTTAAAGTCTTCCTTCAACCTTAATAACTATGTTACTATGTTACTATGTTTTTTACAGGTGACACTGGCTTCGAGGATCAAAGTGACAAGTATGTAAGTATGTAGTATGTATGTTGTATGTATGTAGTATGTTGTATGTATGTTGTATGTATGTTGTATGTATGTTGCATGTATGTATGTAGTATGTATGCTGTATGTATGTAGTATGTATGTAGTATGCATGCAGTATATATTGTATTATGTAGTATGTTGTATGTATGTATCTTGTATGTATGTAGTATGTATGTATGTAGTATGTATGTTTGTTGTATGTATGTAGTATGTATTATATGTAGAATGTATGTATGTTGTATGTATGTTGTATGTATGTAGTATGCATGTTGTATGTATGTTGTATGTATGTAGTATGTATGTTGTATGTATGTTGTATGTAGTATGTATGTAGTATGTTGTATGTATGTTGTATGTATGTTGTATGTATGTATGTAGTATGTATGTTGTATGTATGTAGTATGTATGTATGTAGTATGTATGTAGTATGCATGCAGTATGTATGTAGTATTATATGTAGTATGTAGTATGTTGTATGTATGTGTGCTGTATGCATGTAGTATGTATGTAGTATGTTGTATGTATGTTGCATGTATGTAGTATGCATGTAGTATGTATGTAGTATGTTGCATGTATGTTGTATGTATGTATGTAGTATGTATGTTGTATGCATGTACTATGTATGTAGTATGTTGTATGATGTTGTATGTATGTAGTATATTGTATGTATGTTGGATGTATGTATTATGTATGTAGTATGTATGTAGTATGTTGTATGTATGTATGTATGTAGTATGTATGTACTGTATGTATGTTGTATGTATGTATTATGTATTGTATGTAGAATGTTGTATGTATGTATGTTGTATGTATGTAGTATGTATGTAGTATGTTGTATGTATGTAGTATGCATGTTGTATGTATGTTGTATGTATGTAGTATGTATGTATTATGTATGTAGTATGTTGTATGTATGTAGTATGTATGTTGTATGTATGTCGTATGTATGTAGTGTGTATGTTGTATGTAGTATGTTGTATGTATGTTGTATGTATGTAGTATGTATGTAGTATGTATGTTGTATGTATGTATGTAGTATGTATGTAGTATGTATGTTGTATGTATGTTGTATGTATGTAGTATGTATGCAGTATGTATGTTGTATGTATGTTGTATGTTTGTAGTATGTATTGTATGTAGTATGTTGTATGTATGTTGTATGTATGTTGTTTGTATGTAGTATGCATGTTGTATGTATGTTGTATGTGTGTAGTATGTATGTATTATGTATCTTGTATGTATGTAGTATGTATGTCATATGTTGTATGTATGTTGTATGTATGTAGTATGTATGTAGTGTGTATGTTGTATGCATGTAGTATGTTGTATGTATGTTGTTTGTATGTAGTATGTTGATGTATGTTGTATATATGTAGTATGTATGTAGTATGTTGTTTATGTATGTATTTAGCATGTATGTTGTATGTATGTATGTAGTATGTATGTAGTATGTTGTATGTATGTATGTTGTATGTATGTAGTATGTATCTATGTAGTATGTTGTTTGCATGTAGTATGTATGTAGTATGCATGTAGTATGTTGTATGCATGTATGTATGTAGTGTGCATGTTGTATGTATGTAGTATGTTGTATGTAGTATGTATGTTTGTGGTTTTTTAAATTCAACACATTAGCCGGATGATGGGACTACTACTGTCCCATGATTGGCTAATGTGTCAATCACTGTCATTGTAGCAGGCGTAGCCCGATGGGACTTGTAGTCCCATCGGACGATGCCTGCACACACACACAAAGACCCATGAGAGGCCCGCACAGACCCCCGGCAGCCCACACAGACCCCCGGCAGCCTACACAGACCCCCGGCAGCCCGCACAGACCCCCTGACAGGCCCGTACAGACCCCTGGCAGGCCCGCACAGACCCCCGGCAGGTCCGCACAGACCCCCGGCAGCCCACACAGACCCCTGGCAGCCCACACAGACACCCGACAGGCCCGCACAGACCCCCGGCAGGCCTGCACAGACCCCCGGCAGCCAACACAGACCCCCAGCAGGCCCGCACAGACCCCTGGCAGGCCCGCACAGACCCCCGGCAGCCCGCACAGACCCCCGGCAGGCCCGCACAGACCCCCGACAGCCCACACAGACCCCCAGCAGGCCCGCACAGACCCCCGGCAGGCCTGCACAGACCCCCGGCAGGCCCACACAGACTCCCGACAGGCCAGCACAGACCCCCGACAGCCTGCACAGACCCACACTTCACAGGCTCTTCATTGGGTGGTTCATGTGTCAATCACAAGCATTGTGCAAAAAAAAACGCACTTCCGATTTCCAATCACATTCAAAGAACGGAATCGGGATTCGGAATTCCGATCATAGTGAAAATCGGTATAATTCCGATTTTACATGATCGGATCGAGCAACCCTACTGGAGAATCTAATAAGGAACATTCAATTTGTAAAAAATTACTTTCCTTGGACATTTGGGGGTAAAACCACTTGTAAGATCCAGCGCCTTCAAGACTTCTCTCATTTGCCACAAGCTTTATTAATGCATATTTTATACACTGAACAGCCAAGAGCTGTTTTCAAGGGCTGGTGGGCCTTTTATATAATTTTTTGTTGCAGGTGGTGATGAGGCATCCCTGATGTGCGACACCCTTTTCAAACCTTACTCCAGCTACGATAGGCGTATTTACAACTTCAGACTGAATAGAGCTAGATGAATGGTGGAGTATGCTTTTGGAACTGTGATCTGCAAATACAGTATTTTCACATGACAGATTCAACTCAAAACTGTGAAGCTAGTCACTACTCATGGCAAGCCATGAAGCTGGGTAGTCAAGAGGTCAGGGGTCAGATAAAAATAATACTAGCTCACCATAGAAGTCCAGTGTGCACGGAACCACGAACCGACCCCTCGTGCTTGTAATGTGGAAAAAAAGAAGAAACTATTCCAGCTTCTGGTAAAAGTCAAATAGACCAATTGTATTTAATCAAAGTTAAAAAAATCCAAGGCAGGATAGCCAATAGGCGACGTGTTTTGAACATGGTTGTTCTTTGTCAAAGCTTTGTTTGGCTTGTACACTGACTTTTGTTCTGCCTGATGATTTTGTACTTCCTGTACCTCCTGGTTCTGACCCACCTACCTAATTTTACACCACCGAACAGCAGCCAACTCAATCTCCCCAGCCTTGGGTCCCTGTATAAGTTCAGATCTCTGTACAAAGGTTAAAGGGGCTTGTTCTCTACTCCCCAAAGCTCCATAATTTGCCACAGTCTACTTGTTTTTTTGAGGCTTTCAATTTCCTATATGACGATCCTGACCAAGGTGCTTTAGTTGAAAATAAATGAACAGCCCTCCACCATGGGTAGCATACTGCTGAGGAGTACTGAATTGTCGATGGGCCTTTTACGGTGGAATGCCCAGGCCTTGCACCATCAGTTTTGTACTGAACCTCGTGACCCAGTCGAGAACATGTTTGTACAATTTCCATTTCCTGACTTCATTGGGCAGCACAGTGGCGCAGTGGTTAGCGCAGCAGCCTTGCAGCGCTGGAGTCCTGGGTTCAAACCCCACCAAGGACAGCATCTGCAAAGAGTTTGAATGTTCTCTACGTGTTTCTGTGGGTTTCCTCCAGGTACTCTGCTTTCCTCCCACATTCCAAAGACATACTGATAGGGAATTTAGATTGTGAGACCCAACGGGGACAGCGACGATAATGTGTGCAACCTGTAAAGCGCTGCGGAATATGTTAGCGCTATATAAAGATTATTTATTATTCCTTGATTCAGCCATGTCCCTGGCAATCTCTCTCAATAAGTGGGTGTGCAGACGCTGACTTTTCACCTCCTCCTAAGCCTTGAGTACCTATTCCCCTTACTGAGGTTCCCATCTAGATTGGGATGACTATCTCCCATCAACAACAAAGAGTCAAGTACCAAATACTGAATCTTAGCAGCAACTGTGGAAAGTCTGGACATCAGATGAATGACTGCCCAGATAACCGCTTCCAGAAACTTGCCTAGGGGGGTGCAAGGATGGGCGTATTTCACCAAGATTCTGCAAAATTATTGCTTCCTGTTTATCTTATCTAACATGTCTTTGAGGCTTGATGCTTTCATTGATTGTGATTCGGCAGACAATTTTTTGATGCCCAAGTGGCTAAAGATCTTGGTTTACCACTGTTAACATTAGGTTTTCTTATGAAAGTCACTGCTATTGATGACACGCCTCTCACTCTTGATGGGAAGTTGTCCCTGCTCATTGGAACACCTGTCATTTCTACTTCTTGTCAATGTGGCCATGGTCCTTGGCATTGGTAAATATAACCAGGTAATTGCCTAGTACCAGGGTGATATTGTGCACTGGAGCCCTGAGTGTCAGAACAAATGTATGTCTGTATCTGTCAACTAAAAAAAAAAAAAGTACATATATTTGATATCACTGTATTCAGAAATGTCTGATCTATCAAATATAAAATATATTAATCCGATCGGTAAACGGCGTAACTTAAAAATCCAAATGCCTTAATTAGTTTTTTGACTTCCGCAACATAGACATAAAATGCAATAAGAGGCGATGAAAGCATTGTATCTACTCCAACATGGTATTATTAAAAATGTCAGCTCAGGGTACAGAAAGAGAGCAGCAAGTGTTTCTTGGTGGGACATTATACTTGCAGCTCTCTGGTCCTTTCCCACTATTCCCTGGCCACCACCTGGGGGACCAAGTCCAATATAGAGTCTGGTCTGTTTTCGGCATAAGTTGATGAAGGTCACTTAAATATGTTAAAGAAGCCTTAGTATTTGGCTTAGGGTTCAGGTAGATGTCCATGCAAATTGGTCTTAGATCGGACCTCAATGCAGGACCTGCCGCAGCTCTCCTGTCCCAAGAGTGACAGCCTCAGAGATTTGTAAAGATGCCTAAATGAGCCTTTACTGTGCCAACATGAATGATCCCCTTCAGCTCATACACAGGGACAGAGCAAAGTCTATGGAGTAGGCCTGGTCTGCAACTGAGATGAACTTAAAAGGGGCCTGCAGATTATGTTCTGACTCACTTTGCGGACCTGAGTGATCCTCTTCAGTTTATCACAAGTATAGAGAAAACTCCCACCATAGTCTCCCCCTCTCCTAAAAAAAAAAATTAAGAAAAAACAATTACACTTAAGTAGTTATATTTCTGCTAACACAATGTACCGGATGACTCATGTAATAATCCATTAGTTTAAGCTTAAAAACTAAAGTATGTTTAGTTCTTAAGGTGCACAGAAAGTGGGAACAATTGTACAAAAAAAGGGTTTAAAAGCTATAGGATTGCTATTAGAGTTGAGCGACCTTGACCTTTTTAGAGTCGAGCCGGGTTTTGCGAAACCCGACTATGTCCAAAGTCGGGTCGAGTGAAATCGGCCGATTATGACGTAAAGTCGGGATCGACCGAAACACGAAACCCAATGCAAGTCAATGGGGCAGCATAGTCGGCAGTGAGTGGGGGCCAGGAAAACACCTAGAGTACACATTTTAATGTCAATACCATCCATTCTTCTTAATGAAGCTTGTCAAGCGTAATTTACCTTATAATAATTGGAAGGCATTTGAAATTGGGGGTCATTTGGCTAAAGTTGTGGGGGGTAGGGCTGGTTCAAGTAATTAGTGGGCCCAGGAAATCTGGACCACGTCACGGCAGTGGAGCAGGGAGAGGTAAGTATTTCAACTTTGCAAGTGCTGTGAACCTGAGCAAGCAGGGGGGGCCCACTCGTTGGCATTGGCACTGGCACAGGGCCCCTCAAAGTACAGCGGTGTGTTTGCACGGCGGGGGCGCCTCCCACCGGCAGCAACACTTTTGCGTACTATGAGAGGCCCTGTGCCAGTGACGTCGCCAACTAGTATTCCTCCCCCCACCTGATGAAGGAACCTGCACTTTCATCTGCACCTTCCTCTTTGTCCCCGTGTAAGGTGGTATGGTATGCGGGAAGAGCAACCTGACTTTCAGCAGGGTCACAATGTTGTTGTGTAGCGTGCACGGGGAATGTTGCGTTATGGGTCAATGTACCAGCAGACTCATCTATCACTGGCTGGGCAATGGGCACGATGAAGTGGAAACACAGATATAGGCCCAAAGAAGAAAGTGGGCTAAATGCAGTTCAAAATTGGTAACACAGGAATAACCAGGGGGCATTGCAGTGGAGGACAACTGGAATGAGAGGCTGACACAGAGAGTAGGGCCAAATCAGTAAGTAGTCGAAATGCAGTTCAAAATTGGCAACCGTAGTAAACAGGCGGCACAGCTTTGTTCAGTGGAGGAGAACAGCAAGGAGTGGCAGACACCGATAGTAGGCCCCAACCCAACAAGTAGGCCAAATGCAGTCTAACATTAACAACTACTTAACGAGAGGCTGAAAATGGAATTTCAGGACAGGAAACCAGGAGAACAGCAAGGAGTGGCAGACACCGATAGTAGGCCCCAAACCAACTAGTACGCCAAATGCAGTTGTTCCATTTAACCACAATTTAATGAGAGCCTGAAGATAGAAGCTCAGGAAAGGCAACCTGGGGAACACCTTGGAGTGTAACACACCATCTCTCTCCACCCCATACCCATTTTTTAGGCCTAATGCAGTGTACTTTTCTACAACTACTAAACGAGAGTCGGAAGACCGAAGCAATGGCAAGGAAACCTGGGGAACACCTTGGAGTGTAACACACCATCTCTCTCCACCCCATTCCCCATTTTTTAGGCCTAATGCAGCCTACTTTCCGACACCTACTAAACGAGAGCATGAAGATCGAAGCTCAGGAAAGGCAACCTGGGGAACACCTTGGAGTGTAACACACCATCTCTCTCCACCCCATACCCATTTTGTAGGCCTAATGCAGCGTACTTTTCTACAACTACTAAACGAGAGCATGAAGATCGAAGCTCAGGAAAGGCAACCTGGTGAAAACCTTGGAGTGTAACACAACCTGTCTCTACACCCCATACCAAATTTGTAGGCCTAATGCAGCGTAGTTTCCACCAACTACTAAACGAGAGCCGGAAGATCGAAGCTCATGAAAGGCAACCCGGGGAACACCTTAGTGTAACACAACCTCTCTCTACACCACGAAAGGGCTGATTCTTAGGAAGGAAGGCTGTTGTAAATAAGCATTGCGCGTCCGAGGGTGATTATATTCTTATTCGGTATCTACTCACCCTTGGACGCGCCATGCTTCTTGATTTGTAATTAATGTTTATTTGCAATGTGCTTTTGACTTACTCAATTAATTTTTTAATTATTGATTTTATTAAATTAATAGTTTAACATCTTATTGGAAATAATTTAAAGGAGACGCGACAGGACAACACTCGGTGGATGCCATATCTGTGTTAACAACTCCAAAAAACTTTCAGTTAACTTCTTGCAGGAGAAAGAAATTGTAGCTGTTGGACCTTTGTAGTACAGTTCCAGATATTTGTTGTGTGTTTGTTTTGATTGTTAAAATGTCTGCATTTGAGATCTCAACACGATCTTATTTTTTATAATCAAATTAATTTTTAAAATATTTTATTAGGTTGGTTCAAGGGGTACACGGGCCGCAGTAGACAGGTCAGAGGAGGCCTAGTGGAAGGAGGGACCGCAGATGCGCCACTGTTTCACCCATACACAATTAGTAGGCCTAATGCAGCGTAGTTTCCAACAGCTACTAAACGAGAGCCGGAAGATCGAAGCTCAGGAAAGGCAACCTGGGGAACACCTTGGAGTGTAACACAACCTCTCTCTACACCACGGAAGGGCTGATTCTTAGGAAGGAAGGCTGTTTTAAATAAGCATTGCGCGTCCGAGGGTGATTATATTCTTATTCGGTATCTACTCACCCTTGGACGCGCCATGCTTCTTGATTTGTAATTAATGTTTATTTGCAATGTGCTTTTGACTTACTCAATTAATTTTTTAATTATTGATTTTATTAAATTAATAGTTTAACATCTTATTGGAAATAATTTAAAGGAGACGCGACAGGACAACACTCGGTGGATGCCATATCTGTGTTAACAACTCCAAAAAACTTTCAGTTAACTTCTTGCAGGAGAAAGAAATTGTAGCTGTTGGACCTTTGTAGTACAGTTCCAGATATTTGTTGTGTGTTTGTTTTGATTGTTAAAATGTCTGCATTTGAAATCTCAACACGATCTTATTTTTTATAATCAAATTAATTTTTAAAATATTTTATTAGGTTGGTTCAAGGGGTACACGGGCAGCAATAGACAGGTCAGTGGAGGCCTAGTGGAAGGAGTGACGGCAGACAGGCATCAAAGGCCTAACATTGGGCTGGCTGTAGGCAAGTTAAAATTGGTTCCAGGGGAACACGGCCATCAGTGGCCTGGTCAGTGTAGTTGTAGTTGAAAGAACGGGACGCAGACAGGCTTCGAAGGCCTAACATAATAACATAGGGCTGGCTGTAGGCAAGTTAAAATTGGTTCCAGGGGAACACGGCCATCAGTGGCCTGGTCAGTGTAGTTGTAGTTGAAAGAACGGGACGCAGACAGGCTTCGAAGGCCTAACATAACAAACTTGGGCTGGCTGTAGGCACTTTTAAATTTGTTCCAGGGGTACATGGGCAGCAGTGTATGGTCAGTGGAAGTCTAGTGGAAGGAGTGACCGCAGACAGGCTTCCAAGGCCTAACATAACAAACTTGGGCTGGCTGTAGGCACTTTTAAATTGGTTCCAGGGGTAAATGGGCAGCAGTGGTCTGGTCAGTGGAAGTCTAGGGGAAGGAGTGACCGCAGACAGGCTTCCAAGGCCTAACATAACAAACTTGGGCTGGCTGTAGGCACTTTTAAATTGGTTCCAGGGGTACACGGGCAGCAGTGGTCTGGTCAGTGGAAGTCTAGTGGAAGGAGTGACCGCAGACAGGCTTCCAAGGCCTAACATAATAAATTAGGGCTGTGGGCACTTTTAAATTGGTTCCAGGGGTACACGGGCAGCAGTGGTCTGGTCAGTGGAAGTCTAGTGGAAGGAGTGACCGCAGACAGGCTTCCAAGGCCTAACATAACAAACTTGGGCTGGCTGTAGGCACTTTTAAATTGGTTCCAGGGGTACACGGGCAGCAGTGGTCTGGTCAGTGGAAGTCTAGTGGAAGGAGTGACCGCAGACAGGCTTCCAAGGCCTAACATAACAAACTTGGGCTGGCTGTAGGCACTTTTAAATTGGTTCCAGGGGTACATGGGCAGCAGTGGTCTGGTCAGTGGAAGTCTAGTGGAAGGAGTGACCGCAGACAGGCTTCCAAGGCCTAACATAACAAACTTGGGCTGGCTGTAGGCACTTTTAAATTGGTTCCAGGGGTACACGGGCAGCAGTGGTCTGGTCAGTGGAAGTCTAGTGGAAGGAGTGACCGCAGACAGGCTTCCAAGGCCTAACATAACAAACTTGGGCTGGCTGTAGGCACTTTTAAATTGGTTCCAGGGGTACATGGGCAGCAGTGGTCTGGTCAGTGGAAGTCTAGTGGAAGGAGTGACCGCAGACAGGCTTCCAAGGCCTAACATAACAAACTTGTGCTGGCTGTAGGCACTTTTAAATTGGTTCCAGGGTAACACGGCCAGCAGTGGCCTGGTCAGTGTAGTAGTTGTAGAAAGAAGGGACCGCAGACAGGCTTCGAAGGCCTAACATAACAAAAATGTCAAAACAATGGTATTGTCAGTGCCAGGCATTGAAGGATGTCAGCGCCTAGACTACACATTGGTGAAGCTGTGAGAGATAATTTTGCTAGTGGTAGAGCACTGTTTGAGCTGGGGGGGGGGGAACTGTCTTGTGGCCGGCGGTACAGGCACAGGGCCCCTCATATTACAACGGTGTGTCTGACGTTGGGTGCGCACCACCACCGCCAGAGACACTTTATTGTACTATGAGGGACCCAGTGGCAGTGCCGTCGACCAAAAGCGGCCACACCCACCTCTTCAGACAAACAGCACTCTCAAGGGTCCAAGCGCAAAGTGTCGATAGCACGGCCCCGTGTGGGGAGTTTGGCCATTTCGTGAGGTGGAAACATGTCGTATGCTGGACAATCAGGTGAAGAAAATTACGAGATTGGAAAAGTCATTCAGAATAGTCCACAGGCAAGACCTTTTCATAGGAAAGCTAGGTGTCAGCCGGGCAGGGTGGGGCAAAAGATTTTGAAATCCAGTTGTGGTTCATTTTAATGAAGGTTAGATCATCTACATTTTGGGTAGCCAGACGAGTCCTTTTTTCGGTTAGTATTGAACCTGCAGCACTGAATACTCTTTCTGATAGGACACTAGCTGCCGGGCAAGCAAGCTCCTGCAATGCATATTCTGCCAATTCTGGCCAGGTGTCTAATTTGGATGCCCAGTAATCAAATGGGAATGACGGTTGAGGGAGAACGTCGATAAGGGATGAAAAATAGTTTGTAACCATACTGGACAAATGTTGTCTCCTGTCACTTTGAATTGATGCTGCAGTACCTGTCCTGTCTGCGGTCATAGAAAAATCACTCCACAACCTGGTCAGAAAACCCCTCTGGCCAACGCCACTTCTGATTTCTGCCCCTCTAACACCTCTGGTCTGCTGGCCCCTGGAGCTCGTGTGAGAACGATCACGGGCGCTGTGTGCAGGGAATGCCAGAAGCAAACGGTCAACAAGAGTTGATTGTTTTGTTGCTAATATTAGTTCCAAGTTCTCATGTGGCATAATATTTTGCAATTTGCCTTTATAGCGAGGATCAAGGAGGCAGGCCAACCAGTAATCGTCATCGTTCATCATTTTTGTAATGCGTGTGTCCCTTTTGAGGATACGCAAGGCATAATCCGCCATGTGGGCCAAAGTTCCCGTTGTCAAATCTGCGGTTGTGCTTGGTTGAGGGGCAGTTGCAGGCAAATCTACGTCACTTGTGTCCCTCAAAAAACCAGAACCCGGCCTTGCCACGCCACCAATTTCCCGTGCCCCCGGGAAAGCTTCCTCATTAAAAATATACTCATCCCCATCATCCTCCTCATCCTCCACCTCCTCTTCGCCCGGTACCTCGTCATGTACACTGCCCTGACCAGACAATCGCTGACTGTCATCAAGGCATTCCTCTTCCTCTGGTGCAGACGCCTGATCCTTTATGTGCGTCAAACTTTGCATCAGCAGACGCATTAGGGGGATGCTCATGCTTATTATGGCGTTGTCTGCACTAACCAGCCGTGTGCATTCCTCAAAACACTGAAGGACTTGACACATGTCTTGAATCTTCGACCACTGCACACCTGACAACTCCATGTCTGCCATCCTACTGCCTGCCCGTGTATGTGTATCCTCCCACAAAAACATAACAGCCCGCCTCTGTTCGCACAGTCTCTGAAGCATGTGCAGTGTTGAGTTCCACCTTGTTGCAACGTCTATGATTAGGCGATGCTGGGGAAGGTTCAAAGAACGCTGATAGGTCTGCATACGGCTGGAATGTACAGGCGAACGGCGGATATGTGCGCAAAGTCCACGCACTTTGAGGAGCAGGTCGGATAACCCCGGATAACTTTTCAGGAAGCACTGCACCACCAGGTTTAAGGTGTGAGCCAGGCAAGGAATGTGTTTCAGTTGGGAAAGGGAGATGGCAGCCATGAAATTCCTTCCGTTATCACTCACTACCTTGCCTGCCTCAAGATCTACAGTGCCCAGCCACGACTGCGTTTCTTGCTGCAAGAACTCGGACAGAACTTCCGCGGTGTGTCTATTGTCGCCCAAACACTTCATAGCCAATACAGCCTGCTGACGTATGCCAGTAGCTGCCCCATAATGGGAGACCTGGTGTGCAACTGTGGCAGGTGCGGATGGAGTGTTTGTGCGACTGCGGTCTGTGGACGAGCTCTTGCTTCTGCAGGAGGACGAGGAGGAGGAGGAGGAGGAGGGGGTGCGAACGGCTACAGACAACTGTTTACTAGACCGTGGGCTAGGCAGAACTGTCCCAAACTTGCTGTCCCCTGTGGACCCTGAATCCACCACATTTACCCAGTGTGCCGTGATGGACACGTAACGTCCCTGGCCATGCCTACTGGTCCATGCATCTGTTGTCAGGTGCACCTTTGTGCTCACAGATTGCCTGAGTGCATGGACGATGCGCTCTTTAACATGCTGGTGGAGGGCTGGGATGGCTTTTCTGGAAAAAAAGTGTCGACTGGGTAGCTCGTAGCGTGGTACAGCGTAGTCCATCAGGTCTTTGAAAGCTTCGCTTTCAACTAACCGGTAGGGCATCATCTCTAACGAGATTAGTCTAGCTATGTGGGCGTTCAAACCCTGTGTACGCGGATGCGAGGCTAAGTATTTCCTTTTTCTAACCATAGTCTCATGTAGGGTGAGCTGGACTGGAGAGCTGGAGATCGTGGAACTAGCGGGGGTGCCGGTGGACATGGCAGACTGAGAGACGGTGGGAGATGGTATTGTTGCCGCCGGTGCCCTAGATGCAGTGTTTCCTACTACGAAACTGGTGATTCCCTGACCCTGACTGCTTTGGCCTGGCAAAGATACCTGCACAGATACAGCAGGTGGTGCGCTAAATGGTGGTCCTACACTGCCGGAAGGGATGTTGCGTTGATGACTAGCTTCATTGGCCGAGGGTGCAACAACCTTAAGGGACGTTTGGTAGTTAGTCCAAGCTTTCAAATGCATGGTGGTTAAATGTCTATGCATGCAACTAGTATTGAGACTTTTCAGATTCTGACCTCTGCTTAAGGAAGTAGAACATTTTTGACAGATGACTTTGCGCTGATCAATTGGATGTTGTTTAAAAAAATGCCAGACTGCACTCTTTCTAGCATCGGATACCTTTTCAGGCATTGCAGACTGAGCTTTAACCGGATGGCCACGCTGTCCTCCACCAGGTTTTGGCTTTGCCACGCGTTTTGGGCAAGATACGGGCCCGGCAGATGGAACCTGTGGCGATGTTGATGCCTGCTGCGGCCCCTCCTCCTCCTCTGCTTCAGAACTGCTGCCGCCTGCACCCTGTTCCCCCAATGGCTGCCAATCGGGGTCAAGAACTGGGTCATCTAATAACTCTTCTTGTACCTCCTGCGCAACTTCGTCTGTGTCACCGTGTCGTTCGGTGGTATAGCGTTCGTGATGGGGCAACATAGTCTCATCAGGGTCTGATTCTTGATCACCACCCTGCGAGGGCAATGTTGTGGTCTGAGTCAAAGGACCAGCATAGTAGTCTGGCTGTGGCTGTGCGTCAGTGCACTCCATGTCAGATTCAATTTGTAATGGGCATGGACTGTTAACTGCTTCACTTTCTAAGCCAGGGACGGTATGTGTAAAGAGCTCCATGGAGTAACCCGTTGTGTCGCCTGCTGCATTCTTCTCTGTCGTTGTTTTTGCTGAAGAGGACAAGGAAGTGACTTGTCCCTGACCGTGAACATCCACTAACGACGCGCTGCTTTTACTTTTACCAGTTTCACGAGAGGAGGCAAAAGAGCTAGAGGCTGAGTCAGCAAGATAAGCCAAAACTTGCTCTTGCTGCTCCGGCTTTAAAAGCGGTTTTCCTAATCCCAGAAAAGGGAGCGTTCGAGGCCTTGTGTAGCCGGACGACGAACCTGGCTCCACAGCTCCAGACTTAGGTGCAATATTTTTTTCCCCACGACCACCTGATGCTCCACCACTACCACTACCCTCATTACCAGCTGACAATGAACGCCCCCGGCCACGACCTCTTCCACTAGACTTCCTCATTGTTTTAAAAACGTAACCAAACTAACGTTATTTGTTGCAGTCACACAACTTACACGGTGAGCTATAACTTCAGTATGATTTAGCTACCCCTTTACAGGTTGGTGAGACCACAGCGAAAATCAGGGCCAATGTTACACACTCTTTTTTTGGTGGCTGCAAATTAGAGAGATGCCCCACACGCAGGACTGTCACTGAAGCACAAATGTTAATATTAATGTCACACTATTATTTTTTTTTTATTTTTATTTTTTTCAGGAACACTTTAGAAACCGCAAAAAAAAAAAAAAATAGATTTTTGCAGGGAGAATTTAGAAAACAAATGTAACAAACTATATGCTTTCTATGGGCCACTGAGTGAGAGATGACGCACACAGGAATCAGGAGTGGCACACAAGCCCAGAGGCCAATATTTTTCTACCAATGATTGATGGAGTTATTTTCTCTGGTAGATTTTTAAACCCAAATCAAGGAAAAAAAATATAGGCTTTCTATGGACCACAATTGGAGAGAGAGAGAGAGAGAGAGAGAGATGGCACACCCAGGAGTCAAGACTGGCACACAAGCAGAAAGGCCAATATTAATCTCCCAATTTTTTTTTTTTTTTTTTTTTTTTTTTTTTTTTCAGGGAGACTTTAGAAAAAAAAATAATAAAAAAAATATGATTTTATCAGGAAGAATTTAGAAACCAAATAAAATAAAATGATTTTTTCAGGGAGAATTTATAAAACAAATAAAAACAAAAATAGGCGTTCTATGGCCCACTGACTGAGAGATGACGCACACAGGAGTCAGGAGTGGCACACAAGCCCAGAGGCCAATATTTTTCTACCAATGATTGATGTAGTTATTTTCTCTGGTAGATTTTTGAACCCAAATCAAGGAAAAAAAATATAGGCTTTCTATGGACCACAATTGGAGAGAGAGAGAGAGAGAGAGACAGATGGCACACCCAGGAGTCAAGACTGGCACACAAGCAGAAAGGCCAATATTAATCTCCCACTGTTTTTTTTGGTTGTTTTTTTTTTTTTTTTTCAGGGAGACTTTAGAAAAAAAAATAATAAAAAAAATATGATTTTATCAGGAAGAATTTAGAAACCAAATAAAATAAAATGATTTTTTCAGGGAGAATTTATAAAACAAATAAAAACAAAAATAGGCGTTCTATGGCCCACTGACTGAGAGATGACGCACACAGGAGTCAGGAGTGGCACACAAGCCCAGAGGCCAATATTTTTCTACCAATGATTGATGTAGTTATTTTCTCTGGTAGATTTTTGAACCCAAATCAAGGAAAAAACATATAGGCTTTCTATGGACCACAATTGGAGAGAGAGAGAGAGAGAGACAGATGGCACACCCAGGAGTCAAGACTGGCACACAAGCAGAAAGGCCAATATTAATCTCCCACTGATTTTTTTGGTTGTTTTTTTTTTTTTTTTTTCAGGGAGACTTTAGAAAAAAAAATAATAAAAAAAATATGATTTTATCAGGAAGAATTTAGAAACCAAATAAAATAAAATGATTTTTTCAGGGAGAATTTATAAAACAAATAAAAACAAAAATAGGCGTTCTATGGCCCACTGACTGAGAGATGACGCACACAGGAGTCAGGAGTGGCACACAAGCCCAGAGGCCAATATTTTTCTACCAATGATTGATGTAGTTATTTTCTCTGGTAGATTTTTGAACCCAAATCAAGGAAAAAAAATATAGGCTTTCTATGGACCACAATTGGAGAGAGAGAGAGAGAGAGAGAGAGAGAGACAGATGGCACACCCAGGAGTCAAGACTGGCACACAAGCAGAAAGGCCAATATTAATCTCCCACTGTTTTTTTTGGTTGTTTTTTTTTTTTTTTTTTTCAGGGAGACTTTAGAAAAAAAAATAATAAAAAAAATATGATTTTATCAGGAAGAATTTAGAAACCAAATAAAATAAAATGATTTTTTCAGGGAGAATTTATAAAACAAATAAAAACAAAAATAGGCGTTCTATGGCCCACTGACTGAGAGATGACGCACACAGGAGTCAGGAGTGGCACACAAGCCCAGAGGCCAATATTTTTCTACCAATGATTGATGTAGTTATTTTCTCTGGTAGATTTTTTAACCCAAATCAAGGAAAAAAAATATAGGCTTTCTATGGACCACAATTGGAGAGAGAGAGAGAGAGAGAGAGACAGATGGCACACCCAGGAGTCAAGACTGGCACACAAGCAGAAAGGCCAATATTAATCTCCCACTGTTTTTTTTGGTTGTTTTTTTTTTTTTTTTTTCAGGGAGACTTTAGAAAAAAAAATAATAAAAAAAATATGATTTTATCAGGAAGAATTTAGAAACCAAATAAAATAAAATGATTTTTTCAGGGAGAATTTATAAAACAAATAAAAACAAAAATAGGCGTTCTATGGCCCACTGACTGAGAGATGACGCACACAGGAGTCAGGAGTGGCACACAAGCCCAGAGGCCAATATTTTTCTACCAATGATTGATGTAGTTATTTTCTCTGGTAGATTTTTGAACCCAAATCAAGGAAAAAAAATATAGGCTTTCTATGGACCACAATTGGAGAGAGAGAGAGAGAGAGAGAGAGAGACAGATGGCACACCCAGGAGTCAAGACTGGCACACAAGCAGAAAGGCCAATATTAATCTCCCACTGTTTTTTTTGGTTGTTTTTTTTTTTTTTTTTTCAGGGAGACTTTAGAAAAAAAAATAATAAAAAAAATATGATTTTATCAGGAAGAATTTAGAAACCAAATAAAATAAAATGATTTTTTCAGGGAGAATTTATAAAACAAATAAAAACAAAAATAGGCGTTCTATGGCCCACTGACTGAGAGATGACGCACACAGGAGTCAGGAGTGGCACACAAGCCCAGAGGCCAATATTTTTCTACCAATGATTGATGTAGTTATTTTCTCTGGTAGATTTTTGAACCCAAATCAAGGAAAAAACATATAGGCTTTCTATGGACCACAATTGGAGAGAGAGAGAGAGAGAGACAGATGGCACACCCAGGAGTCAAGACTGGCACACAAGCAGAAAGGCCAATATTAATCTCCCACTGTTTTTTTTGGTTGTTTTTTTTTTTTTTTTTTCAGGGAGACTTTAGAAAAAAAAATAATAAAAAAAATATGATTTTATCAGGAAGAATTTAGAAACCAAATAAAATAAAATGATTTTTTCAGGGAGAATTTATAAAACAAATAAAAACAAAAATAGGCGTTCTATGGCCCACTGACTGAGAGATGACGCACACAGGAGTCAGGAGTGGCACACAAGCCCAGAGGCCAATATTTTTCTACCAATGATTGATGTAGTTATTTTCTCTGGTAGATTTTTGAACCCAAATCAAGGAAAAAAAATATAGGCTTTCTATGGACCACAATTGGAGAGAGAGAGAGAGAGAGAGAGAGAGAGACAGATGGCACACCCAGGAGTCAAGACTGGCACACAAGCAGAAAGGCCAATATTAATCTCCCACTGTTTTTTTTGGTTGTTTTTTTTTTTTTTTTTTTCAGGGAGACTTTAGAAAAAAAAATAATAAAAAAAATATGATTTTATCAGGAAGAATTTAGAAACCAAATAAAATAAAATGATTTTTTCAGGGAGAATTTATAAAACAAATAAAAACAAAAATAGGCGTTCTATGGCCCACTGACTGAGAGATGACGCACACAGGAGTCAGGAGTGGCACACAAGCCCAGAGGCCAATATTTTTCTACCAATGATTGATGTAGTTATTTTCTCTGGTAGATTTTTTAACCCAAATCAAGGAAAAAAAATATAGGCTTTCTATGGACCACAATTGGAGAGAGAGAGAGAGAGAGAGAGACAGATGGCACACCCAGGAGTCAAGACTGGCACACAAGCAGAAAGGCCAATATTAATCTCCCACTGTTTTTTTTGGTTGTTTTTTTTTTTTTTTTTTCAGGGAGACTTTAGAAAAAAAAATAATAAAAAAAATATGATTTTATCAGGAAGAATTTAGAAACCAAATAAAATAAAATGATTTTTTCAGGGAGAATTTATAAAACAAATAAAAACAAAAATAGGCGTTCTATGGCCCACTGACTGAGAGATGACGCACACAGGAGTCAGGAGTGGCACACAAGCCCAGAGGCCAATATTTTTCTACCAATGATTGATGTAGTTATTTTCTCTGGTAGATTTTTGAACCCAAATCAAGGAAAAAAAATATAGGCTTTCTATGGACCACAATTGGAGAGAGAGAGAGAGAGAGAGAGAGAGACAGATGGCACACCCAGGAGTCAAGACTGGCACACAAGCAGAAAGGCCAATATTAATCTCCCACTGTTTTTTTTGGTTGTTTTTTTTTTTTTTTTTTCAGGGAGACTTTAGAAAAAAAAATAATAAAAAAAATATGATTTTATCAGGAAGAATTTAGAAACCAAATAAAATAAAATGATTTTTTCAGGGAGAATTTATAAAACAAATAAAAACAAAAATAGGCGTTCTATGGCCCACTGACTGAGAGATGACGCACACAGGAGTCAGGAGTGGCACACAAGCCCAGAGGCCAATATTTTTCTACCAATGATTGATGTAGTTATTTTCTCTGGTAGATTTTTGAACCCAAATCAAGGAAAAAAAATATAGGCTTTCTATGGACCACAATTGGAGAGAGAGAGAGAGAGAGAGAGACAGATGGCACACCCAGGAGTCAAGACTGGCACACAAGCAGAAAGGCCAATATTAATCTCCCACTGTTTTTTTTTGGTTGTTTTTTTTTTTTTTTTTTCAGGGAGACTTTAGAAAAAAAAATAATAAAAAAAATATGATTTTATCAGGAAGAATTTAGAAACCAAATAAAATAAAATGATTTTTTCAGGGAGAATTTAGAAAACAAATAAAACCAAAAATAGGCGTTCTATGGCCCACTGACTGAGAGAGAGAGAGAGATGGAACGCTTAGTACTGGCACACAAGCCCAAAGGGCAATATTAATCTCCCTTTTTTTTTCAGGGAGAATTTCTAAAACCCAAAAAAAAAAAAAAATAGGCTTTCTATGGCCCACTATTTGTGAGAGAGATGGGACGCTCAGGACTGGCACAGATGGCACGCTCAGGACTGGCACAGAAGCCCAGAGGCCAATATTAATCTCCCTTTTTTTCTGGGAGAATTTATAAAACCAAAAAAATATTTAAATAGGCTTTCTATGGCCCACTATTTGTGAGAGAGATGGCACGCTCAGGACTGGCACAGATGGCACGCTCACAACTGGCACACAAGCCCAGAGGCCAATATTAATCTCCCTTTTTTCAGGGAAAATTTATGAAAACCAAAAAAAAAATTAAATAGGCTTTCTATGGCCCACTATTTGTGAGAGAGATGGCACGCTCAGGACTGGCACAGATGGCACGCTCACAACTGGCACACAAGCCCAGAGGCCAATATTAATCTCCCTTTTTTTCAGGGAGAATTTATAAAACCAAAAAAAAAAATTAAATAGGCTTTCTATGGCCCACTATTTGTGAGAGAGATGGCACGCTCAGGGCTGGCACAGATGGCACGCTCACAACTGGCACACAAGCCCAGAGGCCAATATTAATCTCCCTTTTTTCAGGGAAAATTTATAAAACCAAAAAAAAAATTAAATAGGCTTTCTATGGCCCACTATTTGTGAGAGAGATGGCACGCTCAGGACTGGCACAGATGGCACGCTCACAACTGGCACACAAGCCCAGAGGCCAATATTAATCTCCCTTTTTTCAGGGAAAATTTATAAAACCAAAAAAAAAATTAAATAGGCTTTCTATGGCCCACTATTTGTGAGAGAGATGGCACGCTCAGGACTGGCACAGATGGCACGCTCACAACTGGCACACAACCCCAGAGGCCAATATTAATCTCCCTTTTTTTCAGGGAGAATTTATAAAACCAAAAAAAAAAATTAAATAGGCTTTCTATGGCCCACTATTTGTGAGAGAGATGGCACGCTCAGGGCTGGCACAGATGGCACGCTCACAACTGGCACACAAGCCCAGAGGCCAATATTAATCTCCCTTTTTTCAGGGAGAATTTATAAAACCCAAAAAAAAATAAAATAGGCTTTCTATGGCCCACTATTTGTGAGAGAGATGGCACACTCAGGACTGGCACACAAGCCCAAAGGCCAATATTAATCTCCCACTGTATTTTTATCAGGGAGAATTTATACACCCCACAAAAAAAAATACAGAAAAATGAAAAGGCTTTCTATGGCCCACTATGTGAGAGAGATGGCACACACAGGGATGGCACTCTAGCAGAAATGCCAAATTGCCAATCTAATATCCCACCAAAAAAAAAAAAAAAAAAAACAGGGAATGTCCTACAATTACTATCTCCCTGCCTGCAGTAATCTCAGCCAGGTATGGCAGGCAGCTACTATCTCCCTGC
Source organism: Ranitomeya imitator (assembly GCF_032444005.1). NCBI lineage: Eukaryota > Metazoa > Chordata > Amphibia > Anura > Dendrobatidae > Ranitomeya > Ranitomeya imitator. The sequence continues at coordinate 670,379,306 of NC_091282.1, forward strand.
CTGCAGTAATCTCAGCCAGGTATGGCAGGCAGCAATAAGGAGTGGACTGATGCACAAATGAAATAAAAAGTGTGGACAAACAAAAAAGATAGCTGTGCAGAAAGGAAGGAACAAGAGGATTTGTGCTTTGAAAAAAGCAGTTGGTTTGCACAGCGGCGTACACACAGCAATGCAGCTATCAGGGAGCCTTCTAGGGCAGCCCAATGAGCTACAGCGCTGAGGGGAAAAAAAAAAAAAAAAAAAACTTCCACTGTCCCTGCACACCGAGGGTGGTGTTGGACAGTGCAAATCGCTGCAGCACAAGCGGTTTTGTGGTTAATGGACCCTGCCTAACGCTATCCCTGCTTCTGACAAAGCGGCAGCAACCTCTCCCTAAGCTCAGATCAGCAGCAGTAAGATGGCGGTCGGCGGGAACGCCTCTTTATAGCCCCTGTGACGTCGCAGACAGCAAGCCAATCACTGCAATGCCCTTCTCTAAGATGGTGGGGACCAGGACCTATGTCATCACGCTGCCCACACTCTGCGTTTACCTTCATTGGCTGAGAAATGGCGCTTTTCGCGTCATTGAAACGCGACTTTGGCGCGAAAGTCGCATACCGCATGGCCGACCCCGCACAGGGGTCGGATCGGGTTTCATGAAACCCCGACTTAGCCAAAAGTCGGCGACTTTTGAAAATGTTCGACCCGTTTCGCTCAACCCTAATTGCTATAAATAAAATATAAAAGGCATTATATCTGTACATCCTGCCAGTCCACCCACTTGTAGACTGACAGGAAAGGCTCAGAAAAACTGTACCTCATCTATTTCATAGCTGTGGTAGATCTAGGACTAGAAACAGGTACCCCTTCCATGGAGAAGACCATTTGTTAGGGATCAAATAAGAGTGCCTCTTTGAACAGCAGCAAATTCTGGAAGACATCCTAGGATTTTGTGTGTCTGGACACAGTGAGTAACAGTAAAGCCGCCCAATCTAGGCGAGGGGTGTCCTGAGCTTAAAATAAAACACACTTGAGAGATAATTCAACAATTAAGACTGACAAATGAATGTGAAAAAAGAAGAAACAAAAACAAGAGAAACAAGTAAATTTTAAAAATGAAGAACGAAGGAATACAACAGAAAACTGAAAAATTAATTGTGAGTACAACTAAATAATGGTATGCAATCTCATTTCTTAAATCAAGACCATGAGGGAACAAGTACCTAAGATTAAAATCCAAAAAGCTTCTCACTAATAAGTGCCTTCATATATCACCACCACGAGTGGGTTTAGTAACCCTTTCATAACCAAAGATTTTTAACCCCTTCATGACCCAGCCTATTTTGACCTTAAAGACCTTGCCGTTTTTTGCAATTCTGACCAGTGTCCCTTTATGAGGTAATAACTCAGGAACGCTTCAACGGATCCTAGCGGTTCTGAGATTGTTTTTTCGTGACATATTGGGCTTCATGTTAGTGGTAAATTTAGGTCAATAAATTCTGCGTTTATTTGTGATAAAAACGGAAATTTGGCGAAAATTTTGAAAATTTCGCAATTTTCACATTTTGAATTTTTATTCTGTTAAACCAGAGAGATATGTGACACAAAATAGTTAATAAATAACATTTCCCACATGTTTACTTTACATCAGCACAATTTTGGAAACAAAATTTTTTTTTGTTAGGAAGTTATAAGGGTTAAAATTTGACCAGCGATTTGTCATTTTTACAACGAAATTTACAAAACCATTTTTTTTAGGGACCACCTCACATTTGAAGTCAGTTTGAGGGGTCTATATGGCTGAAAATACCCAAAAGTGACACCATTCTAAAAACTGCACCCCTCAAGGTACTCAAAACCACATTCAAGAAGTTTATTAACCCTTCAGGTGCTTCACAGCAGCAGAAGCAACATGAAAGGAAAAAATGAACATTTAACTTTTTAGTCACAAAAATTATCTTTTAGCAACAATTTTTTTATTTTCCCAATGGTAAAAGGAGAAACTGAACCACGAAAGTTGTTGTCCAATTTGTCCTGAGTACGCTGATACCTCATATGTGGGGGTAAACCACTGTTTGGGCGCACGGCAGGGCTTGGAAGGGAAGGAGCGCCATTTGACTTTTTGAATCAAAAATTGGCTCCACTCTTTAGCGGACACCATGTCACGTTTGGAGAGCCCCCGTGTGCCTAAAAATTGGAGCTCCCCCACAAGTGACCCCATTTTGGAAACTAGACGCCCCAAGGAACTTATCTAGATGCATAGTGAGCACTTTGAACCCCCAGGTGCTTCACAAATTAATCCGTAAAAATGAAAAAGTACTTTTTTTTCACAAAAAAATTCTTTTAGCCTCAATTTTTTCATTTTCACATGGGCAACAGGATAAAATGGATCCTAAAATGTGTTGGGCAATTTCTCCTGAGTACACCAATACCTCACATGTGGGGGTAAACCACTGTTTGGGCACATGGTAAGGCTCGGAAGGGAAGGAGCGCCATTTGACTTTTTGAATGAAAAATTATTTCCATCGTTAGCGGACACCATGTCGCGTTTGGAGAGCTCCTGTGTGCCTAAACATTGGCGCTCCCCCACAAGTGACCCCATTTTGGAAACTAGACCCCCCAAGGAACTTATTTAGATGCCTAGTGAGCACTTTAAACCCTCAGGTGCTTCACAAATTGATCTGTAAAAATGAAAAAGTACTTTTTTTTCACAAAAAAATTCTTTTCGCCTCAATTTTTTCATTTTCACATGGGCAGTAGGGTAAAATGGATCATAAAATTTGTTGGGCAATTTCTCCCGAGTACGTCGATACCTCATATGTGGGGGTAAACCACTGTTTGGGCACTCGGCAGGGCTCGGAAGGGAAGGCGCGCCATTTGACTTTTTGAATGGAAAATTAGCTCCAATTGTTAGCGGACACCATGTCGCGTTTGGAGAGCCCCTGTGTGCCTAAACATTGGAGCTCCCCCACAAGTGACCCCATTTTGGAAACTAGACCCCCCAAGGAACTTATATAGATGCATATTGAGCACTTTAAACCCCCAGGTGCATCACAGAAGTTTATAACGCAGAGCCATGAAAATAAAAAATAATTTTTCTTTCCTCAAAAATGATTTTTTAGCCTGGAATTTCCTATTTTGCCAAGGATAATAGGAGAAATTGGACCCCAAATATTGTTGTCCTGTTTTTCCTGAGTACGCAGATACCCAATATGTGGGGGTAAACCACTGTTTGGGCGCACGGCAGGGCTCGGAAGGGATGGCACGCCATTTGGCTTTTTAAATGGAAAATTAGCTCCAATCATTAGCGGACACCATGTCACGTTTGGAGAGCCCCTGTGTGCCTAAACATTGGAGATCCCCCAGAAATGACACCATTTTGGAAACTAGACCCCCAAAGGAACTAATCTAGATGTGTGGTGAGGACTTTGAACCCCCAAGTGCTTCACAGAAGTTTATAACGCAGAGACATGAAAAAAAAAAAAAATTATTTTCTCAAAAATGATCTTTTAGCCTGCAATTTTTTATTTTCCCAAGGGTAACAGGAGAAATTTGACCCCAAAAGTTGTTGTCCAGTTTCTCCTGAGTACGCTGATACCCCATATGTGGGGGTAAATCACTGTTTGGGCACATGCCGGGGCTCGGAAGTGAAGTAGTGACGTTTTGAAATGCAGACTTTGATGGAATGCTCTGTGGGCGTCACGTTGCGTTTGCAGAGCCCCTGATGTGGCTTAACAGTAGAAACCCCCCACAAGTGACCCCATTTTGGAAACTAGACCCCCAAAGGAACTTATCTAGATGTGTGGTGAGCACTTTGAACCCCCAAGTGCTTCATAGAAGTTTATAATGCAGAGCCGTGAAAATAATAAATACGTTTTCTTTCCTCAAAAATAATTATTTAGCCCAGAATTTTTTATTTTCCCAAGGGTTACAGAAGAAACTGGACCCCAAAAGTTGTTGTCCAGTTTCTCCTGAGTACGCTGATACCCCATATGTGGGGGTAAATCACTGTTTGGGCACATGCCGAGGCTCGGAAGTGAAGTAGTGACGTTTTGAAATGCAGACTTTGATGGAATGCTCTGTGGGCGTCACGTTGCGTTTGCAGAGCCCCTGATGTGGCTTACCAGTAGAAACCTCCCACAAGTGACCGCATTTTGGAAACTAGACCCCGAAAGGAACTTATCTAGATGTGTGGTGAGCACTTTGAACCCCCAAGCGCTTCATAGAAGTTTATAATGCAGAGCCGTGAAAATAATAAATACGTTTTCTTTCCTCAAAAATAATTATTTAGCCCAGAATTTTTTAATTTTCCCAAGGGTAACAGGAGAAATTTGACCCCAATATTTGTTGTCCAGTTTCTCCTGAGTATGGTGATACCCCATATGTGGGGGTAAACTACTGTTTGGGCACATGCCGGGGCTTGGAATTGAAGTAGTGACGTTTTGAAATGCAGACTTTGATGGAATGCTCTGCGGGCGTCACGTTGCGTTTGCAGAGCCCCTGATGTGCCTAAACAGTAGAAACCCCCCACAAGTGACCCCATTTTGGAAACTAGACCCCGAAAGGAACTTATCTAGATGTGTGGTGAGCACTTTGAACCCCCAAGTGCTTCATAGAAGTTTATAATGCAGAGCCGTGAAAATAATAAATACGTTTTCTTTCCTCAAAAATAATTATTTAGCCCAGAATTTTTTATTTTCCCAAGGGTTACAGGAGAAATTGGACCCCAAAAGTTGTTGTCCAGTTTCTCCTGAGTACGCTGATACCCCATGAGTGGGGGTAAACCACTGTTTGGGCACACGTCGGGGCTCAGAAGGGAAGTAGTGACTTTTGAAATGCAGACTTTGATGGAATGGTCTGCGGGTGTCACGTTGCGTTTGCAGAGCCCCTGGTGTGCCTAAACAGTAGAAACCCCCACAAGTGACCCCATTTTAGAAATTAGACCCCCCAAGGAACTTATCTAGATATGTGGTGAGCACTTTGAACCCCCAAGTGCTTCACAGACGTTTACAACGCAGAGCCGTGAAAATAAAAAATCATTTTTCTTTCCTCAAAAATTATGTTTTAGCAAGCATTTTTTTTGATTCACAAGGGTAACAGGAGAAATTGGACCCCAGTAATTGTTGCGCAGTTTGTCCTGAGTATGCTGGTACCCCATATGTGGGGGTAAACCACTGTTTGGGCACACGTCAGGGCTCGGAAGTGAGGGAGCACCATTTGACTTTTTGAATACGAGATTGGCTGGAATCAATGGTGGCGCCATGTTGCGTTTGGAGACCCCTGATGTGCCTAAACAGTGGTAACCCCTCAATTCTACCTCCAACACTAACCCCAACACACCCCTAACCCTAATCCCAACTGTAGCCATAACCCTAAACACAACCCTAACCGCAAAACACCCCTAACCACAACCCTAACCCCAACACACCCCTAACCATAACCACAACCCTAATTCCAACCCTAACCCTAAGGCTATGTGCCCACGTTGCGGATTCGTGTGAGATATTTTCGCACCATTTTTGAAAAATCCGCGGGTAAAAGGCACTGCGTTTTACCTGCGGATTTTCCGCGGATTTCCAGTGTTTTTTGTGCGGATTTCACCTGCGGATTCCTATTGAGGAACAGGTGTAAAACGCTGCGGAATCCGCACAAAGAATTGACATGCTGCGGAAAATACAACGCAGCGTTTCCGCGTGGTATTTTCTGCACCATGGGCACAGCGGATTTGGTTTCCATATGTTTACATGGTACTGTAAACCTGATGGAACACTGCTGCGAATCCGCAGCCAAATCCGCACCGTGTGCACATAGCCTAATTCTAAAGGTATGTGCACACGCTGCGGAAAACGCTGCGGATCCGCAGCAGTTTCCCATGAGTTTACAGTTCAATGTAAACCTACGGGAAACAAAAATCGCTGTGCCCATGCTGCGGAAAAACTGCACGGAAACGCAGCGGTTTACATTCCGCAGCATGTCACTTCTTTGTGCGGATTCCGCAGCGGTTTTACAACTGCTCAAATAGAAAATCGCAGTTGTAAAACCGCAGTGAAATGCGCAGAAAAACCGCGGTAAATCCGCCATAAATCCGCAGCGGTTTAGCACTGCGGATTTATCAAATCCGCAGCGGAAAAATCCGCAGAGGACCAGAATACGTGTGCACATACCGAAACCCTAACCCTAGCCCTAACCCTACCCCTACCCCTACCCCTAGCCCTAACCCTAACCCTAACCCTACCCCTACCCCTACCCCTACCCCTAGCCCTAACCCTAACCCTACCCCTAGCCCTAACCCTAACCCTAGCCCTACCCCTACCCCTAACCCTAACCCTACCCCTAACCCTACCCCTAACCCTACCCCTAACCCTAACCCTAACCCTATTCTAACATTAGTGGAAAAAAAAAAATTCTTTATTTTTTTATTGTCCCTACCTATGGGGGTGACAAAGGGGGGGGGTCATTTATTATTTTTTTTATTTTGATCACTGAGATAGATTATATCTCAGTGATCAAAATGCACTTTGGAACGAATCTGCCGGCCGGCAGATTCGGCGGGCGCACTGCGCATGCGCCCGCCATTTTGGAAGATGGCGGCGCCCAGGGAGAAGACGGACGGGACCCCGGCTGGATCGGTAAGTATGATGGGGTGGGGGCGGACCACGGGGGGGGGGATGGTGGAACGGAGCACGGGGGGCGTGGAACGGAGCACGGGGGGGCTGGAATGGAGCACGGGGGGGTGGAACGGAGCACCGGGGGGGGGTGGATCGGAGTGCAGGGGGGGTGATTGGAGCACGGGGGGGTGATTGGAGCACGGGGGGAGCGGACAAGAGCAAGGGGGGGAGCGGAGCACTGGACGGAGGGGAGCCGGAGCAGTGTACCGGCCAGATCGGAGGGCTGGGGGGGCGATCGGAGGGGTGGGGTGGGGGCACACTAGTATTTCCAGCCATGGCCGATGATATTTCAGCATCGGCCATGGCTGGATTGTAATATTTCACCCGTTATAATGGGTGAAATATTACAAATCGCTCTGATTGGCAGTTTCACTTTCAACAGCCAATCAGAGCGATCGTAGCCACGAGGGGGTGAAGCCACCCCCCCTGGGCTAAACTACCACTCCCCCTGTCCCTGCAGATCGGGTGAAATGGGAGTTAACCCTTTCACCCGATCTGCAGGGACGCGATCTTTCCATGACGCCGCATAGGCGTCATGGGTCGGAATGGCACCGACTTTCATGACGCCTACGTGGCGTCAAAGGTCGGGAAGGGGTTAAAGAAGTAGTATTTCTATGGTGTACATTAACCCCTTTACCCCCGAAGGTGGTTTTCACCTTAATGACAGGTCTAATTTTTACAATTCTGACCAGGGTCAATTTATGAGGTAATAACTCTGGAACACTTCAACGGATCCCGGTGATTCTGAGAGTATTTTTTCATGACATATTGTACTTCATGACAGTGGTAAAATGTATTCAGTATGACATGCATTAATTTTTGAAAAAAGAAAAAAAAACTTTGGCGAAAATTTGGAAAATGTCTCAATTTTCCAACTTTGAATTTTAATGCCTTTAAATCCCAGAGATATGTCACAAAAAATACTTAATAAGTAACATTTACCTACTTTACATTAGCACAATTTTGGAACCAACATTTTTTTTGTTAGATTAGGAAGTTATAAGGGTTAAAATTGACCAGGAATTTTTCATTTTTCCAACAAAATTTACGAAACCTTTTTTTAGGGACCACATCACATTTAAAGTCACTTTGAGGGGTCTATAAAAGAGAAGATACACAAAAGTGACACCATTCTAAAACCTGCACCCCTCAAGGTGCTCAAAACCACATACAAAACGTTTATTAACCCTTCAGGTGCTTCACAGCATTTTTGTGGAAAAAAAATGAACATTTTACTTTTCGCAAAAAATTGACTTTAGATCCAATTTTTTTTATTTAGACAAAAGTAACAGGAAAAAAATAGACCCCAAAATTTGTTGTGTAATTTCTTCTGAGCAAGCCAATACACCATATGAGAGAGAAAACCACTGTTTGGGTGCACGGCAAAGCTTGGAAGGGAAGCAGCGCCATTTCAATTTTTGAATGCAAAATTTGCTGGAACAATTAACAGATGCCATGTCACATTTGCAGAGCCTGTGATGTGCCTAAACAGTGAATAGTCCCCACAGGTAACACCATTTTGGAAATCAGTCCCCACAGGGAACTGATCAGGAGAAATTGCACCATACAATTTGTTGTCTTGTGCAATTTCTCCTGAGGATATTGATACCGCATGTGAGGGAAAACACAAATGTTTAGGAATCATTAGGGCACGTCATGTCCCATTTGGAGAGCCCCTGATGTGCCTAAACAGTGGAAACCTCCCACAAATGACCCCATTTTGGAAACTAGACCCATGAAGGAATGTATTTAGATGCATGGTAAGAACCTTTAACCCACAGGTGCCTCATAGAAGTTTATAACTTTGAGCTGTAAAAATAATAACATCACATTTTCCCCACAAAAATGTTGTTTTAGCCCCAAGTTTCTAATTTTCCTGAGGGCTAATACAAAAATATTTTTTACAACAAACTGAGGTCCATTTTTTCCTGAGTGCGGCACTACCCTACATGTAATCGAGAATTATTTATCAGGCACAGTGCAAATCTCAGAAGGCAAGGAACGCCAGATTTTACTGTTATGGTTTGCAGGTGTCATGACCCACTGGGAGAGCCCATGAGGTGCCAGAACTACAGAACCCCCCTTAAGTGACCCCATTTTACAAGCTATTAAAAATGTTGAATCTGGCGCCGGAAAAAGCAAGAATTTGTTATTTTAACCTTTAAAAAAAAATTATTGAATATATGTTAAAAAGTTCTAGTGTGCTGACGACCAAAACTAACATTAGTTAGCCGTATGTAGCATAGACGATCCTTCGCAATCCTTACTCATAGATACAAAATTAATGTCACAGTGTGCTTTAAAAAGCAATGTGATAGGGTGGAGTTTAGAGAAAATTGTCTGAGGGATTAACCCCAACTAGTTCTTGAGAAAACATACCCATAATTAAAAACTACTGTTACAATATGTGCACCATTTTTAATTGTATGTCTCTGCCTGGACCTGGGCAGCTCCATGCGCTGGGTGTGGAGCCTGTTGTGAATTCTGTGGCAGAGTTCACTCCTGTGGTCACAAGTGGTACTTCGGCTGATTCTCTCTGGGAGCTTCCGTTTGTGGAGGAAAGTGGTACTGCAGCTTCTGAGTTTCCTCCCTCAGGTGATCTGGTGAGGTCGTTAGCTGCTTCTCTACTTAACTCCACCTGATGCTTTGATCCATGCTTCCTGTCAATGTTCCAGTGTTGGACTTGTGTTTCTCTGGATCATTCCTGTGGCCTGCTGCTCTGCATAGCTAAGTGCTTCTTTGCTATATGTTGCTATTTTTTCTGTCCAGCTTGTCTATTTGTTTTGCTGGAAGCTCTGGGACGCAAAGGGTGTACCTCCATGCCGTTAGTTCGGTACGGAGGGTCTTTTTGCCCCCTTTGCGTGGTTTTCTTTAGGGTTTTGTGTAGACCGCAAAGTTATCTTTCCTATCCTCGTTCTGTCTAGAATATCGGGCCTCACTTTGCTGAATCTATTTCATCCCTACGTTTGTCTTTTCATCTTACTCACAGTCATTATATGTGGGGGGCTGCCTTTTCCTTTGGGGTATTTCTCTGAGGCAAGGTAGGCTTATTTTTCTATCTTCAGGCTAGTTAGTTTCTCAGGCTGTGCCGAGTTGCATAGGGAGCGTAAGGCGCAATCCACAGCTGCCTCTAGTTGTGTTTGGAGAGGATCAGGAATTGCGGTCTACAGAGTTTCCACGTCTCAGAGCTCGTTCTATTATTTTGGGTTATTGTCAGATCACTGTATGTGCTCTGACCGCTATGTCCATTGTGTTACTGAATTGCCTATCATAACAGGAGCCACAGGTTTTCTTCAGAAGAAGACAAGTAATTAGCAAAGTTGGATGAAATTGCAATGAGCATTTCCTTACATCTCTCAGGAATAAGGCAATCCCAACAAAGCTAAACTGGGTTACAGTCCAACACGGAAAAAGCAGCTAGGAGACCATCTCTACACTGAGGGGATAACTCCAGAATCTGCAATATAACTGGTTTCCTACTGAGGATTGCACGGAAGAGAGTTTTACAAGGATTAACCACATTGTGGTGCCCATGCTTACCATCTTGTTTTCCAGCAGACTGCTCTGATGTGTACAAGTTGCCATAGAGGATCCTTTGAATGGGTGAACTGAAAGATTTTTTTAATCATTTTACAAGCTACACCTCTTAATGAATTCATGTAGGTGTGCAGTGATCATATTGACACTATGGGTGTGCCACAGAATTTTATACCATTCAGCAGTGAAGAAAAAATAACTACATTTTTAACATCAAAATCAGAATTTGCTGAATTTCTTTTGGAGAATTATGGAGCCATTTTGCTTTTCCAGAGCCTTTGTACTACCAGTAACGTGGAAGTCTCCTATAATTCCATTAACAGATGACAGACCTGAGTGAGAGCTTGCTTTTTTGTGGATTGGGTTGAAGCTTTCATAGGGAACATTTTAAATAACATTTGGGATCACAGTTATCCGGCGCTCTACGCTGAGCACTTACTTTGGGGTTTCCATCTAAATCTCTCAGTGATGTGATTCAGATGAAACCCCCGAGGGATCCATTCACTATAATGAGGCAGCAGAGTTACTCTCAACTCCGTCTGGTCTCTGCTCAGTGGTGTCCTTCTGTTAAGAAGTGCAAAAAACTGTGGCCGACAACACTTTTATGCAATCCTAAAAAGACGGACACCGCTGGATCACAGGTCAGATGGTGTTCACAGTGACTCCGTCTACCTCATTATAGGGAATCTTCTGTGAGAGGTTCCATCTGAATCACATATTTCAGAGATTTACATGGAAACCCCAGTGTAAGTGCTCAACGAAGAGCGCAGGATAAATGTTTGCAGAGCTTTACTGGGATCTTTGGGAGGCAGAAAGAAAAAATGAACAGTAGGTGAATAATTGGTTTTATTTTTTATTTTTTACATCATTCCTCATGCGGTATTAGTGATTAGGCAACTTTATTCTTCGGGTCGGTGCGATTACAGCGATGCCCGATTTATATCAGGTTTTTGTGTTTGGCTGCTGTCACACACTAAAAGATGCTATTTATTGCAAAAAATAGTTTGTGCATCACCATATTATAAGAGCTATAATTTTTCCATATTTTGGCCCACAGAGTCATGTGCACACTTGTTTTTTGCAGGACGGGTTGACATTTTTATTGGTGCCATTTTTGGGCACATGACATTTTTTGATCGCTTTCTATTCCAATTTTTGGGAGGCAGAATGAACAAAAACCAGCAATTCAGGATTTTTTTTGTTGGGGTTTAAGCCATTCCGTGTGTGGTAAAATAGATAAAGCAGTTATAATTTTTGTGTCAGTAAGTAACTTCCCGGACACTTTAATCTACAAGGAGAGAGAGGGTATTCTCACCATCGACCTATTTACCAAAACTACACACTTTTAATGGTCTTTTACATTTTAGTACTTGTCACTCCCCCGTCCATCAAAAATTCCCAAATCACAATTCCAATGGGTAGACAGAATTGTCTCTGATGGGAAAACCAAGGAGGTTAGACTATCCGAGATGGAACGTAAATTTTCCAATAGGGTTACCCACATGGGGTACTCACTAAGGCCAAACAGAACATGACATCTACGAAGTCTTATGATGGCAATAAGAGAATTCCTTTTGTTACCCCCTATCATCCTTTTTCTGGGGTGGTATAATCCACCATCAGGAGACATTGGAATATACTGGCTAAAAGCTATCCACACATTCCGGAATTTAAATTACCATTTCTTTCTTGTTTCAGACGGGCCAAGAATCTGAAAGATAGATTGGTCAATGTGGATGTGGGCCCAGGCACGACCCTTCCCATGCAGTCTTTTTTGCAGACACAGAGATGGGGTACTTTCCCTTGTCTTAGTTGCCTTCAGTGTAGCAACGTACAAAAGGGCCCCTCGGTGTTTCACCCCCAAGCAGAAAAGGAAATACCTACTAAGGGCTTTTATACATGCGAATCCTCATTCGTAATTTATCTGATTAAATGGCCATGTGGCTTAGCCTATGTGGGGGAAACCACACAAGCAGTAAGAGACAGACTGTCACAACATAAATCCACCATCCGTTGTAAAAAAAAAAAACATCTCCCCCTTCCACACCATTTTCTTGAAAAGAACCATAATATATCCCAACTTAGATTCCAGGTTCTGGAGCAAATTGACCCCCCTAGGAGAGGCCAGAATCGAATTAAAACACTTAAAAGAAGGGAAGCATATTGGATTTTTACTCTGCCGACCTTAGAACCAAAGGGATTGAACAGAGATTATGATGTATCAGCTTTCTTATAATGTGATGTTCGGATTTTAATGTGATATATGACATTCTGCTATGTAGGATATTTCTCTTTCCTTGTCTAATTTTGTTGTTTTTCATTCCCTTTTTACCTTTAGAACCGTTAATGTCACTGCACGCACTGGGCACTTATGGCACCTCACATGGTAGAGTATATATGCTTCTACAATATGTACAGAAAAGTCACAGAGAAAAAAGCAGAAATGTTTACCTGCAGAAGCCTCCAACCGAATGCACCAAATAGGTACAGCTTTATTTCCTTTCCATGCACATTCTCTGGTACTGCTTTTTGTATACACTGCGTCTGTGTATTCATTACTGCAAGCCACTACACAGTCGCCCATGCCTTTATGGTTGGGTTTGCTGCTCTTAGTTATGGTCTACGCTACTGCAATGCCTCCCAATAGTCTTCTGTGCGTTTGTCCCGGGTACTCCTGCGTTCCCTCTGTACTACAGTACAGATTCCCTACTGCGCATGTGCGGCTCGCTCAGCCGCGATCACGTGACCGCGATGACGCGGTTGGTCAGGTGACACATTGCCAGGGCGCACATAAACCCGGAAGCAGCGCTGCCTCACAGCGTTCTTTGGGTCGACTGGCTTCTCTGCACCTTGGACCTGGAAGCTCAAGGTAATCACAGGGAGAGCGTACCATGGCCACTATCCCCATTGCATAATTTTGAGGACACTGTCCCCCTTTTCTTTTCTCAGCACCAGCCCTTATTGCGTTTCCTCGCTCTTCCTTTGTGCCTTTATACTTAGGCATACTCTAGGACCCTAGCGGTATTTAAGATCTTCCTTTTGCTCACCATGTGTTTACAGCGCTCGCTACAGTTCACCTCCTCCGTCTGCTAACATGCCGATTGAACGCATTAATCGCCCTTTTCCTTATATACATGTATCCCTAGGTGTAACTCTCCCGGGTTATATTGACACGCAGGCCTGCAGGCCCATATATCGTGCTCATTTATTCCAGGTACCACATGCATTGCAAATCCTTTTTGCACACATCACTATTTGTATCACAGCAACTCAGTTCAACTCACCGGCGCAATAGCTAACACTGGCTTCACTATTCTTACACCATTGATCCTTTGTGTTTATTTTATGTTGTCACGTGCTCATGTGCTTTTTTTGCAGCTCGATACTCAGGACTTTGTATAGGCACTGTATATGGTTATTTATAGTGCATATATTTCTGTTATAGGTATTCATCTTATATATATTTGCTGCACACTCACACCTAGCGCTATGGCCGAGCGCCTTGGAAATCTTCCCACTCAGTATCCTTAATGGTATCGAAGCAGCATCAACGTTATATGTTTACATACATGGTTCAATGTCTATATCACGTTTTATTCCTTCCTTGTCCACGTTCACAGCCTATAGCGTTTCTGATTGGAACCTCCACGGCTCACGGAGCACTAGCTTGGATTCTATCCCAGCCGCCACTGTTGTCACCTTTTGCCTTGCCTGCTTACTATTTGACGGAATTTTGATCATGAATAGAATTAATTGTGATTTATATTTTCTCTGACTGTGCATCTTTCATATTATCTCTTTAAATCTTTTTGTGATTTTGCATATATTTCAGTTTTGTTAAAGATTATTCTGATGAAGGTCTTGTGAATAGACCGAAAACATTTAAATCTTTGAACTGGATGCACAATAAATGAAATGTTCAACTTTTTTCTGCAAAAAAACTACTGAGTGCCAAGTGTTTTGTGATTACTAATTGACGGGCTGGAAACCTGACTTGTGCACCACCAATGAGTACCTTGAGTGCCGTCTGTACCTTCTTCACTAAAGGGGTTAACTAGTGGGACAGTTTTATAGGTCGTGTCATTGTGGATGCAGCGATACCAAATATGGGTACTTTTATTGGGGTTTTTTGCTTTTTCCATACCAATATTTATTTATATATACGATATCTTTTTTCTTTAATTTTTTTCCATTTTTTTTTTATATTTTTACAATTATGTTAAATTTTTTTAAAGTTAGTTTTACTTTGTCCCACTATGCGACTGTCATTTTTTGCAGGCTGATCGCCTCTACAGCATGAGAATGCAGCAGCATCCCCATGCTGTTCAAACTGTCAGCTCTGCACTGACAGGGAAAGTTGCTGATCATGCACTGCGCATGATCAGCGAGTGTTTATTAGCTCTGGTGACCCAGATGTCGTCATGGCAACATCAGGTCAACATTTCGACGAAGCCGAGGGTGGTGAAACACGCGTCGAGGCTCCTGTGTGTGTCTCACCGGTGCCCCAGCACACGGCCAGCACCATGTCCCAAGGTAAACAACTCTATATATAAGTTCTACCTTACTTTTTTACCACTGACAGTCCGATTCACTAGTTCTATAAACTCTGCCAAGCCATGAGCAATTGGGATTCATAGATCTAGATAGTATTTATTTTGTATCATGGTGGGCCATTGGGTTTAGCCTTCATATTTACTCTCTATTTATCCCAATGACATGATTGAAGCGATATACTAGACCTATTTATTATTTACTGCCCTGTGTTGTGGTGCCAGTTTAGATACAATTATTTCTCTTTTCGATACTTATTTACCAACTTGTTTTATGTGGCAGATACTCTTTTAGCTGCTTTCTCACATACGAATGCCTCTATTGTTGTCTTGTATGTTTAAATATGTGCAATAAAATGTCTAACTTTTTTAATTGATAAACCCCCTTTTCTTCTTCTCTTTGTTGGGATCTTTAGCTTACATATATTTACTAGGCATGGCCCATTAATTAAAATAGAATATATTTATAATTGAGATCCAAATAAGGAGGTTCTTTTGCTTTTTGGTAGAATGAGTACATGTGGGGGTTGCCTGGTTGCTAGGGAATCCCCACATGTAATCAAACTAGCTAATAGCTGTAAATCATTCAGCTGCCGTGATGAAAACAAAATCTCCGAACTCTAACAAATACTCGGAGCCCGTCGAGCGTGCTCTGGAAAACCCACACAACGAGTATACTCGCTCATCACTAGTCCTGAATTATTGTTACAGGTGACATCATAGAGGGTTTTTAAATTCCTTTTCTAACGCATCCTGGAACCTGTCCATGCAGGCTGCACGAGAATGGATGGGGTAGAAGAGAGGATTTTTGGTGGTAAATGCAGGTGCTATATTGACATCTTGTTTTAGTGATAAATCATTACTTAATTCCTCTAGACAAAGTACAGAAAATTATTCATGAAAATTTAAATTGCAGTAATGATTGAAAACATTGCTATTAAGTGGCCAACAATCATGAATATATGTCCAAAAATGTCTCTTGATTATTAAATTTCGTATGAAACGATTGATATCACAAATAGTTGAAAACAATCAAAATGTTGGTCTGGGGTGAAATTGAGACCATATGAAACAAGTCTTAATTGGTCAGGTATAAATGTTCGTAATGATAAGTTAAGAAGAACAATAAGAACATAAGATTCAGAATCTAAAATTGAAGGTTACTCCGTTGACGAGTAGTCATACTTTGCGTTTTTCCTGTGTTTCCTTCCTCCACGTCTCCTGGATTTCTTAAAAAAACATTTCTGTCCTTGGCGTTAGTAAATTGTTTGTATTGACTGTTGCCTCTGTAGAGAGTATCAGAGTTTGAATCCTTAGAAATACTATCCGATTGTTCAGAAGAGCTGAAGCTGACATGTTGGTTATAACTGTTAAGGTTTAGTGTTTGGATATATTATTTTTTTCAAAATAGATTTTGGATTATGTGAGGAGGAATCTTCTTTATGCCCGTTATAGACGCTCTTTGTGGAGTAACCTGTTTAGTCCCTGTGGAACTTGTGTTTTTTTTATTTCAATAATATTGCCTTCTAGTTTGGAGATGGATTTCTGTATATTCTTATATGAATCCTAAAATTCCAGCGAGGTAGAAGCATTTTCCATGCTTATTTTTCATTGTTTTTATCTCCTTTTGTAAATCTGATAGCTTGGTCTCCTCATGTTTTGGATATGAGGCGCATAAGATTTAAAGAGCAATTAGATAGTATCTTGGTCCACTGAGACATGAATTCATCCTCATAAATTCATAAACTCTGGGTATCATGCCCTTAGAAATCTACTTCTTTAAGGTAGTTAAATCCCACCAGATTTTCATTTTGTTGTACATGTGTTTCATCAAACTGAGCATATTGTCTATTTATGGGGTGTTTGACATAGCTAGATCAAGAGGATTGTCAAACATAAGTGGAGCTCTCTCCTCCCTGCTAGTCGGCAATGCATTTGTCATAATAAAAGTTCAATTTAAATGCAGTATGCATGGCACCTGTCAGATGTGGTACATCAGAGAAAAAGAAGGTAATGCCAGCTCACCATAGATGTCCAGCATGTTCGGAACCATGAATCGACCACTGGTGTTTGGAAAAATCAAACCAAAAAAATTATGCAACATAAGAAATTAAGCAGTTTGGATTTTAATTGGATTACTGGTGATGTAGTTCTCCTATACACTTCCATTCCACAACACATAGCAACTGAAGCCCTAATCTTTCACCTCAACAAATATAGAAATTATAGTCAGACTCGCCAAGATTATATTATCTAAACTGCCTCATTTCTTATGTTGCATACTTTTTTTGTTTGATGGTTCTTATTATTTGCAATATAGGGGAGTATCTGCAGCGCCCCAGAGACCTGGTCGTTGCAGTAATGTCGCTCTGCCACTAAGGGGAGTGATGGTACGTCTGATGGCACTAAAGGAGTTCACCTGACCAGGTATCACCAGCACACATTACATTTCACACTCCGGCCACTAGTGGGAGCAAAAGGTTTTATTTATTAGGCCACTCCTCACACTGGTAAAACTAGGGGTTGGATAGGAAGTTAGTCAGAAGCTGACTGGGTTGGATCCAGGCAACATCCTGTGGCAGGGGGTGTTGCGGGGAAGATTCAGGGGGGTCCCTGTCAGGCGTGGGAACCTGGCAGGTACCTAGCGACAAGGCAGAACGTTACGGAAGCGCGCCTGCACTACCTTGCGGCAGTATCCTAAGAAAGGACATGAAGCGAAGGATATTGTGGACAGTGAGAAACGAGATCAAGCGCAAAGGAGAGCCAGTAGGAGTCGTGCCCGGAGAACGGCAACATCCTACTGAGGTGCGTAGCCGGTGCCCGGAACACCGATGAAGTAACTGATTTTAGGCCTTACTTCAAATACCGCAGGACAGTTAATTATAGGTTGACTCTCTATTTTACATCACCTAAGCAGACGTAGGGGGCAATGCGTGGAGAGGGGCGTCTCTAGGGTCCCGGAAGAGCTCCGAGCCTACCCGTCAAATGGGTGCGTCCTAGCCATAACAAACCTGGGGGACGGAGAATAGAAAGAACTGGAACGAACGAGAATAGAAGTTGTGAGGACTATCCCGAATGCTCAGCAGGGAAGCACTACAACACACAGGCACTAGTGGTAGGCAACGATTTCCACCTGCAAAGGGAACTCTGGATGTGCCTTCGGACCGGCCGGTCTCAGACAGCCCTGTTAACTGTGCTCTGGATTGAGGATCCTGAAGTCATCAGTAAAGAGGTAAAGAGACTGCAACCCTGTGTCCTCGTTATTGTCTGCACCTCACACCATCACCATCCACCTTACTGGGAAGCCCTGGGGACATACTTCACCTGTGGGAAGGTTTACCATCAAGCTGCCATCACATCACCCCAGTGGGCCCCAAGCAGCGTCGGTCACCCTGACCGAATACCATAGGTGGCGTCACAAAACCTTGACAGACTCGTATCACCTTTCATTGGACGCCCCTTAGCAGGGTCACGGACCGGGTCCAGCCACCTTGACATCCCCAGAACTGAGCCAGCAGAGGACCCCGCGGCCCTGTGTCTGGGGGCGCTCCATATCAATGGGTGCCAAATATTCCCTCTCTCTGGCAAACTTGATGTCATATTGGGAAGAGTTATTTCTATACTCTTCATCCAATCTTTTTTGTCTTCTATCAAGTGGCAGTAAGTACATACAGTAAATGCATATAATTTACAATTCACTGTTAATCATGATTTTTCTCCAATTTCATTTCTTGATTTGGAATTTACTGGTACAGTTGGTGAGTGCATCATTTGTTCATTATTCAGGAAACCATTAGTGGGTGAGTTAGGAGGGTGAGTATGCGATATTCACCTGTCCCCGTTCCACCGCCAATCTCTGTCTTCTGCATCCTCTGGCTGTGACGTTCAGGTCAGAGGGCGTGATGACATGTTTAGTGCATGTGCCCCCTGACTGAACAGCCAGAGGACCCAGAAGACAGAGCTGTGCACGGCGGTGGAATGGGGACAGGTGAATATCACAAATGCTGGGGGCCTGAGCCAGCGGCGACTCTGGCACCTGACCCCAATAGCGTGCCGATGTCCCCACCTGCTCAGGACCCCGGCACACGGCACCCAGCGATGAGAGGAGAGTATGTCATTTTTTTATCGCAGCAGCAGCATACGGGGTATATTATGCTATGGAGCATCTTATGGGGGCCATCAACCTTTATGGAGCAGCATACGGGGCATATTATGCTATGGAGCATCTTACGGGGGCCATCAACCTTTATGGAGCAGCATACGGGGCATATGGATGGGAGCAGCACATGACAGGATGGGGCGCAGGATGGCAGCAGCACATGACAGGATGGGGGCGCAGGATGGGAGCAGCACATGACAGAATGGGGTGCAGGATGGGAGCAGCACATGACAGGATGGGGCACAGGATGGGAGCAGCACATGACAGAATGGGGACGCAGGATTGGAGCAGCACATGACAGGATGGGGGTGCAGGATGAGAGCAGCACATGACAGAATGGGGGCGCAGGATGGGTGCAGCACATTACAGAATAGGGGCACAGGATGGGAGCAGCACAGGACAGGATGGGGGCGCAGGATGCTGAGCAGCACATGAGAGGATGGGGCGCAGGATGGGAGCAGCACATGACAGAATGGGGTGCAGTATGGGGGCAGCACATGACAGGATGGGGCGCAGGATGGGAGCAGCACATGACAGGATGGTGGCGCAGGATGGGAGCAGCACATGTTAAAATGGGGGCGCAGGATGGGAGCAGCACATGACAGGACGGGGGCCAGGATGGGTGCAGTACATTACAGAATGGGGCGCAGAATGGGGTCGCAGGATGGATGCAGCACATTACAGAATGGGGCCACAGGATGGGAGCAGCACACGACAGGATGGGGGCGCAGGATGGGAGCAGCACATTACAGAATGGGGGCGCAGGATAGAAGCAGCACATGACAGGATGGGGGCACAGGATGGGAGCAGCACATGAGAGGATGGGGGCACAGGATGGGAGCAGCACATGACAGGATGGAGGCGCAGGATGAGGGCAGCACATGAGAGGATGGGGGCGCAGGATGGGTGCAGCACTTTACAGAATTGGGGCACAGGATGGGGGCAGCACATACCAGAATGGGGGCGCAGGGTGGGAGTAGCACATGAGAGCATGGTGGTGCAGGATGGGAGCATCACATGACAGGATGTGGCGCAGGATGGGAACACTACATGACAGGATTGGGGCGCAGAATGGGAGTAGCACATGACAAGATGGAGGCGCACAAAACACGATTAGGGCGCCGGATGCGGGCTGCATATGACAGGAAGGGGGCGCAGGATGGGAGCAGCACATACCAGGATGGAGACCATATACCAAAATAAATGCTCGCCACCCGGGCGTAGAACGTGTTCAATACCTAGTACTGTATATTGCTGCAGAAAGAAAAATGAAATACCTCTCGTCGCTGACTGCTGCTCCTTGGCATCGCCGTCTCCCTGAACTGACTGTTCAGGCAGAGGGTGCACACTAATCACTTCATTGCACCCTCTAACCTCAACGTCACAGTCAGAGGACACAGATGACATTGCAGCGGTGGAACAGTGAGAGGTGAATATTGCATGTACCGGGGGGCTGAGCAAGCAGCGGCACAGGCACAGGGCATCCATAGCGCGCCGATGTCCCCACCTGCTCAGGACCCCGGCACTTGCCCCGCTGCTAACGCTGGCCGCCAGCCCTGTCAGCAGTCACCGAAACACTCACAGAGGCTGCAGGCGCACGCAGATGACCAGGAGAGATCGGGTAACACCCGCACTTCAGCGGGGAACAAGTAAGTGGGACAGTGACTCGTCTATAAGCCGAGGGGGGTTTTCAGCAAAAATAATGTGCTGAAAAACTTGGCGTATACACGAGTATATACGGCAGTCTTCAGTTTTCTCTTTTAGAAGATGACATTCTTTCCTCTATTCTTAAATCAGGTTGTGCAGAAGTAGCAAAGAAAGCGCCCTCATTGGGTAATCGGCTTACCTAGTTTTTTCTCGCAAACCCAGACACCCAATCACACCTGGTTTCATTTCAAAGGTTTTTTTCATTGTGGTGCCCAATGATGCAAGACTTTTAAGTTTGCCCGGCAATGCACCTTTTTCTCCAATTCATAATAAAACCAGCTCACAAGTTTCTGCTTTCCATTGGCTAGTTGTTAAAAATACCGGAGAACTCATTCTTTTTTTTCAATTTATTTATTTATTAACAAGTACAATAAACTACACATGCAAGGCACTGCTCTACTCCTCCACTTGGACCTCTGTCTCCTGGTTCAAGATAATTATTTTTTATTTTTTTGAATTCTATGTTATTTTAAGTCATTTCCCTATCCACATTTGTTTGCAGGGCAATTGTCCTGCTTTTGCCCCCATTTTATTCCTTTTACAGCCCCCTAGCCATTAGTACGACCATTTCCGGCAATGTCCGTAACATGCGTTTCGCTGCCTACCCAGCTCCTGATGCTTCCTCTAGTGTTCCGTATAGATTGTGTAATTAGTAGGCATAATAACAATATACATCTATATACAAACTATATTTTAATGTAGATGGGAAACAATGTCAAGTTATTCCGTTTTTAGCATGACACTGGAAAAAGTTATTTTCTCTATAGTGACCTGTTTCTGCACTTATTTTATTCCCTATGCTCCCTTGAGTATTTCATGATTATTACGGTATTTTAAACCCACATTACAGCTCTAGAGATATGGCCAGTTTTATTACTGTAAATTCTTATGGTTTTATGCAGGGGAGTAGCTCTCGGGGTCCTCTGGTGAGTGCCTTTAGGCTGCTCTGCATAATTATCCTGTAGCCATGCCTCCCTTGATAAAAGCCATAAAAAGGCTCAAATATTTGGAATCGTATGGAGGATTGAAAAAATAACAAACAAAAAAAACATAATACTCAGGAAAGCAGCGAGAATAAAAGAAATGCAAAAACTGGACACATTTGAGCTGGTTACAGGTCCCCTACATAAGTAGTACCTTAGTAAATTACTATCTGATCAGGCTGTGAGCATATTGATTATATACATGATATATTATGATATGAATGTAGCTCATAACAATCTTTAGATTGCATGCTCAGAATAATTGCAATCAATACAGATGATTCAGATAATATCTTTCTCAGAGCCAAAATAGCAGAAAGAAAAATAGGTAAAATTACCCGATATAAAAAATGATCGTCAAGGTTTTCTGCTAACACTTTCTAATGCTTTTTCTATGCGAACGTTGAATATTGAAGTCCCGATGTCCTCCACTTAAATTCAGATGGTGAAGTGATGTGAACATTGATGTCTCCTAATACTTAACGATTGCTTATTAACAAGTGTGCTGACCATTCTTCTGCGTCAACGTGTCTGTCATCCAGTGCTTTCATTAGCTGTGCTGTAGATATTCTACTATACACTAGGAAACACTTATAGCAGCTCTCGTGCTACATGATACATGTAGAGATATTGGATCATGGTCAGGCAAGTCTATTTTACATCTATATAGATTAAAAGGAATCAAAAATGTTACTGAGTAGCTATCTAAAATAATTTTTTTAAGTACAGTCTGGAAGTGCACTGAGTCATGATGGTGCACTTACAGCTTCTCAGCCTCCATTGGATTCCTGAACTAGCAGCACCTTGCCTTGGCTGATTGTCATGTCCGTAACCAGTAAATGGACCTGTCAATCATCCAGGCAAGCATGCTGCTAGTTCAAGGATACAGCAGTGGCTGAGAAGCTGTAAGTGCATCAATACGCCCCAATGCACTTTCAGGTAGGGTAATCTTTTTAATGGACTACGTCACATTAATGATTTTTGGGGGGGGAGTTAAAGTTTTTACAGGCTCTTTAAAGTAGCCTTGGAATCAATGCAAATGCAGAGGGAATATGTTGTTTTCAAGTAATGTTTTATGATATATGCTTACTTGGGTATATTATTTAACAGACAAGCTGATTAGCCTTCATTAAAACATATAGGACAGGAATGAAAGAAACCAAAAAAACAGCAATTATCACATATTCCTCCAAATGCTGTGAGGAGGCTCAAAGAAGCGACCCAACCATTCTTCAAGTGTTGGTTGAGGCGTTTCTAAAGCAGAAAGTGAGTGGAACCTCCCCAAATCATCTGCCAAATTTCAAAACTTCTCAAAAACGTAGAGTTTTTGCTCAGTATCTGCTTCAAAAACTCAGCAAAAAGATTCCATGTGCACATAGCCTAAGGCCAGACATGTGAAGTTTTACATTATTTCATGTCTAATTTTACATCCAAAGACACTGTGAATTTAGCCTATCATTAAAAAAAAAAGCCAAATTTGCAGGAATTGCCATATACAGTATACACGTATTACCAGAATGTACAACTTCATTTTGCAATAAAATAAACAATCATTCCTGTATCCCTTATTTCAAGCAGTAGACTTGCACTATGTCAGGGGAGAAAGGAGAGAGGTGGTTGCAATGATCCTTTCCGCTGCGGCAAAAAACGCAGCAGAAACGCATAAAAAACGCAACGTGGGCACACAGCCACTATGTGCACACATTGCGGATTTGCCTGCGGATTTTTCGGCACTGAATCAGCATCTCTTGGCAGAAAACGCAGGTGCGTTTTTGATGTGATAGATAGATAGATAGATAGATAGATAGATAGATAGATGGAGTGAGATAGATAGATGGAGTGAGATAGATAGATGGAGTGAGATAGATAGATAGAATTAGATAGATTGATGATAGATAGATAGATAGAAGCGCTTGTGCGCGAAACGGCCGTCGTCCCGTCTCTTCACTCTCCCGCTCCCTCGTGCACTCCTGCCGTTGTAGCACAATGTCTGTTATGGCGTAAGTGCTAAATAAAGGACACAAATTTAGCTTAAGATACAGGGTGAGTGCCGCATTCTTTCTTTCTGTTTATACTGCTTAGATATAGGGATAGTTAGATATATGGATAGTTATATTTATGTATCTATAGATATATCTATCTATAAATATATATATAGATAGATATATCTTTAGATAGATATATCCATAGTTATATCTATAGATATATCCATAGGTATATAATAGCAAGGCCGATGTTTATTAATGAACAATATGTTTAATTTTGAAAAAATGGCGTGGGCTCCCATGCAATTTTATGCGCCAAAGTGGGAAAGCCGGGGGCCAATATATGCAGCCTATGAATATCAGCCCGCAGCTGTCTGCATAGCCTTTACTGGCTATTAAAATAGGGGGACCCCCAAAAAAATGATGTGTGGTCCCCCTATATTGTATAGCCAGAAAGGCTATGCAGACAGCTGTGGGCTGATATTCATAGCCTAGGAAGGGGCCATGGATATTGCCCCTCCCCCTTCCTGGTTTCAAATACCAGCCCCCAGCAGCCCCAGAAATTACAGATGCGCCAATTCTGGCACTCAGCCTCTCTCTTCCCACTGCCCTGTAGCGGTGGCATATGGGGGAATAAGGGGTTAATGTCACCTTTGTATTCTAAGACATTAAGTCTGGTTAGTAATGAAGAGGCATCAATAAGACGCCTATCCATTATTAATCCTATAGTAGTGAAAGAGTTAAAAAAAAGACAGTCAGAAAAAAGTATTTTAATATTCTTAATTTCACGATACTTACAAGCATGCCTAATTTCTGTGACACCCTCGATTGCCTGCAAAAAATAAAAAATAATAAACCAACCGTATCTGCTATATCTGTTTAATATAGACCAGGTTCAGTTCTCAATATAAGATGTTTATTACAATATTTCAATGCATTTAGTTAGAATAATTCCATTTCATTCCCGTCAAGCTTGTCCAGTTTTTTAAAATATTTTAGTGGTGAAACAAAAATCTAAATTTTGAAAAAAAAAATATATTTTTTTAATGTGTTACCATTTTTAGAGACTCATGGTGTTTTTCATTTTTCAGTTGATTTAGCTGTGTGACATGTTATTTTTTGCTGTGTGAAACAAAGTTTCTATTGATACCATTTTGGAATAGATATGACATTTTGATTGCTTGCTACAGCATTTTTCATGAAATTGCAGCTACAAAAAAAGGTAATTTTGGTGTTCTGTGTTTTCTCTATTTAACTCATAATGACAATCCGAAACATCCAAATGACACTGATCAAAACTTTACATAACCCCATTTATTAATACCGTGTATTGCTCCCTCTAACATCAATGACAGCTTGAAGTCTTTTGTGGTAGTGGTGGATGAGGTTCTTTATTTTCTCAGATGCTAAAGCTGCCCACTCTTCTTGGCAAAAAGCCTCCAGTTCCTGTAAATTCCTGGGCTGTCTAGCATGAACTGCACTCTTGAGATCTCCCCAGAGTGGCTCAATGATATTGAGGCCAGTAGACTGAGATGGCCACTCCAGAACCTTCACTTTGTTCAGCTGTAGCCAATGACAGGTCGACTTGGCCTTGTGTTTTGGATCATTGTCATTTTAGAACACCCAAGTACGTCCCATGCGCAGCATGGCTTTGTCTCTGTGCTGTTTTGCGTATTGCGGGCGAGATACTTTGTGGCATTTGCGCAGTAATGGCTTTCTTTTGGCAACTCGACCATGCAGCCCATTTTTCTTCAAATGCCTCTTTATTGTGCATTTTGAAACAGCCACACCTATAGTTTTCAGAGAGGCAAGTATTTCAGCTGATGTTATTTGTGGGTTTTTGTTTGCATCCTGACCAATTTTCCTGGCAGTTGTGGACGACATTTTTGTTGGTCTACCTGACTGTGGTTTTGTTTTTACAGAGCTCCTGATTTTCCATTTGTTAATCACAGTTTGAATGCTGCTGACTGGCATTAAATTCCTTGGATATCTTTTTTTGTATCCCTTTCCTGTTTTGTACAGTTCAACTACCTTTTCCCATAGATTCATTGATAATTCTATTGCTTTCCCAAGGACTCATAATCCAGTAATGTCAGTGGCTGGATGAAAGATGCAAGAGTCTATCTGGATCCCAGAAACTCACTCAGCTTTTATGCACACACACTGATTACAAGCAAACAGATCACAGGTGAGGATGTTACCTTTAGTAGCCAACCCAACCCATTTGTGTCAACTTCTGTGTATGTTATCATGCCAAAATCACCAGGGTATGTGAACTTTTGATCAGGGTCAGTTGGATGTTTTGGGTTGCCACTATGATTTAAAAAGAGAAAACAGAATAGTTCGACAATAAATGGCTTCGCCCAACCTCTAACCATGAGTGAAGAAGAAGTTTTGGTGTTGTCACTCATATTCTCTGAAAAAAGGCTAAGAAAGCAAAAATTCTGTCGGAGTATGTAAAGTTTTTAGCACAACTGTATGTAGAGCAATACCTCAGTATTGCTGCATATCTACTATATAACTAGATTGTGGCCCGATTCTAACGCATCGGGTATTCTAGAATATGCATGTCCCCGTAGTATATGGACAATGATGATTCCAGAATTCGCGGCAGACTGTGTCCGTCGCTGATTGATCGAGGCAACCTTTATGACATCATCGTCGCCATGGCAACCATTATGACATCTACGTCGATACTGTGCCCGTCGCTGATTGGTCGAGGCGAATTCGCGGCAGACTGTGCCCGTCGCTGATTGGTCGAGGCAACCTTTATGACATCATCGTCGCCATGCTGTGCCCGTCGCTGTGCCCGTCGTATTCTAGAATATGCATGTCCCCGTAGTATATGGACAATGATGATTCCAGAATTCGCGGCAGACTGTGCCCGTCGCTAATTGGTCGAGGCAACCTTTATGACATCATCGTCGCCATGGCAACCATTATGACATCTACGTCGATACTGTGCTCGTTGCTGATTGGTCGAGGCCTGGCAGCCTCGACCAATCAGAGACGCGGGATGTCTACGTCCTTTATGACATCATTGTCGCTGTGCCCGTCGCTGATTGGTCGAGGCCTGGCGGCCTCGACCAATCAGAGATGCGGGATTTCCAGGACAGACAGACAGACAGACAGAAACACAGAAAGACAGACAGAAAGACAGACAGACGGAAAAACCCTTAGACAATTATATATATAGATTGTCTAAGGGTCACTTCCGTCTTTCTGTCCTTCTGTCTGTCACGGATATTCATTGGTCGCGGCCTCTGTCTGTCATGGAATCCAAGTCGCTGATTGGTCTCGCCAGCTGCCTGTTATGGCTGCCACGACCAATCGGTGACGGCCACAGTCCGATTAGTCCCTCCTTACTCCCCTGCAGTCGACGCCCGCTCCATACTCCCCGCAGCCACCGCTCACACAGGGTTAATGCCAGCGGTAACGGACCGCATTATGCCACGGGTAACTCCATTACCGCCGCTATTAACCCTGTGTGACCAAGTTTTTACTATTGATGCTGCCTATGCAGAGTCAATAGTAAAAACATCTAATGTTAAAAATAATAAAAAAAATAACAAATTATTATATACTCACCTTTCGCGACGCTCCGGTGACCTCCGGCAGGTTCCGGTGCCAAGAATGGTATGGGAGAAGGACCTGCCATGACATCACAGTCATGTGACTGCGATGTCATCACAGGCCCTGTGCGCATGCGCGAGAAGGACCTGCCATGATGTCACGGTCATGTGACCGCGACGTCATGGCAGGTCCTTCTCGCGCAGGGCCTGTGATGACGTCGCGGTCATGTGATCGCGACGTCATCACAGGTCCTGCGTGCCTGCGCGAGAAGGACCTGCCATGACGTCACGGTCATGTGACCGCGACGTCATCACAGGCCCTGCGCGAGAAGGACCTGCCATGACATCACGGTCATGTGACTGAACTACAAGGGGCCCTCGGAAGGTGAGTATATGTTTATTTTTTATTTTTTAACCTGTGACATACTTGGCTGGGCAATATACTACGTGACTGGCGAATATACTATGTAGCTCTGTGCTGTATACTACGTCGCTGTGCAATATACTATGTGACTGGGCAATATACTACGTGGCTGGGCAATATACTACGTCGCTCTGCAATATACTACGTGACTGGGCAATAAACTACGTGGCTGGGCAATATACTATGTGGCTGGGCAATATACTACGTGACTGGGCAATATACTACGTCACTGTGCAATATACTACATGGCTGGGCAATATACTACGTTGCTGGGCAATATACTACGTGGCTGGGCAATATACTACGTCAATAGGCAATATACTATGTGGCTGGGCAATATACTATGACGCTGGGCAATATACTACGTGGCTGGGCAATATACTACGTGGCTCTGTACTGTATACTACGTCACTGGGCAACATACTACGTGACTGGGCAATATACTACGTGACTGGGCAATATACTACGTGACTGGGCACTATACTACGTGGTTGGGCAATATACTATGTAGCTGGGCAATATACTACATAGCTGGGCAATATACTACGTGGCTGGGCAATATACTACGTCACTGGACAATATACTACGTAGCTGGTCAATATACTACGTGACTGGGCACTATACTACGTGGCTGGGCAATATACTACGTGGCTGGGCAATATACTACGTAGCTGGGCAATATACTACGTGGCTGGGCAATATACTACGTGGCTGGGCAATATACTACATGACTGGGCACTATACTACGTGGCTGGGCAATATACTACGTGGCTGGGCAATATACTACGTAGCTGGGCAATATACTACGTGGCTGGGCAATATACTACGTGAACTGTGCAATATACTACTTCACTGGGCAATATACTACGTGACTGGGCAATATACTACGTGGCTGGGCAACATACTACGTGGCTGGGCAATATACTACGTGGCTGGGCAATATACTACGTGACTGGGCAATATACTACGTCACTGGGCAATATACTACGTCACTGGGCAATATACCGTATATACTCGAGTATAAGCCGAGATTTTCAGCCCAAATTTTTATACTACGTGGTTGGGCAATATACTATGTAGCTGGGCAATATACTACATAGCTGGGCAATATACTACGTGGCTGGGCAATATACTACGTCACTGGACAATATACTACGTAGCTGGTCAATATACTACGTGACTGGGCACTATACTACGTGGCTGGGCAATATACTACGTGGCTGGGCAATATACTACGTAGCTGGGCAATATACTACGTGGCTGGGCAATATACTACGTGAACTGTGCAATATACTACTTCACTGGGCAATATAATACGTGACTGGGCAATATACTACGTGGCTGGGCAACATACTACGTGGCTGGGCAATATACTACGTGGCTGGGCAATATACTACGTGACTGGGCAATATACTACGTCACTGGGCAATATACTACGTCACTGGGCAATATACCGTATATACTCGAGTATAAGCCGAGATTTTCAGCCCAAATTTTTGGGCTGAAAGTGCCCCTCTCGGCTTATACTCGAGTCAAGGTGGGTGGCAGGGTCGGCGGGTGAGGGGGTGAGGGCGCTGAGGCATACTTACCTAGTCCCAGCGATCCTGGCGCTCCCCCTGCCGTCCCACGGTCTTCTGTGCTGCAGCTTCTTCCCCTCTTCAGCGGTCACGTGGGTCCGCTCATTACAGAAATGAATAGGCGGCTCCACCTCCCATAGGGGTGGAGCCGCCTATTCATTTCTCTAATCAGCGCTGCCGGTGACCGCTGATTAGAGAAAGAAGCTGCGGCACCGAAGACCAGCTGTGACAGGCAGGGGGAGCCGGACGTCGGGACCAGGTAAGTATGTAATAGTCACCTGTCCGCGTTCCAGCCGCCGGGCGCCGCTCCATCTTCCCGGCGCCTCCATCTTCCCGGTGTCTGCGCTCTGACTGTTCAGGTCAGAGGGCGCGATGACGCGTATAGTGTGCGCGGCGCCCTCTGCCTGATCAGTCAGCGCAGAGACGCCGGGAAGATGGAGGCGCCGGAACGAGACGCCGGGAGCTGCAATCAAGAGAGGTGAGTATGGCTTTTTTTTTTCTTTACTGCAGCAGCAGCAGCGACAATGGCACAGCTTTATATAGGGAACTATGAACGGTGCAGAGCACTATATGGGGCATAGCTTTATATAGGGAACTATGAACGGTGCAGAGCACTATATGGGGCACAGCTATAGGGAACAATTAACGGTGCAGAGCATATATGGAGCACAGCTATAGGGAACAATGAACGGTGCAGAGCATATATGGGGCACAGCTATAGGGAACAATGAACGGTGCAGAGCACTATATGGGGCACAGCTATAGGGAAATAATGAACAGTGCAGAGCACTATATGGGGCACAGCTATAGGGAACAATGAACGGTGCAGAGCACTATATGGGGCACAGCTATGGGACAATCATGAACGGTGCAGAGCACTATATGGGGCACAGCTATAGGGCAATAATGAACGGTGCAGAGCACTATATGGGGCACAGCTATAGGGAACAATGAACGGTGCAGAGCACTATATGGGGCACAGCTATGGGACAATCATGAACGGTGCAGAGCACTATGTGGGGCACAGCTATGGGGCAATAATGAACATGCAGAGCACTATATGGCACAGCTATGGGGCAAGAATGATCTATTTTTATTTTTTGAAATTCACCGGTAAATGCTGCATTTCCACCCTAGGCTTATATCGAGTCAATAAGTTTTCCCAGTTTTTTGTGGCAAAATTAGGGGGTCGGCTTATACTCGGGTCGGCTTATACTCGAGTATATACGGTACTATGTGGCTGGGCAATATACTACGTGGCTGGGCAATATACTACGTGGCTGGGCAATATACTATGTGGCTGGGCAATATACTATGTGGCTGGGCAATATACTACGTAGCTGGGCAATATACTACGTGGCTGGGCAATATACTACGTGACTGGGCAATATACTACGTGGGCTGTGCAATATACTACGTGGCTGGGCAATATACTGCATGACTGGGCAATATACTATGTGGCTGGGCAATATACTACGTGGCTGGGCAATATACTGCGTGGGCTGTGCAATATACTACATGGCTGGGCAATATACTACGTGGCTTGTTGTGGATTCTGTTTTTGGGCTCCCTCTGGTGGTTACAGATGGTACTGGGTGACTTGTGTTCTCTGCGGTCTCTGGTGTCCACCTGTTCTATCAGGATATGGGAGTTTCCTATTTAACCTGGCTTTCTTGTCATTTCCTCGCCGGCTATCAATGTAATCAGTGTGTCTTGTTACCTCTGCTTCCCGCTTCTGTATTCTTCAGGACAAGCTAAGTTTTTGATTTTCCTGTTCCACGTTTTGCTTAATTTTTGTCTTAGTCCAGCTTGCAGATATGTGATTCCTTTTTGCTGGTTGCTCTAGTGGGCTGATATTACTCCTCATGTTCCATGAGTTGGAACATGACTTCAAGTAATTTCAGGATGGTTTTTTGTAGGGTTTTTCGCTGACTGCGCAGTTCACTTTTGTATCCTCTGCTATCTAGCTTTAGCGGGCCTCATTTTGCTGAATCTGTTTTCATAACTACGTATGTGCTTTCCTCTCATTTCACCGTCATTACATGTGGGGGGCTGCTATTTCTGTGGGGTGTTTCTCTGGAGGCAAGAGAGGTCTGTGTTTCTTCTAATAGGGAAAGTTAGTTCTTCGGCTGGCGCGAGACGTCTAGGAATCATCGTAGGCACGTTCCCCGGCTACAGCTAGTTGTGTGTTTAGGTTCAGGATCGCGGTCAGCTCAGTTTCCATCACCCTAGAGCTTGTTTTGTTTTTTGTGCTTGTCCTTTTGTGATCCCCTGCCATTGGGATCATGACAGTATAGCCGGCCAAAAAGTGGTAATCGTATTGGCTGAAGTAGGAGGAAAAGTAGTCTGAGGAAGTTTTTTTTTTTTTTTTTTTCCCCTCAGAGTTTGCTGCATAGCCTTAATTGCAGCCTGGCTGCGTCTTATCTCCTCTTAATCCTTGAATGGCTCTGACCTCAGCTGTTTATCATGGACATCCAGAGTTTGGCTTCCAGCCTGAATAATCTTGCTGCTAAGGTTCAAAATATACAAGATTTTGTTGTACATGCTCCTATGTCTGAACCTAGAATTCCTATCCCAGAGTTTTTTTCTGGAGATAGATCTAGTTTTCTGAATTTTAGGAACAATTGCAAGTTGTTTCTTTCTTTGAAATCTCGCTCTTCTGGAGACCCTGCTCAGCAAGTCAGGATTGTTATATCTTTCCTGCGGGGTGACCCTCAGAATTGGGCATTTGCATTGGCACCAGGGGATCCTGCGTTGCTCAATGTGGATGCGTTTTTTCTGGCATTGGGTTTGCTCTATGATGAACCTAACCTAGAGATTCAGGCTGAAAAAGCTTTATTGGCTCTCTCTCAGGGGCAAGATGAAGCAGAAATATATTGTCAGAAATTTCGGAAATGGTCGGTGCTTACTCAGTGGAATGAGTGCGCCCTGGCTGCAAGATTCAGAGATGGCCTTTCTGAGGCCATTAAAGATGTCATGGTGGGGTTCCCTGCGCCTACAGGTCTGAATGAGTCTATGACTATGGCTATTCAGATTGATCGGCGTTTGCGGGAGCGCAGACCTGTGCACCATTTGGCGGTGTCTTTTGAACAGGCACCTGAGACAATGCAATGTGATAGAATTCAGTCCAGAAGTGAACGGCAAAACTATAGGCGGAAAAATGGGTTGTGTTTTTATTGTGGTGATTCAGCTCATGTTATATCAGCATGCTCTAAACGCACAAAAAAGGTTGATAAGTCTGTTGCCATTAGTACTTTACAGTCTAAGTTCATTCTGTCTGTGACTCTGATTTGTTCATTATCAGCCATTTCCGTCGATGCCTATGTGGATTCAGGCGCTGCCCTGAGTCTTATGGATTGGTCATTTGCCAACCGCTGTGGGTTTAGTCTGGAGCCTCTGGAAGTCCCTATTCCTTTGAAAGGAATTGACTCTACACCTTTGGCTATGAACAAACCTCAGTACTGGACACAAGTGACCATGCGGATGACTCCCGTTCATCAGGAGGTGATTCGCTTCCTGGTACTGTATAATTTACATGATGTCTTAGTGCTTGGTCTGCCATGGTTACAAACTCATAACCCAGTCTTGGACTGGAAAACGATGTCTGTGTTAAGCTGGGGATGTCAGGGGGTTCATGATGATGCACCTCCGATTTCTATCGCTTCATCTACTCCTTCTGAGGTTCCTGTATTTTTGTCTGATTATCGGGATGTTTTTGAGGAGCCTAAGCTCAATTTGCTTCCTCCTCACAGGGATTGCGATTGTGCTATAGATTTGATTCCTGGCAGTAAATTTCCTAAAGGACGTTTGTTCAATCTGTCAGTGCCAGAGCATACTGCTATGCGGGATTATGTTAAGGAGTCCTTGGAAAAGGGACATATCCGTCCATCTTCGTCCCCTTTGGGAGCAGGTTTTTTTTTCGTGGCCAAAAAAGATGGTTCCTTGAGGCCTTGAATAGATTACCGTCTTTTGAATAAGATTACAGTCAAATATCAGTATCCTTTGCCATTGTTGACTGATTTGTTCGCTCGCATTAAGGGGGCTAAATGGTTCACTAAGATTGATCTTCGGGGTGCGTATAATCTTGTGCGGATAAAGCAGGGTGATGAGTGGAAAACCGCATTTAATATGCCTGAGGGCCATTTTGAGTATTTGGTGATGCCTTTTGGACTTTCTAATGCTCCTTCTGTCTTCCAGTCCTTTATGCACGATATTTTCCGTGAATACCTGGATAAATTTATGATTGTGTATTTGGATGATGTTTTGTTTTTTTCTGATGACTGGGAGTCCCATGTTCAGCAGGTCAGGAAGGTGTTTCAGGTCCTGCGGGCCAATTCTTTGTTTGTAAAAGGTTCAAAGTGTCTCTTTGGAGTCCAGAAGATTTCTTTTTTGGGGTATATTTTTTCCCCTTCTACTATTCAGATGGATCCCGTCAAGGTTCAGGCTATTTGTGACTGGACGCAGCCTACATCTCTTAAGAGTCTACAGAAGTTCTTGGGCTTTGCTAATTTTTATCGTCGTTTCATAACTAATTTTTCTAGTGTTGTTAAGCCTTTGACGGATTTGACTAAGAAGGGTGCTGATGTTACTGATTGGTCTCCTGCGGCTGTGGAGGCCTTTCAGGAACTTAAGCGCCGGTTTTCTTCTGCTCCTGTGTTGCGTCAGCCAGATGTTTCGCTTCCTTTTCAGGTTGAGGTTGATGCTTCCGAAATTGGAGCGGGGGCGGTTTTGTCACAGAGAAGCTCCGATTGCTCAGTGATGAAGCCATGTGCGTTCTTTTCTAGAAAGTTTTCGCCCACTGAGCGGAATTATGATGTTGGTAATTGGGAGCTTTTGGCCATGAAGTGGGCATTTGAGGAGTGGCGTCATTGGCTTGAGGGTGCTAGACATCGTGTGGTGGTCTTGACTGATCACAAAAATCTGATTTACCTTGAGTCTGCCAAGCGTCTGAATCCTAGACAGGCTCGTTGGTCACTGTTTTTCTCCCGTTTCGATTTTGTGGTTTCATACCTGCCAGGTTCAAAGAATGTGAAGGCGGATGCTCTTTCTAGGAGTTTTGTGCCTGACTCCCCTGGAAATTCTGAGCCCACTGGTATCCTTAGGGATGGGGTGATTTTGTCGGCTGTCTCCCCAGACTTGCGACGTGCTTTGCAGGAGTTTCAGGCGGATAAACCTGATCGCTGTCCACCTGAAAGACTGTTTGTTCCGGATAATTGGACCAGTAGAGTCATCTCCGAGGTCCATTCTTCTGCGTTGGCAGGTCATCCTGGAATATTTGGTACTAGAGACTTGGTGGCCAGGTCTTTTTGGTGGCCTTCCTTGTCGAGGGATGTGCGTTCTTTTATGCAGTCTTGTGAAGTTTGCGCTCGGGCTAAGCCTTGCTGTTCTCGGGCCAGTGGATTGTTGTCACCTTTGCCTATCCCGAAGAGGCCTTAGACGCACATTTCCATGGACTTTATTTCGGATTCCCCTGTCTCTCAAAAAATGTCCGTCATCTGGGTTGTGTGTGACCGCTTTTCTAAGATGGTTCATCTGGTACCCTTGCCTAAGTTGCCTTCCTCCTCTGAGTTGGTCCCTCTGTTTTTTCAGAACGTGGTTCGTTTGCATGGGATTCCGGAGAACATCGTTTCTGACAGGGGATCCCAGTTTGTGTCTAGATTTTGGCGGACGTTCTGTGCTAAGATGGGCATTGATTTGTCCTTTTCGTCTGCATTCCATCCTCAGACGAATGGCCAGACGGAACGAACTAATCAGACCTTGGAAACTTATTTAAGGTGTTTTGTTTCTGCTGATCAAGATGACTGGGTTACCTTTTTGCCGCTTGCCGAATTTGCCCTTAATAATCGGGCTAGTTCTGCTACCTTGGTTTCTCCTTTCTTTTGTAATTCGGGGTTTCATCCTCGTTTTTCCTCTGGTCAGGTGGAGCCTTCTGATTGTCCTGGAGTGGACATGGTGGTGGATAGGTTGCATCAGATTTGGAGTCATGTGGTGGACAATTTGAAGTTGTCACAGGAGAGGGCTCAGCAGTTTGCTAATTGCCGTCGCCGCGTGGGTCCTCGACTTCGTGTTGGGGACTTGGTGTGGCTGTCTTCTCGTTTTGTTCCTATGAAGGTCTCTTCTCCTAAGTTCAAGCCTCGGTTTATCGGTCCCTATAGGATCTTGGAAATTCTTAACCCTGTGTCGTTTCGTTTGGATCTCCCGGCATCGTTTGCTATTCATAATGTGTTCCATCGGTCGTTGTTGCGGAAGTATGAGGTACCTGTTGTTCCTTCGCTTGAGCCTCCTGCTCCGGTGCTGGTGGAGGGAGAATTGGAGTATGTTGTGGAGATGATCTTGGATTCTCGTGTTTCCAGACGGAAACTCCAATATTTGGTCAAGTGGAAGGGTTATGGTCAGGAGGATAATTCTTGGGTGGTTGCGTCTGTGATGTTCATGCTGCTGATTTGGTCCGTGCATTTCATAGGGCTCATCCTGGTCGCCCTGGTGGTTCTCGTGAGGGTTCGGTGACCCCTCCTCAAGGGGGGGTACTGTTGTGGATTCTGTTTTTGGGCTCCCTCTGGTGGTTACAGATGGTACTGGGTGACTTGTGTTCTCTGCGGTCTCTGGTGTCCACCTGTTCTATCAGGATATGGGAGTTTCCTATTTAACCTGGCTTTCTTGTCATTTCCTCGCCGGCTATCAATGTAATCAGTGTGTCTTGTTACCTCTGCTTCCCGCTTCTGTATTCTTCGGGACAAGCTAAGTTTTTGATTTTCCTGTTCCACGTTTTGCTTAATTTTTGTCTTAGTCCAGCTTGCAGATATGTGATTCCTTTTTGCTGGTTGCTCTAGTGGGCTGATATTACTCCTCATGTTCCATGAGTTGGAACATGACTTCAACTAATTTCAGGATGGTTTTTTGTAGGGTTTTTCGCTGACCGCGCAGTTCACTTTTGTATCCTTTGCTATCTAGCTTTAGCGGGCCTCATTTTGCTGAATCTGTTTTCATAACTACGTATGTGCTTTCCTCTCATTTCACCGTCATTACATGTGGGGGGCTGCTATTTCTGTGGGGTGTTTCTCTGGAGGCAAGAGAGGTCTGTGTTTCTTCTAATAGGGAAAGTTAGTTCTTCGGCTGGCGCGAGACGTCTAGGAATCATCGTAGGCACGTTCCCCGGCTACAGCTAGTTGTGTGTTTAGGTTCAGGATCGCGGTCAGCTCAGTTTCCATCACCCTAGAGCTTGTTTTGTTTTTTGTGCTTGTCCTTTTGTGATCCCCTGCCATTGGGATCATGACAGTGGCTGTGCAATATACTACGTGGCTGGGCAATATACTACGTGGACATGCATATTCTAGAATACCCGATGCGTTAGAATCGGGCCACCATCTAGTCTACTATATAATTGTCTAAGGGTCACTTCCGTCTTTCTCTCTGTCCTTCTGTCTGTCACGGATATTCATTGGTCGCGGCCTCTGTCTGTCATGGAATCCTAGTCGCTGATTGGTCTCGCCAGCTGCCTGTCATGGCTGCCGCAACCAATCAGCGACGGACACAGTCCGATTAGTCCCTCCCTACTCCCCTGCAGTCACAGTGGCCGCCGCCCGCTCCATACTCCCCGTAGTCAGTGTCCCCGGCGCCCGCTCCATACTCCCTGTAGTCAGTGTGCCCGGAGCCCACTCCATACTCCCCGCAGTCAGTGTCCCCGGCGCCCACTCCATACTCCCTGCAGTCAGTGTCCCCGGCGCCCACTCCATACTCCCTGCAGTCAGTGTCCCCGGCGCCCGCTCCATACTCCCCGCTCCATACTCCCCTCCAGTCACCGCTCACACAGGGTTAATGCCAGTGGTAACGGACCGCGTTATGCCGTGGGTAACACACTCCGTAACCGCTGCTATTAACCCTGTGTGACCAAGTTTTTACTATTGATGCTGCCTATGCAGCGTCAATAGTAAAAAGATCTAATGTTAAAAATAATAAAAAAACAAAAAACCTGCTATTCTCACCTTCCGTCATCGGACGATGCGCTCACGCCGGCCGCCATCTTCCGTTCCCAGAGATGCATTGCGAACTTACCCAGAAGCCGGTTTTCTTCTGCTCCTGTGTTGCGTCAGCCAGATGTTTCGCTTCCTTTTCAGGTTGAGGTTGATGCTTCCGAAATTGGAGCGGGGGCGGTTTTGTCACAGAGAAGCTCCGATTGCTCAGTGATGAAGCCATGTGCGTTCTTTTCTAGAAAGTTTTCGCCCACTGAGCGGAATTATGATGTTGGTAATTGGGAGCTTTTGGCCATGAAGTGGGCATTTGAGGAGTGGCGTCATTGGCTTGAGGGTGCTAGACATCGTGTGGTGGTCTTGACTGATCACAAAAATCTGATTTACCTTGAGTCTGCCAAGCGTCTGAATCCTAGACAGGCTCGTTGGTCACTGTTTTTCTCCCGTTTCGATTTTGTGGTTTCATACCTGCCAGGTTCAAAGAATGTGAAGGCGGATGCTCTTTCTAGGAGTTTTGTGCCTGACTCCCCTGGAAATTCTGAGCCCACTGGTATCCTTAGGGATGGGGTGATTTTGTCGGCTGTCTCCCCAGACTTGCGACGTGCTTTGCAGGAGTTTCAGGCGGATAAACCTGATCGCTGTCCACCTGAAAGACTGTTTGTTCCGGATAATTGGACCAGTAGAGTCATCTCCGAGGTCCATTCTTCTGCGTTGGCAGGTCATCCTGGAATATTTGGTACTAGAGACTTGGTGGCCAGGTCTTTTTGGTGGCCTTCCTTGTCGAGGGATGTGCGTTCTTTTATGCAGTCTTGTGAAGTTTGCGCTCGGGCTAAGCCTTGCTGTTCTCGGGCCAGTGGATTGTTGTCACCTTTGCCTATCCCGAAGAGGCCTTAGACGCACATTTCCATGGACTTTATTTCGGATTCCCCTGTCTCTCAAAAAATGTCCGTCATCTGGGTTGTGTGTGACCGCTTTTCTAAGATGGTTCATCTGGTACCCTTGCCTAAGTTGCCTTCCTCCTCTGAGTTGGTCCCTCTGTTTTTTCAGAACGTGGTTCGTTTGCATGGGATTCCGGAGAACATCGTTTCTGACAGGGGATCCCAGTTTGTGTCTAGATTTTGGCGGACGTTCTGTGCTAAGATGGGCATTGATTTGTCCTTTTCGTCTGCATTCCATCCTCAGACGAATGGCCAGACGGAACGAACTAATCAGACCTTGGAAACTTATTTAAGGTGTTTTGTTTCTGCTGATCAAGATGACTGGGTCTTGCGAGACCGCTAAGTCATCTGGGTAATTTCGCAATGCATCCTGGGAACGGAAGATGGCGGTCGCATCACACAGCTTCGCTGGATCCTAGAGGTGAGTATATAACTATTTTTTATTTTAATTATTTTTTTTAACAGGGATATGGTGCACACACTGCTAAATACTGCGTGGGCAGTGTTATATACAGTACCTACGTGTCTGGGCAATATACTACATCGCTGGGAAAAATACTACGTGGCTGGGCAATATACTACGTGGCTGGGCAATATAGTACGTGGCTGGGCAATATACTACGTGACTGGGCAATATACTACGTGGCTCTGTGCTGA
Organism: Ranitomeya imitator; assembly: GCF_032444005.1. Taxonomy (NCBI): domain Eukaryota; kingdom Metazoa; phylum Chordata; class Amphibia; order Anura; family Dendrobatidae; genus Ranitomeya; species Ranitomeya imitator. Next base: position 670,418,009 of record NC_091282.1, read on the forward strand.
ATACTACGTTGCTGGGCAATATACTACGTCGCTGGACAATATACTACGTGACTGGGCAATATACTACATGGCTTTGTGCTGAATACTACGTCGCTGGGCAATATACTACGTCGCTGGGCAATATACTATGTAACTGGGCAATATACTACGTGACTGGGCAATATACTATGTAACTGGGCAATATAGTACGTGACTGGGCAATATACTATGTGGCTGGGCAATATACTACATGACTGGCCAATATACTACGTGACTGGGCAATATACTACGTGGCTGGGCAATATACTACGTGACTGGGCAATATACTACGTGGCTGGGCAATATACTACGTGACTGGGCAATATACTACGTGACTGGGCAATATACTACGTGACTGGGCAATATACTACTTGGCTATGTGCTGAATACTACGTCGCTGGGCAATATACTACGTCGCTGGACAATATACTACGCGACTGGGCAATATACTACATGGCTCTGTGCTGAATACTACGTCGCTGGGCAATATACTACGTAACTGGGCAATATAGTGCGTGACTGGGCAATATACTACTTGACTGAGCAATATACTACGTGGCTGGGCAATATACTACGTGGTTGGGCAATATACTACGTGGGCTGGGCAATATACTACGTGGACATGCATATTCTAGAATACCCAATGCGTTAGAATCGGGCCACCATCTAGTAGTAAAAATAATGGTCTAATTTGAAGTCTGGCCACAGGTAGGATTTCAAGGAAGCTCTGTAATAACAGGCACTGAGGTTTTCAACACATCCTTGGCTGTCATGAAAACCAGATTGGTGGCTGTTGAATACTGACCTTGTGAAGATTTCATGTCTTCTGTGCTTCAGGGCAGGACATGGGGGCATGTTCTTCTTATTATTCTCTGCCCCCCACCAGCCTTTCTCTTCTTGTACTGGTCACTGATTATTCAGTGACCTGTCTGCTTTTTTAAAATTCTGCACCTCCGCCATCATTGTGTAGGTGGCGCGTGAGCAATGTCAGTCTATGTCCTGTATGCAGGGCTTCAATAAAATGGACATGTGACGCCTCCTGCACCATTTTATTGAGGTCCTGGACACAGGACACAGACTCACACTGCTCATGCACCGCCCACACAATGATGGCTGAGGCGCAGAATTTTTAAAATTCTGTGACCTGTACAAGAGGCAAAGGAGGTTGGTGGGGGGTGGGGCAACCAGAAGGAGACCCTGTCCCCATGTCCCGCCCAACGTACACTGAAGTACAGACAACATCATTTTATGAAAACTTCATAATATGAGTATTCAAAAGCCACTGATCGGATCCCTTCACATGAGGAATTGCCATTATAGCAATTTAGTTTATACGGCTAAATACTGTAATAACAGTAATTTTGACCAGGGGTGCCAAAACTTTTACATGTAAAAAATGAAAAGTTTGTGGTCTGTATCCGCGTTGCCGGTGATGAAGAAACATCAAATGCCGGAGATATTGTAACAAAAAGTTTTTTTTATTTTTCTACGCGTTTCAATGTGTAGCCTACTTCTTCTTCAGGGCGGATACAGACCACAAACTTGCCATTTTTTTGCATAATTCTCTGGTGTAATCACCCATGCATCTGCAGCAGCCATACAACCTGGGAACACGTCAGCATATATTGATACCATATTTAGTAATTACTATCGGATAAGACCCTATTTGGTGCTATTTTTGCTCCTCAGCTGTTGATAAAACTTTTACCTGCCACTGAAATGCATACCTGTTAGACTGGCTAATTTATCTGAGTGAAATTGAATTTTATAAAAATCCATATTCTCTAGAATGGAAAATTGTCACGATTTTGCCGAACTGTCGGGTGCCAGCATATGACTAAACAAAGAGTAGAAAAAAGAATACTCACCTCAACCCTCATTTCCATGCCATCCTCGCTGCACACTCCTCTTCTTAGAGTCCTCACCATCTCTTCTTACAGCCACCGCACTCTGAAACTCCAGCCTTCTTCACGCTCGGCCAGAACTTCCAGACATGACCATGTCAGGGACATCTCTGCGCATGTGTGTCGCACGGTTGTCACAATGTCACATATGCAGAGAAGTCCTAGACCTAGTCGTGGACAGAAGACCGATTCTATAGTGTGTGTTGTAAGGTCACGGCGCACATCCTAACATCACCGTGATCTATGACGCACTCTCTGAGCGGGGACTTCCAGTCGCAACTAGGCCTGAGAAATCAGGGACATCCTGAAGTACCTTCCTAGAGTGCAGATCCCAAGATTGTGGTGACGTCAGGATGTGTGTACTACAACCTTATGTTGCACGCTCTAGGATGGGACTTCTGGCCATGACTAGGCCCTGGACATCACTGCACATGAAAGGGGACATCCAGGGTCAAGCTGTGCCTGGAAGTCCCAGCCTAGCTTGAAGATGCCTAGGGTTACAGCTCATGGTGGCAGTAGGACCCATGCGGTGGACAGTGAGAAGCAAAGGGGAGCAGAGAGGTGAATATTGTTTTGGGGGATTTTTTTTGTTCTTCTTCTCTACAGACCCCGGAGCCTAACAAGGAACATTCATTTTCTAGAAAAAACTCACTGCAAATCGAATTGCCCGGTAAAATCCGTCTGATTTTGCAAATTTGAATCTCGACAGATCCGCTCATCTCTAATCCTTATAAAACGTAAATACAAGTTAAAATTAGTTATGAAAGAAATGTGCCGCTGATTAATAGCAAGACATATAGATATAAGGTACTGACTATACATTATAATGCACAGGAGCAGACAATCATGGAGTCAGAACCATATTTTATATTCATTTCAATTATTGCCTAATTATTAGAAAGCATGCACATGATGCACAGCGACCCCCGGGTTCAGCTTATAGTGCATAAGTAACATAATACGGATTTAGTAATTTTTTATTTGTTATATGAGGAAGTTACTACTGATTAATATCATGGCAGGAATAATGAATGATATTACATATTAAAATACAGAAGGAAACACATTTAGGAACAGAAGAGACGCAAATGCCGTGCCCGTCTCCTATTAATAACAAAAGAGGTCTCTTTAAGATCATCTATTGCTAAGAGGATGAAAAAAATCCGTGCTACATATTAAAATACAGGCTTTTCACATTAGGCTACGTTCACATTAGCGTTTCGCTAATGTGCGTCGCTGTTGCGTCGGCGATGCAGCGGCGCGCCCCTATGTTTAACATGGGGGACGTGTGCGTTTTTTTGGTAGCGTTTTCCGACATGTGCGTCGTTTTCGACGCTAGCGTCGGACGCAAGAAAATACAACAAGTTGCATTTTTCGTGCGTCCGATTTTCGTCAAAAAACGACGCACGCGTCGCAAAACGCAGCGTTTTTGCGCGCGTTTTTGGTGCGTCGTGCGTTGCGTCGCCGTTGCATCGCCGACGCACCGGCGCGCAACGCTAATGTGAACGTAGCCTAAGATTTCACATTGTGTCCTCATATTCTTTTTTTCTACTGTGTATGTGTTCTCCCGGTATCGGTCCCACTACCCTTGTCACGTAACAGTAGATCTGATCCAGTGTGCCAGAGCTACCTTTGGCCACCTAGTTAAAAAAATGTATAATGCATTAATTGACACTGATCATTGACTCATGTGCAATGTGCTTTAAACTATTTTTCATCTACTCATTACAATCACCTCACCATAATCTTCTTCTAGAACCTTCCAGAAATGTGGGAGAGGTTTCAGCTCAGTTCTCTCATACAACAGAGATCGGGGGGTGGATGATGCTGTAGTGTCTCTTCTACATACAGTACATTCATTCTTGGACAATGATGGAACTGCAGTGCACGCCATGTTCTTTGACTTCTCAAGTGCTTCCAGTACCTTACAGCCGCCCTTACTACGTAATAAGCTGACTGATATGGCGGTAGATGAGGGGATGGTGAACTGGATAAACGACTACCTGACGGACAGGCCGCAGTTTGTAAGGATGGGGGAGGTGGTATCTGGCAGTGTACGGAGCAGTGTTGGAGCCCCTCAGGGTACAGTGCTGTCGCCCTTCCTCTTCACATTGTATACAGCTGACTTTCAGTATAAATCAGATTTTTGTCACCTCCAAAAATTCTCAGATGACTCAGTGATTGTAGGGGCATTGTGGGGGCCGGGGAAGGAGGAATATAGAAGGGTGGTTTCTGACTTTGTGGATTGGTGCCAGACTAACTGTCTAGAACTAAATGTAAAGAAAACCAAGGAGTTGGTGGTGAGTTATAGAAAGAAAAAGGAGGATTACTTAGGCTAGGTTCCCATTGCGTTAATGGGACCGCGCTAACGGACAGCGTTGCACGGCGAAATTAACGCCGTGCAACGCGTCCATTAGCGCGCCCATTCACAGCAATGGTGACGCGCATCACTAGCGTGTGCCATTTTCGGCACGTGCTAGCGATGTGCCGTTGTTTTGTGGCGCGCTGCGGATGCTGCTTGCAGCGTCCGAGTCGCGCCCGAGGTCCGTTCCCCGCTCTCGCAGATCCGAGATCTGCGAGAGCGGGGACATTTAACGCGACCCCTTTTAAAATATTGCGTTAGCGCAATCCGCTAGCGCTAGGCGCTAAACGGATTGCACTAACGCAATCTGAACCTAGCCTTACCGATCATTATTGCTGGCCAGGAGGTTGAGATTGTTGAGAGCTACAAATATTTGGGGGTTCAACTTGACAGTAAACTCTATTGGGGGTGTCACACAGAAAAGGTTTGCACGAAGGGAATGAGCAGACTGTACTTTCTTCGGAAGCTCAGGTCGTTCAATATGTGCAGTAAAATGCTGGAAATGTTCTATCAGTCCGTTGTGGCAAGCGCCATCTTCTTTGCTATCATATGCTGGGGCAGTAGTGTGCGAGTATCTGACGCTAATAAGCTCAACAAACATATCAAGAAGGCAAGCGCGGCTGTTGGCCTCCATCTGGACTCTTTTGAGGAGGTATTGGAGGACAGGATTCAGAAGAAGTGTAGGGCTATAATGATCAATAATACACACCCACTATACGAGCTGTTCTTGAGGCAGATGAGCACATTCAGCAGTCATCTAATCCTACTAAGGTGTAAGGCTGGTTTCACATTGGCGTTTTTTGGGGTGCGTTTTTGCGGTAAAAAACACAAAAAACGCATGGTGAAAAAACGCATGTAAACGCGTGTAAGCGCTGCGTTTTTTTGACGCATGCGTTTTTGCATGTGGTGAAAAAAAGCGGCGTTTTGACGCGTTTACATGCGTTTTTACATGCGTTTGCGTTTTTTAAACGCATGCTGAGAAATGTGTGACAGCTGCCAATCATCAAAATAAAGTAAAAAACCCACTATAAACAGAAATAGTTAGGGTTAGGGTTAGGGGTAGGGTTAGGGATCCTAACCCTAACCCTAACCCTAAAGGGATATATCATCAACCCTACGGATGTTTAGCGACCGTGGAGGTGCCACCCCCTGGGCTGACTCAACCCCCGTGGTGACCTATATCAGAGTACGGCAAAACACATCCGGTTAATTTCAATCACCTCAGCTGGCGTCTTTCACCTGCGTGGCTGACTCGCGCGGAGGAAAATCATTTGCCACAGTTCAAGACACAGAGAAACACGGCACTTTAATAAACTATTACGAGACGCTCTGTTTGACTGCGGGAAACCCTTCGCAATGGAGCGGTGAGTAGAAGACATTTGTCGGCCACGTAGAGACACATGAATGTACCTTGTAGTGGAGTTGTACACTTGCTGGCAAGGTGACCGGTTTTATTGCTTGTGTCTCCCCCGCAGGCACCCACGGACACCACTTACATGCCCCGTGTGCCACAGGGTAACCAAATATATATCCACACATCTGAGAAGGGTATGCCTGAGGTCACACGGTGATTCGGAGATAAAAACCGCCATAGCCTCCGCAAAGTATCAACTTCGCTGTATCGCCAACAAGGGGACAACAATCCAATTCAGTGAGCTCAAGCCCCTCCAATCCTTGGAGGAGACTGTAGCCTTCTTAGAAGGTCGCGGCTTTTTGATAGCAAACAAGCCTAGGTTTGAGTCACAAATCACACCACTGACCTGTGAAGGGCCCGCTCAGGTACCAACTGACAATCCGGAGCTCCGCCCAGGCTCCATGCCAGAGCTAGATTCAGATGTGATGGATGTGCCTTTCCTTTTACGGCCGGGAGACAGTCTGGAGGGAGACCCGTGCCCCCCGCCAGAGCTAGATTCAGATGAGATGGATGTGCCTTTCCTTTTACGGCCAGTAGACAGTCGGGAGGGAGACCCATGCCCCACGCCAAAGCTAGATTCGGATGAGATGGATGTGCCTTTCCTTTTACGGCCGGTAGACAGTCGGGAGGGAGACCCGTGCCCTGAGCCTGACCACACAGGGAGCATTTCTGACCGCATAGGCAATGAGGAGGTCATGGATGGCAGCAATTTAAGTATCCAGAAAAGGGAATGGAAAGACAAAAACCGCACGGCTACCAAGGCCGCCGGATTGTACAAGCGTCACTCATTGAATCACCCCATGTTAAAGGGGTTCCACTCGTACCTAACAGTTACCCATGGGGTCCCAAACTGTCAACAGGAGGTATCAAACGTAGCACGGTTTCTATTTTTTGTGAACCCAAAATCTGTAACTCTGGAGTACCTCGTAAAACCAAACCAGGTTAATAATTTTTTTCAACAACTTGGAAAACTCCATCTATCGAGCCAGACCTCCCTCAAAATGTTGAAGCATATACGGAGATTTACCATGTATCAGATGAGGGCTACCAAACTGAGACTAGAGAATCCTCAACTTTATAAGGCATGCGAAGTGTTCATGAATTTTACAACAGACCTTCAGAAATCATTGTACAAGGGAGCCTGCCGAGAGTCTGTAAGTAAAAGGTACACCGTTCAAAAGAGCCAATATTCAGCGCATTGTTACCAAACCTTGGATGTTGGTTAATTGCCTTTATTTTTCCCCACAGGTACGATCTATTGATGAAGCCATCAAAGTCACCCAAGGACTGCCAGATTATACTGGAGGAGGCAAGGCCAACATTTCTAGCTAGCATCGAGGCTGTGACAGATGGCGGATCAGAAGTAGATCGCCGGGAAGTGGTACTGTACCTCGAGGCCCTTCTGATTCTAAAACATCTCCAAAGACCAGGTGTTGTTCGTAACATGACGGTAAGTCGTCGGGCCCTGTGGGTCAGCGGTATTTGCTGAACCGGTTCAATATTTTTCCACCTTTTTTTTTCACATCGTAGGTTTCAGAGTGGAATGAGAGGATCCATCACACGTACCAAGGAAGACGCAAGACAATTGTGGGTGTGAAGACTCACAAGTGCTCCACCTCTCAGGTAGCAACTTTTGTACTTTCAGAGGAAGAGGAATCGGTAAGCTTTTCTCAAAGCCAGGGAACCCAGGCAACCCCACTCATTGTGGGGAGCAAAACACTCTCTTGTCCCCATGTAAAACCTTTTGGAGGGGTGCCCCCAGACTGGAGAGTAACATATATATATTTTTTTTCTTTTTCAGTGGTTCAATGCGTATGCGGAATATGTCAGACCGGTCTTTACCTTTGGCCGAAAGATTATCACAAACTTTTTCGTGACGTGTACCGGGAAGGTCATAAAAAATCCATCCGTGAGCCTCAGACGATACCATTCAAGGTAAGGTAGCCACAAGTCAAGTGACCCACAGCCATAAGTAGCAACCGGTACTAACAATGTGCTTTCCTCCGTAGCTACAACCTCCCAAACATCACCAGCCACCTTGTACGGCGGATTTGCGAGACATGGACTTTGTCACAATACACAGATTGCGAAAAGCGCTTGTTTGCACGCTACTTGGCACATACAAACGATGTGGCCGAGAGAGTTTACCGGGAGAAGACCCTGACCGATATGTGCCGTGCCCAAGAGCTAGTGTTCAACGCAGGAAATCATGAGGACGCAAAAATTATGTCGCCAGTAATGGCATCAACCAGTGAATTGGATAACGAGGTGGTAGACCTCACGGAAAGTGATACCGAGTCATCCGAGTCTACTGAGGGGTATAGTCTCAAGAATATTCGGCTCATCCCAATCAGGAGAACAAAGCCCTTGTGAATATGTCAATTTTTATCTGACATTAATAAAATTATTCAAATGTACATTCATCTTTGCCTCTTTGACTTGCCTCACTTTTCTCCCACTTTGGGGACCCTTTCGGGGTACTCTGCAACATATTGAAGCCCCTCTTGGGTGGGGGGTAAGGGGAAATGTGATTTTTTTTTTTCTCAGAAAATTGCCCAAAATTTTCCAAGTGTCAAGGACTCTTCCAGAAAAGCTTCCCCAGGCTTCTGGAAGTGTCCTCGGTACACCTCCAGCGGTTTCCCCCTGCCTGGAAGTCTGACACATGTCTGAAATTTTCAAAGTGTGAAAGTATGGTTTTTCACCCAAAATTCAACTTTCCGCCCATGAACCACAGACTTCACCCACACTTAGGTCACTGTCTTGGGGTACACCTCCAGTGCTATGTCACGGTCATCACTGTTGTCACAAAAAATGACTTTTGTTTAGGCCAAGCAATTTGAGGAAGGCACGGCAGCCAGCAGCCCGTACGGTACAGGGGTTGATCAGACCCCCGTACGTCCGGTTGTGGTCTCCGTGCCCCGAAGGGGTTCCCGCTTCTCGCCTGCACCAGGCACGGCAGCCAGCAGACCGTACGGTCCAGGGGTGGGTCAGACTCCCGTACGTCCGGTTGTGGTCTCCGTGCCCCGAAGGGGTTCCCACTTCTCGCCTGCACCAGGCACGGCAGCCAGCAGACCGTACGGTCCAGGGGTGGATCAGACCCCCGTACGTCCGGTTGTGGTCTCCATGCCCCGAAGGGGTTCCCGCTTCTCGCCTGCACCAGGAACGGCAGCCAGCAGACCGTACGGTCCAGGGGTGGGTCAGACCCCCGTACGTCCGGTTGTGGTCTCCGTGCCCCGAAGGGGTTCTCGCTTCTCGCCTGCGGCAGGCACAGCAGCCAGCAGACCGTACGGTCCAGGGGTGGGTCAGACCCCCGTACGTCCGGTTGTAGTCTCCGTGCCCCGAAGGGGTTCTCGCTTCTCGCCTGCGGCAGGCACAGCAGCCCGTACGGTCCAGGGGTTGATCAGGCCCCTGTACGTCTGCCCGTGGTCTCCGTGAGTCTTTCGCCCCTATACCCAGGGACCACACCTATGGCCATTTAGCTCAGTTGGTTAGAGCGTGGTGCTAATAACACCAAGGTCGTGGGTTCGATCCCCGTACGGGCCAAGCACATCTACAAACGCCCCTATACCCAGATGACCAATTTGCACATCAGGGCCGCTGCGGACCTCCACCAGAGTTTCCTCTGGCTTCGTCCTGCCCAGGCATAGCTCACCATCTTTCGGGTCCTATCGCGCACTCATGCTCCACCTCCCCGACAGAGGCGGGCCGATGGTGCACCCGACGTGTCAACCCCCCGGAGCGGGCGGCGGGATCCCACCTCGGCCGGAGCGCCCCGGCCTTCACCTTCATTGCGCCACAGGGTTTCACGTCGCAACGGGGGGAGTGACGATGGTAAACCCCATCAGGTGGGCCCAGGGCAGGTGAGTCTGGCCTTGGGGGGACGTAAGGGATAAAGGAGAAGAGACCATCAGGGCACGGAGCCTCAGGCCTCCCTCGTTGTCACCCTTGCGAGGGGACCCCAGCTGCGCCATGGAGGCGATAGATGGAGGGGCAACCCTCAGACAGGCATAGCCCCGGGAGCACCCCGGGGCCGCAAGGTGCGTTCGAAGTGTCGATGATCAATGTGTCCTGCAATTCACACTAATTCTCGCAGCTAGCTGCGTTCTTCGACGCGCGCGCCGAGTGATCCACCGTTAAGAGTCGCGCTTTCTGGTTTGGGGACACTCGGAGGCGCCCCCCTTTTCACTCTCGTGTCAGCCGGCCGCAAAAGACTGGGATGCTTTGGAGGGTTGTTTTCAAATCTCGGCCCTGTTGCCCGGGCGCTCGGCCTCCCCGTCCCTCCCTCCAGTGGGGAGGAGAACAAAGGAGGGCTCGAGGCTTCTCAACCTACCGCCCAGACCCACATACCCCGGGGAGGGGTGTGTGAACGCACAGGAGAATGGTACCCGGGACGGCCTTTCGCGTACGCGGGGGGCTTCTTATTTTTCCTCGGCAGGCAGCGGCAGGGCAACAATCGTCGGCGCGAGGCCGGGCGTCTTTTTCCTGGGCGACGGAGCGAGAGGGGCTCCCCGCACCCTCCCGACGTCGCCCGCCCGCTGTCCTCACGTGCCCTCACCGTCCCCACCCTGCGGAGCGCCCTGGCGAAGCAGAAAGAGACCTACCACCGCCCCCATCACGTTCGGTACCCTTCGGGGATTTGGCGGGCGGCTGGCCTCCTGATCTGCACCTCATCGGTATTTTTCACTCGCCCATTAAAGATCCTTCCACAGGTTCATCTAGGGAAACCTTGTTACGACTTTTACTGTCTCTAGATAGTCAAGTTCGATCGTCTTCTCGGCTCTCCACCATGGGTCTTGGCCGAACCCGGCGGGGCCGATCCAAGGACCTCACTAAACCATCCAATCGGTAGTAGCGACGGGCAGTGTGTACAAAGGCCAGGGACTTAATCAATCGAGGGAGAGAAGCCAGATAGGAAGCCCCGCAGCGGGAAGGGCACCCGGAGGAAGGGAAATCCTCCTCGTCGTCCGTGCCAGCAGGCGGGCATCCCGGGGCGTCACCTTGCGGAGGAAAAAAAGGAGCCTGAACGGCGAGTGCAGTGCCACTGGGGAGATCGTGCACGCTGTACGGTGCGAGGCGGCCGATGCGGAGGCTGTCTGGAAAAAAAACCCACCTTGCACGGAGAGGGCGAGGTGACTGGCCTCCGGAGGACGCCACGGCTCCCCTGCCTCGTGACCCACCGCTCCCGGGGCGACACACAGAGTCGCTGCTGGGGAGAGGGGCCAGGGCGGTGGGGGGCCTATGCGGCGCCACCATCTGGCTTAGACCCGGCCTCCCGATCGGAGGGCATCCGTTGTAAAAACCACCCCTTGCGCGGGGAGGGCCGTAGGTGACTGGCCTTCGGAGGATGCCACGGCCGCCCTGCCTCGTGACCCACCGCTCCCGGGGCGACACACAGAGTCGCTGCTGGGGAGAGGGGCCAGGGCGGTGGGGGGCCTATGCGGGGCCTCCGTCTGGCTTAGACCTGCCTCCGCCGCGGGGGGTCCTCGACCCACCGGCGGACGGGCGCGAGGAGTGGGAGAGGGGGGCTGGCCGTCGGGGTCCACCGCGGCTCAGGCGCAGAGCCCGCCAGCGACGCGGAGGTCGCGCGGGGGGCGCAGTTGGCCTGGCCGTGTCGGCATCGCCCTCCGGCGTAGTCCCTCGTCCCGGGCCCTTGCCCGTAACCTCAAAGGAAGCCAACCGAGCGGCGTCTCCCCCCAAAGCCATGCCTCCGCTGTTGAGAACAGAAGAAGCCCGGGGAGTCACCTTGCGGAGAAAAAAAAAAAAAAAAGGAGCCTGAACGGCGAGTGCAGTGCCGCTGGGGAGATCGTGCACGCTGTACGGTGCGAGGCGGCCGATGCGGAGGGTGTCTGGAAAAAAACCCACCTCGCACGGAGAGGGCGAGGTGACTGGCCTCCGGAGGACACCACGGCTCCCCTGCCTCGTGACCCACCGCTCCCGGGGCGACACACAGAGTCGCTGCTGGGGAGAGGGGCCAGGGTGGTGGGGGGCCTATGCGGCGCCACCATCTGGCTTAGACCCGGCCTCCCGATCGGAGGGCATCTGTTGTAAAAACCACCCCTTGCACGGGGAGGGCCGTAGGTGACTGGCCTTCGGAGGACGCCACGGCCACCCTGCCTCGTGACCCACCGCTCCCGGGGCGACACACAGAGTCGCTGCTGGGGAAAGGGGCCAGGGCGGTGGGGGGCTTATGCGGGGCCTCCGTCTGGCTTAGACCTGCCTCCGCCGCGGGGGGTCCTCGACCCACCGGCGGACGGGCGCGAGGAGTGGGAGAGGGGGGCTGGCCGTCGGGGTCCACCGCGGCTCAGGCGCAGAGCCCGCCAGCGACGCGGAGGTCGCGCGGGGGGCGCAGTTGGCCTGGCCGTGTCGGCGTCTCCCTCCGGCGTAGTCCCTCGTCCCGGGCCCTTGCCCGTAACCTCAAAGGAAGCCAACCGAGCGGCGTCTCCCCCCAAAGCCATGCCTCCGCTGTTGAGAACAGAAGAAGCCCGGGGAGTCACCTTGCGGAGAAAAAAAAAAAAAAAAAAGGGAGCCTGAACGGCGAGTGCAGTGCCGCTGGGGAGATCGTGCACGCTGTACGGTGCGAGGCGGCCGATGCGGAGGGTGTCTGGAAAAAAACACACCTTGCACGGAGAGGGCGAGGTGACTGGCCTCCGGAGGACACCACGGCTCCCCTGCCTCGTGACCCACCGCTCCCGGGGCGACACACAGAGTCGCTGCTGGGGAGAGGGGCCAGGGCGGTGGGGGGCCTATGCGGCGCCACCATCTGGCTTAGACCCGGCCTCCCGATCGGAGGGCATCTGTTGTAAAAACCACCCCTTGCACGGGGAGGGCCGTAGGTGACTGGCCTTCGGAGGACGCCACGGCCACCCTGCCTCGTGACCCACCGCTCCCGGGGCGACACACAGAGTCGCTGCTGGGGAGAGGGGCCAGGGCGGTGGGGGGCCTATGCGGGGCCTCCGTCTGGCTTAGACCTGCCTCCGCCGCGGGGGGTCCTCGACCCACCGGCGGACGGGCGCGAGGAGTGGGAGAGGGGGGCTGGCCGTCGGGGTCCACCGCGGCTCAGGCGCAGAGCCCGCCAGCGACGCGGAGGTCGCACGGGGGGCGCAGTTGGCCTGGCCGTGTCGGCGTCGCCCTATGGCGTAGTCCCTCGTCCCGGGCTCTTGCCCGTAACCTCAAAGGAGCCCCAACCGAGCGGAGTCTCCCCCCCAAAGCCGTGCCTCCGCTGTTGAGAACAGAAGAAGCCCGGGGCGGCAGTTCGCCGGGTACTCCCCTTCGCCAAAACTCTTTTTGCCCCACTCGTCTCTCCCTTTTCCATCCTCCCTTCTCGCTCTGGGGCGTCCGCTTGGTCTCTCTCTCTCTCTCTCCGCCTGCCTCCCCACGCGTCTGTCGTCCCCCCACTATCGTAGGGGCTCGGGAAAAGACTGGAGAACGCGGAGCTCGGCGGTGGCGTGGAAGCGCCACCCACCGCCGCCGCTCTCGCCGATGCCCACCGCGGAGGCCGCCCATCGGACGCTGGGTGGGGGTCGGCACGGGCCTCCGCGGGCGAGCTGCGCATCTGGAAGTCAAAGGGCCGCCCTCGGAGAAGATCGTTGTGCTACCCCGCGCGGGGAGCGATTCGGACGACGGGCCCCCACGCCGAGGTGGGTGGGCGCCCCGCCATTCGCCCGCGCGGGTCGTCGGACCCCTGCCGTACCACAGTTCGGGTCAAACTCCCCCTCTGCACGGCAGCCACCGTCCTGCGAACGGGAGGCGACTGCCGGCGTGCACGCCCAAGGATGCGTGCCTGAATCCCGGGGGGGTAAAAGAGGAAGGAGACCGCCCGCCTTAGACCGACGCGGGCTCCAAAGCCCGGGCCGAGCGAGCGGCACCACCTCCCCACCCGGGAGCGCTGAGCCAAATCGATCGGAGGAAGAGCCGGTGGGGGGCATGGGTGAGAAACCCCACCCGCTGCCATCCTTCCCCTCGGGGAGACGGGGAAGAAACATGCCCGATAGTCCTGGAGGTACCTCTCCGACACGCTACGGGCGCCCTCGAGACGGAATCCGGGTCACAGTGCGATTCTCTCATAGGTCTCCCCGGTGGCGTGGAAGCGGGAGACATCCGACGCAGAGAAACGCCAAGCCTGCTCTGAGGGGACCGAGTCAGGGGGTGCAATCCGCCCTCCTGGAGCCCTCCTCGGGACAAAGACTCCAGATCTGCCTCCCTTCTGACATCCGTCACCCTCGGAGAACCAGAACACACTTGGGGAGGGTCCGTTCAGGCTCAGGCGACCCGGGAAACGCGTCTCTGACTTGGGGCAGACGACCGGCAAGAGTCCCCCTGGAGCCGCGGAAGCCTGGTGTCGACGCGAGGGCGGACTTCCATGCAAACAGGGGGGTACTCGCCAAACCGCCTACCCGACTTGAGGAACCACGAAAACATCGGAAATCAGTCGGGCCCGAGAGGTACCCCTCTCTCCTATATCCTGCAGCTGGTGTGCAAAAGTGGGTATTTGCATGGCGAAACACCGACCCCCACTTTAAGGGAGCGAAGCCGAAAAGTGTCCGACTTCCTGGAGCTGTGCGGCGGATCCGGCGGCCAGAAATTCCTCATTCCGGTTCTATTTTTTTTTTTTTCGATTTTGCGAAATTTGGCGGCCAGGCGGCGTAGCTGGGGCCTGGACTAGCCCGAAACACCTGGAGCCGGCGAGCGGAACGAATTTCCCAACGTTCTGCGGCTCCCGGAAGCCAAAAACGCATCGCCGAAAAATTTCAAAGTCCCAAGGACTCGTTCTTGAAAATCGATCCGGGGGCCATGGAAGTGTCCTCGGTACAGCTTCAGAGCTTTCCCCCCGCCTGGAAGTCTGAAAGTTCTATGTTTGTTCTAAGTGGAAAATCGCGTTTTTTTCAGTGTTCCACCCATCAGACCCAAACTTTGCCCACGCTTAGGTCTCTGTCTCGGGGTGCTTTACAACATATTGACGCCCCCCTGGCGTGGAAGTAGGGGAAACGTGTCAATTTTCACAAAGGACACTTTGGAAAATCTTCCCCAGGCTCCTGGAAGCCTCCTCGGTACGCCTCCTGCGGTTTCCCCCTGCCTGGAAGTCTGACACTTGTCGGAAATTTTTAGCGCATGAAAACGCTGTTTTTCACCCAAAATTCGACTTTGCGCCCGTGACTCGCAAACTTCACCCACATTTGGGCGACTGTCCTGGGGTACCTCACAACATATTGACGCCCCCCTGGCGTGGAAGTAGGGGAAACGTGTCAATTTTCACAAAATCGTGATTTTCTGAAAATATTTCTAAGTGTCAAGGACACTTTTGGAAAATCTTCCCCAGGCTCCTGGAAGCCTCCTCGGTACGCCTCCTGCGGTTTCTCCCTGCCTGGAAGTCTGACACTTGTCTGACATTTTTAGAGTGTGAAAACGCGGTTTTTCACCCAAAATTCGACTTTGCGCCCATGACTCGCAAACTTCACCCACATTTGGGCGACTGTCCTGGGGTACCTCACAAAATATTGACGCCCCCCTGGCGTGGAAGTAGGGGAAACGTGTCAATTTTCACAAAATCGTGATTTTTTTCAAAATATTTCTAAGTGTCAAGGACACTTTTGGAAAATCTTCCCCAGGCTCCTGGAAGCCTCCTCGGTACGCCTCCTGCGGTTTTCCCCTGCCTGGAAGTCTGACATTTTTTACAGTGCGAAAATACGGTTTTTCGCTCAAAATTAAACTTTCCGCCCATGGAACGCACACTGTGCCCCCACCTTGGAGAGTCGCTATGGCGTACTCAGGGTGACTATTAAGCCCACAGACAACCTCCACAGGCCGACTATTAAGCCCCCTCCGTCTTCCGCAGGGCCGACTATTAAGCCCTCCACCGACTTCCGCAGGGCCGACTATTAAGCCCCCCTCTGACTTCCACAGGGCCGACTATTAAGCCCCCCTACGGAGTCCACTCAGCCAGCGACTGAAACGTGGTGAGCGGGGTGTGCGCATCCCGGCCGCGCCCAAAGTGCTTCGCCGCGGTCATGGCTGTCGCCACCGAAAACGGCAAATGTTTGTTTCGGCCAAGCTGCAAGGATACATCTCGGAACACAAAAACCAAAACGGTGGGGACATCCTACAGAGAAACACCGAGCCTGCTCTAGGGGACAGGGACAGAAGACCGTTCGCCTTCCGAGAGCCCTCACCTGGGTGAGGACCCAAGATGTGCCCTTCTGACAGTGGTTACCTCCAGAGAACCAGGACCCCCGTGGGAAGGGTCCTGCCAAGCTCGGGTCGCCCAGATTCGCCTCTCTCACTCGGGTCACGCGCCCAGCCAACGTCCGCAGAAGACTTCCGATAAACACCGAGCCTGCTCTGGGGGGACAAAGACAGAAGGGCGTCCGCCTTCCGAGAGCCCTCACCTGGGTGAGGACCCAAGATGTGCCCTTCTGACAGTGAAAACCTTCAGAGAACCAGGACCCCCGTGGGAAGGGTCCTGCCAAGCTCGGGTCGCCCAGATTCGCCTCTCTCACTCGGGTCACGCACCCAGCCAACGTCCGCAGAAGACTTCCGATAAACACCGAGCCTGCTCTGGGGGGACAAAGACAGAAGGGCGTCCGCCTTCCGAGAGCCCTCACCTGGGTGAGGACCCAAGATGTGCCCTTCTGACAGTGATTACCTCCAGAGAACCAGGACCCCCGTGGGAAGGGTCCTGCCAAGCTCGGGTCACCCAGATTCGCCTCTCTCACTCGGGTCACGCGCCCAGCCAACGTCCGCAGAAGACTTCCGATAAACACCGAGCCTGCTCTGGGGGGACAAAGACAGAAGGGCGTCCGCCTTCCAAGAGCCCTCACCTGGGTGAGGACCCAAGATGTGCCCTTCTGACAGTGATTACCTCCAGAGAACCAGGACCCCCATGGGAAGGGTCCTGCCAAGCTCGGGTCGCCCAGATTCGCCTCTCTCACTCGGGTCACGCGCCCAGCCAACATCCGCAGAAGACTTCCGATAAACACCGAGCCTGCTCTGGGGGGACAAAGACAGAAGGGCGTCCGCCTTCCGAGAGCCCTCACCTGGGTGAGGACCCAAGATGTGCCCTTCTGACAGTGAAAACCTTCAGAGAACCAGGACCCCCGTGGGAAGGGTCCTGCCAAGCTCGGGTCGCCCAGATTCGCCTCTCTCACTCGGGTCACGCACCCAGCCAACGTCCGCAGAAGACTTCCGATAGACACCGAGCCTGCTCTGGGGGGACAAAGACAGAAGGGCGTCCGCCTTCCGAGAGCCCTCACCTGGGTGAGGACCCAAGATGTGCCCTTCTGACAGTGATTACCTCCAGAGAACCAGGACCCCCGTGGGAAGGGTCCTGCCAAGCTCGGGTCGCCCAGATTCGCCTCTCTCACTCGGGTCACGCACCCAGCCAACGTCCGCAGAAGACTTCCGATAAACACCGAGCCTGCTCTGGGGGGACAAAGACAGAAGGGCGTCCGCCTTCCGAGAGCCCTCACCTGGGTGAGGACCCAAGATGTGCCCTTCTGACAGTGATTACCTCCAGAGAACCAGGACCCCCGTGGGAAGGGTCCTGCCAAGCTCGGGTCGCCCAGATTCGCCTCTCTCACTCGGGTCACGCGCCCAGCCAACGTCCGCAGAAGACTTCCGATAAACACCGAGCCTGCTCTGGGGGGACAAAGACAGAAGGGCATTCGCCTTCCGAGAGCCCTCACCTGGGTGAGGACTCAAGATGTGCCCTTCTGACAGTGAAAACCTTCAGATAACCAGGACCCCCGTGGGAAGGGTCCTGCCAAGCTCGGGTCACCCAGATTCGCCTCTCTCATTCGGGTCACGCGCCCAGCCAATGTCCACAGCGGATTTCCGACAAATTTTCACTGAAAATTCAACTTTGTGCCCATGAACCAGACACTTTACCCACACTTAGGTCTCTATCTTGGGGTACTTTACAACATATTGACGACCCATGAGGTTGAAGTAGGGAAAATGTGAGATTTTTTTTTTTTACAAAATCGGGATTGTCTCAAAATTTTTCTAAATGTCAAGGACCCTGCCTGCAATTCTTCCCCAGGATCCCTGGAAGTGTCCTTGACATAACACCTGAGATTTTTCCCTTTCTGAATGTATGACACAACAGGATTCGAACCCGAGACGCCAGCTCGGCAAGGCCGCAGCGCTAACAAGTGAGCCACCGTGCTTTGACTGGGATCGATGGATCCAGTTAGTACCCAATCCGTTACAGATATGACTGATCGACAGCCGTGTAGGTGCCACCCCCTGGGGCTGAGTCATCCCCCGTGATGCCGTATAGGCGATTATGGCAGGTGGATCCGGTCAGGTGCCACCCCTGGGGCTGAGTCATCCCCCGTGATGCCGTATAGGTGATTACAGCAGGTGGATCAGGTGAGGGATCCTAACCCTACCCCTAACCCTAAGGGATCCTAACCCTAACCCTAAGGGATGCTAACCCTACCCCTAACCCTATCCCTAACCCTAACCCTAAGGGATCCTAACCCTACCCCTAACCCTACCCCTAACCCTAACCATAAAGGGATTAGGGTTAGGGTTAGGATCCCTTGGGGTTAGGGGTAGGGTTAGGGGTAGGGTTAGGGGTAGGGTTAGGGGTAGGGATCATAACCCTAACCCTAAAGGGATCCTACCCCTAACCCTACCCCTAACCCTAACCGTAAGGGATCCTAACCCTAACCCTAAGGGATCCTAACCCTACCCCTAACCCTACCCCTAACCCTACCCCTAACCCTAAGGGATCCTAACCCTACCCCTAACCCTAACCCTACCCCTAACCATAAAGGGATTAGGGTTAGGGTTAGGATCCCTTAGGGTTAGGGGTAGGGTTAGGATCCCTTAGGGTTAGGGGTAGGGTTAGGGTTAGGATCCCTTAGGGTTAAGGTTAGGGGTAGGGTTAGGGGTAGGGTTAGGTTCCCTTTATCACCTTTATGTTGGGGGGTGGCATATCAGTGCTTTTTCTGTTTTTTTAATAAAAAAACGCATGCGTTTTTTACTGCAAAAAACGCATGCACCAAAAAACGCATGCGTCCCCATTGGCTCCAATGTATTTTTTGACCCAAAAAAAACGCGTGAAAACGCATGCATTTTTTTTTTGGTCCAAAAAACGCTTCTAAAAATACTACAAGTAGCATTTCAGAAAATGAACGCATGCAGTACAAAAACGCATGCGTCACAAAACGCGACCAAACGCGTACACAAAAAAACGCATGCATTTTCAATGTTAAATATAGGGAAAAAAAAGCTGCAGACAAAAACGCAAGTGTGAAACCACCCTAAGGGTATGTTCACACATTCCTGATTTCCATCCTTTTTTTTCAGGACTGAAACCGCAGCTCTTGGCAGAAAACGCAGGTCCTTTTTTTGGTCCTTTTTTTGTGCTTTTTTGGTGCGTTTTTTGATGCGTTTTTTGATCCTTTTTTTTATGCAGTTTTCTATGCAGAGTCTGTGTGTTTTCTAGGAAGTTTTATTAGGGTTAAAATGGCTGAAAATACCCTAACCCTAACCCTACCCCTAACCCTACCCCTAACCCTACCCCTAACCCTACCCCTAACCCTACCCCTAACCCTACCCCTACCCCTAACCCTAACCCTACCCCTATTCTAACCTTAGTGGGAAAAAAAAAAATCTTAATTTTTTTATTGTCCCTACCTATGGGGGTGACAAAGGGGGGGGGGTGTCATTTACTATTTTTTTTATTTTGATCACTGAGATAGGTTATATCTCAGTGATCAAAATGCACTTTGGAACGAATCTGCCGGCCGGCAGATTCGGCGGGCGCACTGCGCATGCGCCCGCCATTTTGCAAGATGGCGGCGCCCAGGGAGAAGACGGCCGGACGGACACCGGGAGGCCGGGTAAGTATAAGGGGGGGAGATTACGGCACGGGGGGGGGCATCGGAGCACGGGGGGGCATCGGAGTACGGGGGGTGGGCATCGGAGCATGGGTGGGTGGGATCAGGGCAGCCACACTCCGCCCACGCACTTCCGCCCGCTTCCCCGCACTTCCTGCTGCAGCGGTTCGGCACCACAAACCGCAATAAAACCCGCAGATATATTTTTGATCTGCGGGTTTTACTGCGGGTTTGACCTCACAATGGAGGTCTATGGGTGCAGAACCGCTGCGGCTCCGAAAAAAGAAGTGACATGGTACTTCTTTTTTACCGCGGCTATTCAGCGCGGCTTTTTTTTCCCGATTCCCGCATCATGTGCACAGTGGTTCCTGTTTTCCATAGTGTACAGTGTACTGTACCCTGCATGGAAAACAGCTGCGGTTCCGCAGAAAAAAACGCACTGTGTGAACATGGCCTTAGAAGGAGAAATTCAGGAAATTGTTTGTACCTACTGCTATGGGTATGTATAATAATTTCCTAAGGGT
Organism: Ranitomeya imitator; assembly: GCF_032444005.1. Taxonomy (NCBI): domain Eukaryota; kingdom Metazoa; phylum Chordata; class Amphibia; order Anura; family Dendrobatidae; genus Ranitomeya; species Ranitomeya imitator. The sequence goes on from NC_091282.1 coordinate 670,438,075, forward strand.
GGTAGACAACAATGACTGCTGGTGTACTAATGTCAAGTAACAGTGACTTATATACCTGAACTACCCACATTTATTTGTTATGTAATGTTGGTATACTTGTGCAAGATTTGTGTCCTAATATTTTATGTACTGGTGTTTGTATTGCTGCTGTAATACCGTAATTTCCCCCCGGAATCAATAAAGTGTATCGTATCGTATCGTAAACAAACCAGAGCGGTCCTGTGTTGGTCATGGGCGAAGAAGGTTGATCTAATTGACCAAGATATCTTACAAATGTCAAAGGGATTTATTCAACTTGATTGGGTTGTGCACTGTGAATCGTCACAGCATCTTGACACTAAGAGGACATGAAGTACTTTTTCATTGTTCCCTTAGCAAAGGAATGAACCTTTTCTATAGACAGAGGAGATAAGAATGAACAAGGGCTCTCTTGAATAACTGTTCTCTTTGTCATTATTCTGACTCCATAACTAGACTGACAGTGTCAGGTTCTTGAGAGCGTTTCTATGGATGTCTGTATTGAATTAGTACTTGCACAGTGATTTCATCAGATCCAGTTGAAACCAGAAGTTTCCATACATTATATATAAAGACACATATACAGGTCCTTCTCAAAAAATTAGCATATAGTGTTAAATTTCATTATTTACCATAATGTAATGATTACAATTAAACTTTCATATATTATAGATTCATTATCCACCAACTGAAATTTGTCAGGTCTTTTATTGTTTTAATACTGATGATTTTGGCATACAACTCCTGATAACCCAAAAAACCTGTCTCAATAAATTAGCATATTTCACCCATCCAATCAAATAAAAGTGTTTTTTAATAACAAACAAAAAAACCAACAAATAATAATGTTCAGTTATGCACTCAATACTTGGTCGGGAATCCTTTGGCAGAAATGACTGCTTCAATGCGGCGTGGCATGGAGGCAATCAGCCTGTGACACTGCTGAGATGTTATGGAGGCCCAGGATGCTTCAATAGCGGCCTTAAGCTCATCCAGAGTGTTGGGTCTTGCGTCTCTCAACTTTCTCTTCACAATATCCCACAGATTCTCTATGGGGTTCAGGTCAGGAGAGTTGGCAGGCCAATTGAGCACAGTAATACCATGGTCAGTAAACCATTTACCAGTGGTTTTGGCACTGTGAGCAGGTGCCAGGTCGTGCTGAAAAATGAAATCTTCATCTCCATAAAGCATTTCAGCCGATGGAAGCATGAAGTGCTCCAAAATCTCCTGATAGCTAGCTGCATTGACCCTGCCCTTGATGAAACACAGTGGACCAACACCAGCAGCTGACATGGCACCCCACACCATCACTGACTGTGGGTACTTGACACTGGACTTCAGGCATTTTGGCATTTCCTTCTCCCCAGTCTTCCTCCAGACTCTGGCACCTTGATTTCCGAATGACATGCAAAATTTGCTTTCATCAGAAAAAAGTACTTGGGACCACTTAGCAACAGTCCAGTGCTGCTTCTCTGTAGCTCAAAAGTGGCTTTACCTGGGGAATGCGGCACCTGTAGGCCATTTCCTGCACACGCCTGTGCACGGTGGCTCTGGATGTTTCCACACCAGACTCAGTCCACTGCTTCCTCAGGTTCCCCAAGGTCTGGAATCGGTCCTTCTCCACAATCTTCCTCAGGGTCCGGTCTCCTCTTCTCGTTGTACAGCGTTTTCTGCCACATTGTTTCCTTCCAACAGACTTACCATTGAGGTGCCTTGATACAGCACTCTGGGAACAGCCTATTTGTTGAGAAATTTCTTTCTGGGTCTTACCCTCTTGCTTGAGGGTGTCAATGATGGCCTTCTTGACATCTGTCAGGTCGCTAGTCTTACCCATGATGGGGGTTTTGAGTAATGAACCAGGCAGGGAGTTTATAAAAGCCTCAGGTATCTTTTGCATGTGTTTAGAGTTAATTAGTTGATTCAGAAGATTAGGGTAATAGGTCGTTTAGAGAACCTTTTCTTGATATGCTAATTTATTGAGACAGGTTTTTTGGGTTATCAGGAGTTGTATGCCAAAATCATCAGTATTAAAACAATAAAAGACCTGACAAATTTCAGTTGGTGGATAATGAATCTATAATATATGAAAGTTTAATTGTAATCATTACATTATGGTAAATAATGAAATTTAACACTATATGCTAATTTTTTGAGAAGGACCTGTACATGTTTTTCTCAATATCGGAAATGAAATCAGAATAAACCTTTTCTGTTTTAGGTCAATTATTATCAGAATTATTAATATTTGCCAAATGCCAGAATAATGAGAGAGAATGTTTTAAGGCATTTTTATTACTTACTGCAAAGTCAAAAGTTTTCATACATTTCATTAGTACTTGGTACCATTGACCTTAAACTGAATTACTTGGGTCAAACATTTGAGATATTCTTCCACAGGCTTCTCACAATAGTTGGTCAGAATTTGGGCCCATTCTTCCTGACAAAATTGATGTAACTGATCCAGGTTTGTAAGTCGTCTTGCTCGCACCTGCTTGAAGATTCTTATCCAGCTACAACACTTTAGCTGCTTCTTCCTGTTTTCTCTATCTTCACCCACTTCTCAGGAACCACGTAAATGAAGCGCCTGTAGCTAACTCCTTTACTACCCAGGGGCGGACACAGACAGCTTGGGGCCCCTGTGCAGGAAATGCACCTGGGTCCCCTTCCTATAAGGCGACAAAGCTATATATATATATATATACATATATATATACAGTATATATCTACTATATAATTGTCTAAGGTCCACTTCCTTCTTTCTGTCTGTCCTTCTGTCTGTCTGTCTTTCTGTCACGGAAATCCCAAGTTGCAACAATCAGCGACGGGAACAATCTGGCGGCAAAATGACCGCTCCTTAGTCCCCGCAGTCAGTGCCCGCAGTCCATACTCCCCCCCAGTCAGCGCTCGCACAGGGTTAATGGCAGCGTTAACGGACCGCATTATTCCACGGTGTAACGCAGTTCATTAAAGCTGCTATTAACCCTGTGTGACCAACTTTTTACTATTGATGCTGCTTATGCGGCATCAATAGTAAAAAGATCTAATGTTAAAAATAATAATAAAAAATCATTATATACTCACCTTCTGTGGGCCCCCGGATCCAGCCAAGTCCTTTCCCGCTCCTCGCGACGCTCCGGTGACCGGTCCATGCACTGCGGTCTTGCGAGATGATGACGTTGACGTAGGGGTCTCGCGAGACCGCTACGTCGTCATCTCGCAAGACTGCAATGCACTCTTGGGACCGGAGCGTTGCGAGGAGCATCAGTAAACGCCTCGGCTGTATATGGGGGGGCCGACAGAGGGTGAGTATATAAGTTTTTTTTATTTTAATTCTTTTTTTAACAGGGATATGGTGCCCACATTGCTATATACTACGTGGGCTGTGTTATATACTACATCTCTGTGCTATGTACTATATGGGCTGTGCTATATACTACGTGGCTGTGGTATATATTACGTGGCTGGGCAATATACTACATCACTGTGCCCTATACAATGTGGCCTGTGTTATATATTGCATGGGCAGTGTTATATACTATGGCTCTGTGCTATATACTACGTGGCTGTGCTATATACTATGTGGCTGCGCAATATATTACGTGGCTGGGCAATATACTACATGTCTGTGCTATATACTATGTGTCTGTGCTATATACTATGTGTCTGTGCTATATACTATGTGTCTGTGCTATATACTACATGGCTGGGCAATATACTACGTGTCTGTGCTATATACTATGTGTGTGCTATATACTACGCGTGTGCTATATACTATGTGGCTGGGCAAAATACTACGTGGCTGTGCTATATACTACGTGGCTGTGCTATATACTACGTAGCTGTGCTATATACTACGTGGCTGTGCTATATACTATGTGGGCTGTGTTGTATACTATGTGGGCTGTGTTATATACTACGTGGGCTGTGTTATATACTATGTGGGCTGTGTTATACGCTACTTGGCTGTGCTATATTTCTCTGCTGTATCTGTGCATTATGAATCTTGGTATGTGTTAAAGAGGGGGGCCCACTGAGACTTTTTTCCCCGGGGCTCTCAAAAACCTGGAGCCGGCCCTGGCTTCACTGATTGGTCACGCCCGGCCGTGAACAATCAGCGACAGGCACAGTCTGCCCGCGAATTGGCGCAGAATTTGAACCACGCTTCGCTAATTGGTCGCGGCCGGCCGAATCCTGTGTATAAATTGCATTCTGAAAACTTCATAAATAAACTACATACATATTCTAGAATACCCGATGGGCCACCATCTAGTATAGTATATATAGCCAAACATACATGTATATATTACATAGTCTCCTTTATTATGTACAGCACCGTCCCTTACATATTGGATTTTATAGAGCCCTATTTTTTTTTACATACTGTCCTGTCTTGTTAGCTGAATAATGCAATGATGGCTGATGGAGCATGGGAAAGCTTCTTTTCTAAAGAAGGAGCTGATGGACTGGTAGTCTGATCACTGGCTCCTCCATCAGTAGTCATTTTATATCTAACAAGAGAGGGAACTATGTAATAAAAGAGGACGCTGTGAATAACAAAAATAACAAGAATACACTATGCAAGAGACAGCACTGTACATAACAGCAGAGAAAGCAACATAAAAATGGAGGGCATCATATATAACTAGAGAGGATGGTTCGTAATAAGGGACAGTGTTATACATAGCAAAAGAGGAAACTATATAACTAAGGATGGTGTTAGACTTGTCTCTTCTCATACCCTCAGCTCTCGAGACTTACAGTAGCTGACACTTTACGTTCCCAGTGGCCCATAGGGACTCTCACTAATTTGCTGAACCAAAGCTCCCTTCTCCATCTTGCCTGCTAGGAGAACTCGGCGGCCACAATTCAAGCTCTTCTTAGTTCTTTTCCTTCTCTGTCTGACTGCTTCTCTGATCTCCTCTTTCATAAACACTAATACATACTCTGGTGAAGATTACCTTGATCAGAGTGGTGTCCTTACTTCTTTCCTCATCTGAACTTGCTGACTAACTGAACTTCCTACTCTTGTCACTAACCCACAATCCCCATTCCTCGTCCCCAACTTGGGCCGGCCAACCGGCCTTTACAGGAAACTGCAGCCACAGAAGGATAATTCACAAATACAATACCGTAAAATACATTTGTATACATTTATCCACTAGGTTGCTGGTTGCTCCGGCTGGTCTAAATGAAAATTTTGGGTTTAGTTCTTTCCTCTAGATTACCATACACTTTGTTTTTTTAGGGAAGGGTCATGTTGGTTTTTGTTTTTATTTTGTGGGTTTTAACTTTATTGTAAAGTTATATGTCTGTATCATTATGTGATATTTATTGGTTCTGTTTTATTCCTAGATTATCATTCGGTCACTCGTCCTGTGATTTCCAACATCCATTATCAATGATCTTTACTTACCTGATTGATCGCTCTGCTGATGGACCTCTTGATCGTCGCCTTGTGATGCTAAGACTATTTTTACTTGTCTGGACCTTCTATTCGCTTACTGAACTAGGATACACATTGGTACCTATTCTGGACTATTTTTCTTAACAGTGCTTTATTATAATGCATTGATGGACTTTTTTTACTTGGATGTTTCCATGGAATTCATACATCTGTTTTGCTATAGCCATATTGCTACTATCTGTATCTGTGGCTAATTTATTTTGGCTGAGGACTGTCTACATACAGTACAGACCAAAAGTTTGGACACACCTTCTCATTTAAAGATTTTTCTGTATTTTCATGACTATGAAAATTGTACATTCACACTGAAGGCATCAAAACTATGAATTAACACATGTGGAATTATATACTTAACAAAAAAGTGTGAAACAACTGAAATTATGTCTTATATCCTAGGTTCTTCAAAGTAGCCACCTTTTGCTTTGATGATTGCTTTGCACACTCTTGGCATTCTCTTGATGAGCTTCAAGAGGTAGTCATCGGGAACAGTTTTCACTTCACAGGTGTGCCCTGTCAGGTTTAACAAGTGGGATTTCTTGCCTTATAAATGGGGTTAGGACCATCAGTTGTGTTGTGCAGAAGTCTGGTGGATACACAGCTGATAGTCCTACTGAATGGACTGAATAGACTGTTAGAATAGAATTTGTATTATGGCAAGAATAAAGCAGCTAAGTAAAGAAAAATGAGTGGCCATCATTACTTTAAGAAATGAAGGTCAGTCAGTCCTAAAAATTGGAAAAACTTTGAAAGTGTCCCCAAGTGCAGTGGCAAAAACCATCAAGCACTACAAAGAAACTGGCTCACATGAGGACCGCTTCTGAGGATAAGTTTATCCAAGTCACCAGCCTCAGAAATCGCAGGTTAACAGCAGCTCAGATTAGAGACCAGGTCAATGCCACACAGAGTTCTAGCAGCAGACACATCTCTATAACAACTGTTAAGAGGAGACTTTGTGCAGCACGCCTTCATGGTAAAAAAAGCTGCCAGGAAACCACTGCTAAGGACAGGCAACAAGCAGAAGAGACTTGTTTGGGCTAAAGAACATAAGGAATGGACATTAGACCAGTGGAAATCTGTGCTTTGGTCTGACGAGTCCAAATTTGAGATCTTTGATTCCAACCACCGTGTCTTTGTGCGGTGCAGAAAAGGTGAACGGATGGACTCTACATGCCCGGTTCCCACTGTGAAGCATGGAGGAGGAGGTGTGATGGTGTGGGGGTGCTTTGCTGTGACACTGTTGGGAATTTATTCAAAATTGAAGGCATACTGAACCAGCATGGCTACCACAGCATCTTGCAGCGGCATGCTATTCCATCCAGTTTGTGTTTAGTTGGACCATCATTTATTTTTCAACAGGACAATGACCCAAACACACCTCCAGGCTGTGTAAGGGCTATTTGACCAAGAAGGAGAGTGATGGGGTGCTACGCCAGATGACCTGGCCTCCACAGTCACCAGACCTGAACCCAATTGACATGGTTTGGGGTGAGCTGGATCGCAGAGTGAAGGCAAAAGGACCAACAAGTGCTAAGCATCTCTGGGAACTCCTTCAAGATTGTTGGAAGACCATTCCCGGTGACTACCTCTTGAAGCTCATCAAGAGAATGACAAGAGTGTGCAAAGCAGTCATCAAAGCAAAAGGTGGCTACTTTGAATAACCTACAATATAAGACATAATTTCAGTTGTTTCACACTTTTTGTTAAGTACATAATTCCACATGTGTTAATTCATAGTTTTGATGCCTTCAGTGTGAATGTACAATTTTCATAGTCATGAAAATACAGAAAAATCTTTAAATGAGAGGGTGGGTCCAAACTTTTGGTCTGTACTGTATTTTTTGTGCACCATAGTTGATTGTATCAATGTTTCTCTGAATTAAATTATATATATTTTTTGGTAAGTTGACATATTATTACTTGTTTAATATTGCTCCCATGGTGACAGTAGTTTGCTAGGGACACTATTTGACATTCCTAGATATTAAGTCCAGCATTGATCTTTAAACTTATGCTGTGCCATTATTAATTATTGCCCTTTTATTTTATTCACTCTTTACTGATTTTTGTATTGCGTATCACACAACATTTTCTAATTTTATCATTCTTTGATGCCCCTCTTCATTCTTCTTTCTTCATGTTTTGGGGCATCCCTTTAAGTCCCCTTATTCACTTACTTATTTATCCAATTAAATCAGTTTCACCTTTATTTACCTAGTCCACTACACGCATCACTTTATCCAGTCCTACTATCCATCACATTTAATTATTTTCACTACATATACATAGTAACATAGTAACATAGTTAGTAAGGCCGAAAAAAGACATTTGTCCATCCAGTTCAGCCTATATTCCATCATAATAAATACCCAGATCTACGTCCTTCTACAGAACCTAATAATTGTATGATACAATATTGTTCTGCTCCAGGAAGACATCCAGGCCTCTCTTGAACCCCTCGACTGAGTTCGCCATCACCACCTCCTCAGGCAAGCAATTCCAGATTCTCACTGCCCTAACAGTAAAGAATCCTCTTCTATGTTGGTGGAAAAACCTTCTCTCCTCCAGACGCAAAGAATGCCCCCTTGTGCCCGTCACCTTCCTTGGTATAAACAGATCCTCAGCGAGATATTTGTATTGTCCCCTTATATACTTATACATGGTTATTAGATCGCCCCTCAGTCGTCTTTTTTCTAGACTAAATAATCCTAATTTCGCTAATCTATCTGGGTATTGTAGTTCTCCCATCCCCTTTATTAATTTTGTTGCCCTCCTTTGTACTCTCTCTAGTTCCATTATATCCTTCCTGAGCACCGGTGCCCAAAACTGGACACAGTACTCCATGTGCGGTCTAACTAGGGATTTGTACAGAGGCAGTATAATGCTCTCATCATGTGTATCCAGACCTCTTTTAATGCACCCCATGATCCTGTTTGCCTTGGCAGCTGCTGCCTGGCACTGGCTGCTCCAGGTAAGTTTATCATTAACTAGGATCCCCAAGTCCTTCTCCCTGTCAGATTTACCCAGTGGTTTCCCGTTCAGTGTGTAATGGTGATATTGATTCCCTCTTCCCATGTGTATAACCTTACATTTATCATTGTTAAACCTCATCTGCCACCTTTCAGCCCAAGTTTCCAACTTATCCAGATCCATCTGTAGCAGAATACTATCTTCTCTTGTATTAACTGCTTTACATAGTTTTGTATCATCTGCAAATATCGATATTTTACTGTGTAAACCTTTTACCAGATCATTAATGAATATGTTAAAGAGAACAGGTCCCAATACTGACCCCTGCGGTACCCCACTGGTCACAGCGACCCAGTTAGAGACTATACCATTTATAACCACCCTCTGCTTTCTATCACTAAGCCAGTTACTAACCCATTTACACACATTTTCCCCCAGACCAAGCATTCTCATTTTGTGTACCAACCTCTTGTGCGGCACGGTATCAAACGCTTTGGAAAAATCGAGATATACCACGTCCCAATGATGCCCAATAATTTATCACCATTACTTTTCTTGTCCCTGGTGCGCATGCTCCTTTGGCCCGGTCTCAGACCTTCAGGAGCGTGGATAAAGGATCGTATAGCGCATGCTCCATCTCCATGACGGACGCAGGATGCTTGCGTTCCAATGTCGTGAACCAGAAGATCCTTACAGGTGCATTGATGCATGACCTGTACAACTGGGACACCCTCAGCACAGCTGCAGCCATTTGACACATACTCAGCACATGCCTCCATACATCACATCTTCTATTGGAAGAGAGCTCTATAAATACACTGGTTAACCCCTCCCCCAACACACGCCTCCTGATGAATACATAATGAAACGTGCGTTTCACAGCAGTAAGTGTAATTCCCTTTGTTCTGTGAGCATTTGTGCAGTTAGGTATTATATATATCACCGCAGATTTATTATGTGGTATTCTCACCAGTGATCAAACTACATGCACACTACATTGTGTATAGCCCATTATCTATGTATTTCAATAGATTACGTTTACTATGGCTAAATAATCACTTAATTACCTGTTAGGTTACTGTATAACACTTCCAGGTTGTATATACATTGCATTTTCTTGGTGTTTGAAATAATTTGCACTGGCACTTTTTTATGATATTAAAATGTTTTGTTCTGTCACCTGGAGCCATATTACTAGTAATTATACTTATGGTATACTATTTTATCCATATCATTATTTTTATGATGTATACATAGATTTGCTGCGATATCACTATCTTGCCTGTTGATAAATTTGTTAAAAGAAGGTTGTTTTGCAAATTTCTGTTTAACTTTGGCCCCTGCATATGTGGTATCTAGCAGACTTTTAATTACAGGGGGGCCATGTATATAGATAGACCTAAACAAAATGGGAATGGTTGGTGATATCAACTTCCTGTTTGTGGCACATTAGTATATGGGAGGAGGAAAACTTTTCAAGATGGGTGGTGACCATGGCAGCCATTTTGAAGTCGGCCATTTTGGATCCAACTTTTTTTTTCAATGGGAAGAGGGTCATATGACACATCAAACTTGTTGAGAATTTCACAAGAAAAACAATGGTGTGCTTGGTTTTAGCATAACTTTAATTTTTCATGAGTTATTTACAAGTTTATGACCACTTATGAAATATGTTCAAAGTGCTGCCTATTGTGTTGGATTGTCAATGCAGCCATCTTCTCCCACTCTTGACACAGTGATAGCAACACTGCAGAAGAAATGTTAGCACAGGCTTATAGTATTTGCTGTTTCAGATGCTGCACATTTCGTATCTTCACAGCATAGACATTTGCCTTCAGATGACCCCAAAGAAAAAAGTCTAAGGGGGTCAGATGCGAAGACTTTGGTGGCCATTAAACTGGCCTACGACAACAACTTTCCAGGAAACTATGCACCACCACATTATGAGTGTCAGATCCGAAAATTGCTACATGAACAGTTTCCTGGAAAGTGGATTGGTTGTCGTGGGCCACTTGAATGGCCACCAAGGCCAAGGTCCCGATCTGACCCCCTTAGACTTTTTTCTTTGGGGTCATCGGAAGGCAATTGTATAAATGTCCCACCCTGTATTTTCATAATGTAGTGTGTATTTAATTAAAGATTGTACCTTTTGGATTATACTCTGTGGTGGTGGCTTTTCTCCCCCCCACCCCCCATTGTTAGTGATATCCTTAGTTTTGAATTCTCCCATCCATAACTAATTTATGTTTGGGCACTTTGTGTTAGAAACAATTATACGCAAGTAAAAACAAGATGGGAATGTCCAGCCATCATACTGCTCGGAAAGGAGACTGGTTTTGTGTCCCAGAGATGAACGTGCTTTGGTCCGACATGTGCATATCAACCCAAGTACAAAAGCAAAAGACCTTGTGAAGATGATGGTGGAAGCTGGTAAGATTGTGTCAATATTCACAGTGAAACGAGTACTGTATCACCATGGGCTAAATGGCCACTCTGCCAGGAAGAAGCCATTACTCCAAAAGAAACTCAAAAAAGCCATATTAATGTTTGCAAATGCACACAGGAACAAAGACCTTAATATTTGGAGATGTCCTGTGGTCTGATGAAACTAAAATTTTACTTTTTGGGCATAAAGACCATGGTTACGTTTGGAGGAAAAAGGGAGAAAACACCTTCCTAACTGTGAAACACGGGGGTGGCAGCATCATTTTCTGGGGTTGTCTTGCTGCAGGAGAGACTGGTGCACTTCACAAAATAGATGGCATCATGAGAAAAGAAGATTATGTGGCAATACTGAAGCAACATTATTATTTTATTATTATAGCGCCATTTATTCCATGGCGCTTTACATGTGAGGAGGGGTATACATAATAAAACAAGTACAATAATCTTAAACAATACAGGTCACAACTGGTACAGGAGGAGAGATGGCCCTGCCCGCGAGGGCTCACAATCTACAAGGGATGGGGGAGGATACAGTAGGCAAGGGTAGAGCTTGTCATGCAGCGGTTTGGTCGATCAGTGCTTACTGCAGGTTGTACGCTAATCGGAAGAGGTGGGTCTTCAGGTTCTTTTTGAAGGTTTCGATGGTAGGTGAAAGTCTGATATGTTGTGGTAGAGAGTTCCAGTGTAGGGGTGATGCGCAAGAGAAATCTTGTATGCGATTGTGGGAAGAGGAGATAAGAGGGGAGTAGAGAAGGTGATCTTGTGAGGATCGGAAGTTGCGTGCAGGAAAGTACCGGGAGACAAGGTCACAGATGTATGGAGGAGACAGGTTGTGGATGGCTTTGTATGTCATGGTTAGCGTTTTGTACTGGAGTCTCTGGGTAATTGGGAGCCAGTGAAGGGATTGACAGAGGGGAGATAATGGGGAATAGCGAGGGGACAGGTGGATTAGTCGGGCAGCAGAGTTTAGAATATATTGGAGGGGTGCGAGAGTGTTCGAGGGGAGGACACAGAGCAGGAGGTTGCAGTAGTCGAGGTGGGAGATGATGAGGGCATGGACAAGGGTTTTTGCAGATTCTTGTTTTAGGAATGTACAGATCCGTGAAATATTTTTGAGTTGAAGGCGGCAGGAAGTGGAAAGGGCTTGGATGTGTGGTTTGAAGGAGACATCAGTGTCAAGGATTACCCCGAGGAAGCGAGCTTGTGGGACTGGAGAGAGTGGGCAGCTGTTTACTGTAATGGATAGGTTTGTTGGGGGTCACATGAGATGCGGGAAAGATGATGAATTCTGTTTTGTCCATGTTAAGTTTTAGAAATCTAGCGGAGAAGAAGAATGAAATAGCGGACAGACATTGAGGGATTCTGGTTAATAGGGTGGTGATATCTGGTCCAGAGATGTAGATCTGCGTGTAGTGAGAATAGAGATGATACTGAAAACCATGAGATTTTATCCCAGGCCAAAGGTGTAAGTGAAGAAGAGCAGGGGCCCTAGAACTGAACCTTGCGGGACTCCGACAGATAGGGGGTGAGGTGAGAAGGTGGTGTGTGAGTGGGAGACGCTGAATGTCCGGTCTGTTAGGGTACCGTCACACAGTGCCATTTCGATCGCTACGACGGTACGATTCGTGACGTTCCAGCGATATCATTACGATATCGCTGTGTCTGACACGCAGCAGCGATCAGGGATCCTGCTGAGAATCGTACGTTGTAGCAGATCGTTTGGAACTTTGTTTCGTCGCTGGATCTCCCGCTGTCATCGCTAGATCGGTGTGTGTGACACCGATCTAGCGATGCGATCTAACGATGCGTTCGCTTGTATCCAGGGTAAACATCGGGTTACTAAGCGCAGGGCCGCGCTTAGTAACCCGATGTTTACCCTGGTTACCAGCGTAAATGTAAAAAAAACCAAACAGTACATACTTACATTCCGGTGTCTGTCAGGTCCCTAGCCGTCTGCTTCCCACACTCACTGACTGCCGGCCGTAAAGTGAAAGCAGAGCACAGCGGTGACGTCACCGCTGTGCTGTGCTTTCACTTTACGGCCGGCAGTCAGTGAGTGCGGGAAGCCGACGGCAAGGGACAGACACCGGAATGTAAGTATGTACTGTTTGGTTTTTTTTACGCTGGTAACCAGGGTAAACATCGGGTTACTAAGCGCGGTCCTGCGCTTAGTAACCCGATGTTTACCCTGGTTACCCGGGGACCTCGGCATCGTTGGTCGCTGGAGAGCTGTCTGTGTGACAGCTCCCCAGCGACCACACTACGATTTACCTACGATCACGGCCAGGTCGTATCGCTGGTCGTGATCGTAGGTAAATCGTATAGTGTGACGGTACCCTTAGGTATGACGAGATCCTGCATAGGGCAAAGTCTGTGATGCCAAGGGATGAGAGGGTCTGTAGTAATAGGGAATGGTCCACTGTGTCAAAGGCAGAGAACAGGTCCAGGAGGAGGAGAACATAGTGTCGCTTGCTCTTGGCGGTTAATAGGTCATTGCAACATCTCAAGACATCAGACAGGAAGTTAAAGCTTCGGCGGGAATGGGTCTTCAAAATGGGCAATGACCCTAAAACATATGGCCAAAATGGTTACAAAGTGGCTTAAGGATAACAAAGTAAATGTTTTGGAGTGGCCATCACAAAGCCCTGCTCTCAATCCTATTGAAAATTTATGGGCAAAGCTGAAAAAGCAGGTGCGAGCAAGGCGACCTACAAACCTGGATCAGTTACACCAGTTTTGTCAGGAGGAAAGGGCCCAAATTCTGACCAACTATTGTGAGAAGCTTGTGGAAGGATATTCCAAAAGTTTGACCCAAGTCTTTCAGTTTAAGGGCAATGGTACCAAATACTAATGTATGTAAACTTTTGACTTTGCAGTAATAAAAATGTGTGTGTGTGTGCGGGTGTCTGTGTGTGCAGGAGATCGAGGGAGTCAGGGAATAAAATAATAAACTATTATATAATACTCCCTGTCCACTGTAGTCCATTTACTGACTGTCCCACGACGATCTCACATGTAGAACAGTCACATCGGGAGATGAGACCACTCTACCAGGCCTCCTGTGATACACTGACAGGAGCTAATATCAGTGAGAGTTCACCGGAGTTCATCTCTCCGGTGCTCTCACTTTACGGAAGTAATGCTGTGTGAGAACTTTACCATGCAGTGGTGCCAGGAGTGACAGCATCGGAGCCGATCAGCTGATACACCACGGGGGCGATTAGATCCTGTCAGTGTATGGCCGGTCGGGTAGAGCGGTCACATCTCCCGATGTGACTGTTTTACAGATGAGATCACCGTAGGATAATCTAGATTACCTTGGATTACGGCGGACAGGGAGTATATGTTGGTTTATTATTTTGCATTATGTCTAGGAGACGAGGGCGTCGGGGAATTGGTGTGCGGTGAGTATAATCTGTTTTTATTTCTATGTGAATATGTATGTATTATGTATCAATGTGTATGTATTATGTAAATAATGAATATATATGCAATTTTACTTTTTTTTTTTAACAGTGAGCACAGGTGTCGGCAGAAGATACTACTCTCCCATAAGCGGCGCCTGTTGTCACTGTTATCAGTGACACCAGAGATAGCCAGATGGGAGCAGTAGTGTCATCGACCCAGGCACTGGCAGATGATACTACTCTCCCATTAGCGGCACCTGCTGTCACTGTTATCAGTGACACCACACATAGCCCAATGGGAGCAGTAGTCTCATCGGGCCAAGCCTGCTTCACCGCTGCAGGTCACAGTCAGCTGCGGAATGACGCTGACATCTGCCAGCATTATTCCACAGCGCTGTGACCGATAGCATCGGCGGTAGCATTACTGCACACACAGACCCCCGCACACACCTACAGATGCACGCACACACACGCAGACACCCACACACAGCTGGGCACACACACGAAGACATCTGAACACAGCCGCACACACAGACCCAGCCTGTGACGAGCATGGCGGCGTCAGGTCTGAAATAGACCTCATAACGCTGTGCGGCCAGCCAATCTCTGTAATGGGACAACCAACATGGCTGCGGCATTACATTGTGTGGCAGACAATCCCTGCATGTTCATTGGCTCTCTAAAGAGCACCAAACATGCAGGGTGGGGACCCGAGCTCCAGCCAAGCAACCCCTTTAATACTCGGCGAGCTCCGAGCATCGCAAGCACTGCGATGCTCAGGCGAGCACTGAATAGTGGCGAGCATGCTCGCTCATCACTAATCACCGCTCGTCACTGAAGATACACTCGCAGCAGCTCACTGGCTCCTGGTTTTCAGCCTGGATGGTCGCATCATGCCACTGTTCATTTTGAAAACCAGATGTTGAAGAGATGGATTACGCCCTTCACCATGCTGTGATTTTAATTACATCCAAACACAGTTGGTTCTGAGCTTCCTATAAAAGCAGGCTTTACCATGTTATTAGCCATAGGTAAGTGTTCACACTAGGCAGTCAGCTCAGGTACCCATCCGTTCTGAGATTACCTTGACGTTTGGTGGATGAGCTCACAACTTTTGGCCAAATCTTGTGCTAAGAATCTCATGTGTTTTTTCATATATTTCACAAGCCATTAAGCTTTTCCCATTTCATGTATCGCACATTTCCTTGCTCTAGCACAGATTAATTTTGAGTGCAGCCATTGGTCTATTTGCTCTATGACTTTTTGGTTATGCACCAGTTCAGATTAGATTGCTGTTCAGTCAGTTTTTCTATATCTACTATGTACTATTTTTTCTGACTTGAACGCCCCGCCCTTCACCATGCTGTGATTTTAATTACATCCTAACACAGTTGGTTCTGAGCTTCCTATAAAAGCAGGCTTTACCACGTTATTAGCCATAGGTAAGTGTTCACACTAGGCAGTCAGCTCAGGTACCCATCCATTCTGAGATTACCTTGACGTTGGTTGATGGGCTCACAACTTTTGGCCAAATCTTGTGCTAAGAATCTCATGTGTTTTTTCATATACTTCACAAGCCATTATGCTATTCCCATTTCATGTATCACATATTTCCTTGCTCTAGCACAGATTAATTTTGAGTGCAGCCATTGATCTATCTGCAACATCAATACTAATAACACTTTGCACAATAAAGTGCAATAAAACCGCATGTCCATATTCACACTATGCAAATTTGTTGTCTTCAGGGGCAGGTACATGACAGTCTCTGTCATACCTTTTCATGAGCTTAGGAAAATGTTTAGCTTGACATTGGTATTGTCGACTACCATGATTAAGTGCCTTCCCAAGGGATCACCGACTCCTTTTCCTTCACAACCTCCAAATAACGACATGAGTCTCAAGTTGGATATAATTGGCCACAGCGGCCTTTATTATAACAAACAAAACATATAACCATAAATGAGCTGGGAAGGGGTCCTTGAAGCTAAAAGTCTGGTGTCACCCATAGTATAAACAAGTGGACAAGAGACCAACCGTAGATTACTCTCAGCCGTTACCCCACAGGCTCGAGAGCACCAAAATACCCCGAAGGGTTACCATTGTCCACTTCCAACTTAGGAATCTGGCCCACCGTTACCAAGATTCCCCCAAATCACCAGACCCACAACCAAAACTTAAACCAACTGGAGAATCCGTATCCCGACGGACCCCCCAGGCCAATTTAGCACCAACTCCAAGGACCCCTCCCCCCGCCTACAGCCACTATGACCTGAAACAGAAAATCAAACCACACCTTTGAACACAACAAAAAGGGAGGGCGGGCGGAACTGCTCACGATTCCACAGAGCGGGAAGTGAACCGCTCCTCCCCCCCGCTCCCACCATACCCTCACCAGCAAATACCCCTCCCCCTGGAACGAACCCCACGCCCCCCTTCCCCTGCTCCAAACCCCCTGTCATGGCGGCTTCCACGTACGCCGCCCGGGGGAGGGGGCGGGCGGCTCGCTCCAGCCTGTCTTGACATTGGTATTGTCGCCTACCATGATTAAGTGCCTTCCCAAGGGATCACCGACCCCTTTTCCTTCCCAACCTCCGAATAACGACATGACTCTCAAGTTGGATATAATTGGCCACAGCGGCCTTTATTATAAGAAACAAAACATATAACCATAAATGAGCTGGGAAGGGGTCCTTGAAGCTAAAAGTCTGGTGTCACCCATAGTATAAACAAGTGGACAAGAGACCAACCGTAGATTACTCTCAGCCGTTACCCCACAGGCTCGAGAGCACCAAAATACCCCGAAGGGTTACCAATGTCCACTTCCAACTTAGGAATCTGGCCCACCGTTACCAAGATTCCCCCAAATCACCAGACCCGCAACCAAAACTTAAACCAACTGGAGAATCCGTATCCCGACGGACCCCCCAAGCCAATTTAGCACCAACTCCAAGGACCCCTCCCCCCGCCACCACGAGGATACTTGACCCCCTCAAGTACCCGAGACCCCACCAACCTAAACCGCTATGGCCCGCTCAATTCCAGACTGTAACCCCAGAGCCCACAAATCAATGCCCACCGCGTTCAGATGAACCCCGTCACCCAAAAGAAATTGGTCACCGCCACGCTCCAACTCAAAATGGCGCACGGCCATACCTCCGTTCCGCACAACAAAACCCGACACGGCCCAATTCACCTTAATTCGGGCTTTATTTATCTTGTCCACCGACCTGGCGTGCCTCCAAGATGTCCGAGGAACAATCTCCGACCACACTATGGACATCTCCCGAAACGAAACCCATAACCGGAGCATGTCGTGTTTAATGTCCCGGATCAACTCCCGACAAGGACGAATTCCCAAGTCGTTTCCCCCGACGTGCAGAACCAAAATATCAGGAGGCCTGTCCAGTCGAATGCCATTATGTACCCCCTCCAGGACTCTGTTCCAACCTAAACCCCGAAACCCCAACCACCTGATGACGGCCACGTCCCTGGAAAACCCGAGCTGTCTTCCATCCTGTCTGACGTCAGCCCGTCTCGCGCCCCAGTACACATATGAGTGGCCGACAATCCACACCAACAGCGAGGATGAACCTGAAAAACATAAACAACTTAGACAATCGCCAAAACAAACAAAAGATCAAACTGTTCCCAGCTGCTCAAGGCCTCACATAACTCCGATAACGGCCGGACTCCCACCGCCCAATCCTTTGCACCACCTCAGGAGCCAATCCGTTTCGCGCCGCCTCGGTGGCAGCCCCGATCCGGAAAGAATGGGAGGCGAACCTGGCAGAATCTACCCTGATGGCCTTTAAACACTGCCGAAAAACCGCTACGAACTGAAATTTAGACAGAAAAGACCCATCCTCATGACGCAACAAAGGCCCGTCAACCTATCAAAAGCTTGCCAGCAACGGATAGGACACATAACAGAACCAGGAACAGCACCCAAAACTACTTTTTTACCCCGCCCCATCTGATCTGTCTTAGACTTCCGAATCTAAAACTGCAGTGACCCCTCGGAAGCAAAAACGTCCCCCGCCCACAGGCCCCCTTGACGAACCGTAGTGGGTGACACCAACTCCCCAATCCTCAAAGCTCCGTAAAAGGCCAACGAAAAGGCTAAGCGAAACAGCGCAACCTCGAAGCTGGAAACGCATACATCACCCAAACGTACCCCCAACCGCTCCAACATCTCAAAGGACACCGGGCACCTACAATTTCCTCGGCTGCATGATCTTCTCAGCCCCCTCGCAGCCTGCTTTACCAGAAAGGACTTTGTCGCGTCCTGAAGACACCGTAGCCTGAAACCAAAGGCTAAAGCCGCTATCGTCCTATCCACCTTCGCTGCCGACCATCCCTGATCCGCCCCATGTCTCAACCACAACAACAATGCCCCCACCTGGTCCGAACCCGCACTCGCAACACCACAAGCCGCCAGCCAACTCTCCCAACTGCTCCATACCGCCTGATAAACCGACCACGTACTCGGAGCCAAGGACGCTTGGATTAAAGGCTCTGCAGCCCGGACACCACGCTCCAGAGTTCCGCTGGGCATTCCAGGCCCGTCTCCTCGGCATCCGGCGCCAGCGACCGAAAACGCTCCCACTGGAAACGAGACAAAGAATCGGCAATGCAGGTATTAACACCGGGCACAAGCTGTGAAATAAGCATTCAGGTGTAAGCAAGACAAAACCAACTGCCGAAGAACTCTGATCACCGGGGGAGACGCCGTCGTCAAACTGTTAATGGCGCACACAACCGCCATATTATCACAATTAAAACGCACCCTTTTGTTCCGAAAATCGTCGCTCCAAAGCTGCACCGCCACCAAAATCGGGAAAATTTCCAACAACGTGATGTTCCGCACTAAACTTGTTTCAAACCAGGCTTCCGGCCATCTGGCCGCACACCAACGGCCCCCAAAAAAGGCCCCAAAACCAATACCGCCCGAGGCGTCAGTAAACAAGTCCAAATCAGCGTTGCCCACTGCCTCCTCCATCAACAACGAACGCCCGTTGTAACAAGACAAAAAATGGTCCCAAACCTCCAAGTCAGCCTTGTGCTCGGCTGACAAATGCACAAAATGATGCGGGGCGGTGACCCCGGCCGTAGCACTGGCCAGTCTACGTGAAAAAATTCTGCCCATGGGAATAATTCGACACGCAAAATTCAACTTCCCCAAGAGCGACTGCACTTCGCGCAGTGGCAATTTTTTCAAACGTCTGGCTCGGGCCACCTCGTCTCTCAGACCCAACACCTTGTCAACCGGCAACCTAAACTCCCACCTCTCAGAATCGATGACAATACCCAAAAAGGACAAGCTCATACACGGACCCTCCGTCTTGCCCGGTGCCAACGGGACCCCGAAGCGCTCCGCGACCCAAACAACCGTCCTTAACAGGACCTCACAACATTGAGACTGATCAGGGCCTATGCACAAGAAATCATCCAGATAATGAATTACCGAGTCCAAACAGGACACATCCCGCACCGCCCACTCCAGAAAGGAACTGAAAGCCTCAAAATAAGCACACGACAGTGAACAGCCCATCGGCAAACATCGATCAACGTAAAACCCGCCATCCCAATAACAGCCTAACAACCTCACGCTATCGGGGTGAACAGGCAACAAACAAAAGGCCGACTCGATATCGGTCTTGGCCAACAATGCTCCCCTACCGCAACTGCGCACCCACCTGGCTGCCTCATCAAATGACGTATAAAACACCGAAAAGAGCTCCGGATCAATCCCATCATTAACCGACCTCCCCTTCGGGTATGACAAATGCTGAATGAGCCGGAACTTATTCGGCTCCTTCTTGGGCACTACGCCCAGAGGTGACACCACCAAATCATCCAAAGGGGGAGTGGGAAACGGACCTGACATCCTACCCAACGCCACCTCTTTGCCTAACTTTTTAGACACTACCGATGCATGCAACTCGGCCGATCTAAGATTCTTCAACGTCGGTGGTACCGCAAAACCCGGGGCCGGTATACAAAAGCCAACATCAAACCCGGCCCGGAGTAACTCTGCCCTCTCCCTATCGGGGTACCTATCTAGATAGGGGGCCATCGTGTCCAACCTCACCGGAGTCGACCCCTTTGGGATTACCCTCTGGCTTCCCTTTCTTCTTAAAACATTTGGAGGCTCCGTGTGAGGCGCCATTGCAGTGCGAGCACAAATGCTTGAACTTGCAAGTTGCCCCGAACTTACACTGGCCCTCGTTGAACTGCCAACACACACCATGCTTCTGCCTGCCGGATTGTCCCGCCTGACCCCCGGCTCCTGAAGAGGAACCCTGCCCAGTGCCTTGGCCGGAAGTTCTGGCCCCCCCTTGAAAGGAGTGACCAAACTTCGCCGGTGCCATTACACGCAACCACAAGCCGATGTCCTTCTGATCCCATCTGATCGCTGGACGAACCGCCTTCCGCTGCCGAAACTGCTCATCATATCGTAACCATGCTTGACCACCATAGGCCCTATGCGCCTCCCCTATGGAATCCATATAACAAAACAAGGCTGAGCAATTCTCGGGAGCCTTTTCGCCAATAACACTTGCCAAAATCGCAAATGCCTGAAGCCAGTTCACAAACGTCTGAGGAATAAGGCGCCATCGCCGCTTTTCCTCATCCTCCTTCTTACTATCCTCTTTTTTACTCTTATCCAAGTTAAATTTCTCCAGTGGTAACAGTGAAAATATCTCCACGTACTCATCCTTCCAAATCTTCTCGCATACTTCCTTCTTCAAATGCGCCCCCAACGGCCCTTCAAAGCACACATACACCTCACCACGTGCCTTATCATCTAGCCGAATGCCCCCTTCCTTCTCTTTCTCCGTCTGTACAGACATCGAGACCGGCTCGGCCGACCTACCCTGGTCACCCGAACCGCTGCCTAACAACGCTAACCCCGAGTCGGACGATCCGACCCAAGCTGACAAAGGGGACGGCCCTGGCCTACCACTGTTCAACCACGACAACAGCTCCCGCACCCCCGACAACAACTCACCCACCCCTTCACGACTCACATCCGCCCGCACCGCAACTCCCTCACCCCGCTCCACATACCCCCCAACCCGATCCACCAAAGTCATAATCGGCGTCGACAACGCCGGGGACAAACAAAACCGAATGGTTCTCACCGGGCTGCAGGGGAGCTGCGGTCCCCCCAGCCGCAGACGCCGTCCCGCCGACTCTTGCCCACGAAGCCGTCTGTGCCTCCACCCGGACGTGAACCTCGCTCCTCACTGCTCCAGCTGCTCCGACCCCTGCAGAGGGGACCGTGCCGACCCCGTCACTCCAGGAGGCCGCCAGGAATCCGTCGGGCCCGGACCCGGACCCGCCGTCCGCAACGCTGCCATCTGCCGCCATCCCATGGAGAGGTGCGGGCCCGGTCGCAGATGCATGGGGGGAATGACGTACCCCGGCTGAGTCTGGCAGCCCCGCCGAGTCTGGGGCGCCGCCTGCTGCTGGGATGCTCCCCCGCCGCCTCGTGGTGTCGCCGGAACCAGGCCGCCCGGGACATGCATAACCGCCGCAGCCCGCCGTGCCAACACCGCGTCCTGCAGCCGCTCTGGCGCGCGTGGGCCCAGACCCCTGGGTAGATGAGGGAGAAGGCCCAACTGCCGCCGCAGGCCCCAGCGCAGCAGGTGGATTCCTCCAGGACCGCGGCCTGCTGGGGCGCTTGTATGCAGGCACGCGGCCCGGAGGGTCCCGTGAGGGGCTCCTGCGCTGCCGCTGGGGCGCCGGGGCAGCATCAGGGGATAGGCGCTGAGGGGGGCGCACGCGCCTAGACCGCCGCTCACCAGGCCCAGCCGCCGAGGGATCAGCGCCGCCGCCGCCACTGCTGGAACCGCCCAGGATGCCTGCAAGTTGTGCCTCTAGCCAGCCGGGAGGCTGCGACGCCGCCGCCCCCGCTGCTGTGTCAGCACCCGCTCAATAGCCGCCATGTTCAGCGCAGTTGACAGTGCTCCCTCCTGCTCACGATTCCACAGAGCTCCTCCCCCCCGCTCCCACCATACCCCTCACCAGCAAATACCCCTCCCCCTGGAACGAACCCCACGCCCCCTTCCCCTGCTCCAAACCCCCTGTCATGGTGGCTTCCACGTACGCCGCCCGGGGGAGGGGGCGGGCGGCTCGCTCCAGCCTGTCTTTCTCACTGGACTGTGGATTAAGATCCATACTTTCTTCAACCGACTTTGGACCTTGCAAAGACCATGCTCCTTAGTCTTCTGACATGAAACCTCACAGGCAGACTGAGGCTGTAAAGAGATGTAGGGCTTTTGGATTCTAGCAGGGTCTAAGATGAGGGAGACTGAGCAGAGATTTCTTTACACACACTGATGATTTCTTCTACGCTGAGAGCAGACCTATGTCTGTGCTGTATCTCAATAGAAACTGTATATATATATTTGCGGTTCCACCATTACTCCAAAGCAACATGCCCGCTGCCTTGGGGTCATCCTTGATTCTGACCTTTCATTCACCCCCCACATCCGATCACTGGCTCGCTCTTCTTACCTGCATCTCAAAAACATTTCTAGAATTCGCCCTTTTCTTACTTTCGACTCTGCAAAAACTCTTACTGTTTCACTTATTCATTCTCGTCTGGACTATTGTAACTCTCTACTAATCGGCCTCCCTCTTACCAAACTCTCCCCACTCCAATCTGTCCTGAATGCTGCTGCCAGGATCATATTCCTCACCAACCGTTACACCGATGCCTCTACCTTGTGCCAGTCATTACACTGGTTACCCATCCACTCAAGAATCCAGTACAAAACTACTACCCTCATCCACAAAGCACTCCATGGCTCAGCACCACCCTACATCTCCTCTCTGGTCTCAGTCTACCACCCTACCCGTGCCCTCCGCTCCGCTGATGACCTCAGGTTAGCATCCTCAATAATCAGAACCTCCCACTCCCGTCTCCAAGACTTTACACGTGCTGCGCCGATTCTTTGGAATGCACTACCTAGGATAATACGATTGATCCCCAATCCCCACAGTTTTAAGCGTGCCCTAAAAACTCATTTGTTCAGACTGGCCTACCGCCTCAATGCATTAACCTAACGATCCCTGTGTGGCCTATATTAAAAAAAAAAAAAAAAAAAAAAAAAATTAATTAACTGGTTCATGCAGCTTTACACGAACACCCAAGCCTTACACTATGGCTGGTCCGAATAACTATAGCAATTGTTACCATCCACCTCTCGTGTCTCCCCTTTTCCTCATAGTTTGTAAGCTTACGAGCAGGGCCCTCACTCCTCTTGGTATCTGTTTTGAACTGTATTTCTGTTATGCTGTAATGTCTATTGTATGTACAAGTCCCCTCTATAATTTGTAAAGCGCTGCGGAATATGTTGGCGCTATATAAATAAAAATTATTATTATTATTATTATATATATATATATATATATATTAGTGAAGACTTCAGAATGTAAGGGCTCCTGCTGGTATATATTAGTAATGACATCAGAATGTATAGGCTTCTGCTAAGTATATATTAGTGAGGACATCAGAATGCATGGGCTGCTCATGGTATATACAGTATTAATGAAGATAAAAGAATGTATGGGCTGCTGGTGGTATTTATTAGTGATGACATGTGTGGGCTTTTGTTAGTGTATATTAGTGTAGACATCAGAATATATGGGCTCCTGGTTATATACACTGCTCAAAAAAATAAAGGGATCACTAAAATCCCACATCCTAGATATCACTGAATGAAATATTCCAGTTGTAAATCTTTATTCATTATACAGGGGAATGTGTTGAGAACAGTAAAACCTGAAAGTGATTCATGTAAATCACAACTAATATCCCATGGAGGTCTGGAGTTGGAATGATGCTCAAAATCAAAGTGGAAAATCAAATTGCAGGCTGATCAAACTTCAGTGGAAATGCCTCAAGACAAGGAAATGATGCTCAGTAGTGTGTGTGGCCTCCACGTGCCTGTATGACCTCCCTACAATGCCTGGGCATGCTCCTGATGAGGTGGCCGATGGTCTCCTCAGGGATCTCCACCCAGACCTGGACTAAAGCATCCGCCAACTCCTGGACAGTCTGTGGTGCAGCGTGACGTTGCTGGATGGTGCAAGACATGATGTCACAGATGTGCTCAATCGGATTCAGATCTGGGGAATGGGCGGCCCAGCCCATAGCTTCAATGCCTTCATCTTGCAGGAACTGCTGACACACTCCAACCACATAAGGTCTGGCATTGTCCTGCATTAGGAGGAACCCAGGGCATATCATCTCACAAGGGGTCTGAGGATCTCATCTCGGTACCTAATGGCAGTCAGGCTACCTTTGGCGAGCACATGGAGGGCTGTGCGGCCTTTCAAAGAAATGCCACCCCACGCCATTACTGACCCACTGCCAAACCGGTCATGCTGAAGGATGTTGCAGGCAGCAGATCGCTCTCCACGGCGTCTCCAGACTCGGTCACGTCTGTCACATGTGCTCAGTGTGAACCTGCTTTCATCTGTGAAGAGCACCGGGCACCAGTGGCAAATTTGCTAATCCTGGTGTTCTGTGGGAAATGCCAAGCGTCCTGCACGGTGTTGGACTGTGAGCACAACCCCCATCTGTGAACGTCGGGCACTTAGACCATACTCATGGAGTCGGTTTCTAACCCTTTGTGCAGACACATGCACATTTGTGGCTTGCTGAAAGTCATTTTGCAGGGCTCTGGCAGTGCTCCTCCTGTTCCTCCTTGCACAAAGGCTGAGGTAGCAGTCCTGCTGCTGGGTTGTTGCCCTCCTACGGTCCCCTCCACATCTCCTGGTGTGCTGGCCTGTCTCCTGGCAGCGCTTCCAGCCTCTGGACACTACCCTGACAGACACAGCAAACCTTCTTGCTACAGCTCGCATTGATGTGCCATCCTGGATGAGCTGCACTACTTGAGCCACTTGTGTGGGTTGTAGAGTCCATCTCATGCTACCACAACTGTGAAAGCACAAAACAACATTCAAAAGTGACCAAAACATCAGCCAGAAAGCATTGTTACTGAGATGTGGTCTGTGGTCTCCACCCGCAGAACCACTCCTTTATTGAGTGTGTCTTGATAATTGCCAATAATTTCCATCTGTTGTCTATTCCATTTGCACAACAGCATGTGGAATTGATTGTCAATCAGTGTTGCTTCCTAAGTGGACAGTTTGATTTCACAGAACTTTGATTTACTTGGAGTTATATTCTGTTGTTTAAGTGTTCCCTTTATTTTTTTGAGCAGTGTATGTTGGCAAAGACATCAGAAATATGTTGGTTCCTAATAAGTATATATTAGTAAAGACATCAGAATGTATGGGCTCCTGGAGGTATACATTAGTGAATACACCAGAATATATGCGTTTTTGTTGGAATACATTGGTAAAGATACCAGCCTTGGGCTGCTAGCTGGCTCCTAAGTCCTTCACCGCACGTTACTCAACGAGGCCCCAACTGTTGAAGTGGACTGCATACATAATAGAGAGAACGACCACATGGCCTTACACTGACCTTTATCCCCTTTGGGTTGACCCTAAATCCCATCCACTTGCCTCTGAAGCTAAACACTAAAAAAAAAATATGAAAGATCATAACTCCTTTATGGGTGATCCTAGGGCAGTGGTTCTTGCGCCATCAGATCCAGCCGGGCCCCTGCTATGTGTGGGGACCAAACAAGCCTTCGCTACCTGGCTTCTACTAAATGTTCTATGTATATCTTTACTACCCCTGGGTGCTAGAACGAGTCGATATCCAGGTGGGTGTTCACCATGTTCTGGGGATCTTGGAAAATACGTATCTCCATAACTCCTTTTGGAATCATGTTTCTAGAATGTTCTTTGGTATCTTCAGCATGACTCTATATTGCAAGCCAGCCTTTGTTCTACTCTGAGCTGGCTCAAGGTGTGAGATCTGTCACTTTCAGACTTTGAGGTCTTGTCCCTTGCTGCTGCTAGCTGCACACTGAAGGGGGTTCTGCACAACCCCTTTTTTTCCTTCTATCAAAACATAAAATCGAACCAGATCAGTAAACACAGTAAACAGAAAAAAATTCAAAATGCCAAAATTGCATTTTGTTGCTCAACACAATGCCGCTAAATATCCTGTAAGAAGCAATCAAAATGTCATATCTATCCAAAAATGGTATGAATAAAAAACATTTTCCCCCACAAAAAATAAGCCCTCACCCAGCTCTATCAGCCAAAAAATGACA
Source organism: Ranitomeya imitator (assembly GCF_032444005.1). NCBI lineage: Eukaryota > Metazoa > Chordata > Amphibia > Anura > Dendrobatidae > Ranitomeya > Ranitomeya imitator. The sequence continues at coordinate 670,464,585 of NC_091282.1, forward strand.
CTAAGGCCGGCGTCATACTAGCGTATTGCATCCAATGCGAGAGCATCGGATGCGATATGCTAATGACACTCGGCTCCTGCTCGCAGTCATGCGTCTGTGCTCCGATTCTCTCGCACAGGGAGGATCGGAGCACAGCTGCGGAGGAGGCGGAGAAATGAATTTCTCCATCTCCTCCATTGCTGGGGTCCGCTTATAGCGCACATCACTCGGATGTTATCCGAGTTGTGTGCGCTGTCTCACTCGCACCCATAGGCTTATATGGGTGCGAGTGAGCCGAGAGTTTTCCTCAGTCCGAGACAATCGCAGCATGCCGCGATTGTCTCGGACCGAGAAAAACAGCCGACAAAAAGTCGGCTGCTGGGAGCGGCCCCATAACTTAATATTGGTCCGAGTGCAATGCGATTTTTTTTATCGCATTGCACTCGGCCGTTTTAAACGCCAGTGTGACGCCAGCCTTAGTGAAAAATTTTTTTTTTTCATATTTGACTGTTTTTCACAAACGAAAATAATGAAAAGACCTGGTCAAGTTTGGCATCGCCATAATTGTACTGATGAGGAGAATTTTATTGTGAGGTCATTTTTACCACACAATGTTTGCCATAAAAACAATTTCCAAACAACAATGTTAGAATTGCATGGATTTGTTTCCAATTTCACTGCACTTGGAATTGTTTTTCCCAGTTTCCAGTACGCTATGTGGAATAATGAATGGCGTCATTCAAAAATACAACTCGTCCCGCAAAAAACAAGCCCTCATATAGCTATGTAGACAGAAAAATAAAAAACGTTATGGCTCTTGGAGAAGGTGTGGAAAAAACAAAAATGGAATATGGCCATGTTGGTAAAGGGTTGAGAGAGAGACTGTAATCTGTTATTTTCCTGCACAGATTAGTCTCTTTCTTAACTCCTTCCCACAGGCCAATTTCTATTTTTCGCTTTTTCCTCCTCTTCCAAGATCTGCAGAAGTTTCCTTCAATAAAGAAGTGTTAGGTTTGCAAGTCCGGTTGCTTTCAATTACACCAACGCTATGGGCTCTCCAAAAACTGCACCCAGACATCATCTCTAGAGTGCCCCAAGGGGTCGTGGGCTGCCTCTCTAAATGCAATCTTTTGCTACTTACAATTGTGGACATGAAGGACATTTTGAGAGGTCCAGCTACCATCTCACCACCATCTACCACATATCCCTGCTGGTAACTCTGAATCATATGCTGCCACCACACATGGCAGTACAGAGGGTGAGAATATTTTTCAACTAGAAAGTGTTACATAATCAAAAGCTATTAAAAGTTCATGAATTCCAGCAAAACAATTTCCAACATTTTTCTTCCTTTTTTTCAATTTGCACAAAGCAATATATTATGAAGATACATATCTTATTGTTATAGTCTCTTGCCACAGATACCGCTCTAATATTTAACCAATCGGTCAGGAGTGCTCTGTAAACAGAATGAGGTTGACTTTCCAGAATGATCTCTTTAGAATCGCTTTAAATGTCTTGTGCAGGAGGATGGATTAGAGCATTGAATCAATTTTCCTCAACAAAAAAAAGAGTCAGACATCTGGTAATAGAGGTTTACAAAAAGCTCTTGTGCTGAACTATATTGTGCCTCTCCAATCCAATTCCCAAGCTGCGAAGAGAAAATATACATGAGATTGTGTCTCCTGGAGGGACATGTACCTTCTGGAAGAAAGGAGAATATCATAATAAAATCCAATCAGCATATTATTAGTAAATAAATTGAGATGCGGGTGTACGGCTTCCATTATTTCTACTGCATTTACTGTAGTGCATATTCCTCAAGGGATTCTTCCATGCAAAGAGAAAAGGAGTTTGTAGCCAGCTCACCGGTAAATCACCGCAGGTGCACGGAACTCCGCTGCAGGAAGACGATCCAATCATCAGAGAAAAGAAAAAAAAAAAGTTGAATTCCAGCTCCTTAAAACATGACGTTTATTGTATCCAAATAAAAAATCCAAATGTCCATGGTGTGCAACCTCCCACCGGTAAGTGCCTGGGATGACAGAGATAAACGGCTACGCGTTTCGATCGGAGTGATCTTTATCAAAGCCATACCTGGATCAGGCAGCTTCTCCTACTTATAAGGAGGCTCACCCAACCAGATCATTCATTTGAGTCACATGGCAATTTGACAGGTCCTTTCATCTAAAATCATTGTTCTATATGTAACAACATAACAAAAATAAAGGATTAAAATCACATTCAGCAATAATGTAACATAACTTCATGTCTTTTATTCAATCCTGTTGGGACACAGGTGTTCAATTGGAAAATCCAATATGCTTCTCGTGTGAGAAGCCGGCGTCTAATGTCACCACCCCGACTAGGGGTATTAACCCGTTCTATGCCCTGAACCTGAAGAGTGACAGTGCTGCGTGCATGGTGCCTAACAAAATGTTTGGATGCTGCTGATATATTCCTGTCATTATTCTGAGTGTTACCTATGTCATATAAGTGTTCCCTAATGCGTGTTTTCAATTTTCTGGACGTACAGCCCACATACGACAGGTTACACTCTATACATTTGATTTTGTATACCACATTGCAAGAATTACAATTGATGTACTGCTTTATATCAAATTTGATAGTTTCATCCGCATTATAAAATGTCTTTTCAATACTGGCGAATTTACATGTGCTACAATTTCGTGTGCCACACCTGAAAAATCCTGGATAATTTAACCAGGTTCTGATGGATTTATTTTTGGAGCAGAACAAGCTAGGGGCTATTTTATTACCAATGGTCGGGGCTCTTCTCGACACCACATTAATGCCAGAATTTAGTATGTTATACAGCTGCGGATCTTCATATAAAATAGGTAAATATCTGTTGACAATATCTCTAATTCTAGCGAACTGCGGGCTATATTGAAAGCATATGTATGGCTTTTGTTCCATTTGTAAATTTCTATGCTTTTGTGCTGTAACTAGTTCTTTACGATCTTTTCCTGCTACTATTTTTTTGGCCCGATTAATTGTCCATTGAGGGTATTGTCGATATGTTAATTTATTTGCTATTTGCTCGATTTCACCCTTGAGATCTTTTTCTGAGCTGCAATTCCTTTTAATCCTGGTGAACTCACCCACCGGAATTGATTTAATTGTATGCCTGCTATGGCTGCTTTTGGCATGCAGTATTGTGTTACCCCTCACTGGCTTGTGATGTGTTCTGGTGACGATATTTGAATCTATTTGCCCCGTGAGCTCCAGATCTAGAAATGATATACTTTTGCTATCTGCCCTATGCGTGAATCTAATATTGTACTCATTCTGATTCTTCCATGCAACCCTACTTGATCATTCACTTTAACCTCCCTCCGTTGATAGTTAATATGCAAAACTTCTGATAAAGTGCAGACAAATAACATCTGTCGTCGAGTGTTCTCTAGGTGGGGCGTCTTGGCATTTGAATAAAAGATGACATAGTGGTTCTTTGCTATCGCAACAGGATGGAGTTTTGTTGGGTTCTGCTTTGGTATCTTTTAGAGATTAGAGAATCCATTTGAGATTAATAGAATTTGGTGGATTTCCATGGGCTGCGTAAGAGTTCAAAAATATAATCACCTCGCCCCTTACCTGTCCAAGCACTGCAGCTCCCCACCTGGCCTTCCCATTTCTGTGTGGCTCTGGTGTCTTCTTCTTATCAGGTGTGGTGACAGATGAGCTCTTTCTGATCTTCATTCTTCCACAGCACTTCTGTCCCCAACTAGGACGTAGTAACACAAATCTTGATGTGACTCCACAATATAAGAAGAAGAAGATCCAGAAGACAACATCAGTAACTACTCCTGATGAAAATGTAGAGTGGACTAGGGTGCTAGCTGTGGGCAAGGTGAGCATCATCCATGCCCTGCTACAGGAAATTGGGGATCCCGGTTGGGTATGTGTGCTGCTGTTATCTTGGCAATATGCCTTTACAGACCACATGCTGCTGTTTGACTTGGCAGGCAAGGACCAGATGGTATGTAGTTGAATTGGGGGACCAAAGTCCAAAAATAAACTTTTCTTAACAATAGGTTTATACATCAGATAGCAGGCACAACATTTCATGAATGCTTCTACATTATGCAGAGACAGGAACTCTACGGTTACACATGGCAGTGCAGTATTATTATTATTTATTTATTTATATAGCACCATTAATTCCATGGTGCTGTACATGAGAAAGGGGTTGCATACAGAGTTATAGATATCGGTTACAGTAAACAAATTGACAGACCGGTACAGAGGGGAGAGGACCCTGTCCTTGTGGACTTACATTCTATGGGATAATGGGGAAGAGACAGAACGTCAGGGGTGCGGCAGCTCTGGTGGTGGTGAGGCGGCAGCTCTGGTGGTGGTGAGAAGGCAGCTCGGGTGGTGGTGAGGCAGCAGAATGGTAATTGCAGGCTGTAGGCTTTCCTGAAGAGATGGGTTTTCAGGTTCCGTCAGAAGGATCCGAGAGTGGTGGATAATCGGATGTGTTGAGGCGTGGAATTCCAGAGGATAGGGGATATTCGGGAAAAATCTTGGAGGCGGTTGTGTGAGGAACGAATAAGTGTGGAGGAGAGTAGGAGGTCTTGGGAGGATCGGAGATTACGTGAGGGAAGATATTGGGAGATTAGTTCAGAGATATAGGGAGGGGACAGGTTGTGGATGGCTTTGTAGATCAGTGTTATTAGTTTGAACTGGATTCGTTGTGGAATTGGGAGCCAGTGGAGGAATTTGCAGAGGGGAGAAGCAGGGGAGTAGCAAGGAGAGAGGTGGATTAGCCGGGCAGCAGAGTTGAGGACATATTGGAGCGGTGCAAGAGTTAGCGGGGAGGCCACAGAGGAGGGTGTTGCAGTAATCGAGGCAGGAGATGATGAGGGCATGCACAAGAGTTATGGTAGAAAAATCTTTAAATGAGAAGGTGTGTCCAAACTTTTGGTCTGTACTGTATGGCGTGATTGGGGTGGTCGAACAGTAAAGGTTTGCCTTGTTTGGTCGATCTTGTTTTTGACGTAGGTGGCAAAGTCCTCGGAAGAGATGAGGGGAGTTGGAGGTGGCAGTGGTGGGTGGAGAGTTAAATGTGCTGAACAGTTGCTTTGAGTTGTAGGATAATGAAGATACAAGGTTTGTGAAATAGGTCTGTTTAGCAGAGGTGAGGGCTAATTTGAAGTCAAGTGTAGCTTGTTTGAAAGCAGTGAAGTCACCTGGCAGGCGTGTTTTCTTCCAACGCCGCTCGGCGACCATGGATGCTTGTCGAAGTTTTTTGGTGAGATTGTTATGCCAGGGTTGCCTATTGATTTGTCGCACTTTGCCATGCATGAGAGGAGCGACTGAGTCTATGGCTGATGTGAGGGTGGTGTTATAAAAAGTGGTGGCATTGTCCGTGTCTTGGAGTGAAGATATGGAGGACAGGGGTAGAAGAGAGCCTGAGAGTCTGTGAATGTCTAGATGTGCAAGGTTTCTGCAAGGATGTGTTAATGGCTGGACATGAATGGCGGGTGAGGAGGACAAGGATGAGAAGGTGAGTAGATGGTGGTCAGATAGGGAAAAGGGAGAGGTTGGGAGATTAGATAAGGAACAGAGGCGGGTGAAGATGAGGTCTAGTGTATGTCCGTCTGTGTGGGTGGCTGTGGAGGACTACTGAGTGAGTCCAAAGGATGAAGTAAAGGCCAGGAGCTTGCAGGCTGTGGGCTGGCGGGTGTCAGTTGAGAAATTAAAGTCACCCATGATGATGGTGGGGATGTTAGCAGAGAGAAAGTGAAGAAGCCAGGTGGAGAATTGGTCGATGAAGGCAGTGGCTGAGCCCAGTGGTCGGTATATGACAGCCATTTGGAGATTAGAGGGAGAGTAGATACGAACAGAGTGAACCTCGAAAGAAGGGAGGAAAAGGGAGGGTGGGGGTTGGATAGGGCTGAAGGAACAGTTTTTTGAAAGAAGGAAACCCACTCCTCCACCATGTCTATTGCCAGAGCGAGGAGTGTGGGTAAATTGGAGACCACCATAACTCAGTGCTGCAGGGGAGGCAGTGTCAGGGGGCATCAGCCAGGTCTCAGTGAGGGCCAGGAAGGAAAAGTTGCGGGAAGCAAAGAGATCGTGGATCATGTGGAGCTTGTTGCAGATGGATCGGGCATTCCAAAGTGCCCCAGAGAGAGGAAGAAGGGGGGTTGGGGGTCAATGGCACAAATTTTAAGTGTGAGGGATTGCAGTAGTTTCTCTTAGTGTGAGAAGGATAGGGGTGAGGATTATTGGGATGTATGAGGCGGGGGGCCAGGATTGGGGGATATGTCGCCAGCAGTGAGAATGAGCAGAGAAAGGGAAAACAGGTGGGTGAAGGAGAGTGATCGGCTTATATTATATTTTGGTAGGAGAGGTCTGAGGTTAAAGAGCAGGTCTGCAGATGAAGTGAGGTGGGGATAAGAGAGAGCGGGAGATAGTTATGTAGTTTGAGGGTGCAAGGGTTTGGGGTTAGCGAAGGAGAGTGAAGATTAGTGGAGCAAAAATGGTGGGGGAAAACGTGAGCATGGTTAAAGAGCAGGGGAGGAAAAGAAAGGCAAGTAAATTTAGAAGACAATGATTAGTCTTACCGTCTGGCCAATTTCTGGACTATTTCTGGTATATTTATGATGATACACTTAAAATATGTCACTTGACTTGAAATGATGTCACATCTGACCGAGGTCATAACTGACTGCTCCATTCAACTTATACCATTCAATTTTCCATGAAATGAAGCCAGGTGAGAGAGGGAGAGGGAGGAGGAAGGGGGTGGAGGACAGTTCACAGCAGGGAACAATTAACAGATTGCAGTTAATAGAATATTTGATTAGCATCAAAGCTGGAGAAAGAGACAGGATAAGATGGAAGGATAGGGCTAGGTGTGAGGAGCATGTACATATCAATATGCATTCAGCAAATTTAAAGTGGAATTAAAGTCAGGGAAAAAGCAGCAACGTACCAGTTGGAACAGAGGGAGAGAAGTACATGGGGTTCTGGGGTGCAGTGGGTATTCCAGATTAGGACAGTTCAGATGTACCAGTTAGAACAGAGGGAGAGAAGTGCATGGGTTTCTGGGGTGCAGTGGGTCTTCCAGATTAGGATAGTTCAGACGTACCGAGGTCATATCTGACTGCTCCATTCAACTTATACCATTCAAGAGTATTTCAAGTGCATTACTTCCATTACATGTTACAATAGTCCAGAAAACTATTATGGAAACTCAGTCTTCCTCTGTGAGGACCATACTGGTTGAGATGTGTCGCTAAGGTCCCTCACAGCTGGTCTCAACTCCTGGTTGATTTGTGAAGACACCATTGGCTGAAGTACATGGATACGACTCCTCACTAGTACTCTCAAAGTCCACTGAGTGAGGGCTACATGCTCTTGCTCTGCCATTGCATCTTCAGCTCTCTGTATGGTGACACTCTAGCTTTTGTTCTAATATAAATAATTGTTTGCTTAAGACCTATTTGATTAAGATTTGGAATCTGTCCTTCACTTTAATTAAGTAGGCCTCCTGGCCTCCTGCTTCCCTGAACTTGGTTCCGTACTTTTTTTATGAGGCCTTCCTATCTGGAATGACGACCTTGTCCTGCTTCTCACCTGAGTGATGTTTTATACATAAGCCTAGATAATGACCAAAACCTTCCCTTTGTCATCGCCAGACCCCCTGCCTGAAATTCAGAATCATGCTGCCACTTGATTTAAACACAACACAGTTTCTATGAAACTTTGCAAGCAGCTAGACCATAGGTCTGTTACTTCTCAAGTACTTTCTCTATCTGAACAATATCAGGAAAAATGCCTCTGTTTGTGCTCACGTAACTCCTCCCATCCTGGGCTGGTGCCAACAATTTACCATGTCTACTGCAAACTAACTGTTGCTAGGCAGAAGGCAGAAAGTGAATAAAACATTCAAGACAACATTCAAATCAATGCATAATATAGCAATAAAATTTTAGTGTGGGCAACTTCTCTACTCCCTTGCAAAAGAAGTCACCAGAACCGAAGGGAGGTATCAGATAACCAAGTGGCAAGATGCGGCTGCAGGGAAATTAAGCGATGATGATGATTTATTATGCTCTTAGGCTACGTTCACATTTGCGTTCTGCCGGGCTGCGTCGGGCGCAGCCGCGGCGACGCATGCGTCATGCGCCCCTATATTTAACATGGGGGTGCATGGACATGCGTTGCGTTTTGTGATGCATGCGTCTTTTTTGGCGCACGCGTCAGGGCGCAGAGGACGCTGCAAGTTGCATTTTTTTTGCGTCCAAAATCATGCCAAAAAAGGACGCAAGCGTCACAAAACAATGCGTTTTGCATGCGTTTTGGTTTGCGTTGTGCGTTGCGTCGCCGACACAGCACCGCACAACGCAAATGTGAACGTAGCCTAAGGTCTCAAAAGACACCAGAGCATAAGAAGACACTATGGGCCTGATACATCAAAGCTATCACATCAGAAAGGTTAGAGCTGAGTGAGACGGATTGCCGGGAGGGGGAGGGTGGGGGGTCTGAATTAGTCAAGCTGTGGCTTTCCCTACGCCAGACATCTGACTCCAGTACCTGACGTCACTCATCAGACGCTCAAGTTTCATGAAAATGCGTGCAGCTCTTCATGAATCAGGAGCAAGTGACCGCAGTATGTCCCTTCTTCAAGACCAATGTCAACACCATCGGTCTTGTTGAACTGGGGCCATTTGATTCACATTGAATAAATTTGGTGAAAATCAAATTTCTTGGCCAAATTTAGCTGATTGCATAATTTCAGTTTTGGCAGATTTACTCATCACTGTTTCTTTTTTTAAATAAAAAGACCAAAAAGGCTCAGAGCAGTTAGAAAAAAATGGTCACAAAATGGAAGAAAGAGAGACATCACACAGGTACAACACACTGCCTTTTGGAAAAAAAATTCACCAGGATAACAAGCAAACAATATGTAGCAATATGTGGCTATTAAACAACAGCTAACATTATGAAACATCCCCATCACCTCAGAGGCGTGAAGCCGAACTAAACAAGACCAACTTATCTAACCTCTCGTTATAGTAGAGCTCTTAGTTTTCTGCCATTGAGCCAACTCTTCACTATTGGTAGTGGTAATAATGTGCAAGAATGGTGAAAAATCCAGTTCCAGCAAAATTCAATAAAATGGTAAATCTTTATTTGAGGTACAATAAAATAGATGGCATTGTTGTGAATAGCCTGGAAAATTGGTTAGTGGAAGTGAGTAGCAAGTATGGTCTTGACCGGACGCGTTTTGAACACAGTGCGTACTCTTAAAGGGAACCTGTCACCCCCCCAGGCGTTAGTAACTAAAAGAGCCAGCTTGTGCAGCACTAATGACAAGGTGGCTCTTTTAGTTCTTGTTCCTGGCACTGCAGAAAAAATCACTTTTTAAATTTGTCCCTCACACCTTCAAATCATCCGGGGGGCAGGTCTTTCCCCCCCTAATCCAGACGCACCACGCACCGCCTCCTCGGCGTTATTTAATTCTCCAAGTGCCTGCGCTGTCATATTCTGCCTTGAGCATGCGCAGTTTGCGCTGCCCGACCACTGAGATCACTTGATGTCTTGCTTACTGCGCCTGCGCGCACATGCGGCCCAAGAATTCCAGAACCACAGTGTGAATAAATCATAAGAGACTGCGGGGCGGAATCTCTGGCTGCGCGTGTGCGCAGGCACAGTGAGCAAGACATCAAGTGATGCCAGTGGTCGGGCTGTGCATGCCCAAGGCAGAATATGAAAGCTCCTGCGCCTGGAAAATTGAACAACGCTGAGGAGGCGGCGCCCGGCTCGCAGAGTGACGGATGTGGTGCGTCTGGATTAGGGGGGGAAAGACCTGCCCCCCGGATGATTTGAAGGTATTAGGGGCAAATTTAAAAAGTGATTATTTCTGCAGTGCCAGGAACAATAACTAAAAGAGCCACCTTGTTAGAATGCAGCATTAGTGCTGCACAAGATGGCTCTTTTAGTTACTAACGCCTGGGGGGGGGGTGACAGGTTCCCTTTAAACTCAATCTGATGAAATGAATGTTAGTAAGGGAGGTTAAAACCTCTAGCATAAATTGATATAACCAATTTTCCAGACTTTTCACGACAATGCCATCTATTTAATTGTACCTCAAATAAAGGTTTATCATTTTATCGAATTTTGCTGGAGCTGGATTTTTCACCTCCATTCTTGCACACTTTCTCCACGTCAGGCAGAGACAGAATCCTGTGCTCCACATATGGAACCTATGAAGTCCTTCATAAAGGTGAGATGAACTTCCCTCTTTTTACCACGTAATGGTAAAGTATAGGGTTGAGCGAAACGGGTCGAACATTTTCAAAAGTCGCCGACTTTTGGCTAAGTCGGGGTTTCATGAAACCCGATCCGACCCCTGTGCGGGGTCGGCCATGCGGTACGCGACTTTCGCGCCAAAGTCGCGTTTCAATGACGCGAAAAGCGCCATTTCTCAGCCAATGAAGGTAAACGCAGAGTGTGGGCAGCGTGATGACATAGGTCCTGGTCCCCACCATCTTTGAGAAGGGCATTGCAGTGATTGGCTTGCTGTCTGCGACGTCACAGGGGCTATAAAGAGGCGTTCCCGCCGACCGCCATCTTACTGCTGCTGATCTGAGCTTAGGGAGAGGTTGCTGCCGCTTTGTCAGAAGCAGGGATAGCGTTAGGCAGGGTCCATTAACCACAAAACCGCTTGTGCTGCAGCGATTTGCACTGTCCAACACCACCCTCGGTGTGCAGGGACAGTGGAAGTTTTTTTTTTTTTTTTCCCCCTCAGCGCTGTAGCTCATTGGGCTGCCCTAGAAGGCTCCCTGATAGCTGCATTGCTGTGTGTACGCCGCTGTGCAAACCAACTGCTTTTTTCAAAGCACAAATCCTCTTGTTCCTTCCTTTCTGCACAGCTATCTTTTTTGTTTGTCCACACTTTTTATTTCATTTGTGCATCAGTCCACTCCTTATTGCTGCCTGCCATACCTGGCTGAGATTACTGCAGGCAGGGAGATAGTAATTGTAAGACATTCCCTGTTTTTTTTTTTTTTTGGTGGGAGATTAAGATTGGCAATTTGGCATTTCTGCTAGAGTGCCATCCCTGTGTGTGCCATCTCTCTCACATAGTGGGCCATAGAAAGCCTTTTCATTTTTCTGTATTTTTTTTTGTGGGGTGTATAAATTCTCCCTGATAAAAATACAGTGGGAGATTAATATTAGCCTTTGGGCTTGTGTGCCAGTCCTGAGTGTGCCATCTCTCTCACAAATAGTGGGCCATAGAAAGCCTATTTAATTTTTTTTTGGGTTTTATAAATTTTCCCTGAAAAAAGGGAGATTAATATTGGCCTCTGGGCTTGTGTGCCAGTTGTGAGCGTGCCATCTGTGCCAGCCCTGAGCGTGCCATCTCTCTCACAAATAGTGGGCCATAGAAAGCCTATTTAATTTTTTTTTTTGGTTTTTTAAATTCTCCCTGAAAAAAAGGGAGATTAATATTGGCCTCTGGGGTTGTGTGCCAGTTGTGAGCGTGCCATCTGTGCCAGTCCTGAGCGTGCCATCTCTCTCACAAATAGTGGGCCATAGAAAGCCTATTTAATTTTTTTTTTGGTTTTATAAATTTTCCCTGAAAAAAGGGAGATTAATATTGGCCTCTGGGCTTGTGTGCCAGTTGTGAGCGTGCCATCTGTGCCAGTTGTGAGCGTGCCATCTCTCTCACAAATAGTGGGCCATAGAAAGCCTATTTAATTTTTTTTTTGGTTTTATAAATTTTCCCTGAAAAAAGGGAGATTAATATTGGCCTCTGGGCTTGTGTGCCAGTTGTGAGCGTGCCATCTGTGCCAGTCCTGAGCGTGCCATCTCTCTCACAAATAGTGGGCCATAGAAAGCCTATTTAATTTTTTTTTTGGTTTTATAAATTCTCCCTGAAAAAAAGGGAGATTAATATTGGCCTCTGGGCTTGGGTGCCAGTTGTGAGCGTGCCATCTGTGCCAGTCCTGAGCGTGCCATCTCTCTCACAAATAGTGGGCCATAGAAAGCCTATTTAAATATTTTTTTGGTTTTATAAATTCTCCCAGAAAAAAAGGGAGATTAATATTGGCCTCTGGGCTTCTGTGCCAGTCCTGAGCGTGCCATCTGTGCCAGTCCTGAGCGTGCCATCTCTCTCACAAATAGTGGGCCATAGAAAGCCTATTTAAATATTTTTTTGGTTTTATAAATTCTCCCAGAAAAAAAGGGAGATTAATATTGGCCTCTGGGCTTGTGTGCCAGTTGTGAGCGTGCCATCTGTGCCAGTCCTGAGCGTGCCATCTCTCTCACAAATAGTGGGCCATAGAAAGCCTATTTAATTTTTTTTTTGGTTTTATAAATTCTCCCAGAAAAAAAGGGAGATTAATATTGGCCTCTGGGCTTCTGTGCCAGTCCTGAGCGTGCCATCTGTGCCAGTCCTGAGCGTCCCATCTCTCTCACAAATAGTGGGCCATAGAAAGCCTATTTTTTTTTTTTTTGGGGTTTTAGAAATTCTCCCTGAAAAAAAAAGGGAGATTAATATTGCCCTTTGGGCTTGTGTGCCAGTACTAAGCGTGCCATCTCTCTCTCTCTCTCTCTCTCTCTCAGTCAGTGGGCCATAGAACGCCTATTTTTGGTTTTATTTGTTTTCTAAATTCTCCCTGAAAAAATCATTATATTTTATTTGGTTTCTAAATTCTTCCTGATAAAATCATATTTTTTTTATTATTTTTTTTTCTAAAGTCTCCCTGAAAAAAACAAAACAAAAAAAAAAACAAACAAAAAAAACAGTGGGGGATTAATATTGGCCTTTCTGCTTGTGTGCCAGTCTTGACTCCTGTGTGCGTCATCTCTCACTCAGTGGGCCATAGAACGCCTATTTTTTGTTTTATTAGTTTTATAAATTCTCCCTGAAAAAATCATTTTATTTTATTTGGTTTCTAAATTCTTCCTGATAAAATCATATTTTTTTTATTATTTTTTTTTCTAAAGTCTCCCTGAAAAAAAAAAAAAAAAAACAGTGGGAGATTAATATTGGCCTTTCTGCTTGTGTGCCAGTCTTGACTCCTGTGTGCGTCATCTCTCAGTCAGTGGGCCATAGAACGCCTATTTTTGGTTTTATTTGTTTTATAAATTCTTCCTGAAAAAATCATTTTATTTTATTTGGTTTCTAAATTCTTCCTGATAAAATCATATTTTTTTTATTATTTTTTTTTCTAAAGTCTCCCTGAAAAAAAAAAAAAAAAACAACCAAAAAAAACAGTGGGAGATTAATATTGGCCTTTCTGCTTGTGTGCCAGTCTTGACTCCTGGGTGTGCCATCTCTCTCTCTCTCTCTCTCTCTCTCCAATTGTGGTCCATAGAAAGCCTATATTTTTTTTCCTTGATTTGGGTTCCAAAATCTACCAGAGAAAATAACTACATCAATCATTGGTAGAAAAATATTGGCCTCTGGGCTTGTGTGCCACTCCTGACTCCTGTGTGCGTCATCTCTCAGTCAGTGGGCCATAGAACGCCTATTTTTGTTTTTATTTGTTTTATAAATTCTCCCTGAAAAAATCATTTTATTTTATTTGGTTTCTAAATTCTTCCTGATAAAATCATATTTTTTTTATTATTTTTTTTTCTAAAGTCTCCCTGAAAAAAAAAAAAAAAAAAAAAACAAACCCCCCAAAAAAATGGGAGATTAATATTGGCCTTTCTGCTTGTGTGCCAGTCTTGACTCCTGGGTGTGCCATCTCTCTCTCTCTCTCTCTCTCTCTCTCTCTCTCTCTCTCCAATTGTGGTCCATAGAAAGCCTATATTTTTTTTCCTTGATTTGGGTTCCAAAATCTACCAGAGAAAATAACTCCATCAATCATTGGTAGAAAAATATTGGCCTCTGGGCTTGTGTGCCACTCCTGATTCCTGTGTGCGTCATCTCTCACTCAGTGGCCCATAGAAAGCATATAGTTTGTTACATTTGTTTTCTAAATTCTCCCTGCAAAAATCTATTTTTTTTTTTTTTTTGGTGTTTCTAAAGTGTTCCTGAAAAAAATAAAAATAAAAAAAAAATAATAGTGTGACATTAATATTAACATTTGTGCTTCAGTGACAGTCCTGCGTGTGGGGCATCTCTCTAATTTGCAGCCACCAAAAACAGAGTGTGTAACATTGGGCCTGATTTTCGCTGTGGTCTCACCAACCTGTAAAGGGGTAGCTAAATCATACTGAAGTTATAGCTCACCGTGTAAGTTGTGTGACTGCAACAAATAACGTTAGTTTGGTTACGTTTTTAAAACAATGAGGAAGTCTAGTGGAAGAGGTCGTGGCCGGGGGCGTTCATTGTCAGCTGGTAATGAGGGTAGTGGTAGTGGTGGAGCATCAGGTGGTCGTGGGGAAAAAAATATTGCACCTAAGTCTGGAGCTGTGGAGCCAGGTTCGTCGTCCGGCTACACAAGGCCTCGAACGCTCCCTTTTCTGGGATTAGGAAAACCGCTTTTAAAGCCGGAGCAGCAAGAGCAAGTTTTGGCTTATCTTGCTGACTCAGCCTCTAGCTCTTTTGCCTCCTCTCGTGAAACTGGTAAAAGTAAAAGCAGCGCGTCGTTAGTGGATGTTCACGGTCAGGGACAAGTCACTTCCTTGTCCTCTTCAGCAAAAACAACAACAGAGAAGAATGCAGCAGGCGACACAACGGGTTACTCCATGGAGCTCTTTACACATACCGTCCCTGGCTTAGAAAGTGAAGCAGTTAACAGTCCATGCCCATTACAAGTTGAATCTGACATGGAGTGCACTGACGCACAGCCACAGCCAGACTACTATGCTGGTCCTTTGACTCAGACCACAACATTGCCCTCGCAGGGTGCTGATCAAGAATCAGACCCTGATGAGACTATGTTGCCCCATCACGAACGCTATACCACCAAACGACACGGTGACACAGACGAAGTTGCGCAGGAGGTACAAGAAGAGTTATTAGATGACCCAGTTCTTGACCCCGATTGGCAGCCATTGGGGGAACAGGGTGCAGGCGGCAGCAGTTCTGAAGCAGAGGAGGAGGAGGGGCCGCAGCAGGCATCAACATCGCCACAGGTTCCATCTGCCGGGCCCGTATCTTGCCCAAAACGCGTGGCAAAGCCAAAACCTGGTGGAGGACAGCGTGGCCATCCGGTTAAAGCTCAGTCTGCAATGCCTGAAAAGGTATCCGATGCTAGAAAGAGTGCAGTCTGGCATTTTTTTAAACAACATCCAATTGATCAGCGCAAAGTCATCTGTCAAAAATGTTCTACTTCCTTAAGCAGAGGTCAGAATCTGAAAAGTCTCAATACTAGTTGCATGCATAGACATTTAACCACCATGCATTTGAAAGCTTGGACTAACTACCAAACGTCCCTTAAGGTTGTTGCACCCTCGGCCAATGAAGCTAGTCATCAACGCAACATCCCTTCCGGCAGTGTAGGACCACCATTTAGCGCACCACCTGCTGTATCTGTGCAGGTATCTTTGCCAGGCCAAAGCAGTCAGGGTCAGGGAATCACCAGTTTCGTAGTAGGAAACACTGCATCTAGGGCACCGGCGGCAACAATACCATCTCCCACCGTCTCTCAGTCTGCCATGTCCACCGGCACCCCCGCTAGTTCCACGATCTCCAGCTCTCCAGTCCAGCTCACCCTACATGAGACTATGGTTAGAAAAAGGAAATACTTAGCCTCGCATCCGCGTACACAGGGTTTGAACGCCCACATAGCTAGACTAATCTCGTTAGAGATGATGCCCTACCGGTTAGTTGAAAGCGAAGCTTTCAAAGACCTGATGGACTACGCTGTACCACGCTACGAGCTACCCAGTCGACACTTTTTTTCCAGAAAAGCCATCCCAGCCCTCCACCAGCATGTTAAAGAGCGCATCGTCCATGCACTCAGGCAATCTGTGAGCACAAAGGTGCACCTGACAACAGATGCATGGACCAGTAGGCATGGCCAGGGACGTTGCGTGTCCATCACGGCACACTGGGTAAATGTGGTGGATTCAGGGTCCACAGGGGACAGCAAGTTTGGGACAGTTCTGCCTAGCCCACGGTCTAGTAAACAGTTGTCTGTAGCCGTTCGCACCCCCTCCTCCTCCTCCTCCTCCTCGTCCTCCTGCAGAAGCAAGAGCTCGTCCACAGACCGCAGTCGCACAAACACTCCATCCGCACCTGCCACTGTTGCACACCAGGTCTCCCATTATGGGGCAGCTACTGGCAAACGTCAGCAGGCTGTATTGGCTATGAAGTGTTTGGGCGACAATAGACACACCGCGGAAGTTCTGTCCGAGTTCTTGCAGCAAGAAACGCAGTCGTGGCTGGGCACTGTAGATCTTGAGGCAGGCAAGGTAGTGAGTGATAACGGAAGGAATTTCATGGCTGCCATCTCCCTTTCCCAACTGAAACACATTCCTTGCCTGGCTCACACCTTAAACCTGGTGGTGCAGTGCTTCCTGAAAAGTTATCCGGGGTTATCCGACCTGCTCCTCAAAGTGCGTGGACTTTGCGCACATATCCGCCGTTCGCCTGTACACTCCAGCCGTATGCAGACCTATCAGCGTTCTTTGAACCTTCCCCAGCATCGCCTAATCATAGACGTTGCAACAAGGTGGAACTCAACACTGCACATGCTTCAGAGACTGTGCGAACAGAGGCGGGCTGTTATGTTTTTGTGGGAGGATACACATACACGGGCAGGCAGTAGGATGGCAGACATGGAGTTGTCAGGTGTGCAGTGGTCGAAGATTCAAGACATGTGTCAAGTCCTTCAGTGTTTTGAGGAATGCACACGGCTGGTTAGTGCAGACAACGCCATAATAAGCATGAGCATCCCCCTAATGCGTCTGCTGATGCAAAGTTTGACGCACATAAAGGATCAGGCGTCTGCACCAGAGGAAGAGGAAAGCCTTGATGACAGTCAGCGATTGTCTGGTCAGGGCAGTGTACATGACGAGGTACCGGGCGAAGAGGAGGTGGAGGATGAGGAGGATGATGGGGATGAGTATATTTTTAATGAGGAAGCTTTCCCGGGGGCACGGGAAATTGGTGGCGTGGCAAGGCCGGGTTCTGGTTTTTTGAGGGACACAAGTGACGTAGATTTGCCTGCAACTGCCCCTCAACCAAGCACAACCGCAGATTTGACAACGGGAACTTTGGCCCACATGGCGGATTATGCCTTGCGTATCCTCAAAAGGGACACACGCATTACAAAAATGATGAACGATGACGATTACTGGTTGGCCTGCCTCCTTGATCCTCGCTATAAAGGCAAATTGCAAAATATTATGCCACATGAGAACTTGGAACTAATATTAGCAACAAAACAATCAACTCTTGTTGACCGTTTGCTTCTGGCATTCCCTGCACACAGCGCCCGTGATCGTTCTCACACGAGCTCCAGGGGCCAGCAGACCAGAGGTGTTAGAGGGGCAGAAATCAGAAGTGGCGTTGGCCAGAGGGGTTTTCTGACCAGGTTGTGGAGTGATTTTTCTAT
Organism: Ranitomeya imitator; assembly: GCF_032444005.1. NCBI lineage: Eukaryota > Metazoa > Chordata > Amphibia > Anura > Dendrobatidae > Ranitomeya > Ranitomeya imitator. The sequence goes on from NC_091282.1 coordinate 670,482,066, forward strand.
GACCGCAGACAGGACAGGTACTGCAGCATCAATTCAAAGTGACAGGAGACAACATTTGTCCAGTATGGTTACAAACTATTTTTCATCCCTTATCGACGTTCTCCCTCAACCGTCATTCCCATTTGATTACTGGGCATCCAAATTAGACACCTGGCCAGAATTGGCAGAATATGCATTGCAGGAGCTTGCTTGCCCGGCAGCTAGTGTCCTATCAGAAAGAGTATTCAGTGCTGCAGGTTCAATACTAACAGAAAAAAGGACTCGTCTGGCTACCCAAAATGTAGATGATCTAACCTTCATTAAAATGAACCACAACTGGATTTCAAAATCTTTTGCCCCACCCTGCCCGGCTGACACCTAGCTTTCCTATGAAAAGGTCTTGCCTGTGGACTATTCTGAATGACTTTTCCAATCTCGTAATTTTCTTCACCTGATTGTCCAGCATACGACATGTTTCCACCTCACGAAATGGCCAAACTCCCCACACGGGGCCGTGCTATCGCCACTTTGCGCTTGGACCCTTGAGAGTGCTGTTTGTCTGAAGAGGTGGGTGTGGCCGCTTTTGGTCGACGGCACTGCCACTGGGTCCCTCATAGTACAATAAAGTGTCTCTGGCGGTGGTGGTGCGCACCCAACGTCAGACACACCGTTGTAATATGAGGGGCCCTGTGCCTGTACCGCCGGCCACAAGACAGTTCCCCCCCCCAGCTCAAACAGTGCTCTACCACTAGCAAAATTATCTCTCACAGCTTCACCAATGTGTAGTCTAGGCGCTGACATCCTTCAATGCCTGGCACTGACAATACCATTGTTTTGACATTTTTGTTATGTTAGGCCTTCGAAGCCTGTCTGCGGTCCCTTCTTTCTACAACTACTACACTGACCAGGCCACTGCTGGCCGTGTTACCCTGGAACCAATTTAAAAGTGCCTACAGTCAGCCCAATTTTGTTATGTTAGGCCTTGGAAGCCTGTCTGCGGTCACTCCTTCCACTAGACTTCCACTGACCATACACTGCTGCCCATGTACCCCTGGAACCAATTTAAAGTGCCTACAGCCAGCCCAATTTTGTTATGTTAGGCCTTCGAAGCCTGTCTGCGGTCACTCCTTCCACTAGACTTCCACTGACCAGACCACTGCTGCCCGTGTACCCCTGCAACCAATTTAAAAGTGCCTACAGCCAGCCCAAGTTTGTTATGTTAGGCCTTCGAAGCCTGTCTGCGGTCACTCCTTCCACTAGACTTCCACTGACCAGACCACTGCTGCCCGTGTACCCCTGGAACCAATTTAAAAGTGCCTACAGCCAGCCCAAGTTTGTTATGTTAGGCCTTCGAAGCCTGTCTGCGGTCACTCCTTCCACTAGACTTCCACAGACCAGACCACTGCTGCCCGTGTACCCCTGGAACCAATTTAAAAGTGCCTACAGCCAGCCCAAGTTTGTTATGTTAGGCCTTGGAAGCCTGTCTGCGGTCACTCCTTCCACTAGACTTCCACTGACCAGACCACTGCTGCCCGTGTACCCCTGGAACCAATTTAAAAGTGCCTACAGCCAGCCCAAGTTTGTTATGTTAGGCCTTCGAAGCCTGTCTGCGGTCACTCCTTCCACTAGACTTCCACAGACCAGACCACTGCTGCCCGTGTACCCCTGGAACCAATTTAAAAGTGCCTACAGCCAGCCCAAGTTTGTTATGTTAGGCCTTGGAAGCCTGTCTGCGGTCACTCCTTCCACTAGACTTCCACTGACCAGACCACTGCTGCCCGTGTACCCCTGGAACCAATTTAAAAGTGCCTACAGCCAGCCCAAGTTTGTTATGTTAGGCCTTCGAAGCCTGTCTGCGGTCACTCCTTCCACTAGACTTCCACAGACCAGACCACTGCTGCCCGTGTACCCCTGGAACCAATTTAAAAGTGCCTACAGCCAGCCCAAGTTTGTTATGTTAGGCCTTGGAAGCCTGTCTGCGGTCACTCCTTCCACTAGACTTCCACTGACCATACACTGCTGCCCATGTACCCCTGGAACAAATTTAAAAGTGCCTACAGCCAGCCCAAGTTTGTTATGTTAGGCCTTCGAAGCCTGTCTGCGTCCCGTTCTTTCAACTACAACTACACTGACCAGGCCACTGATGGCCGTGTTCCCCTGGAACCAATTTTAACTTGCCTACAGCCAGCCCTATGTTATTATGTTAGGCCTTCGAAGCCTGTCTGCGTCCCGTTCTTTCAACTACAACTACACTGACCAGGCCACTGATGGCCGTGTTCCCCTGGAACCAATTTTAACTTGCCTACAGCCAGCCCAATGTTAGGCCTTTGATGGCTGTCTGCCGTCACTCCTTCCACTAGGCCTCCACTGACCTGTCTATTGCTGCCCGTGTACCCCTTGAACCAACATCATTAAATATAAAAAAAATTAATTTGATTATAAAAAATAAGATCGTGTTGAGATCTCAAATGCAGACATTTTAACAATCAAAACAAACACACAACAAATATCTGGAACTGTACTACAAAGGTCCAACAGCTACAATTTCTTTCTCCTGCAAGAAGTTAACTGAAAGTTTTTTGGAGTTGTTAACACAGATATGGCATCCACCGAGTGTTGTCCTGTCGCGTCTCCTTTAAATTATTTCCAATAAGATGTTAAACTATTAATTTAATAAAATCAATAATTAAAAAAATAATTGAGTAAGTCAAAAGCACATTGCAAATAAACATTAATTACAAATCAAGAAGCATGGCGCGTCCGAGGGTGAGTAGATACCGAATAAGAATATAATCACCCTCGGACGCGCAATGCTTATTTACAACAGCCTTCCTTCCTAAGAATCAGCCCTTCCGTGGTGTAGAGAGAGGTTGTGTTACACTCCAAGGTGTTCCCCAGGTTGCCTTTCCTGAGCTTCGATCTTCCGGCTCTCGTTTAGTAGCTGTTGGAAACTACGCTGCATTAGGCCTACTAATTGTGTATGGGTGAAACAGTGGCGCATCTGCGGTCCCTCCTTCCACTAGGCCTCCAGTGACCTGTCTACTGCGGCCCGTGTACCCCTTGAACCAACCTAATAAAATATTTAAAAAATTAATTTGATTATAAAAAATAAGATCGTGTTGAGATCTCAAATGCAGACATTTTAACAATCAAAACAAACACACAACAAATATCTGGAACTGTACTACAAAGGTCCAACAGCTACAATTTCTTTCTCCTGCAAGAAGTTAACTGAAAGTTTTTTGGAGTTGTTAACACAGATATGGCATCCACCGAGTGTTGTCCTGTCGCGTCTCCTTTAAATTATTTCCAATAAGATGTTAAACTATTAATTTAATAAAATCAATAATTAAAAAAATAATTGAGTAAGTCAAAAGCACATTGCAAATAAACATTAATTACAAATCAAGAAGCATGGCGCGTCCGAGGGTGAGTAGATACCGAATAAGAATATAATCACCCTCGGACGCGCAATGCTTATTTACAACAGCCTTCCTTCCTAAGAATCAGCCCTTCCGTGGTGTAGAGAGAGGTTGTGTTACACTCCAAGGTGTTCCCCAGGTTGCCTTTCCTGAGCTTCGATCTTCCGGCTCTCGTTTAGTAGCTGTTGGAAACTACGCTGCATTAGGCCTACTAATTGTGTATGGGTGAAACAGTGGCGCATCTGCGGTCCCTCCTTCCACTAGGCCTCCACTGACCTGTCTACTGCGGCCCGTGTACCCCTTGAACCAACCTAATAAAATATTTAAAAAATTAATTTGATTATAAAAAATAAGATCGTGTTGAGATCTCAAATGCAGACATTTTAACAATCAAAACAAACACACAACAAATATCTGGAACTGTACTACAAAGGTCCAACAGCTACAATTTCTTTCTCCTGCAAGAAGTTAACTGAAAGTTTTTTGGAGTTGTTAACACAGATATGGCATCCACCGAGTGTTGTCCTGTCGCGTCTCCTTTAAATTATTTCCAATAAGATGTTAAACTATTAATTTAATAAAATCAATAATTAAAAAAATAATTGAGTAAGTCAAAAGCACATTGCAAATAAACATTAATTACAAATCAAGAAGCATGGCGCGTCCGAGGGTGAGTAGATACCGAATAAGAATATAATCACCCTCGGACGCGCAATGCTTATTTACAACAGCCTTCCTTCCTAAGAATCAGCCCTTTCGTGGTGTAGAGAGAGGTTGTGTTACACTCCAAGGTGTTCCCCGGGTTGCCTTTCATGAGCTTCGATCTTCCGGCTCTCGTTTAGTAGTTGGTGGAAACTACGCTGCATTAGGCCTACAAATTTGGTATGGGGTGTAGAGACAGGTTGTGTTACACTCCAAGGTTTTCACCAGGTTGCCTTTCCTGAGCTTCTATCTTCAGGCTCTCATTAAATTGTGGTTAAATGGAACAACTGCATTTGGCGTACTAGTTGGTTTGGGGCCTACTATCGGTGTCTGCCGCTCCTTGCTGTTCTCCTGGTTTCCTGTCCTGAAATTCCATTTTCAGCCTCTCGTTAAGTAGTTGTTAATGTTAAACTGCATTTGGCCTACTAGTTGGGTTGGGGCCTACTATCGGTGTCTGCCACTCCTTGCTGTTCTCCTCCACTGAACAAAGCTGTGCCGCCTGTTTACTACGGTTGCCAATTTTGAACTGCATTTCGACTACTTACTGATTTGGCCCTACTCTCTGTGTCAGCCTCTCATTCCAGTTGTCCTCCACTGCAATGCCCCCTGGTTATTCCTGTGTTACCAATTTTGAACTGCATTTAGCCCACTTTCTTCTTTGGGCCTATATCTGTGTTTCCACTTCATCGTGCCCATTGCCCAGCCAGTGATAGATGAGTCTGCTGGTACATTGACCCATAACGCAACATTCCCCGTGCACGCTACACAACAACATTGTGACCCTGCTGAAAGTCAGGTTGCTCTTCCCGCATACCATACCACCTTACACGGGGACAAAGAGGAAGGTGCAGATGAAAGTGCAGGTTCCTTCATCAGGTGGGGGGAGGAATACTAGTTGGCGACGTCACTGGCACAGGGCCTCTCATAGTACGCAAAAGTGTTGCTGCCGGTGGGAGGCGCCCCCGCCGTGCAAACACACCGCTGTACTTTGAGGGGCCCTGTGCCAGTGCCAATGCCAACGAGTGGGCCCCCCCTGCTTGCTCAGGTTCACAGCACTTGCAAAGTTGAAATACTTACCTCTCCCTGCTCCACTGCCGTGACGTGGTCCAGATTTCCTGGGCCCACTAATTACTTGAACCAGCCCTACCCCCCACAACTTTAGCCAAATGACCCCCAATTTCAAATGCCTTCCAATTATTATAAGGTAAATTACGCTTGACAAGCTTCATTAAGAAGAATGGATGGTTTTGACATTAAAATGGGCACTCTAGGTGTTTTCCTGGCCCCCACTCACTGCCGACTATGCTGCCCCATTGACTTGCATTGGGTTTCGTGTTTCGGTCGATCCCGACTTTACGTAATAATCGGCCGATTTCACTCGACCCGACTTTGGACATAGTCGGGTTTCGCAAAACCCGGCTCGACTCTAAAAAGGTCAAGGTCGCTCAACTCTAGTAAAGTACATTGGCATCACAGGTTCTCTCTCTTTTCATACATCCTAACATCTTATTTGCTTTTGCAGCTGCTGCTTGACATTGCGTAATGCTCAGCTTACTTGTAACCAGAATACCCAAGACCCTCTCTTTTCTGTAGTCCTCAGTATATTTAAAGAAGCACTACTCCCATCAAAGTTTTTATCTTCTTAATATATTGCAATCATCATATTATACAACACGGTGTACTTACAATTGCTAATTTTGCCTTTATACCTAGCAAATTATTCTGTTTTCTCTGCTCTATGTAGAAACAGGAAGTCTCTTGTCCCTGCACTCATCATTGCCCTGTTCAACTCCTGACCCAGCAGCTCTTTCCTCCCTCCTGTCACAGACCTTTGCAGTGACTCATGTAGGGAAAATCAACCTCCTGTTTCTACTTAGAGCTTAAAAGGTTTCAGTTTGTCAGTTTTTTATCACGTGATGTCATAGACCTAATGGAAAAGCAAATAATTAGCTTTGTAGAAAGGCAAAATGAGCAATTGTAAGCACACTGTGTCATTTATAATCATTACTACATATTAACTCCTTCATGACCTATGACGCATAGGTGTGTCATAGGTCATGTCCTGGTATTTGATGCAGGCTACGGCACTGTGCCTGCATTTTTTCAGCATATGACAGCTGATTTGGTCAGTTAACTTTTTAAATACCGCTGTCAATCTCATTATCGCTGAGCACCGATGGGTTGGCATGACAACCTGGGATCTGCAGAAGATCCCAGTGCTTGTCATTGCAGATCTCTGACGAACGCCGGCTACAGGCGGAGGAGAAAATGATTTTTGCTACACATAGCAGGGCTGAAGCACAGCTGTATATAGCACAAGTGATGATCACAGCTTCAAGTCTTCTAATGGAGATATTGAAGCAAGTAAAAACTAGAAAAAAAAGTTTAAAAATATTTTAAACATTTTAAAATATAAGTTTACATCACCCCCATTTTGCCCCAAAAGTACATCTCATCCTGCAAAAATCAAGCCCTCACACGGCCATATTGACGGAAAAATAAAAAAGTTATGGCTCTGGGAAGAAAGGGAGCAAAAAACGAAAATGCAAAAATGGAAAATCCCAAGGTCATAAAGGGTTTAAAAGAATAAAAATTTTGATGGTATTGCTTCTTTAGTGTGCTCATATGATCAGCTTATCTAGATCATTCTGTAATATCATACAGATGCAAACTTTTCTGTCAACATAGCAACATAAAAGTATGATTTTTGTGCAGGACAAGTTGTAATTTTGAATGGCAGCAATCATTTTACCATACAATGTACTGGAAAACTGGAAACAAATTCTAAATGCGGTGAAATTGAGGAAAAAATCTAAAAAGAAAAATGTTATTTTTTGGATTTTGCTTTTACAGTGTTCATTGTGCTATAAACATGAGACTGGCAACATTATTTCCTTGATCAATATAATTACACTAATATCAAACATGTATATCTTTTAGTAGTATAAAAAATAAAAATAAAAAATCGTAAAAAAAAATTTGCTTTGTGTTGCGATTTTCCGAGATTCAAAATTTTTGAACTATAAATCTATGGACCTGTGTTAACGCTTATTTTTGCATGGGAAGCTGATGTTTTTATTAACACCATTATTGTTAGGTACATATGTTGTTGTGGTCACTTTTTATTATATTTTTAGGCCGGCCTCACACTAGCGAGTTTTACGGAGGTATGAGAGGTGCAGAAAATACGGATTGCATACGGTACAATGATTCTCTATGGCCCAGCTCCTATCTGCCGTATTTTATTGATCCATATTATTCGGTCTTCTACGGCCGTAGAAAATCACAGCATACTGCGTTTGTCACCGTATTGCGCAAAAAATACGCCAATGAAAGTCTATGGGGCGAGAAAAATACAGATTACACACGGACCAACAGTGTGACTTGCGAGAAATACGCCTCGGTGTTCAATAGAAAAGCTGGCAATTCAGTGCGGTGTACAGTAAAATCACACTGACAGGTTAGAATAGAATAGCTAAGGTAAATGTCTACACATAGTATAGGGGTATATATATATATATATATCAGTGAGACACATATATGTATATATATAATATTGATATTTCATACAGCGCTAGATAGCTTAACCCCTTTCCGACCCATGACGCCACGTAGGCATCATGAAAGTCGGTGCCAATCCGACCCATGACGCCTATGTGGCGTCATGGAAAGATCGCGTCCCTGCAGATCGGGTGAAAGGGTTAACTCCCATTTCACCCGATCTGCAGGGACAGGGGGAGTGGTAGTTTAGCCCAGGGGGAGTGGCTTCACCCCCCCCCTCGTGGCTACGATCGCTCTGATTGGCTGTTGAAAGTGAAACTGCCAATCAGAGCGATTTGTAATATTTCACCTATTATAACTGGTGAAATATTACAATCCAGCCATGGCCGATGCTGCAATATCATCGGCCATGGCTGGAAACACTAATGTGCCCCCACCCCACCCCACCGATCTGTCCGGTACACTGCTCCGGCTCCCCTCCGTCCTGTGCTCCGCTCCCCCCGTGCTCTTGTCCGCTCCCCCCGTGCTCCAATCACCCTCCCCGTGGGTTTACCCCCACATATGGGGTACCAGCATACTCAGGACAAACTGCGCAACAATTACTGGGGTCCAATTTCTCCTGTTACCCTTGCTAAAACATCATTTTTGAGGAAAGAAAAACGATTTTTTATTTTCACGGCTCTGCGTTGTAAACGTCTGTGAAGCACTTGGGGGATCAAAGTGCTCACCACATATCTAGATAAGTTCCTTTTGGGGTCTAGTTTCTAAAATGGGGTCACTTGGGGGGGTTTCTACTGTTTAGCCACATCAGGGGCTCTGCAAACGCAACGTGACGGCCACAGAGCATTCCATCAAAGTCTGCATTTCAAAACGTCACTACTTCAATTCCGAGCCCCGGCATGTGCCCAAACAGTAGTTTACCCCCACATATGGGGTATCACCGTACTCAGGAGAAACTGGACAACAAATATTGGGGTCAAATTTCTCCTGTTACCCTTGGGAAAATTAAAAAATTCTGGGCTAAATAATTATTTTTGAGGAAAGAAAACGTATTTATTATTTTCACGGCTCTGCATTATAAACTTCTGTGAAGCACTTGGGGGTTCAAAGTGCTCACCACACATCTAGATAAGTTCCTTTCGGGGTCTAGTTTCCAAAATGGGGTCACTTGTGGGGGGTTTCTACTGTTTAGCCACATCAGGGGCTCTGCAAACGCAACATGACGCCCGCAGAGCATTCCATCAAAGTCTGCATTTCAAAACGTCACTACTTCAATTCCGAGCCCCGGCATGTGCCCAAACAGTAGATTACCCCCACATATGGGTATCACCGTACTCAGGAGAAACTGGACAACAAATATTGGGGTCAAATTTCTCCTGTTACCCTTGGGAAATTTAAAAAATTCTGGGCTAAATAATTATTTTTGAGGAAAGAAAACGTATTTATTATTTTCACGGCTCTGCATTATAAACTTCTGTGAAGCACTTGGGGGTTCAAAGTGCTCACCACACATCTAGATAAGTTCCTTTCGGGGTCTAGTTTCCAAAATGGGGTCACTTGTGGGGGGTTTCTACTGTTTAGCCACATCAGGGGCTCTGCAAACGCAACGTGACGCCCGCAGAGCATTCCATCAAAGTCTGCATTTCAAAACGTCACTACTTCACTTCCGAGCCCCGGCATGTGCCCAAACAGTGGTTTACCCCCACATATGGGGTATCAGCGTACTCAGGAGAAACTGGACAACAACTTTTGGGGTCAAATTTCTCCTGTTACCCTTGGGAAAATAAAAAATTGCAGGCTAAAAGATCATTTTTGAGAAAATAATTTTTTTTTTTTATTTTCATGGCTCTGCGTTATAAACTTCTGTGAAGCACTTGGGGGTTCAAAGTCCTCACGACACATCTAGATTAGTTCCTTTGGGGGTCTAGTTTCCAAAATGGGGCCATTTAAAAAGCCAAATGGCGTGCCTTCCCTTCCGAGCCCTGCCGTGCGCCCAAACAGTGGTTTACCCCCACATATGGGGTATCAGCGTACTCAGGGCAAACTGGACAACAACATTTGGGGTCCAATTTCTCCTATTACCCTTGGCAAAATAGGAAATTCCAGGCTAAAAAATCATTTTTGAGGAAAGAAAAATTATTTTTTATTTTCATGGCTCTGCGTTATAAACTTCTGTGAAGCACCTGGGGGTTTAAAGTGCTCAATATGCATCTAGATAAGTTCCTTGTGGGGTCTAGTTTCCAAAATGGGGTCACTTGTGGGGGAGCTCCAATGTTTAGGCACACAGGGGCTCTCCAAACGCGACATGGTGTCCGCTAACAATTGGAGCTAATTTTCCATTCAAAAAGTCAAATGGCGCGCCTTCCCTTCCGAGCCCTGCCGAGTGCCCAAACAGTGGTTTACCCCCACATGTGAGGTATCGGCGTACTCGGAAGAATTTGCCCAACAAATTTTATGATCTATTTTATCCTATTGCCCATGTGAAAATGAAAAAATTGAGGCGAAAAGAATTTTTTTGTGAAAAAAAAGTACTTTTTCATTTTTACAGATCAATTTGTGAAGCACCTGAGGGTTTAAAGTGCTCACTCAGCAACTGGATAAGTTCCTTGGGGGGTCTAGTTTCCAAAATGGGGTCACTTGTGGGGGAGCTCCAATTTTTAGGCACACGGGGGCTCTCCAAACGTGACATGGTGTCCGCTAAAGAGTGGAGCCAATTTTTCATTCAAAAAGTCAAATGGCGCTCCTACCCTTCCAAGCCCTGCCGTGCACCCAAACAGTGGTTTACCCCCACATATGAGGTATCAGCGTACTCAGGACAAATTGGACAACAACTTTCGTGGTTCAGTTTCTCCTTTTACCATTGGGAAAATAAAAAAATTGTTGCTAAAAGATAATTTTTGTGACTAAAAAGTTAAATGTTCATTTTTTCCTTCCATGTTGCTTCTGCTGCTGTGAAGCACCTGAAGGGTTAATAAACTTCTTGAATGTGGTTTTGAGTACCTTGAGGGGTGCAGTTTTTAGAATGGTGTCACTTTTGGGTATTTTCAGTCATATAGACCCCTCAAACTGACTTCAAATGTGAAGTGGTCCCTAAAAAAAATGGTTTTGTAAATTTCGTTGTAAAAATGAGAAATCGCTGGTCAAATTTTAACCCTTATAACTTCCTAGCAAAAAAAAAATTTGTTTCCAAAATTGTGCTGATGTAAAGTATACATGTGGGAAATGTTATTTATTAACTATTTTGTGTCACATAACTCTCTGGTTTAACAGAATAAAAATTCAAAATGTGAAAATTGCGAAATTTTCAAAATTTTCGCCAAATTTCCGTTTTTATCACAAATAAACGCAGAATTTATTGACCTAAATTTACCACTAACATGAAGCCCAATATGTCATGAAAAAACAATCTCAGAACCGCTAGGATCCGTTGAAGCGTTCCTGAGTTATTACCTCATAAAGGGACACTGGTCAGAATTGCAAAAAATGGCAAGGTCTTTAAGGTCAAAATAGGCTGGGTCATGAAGGGGTTAAAAGCCGATAATTCAATTGCCGGCTTTTCCTATCTCCTTCTCAAACCCGACATGAGATGAGACATGGTTTACATACAGTAAACCATCTCATATCTCTTTTCTTTTGCATATTCCACACTACTAATGTTAGTAGTGTGTATGTGCAAAATTTGGGCGCTCTAGCTATTACATTAAAGGGTTAAATCGCGGAAAAAATTGGCGTGGGCTCCCGCGCAATTTTCTCCGCTAGAATGGTAAAGCCAGTGACTGAGGGCAGATATTAATAGCCTGGAGAGGGTCCATGGTTATTGGCCCACCCTGGCTAAAAACATCTGCCCCCAGCCACCCCACAAAAACCCTTTAATTTAATAGCTAAAACGCCCAAATTTTGCACATACACACTACTAACATTAGTAGTGTGGAATATGCAAAAAAAAAAGGGATATGAGATGGTTTACTGTATGTAAACCATTTCTCATATCATGTCGGGTTTGAGAAGGAGATAGGAAAAGCCGGCAATTGAATTACCGGCTTTTAAGCTATCTAGCGCTGTATGATATATTAACGCTTTAAGCCCCAAGGGTGGTTTGCACGTTAATGACCGGGCCAATTTTTACAATTGTGACCATTGTCCCTTTATGAGGTTATAACTCTGGAAAGCTTCAACGGATCTTGGCGATTCTGACATTGTTTTCTCGTGACATATTGTACTTCATGATGGTGGTAAAATTTCTTTGATATAACTTGTGTTTATTTGTGAAAAAAACGGAAATTTGGCGAAAATTTTGAAAATTTAGCAATTTTCCAACTCTGAATTTTTATGCCCTTAAACCACAGAGATATGTCACGTAAAATAATTAATCAGTAACATTTCCCACATGTCTACTTTACATAAGAACAATTTTGGAACCCCCAATTTTTTTTGTTAGGGAGTTATAAGGGTTAAAAGTTGACCAGCAATTTCTCATTTTTACAACACCAATATTTTTTAGGGACCACATCACATTTGAAGTCATTTTGAGGGGTCTATATAATAGAAAATGCCCCACTGTGACACCATTCTAAAAACTGCACCCCTCAAGGTGCTCAAAACCCCATTCAAGAAGTTTATTAACCCTTCAGATGTTTTACAGGAATTTTTGGAATGTTTTAAAAAAAACTAACATTTAACTTTTTTTCACAAAAAATTTACTTCAGCTCCAATTTGTTTTATTTTCACAAGGGTAAGAGAAGAAATTGGACCCCAAAAGTTGTTGTGCCATTTGTTCTGAGTACGCCAATACCCCACATGTGGGGGGTAAACCACTGTTTGGGCGCATGGCAAAGCTCAGAAGGGAAGCAGCGCCGTTTGACTTTTCAATTCAAAATTGACTGGAATTGAGATGGGATGCCATGTTGCGTTTGGAGAGCCCCTGATGTGCCTAAACATTGAAACCCCCCACAATTGACACCATTTTGGAAAGTAGACCCCTAAGGAACTTATCTAGATGTGTGGTGAGCACTTTAACCCACCAAGTGCTTCACAGAAGTTTATAATGCAGAGCCGTAAAAATAAAAAATCATATTTTTTCACAAATATGATCTTTTCGCCCCCAATTTTTTATTTTCTCAAGGGTAAGAGAAGAAATTGGACCCCAAAAGTTGTTGTGCCATTTGTTCTGAGTATGCCGATACCCCACATGTGGGGCTAAACCACTTTTTGGGCGCATGGCAGAGCTCGGCAGGGAATGAGCGCCGTTTGACTTTTCAATGCAAAATTGACTGGAATTAAGATGGGATGACGTGTTGCGTTTGGAGAGCCCCTGATGTGCCTAAACATTGAAACCCCCAACAAGTGACACCATTTTGGAAAGTAGACACCCTAAGGAACTTATCTAGATGTGTGGTGAGCACTTTAACCCACCAAGTGCTTCACAGAAGTTTATAATGCAGAGCCGTAAAAATAAAAAATCATATTTTTTCACAAATATCATCTTTTCACCCCCAATTTTTTATTTTCTCAAGGGTAAGAGAAGAAATTGGACCCCAAAAGTTGTTGTGCCATTTGTTCTGAGTATGCCGATACCCCACATGTGGAGGTAAACCACTGTTTGGGCGCATGGCAGAGCTCGGTAGGGAATGAGCGCCGTTTGACTTTTCAATGCAAAATTGACTGGAATTAAGATGGGATGACGTGTTGCGTTTGGAGAGCCCCTGATGTGCCTAAACATTGAAACCCCACACAAGTGACACCATGTTGGAAAGTAGACACCCTAAGGAACTTATCTAGATGTGTGGTGAGCACTTTAACCCACCAAGTGCTTCACAGAAGTTTATAATGCAGAGCCGTAAAAATAAAATATCATATTTTTTCACAAATATGATCTCTTCGCCCCCAATTTTTATTTTCCCAAGGGTAAGAGAAGAAATTGGACCCCAAAAGTTGTTGTGCCATTTGTTCTGAGTACGGCGATACCCCACATGTGGGGGTAAACCACCAGTTTGGGCGCATGGCAGAGCTCGGAAGAGAAGGAGCGCCATTTCACTTTTCAATGCAAAATTGACTGGAATTGAGATGGGACAGCATGTCACATTTGGAGAGCCCCTGATGGGCCTAAACATTGAAACCCCCCACAAGTGACACCATTTTGGAAAGTAGACCCCCTAAGGAACTTATCTAGATGTGTTTTGACAGCTTTGAACCCCCAAGTGTTTCACTACAGTTTATAATGCAGAGCCGTGAAAATAAGATTAATTTTTTTTCACAAAAATTATTTTTTAGCCCCCTGTTACCCAAGGGTAACAGGAGAAATTGGACCCCAAAAGTTGCCCAATTTTTCCTGAGTGCGCTGATACCCCATATGTGGGGGGGAACCACCGTTTGTGCGCATGGCAGAGCTCGGAAGTGATGCAGTGCCATTTGGAATGCATTCTTAGATGGATTGGTCTGCAGGCGTCACGTTGCATTTGCAAAGCCCCTGAGGCACCTAAATAGTAGATACCCCCCAGAAGTGACACCATTTTGGAAAGTAGACCCCCTAAGGAACTTATCTATCTGTGTTTTGACAGCTTTGAACCCCCAAGTGTTTCACTACAGTTTATAACGCAGAGTCGTGAAAATAAAAATTATTTTTTTTCCAACAAAAATTTTTTTTAGCCCCACATTTTTATTTTCCCAAGGGTAACAAGAGAAATTGGACCCCAAAAGTTGTTGTCCAATTTTTCCTGAGTACGCTGATACCCCATATGTGGGGACGAACCACCGTTTGGGCGCATGGTAGAGCTCGGAAGGGTAGGAGCGCCATTTGGAATGCAGACTTAGATGGATTGGTCTGCAGGCGTCACGTTGCATTTGCAGAGCCCCTGATGCACCTAAACAGTTTAAACAGTGGAAACCCTCCAGAAGTGACACCATTTTGGAAAGTAGACCCCCTAAGAAACGTATCTAGATGTGTTTTGACAGCTTTGAACCCCCAAGTGTTTCACTACAGTTTATAACGCAGAGTCGTGAAAATAAAAATTATTTTTTTTCCCACAAAAATATTTTTTTAGACCCCCATATTTTTATTTTCCCAAGGGTAACAAGAGAAATTGGACCCCAATAGTTGTTTTCCAATTTGTCCTGAGTATGCTGATACCCCATATGTTGGGGTAAACCCCTGTTTGGGCGCACTGCAGAGCTCGGAAGGGAAGGACCACTGTTTTACTTTTTCAACGCAGAATTGGCTGGAAGTGAGATTGGACGCCATGTTGCCTTTGGAGAGCCGTGAAGTGTCTAAACAGTGGAAACCCCCAATTCTAACTGAAACCCTAACCCCAACACACCCCTAACCCTAATCCCAACCATAACCCTACTATAAATGTAACTCTAACCCTAACTTTAGCCCCAACCCTAACTTTAGCCCCAACCCTAACTTTAGCCCCAACCATAACCCTAACTTTAGCCCCAACCCTAACTTTATCCGAAACCTTAACTTTAGCCCCAACCCTAACTCTAACTTTAGCCCCAACCCTAACTTTAGCCCCAACCCCAACCCTATCCCCAAACCTAACCCTAACCCCAACCCTAACCTTAACCCTAGCCCTAACTCTAACCCTAGCCCTAACCCTAGCCCTAACCCTAACCCTAGCCCTGACCCTAGCCCTAGCCCGAACCCTAGCCCTAGCCCTAAACCTAGCCCTAACCCTAATGGGAAAATGGAAAAAAATAAATTTCTTAATTTTTTTTATGTTTCCCTAAGGGGGTGATGAAGGGGGGTTTGATTTACTTTTATAGCGGGTTTTTTAGCGGATATTTATGATTGGCAGCCGTCACACACTAAAAGACGCTTTTTATTGCAAAAAATATTTTTTGCTTTAAAATATTTTGAGACCTATAATTTTTCCATATTTTGGTCCACAGAGTCATGTGAGGTCTTGTTTTTTGCGGAACGAGTTGACGTTTTTATTGGTAACATTTTCATGCACGTGACATTTTTTGATCGCTTTTTATTCCGATTTTTGTGAGGCAGAATGACCAAAAATCAGCTATTCATGAATTTTTTTTTTTTTTTTTTGGGGGGGGGGGGCGTTTATACCATTCCACGTTTGGTAAAATGGATAAAGCAGTTTTATTCTTCGGGTCAGTATGTTTACAACGATACCTCATTTATATCTTTTTTTATGTTTTGGCGCTTTTTATACGATAAAAACTATTTTATAGAAAAAATAATTATTTTTGCATCGCTTTATGCTGAGGACTGTAACTTTTTTATTTTTTTGATGATGATGCTGTATGGCAGTTCGTTTTTTGCGGGACAAGATGACGTTTTCAGCTGTACCATGGTTTTTTATATCTGTCTTTTTGATTGCGTGTTATTCCACTTTTTGTTCGGCGGTATGATAATAAAGCGTTGTTTTTTGCCTCTTTTTTTTTTTACGGTGTTCACTGAAGGGATTAACTGAGACAGTTTTATAGGTCGGGTCGTTACGGACGCGGCGATAATTAATATGTGAACTTTTATAGTTTTTTTTTTAATTTAGATAAAGAAATGTATTTATGGGAACAATATATTTATATATTTTATTTTATTTAGGAATTTTTTTTTTTTTTTACACATCTAAACAATTTTTTTTTTACTTTGTCCCAGGGGGGACGTCACTGTATAGCGACAGATCGCTGATCTGACACTTTGCAGAGCACTGTGTCAGATCAGCGATCTGGCGTGCCCTGCTGCTAGGTTACCAGAGCCTGCTCTGGACCCGGAAGTACTCCCTGCAGGACCCGGAAGTAGCCCCGCGGCCATTTTGGATCCGGGGCCTGCAGGGAGGAGACACTCTGTACAAGGTGAGTACATCGCCTTGTACCGATCGTCTCAGGGAAGCACGCAGGGAGCCCCCTCCCTGCGCGATGCTTCCCTATACCGCGATGTTTGTTCGCGGTGTGCCGGGGGTTAATTTGCCGGGAGCGGTCCGTGACCGCTCCTGGCACATAGTGCCGGATGTCAGCTGCGATAGTCTGCTGACACCCGGCCGCGCTCCCCCCGTGAGCGCGGCCGATCGCGTATGACGTACTCGCATATGACGTACCATCCCGTCACTGGGAATTAAGTCCCAGGTCACCTTGACGGGATAGTACGTCATATGGGATTAAGGGGTTAATATATATATGTGTCTCACTGATATATATATATATATATATATATATATATATATGTTTTATAGACAGTATATATGTTTTTACGATTATTTGAGCCCATGGATCCATTGTATGTCCATATGTCGGTTTTGCAAGCCTGCGAGGAAATCTCGCAGTACGGATGCCATACGGATTACATACGGAGGATGCCATGCGCAAAATACGCTGACACACCCTGCCTACGGATGACATACGGATCACTATTTTGGGGACTTTTCTGCGTATTACGGCCGTAAATAACGGACCATATTTTTATACGCTGAGTGTGAGGCCGGCCTAATATGGATGTTCTGCTAACTAAGAACAGCACTTCTGTGGTATTTTTTTATTCTCTTTCTTACATTTACCACATAGAATAATTTATTTTAGATTTTGAAAGAGATGTGTAGTGATACCAAATATGCTTATTTTTTTATTTCTTAAACAAAGAGAAGGGGGGGTCATTCAAATTTTTTTTCTGTTTTTGTATTATTTTGATTTTTTTTTAGTCCTTTTAGTTGACTTGAACCTAAGATTGTTTGATCACATATGTTGTAATACTGCCACACTGTGACGGTCTTCGGTACGGAGGTGGGGCCTCAAACTGTACCTGGAGCTGGGACCCTAACTATTCCTGTCCAGGGGGTATTCTTGAAGGTCGAGAGGCCCGCGTCTCCGACCTTACTGTGCTCCTGTTATCCCCTAATATGTCTCCTCCCCCACCCATGAAGCCTGGGATAGAAATATAACGCAAACAAGACACAAAAACAAATCAGGGATGGCAGAAAGCAACAAACAAACATTCACCAAAGGTAAAGAGGTATATACAGTTGTGGCCAAAAGTATTGACACCCCTGCAATTCTGTCAGATAATACTCAGTTTCATCCTGAAAATGATTGCAAATACAAATTCTTTGTTATTATTATCTTCATTTAATTTGTCTTAAATGAAAAAACACAAAAAAAATTGTCCTAAAGCCAAATTGGATATGATTCCACACCAAACATAAAAAAGGGGGTGGACAAAAGTATTGGCACTGTCCGAAAAATCATGTGATGCATCTCTAATTTGTGTAATTAACAGCACCTGTAACTTACCTGTGGTGTTGGCAATAACTAAAACACACTTGCAGCCAGTTGACATGGATTAAAGTTGACTCAACCTCTGTCCTGTGTCCGTGTGTACCACATTGAGCATGGAGAAAAGAAAGAAGACCAAAGAACTGTCTAAGGACTTGAGAAACCAAATTGTGAGGAAGCATGAGCAATCTCAAGGCTACAAGTCCATTTCCAAAGACCTGAATGTTCCTGTGTCTACCGTGCGCAGTGTCATCAAGAAGTTTAAAGCCCATGGCACTGTGGCTAACCTCCCTAGATGTGGATGGAAAGGAAAAATTGACTAGAGATTTCAGCGCAAGATTGTGCAGATGTTGGATAAAGAACCTCGACTAACATCCAAACAAGTTCAAGCTGCCCTGCAGTCCGAGGGTACAGCAGTGTCAACCCGTACTATCCTTTGGCGTCTGAATGAAAAGGGACTGTATGGTAGGAGACCCAGGAAGACCCCACTTGCATAGGCTTTTTCAGAATTGTCCAGGATCTCCTGACCGGCTTGATCATAAAATGTGGGCCCCGAGACATAAAAAAGCCAGGCTGGAGTTTGCCAAAACTTACCTGAAAAAGCCAAAAACGTTTTGGAAGAATGTTCTCTGGTCATGTGAGACAAAAGTAGAGCTTTTTGGGCAAAGGCATCAACATAGAGTTTACAGGAGAAAAAAGAGGCATTCAAAGAAAAGAACACGGTCCCTACAGTCAAACATGGCGGAGGTTCCCTGATGTTTTACGGTTGCTTTGCTGCCTCTGGCACTGGACTGCTTGACCGTGTGCATGGCATATGAAGTCTGAAGACTACCAACAAAGTTTGCAGCATAATGTAGGGCCCAGCGTGAGAAAGCTGGGTCTCCCTCAGAGGTCATGGGTCTTCCAGCAGGACAATGACCCAAAACACACTTCAAAAAGCACTAGAAAATGGTTTGAGAGAAAGCACTGGAGACTTCTAAGGTGGCCAGCAATGAGTCCAGACCTGAATCCCCTAGAACACCTGTGGAGAGATCTAAAAATTGGCAGTTTGGAGAAGGCACCCTTCAAATATCAGGGACCTGGAGCAGTTTGCCAAAGAAGAATGGTCTAAAATTCCAGCAGAGCATTGTAAGAAACTCATTGATGGTTACCGGAAGCGGTAAAGGTTGGCTAAAGGTTGTGCAACCAAGTATTAGGCTGAGGGTGCCAATACTTTTGTCTGGGCCATTTTTGGAGTTTTGTGTGAAATTATCAATGTTTTGCTTTTTGCTTCATTCTCTTTTGTGTTTTTTCATTTAAGACAAATTAAATGGAGATAATAATACCCAAGAATTTGTGATTGCAATCATTTTCAGGAAGAAACTAAGTATTATCTGACAGAATTGCAGGGGTGTCAATACTTTTGGCCACAACTATAGGAAAGGATAGGAATGTATCAATCAAATGGGAATAGGACAATGCGCAAAGCACACAATAATCTCCAGTAGCAACAACGATCTCCTATTCAGCACAGCGTCTTCAATCGGTTAGAAAGTATAGCTTTCACTGGCAAGGCAGAGATGGTCTGGCCAGATTATATAGGAAGAGGTAATGACCAGATTAGAAGCAGCTGAAAATGGAGCTGCAAGTTTCTGACCAGCATAGAAAGGGTTGCTAACCTCTTCGGCACCAAAAGAAACCAAATGCATTTAATATGGAACACAAACACACAGGCTAAATGGAAGATCTGCAAATCACAATACGTAGTGATCTTTTACCCCCAGATCTCCCAGGAGGACGTGATGCACTCGTGACAATTGCAGTATATAGCTAACATGGCATTGTCTTATGACGCTAAGGAGAACTGAGATGGCAGCCATGGGGTCCTTCAGCAGAGCCCCGAGTGCCATTAGAACATATCGAGACCATACAATCATAGCATGCAGAGTTGATGAGAGTCAGTGCACACATACAAGAATTTAGTCAGCCATTAATTGTGCAAGTTCTCCCACTTAAAAAGATGAGAGAGGCCTGTAATTGACATCATAGGTAGACCACAACTATGAGAGTCAAAATGAGAAACTAAATCATGAAAATCTGCTTGTCTGATTTGGCCAAGATTTATTTTGCAAATTATGGTGGAAAATAAGTATTTGGTCATTAACAAAAGTTAATCTCAATATGTTGCCATATATTCTTTGTTGGCAATGACAGAGGTCAAACATTTTCTGTAAGTCTTCACAAGGTTGGCACCGACTGTTGGTTGTATGTTGGCCCATTCCTCCATGCAGTTCTTCTCTAGAGCAGTGATGTTTTGGGCCTGTTGCTGGGCAACACAGACTTTCAACTCCCTCCAAAGGTTTTCTATGGGGTTGAGATCTGGAGACTGGCTAGGCCACTCCAGGACCTTCATATGCTTCTTACAAAGCCACTCCTTAGTTGCCTTGGCGGTGTGCTTGGGATCATTATCATGCTGAAAGACCCATCCACGTTTCATCTTCAATGCCCTTGCTGATGGAAGGAGGTTTGCACTCAAAATCTCACAATACATTGCCCCATTCATTCTTTCATGTACATGGATCAGTCGTCCTGGTCCCTTTGCAGAGAAACAGCCCCAAAGCATGATTATGCCAACTCCATGCTACACAGTAGGTATGGTGTTCTTTGGATGCAACTCAGCATTCTGTCTCCTCCAAAGACGATGTGTTTTGTTTCTACCAAACAGTTCTACTTTGGTTTCATCAGACCATAAGACATTCTCCCAATACTCTTCTGGATAATCCAAATGCTCTGTAGCAAACTTCAGACGGGGCCGGCATGTACTGGCTTAAACAGGGGGACATGTCTGGCACTGTAGTGTGCTACTGATGGTAGTCCCAGCTCTATGCAGGTCATTCACTAGGTCCCTCTGTGTGGTTCAGGGATTCGTGCTCACCGTTCTTGTGATCATTTTGACCCCACGGGGTGAGAACTTGTGTGGAGCCCCAGATCGAGGGAGATTATCAGTGGTCTTGTATGTCTTCCATTTTCTTATTATTGCTCCCACAGTTGATTGCATCATGCCAAGCTGCTTGCCTATTGCAGATTCAGTCTTCCCAGCTTGGTGCAGGGTTACAGTTTTGCTTCTGATGTCCTTCAACAGCTCTTTGGTCTTCACCATAGTGGAGTTTGGAGTGTGACTGTTTGAGTTTGTGGACAGGTGTCTTTTATACTGATAACAAGTTCAAACAGGTGCCATTATTACAGGTAATGAGTGGAGGACAGAGGAGCCTCTTAAAGAAGAAGTTACAGGTCTGTGAGAGCCAGAAATCTTGCATCTTTTTAGGTGACCAAATACTTATTTTTCATCATAATTTTCAAAATAAATCTTGGCCATATCAGGCAAGGTGATTTTCCGGATTTTTTTTTCTAATTTTGACTCTCATAGTTGTGGTCTACATATGATGTCAATTACAGGCCTCTCTCATCTTTTTAAGAGGGAGAGCTTGCATAATTGGTGGCTGACTAAATACTTTTTTTCCCCACTGTACACTGGCAATTCTGCTATTTATATGTCACAGTTAGTTATTGAGAGTACCATTTACATGATTAAACAGCAGCGATTGGAGTTAGCTCATGTTGCTGCTGATAAAGAGGGGGGCTGTATTGGGTGCAGCTAAAAGGAAGCCCCCACATGACTGCGTTTCCGAGGGGAGGAGTGGAGAATTTTTTAAAAAAATAAATAGGTTTGACCCGGGATTGGTGGGTTTAGGAATGGGGAGGGGGTTTTGTTGGGATTAGGAGGCGGGGGCTGGGAAAAAGTGCAGGAAGGGATCATTCTTCCGGTGACAGGTGAAGAGAGTCCCTCCCACCCTCCCTTTTTTGGTGGTAATCGGAGACGAGCACACTTTTAGGTGGGGGTAGCGGTGTGGGTAGGTTTTTTATTTTGTTTGGGGTTTTTCTGTTTTAGTTCCCCTCCACAGTAGCGGGTTGGTGGGGGGTGGGGTTCTGGAGTTGGTGATGATGCTTATAGGGTTGGTCTGGCTTTTGTTACGGGCTCTGGATGGGGAGTTTACCTCGGGAGCTTTGGGGTTTGTTTGCCCAAAACGGGTTACATGGTGTCCTCGAGCTGGTGGTTACGGCTGAGGGTAAATAAGTGTTTTTGGTTAAATTTTTGTGGTGGCTTTCTGCCTATTATGAGCCAGATTTTTTAGCTCCAAGAACCCTCCCCTCAAGGTTTTTAGATTTACAATGGTATACATATTGTTATTCATGTAATTGTTTGTTTAACCCTTTCACAACATGCGCAGTAATAGTACGGCACATGTCGTGTCTCCCCCTTTGATGTGGCTCCGGCGGTGAGCCCACATCAAAGTCGCGACATGTCAGCTGTTTTGTACAGCTGACATGTGCGCGCAATAGCGGCGGGTGAAATCGCTATTCACCCGCCGCTATTAACCTGTTAAATGCCGCTGTCAAACGCAGACAGCGGCATTCAACCGGCGCTTCCGGCCGGGCAGCCGGAAATGATGTCATCGCCAACCCCGTCACATGATCGGGGTCGGCGATGCATCAGGAAGGTAACCATAGAGGTCCTTGAGACCTCTATGGTTACTGATGCCGGCCTGCTGTGAGCGCCCCCTGTGGTCGGCGCTCACAGCACACCTGCATTTCTGCTACATAGCAGCGATCTGATGGAGGCAATTACGTGCTCACCGTTCTTGTGATCATTTTGACCCCACGGGGTGAGAACTTGTGTGGAGCCCCAGATCGAGGGAGATTATCAGTGGTCTTGTATGTCTTCCATTTTCTTATTATTGCTCCCACAGTTGATTGCATCATGCCAAGCTGCTTGCCTATTGCAGATTCAGTCTTCCCAGCTTGGTGCAGGGTTACAGTTTTGCTTCTGATGTCCTTCAACAGCTCTTTGGTCTTCACCATAGTGGAGTTTGGAGTGTGACTGTTTGAGTTTGTGGACAGGTGTCTTTTATACTGATAACAAGTTCAAACAGGTGCCATTATTACAGGTAATGAGTGGAGGACAGAGGAGCCTCTTAAAGAAGAAGTTACAGGTCTGTGAGAGCCAGAAATCTTGCATCTTTTTAGGTGACCAAATACTTATTTTTCATCATAATTTTCAAAATAAATCTTGGCCATATCAGGCAAGGTGATTTTCCGGATTTTTTTTCTAATTTTGACTCTCATAGTTGTGGTCTACATATGATGTCAATTACAGGCCTCTCTCATCTTTTTAAGAGGGAGAGCTTGCATAATTGGTGGCTGACTAAATACTTTTTTCCCCACTGTACACTGGCAATTCTGCTATTTATATGTCACAGTTAGTTATTGAGAGTACCATTTACATGATTAAACAGCAGCGATTGGAGTTAGCTCATGTTGCTGCTGATAAAGAGGGGGGGCTGTATTGGGTGCAGCTAAAAGGAAGCCCCCACATGACTGCGTTGCCGAGGGGAGGAGTGGAGAATTTTTTTAAAAATAAATAGGTTTGACCCGGGATTGGTGGGTTTAGGAATGGGGAGGGGGTTTTGTTGGGATTAGGAGGCGGGGGCTGGGAAAAAGTGCAGGAAGGGATCATTCTTCCGGTGACAGGTGAAGAGAGTCCCTCCCACCCTCCCTTTTTTGGTGGTAATCGGAGACGAGCACACTTTTAGGTGGGGGTAGCGGTGTGGGTAGGTTTTTTATTTTGTTTGGGGTTTTTCTGTTTTAGTTCCCCTCCACAGTAGCGGGTTGGTGGGGGGTGGGGTTCTGGAGTTGGTGATGATGCTTATAGGGTTGGTCTGGCATTTGTTACGGGCTCTGGACGGGGAGTTTACCTCGGGAGCTTTGGGGTTTGTTTGCCCAAAACGGGTTACATATTGTTATTCATGTAATTGTTTGTTTAACCCTTTCACGACATGCGCAGTAACATGTCGTGTCTCCCCCTTTGATGTGGCTCCGGCGGTGAGCCCACATCAAAGTCGCGACATGTCAGCTGTTTTGTACAGCTGACATGTGCGCGCAATAGCGGCGGGTGAAATCGCTATTCACCCGCCGCTATTAACCTGTTAAATGCCGCTGTCAAACGCAGACAGCGGCATTTAACCGGCGCTTCCGGCCGGGCAGCCGGAAATGATGTCATCGCCAACCCCGTCACATGATCGGGGTCGGCGATGCATCAGGAAGGTAACCATAGAGGTCCTTGAGACCTCTATGGTTACTGATGCCGGCCTGCTGTGAGCGCCCCCTGTGGTCGGCGCTCACAGCACACCTGCATTTCTGCTACATATCAGCGATCTGATGGAGGCAATTACGGGCGATCAAAAGAACGTATCTGCACCGAAATGGTATCATTAAAAACGTCAGCTCGGCACGCAAAAAATAAGCCCTCACCTGACCCCAGATCACGAAAAATGGAGACGCTTCGGGTATCGGAAAATTGCACTTTTTTTTTTTTTTTTAAGCAAAGTTTGGAATTTTTTTTCACCACTTGGATAAAAAATAACATAGACATGTTAGATGTCTATGAACTCATAATGACCTAGAGAATCACAATGGCCGGTTAGTTTTAGCATTTAATGAACCTAGCAAAAAAGCCAAACAAAAAACAAGTGTGGGATTGCACTTTTTTGCAATTTCACCGCACTTGGAATTTTTTTCCCGTTTTCTAGTAAAAGACATGGTAAAACCAATGGTGTCATTCAAAAGTACAACTCGTCCCACAAAAAATTAGCCCTCACATGACCATATTGACGGGAAAATAAAAAAGTTATGGCTCTGGGAAGGAGGGAAGTGAAAAATGAAAACGCAAAAACGAAAAAGGGCCGCAACTTGAAGGGGTTAATAAAATGGTCGCTGTGGCCAAATTATCCAAAAGAAATTAAAGTGTCGTGTGAATTTCTAGGGTGGGTAAACGGAGTTCTTTAAGGGGAGCAGGGTAGTTGGGGCGGAAGATTACCTACGAAAGGATCCTATATTGGCGATACGCGGTCAAGCAAAATCTTTGTATCACAGACCACGTATTCCAGATATGATGCAGGCTCAGCTCCTGAGCCTGCTTCATAGACCAGCACCTGACATGGGACAAATATTACGCCTTATGTCAGGAAGGGGTTAATAACAGAATTAAAAAGAATTTGGTTTAACCATGGTCCTCGCCTTAAAAGCCCAGCATATTGGTTTGTCACGGCTTGTTTTTCATGAAGCCATGCCCGTTTGCAGTTAATATATTTTTCTCTGCTGAATACTTTTGAAGATCATCTCAGGTGCCCTTATCTTTATATTCATGGTCACAAATTGTTTGAACAAAATGAAATTTAGAAAGCTTAAAAATCACAAAAAGTAATAAATTATTATTTAGAAGAGTACATGGAAACATGGAAAATACATCCTGTAAATGCTTTAATAGGTGACAGAGTTCATTCAGTCTTTTAGGCTATGTTCACACTATGCGGTTTTTACCGCGGAACCGCCGCGATTTTGCCGCTGTGGGTCCGCAGCAGTTTTCCATGCAGGGTACAGTACAATGTTACCCTATGGAAAACAAAAACCGCTGTGCCCACATTGCGGAAAATCACGGAAAAAAACGCGCGGAATTGCTGCGGAAAAAAAGGAGCATGTCACTTCTTTGTGCAGAATCGCAGCGATTCTGCACCCATAGAAATGCATTGATCCGCTTACTTCCCGCATGGGGCTGTGCACACCATGCGGGAAGTAAGCGGATAATGTGTGGGTTATACCCGGGGTGGAGGAGAGGAGACTCCTCCAGACCCCGGGAACCATATTTGAGTAAAAAAAAAAAAGAATTAAAATAAAAAATGCTATACTCACCTCTGAAGTCTCAGCGCTGCACGCGGCCGTCCGGTCTCAGGTTTGCTATGCGACCAGGACCTGCGGTGACGTCGCGGTCACATGACCGTGACGTCACGAAGGTCCTGGTCGCACAGCATCTTTGGAACCGGACCGCCGCCTGCAGCGCCGAGGAGATCGGGACGTCAGAGGGTAAGTATATAATTATTTTATTATTTTTAACATTACTATTGATGCTGCATATTGCTGCATATGCAGCATCAATAGTAGGGGTAAAATCCCGCAGCGGAACCCGCAGGACAAACCGCGATAAATCTGCAGGGATAACCGCAGCGGGTTTGCCCTGCAGATTTATCAAATCCGCTGCGGGAGAACCCGCAGGACAGGACGCAACGTGTGAATGTGGCCTTAGAACTACACTTATGACTCATCTATCCTCTCAATGGAAACTATGGGGCTTGACTTAAGGTACTTATTTTATTTTTATTTTTTAAGAAAGAGTCATCTACACTAAAACTCCAAGTCTAACAAAGTTTGTAAGTTGCAATTTCTTGACTTTTAAATCATCAGAGGCGAGTATGAAGCTTTTGCAGCAAGGGGTTTCCTCTTGTAACTTGTCCCATTATACAATTTCTAAGGCAATCATGGTAACAATGTCACTGTGCACCCCAGTTGAGAACGTCTTGATGGCTCCTCTGCTATTGGAGTGATTACATTCTACCACAGAGGTCTGCACTCCGGCAATGACTTATGTTCTGCGCAATTTTTTAAGAAACAATGTTCTGGGTCTAAAACATTTAATGCTTTGTCTAATTTGCAGTCTTTGTGATTAAAATGAAAATATAATTTTACGAGAGCTGGAAGCTCTAACATATTTGCATCTATTGCACGGTTACAGAGGCTGGATAAGTGTTACTCAACTTGCAGATCATTAAAGCAAATTACAGGTTAATACTCTCTTCAAATGAAATGGGTTATCCTGAACTGTCAAATGCTTTTGCAAAAAAAATGTTTTAAAATGATTGCCAATACGAGCTGAAAAACTAAACCATAAAGTTTTAAGAAAATATTGGATGTTTGATTTTAGTATCCAATATTTATTCAATTTGACATCTATTATGAAAGGGAAGTAAACAATGTTCAACATCCACAAATCATCAAAGACCTTGGGCAGCTGCTGTAACCTGATCCCTGAGTGAAACTCAAAAATACCTCTGTCATTGACTATCACAATAAGCATTTTACCAGAGGATAGAGATGGACTGATCAGTGAAAGAGGCAGGGGAGGAGAATGACAACGGAAGATAGAGGCATTTTATTGACCCTTAAAGGGATTGTCCTACGAACAAAGTACACTTTAATCCATAGATCTTGGAATAATAATAACTTCAACAATTGGATGTGTTAAAAATGTTCCTGTGCTGAGATAATCTTATAATTGTGCCTCTGCTGTGTACTGTGTAATGGCTGTGTCTGACTGTACAGGAACATGGACTGATCATACCACAGCTCCTGGGCAAGGGAGGAAGCAAAAGAGCGTATACAGACATTACAGCATGAGATCACAGCTCCTGGGCAGGGGAGGAAGCAAAAGAGAGTATGCAGACATTACAGCATGAAATCACAGCTCCTGGACAGGGGAGGAAGCAAAAGAGATTATACAGACATTACAGCATGAGATCACAGCTCCTGGACAGGGAAGGAAGCAAAAGAGAGGATACAGACATTGCAGCATGAGATCACAGCTCCTGGGGAGGGGAGGAAGCAAAAGAGAATATACATACATTACAGCATGAGATCACAGCTGATTCTTTCTGTGAAGTAAAACCTGTTTAGACAGTCAGGGAGAGATTTTTTTTTTCCTCACAGAAAAGCATACCTGCGATCCCCTGCTGTCCTTGTCTGTATGCTCTTTTGTTTCGTCCCCTGCCCAGGAGCTGTGGTATGATCAGACCATGTCCCTGTATAGTCAGACACAGCCATTACACAGTACACAGCCCATTTAAAAGATTATCTCAGCACAGGAACACTTCTTAACCCCCTCACCACCCAGCCTATTTTCACCTGACCAGGCCATTTTTTTCAATTCTGACTAGTGTCACTTTATGAAGTATTAACTATGGAACGGTTCACCATATCCCAGATTCTGAGATTGTTTTTGCATGACACATTGTATTTCATGTTAGTGGAAAATTTTGGTTTTAGATGATTTGTGTTTATTTATTAAAATATTGAAAATGTGACTAAAAAAATTGGATAATTTTGCAAATGTCAAACTTTGAATTTTCTATTCCATGAAATCAAAAATATTGTCAATAAATAACATTTTCCACATGTCTACTTTAAATCACAATCATTTTTAACATATTTTGTTTCCTGTTAGGAAGTTAAAAGGGCAAAAAGTTTCAAATTTTTACAGCAAAATTTACAAAACCAATTTTTTAGGGACCACATCACATTTGAAGTGACTTTGAGGGGCCTATTTGATAGAAAATATACAAACGTGACACTACTCTAAAAACTGCACCCCTCAAAGTGATCAAAACCACATTCGAAAAGTGTATTAACCCTTTGGGGGCTTCATAAAAATGAAAGCAATGTGTAAGGAAAAAATATGAATTTTACTTTTTCCCACAAAAATTTTGCTTTAGCATCAAATTTAGCATTTTCAAAAGGGTAACAGGAGAAAAGATGATAACTGCTTACCAGTAATTGGATTCTCCCGAACCGAATGACTGTACCGAACCGAAAGAGAGTATCTGCGTCCAGGAAAAGGAAACCCACTGAAATAAAATGGCTGTACCTCTCCATACTCCTCAGTTTGACCGTACCAAGAGACTAAAATAGTAGAAATCCCTAGGAAGGGACCACTGCTGAAAGAACTCTCCTTCCAAAGGAGAAGTCAAAGTTCCTCAAATCCAACCGGTAGTGCTAAAAGAAGGTAGAGGGGGTGAATATACTGTCGCCCTGCAGATTTGATCAATGGAAGCATTAGCCCTTTAACCCCTTTCTGCCATTAGATGTACTATTCCGTCCATGTGGGGTGGGCTTTACTTACCAAGGACGGACTAGTACGTCATAGGCTTATCGCAGCTGACATCCGGCACTATGTGCCAGGAGCGGTCACGGACCGCCCCCGGCACATTAACCCCCTGCACACCGCGATCAAACATGATCGCGATGTGCCGGCGGTGCAGGGAAGCATCGCGCAGGGAGGGGGCTCCCTGCGTGCTTCCCTGAGACCCCCGCAGCAACGCGATGTGATCGCGTTGCTCCGGGGGTCTCTTACCTCCTCCCTGCAGCAAGTCCCGGATCCAAGATGGCCGCGGATCCGGGTCCTGCAGGGAGGGAGGTGGCTTACCAAGTGCCTGCTTAGAGCAGGCACTTGGTAACGCTGCAGCGCTGTTTGACAGATCGGTGATCTGTCAGAGTGCTGTGCAAACTGGCAGATCACCGATCTGTATTGTCCCCCCATGGGACAAAGTAAAAAAGTAAAAAAAAAATTTTACAAGTGTGTAAAAAAAAAAAAAAAAATCCTAAATAATGAAAAAAAATATATATATTATTCCCATAAATACATTTCTTTATCTAAATAAAAAAAAAAAACAATAAAAGTACACATATTTAGTATCGCCGCGTCCGTAACGACCCGACCTATAAAACTGGCCCACTAGTTAACCCCTTCAGTAAACACCGTAAGAAAAAAAAAAAATAACCAGGCAAAAAACAACGCTTTATTATCATACCGCCGAACAAAAAGTGGAATAACACGCAAAAAGACAGATATTAATAACCATGGTACCGCTGAAAGTGTCATCTTGTCCCGCAAAAAACGAGCCACAATACAGCAACATCAGCAAAAAAATAAAAAAGTTATAGTCCTCAGAATAAAGCGATGCAAAAATAATTATTTTTTCTGTAAAATAGTTTTTATCGTATAAAAGCGCCAAAACATAAAAAAATGATATAAATGAGGTGTCGCTGTAATCGTACTGACCCGAAGAATAAAACTGCTTTATCAATTTTACCAAACGCGGAACGGTATAAATGCCTCCCCCAAAAGAAATTCATGAATAGCTGGTTTTTGCTAATTCTGCCTCACAAAAATCGGAATAAAAAATGATCAAAAAATGTCACGTGCCCGAAAGTGTTACCAATAAAAACGTCAACTCGTCCCGCAAAAAACAAGACCTCACATGACTCTGTGGACTCAAATATGGAAAAATTATAGCTCTCAAAATGTGGTAACGCAAAAAATATTTTTTGCAATAAAAAGCGTCTTTCAGTGAGTGACGGCTGCCAATCATAAAAATCTGCTAAAAAACCCGCTATAAAAGTAAATCAAACCCCCCTTCATTACCCCCTTAGTTAGGGAAAAATAAAAAAAAATTTAAAAATATATTTATTTCCATTTTCCCATTAGGGTTAGGGCTAGGGCTAGGGTTAGGGTTAGGGCTAGGGTTAGGGTTAGGGCTAGGGTTAGGGCTAGGGTTAGGGCTAGAGTTAGGGTTAGGGCTAGGGTTAGGGTTAGGACTAGGGCTAGGGATAGGGCTAGGGTTATGGTTAGGGCTAGGGTTAGGGCTAGGGTTAAGGCTACAGTTAGGGTAAAGGCTACAGTTAGGGTTAAGGCTACAGTTAGGGTTAGGTGGCATAGGTGGCTTTCCTTCATAGGATGCTGCCCTTCCCGTGGTTGTTCCTTCCCGGGGAAAGGCCTGGCTATTCACTGCTTGCATTGAGAAACACGTGATGGTGTCTCTGCAGCTTCTTTACATGCATCTGCATATTTCCCATAAGGGATGGGGGCAGTGTTCTGGAATCACTGCGTTGAGAAACACGTGATGGTGTCTCCGCGGTGTTGGATGTTTTGGTCTCCCCGAGGCCAATCATCTGTGCCTTTACAGTTAGGGTTAAGGCTACAGTTAGGGTTAAGGCTACAGTTAGGGTTAAGGCTACAGTTAGGGTTGGGGCTAAAGTTAGGGTTTGGATTACATTTGCGGTTGGGAATAGGGTTGGGATTAGGGTTAGGGGTGTGTCTGGGTTAGAGGTGTGGTTAGGGTTACCATTGGAATTAGGGTTAGGGGTGTGTTTGGATTAGGGTTTCAGTTATAATTGGGGGGTTTCCACTGTTTAGACACATCAGGGGCTCTCCAAACGCGACATGGCGTCCGATCTCAATTCCAGCCAATTCTGCGTTGAAAAAGTAAAACAGTGCTCCTTCCCTTCCGAGCTCTCCCGTGTGCCCAAACAGGAGTTTACCCCAACATATGGGGTATCAGCGTACTCAGGACAAATTGGACAACAACTTTTGGGGTCCAATTTCTCCTGTTACCCTTGGGAAAATACAAAACTGGGGGCTAAAAAATAAGTTGTTAGGGCTAGCGGAACGCACCAAATAATAAGACAGATAGAGTATGGTGCGTTCGCAGCCCGGGGTCCACCGTGCAGAGATGGAACCTGCTGCCAAGTAATGACAGACTATATGGCGGTACTCATAAGTATACACACATGGGTTAAACTTCACCCAGCGTGAAGGAAGCGATCCTGTTGCGTCACAGGATCGCGGTACAGCACATAGAGCGCGAGCAAGTAGTCAGCGAACTCAACCCCAACTAGGATTGAAGTCCGATTAGACCCTTGCTGGCACAACACCGCAACTGGGTGTGTAAGGAAGCTAAATAACAATATTAGGGCACAAGAGTGCATGCGGTGCCGCACTGACGAACGCCACTAACCACCCAGGCTTGGGTAAGGAAAGCACAGAGGAAGTGCACGGCGCCGTACTGGCGGTCACAGCAACTGGACGCTGTAATGTGTGATTCGTGCTGTAGGATAAGTCGGGCGCTAGATAGCAACCATACACCTTCCACGAACAGACATTCAATAGGGAAGGGGTATCCAAGGACGACTTGCACTCACAACAAACACACGTATGCAAATGTACACTAGCGCATGGCCGTGCGGTCATGCGCAGTTTATATAGTTGCAGCACAGGAAGTGGCCACAGAAACTTTGCCCTTCCAAGACCTGCCAAGAGGACCAATGGAATGTGCTGCAGGGCCTGAGCACATGACCCTCGATCTCCAACGGGAGATCTTGCCCTGGGCATGCTCAGTGTGCAGACAAGGACTTAGTCCCAGAGAAGTCCGCTCACTGCTGACCAGCACTGGCTTTAATGGCAGAAGCTGAAGAAGCAGCAGTAACTCTCTGTACAGAGTGAGAGTGAGCAAGACGCTGGGACCGACGTCCCTGCTGAGAAGACTCCGCTGCGGCTGGATAAGAATGGGAGACCGCAGCGGAGATGGCTCGAGATTCCCCCTGTGCAGAAGCGGGAACTCGAGATCTAACATTACCCCCCCTCCTAGGGCCCCCCCTCCTTGGGCCTCGCTACGCTCGAAGGCAGCAATGAGCTGTGGGGCCCGAATGTTTTCAGCAGGCTCCCATGACCTGTCCTCTGGGCCATAACCCTTCCAATCCACCAGATAGAACTTTTTGCCGCGTACCACCTTGCACCCCAAAATAGCGTTCACCTCGTAATCGTCCGTAGACGAACCCGATGTCCCGGCAGATGACTCGGAAAACCGGGACATATATACGTGTTTCAAGAGGGACACATAAAAGGTGTCGGTGATACCCAAGCGTGGAGGAAGAGCCAAACGGTAGACCACAGGATTAACCTGTTCGAGAACCTTGAAGGGACCCAAGTAGCGAGGAGCAAACTTAGTGGACTCAACTCGCAGCCTGATGTTATGGGCGGAGAGCCACACCAAGTCGCCAGGAGCAAAGGTCGGAGCAGGGTGCCGATGAACATCGGCGGAGGACCTCATTCTCTCCTTGGAGGCCCGAATGGCATCTTGCGTGCGGTCCCAAATGTCCCGTGCCTCCACAGCCAAGTCTGCCACCCTGGAGTCAGCAGAAGACACAGGCATGGGCACAGGAACACGCGGATGCTGACCGTAATTTAGGAGGAATGGAGTCTGACCGGTGGAGTCGGCTACAGCATTGTTAAGTGCAAACTCTGCCCACGGTAGCAAGGATGCCCAGTCATCCTGCCTGGCAGAAACAAAATGTCGTAAATATGTGACCAAGGTCTGGTTGGCCCTCTCTACCAACCCATTCGTCTCGGGATGATATGCCGAAGAGAGATTCAACTCAAAACTGAGTAGACGACAAAGCTCTCTCCAGAATCGAGACGCAAACTGGGGACCCCGGTCACTAACAATTTTGTCTGGCATACCGTGTAGGCGAAAGATATGCTTGACGAACAAGACAGCCAACGCCCGTGCAGAAGGTAGCCGTGGAAGAGGCACCAAGTGCACCATTTTGGAAAAATGGTCGGTGATCACCCAGATAATGGTGCAGTTACGAGACTTGGGTAAGCCCACCACAAAGTCCATCCTGACCATCTCCCAGGGCCTGTCCGCCACCGGCAGAGGATAAAGCAAACCAGCTGGCCGTTGCCGAGGAGTCTTGTTCTTGGCGCAAGAGACACACGCCCGAACATGCTCTGCGACATCACGAGCCATATGCGGCCACCAGTATGTCCTCGCCAGTAACTCAGATGTCCTTTTGGTACCAAAATGTCCACCCACCCTGGACGAGTGTGCCCAAGAGAGAACCTCCGGTCGCAAACTGGATGGTACAAAAGTCTTGCCCGGAGGCACAGACTCTAGC
This sequence comes from Ranitomeya imitator, assembly GCF_032444005.1. Taxonomy (NCBI): domain Eukaryota; kingdom Metazoa; phylum Chordata; class Amphibia; order Anura; family Dendrobatidae; genus Ranitomeya; species Ranitomeya imitator. Next base: position 670,515,329 of record NC_091282.1, read on the forward strand.
GAAACCGGGGCCACAGTTCTCAAGCTCTCGGTGGGGACAATAAGCCGAGGCTCCTCCTCCTCCTCCTCCGCAGATGACACAACGGAGCGAGAGAGAGCGTCGGCCCGAATGTTCTTCTCCCCAGAAAGAAAATGGAGGGTGAAATGAAACCGGGAGAAGAACAAGGACCATCTGGCCTGGCGAGAATTCAACCGCTGGGCTGTCTGCGGGTACACCAAATTTTTATGGTCTGTGAAGACTTGGAAGGGAAAACGTGCTCCCTCCAAGAGATGTCTCCACTCCGAGAAAGCCAACTTCATGGCTAGCAACTCCCTGTCCCCGATGGAATAATTCCTCTCTGCTGGTGAGAAGGTCTTGGAGAAAAAGAAGCAAGGATGCTTCCGACCTTGAGCATCCTTTTGGAAGAGGACTGCTCCAGCACCAACAGAAGAGGCATCTACCTCCATGATAAATGGCTTATCAACATCGGGGCGATGTAGGATGGGAGCGCTAGCGAAGTGTGACTTTATAGAGTTAAAGGCCTTGGAGACCTCCTCAGACCACAATTTGGGATTCGCCCCCTTCTTGGTGAGGGCAACCAAGGGAGCTACCAAAGTTGAGAAGTGCGGAATGAACTGGCGATAATAGTTAATGAACCCCATAAAGCGCTGCACCGCTTTAAGAGAATGGGGTTCCTGCCAGTCCATCACAGCCTGTAGTTTGGCAGGATCCATAGCCAATCCCTGGGCAGAGATGATGTAGCCTAGGAAAGATAAGGACTCCTGCTCAAACATACACTTCTCCAACTTGGCATAGAGGGAGTTTGCCCGTAGGAGGTCGAAGACTTTGCAAACATCTCTCCGGTGGGAGTCAATATCTGGAGAGTAGATGAGAATATCATCCAGATAGACTACGACCGAGGTGGAAAGCATATCCCGGAAGATATCGTTCACAAAGTCTTGGAAAACGGCTGGGGCATTACAGAGCCTGAAGGGCATCACCAGATATTCATAGTGCCCATCCCTGGTGTTAAAAGCCGTCTTCCATTCGTCCCCCTCACGGATGCGAATCAGGTTGTAAGCACCCCGCAGATCTAGTTTAGTAAATATCCTTGCTCCCCGAAGCCTATCGAAGAGCTCAGATATCAAGGGCAAAGGATACTTATTTTTAACGGTGATGGCATTAAGACCCCTGTAGTCTATGCATGGACGCAATTCCCCATTCTTCTTCTGCACGAAGAAGAACCCTGCCCCAGCAGGTGACACTGACTTCCTAATGAATCCTCTTGCCAGATTTTCCTGGATGTACTGTGACATTGCCTCCGTCTCCGGGAGAGATAGCGGATAGACCCGACCCCGGGGAGGCTCAGCACCAGGCAAGAGATCAATAGGACAGTCATAGGGGCGATGGGGCGGAAGGATCTCCGCCGCCTTTTTGGAGAACACGTCTGCATAAGACCAATACTGCTTGGGGAGAGAGGAAAGATCTGCGGTTACCTCTGTAGTAGCAACCTGAACGCACTCCCTCTGACACTTACCCCCACAAGATTCGCCCCATCCCAGGATTCTGCCAGAGGACCACTCGATATGAGGAGAGTGGTACTGTAGCCAAGGTATTCCCAACAGGACCTCATCAATTCCCTCAGGAATGACGAGCAGAGATATAATCTCCTGATGAGATGGCGACATGGACAGAGTAAAAGGGATGGTCTGGTGTGTTATCTGTGAGGGCAGTGTCGACCCATTCACCACTCGTACCGTTACTGGTTGAGCTAGCATAACCAGGGGTATTGCGTGACGTTGGGCGAAGGCAGAAGACATAAAATTGCCCTCCGCCCCAGAATCCACGCAGAGCTCTACCGAGTGGGAGAATGAGCCTATAGTAATTGTCCCCTTAATGGACAATTTAGAGGCAAACGTCGCCGTGTCTAGTGTACCTCCACCTACTACCACTAGACGCTGACGTTTCCTCGACCGCTGAGGACATCTGGTGGCTAGATGTCCTGACTGCTGGCAAACATGACAGACCTTGAGTGCACAAGCGGTCCGGTACTTAGATCCCGCTTGTGACACTTCCCTGGTCTCATGTGACTCAGGAACCAGGACCGGAGATTCCAGAGGTTTGGCGAAGGTAGGAGCCAGCCGAAACCTCTGCCTACACTGGGCTCGCTCTAACCTCCGCTCGTTAAAACGGAGGTCAATTCGAGTGGAGACAGTTATTAACTCCTCCAGTGTGGCAGGAATCTCCCTAGTGGCCAGAGCGTCCTTAACGTGGTCAGCCAGGCCCCTCCAAAATATGGGGATAAGAGCTTTATCCGACCAATCCAGCTCAGAAGCTAAAGTGCGGAATTGGACGGCAAAATGACTGACCAAGGACTCACCCTGAGTTAATGCCAGCAGTTGGAGCGCAGTATCATGGGTGACTTGAGGTCCTAAAAAGACCTGTTTCAGAGTGCTCAGAAACTGCGGAGCACTCTGCACCACGTGATCGCCACGCTCCCACAGCGGCGTAGCCCATTCCAACGCCCTGTCCGACAAGAGAGACACTATAAATCCCACCTTAGCCCGCTCTGTGGGAAAACGTGCAGCCAGGAGCTCGAGGTGAATAGAGCACTGACTCACAAATCCCCTACAAAATTTGCTATCACCAGAAAATTTTTCTGGCAGCGGGAGGCGAGAAAATGTCGGAGCAGGGGTGGCAATGGACAGGGTTGCTGCAGCCACGCTAGCAGCCTGTACAGCAACTGCGGTAACATCCACAGCTGAGGTTGCGCTCTCAAGAGCAGCCAACCTACCCTCCAGCTGCTGGATATACCGCAAGGATTGCTGTTTGTCCGTCATTACTAGCCAGACCCTGGCGCTAGTGTAATGTTAGGGCTAGCGGAACGCACCAAATAATAAGACAGATATAGTATGGTGCGTTCGCAGCCCGGGGTCCACCGTGCAGAGATGGAACCTGCTGCCAAGTAATGACGGACTATATGGCGGTACTCATAAGTATACACACGTGGGTTAAACTTCACCCAGCGTGAAGGAAGCGATCCTGTTGCGTCACAGGATCGCGGTAACGCACATAGAGCGCGAGCAAGTAGTCAGCGAACTCAACCCCAACTAGGATTGAAGTCCGATTAGACCCTTGCTGGCACAACACCGCAACTGGGTGTGTAAGGAAGCTAAATAACAATATTAGGGCACAAGAGTGCATGCGGTGCCGCACTGACGAACGCCACTAACCACCCAGGCTTGGGTAAGGAAAGCACAGAGGAAGTGCACGGCGCCGTACTGGCGGTCACAGCAACTGGACGCTGTAATGTGTGATTCGTGCTGTAGGATAAGTCGGGCGCTAGATAGCAACCATACACCTTCCGCGAACAGACATTCAATAGGGAAGGGGTATCCAAGGACGACTTGCACTCACAACAAACACACGTATGCAAATGTACACTAGCGCATGGCCGTGCGGTCATGCGCAGTTTATATAGTTGCAGCACAGGAAGTGGCCTGTTGTGAATTCTGTGGCAGAGCTCCCTCCTGTGGTCACAAGTGGTACTTCGGCTGATTCTCTCTGGGAGCTTCCGTTTGTGGAGGAAAGTGGTACTGCGGCTTCTGAGTTTCCTCCCTCAGGTGATCTGGTGAGGTCGTTAGGTGCTTCTCTACTTAACTCCACCTAATGCTTTGATCCTGGCTTCCTGTCAATGTTCCAGTGTTGGACTTGTTTTTCCCTGGATCATTCCTGTGGCCTGCTGCTCTGCATAGCTAAGTGCTTCTTTGCTATTTGTTTGCTATTTTTTCTGTCCAGCTTGTCTAATTGTTTTGCTGGAAGCTCTGGGACGCAAAGGGTGGACCTCCGTGCCGTTAGTTCGGTACGGAGGGTCTTTTTGCCCCCTTTGCGTGGTTTTCTTTAGGGTTTTGTGTAGACCGCAAAGTTATCTTTCCTATCCTCGCTCTGTTAAGAAAGTCGGGCCTCACTTTGCTGAATCTATTTCATCCCTACGTTTGTCTTTTCATCTTACTCACAGTCATTATATGTGGGGGGCTGCCTTTTCCTTTGGGGTATTTCTCTGAGGCAAGGTAGGCTTATTTTCTATCTTCAGGCTAGTTAGTTTCTCAGGCTGTGCCGAGTTGCATAGGCAGAGTTAGGCGCAATCCACGGCTGCCTCTAGTGTTGTTTGGAGAGGATTAGGGATTGCGGTCTGCAGAGTTCCCACGTCTCAGAGCTCGTTCTATTATTTTGGGTTATTGTCAGATCTCTGTATGTGCTCTGACCGCTATGTCCATTGTGGTACTGAATTGCCTTTCATAACAGTACAGGAAGCCAAAAGTGCTAATGATTCTCAATAGAGGGAAAAAAGAAGTTCTGAGACCATTTTTTTTTCTTTGCACTGTGTTTTGCCTTTTTTTTCCCCTAGACATTTGGGTGGTTCAGGACACAGGTGTAGCAATGGACATTAAAGGTCTGTCTTCATGTGTGGATCAGCTCACGGCAAGAGTTCAAAATATTCAAGATTTTGTGGTTCAGAATTCTTTGTTAGAACCGAGAATTCCTATTCCAGATTTGTTTTTTGGAGATAGAACTAAATTTCTGAGTTTCAAAAATAATTGTAAACTATTTCTGGCTTTGAAACCTCGCTCCTCTGGTGACCCAGTTCAACAGGTTAGGATCGTCATTTCTTTTTTGCGTGGCGACCCTCAGTACTGGGCATTTTCTCTTGCGTCAGGAGATCCTGCATTAAGTAATATCGATGCGTTTTTCCTGGCGCTTGGATTGCTGTACGATGAGCCTAATTCAGTGGATCAGGCAGAGAAAAATTTGCTGGCTCTTTGTCAGGCTCAGGATGAGATAGAGGTTTATTGTCAGAAATTTAGAAAGTGGTCAGTGCTCACTCAATGGAATGAATCTGCGCTGGCAGCTATATTCAGAAAGGGTCTCTCTGAAGCCCTTAAGGATGTCATGGTGGGATTTCCTATGCCTGCTGGTTTGAATGAGTCTATGTCTTTGGCCATTCAGATCGGTCGACGCTTGCGTGAGCGTAAATCTGTGCACCATTTGGCGGTATTACCTGAGCTTAAACCTGAGCCTATGCAGTGTGATAGGACTTTGACCAGAGTTGAACGGCAAGAACACAGACGTCTGAATGGGCTGTGTTTCTACTGTGGTGATTCCACTCATGCTATCTCTGATTGTCCTAAGCGCACTAAGCGGTTCGCTAGGTCTGCCACCATTGGTACAGTACAGTCAAAATTTCTTCTGTCCGTTACCTTGATCTGCTCTTTGTCATCGTATTCTGTCATGGCGTTTGTGGATTCAGGCGCTGCCCTGAATTTGATGGACTTGGAATATGCTAAGCGTTGTGGGCTTTTCTTGGAGTCCTTGCAGTGTCCTATTCCATTGAGAGGAATTGATGCTACGCCTTTGGCCAAGAATAAGCCTCAATACTGGACCCAGCTGACCATGTGCATGGCTCCTGCACATCAGGAGGTTATTCGCTTTCTGGTGTTGCATAATCTGCATGATGTGGTCGTGTTGGGGTTGCCATCGCTACAAGCCCATAATCCAGTATTGGATTGGAAATCCATGTCGGTGTCCAGCTGAGGTTGTCAGGGGGTACATGGTGATGTTCCATTTCAGTCAATGTCGTCATCCACCCCTTCTGAGGTTCCAGAGTTCTTGTCTGATTACCGGGATGTATTTGATGAGCCCAAGTCCGATACCCTACCTCCGCATAGGGATTGTGATTGTGCTATCAATTTGATTCCTGGTAGTAAATTCCCAAAAGGTCGACTGTTTAATTTATCCATGCCTGAGCACACCGCTAAGCGCAGTTATGTGAAGGAATCCCTGGAGAAGGGGCATATTCGCCCGTCATCGTCGCCATTAGGAGCAGGGTTCTTTTTTGTAGCCAAGAAGGATGGTTCGCTGAGACCTTGTATAGATTACCGCCTTCTTAATAAGATCACGGTTAAATTTCAGTACCCCTTGCCATTGTTATCTGATTTGTTTGCTCGGATTAAGGGGGCTAGTTGGTTCACCAAGATAGATCTTCGTGGTGCGTATAATCTGGTGCGAATCAGGCGAGGCGATGAATGGAAAACTGCATTTAATACGCCCGAGGGTCATTTTGAGTATCTAGTGATGCCATTCGGACTTGCCAATGCTCCATCAGTGTTTCAGTCCTTTATGCATGACATCTTCCGAGAGTACCTGGATAAATTCCTGATTGTGTACTTGGATGACATTTTGATCTTCTCGGATGATTGGGAGTCTCATGTGAAGCAGGTCAGAACGGTTTTTCAGGTCCTGCGTGCTAATTCTTTGTTTGTGAAGGGATCAAAGTGTCTCTTTGGTGTGCAGAAGGTTTCATTTTTGGGGTTCATCTTTTCCCCTTCTACTATCGAGATGGATCCTGTTAAGGTCCAAGCCATCCATGATTGGACTCAGCCGACATCTCTGAAAAGTCTGCAAAAGTTCCTGGGCTTTGCTAATTTTTATCGTCGCTTCATCTGCAATTTTTCTAGCATTGCCAAACCATTGACCGATTTGACCAAGAAGGGTGCTGATGTGGTCAATTGGTCTTCTGCTGCTGTGGAGGCTTTTCAGGAGTTGAAGCGTCGTTTTTCTTCTGCCCCTGTGTTGTGTCAACCAGATGTTTCTCTTCCGTTCCAGGTCGAGGTTGATGCTTCTGAGATTGGAGCAGGGGCTGTTTTGTCGCAGAGAGGTTCTGATTGCTCAGTGATGAAACCATGCGCTTTTTTTTCCAGGAAGTTTTCGCCTGCTGAGCGAAATTATGATGTGGGCAACCGAGAGTTGCTGGCCATGAAGTGGGCATTCGAGGAGTGGCGTCATTGGCTTGAAGGAGCTAAGCATCGCGTGGTGGTATTGACTGATCATAAGAACTTGACTTATCTTGAGTCTGCTAAGCGGTTGAATCCTAGACAGGCTCGTTGGTCGCTGTTTTTTGCCCGTTTTGACTTTGTGATTTCGTACCTTCCGGGCTCTAAAAATGTGAAGGCGGATGCTCTGTCTAGGAGTTTTGTGCCCGACTCTCCGGGTTTGTCTGAGCCGGCGGGTATCCTCAAGGAAGGAGTAATTGTGTCTGCCATCTCCCCTGATTTGCGGCGGGTGCTGCAAAAATTTCAGGCTAATAAACCTGATCGTTGTCCTGCGGAGAAACTGTTTGTCCCTGATAGGTGGACGAATAAAGTTATCTCTGAGGTTCATTGTTCAGTGTTGGCTGGTCATCCTGGAATCTTTGGTACTAGAGAGTTAGTGGCTAGATCCTTTTGGTGGCCATCTCTGTCGCAGGATGTGCGTACTTTTGTGCAGTCCTGTGGGATTTGTGCTCGGGCTAAGCCCTGCTGTTCTCGTGCCAGTGGGTTGCTTTTGCCCTTGCCAGTCCCGAAGAGGCCTTGGACACATATCTCTATGGATTTTATTTCAGATCTTCCCGTTTCTCAAAAGATGTCAGTCATTTGGGTGGTCTGTGATCGCTTTTCTAAGATGGTCCATCTGGTACCCTTGTCTAAATTGCCTTCCTCCTCTGATTTGGTGCCATTGTTCTTCCAGCATGTGGTTCGTTTGCATGGCATTCCAGAGAATATCGTTTCTGACAGAGGTTCCCAGTTTGTTTCGAGGTTTTGGCGAGCCTTTTGTGGTAGGATGGCCATTGACTTGTCTTTTTCCTCGGCTTTCCATCCTCAGACTAATGGCCAGACCGAACGAACCAATCAGACCTTGGAAACATATCTGAGATGCTTTGTTTCTGCCGATCAGGATGACTGGGTGTCCTTTTTGCCTTTGGCTGAGTTCGCCCTTAATAATCGGGCCAGCTCGGCTACCTTGGTTTCGCCATTTTTCTGCAATTCTGGGTTCCATCCTCGTTTCTCTTCAGGACAGGTTGAGTCTTCGGACTGTCCTGGTGTGGATACTGTGGTGGACAGGTTGCAGCAGATTTTGACTCATGTAGTGGACAATTTGACCTTGTCCCAGGAGAAGGCTAAACGTTTCGCTAATCGCAGACGCCGTGTGGGTCCCCGACTTCGTGTTGGGGATCTGGTTTGGTTATCTTCTCGTCATATTCCTATGAAGGTGTCGTCTCCTAAGTTTAAACCTCGTTTCATTGGTCCGTATAGGATTTCTGAGGTTCTTAATCCTGTGTCTTTTCGTCTGACCCTTCCAGATTCTTTTTCCATACATAACGTATTCCATAGGTCATTGTTGCGGAGATACGTGGCACCTATGGTTCCATCTGTTGACCCTCCTGCCCCGGTTTTGGTGGAGGGGGAGTTGGAGTATATTGTGGAGAAGATTTTGGATTCTCGTGTTTCAAGACGGAAACTCCAGTATCTGGTTAAATGGAAGGGTTATGCTCCGGAAGATAATTCCTGGGTTTTTGCCTCTGATGTCCATGCTCCCGATCTTGTTCGTGCCTTTCATGTGGCTCATCCTGGTCGGCCTGGGGGCTCTGGTGAGGGTTCGGTGACCCCTCCTCAAGGGGGGGGTACTGTTGTGAATTCTGTGGCAGAGCTCCCTCCTGTGGTCACAAGTGGTACTTCGGCTGATTCTCTCTGGGAGCTTCCGTTTGTGGAGGAAAGTGGTACTGCGGCTTCTGAGTTTCCTCCCTCAGGTGATCTGGTGAGGTCGTTAGGTGCTTCTCTACTTAACTCCACCTAATGCTTTGATCCTGGCTTCCTGTCAATGTTCCAGTGTTGGACTTGTTTTTCCCTGGATCATTCCTGTGGCCTGCTGCTCTGCATAGCTAAGTGCTTCTTTGCTATTTGTTTGCTATTTTTTCTGTCCAGCTTGTCTAATTGTTTTGCTGGAAGCTCTGGGACGCAAAGGGTGTACCTCCGTGCCGTTAGTTCGGTACGGAGGGTCTTTTTGCCCCCTTTGCGTGGTTTTCTTTAGGGTTTTGTGTAGACCGCAAAGTTATCTTTCCTATCCTCGCTCTGTTAAGAAAGTCGGGCCTCACTTTGCTGAATCTATTTCATCCCTACGTTTGTCTTTTCATCTTACTCACAGTCATTATATGTGGGGGGCTGCCTTTTCCTTTGGGGTATTTCTCTGAGGCAAGGTAGGCTTATTTTCTATCTTCAGGCTAGTTAGTTTCTCAGGCTGTGCCGAGTTGCATAGGCAGAGTTAGGCGCAATCCACGGCTGCCTCTAGTGTTGTTTGGAGAGGATTAGGGATTGCGGTCTGCAGAGTTCCCACGTCTCAGAGCTCGTTCTATTATTTTGGGTTATTGTCAGATCTCTGTATGTGCTCTGACCGCTATGTCCATTGTGGTACTGAATTGCCTTTCATAACAGTGGCCACAGAAACTTTGCCCTTCCAAGACCTGCCAAGAGGACCAATGGAATGTGCTGCAGGGCCTGAGCACATGACCCTCGATCTCCAACGGGAGATCTTGCCCTGGGCATGCTCAGTGTGTGCAGACAAGGACTTAGTCCCAGAGAAGTCCGCTCGCTGCTGACCAGCACTGGCTTTAATGGCAGAAGCTGAAGAAGCAGCAGTAACTCTCTGTACAGAGTGAGAGTGAGCAAGACGCTGGGACCGACGTCCCTGCTGAGCAGACTCCACTGCGGCTGGATAAGAATGGGAGACCGCAGCGGAGATGGCTCGAGATTCCCCCTGTGCAGAAGCGGGTACTCGAGACCTAACATAAGTTTTGTGGGGAAAAAAACATTTTTTAATTTTCACGGCTCTGCGTTATAAACTGTAGTGAAACACTTGGGGGCTCAAAGTTCTCACAACACATCTAGATAAGTTCCTTGGGGGGTCTAGTTTCCAATATGGGGTCACTTGTGGGGGGTTTCTACTGTTTATGTACATTAGGGGCTCTGCAAACGCAATGTGACGCCTGCAGACCATTCCATCTAAGTCTGTATTTCAAATGGCGCTCCTTCCCTTCCGAGCCTTCCCATGCGCCCAAACGGTGGTTCCCCCCCACATATGGGGGGACAAATTGTACAACAACTTTTTGGTTCCAATTTCTTCTCTTACCATTGGGAAAATAAAAAATTGGGGGCGAAAAGATCATTTTTTTTCACAAAAATTATTTTTTATTTTTACGGTTCTGCATTATAAACTTCTGTGAAGCACTTGGTGGGTCAAAGTGCTCACCACACCTCTAAATAAGTTCCTTAGGGGGTCTACTTTCCAAAATGGTGTCACTTGTGGGGGGTTTCAATGTTTAGGCACATCAGTGGCTCTTCAAACGCAACATGGCGTCCCATCTCAATTCCTATCAATTTTGCATTGAAAGGTCAAACGGCGCTCCTTCCCTTCCGAGGTCTCCCATGCGCCCGAACAGTGGTTTACCCCCACATATGGGGTATCAGAGTACTCAGGACAAATTGTGCAACAACTTTTTGGTTCCAATTTCTTCTCTTACCATTGGGAAAATAAAAAATTGGGGGCGAAAAGATAATTTTTGTGAAAAAAAAAATATTTTTTATTTTTACGGTTCTGCATTATAAACTTCTGTGAAGCACTTGGTGGGTCAAAGTGCTCACCACACCTCTAGATAAGTTCCTTAGGGGGTCTACTTTCCAAAATGGTGTCACTTGTGGGGGGTTTCAATGTTTAGGCACATCAGTGGCTCTTCAAACGCAACATGGCGTCCCATCTCAATTCCTATCAATTTTGCATTGAAAGGTCAAACGGCGCTCCTTCCCTTCCGAGGTCTCCCATGCGCCCGAACAGTGGTTTACCCCCACATATGGGGTATCAGAGTACTCAGGACAAATTGTGCAACAACTTTTTGGTTCCAATTTCTTCTCTTACCATTGGGAAAATAAAAAATTGGGGGCAAAAAGATAATTTTTGTGAAAAAAAAAATATTTTTTATTTTTACGGTTCTGCATTATAAACTTCTGTGAAGCACTTGGTGGGTCAAAGTGCTCACCACACCTCTAGATAAGTTCCTTAGGGGGTCTACTTTCCAAAATGGTGTCACTTGTGGGGGGTTTCAATGTTTAGGCACATCAGTGGCTCTCCAAACGCAACATGGCGTCCCATCTCAATTCCAGTCAATTTTGCATTAAAAAGTCAAATAGCGCTCATTCGCTTCCAAGCTCTGTCATGCGCCCAAACAGTGGTTTACCTCCACTTATGGGGTATCGGCGTACTCAGGACAAATTGTACAACAAGGTTTGGGGTCCATTTTCTCCTGTAACTCTTGGCAAAATAAAACAAATTGGAGCTGAAGTAAATTTTTTGTGAAAAAAAGTAAAATGTTAATTTTTATTTAAACATTCCAAAAATTCCTGTGAAACACCTGAAGGGTTAATACACTTCTTGAATGTGGTTTTGAGAACCTTGAGGGGTGCAGCTTTTAGAATGGTGTCACACTTGGGTATTTTCTATCATATAGACCCCTCAAAATGACTTCAAATGAGATGTGGTCCCTAAAATAAAATGGTGTTGTAAAAATGAGAAATTGCTGGTCAACTTTTAACCCTTATAACTCCCTAACAAAAAAAAATTTTGGTTCCAAAATTGTGCTGATGTAAAGTAGACATGTGGGAAATGTTACTTTTTAAGTATTTTTTGTGACATATCTCTGTGATTTAATTGCATAAAAAATTCAAAGTTGGAAAATTGCGAAATTTTCTAAATTTTCACCATGTTTCCATTTTTTTCACAAATAAACGCAGGTAATATCAAAGAAATTTTACCACTATCATGAAGTACAATATGTCACGAGAAAATAATGTCAGAATCACCGGGATCCGTTGAAGCGTTCCAGAGTTATAACCTCATAAAAGGACAGTGGTCAGAATTGTAAAAATTGGCCCGGTCCATAACGTGCAAACCACCCTTGGGGGTAAAGGGGTTAATGGGTCTCCTACCCTTACTTGCGTCTTGGAACAAAATAAACATGGCTGAAGACCTCCACTAGGAACTTGTTACCTACAGATATTTAAGGAGACATATTCTGACATCTAAGGAATGAAAGAATATTTCACCCTGGGATTTTGGGCTGTCACAAAATAAAGTGATGATTATTTCCTGAACTCTATGAAATGTGAAGACTGCTTTTGGAAGAAAAGCCGGGACAGATCTTAAAATTACTCTATCCTCTAAGATAGTTGTGAAGGGTGGATAAATTGAAATGGCCTGCAACTCACTCGCCCGCATAGACGACATTAGGGCTACTAAAAGTATCGTTTTAAGAATGTCGACCCTAATAAAAGTAGATGAAATTGTTTCAATCGGAGTTTTGGCAAGGACATTCAAAACATAATGTAGGTCCCAAGGAGCCACTTTGGGAGCACTTACTCGTCTAGAAGAAAAGTTGCGCAGTTGCGCAGGCGTGTACTACGGAGGACAGAGAATGAACTTCAATCCAATATTGTGGCCAGCATGCAGCCAGCGGGTAAGGAAAGGGTGAATCAAACACCCGAAAACTCCGCCCATATGACCGAAAACTGGTCCCGCCAAATTCAGGTGACAGGTTCCCTTTAACTTGCAGGGCTATAGTCTGTTCAGAAATGACCGAACGGATAAGCGAGGGAGAGGGGTGTGTCTATATGTAAAATCATCCATAAAACCCATCCTGCATGATAATATAGGTGAATCTAATGAAAATGTGGAGTCCCTGTGGGTTGAGATAAGGGGAGGGGGAAAAGATAATAAATTACTGATAGGGGTTTGGTATAAGTCACCAAAAACAATGAAAGCAACGGAAAAAATCCTCATAAAGCAAATAGATGAAGCTGCAACTCAAGGGGAAGTCATTATTATGGGGGACTTCAACTACCCTGAAATAGATTGGGGAATGGAAATCTGCAGTTCCAGCAAAGGTAATCGGTTTTTGACAACTATGAGAGACAATTACCTTTCACAACTGGTTCAGTACACAACAAGAAAGGGGGCACTGCTAGACCTAATATTAACCAACAGGCCAGACCGCATATCAAATATAAGGGTTGGGGGTCACTTGGGGAATAGTGATCACAAAATAATAAGTTTTCATGTATCCTTTACGACTCGTTAAAGAGTTGATTGTGACTTGTAGGAACGCTACTTCCAATAGGTGGCGCTATAGAGTTTAAGTCCTCTTTTTCTCAGAAGAGGCAATTTGCACATGTATCCTTTAATAAGATGTGTAGTAGAGGGGTTACAAGGACACTAAACTTCAGGAGGGCAAATTTCCAACGGATGAGAGATGATCTTGGTGCAATCAACTGGGACTATATACTGAGACATAAAAATACACAAAGAAAATGGGAGACGTTTATTAGCATCCTGGATAGGACCTGTGCACAGTATATACCGTATGGGAATAAACATACAAGAAATAGGAGGAAACCAATATGGCTAAATAGAGCTGTAAGAGGCGCAATAAGTGACAAAAAGAAAGCATTTAGAAAATTAAAGGAAGTATGTAGTGATGAGGCATTAAATAAATACAGAAAATTAAATAAATTCTGTAAAAAGCAAATCAAGGCAGATTGAGACAGAGAGACTCATTGCCAGAGAGAGTAAAAATAATCCCAAAATATTCTTTAACTACGTAAATAGTAAGAAACTAAAAAATGATAGTATTGGCCCCCTTAAAAATAGTCTGGGTGAAATGGTGGATGAGGATGAGGAAAAAGCCAATATGCTAAATGACTTTTTTCATCAGTATTTACACCAGAAAATTGCATGTCAGAAAATATGATCAGTAGTGTTGAGCGATACCTTCCGATATCGGAAAGTATCGGTATCGGATTGGATCGGCCGATATTCAAAAAATATCGGATATCGCCGATACCGATACCCGATCCCAATGCAAGTCAATGGGACCAAAATATCGGAATTAAAATAAACCCTTTCTTTCCTTGTAGGTTCATTCTACATGAAGGAAAACAACTAAGAATAATGCAGGATGTATTTGGGGAGGTGGCGGAGACATTAAAGTCATTGTTCTGTCTCCGCCATCTAATATTGTTACCCTGATTATTTGCTTGCATAATTGCAGTTTCCTCAGTATACAGTATTGATATATTCATGCCTTTATTCATCTTTGATGCTTTGGCTCCCTCTAGCGGCCAGAGTTATGTTGGCAGTTCAATCTTGTTTTTGTATTATCCATGTCTGATTCTCCTCCTCCTTTGCAATGCATTATGGTAGCTCAGCCTCCATTTCCCTCCATTTTTCCTTTCACTTTCCTCAGTCTGCCTTCAAGGAAAGACGCTTCACTTCATCCCCCTTGCGATTGCATTGTCTTTATGCTTCCTATAGATATTTCTGCTCCATATTAGCCTAGCCTAGCCAGTTGTACTCCCAGTTCAGTTACTAGCTTCCTAAATGTTATGCATAATGTACCTCATGTGTAGTATGTATCTGTTCTATACCATGCACTGATTCTATTTATATCATTGTTCACAGTTTCACCGCATCAATATACCACTACGTTTAATAAAGCACAGACTCAACCACAGTCTCCTTATTGGACCCCGGTATAGCGGTTTAGCTGACTGTATAGCTACGTATGAGCCTGCCTCAGCTAGTGAGGACAGAACAGTGAAACGGCAGCCATCCAACTAGTGGGATTCAAGTCACCGGCTACTCAGAGACTAAATACAGCTACAGCAATCTCTGCACAGCCAAGCACTTTCCCAAGACACCATGTCTCACAAATCGCATAGGACAAGATCTGCTACTTCCGTCTCCTCAAAGACAACATCCATCAGCAGCGCTGTCGCCATTGCCCGCGCAAATGCTGAAGCTGCCAAAATACGAGCGAGCTTTGCTGACCAAGAGATGCAACTTAAATTAGAAAAAGCACACATAGATGAAGAGAGAGCCGATCAAAAGAGAAGGTCGCAGTTAGAGAAGGCACGTGTGGATGCCGCCTTAGAAAGCCTAGCAGCAAAAAGGGAAGCTGCCGCAGCCCTCGCCGAAGCAGAATCGCTAGAAGCCGCGCAAAATCCCAAGCTGCATAGCCAAAGCAGTACGTTGAGTCTGGAGTTTCCACTGCAAGACTCACCACAACGCACATCTCAGTATGTTAATGACCTTCCTGATCCAAACTATAACCCTGAACCAGTACCAAAACCAGAATACGACACCTCCAGCGAAGTGAGCGAGAGTCGTCACGAGGCTCAGGACAGAAACAAACTCGAAAATGTGAGGCAAAACAACTCTGCTAATGACTACCTTGCCCCTCATCAGGTAACCAACGTGGATCACCCTGCTGACGCACCGTAAATTCAGGCCGAAGCAATACGACACCGGCTGGCGCCACCATGAGGACACTAACAGGTACGAACGCACCTCACATCACTATCAGGGCGACCCATCACCAGTATACTCTGCTGACAACCGGTTCATGACAGAATTTGCCAAGTTCTTCACACGACGTGAACTGGTTGCCAAGGGACTCATGAAATTCACTGACCGAGCTGAAGGTTACAGAGCTTGGAAAGCTTCCTTCCAAAATGTCATTAGAGACTTGGGGCTACAACACAGGGAAGAGATAGACCTGTTAGTCAAATACCTGGGAGAAGAGTCAGTCAAACACGCAGTAAGGATCAGAGACATTAATATAAACCGCCCTGAGACTGGCCTCAAAGAGATCTGGAAAAGGCTGGATGAGTGTTACGGCTCAGCAGAAGAAATAGAAAGAGCCTTGTTCAAAAGAATCGATGACTTTCCTAAAATATCTAACAAAGGTCTCCAGAAACTTAGAGAGCTAAGCGACTTGCTAAAGGAAGTCCAAGTTGCCAAATACGAGGACGATCTACAGGGACTTGCATTTCTCGACACAGCCAGAGGTGTTAACCCTATAGTCCAGAAGTTGCCCTACAATCTACAGGAGAGGTGGCTCACACATGGTTCCACGTACAAATACAAACACAGCGTTCCATTCCCTCCCTTCTCCGTTTTTGTTGACTTCATACACCAACAAGCAAGAATTAGAAACGATCCCAGCTTTGACTTTGCAATACCATATGCCACACCGTCACCACCTGCAAATCCACGCAGAACATCTGTGGAAGTACACAAGACTTATGTTTCTTCTCCAGGTTCTAATTACAGGTCTGCTGGCTGCTCCCAATCAGAGACAAAGGTGCAGGACCCTGACAAGCAGTGCCCACTTCATCAGAAGCCTCATCCTCTCCTGAAATGCAGAGCCTTCAGAGGAAAATCTATGCCAGATCGCAGAAGCTTCCTGAAAGAAAACGGTATCTGCTACAAGTGCTGCTCGTCCACAGCTCATCTTGCCAAGGATTGCAAGGTCAGTGTAAAATGCACAGAATGTGGCACCACAGATCATAACACCGCTCTACACCCTGGCCCAGCTCCATGGAGTACACAAAACACGCCAGCTGACAGTGAGCATGGCGGGGAGGAAAGGAACACTGATACAGCTACGCCAGAGATCACTTCACAATGCACCGAGGTCTGCAAAGGGACAATAGACAGTAGGTTCTGTTCAAAAATATGCCTCGTCAAAGTATACCCGAAGGGCCATAGAGACCAAGCTGTAAGACTGTATGCTATCTTAGATGACCAAAGTAATCGATCCTTGGCTAGATCAACGTTCTTTGACCTATTCAACATCAAAGGGCCAAGCACTCCCTACTCCTTAAAGACGTGTGCAGGTACTGTGACAACAGCAGGCAGGAAAGCTACTGACTACCAGATCGAGTCTTTAGATGGACAATTCTGCCTACCACTACCTACGATCATCGAATGTAACCAGATCCCAGACAACAGATCTGAAATCCCTACGCCAGATGTAGCAATCCATCACGCTCACTTAAAACAAATAGCACACCTCATACCGGAACTCGACCATCAGGCCCAGATAATTCTGCTGTTGGGGAGAGATATCCTACAGGTTTATAAAGTGAGACGTCATATCAACGGACTCCACAATGCTCCCTATGCCCAAAGGCTAGACCTAGGATGGGTCATATAATTGGCAACGTATGCTTGGGACGCATGCACGCCCCATCTTCTGTGACAAGCATGCTGACAAATACATTGGAGAAAGGACGTCCATCTCTGTTTCAACCTTGTAACAATGAGTTCCATGTCAGGGAACTGCCACACAGCATCCAACTACCTGATCATTTAATAGACTTTACTCACGACAGCAGTATAGTGTCGGGAAGCTATGAGGATCAGTTAGGGGGCACAGTCTTCCAGAGAACTAAGCAGGACAACCAAGTGGCAATGTCGGTAGAGGACAAGTTGTTCTTAGAGGTAATGGACAAGGGACTCGTTAAAGATGAGACCAACAGCTGGGTCGCACCTCTTCCCTTCAAAACCCACAGACCACGTCTACCGAACAACAGAAATCAGGCATTACAACGTTTCTCCTCTCTCATTCGTAATCTGCAAAAGAAACCAGAGATGAAAGATCACTTTTTCTCCTTCATGTCAAAGATTTTTGAAAACCGTCACGCAGAACTAGCTCCCACTCTCAAAGACTCTGAAGAATGCTGGTTCCTACCCATGTTCGGAGTATACCACCCTAAGAAACCAGGCCAGATCAGAGTCGTGTTTGATTCCAGTGCTAAATTTAATGATGTCTCCCTGAATGACGTTCTGCTGACAGAACCAGACCTCAATAACAAACTACTGGGTGTACTTATGCGCTTCCATAAGGATTCCATTGCCTTCATCGCTGACATCCAGCAAATGTTCCATTGTTTCCTTGTGAGAGAGAGAGACAGGAACTTCCTAAGATTCTTCTGGTACAGAGACAATGATCCTACTAAAGAAGTCACAGAGTATCGCATGAGAGTGCACATCTTTGGCAACAGTCCTTCACCTGCAGTCGCCATTTACGGACTCAAAAGGTCAGCTCAGGAAGGAGAACCAGAATACGGAGCAGATGTCAGACAATTCATAGAAAAGGACTTTTATGTCGACGACTGTCTAAAAGCCATGCCTTCAAATGAGACTGCCATCAGTCTTCTCAGGAGAGCTCAGGACATGCTTGCCTGCTCGAACCTTAGGCTTCATAAAATAGCCTCAAACAGCCAAGAACTCATGGAAGCGTTCCCTTCTCAAGACCTATGTAATGGTCTCAGAGACCTGGACCTGGGGTCAGACCCCGCACCAATGCAACGCAGCCTCGGGCTTCTCTGGAATCTACAATCAGACACTTTCACCTTTCAGGTCAGCCAGGAAGAAAGGCCTTTCACACGTAGAGGCGTCCTGTCTACCATCAACAGTCTGTACGACCCCTTGGGTTTCGCAGCTCCTGTTACTATACAAGGAAAGGCCCTACTAAGAGACTTAACTAGGGAAACATCTGACTGGGATGCACCTCTGCCACCTGATAAGAGGATCCAGTGGGAAGAGTGGAAGAACTCGTTAGCGGCACTCTCCAACTTGCATATGCCAAGACCATACACCCCTGTGCCATCTACTGAGATACAGAGCCAAAGACTGTACGTATTTGCAGATGCTTCTGTCAAAGCAATTGCCGCTGTTGCCTACCTCAAAACTGTAGACTCCAAATGTCAGTGCCACATTGGTTTCGTCATGGGAAAGGCCAAACTCGCACCACAACCAGAGCACACTATACCCAGGTTAGAGCTTTGTGCCGCAGTCTTAGCCGTTGAGTTAGCGGAGTTCATCGCATCCGAAATGGATATCGACCTGACACAAGCCAAGTTCTACTCAGACAGCAAAGTAGTCCTGGGATATATCCACAACGAAACCAGGCGATTCTACGTTTATGTCAATAACAGAGTGCTACGAATCAGGAGATCAGTTCACCCACAGCAGTGGCATTACATACCCACAGACCAGAATCCCGCAGATCATGCAACTAGAGCAGTTGACGCAAGTCGACTAGGAAGCACAACGTGGCTCTCTGGACCAAAACTATTGTACATTGAGGAATGTTTTCCAGACACCTTCGAACTTGTAGGAGAGGACTCAGATGCTGAAATCCGCCCTCAGGTGTCTACACTACATACAATGACCTCTGTTATCCAGCTTGGATCTTGCAGGTTTGACAGATTCTCAAGTTGGAAGTCACTTACTCGAGCCATTACCTGCCTGACACATATAGCTCGCTCATTCATGGCTACCAGAACTTGTAGCACAGAAAAATGTAAAGGTTGGCATCTTTGTAAAAATACCTACGTTACCTCCGACTTAGAGTTCTCTAGAAATCACATCATCCTCACTGTTCAAAGAGAAACCTACTTGGCAGAAATCCAATGTCTTACTAACAAAGCTCCAATACCAGCGAGCAGCGTATTGAGAAAACTCGACCCATTCATCGACAACAACGGCCTGCTGAGGGTAGGAGGCCGACTCAAAGAAGCTGAGATGGAGTTTGTGGAGAAATTCCCTCTTATACTTCCCGGAAAATGTCATGTTGCCTACCTAATCGTACAACATTACCACAATCTGGTCAAGCACCAAGGAAGACTATTTAAAGAAGGAGCCATCAGATCTGCTGGCTTGTGGATCATCGGTGCAAAAAGACTCATCAGTAGTGTCATCTACAAATGTGTTACCTGCCGTAAGCTTCGTGGTTCAACTCAAACCCAAAAGATGGCTGACCTACCAGCAGATAGACTCAGCCCAGACCCTCCCTTTACTAGCGTTGGTCTCGATGTGTTTGGGCCTTGGTCAGTTGTTACACGTCGTACGAGAGGCGGCCAAGCCAATAGTAAACGTTGGGCAGTCATGTTCACTTGCATGTCAATCAGAGCCGTCCACATAGAGGTCATCGAGTCCCTTGACACGTCAAGCTTCATTAATGCCTTAAGACGTTTTATGGCCATCCGTGGTCCTATCAAGCACATACGTTCAGACAGAGGTACTAACTTCGTTGGTGCAGCAAAGGAATTAGGAATACCCTCAAATCTGAACTATAAGACTCTCGAGAGGTTCCTCAGTGACCAAGGCTGCACATGGTCATTCAACCCACCTCACTCTTCACATATGGGAGGATCTTGGGAACGAATGATTGGTCTAGTACGGAGAATTCTTGACTCCACTCTTCTTCAAGAAGGAGCAGCGAGACTCACCCACGAAAGTCTCATCACCTTCATGGCTGAAGCTGCAGCTATAATTAACGCAAGACCCCTGGTTCCAGTTCCTAACGACCCTGAGGAGCCTTTGTTATTGACTCCAGCTACTTTACTTACCCAGAAAACAGGACTGTCCAGTGCCCCTCCAGGAGGATTCGACGCGAAGGACCTCCACAAGCGCCAATGGAGACAGGTACAAAGTCTTGCAAATACTTTCTGGGACAGGTGGCGCAAACAATATTTGTCTACCCTGCAGCCACGGACGAAGTGGCAATCTACTAAACCTAATCTGAACATAGGTGACCTTGTTCTTGTGAAAGACTGTCAGATTCACCGGAACCAGTGGCCACTTGGTCTAGTTACCGCAACGTTCCCGAGCAAGGACGGCAACGTCCGCAAAGTTGAGCTAAGGATGACCAAAGGGAATGAACCTAAGACATTTTCCAGACCGGTATCTGAACTGGTCCTATTGTTGCCTTCGGAAGAAAGGAGTAGTGACATCCGTTGATGCCAGACGGGGAGTGTTCTGTCTCCGCCATCTAATATTGTTACCCTGATTATTTGCTTGCATAATTGCAGTTTCCTCAGTATACAGTATTGATATATTCATGCCTTTATTCATCTGTGATGCTTTGGCTCCCTCTAGCGGCCAGAGTTATGTTGGCAGTTCAATCTTGTTTTTGTATTATCCATGTCTGATTCTCCTCCTCCTTTGCAATGCATTATGGTAGCTCAGCCTCCATTTCCCTCCATTTTTCCTTTCACTTTCCTCAGTCTGCCTTCAAGGAAAGACGCTTCACTTCATCCCCCTTGCGATTGCATTGCCGGTATGTCTTTATGCTTCCTATAGATATTTCTGCTCCATATTAGCCTAGCCTAGCCAGTTGTACTCCCAGTTCAGTTACTAGCTTCCTAAATGTTATGCATAATGTACCTCATGTGTAGTATGTATCTGTTCTATACCATGCACTGATTCTATTTATATCATTGTTCACAGTTTCACCGCATCAATATACCACTACGTTTAATAAAGCACAGACTCAACCACAGTCTCCTTATTGGACCCCGGTATAGCGGTTTAGCTGACTGTATAGCTACGTATGAGCCTGCCTCAGCTAGTGAGGACAGAACAGTCATAGAGCAAAAAAGTAGAGATCGGAAGGCACTAGGGTAGTTTGTCAGCGTAAATTACCTTCTTGCACGCTGGATTCAATTCAGGACATTAAGCGGCACAGGCTTAAAAATTAGCAATTATCGGGAGGTGCTCAACATGAAGCTGAATACAACTGTAGATTCATAGAAGAACAAATGAAAGTGGCACTCACCCAGGTATTGCTGAATAGAGATGTCCTTTATTCAGAAGAACAGATGGACATACATAAGACGGAGCAGCGGCTGGTAGCAGTTAGGGTGCGGGAGGGAGGTGAAGGACGACGGCCGTTTCGGGTCCTGGACCCGTAGAAGCGCGAAACGGCCGTCGTCCTTCACCTCCCTCCCGCACCCTAACTGCTACCAGCCGCTGCTCCGTCTTATGTATGTCCATCTGTTCTTCTGAATAAAGGACATCTCTATTCAGCAATACCTGGGTGAGTGCCACTTTCATTTGTTCTTCTATGAATTTAAAGTCATAGAGGTTTAGCCCAATCAAATAGAATAGCATGTTTTGTTTTTTTTTAAAGACGTTCGGAGTGACAAAGATATTGACTATGTAAATATTTTTTTTATTTTGTCAGATATTGATGTTTCACTATTCCACGCCCTTCCCCTTCTTTTTTTTTTACTTTTCCCACACTTTCATCTTCATCATCATCAGCATCTTTGACATCAACTTCTTCTTCACCTTATTCATCTTCTTCTTCATCTTCTACCTATTTTTTTTTTATTACATTCTTCATATTCATTTTATTCAACTATTATTATTCTTCCTATTCTACATATTCATTTTATTCAACTATTATTATTCTTCCTATTCTACTTCTTCATCATATTCTCATTTGTGACAGGCATTCCCGTAGTTGTTATCTATAAAAGTTTGAAGATTACACCTTCCGTTCTGCCAGTCACAAAAGTTACATTTGTCCGCGTTCAGTTTGGCCTGCAGCATCAGGCTTTATCCAGGGGCACCACGAGGAGGAACGGACTCACCCCCATACACTGCTTAGTCTTCTTCTGCATATAATTTAGATAATATCTTTTGCTCTGATATTAAGTGTTATGCTTAATGTTCTTCTGCTCTTTGTTCTGCAGCCTCTTGTTCTTCTGCTTCTCGGTCTTCCATGTCGTCGTCTCCAGGGTCGTTGTCTCCAGGGTCGTCGTCTACGCCGTCGTCGTCTCCGCCGTCGTCGTCGTCATCGGGGTGGTCTTCCGGGTCGTCGACTTTAGGGTCTTCAACTTGGAAATGTAGCAGAAGGTACAAGAAGGCTGAGAAAATGCCAAGAACCAGCTGATGGAACTGGAACTCGGATGGCTACCCGAAGGTTCAAGAGCCTATGGAACTACCGAGGACCAGCTGACGTTACTGGAACCCGGTTACTAAGCAGGAGGTACCCGTGCTAAAAAGCACTACCAAGGACCGCCTGACGTTGGCGGAACTCGGATACCCAGTAGGAGGCACCTAAGCCAAAGGCTCTGCCCGGAACCAGCTGACGTTACTGGAACCAGGATGGGGAGCAGAAGGTACAAGAGCAAAAGACACTGCCGAGAACCAGCTGACGGTACTGGAACCCGGATGGGTAGCCGAAGGTCCAAGAGCCAATGGAACTACCGAGGACCAGCTGACGTTACTGGAACCCGGTTACTAAGCAGGAGGTACCCGTGCCTGAAAGCACTACCAAGGACCACCTGACGTTGGTGGAACTTGGATACCCAGAAGGAGGCACCTAACCCAAAGCCTGGTACTGGAACCAGGATGGGGAGCAGAAGGTACAAGAGCAAAAGACACTGCCGAGAACCAGCTGACGGTGCTGGAACCAGGTGGTGGACCACAAGGTCCACAGGAGAGGAGAGAACAGCTAGGCCGCGAGGCAGCCGCAGTTACCGAACACCAACAGTCCCACAGGGGGAGCTTGGCCTACTGGCACTACAGAACCAGCCTTGACTACCAATTCACGCAGCCCACATAGGAAGCTCCTAAACTGGAGGCACCCTGGAGTTGGCTAACCCGACCGCAGCACGACGGGGCAAGCATAGGCGTCTCAGTGAGCTTGACACTACCCTGTTATGTTTGCTAATGACAGGTGTTATGAAGGCAATCCAGAAACACAGTGTGCTTAGCGATCAGAGCGCACACAGCGATCTGACAAATACCCAAAAATACAAGAACGAGCTCTGAGACGTGGAAACTCTGTAGACTGCACACCTGATCCTATCCTAAACACAACTAAAAGCGGCTGTGGATTGCGCCTAACAACTACCTAGGCAACTCGGCACAGCCTAAGAAACTAGCTAGCCTGAAGATAGAAAAATAGGCCTGACTTGCCCCAGAGAAATTCCCCAAAGGAAAAGGCAGCCCCCCACATATAATGACTGTGAGTAAGATGAAAAGACAAAACGTAGGGATGAAATAGATTCAGCAAAGTGGGGCCCGATATTCTAGGACAGAGCGAGGACAGTAAAGCGAACTTTGCAGTCTACAAAAAACCCTAAAGCAAAACCACGCAAGGGGGGCAAAAAAAACCCACCGTGCCGAACTAACGGCACGGCGGTACACCCTTTGCGTCTCAGAGCTTCCAGCAAAACAAAAGACAAGCTGGACAGAAAAAAAGCAACAAAAAAGCAAAAGGCACTTAGCTATACAGAGCAGCAGGTCACAGGAACAATCAGGAGAAGCTCAGATCCAACACTGAAACATTGACAAGGAGCAAGGATAGCAGCATCAGGCGGAGTTAAGTAATGAAGCAGTTAACGAGCTCACCAGAACACCTGAGGGAGGAAGCTCAGAAGCTGCAGTACCACTTGTGACCACAGGAGTGAATTCAGCCACAGAATTCACAACAGTACCCCCCCCCCTTGAGGAGGGGTCACCGAACCCTCACCAGAGCCCCCAGGCCGACCAGGATGAGCCGCATGAAAGGCACGAACAAGATCGGAAGCATGAACATCAGAGGCAAAAACCCAGGAATTATCTTCCTGAGCATAACCCTTCCATTTAACCAGATACTGGAGTTTCCGTCTAGAAACACGAGAATCCAAAATCTTCTCCACAATATACTCCAATTCCCCCTCCACCAAAACCGGGGCAGGAGGCTCAACAGATGGAACCATAGGTGCCACGTATCTCCGCAACAACGACCTATGGAATACATTATGTATGGAAAAGTAGTCTGGGAGGGTCAAACGAAAAGACACAGGATTGAGAACCTCAGAAATCCTATACGGACCAATAAAACGAGGTTTAAATTTAGGAGAGGAAACCTTCATAGGAATATGACGAGAAGATAACCAAACCAGATCCCCAACACGAAGTCGGGGACCCACACGGCGTCTGCGATTAGCGAAAAGTTGAGCTTTCTCCTGGGACAAGATCAAATTGTCCACTACCTGAGTCCAGATCTGCTGCAACCTATCCACCACAGAATCCACACCAGGACAGTCCGAAGACTCAACCTGTCCTGAAGAGAAACGAGGATGGAACCCAGAATTGCAAAAAAATGGAGAAACCAAGGTAGCCGAGCTGGCCCGATTATTAAGGGCGAACTCAGCCAACGGCAAAAAGGACACCCAATCATCCTGGTCTGCAGAAACAAAACATCTCAGATGTTTCCAAGGTCTGATTGGTTCGTTCGGTCTGGCCATTAGTCTGAGGATGGAAAGCCGAGGAAAAGGATAGGTCAATGCCCATCCTACCACAAAAGGCTCGCCAAAACCTTGAAACAAACTGGGAACCTCTGTCAGAAACAATATTCTCAGGAATGCCATGCAACCGAACCACATGCTGAAAGAACAAAGGTACCAAATCAGAGGAGGAAGGCAATTTAGCCAAGGGCACCAGATGGACCATTTTAGAAAAGCGATCACAGACCACCCAAATGACTGACATCTTTTGAGAAACGGGAAGGTCAGAAATGAAATCCATCGAAATATGTGTCCAAGGCCTCTTTGGGACCGGCAAGGGCAAAAGCAACCCACTGGCACGAGAACAGCAGGGCTTAGCCCTAGCACAAATCCCACAGGACTGCACAAAAGTACGTACATCCCGTGACAGAGATGGCCACCAGAAGGATCTAGCCACTAACTCTCTGGTACCAAAGATTCCAGGATGACCAGCCAACACCGAACAATGAAGTTCAGAGATAAGTTTATTAGTCCACCTATCAGGGACGAACAGTTTCTCTGCTGGACAACGATCAGGTTTATTCGCCTGAAATTTTTGCAGCACCCGCCGCAAATCAGGGGAGATGGCAGACACAATGACTCCTTCCTTGAGGATACCCGCTAGCTCAGATAAACCCGGAGAGTCGGGCACAAAACTCCTAGACAGAGCATCCGCCTTCACATTTTTAGAGCCCGGAAGGTACGAAATCACAAAGTCGAAGCGGGCAAAAAATAACGACCAACGGGCCTGTCTAGGATTCAAGCGCTTGGCAGACTCGAGATAAGTCAAGTTCTTATGATCAGTCAATACCACCACACGATGCTTAGCTCCTTCAAGCCAATGACGCCACTCCTCGAATGCCCACTTCATGGCCAGCAACTCTCGGTTGCCCACATCATAATTACGCTCAGCGGGCGAAAACTTCCTGGAAAAGAAAGCACATGGTTTCATCACTGAGCAATCAGAACCTCTCTGTGACAAAACCGCCCCTGCTCCAATCTCAGAAGCATCAACCTCGACCTGGAACGGAAGAGAAACATCTGGCTGACACAACACAGGGGCAGAACAAAAACGACGCTTCAACTCCTGAAAAGCTTCCACAGCAGCAGAAGACCAATTAACCAAATCAGCACCCTTCTTGGTCAAATCGGTCAATGGTTTGGCAATGCTAGAAAAATTACAGATGAAGCGACGATAAAAATTAGCAAAGCCCAGGAACTTTTGCAGACTTTTCAGAGATGTCGGCTGAATCCAATCCTGGATGGCTTGGACCTTAACTGGATCCATCTCGATAGTAGAAGGGGTAAAGATGAACCCTAAAAATGAAACTTTCTGCACACCGAAGAGACACTTTGATCCCTTCACAAACAAAGAGTTAGCACGCAGGACCTGAAAAACCATTCTGACCTGCTTCACATGAGACTCCCAATCATCTGAGAAGATCAAAATGTCATCCAAGTAAACAATCAGGAATTTATCCAGATACTCACGGAAGATGTCATGCATAAAAGACTGAAACACAGATGGAGCATTGGCAAGTCCGAACGGCATCACTAGATACTCAAAATGACCCTCGGGCGTATTGAATGCAGTTTTCCATTCATCTCCTTGCCTGATTCTCACCAGATTATACGCACCACGAAGATCTATCTTAGTGAACCAACTAGCCCCCTTAATCCGAGCAAACAAGTCAGATAACAATGGCAAGGGATACTGAAATTTAACAGTGATCTTATTAAGAAGGCGGTAATCAATACACGGTCTCAGCGAACCATCCTTCTTGGCTACAAAGAAGAACCCTGCTCCCAGTGGTGATGACGATGGGCGAATATGTCCCTTCTCCAGGGATTCCTTCACATAACTGCGCATAGCGGCGTGTTCGGGCACGGATAAATTAAATAATCGACCTTTAGGGAATTTACTACCAGGAATCAAATTGATAGCACAATCACAATCCCTATGCGGAGGTAGAGCATCGGACTTGGGCTCTTCAAATACATCCTGATAATCAGACAAGAACTCTGGGACCTCAGAAGGGGTGGATGACGAAATCGACAAAAATGGAACATCACCATGTACCCCCTGACAACCCCAGCTGGATACCGACATGGAATTCCAATCCAATACTGGATTATGGGTTTGTAGCCATGGCAACCCCAACACGACCACATCATGCAGATTATGCAACACCAGAAAGCGAATAACTTCCTGATGTGCAGGAGCCATGCACATGGTCAGCTGGGCCCAGTATTGAGGTTTATTCTTGGCCAAAGGTGTAGCATCAATTCCTCTCAATGGAATAGGACACCGCAAAGGCTCCAAGAAAAACCCACAACGTTTAGCATAATCCAAATCCATCAGATTCAGGGCAGCGCCCGAATCCACAAACGCCATGACAGAAAACGACGACAAAGAGCATATCAAGGTAATGGACAGAAGGAATTTGGACTGTACAGTACCAATGACGGCAGACCTAGCGGACCGCTTAGTGCGCTTAGGACAATCAGAAATAGCATGAGTGGAATCACCACAGTAGAAACACAGACCATTCAGACGTCTGTATTCCTGCCGTTCAACTCTAGTCATAGTCCTATCGCACTGCATAGGCTCAGGTTTAACCTCAGGCAGTACCGCCAAATGGTGCACAGATTTACGCTCGCGCAAGCGTCGACCGATCTGAATGGCCAAAGACAAAGACTCATTCAAACCAGCAGGCATAGGAAATCCCACCATGACATCCTTAAGAGCCTCAGAGAGACCCTTTCTGAACAAAGCTGCCAGCGCAGATTCATTCCACTGAGTGAGTACTGACCATTTCCTAAATTTCTGACAATATACTTCTATATCATCCTGACCCTGGCACAAAGCCAGCAAATTTTTCTCAGCCTGATCCACTGAATTAGGCTCATCGTACAGCGATCCGAGCGCCAGGAAAAACGCATCGACACTACTCAATGCAGGGTCTCCTGGCGCAAGAGAAAATGCCCAGTCTTGAGGGTCGCCGCGCAAAAAAGAAATAATAATCAAAACCTGTTGAATAGGATTACCAGAAGAATGAGGTTTCAAGGCCAGAGATAGCTTACAATTATTTTTGAAACTTAGAAACTTAGTTCTATCTCCAAAAAACAAATCAGGAATAGGAATTCTTGGTTCTAACATAGATTTCTGATCAATAGTATCTTGAATTTTTTGTACATTTATAACGAGATTATCCATTGAAGAGCACAGACCCTGAATATCCATGTCCACACCTGTGTCCAGAATCACCCAAATGTCTAGGGGAAAAAAAAAAAAGTGAACACAGAGCAGAAAAAAAAAAAAAATGATGTCAGAACTTTTTCTTTCCCTCTATTGAGAATCATTAGTTTGGGCTCCTTGTACTGTTATGTTTGCTAATGACAGGTGTTATGAAGGCAATCCAGAAACACAGTGTGCTTAGCGATCAGAGCGCACACAGTGATCTGACAAATACCCAAAAATACAAGAACGAGCTCTGAGACGTGGAAACTCTGTAGACTGCACACCTGATCCTATCCTAAACACAACTAAAAGCGGCTGTGGATTGCGCCTAACAACTACCTAGGCAACTCGGCACAGCCTAAGAAACTAGCTAGCCTGAAGATAGAAAAATAGGCCTGACTTGCCCCAGAGAAATTCCCCAAAGAAAAAGGCAGCCCCCCACATATAATGACTGTGAGTAAGATGAAAAGACAAAACGTAGGGATGAAATAGATTCAGCAAAGTGGGGCCCGATATTCTAGGACAGAGCGAGGACAGTAAAGCGAACTTTGCAGTCTACAAAAAACCCTAAAGCAAAACCACGCAAGGGGGGCAAAAAAACCCACCGTGCCGAACTAACGGCACGGCGGTACACCCTTTGCGTCTCAGAGCTTCCAGCAAAACAAAAGACAAGCTGGACAGAAAAAAAGCAACAAAAAAGCAAAAGGCACTTAGCTATACAGAGCAGCAGGTCACAGGAACAATCAGGAGAAGCTCAGATCCAACACTGAAACATTGACAAGGAGCAAGGATAGCAGCATCAGGCGGAGTTAAGTAATGAAGCAGTTAACGAGCTCACCAGAACACCTGAGGGAGGAAGCTCAGAAGCTGCAGTACCACTTGTGACCACAGGAGTGAATTCAGCCACAGAATTCACAACACTACCCGGAAACAGCTGACGGTGCTGGAACCAGGCTGGGCACGAGGGAGTACCCGTGACAAAAACACTGCCGAGAACCAGCTGGCGGTGCTGGAACCCGGATGCGTCGCCCCAGTGAGCAAGAGCCAATGGCACGACCGAGGACCAGCTGACGGTGCTGGAACCCGGTTACTAAGCTGTAGGTGCCCGCGCTTAAAAGCACTACCAAGGACCGCCTGACGTTGGCGGAACTCGGATACCCAGGAGGAGGCACCTAAGCCAGAGGCTCGGCCCGGAACCAGCT
This sequence comes from Ranitomeya imitator, assembly GCF_032444005.1. NCBI lineage: Eukaryota > Metazoa > Chordata > Amphibia > Anura > Dendrobatidae > Ranitomeya > Ranitomeya imitator. The sequence continues at coordinate 670,544,563 of NC_091282.1, forward strand.
GACGGTGCTGGAACCAGGTGGTGGACCAGAAGGTCCACAGGAGAGGAGAGAACAGCTAGGCCGCGAGGCAGCCGCAGTTACCGAACACCAACAGTCCTACAGGGGGAGCTTGGCCTACTGGCACTACAGAACCAGCCTTGACTACCAATTCACGCAGCCCACATAGGAAGCTCCTAAACTGGAGGCACCCTGGAGTTGGCTAACCCGACCGCAACACGACGGGGCAAGCATAGGCGTCTCAGTGAGCTTGACACTACCCGGAAACAGCTGACGGTGCTGGAACCAGGCTGGGTACGAGGGAGTACCCGTGACAAAAACACTGCCGAGAACCAGCTGGCGGTGCTGGAACCCGGATGCGTTGCCTATTAAAGATTGTCTTCCTAGTGCCCCAACTAGCGGTGTTGGAGCAAAGGGTAAGCAGGGGGAGCAGAGTGTAGGCCGAAGCCTGCACTGGAGGCAGCTTTGTGTCTGCGTTGCGTTTGCAGGACACTTTGCCGGCTACACAGTGGGGGAAAAGCTGGCGTTGCTGAACCTCACTGACACAATGGCGGGTGTTTTTCTCTGTGCAGCTAGCACTTCCGGGCAAAAACTAGCGGTGTTAGAGCCCAGGGGCAGCAGGAGGAGGAGAGGAGCAGAGTGTAGGCCGAAGCCTAGTTGAACCAATTTCAAAGGAAACCTTTAACCCCCCCTCCGGTGTTACAAAGTACAAGAGACACACCTTGTGCAGTATTAATGCTGCACAAGTCAATGGTTGCTCTATTAATTTGTCTACTTGCACACGCTGAATGAAAGACGTACACAATTTAGCCCATTCTACAGTCAAACTGTAGTGGAGGCGTGACTTGTCTTTTTAAGGAGACGCAGCACAGGTGTCCCAAATAACGCCTTGGTGCTTGGCGCAGCTTCCTGAGCGTTGTTATTTGCTGTACAGGAGTCTGCGCTCTTGTGTTATCCCTTGGCAATGCCCTGTTAGCGCTGCCCGTCTTATGGCCTCATTTCATGTTGGCCGGTGCAGTTAACGATGGCCATAAATCCCAGACCCACAGTGCCTCTGCTGATCCCTTCTCGCATGCCGCGGCCATGAGGCTGCACAGTCTGAAGAAGGCGGAAGGAGATGAGTGACGACAGGCGAACATATGCACTGCTCGTGCCCATAAACCACACCCTCGCTGACAAAATAAATAAGAAACCGAGGGGCGTTGTTTCGAGCAGGGCGGACGCACAGGCGCAGCCAGCTAACCAATGATGTCAAAAGACGGGAAGCGCTACCAAGGGTTGTGCTGCGTATCATTAGAAAGGAAAGTCACACCTCAGGGACAGTGGAATGGTCTCAATGAGACACATTTTGTACGTGTTGAGTTCCACGTGGGCAAGTAGAAAAAGTCAGCCACCTTGTACAAATGCAGCAGTACTGCTGTACAAGATGGCTGTTATACATAGAAACACCTGGGGGTGGGGGGCAGGCTCCCTTCAATTTCAGATCATGTGCCAGCGTGGCGTTTGCAGGTCACGTTGCCGGCTACACAGCAGGGGAATAGCTGGCGGTGCTGAACCCCACTAACACATTGGCTGGTGTTTTTCTCTGTGCAGCTAGCACTTCCGGGCAAAAACTAGCGGTGTTCGAGCCCAGGGTCAGCAGGAGGAGGAGAGGAGCAGAGTGTAGGCCGAAGCCTGCACTGGTGGCAGCTTTTGGTCGGTTGTGCCAGCGTGGCTTGTGCTGGACACGATGCCGGCTGCACAGCAGGGGAACAGCTGGCGGTGCTGACCCCCACTAACACATTGGCTGGTGTTTTTCTCTGTGCAGCTAGCACTTCCGGGCAAAAACTAGCGGTGTTTGAGCCCAGGGGCAGCAGGAGGAGGAGAGGAGCAGAGTGTAGGCCGAAGCCTGCACTGGTGGCAGCTTTTGGTCGGTTGTGCCAGCGTGGCTTGTGCTGGACACGATGCCGGCTACACAGCAGGGGAACAGCTGGCGGTGCTGAACCCCACTAACACATTGGCTGGTTATTTTCTCTGTGCAGCTCGCATTTCCGGGCAAAAACTAGCGGTGTTAGAGCCCAGGGTCAGCAGGAGGAGGAGAGGAGCAGAGTGTAGGGCGAAGCCTAGTTGAACCAATTTCAAAGGTAACCTTTAACCCCCCCTCAGGTGTTGCAAGGTACAAGAGCCACACCTTGTGCAGCATTAATGCTGCACAAGTAATAGGTTGCTCTCTTAATTTTGCTCCTTGCACACGCTGAATAAAACACGTACACTATTTATCCCATTATACTGTCAAACAGTAGTGGAGGCGTGACTTGTCTTTTTAAGAAGACGCAGCACAGGTGTCAAAATTTACACCTAGGTGCTGGGCGCAGATTCCTGAGCGTTGTTATATGCAGTACAGTAGTCTGCGCTCTTGTGTTATCCCTTGGCAATACCCTGTTATCGCAGCCCGTCTTATGACCTCATTTCATGTTGGCCGGTGCGGTTAACGATGGCCATAAATCCCAGACCCACAGTGCCTTTTCATAAAGTCACACTGCGGTGCTGGGATTCGTGGCCTTGTGCAGTAAATATGTTCGCCGCTCACACATGTCCTTACACCTGCTTCAGACTGGGCGGCCTCAGCTGATCCCTTATCGCCTGCCACGGCCATGAGGCCGCACAGTCTGAAGAAGGCAGAAGGAGGGGAGTGAAGACAGGCGAAGATATGCACTGCTCGTGCCCATCAATCACACCCTCGCAGTCAAAATATATGAGACAACGAGGGGCGTTGTGTTGGGCAGGGCGGACGCACAGGCACAGCCAGCCAACCAATGATGTCAGAAGACGGGCAGCGCTAACAATGGGGGTGCTGCGTGTCATTAAAAAGGAAAGTCACACCTCAGGGACATTGTAATGGTCTCTAATGAGACACATTTTGTATGTGTTGAGTTCCACGTGGGCAAGGAGAAAAAGTCAGCCACCTTGTACAAATGCAGCAGTACTGCTGTACAAGGTGGCTGTTATACATAGAAACACCTGGGGGTGGGGGGCAGGCTCCCTTCAATTTCAGTTCATGTGCCTGCGTGGCGTTTGCAGGTCACGTTGCCGGCTACACAGCAGGGGAACAGCTGGCGGTGCTGAACCCCACTAACACATTGGCTGGTGTTTTTCTCTGTGCAGCTAGCACTTCCGGGCAAAAACTAGCGGTGTTAGAGCCCAGGGTCAGCAGGAGGAGGAGAGGAGCAGAGTGTAGGCCGAAGCCTAGTTGAACCAATTTCAAAGGTAACCTTTTACCCCCCCTCAGGTGTTGCAAGGTACAAGAGCCACACCTTGTGCAGCATTAATGCTGCACAAGTAAAAGGTTGCTCTATTAATTTTGCTCCTTGCACACGCTGAATAAAACACGTACTCTATTTAGCCCATTATACTGTCAAACAGTAGTGGAGGCGTGACTTGTCTTTTTAAGGAGACGCAGCACAGGTGTCCAAAATAACACCTTGGTGCATGGGCGCAGCTTCCTGAGCGTTGTTATTTGCTGTACAGGAGTCTGCGCTCTTGTTATCCCTTGGCCATGCGCTGTGAGCGCTGCCTGTCTTCTGACCTCATTTCATATTGGCCGGTGCGGTTAGCGATGGCCATGAAACCCAGACCCACAGTGTCTTTTCTTTAAGTCACACTACGGGGCTGGGATTCGTGACCTTGCGCAGTAAATTTTTTTGCCTGTCACTCATGTCCTTACACCTGCATCAGACTGGGCGGCCTCAGCTGATCCTTTCTCGCATGCCGCGGCCATGAGGCTGCACAGTCTGAAGAAGGCGGAAGGAGATGAGTAAAGACAGGCGAAGATATGCACTGCTCGTGCCCATCTATCACACCCTCGCAGTCAAAATAAGTAAGACAACGAGGAGCATTGTTTCAGGAAGGGCAGACGCACAGGCGCAGCCAGCCAACCAATGATGTCAGAAGACGGGAAGCGCTACCAAGGGGGGTGCTGCGTATCATTAGAAAGGAAAGTCACACCTCAGGGACAGTGGAATGGTCTCAATGAGACACATTTTGTACGTGTTGAGTTCCACGTGGGCAAGGAAAAAAAGTCAGCCACCTTGTACAAATGCAACATTACTGCTGTACAAGGTGGCTGTTATACATAGAAACACCTGGGGGTGGGGGGCAGGCTCCCTTCAATTTCAGTTCATGTGCCTGCGTGGCGTTTGCAGGTCACGTTGCCGGCTACACAGCAGGGGAACAACTGGCGGTGCTGAACCCCACTAACACATTGGCTGGTGTTCTTCTCTGTGCAGCTAGCATGTCCGGGCAAAAACTGGCGGTGTTTGAGCCCAGGGTCAGCAGGAGGAGGAGAGGAGCAGAGTGTAGGCCGAAGCCTGCACTGGTGGCAGCTTTTGGTCAGTTGTGCCAGCGTGGCTTGTGCTGGACACGATGCCGGCTACACAGCAGGGAAACAGCTGGCGGTGCTGAACCCCACTAACACATTGGCTGGTGTTTTTCTCTGTGCAGCTAGCACTTCCGGGCAAAAACTAGCGGTGTTAGAGCCCAGGGTCAGCAGGAGGAGGAGAGGAGCAGAGTGTAGGCCGAAGCCTAGTTGAACCAATTTCAAAGGTAACCTTTAACCCCCGCTCAGGTGTTGCAAGGTACAAGAGCCACACCTTGTGCAGCATTAATGCTGCACAAGTAAAAGGTTGCTCTATTAATTTTGCTCCTTGCACACGCTGAATAAAACACGTACACTATTTAGCCCATTATACTGTCAAACAGTAGTGGAGGCGTGACTTGTCTTTTTAAGGAGATGCAGCACAGGTGTCCAAAATAACACCTTGGTGCATGGGCGCAGCTTCCTGAGCGTTGTTATTTGCTGTACAGGAGTCTGCGCTCTTGTTATCCCTTGGCCATGCGCCGTGAGCGCTGCCTGTCTTCTGACCTCATTTCATGTCGGCCGTTGCGGTTAGCGATGGACATGAATCCCAGACCCACAGTGTGTTTTCAAAAATTCACAGTGCGTGGCTGGGATTCATGACCTTGTGCAGTAAATATGTTTGCCGCTCACACATGTCCTTACACCTGCTTCAGACTGGGCGGCCTCATCTGATCCCTTATCGCATGCCGCGGCCATGAGGCCACCCAGTCTGAAGAAGGCGGAAGGAGATGAGTGAACACAGGCAAACATATGCACTGCACATGCCCATCAATCACACCCTCGCTGTCCAAAAAAATAAGACACCGAGGGGCGTTGTTTCGAGCAGGGCAGACGCACAGGCGCAGCCAGCTAACCAATGATGTCAAAAGATGGGCAGCGCTACCAAGGGTGGTGCTGCATATCATTAGAAAGGAAAGTCACACCTCAGGGACAGTGGAATGGTCTCAATGAGTCACATTTAGTATGTGTTTAATTAAACGTGGGCAAGGAGAAAAAGTCAGCCACCTTGTACAAATGCAGCAGTACTGCTGTACAAGGTGGCTGTTATACATAGAAACACCTGGGGGGGTGGGGGCTGGTTCCCTTTAATTTCAGTTCAGGTGCCTGCATGGCGTTTGCAGGACACGTTGCCAGCTACACAGCAGGGGAACAGCTGGCGGTGCTGAACCCCACTGACACATTGACTGGTGTTTTTCTCTGTGCAGCTAGCACGTCCGGGCAAAAACTGGCGGTGTTAGAGCCCAGGGTCAGCAGGAGCAGGAGAGGAGCAAAGTGTAGGCCGAGGCCTGCACTGGTGGCAGCTTTTGGTCTGTTGTGTCAGCGTGGCTTGTGCTGGACACGATGCCGGCTACACAGCAGGGGAACAGCTGGCGGTGCTGAACCCAACTAACACATTGGCTGGTGTTTTTCTCTGTGCAGCTAGCACTTCCAGGCTACAACTGGCGGTGTTATAGCCCAGGGGCAGCAGGAGGAGGAGAGGAGCAGAGTGTAGGCCGAAGCCTGCACTGGTGGCAGCTTTTGGTCTGTTGTGCCAGCGTGGCTTGTGCTGGACACGATGCCGGCTACACAGCAGGGGAACAGCTGGCAGTGCTGAACCCCACTGACACAATGGTGGGTGTTTTTCTCTGTGCAGCCAGCACTTCCGGGCCCCAACTGGCGTAGTTAGAGCCCAGGGTCTGCAGGAGGAGCAGAGTGTAGGCCGAAGCCTACTTGAACCAATTTCAAAGGTAACCTTTAACCCACCCTCAGGTGTTACAATGTTGAAGAGCCACACCTTGTGCAGCAGTAATGCTCCACAAGTTAAAGGTTGCTCTTTAAGTTTTGCTCATTGCACACGCAGAATGAAAGACGTACACAATTTAGCCCATTGAACAGTAGTTCAGTTCTGTATTGAAGGCGTGACTTGTCTTTTTAAGAAGACGCAGCACAGGTGCACATAAATAACGCCTTGGTGCTGGGCGCAGCCTCCTGAGCATTGTTATTTGTTGTACAGGAGTCTGCGCTATTGTGATCCCTTGGCCATGCGCTGTGAGCGCTGCCTGTCTTCTCACCTCATTTCATGTTGGCCGGTGCGGTTAGCAATGGCCATGAATCCCAGACCCGCAGTGTGTTTTCCAAAAATCACACTGCGTGGCTGGGATTCGTGGCCTTGTGCAGTAAATATGTTTGCCGCTCACACATGTCCTTACACCTGCTTCAGACTGGGCGGCCTCAGCTGATCCCTTATCGACTACCACGGCCATGAGGCCGCACAGTCTGAAGAAGGCGGAAGGAGATGAGTTAAGACAAGCGAACATATGCACTGCACATGCCCATCAATCACACCCTCGCAGCCAAAATATATGAGACAACGAGGGGGGTTGTGTCGGGCAGGGCGGACGCACAGGCACAGGCAGCCAACCAATGATGTCAGAAGACGGGCAGTGCTACCAAGGGTGGTGCTGCGTACCATTAGAAAGGAAAGTCACACCTCAGGGACAGTGGAATGGTCTCAATGAAACACATTTTGTACGTGTTGAGTTCCACGTTGGCAAGGAGAAAAAGTCAGCCACCTTGTACAAATGCAGCATTACTGCTGTACAAGGTAGCTGTTATACATAGAAACACCTTGGGGTGGGTGGCAGGGTCCCTTTAATTTCAGTTCATGTGCCTGCGTTGGGTTTGCAGGTCACGTTGCCGGCTACACAGCAGGGGAACAGCTGGCAGTGCTGAACCCCACTAACACATTGGCTGGTGTTTTTCTCTGTGCAGCTAGCAGTTCCGGGCAAAAACTGGTGGTGTTAGAGCCCAGGGTCAGCAGGAGGAGGAGAGGAGCAGAGTGTAGGCCGAAGCCTGCACTGGTGGCAGCTTTTGTTCTGTTGTACCAGCGTGGCTTGTGCTGGACACGTTGCCGACTACACAGCAGGGGAACAGCTGGCGGTGCTGAACCCCACTGACACATCAGCTAGTGTTTTTTCTGTGTAGACAACACTTCCAGGTGGCAACTGACAGTGTTGAAACCCAGGGAATCAAAGAGGAGCAGAGTGTAGGCCGAAGCCTGCAGTGGAGCAAGTTGAAAGGGAACCTTTAACCTCCCCCCCCCCAGGCATTTGTTGCTGAAAGAGCCTTCTTGTACAGCAGTAATACTGCACATGGAAAATGGTGGCTCCTAAAATTATGCTCCTTGCAAACGCTGAAGTACACACTCATATAATGTGTCCCCTCACACCGTCAAACCGTCACGGAAGTGGGACTTTCCTTTGTAATGTGACACAGCACAGCCGTCATTCCAACCCCCTTGGTGCCGTGCGCCACCTCCTCAACGTTGTTTGGTTCTGTCACGGAGCCCGCGCTGTAATGTTATCCCTTGGCCATGCACAGTTAGCGGTGCCCGTCTTCTGACATCATTTAGGTGTCAGGCTGGCAGTGCCTGTGCGTCCAAGCTGCCCGAGATCCAACCTCGCAGTGTCATCTAATGTAATCCCACTGCGGGCCAGGGATCCATGGGCATGCGCAGTGCATATCATCGCCTCTCACTCACCTCCTTCCTGCTTCTTCAGACTGTGCGGCGTCACGGCCGTGGCATGCTATTAGGGATCAGCTGACGCCGCCTAGTCTGAAGAAGCATGAAGAAGGGGAGTGAGAGGCTAGTATATGCACTGCGCATGGCCATGGATACCAGGCCCACTGTGGGATCACATTAGACGACACTGCGAGGTGGGATTTCGGGCACCGTGGACGCACAGGCGCAGCCAGGACGACAACAAATGATGTCAGAGGACGGGCAGCGCAAACTGTGCATGGCCAAGGGATAACATAACAGCGCAGGGTCCATGACGGAATCAAACAACGCTAAGGAGGCAGCGCACGGTGCCAAGGGGGTAGCAATGACGGCTGTGCTGCGTCACATTACAAAGGAAAGTCCCACCTCCGGGACGGTTGGACGGTGTGAGGGGACACATTACATGAGTGTGTAGTTCAGTGTTTGCAAGGAGCATAATTTCAAGAGCGACCTTTTCCTTGTGCAGTATTAGTTCTGCACAAGGTGGCTCTTTCAGTAACAAACGCCTGGGGGGGGGGGGAACAGGTCCCCTTACATTTTAGTTGTGCCAGCGTGGCGGTCGCATGACACGTTGCTGGATACACAGCTGGGGATCAGCTGACGTTCCTGAACCCCAATAACAGAGGAGCGACTGTTGACTGTGCAGACAGCACTTCCAGGCACCAACTGGCGGTGTTAGAGCCCAGGGACAGCAGGAGGAGCAGATTGGAGGTATTGCCGCACACACAGCTGGGGATCAGCTGACGTTACTGAACCCCAATAACAGAGGAGCGACTGTTGACTGTGCAGACAGCACTTCCAGGCACCAACTGGCGGTGTTAGAGCCCAGGGACAGCAGGAGGAGCAGATTGGAGGTATTGCCGCACACACAGCTGGGGATCAGCTGACGTTACTGAACCCCAATAACAGAGGAGCGACTGTTGACTGTGCAGACAGCACTTCCAGGCACCAACTGGCGGTGTTAGAGCCCAGGGACAGCAGGAGGAGCAGAGGAACAGAGTGTAGGCCGAAGCCTGATTGGAGCGAGTTGAAAGGGAACCTTTAACCCCCCCCCCCAAGACGTTTGTAGCTGAAAGAGCCATCTTGTGCAGCACTAAGGATGCAAAAGGAAAAGGTTGCTCTTTTAATTATGCTCCTTGCAAACACAGAAGTAAACACTAAAAATGTGTCCCCTTATACCGTAAGACCGTCCCGGAGGTGGGAATTTCCTTCGTAATGGGACGCAGCACAGCTGTCATTCCTATCCCCTTGGTGCCGTGCGCTGCCTCCTCAGCGTTGTTTTAAGTTGTCACGGAGCCTGCGCTGTTCTGTTATCCCTTGGCCATGCCCAATTTGCGCTGCCTGTCTTCTGACATAATTTGGTGTCAGGCTGTCAGTGCCTGTGCGTCCACGCTGCTCCAGATCTCACCTCGCAGTGTCGTCTATTGTAATCCCACTGCGGGCCTTGGATCCATGGACATGCACAGTGCATATCCTCGACTCTCACTCCCCTCCTTCCCTCTTCTTCAGACTGTGCGGCGTCACGGCCATGGCATGCTATTAGGGATCAGCTGACGGCGCACAGTCTAAAGAAGGCGGAGGGAGATGGGCGAGAGCCCGAGGTGAAGATATGCACTGCACATGCCCATGGATCCCAGGCTCGCAGTGTGATTCAATCAGAAGACACTGCGAGGCGGGTTCTCGGGCAGCGTGGGCGCACAGGCGCAGCCATCCTGACACCAAATTATGTCAGAAGACAGGCAGCGCAAACTGGCCATGGCCAAGGGATAACAGAACAGCGCAGGCTGCATGACAGCTTAAAACAACGCTGAGGAGGCAGCGCATGGCACCAAGGGGGTAGGAATGACGGCTGTGCTGCGTCACATTATGAAGGAAAGTCCCAGCTCCGGGGCGGTATAACGGTATCAGTGAACACATTTTATAAGTGTTAAGTTCTGCGTGTGCAAGGAGCTAAAATAAAAGAGCTACCTTTTCCTTGTGCAACATTACTGCTGCACAAGATGGCTCTTTCAGTAACAAGCGCCGAGGGGGGGGGGGGGGACAGGTTCTCTTACATTTAGGTTGTTGTGCCAGCGTGGCGGTCGCAGGACACATTGCCGGCTACACAGCTGGGGATCAGCTGACGTTACTGAAACCCAATAACACTGGGTCGTATGTTTAGACTGTGCAGCCTGCACTTCTGAGCCGCAACTGGCGGTGTTGGAGCCCAGGAATAGCAGTTCAGGTGGTAGAAAGATGAACACATCAGGAGACCTGGATGACACCCAATTACTTAATCAGGCAGAGGAGTGGCAAATTCCTGCGAGATCCAGGCCTGGTTCATTTTCAGGAAAGTAAGCCGGTCAACGTTATCGGAGGATAGTCGCATGCGACGGTCTGTTAGTACACCACCTGCGGCACTAAAGACACGTTCCGATAAGACACTAGCCGCAGGGCAAGCCAGCACCTCCAATGCATACTGGCTTAGCTCTGGCCATGTATCCAGCTTAGAGACCCAAAACTTGAACGGGGAAGAGCCGTCTTGGAGTACACTAAGAGGGCAAGCCATGTAGTCTGTCACCATCTGACGGAACCGTTGCCTCCTGCTGACAGGAGCCACCGGTGATGGTGTAGACATTTGGGGCGGGCACACAAAAGTTTTCCACAGTTGTGCCATACTTGGCTTGCCTTGGGCAGAGGCACTGCTTCTGCTCCCTCTTTGTGCAGAGCCTCCTCCTCCACTGCCTCGACGCACTGAGCTGCTTTGTAAAGCACTAGCAGCACTCCTCTCAGTTGGACTGGAGAAGATGATGGAATTCACCAGTGTGTCGTGGTACTCCCGCATTTTACGCTCCCGTGTCAACGCCGGGATGAAGTTTTGGACATTGTCACGGTAGCGAGGATCGAGGAGGGCGTACACCCAATAATCAGGCACGTTGAGAATGTGGTCGATGCGGCGGTCGTCTCTCAGGCACTGCAACATGAACTCAACCATGTGCTGCAGACTGCCAACTGGCCCAGAAACGCTGTCCCCTGCTTGAGACATGATCTCTGCCCGCTCTTCATCACCCCACCCTCGCTGTACACACTGACCACTGGACAATGGTGGAACTCCCTCCTCTGGATGTAGCTCTTCATCGTCCATTGACTCCTCCTCATCCTCCTCACAAAGGGTCCCCTGCCGACCCCTTTGTGAGGAACCACGTGGCGCTGACTGTCCAGAACCTGATGGAAAAGGTGACTCCTCATCCTCCACCTCTTCCACATCATCCCTTATCCCTTGCAGGGTTTCTTGAAGCAAGCAGATAAGGGGGACAGTCATGCTGACTAGTGCATCATCTGCACTTGCCATCCGCGTAGAATAATAATAAAAAGGACGCAAAACCTGGCAGACGTCCTTCATAGTGGCCCACTCTGTGGTTGTGAAGTCTGAGCGGCGCTGACTGCGACTTTTTTGCGCCTGATGCAGCTGGTACTCCATTACTGCTTGCTGCTGCTCACACAACCGCTCCAACATATGTAACGTGGAATTCCACCTGGTAGGTAGGTCACATATGATGCGATGTTCAGGAAGGCGAAACCGACGCTGCAGAGCAGCAATGCGGGATCTTGCCAAGCTGGAACGCCGCAAGTGAGCACACTCTAGGCGGGCCTTGTGCAGAAGTGCATCAAGATCCGGATAGTCCCTCAGAAAACTCTGCACAGCCAAATTGAGCACATGTGCCAGACATGGGATGTGAGTGAGGTTGCCAAGGCCTAAAGCTGCCACCAGATTTCGGCCATTGTCACACACTACCATGCCTGGCTGGAGATTCGCTGGCACAAACCACACATCGCTCTCCTGCTTTAGGGCATTCCAGAGCTCCTGCGCTGTGTGGCTTCGATTCCCCAAAGAAACTAATTTCAAGACGGCCTGCTGACGTTTGGCCACGGCTGTGCTCATGTCAGTCGTAACAGGTAAACGTTCACGGGTCCATGTGGAGGTGGACTGTGACGGATCCTGAAGCAAGGAATCTGAGGAACTGGTGTAAGAGGAGGAGTCAATGCGTACAGGCTGGATTCCTGCAATCCTTGGAGTGGGCAGGACACGTCCTGCGCCACTCGCACGGTCTGTACCCGGCTCAACAACATTAACCCAATGGGCAGTGACGGAAAGGTATCACCCCTGTCCATGTTGACTGGTCCACGCATCGGTGGTGAGGTGGACCTTGCTACTGACGGCGTTCAGTAGCGCATGTTTGATTTGTCCCTCCACATGCTTGTGCAGGGCAGGGACAGCTTGCCTGCTGAAGTAAAAGCGGCTGGGCACCTTGTACTGTGGGACTGCCAATGCCATCAAGTCACGGAAGCTGTCAGTCTCCACCAGCCTGAATGAGAGCATTTCAAGGGACAGAAGTTTGGCAATGCCTGCATTCAGAGCCTGTGCTCGGGGGTGGTTTGCCGAGAATGCCCGCCTTTTCTCCCATGCCTGTACTACCGATGGCTGTAGACTAGGCTGGGAGTGTGAGGATGACTGGGAACGTGGTGCTGTGGGTGGAATTACACTAGGTCTCTGGACAACAGTGCCAGAGGTTCTTCCATGGCGATCCAAGGAGGAAGCCGAACCAGCTGTGCGTGAGCTGGAGGAAGAAGCAACACGAGCTGAAGAGGTGGTAGCTACCGCTGTTGGTTGGCCTAGGTCTTCAGTGTGTTTTTGGAACTCCACCGTGTGCCTGGTCCGCACATGTTTCCACATATTTGTGGTATTGAGGTTGCTGACACTTTTACCTCTTTTTACTTTCTGATGACACAGCTTGCATTTGACAAAACAAATGTCATCTGCAACTGTGTCAAAAAAGGACCAGGCACTGCAAGTCTTGGGAGCGCCCTTTTTGGCTTTTGAAAGAGACAGGCTCCTAACTGGTGCCAAAGTGGAGGCTACAGGCTCCGCAGTCTTCCCCCTCCCTCTCCCTCTTTGGCCCGTTAGGGGAATCTCTTCCTCTGAGCTGCTCCCACCACCTTCCTGTTCCTCACGCCACGATGGGTCAAGGACCTCATCATCTCCACTACCCTCTGCCACCAACTGCTCCTCCTGGGTAGTCTCGGCAGCACAGTACGCACCAGAAAGCGGCACCTGAGTTTCATCATCAGATGCGTATGCACTGTGGTCACCGCAGGCACTGACCCACCCGCCTCTTCAGAGTCAGAGAGACAAAGCTGTTGGGCATCACTGCACACTGCCTCTTCTTCCATTTCTCCAATACTGCTTGGCTGGCCCCCTGTTTCCAAGCCAAGAGATTCAGAGAACAGAAGTAGAGACGGCTCCTGTCCTGGGCTCTCTGACTGCCTGGCCAATTTGGCAGGTGGTGAAGAGACAGATGGCTGCTCTCCAGTGGTCTGTGCCTGAGAGGATGTGGCACTAATTGAAGTCGATGTGTTAGCTGCCATCCATCCGACAACGGCTTCAATTTGATCTTCACGCAGCAGCGGTGCACGGCGCTCTCCGACAAAGCTGCGCATGAAGGACTGTTCCCTGCTGAAACTGGGTGATGGTGAGTCACCGGTGCCCGCAGCAGGCACAGAATCACCACGTCCTCTCCCTGCTCCTCTCCCTGCTCCACGCGCACGCCCACGACCCTTAATCCCTGCCCTCTTCATCTTGGTTGACAGATAAAGATAAGCAGAAAAGTACTAAGGCCTTAGTGTGCTTATTCCTGAAATGCTCCTCCTAACAGGTGTAAGAAACACTAATGTTGTAAAGTGTGGACTAGACTTTATTATTGATAAAATGTGGCCTACACAAGTGTTAAGTGGTGTTTGGTGAACTTTACTTTTTTTTGGGGGGGCAGATCGGGCTACAGAGCGAGTTTAACTCACACGGAGACCGTGCAGACAGCCGAAAACGGCGCTGCAAGGCCCAAAAACCCTCCTCTAGGTTATCCTATCTAGTGTTTTTCCACTATTTTGCTGGAGACGGGTGGAAAGACACTAATAGGAATTTTTCAAATAATTTTTAAACAGGCTGCACTAGTTGAAAAAAAGGAAAAGTTTTTTAATGGTATAAGGCAGTGACAAACCCTGAGCTGAATACAACGGGCTGTGGCTGCACACAGACTACAGGGCGAGCTGCGCTCACACGGAGACCGTGCAGACAGCCGTAAACTGCGCTGCAAGGCCCAAAAACCCTCCTCTAGGTTATCCTATCTAGTGTTTTTCCACTATTTAGCTGGAGACGGGTGGAAAGACACTAATAGGAATTTTTTAAATAATTTTTAAACAGGCTGCACTATTTGAAAGAAAGAACTAGTTATTTAACGGTATGAGGCAGTGACAAACCCTGAGCTGAATACAACGGGCTGTGGCTGCACACAGACTACAGGGCGAGCTGCGCTCACACGGAGACCGTGCAGACAGCCGTAAACGGCGCTGCAAGGCCCAAAAACCCTCCTCTAGGTTATCCTATCTAGTGTTTTTCCACTATTTTGCTGGAGACGGGTGGAAAGACACTAATAGGAAATTTTTAAAAAAAATTTCAACAGGCTGCACTATTTGAAAAAAGGACAAGTTATTTTACAGTATGAGGCAGTGACAAACCCTGAGCTGAATACAACCGGCTGTGGCTGCACACAGACTACAGGGCGAGCTGCGCTCACACGGAGACCGTGCAGACAGCCGTAAACGGCGCTGCAAGGCCCAAAAACCACCCTCTAGGTTATCCTATTTAGTGTTTTTCCACTATTTGGCTGGAGACGGGTGGAAAGACACTAATAGGAAATTTTAGAAAAAATGTGCAGCAGGCTGCACTATGAGCAAAAAAGGACAATGGATAGAACTGTGTGAGGCAGTGTGAACCCCCCCTGAGCTGAATACAACCTGGTATATGGCTGCACACAGACTACAGAGTGAGCTGCACACACACACACACACTGAGACCTTGCAGAACGCTGTTAAAACAGCGCTGCAAGGCAAGAGCAAGGTGAACTGAACAGTGAACACAGCGTTTGCTAAATTAGCCTTGGAAAAGCAAAATAAAGCAATTAGCTATCTCAACTGGCCCTCAGTTAAAACACAGCGTCCTGTCCCTAACTGAAATCACAGCAGAGTGAGCGCAAAATGGCGGCAGCGTTTTTTATAGTGCAGAGTGACATCATTTCAGCAGCCAATCACAGCCTTGCCAGTACTTACATGCCCACCATGCTAAACAGGATGTGCCCACACTTCCATTCATTCCTCATTGGCTGCTGCGTTCAGTTTGAATTCTGGGAACTTCCGATTCCGGTATCCGATACACGGGAAGTATCGGAATTCGGTATCGGAATTCCGATACCGCAAGTATCGGCCGATACCCGATACTTGCGGTATCGGAATGCTCAACACTAATGATCAGTGATAAAAAAAAAAATCCCCATTAAATGTCACCTGCTTAACCCAGCAGGAAGTACGGTGGTGTCTAAAAATCACTAAAATTGACAAATCTCCAGGCCCGGATGGGATACACCCTCGAGTACTGCAGGAACTAAGTACAGTCACTGATAGACCATTATTTTTAATCTTTAAAGATTCCATAATAACAGGGTCTGTACCACAGGACTGGCGTATAGCAAATGTGGTGCCAATATTCAAAAAGGGGACAAAAACTGAACTCGCTAATTATAGGCCAGTAAGCTTAACCTCTACTGTGGGTAAAATCCTGGAGGGCATTCTAAGGGATGCTATGCTGGAGTATCTGAAGAGGAATAACCTCATGACCCAGTATCAGCACGGGTTTACTAGGGACCGTTCATGTCAGACTAATTTGATCAGTTTCTATGAAGAGGTAAGTTCCGGACTGGACTAAGGGAACCCAGTGGACGTACTGTATATGGACTTTTCAAAAGCTTTTGATATGGTGCCACACAAAAGGTTGATACATAAAATGAGAATAATGGGGATAGGGGAAAATATGTGTAAGTGGGTTAAGAGCTGGCTCAGGGATAGAAAACAAAGGGTGGTTATTAATGGAGCACACTCGGACTGGGTCGCGGTTAGCAGTGGGGTACCACAGGGGTCAGTATTGGGCCCTCTTCTTTTTAACATATTTGTTAATGACCTTGTAGGGGGCATACAGAGCAGAATTTCAATATTTGCAGATGACACTAAACTCTGCAGGGTAATTAATATAGAGGAGGACAATTTTATATTACAGGATGATTTATGTAAACTGGAAGCTTGGGCTGATAAATGACAAATTAACTTTAATGGGGATAAATGTAAGGTCATGCACATGGGCAGAAGTAATAAGATGTATAACTATGTGCTTAATGCTAAAACTCTGGGCAAAAGCGTCAATGAAAAAGACCTGGGACTGGGAGTATGGGTGGATGACAAACTCATATTCAGTGGCCAGTGTCAGGCAGCTGCTACAAAGGCAAATAAAATAATGGGATGCATTAAAAGAGGCATAGATGCTCATGAGGAGAACATAATTTTACCTCTATACAAGTCACTAGTTCGACCACAATTAGAATACTGTGCACAGTTCTGGTCTCCGGTGTATAAGAAAGACATAGCTGAACTACAGCGGGTGCAGAGAAGAGCGACCAAGGTTATTAGAGGACTGGGGGGTCTGCAATACCAAGATAGATTATTACTCTTAGGGTTATTTAGTTTGGAAAAACGAAGGCTAAGGGGGTGATCTTATTTTAATGTATAAATATATGAGGGGACAGTACAAAGACCTTTCTGATGATCTTTTTAATCACAGACCTGAGACAGGGACAAGGGGGCATCCTCTACGTCTGGAGGAGAGAAGGTTTAAGCATAACAACAGACGCGGATTCTTTACTGTAAGAGCAGTGAGACTATGGAACTCTCTGCCGAATGATGTTGTAATGAGTGATTCATTACTAAAATTTAAGAGGGGATTGGATGCCTTTCTTGAACAGTATAATGTTACATTTTATATATCCTAGATTCCTTGATAGGGCGTTGATCCAGGGAACTAGTCTGATTGCCTTATGTGGAGTCGGGAAGGAATTTTTTTTCCCCAATGTGGAGCTTACTCTTTGCCACATGGGTTTTTTTTGTCTTCCTCTGGATCAACATGTTAGGGCATGTTAGGTTAGGCTATGGGTTGAACTAGATGGACTTAAAGTCTTCCTTCAACCTTAATAACTATGTTACTATGTTAGAGTCAATGTCCACGTGTAACTTCTGACACCAATCCTCCAACTGTCCTGCAGAGCCATTGTCCTCCGCCTGGCTGGAAGGGACCAAGGGTTCTGTTGCTTGTATTACACTATCATTAACAGTGAACAGTTTAGCAAGTGTGGCATATCTGGGAAAGTGGACCTCTTTCTCTCCACAATTAAGGACACGTACTGGTACCCTCCCCTTGTGGACATCAACCACCCCTCTAGCTGTCAGGATGGTGGGCCTACTATCTGAATACACAGATTCTACCAGGGCCTGGTAGTCTTTACCTCTGAGGCCTATTGCTGCCCGACACCAGATTAACATTTTACTCCTGGGGGTATTGCAATCGGGATCGGATCATTCACTGTGACACGGCCAACTTCTCCACCAGACAATTATACCTGTTGTCTGTGCATCAGGGCTCTGATTTCTTTTTGCAGGACACGCTGCTCACACGAACCAGCAGTTTTGGCCACCTGTTGTAACAAGACAATAACCTCGGCAAGACAGTTTTCTATGACATTAGTACCTAAGGTCATCATAGGGTTACATTCTCACCGGTCAATATCAACAATCACCAGTGCTTGGGCCTTCAATTCTACCCACCCCCACCTTAATGGTTACCTCCTTGTACCTCACCTGTGGCAATGGCTGACCATTACTGGCTACTATTGTCAAATCACTATCTGGGCCACGGGTAATATTAGAGTTAGCCCAGTATCATTTGTAAAGAATGTAAGACATAGTTGTCACCTGAGAGTCAGTGTCCAGTAAAGCGTTCATAGGGATACCGTTGATCACAATGGAGAGGACCGGTCATCCTCCAACATACTTGGCTCGCCAGTTTTGTGGGCCTCCTGGTCGTCTTACTCCTGGGGGTTGGCCCTCTGCCCCAGGGGTCGCTTGTTTAAATGGCAGAACCTTGCAATGTTTCCCGCCTGGTTGCAGCGGCGACAGATGGGTCATCCGTCCTGATGATAGCGGTCATTGTCTCTTCCTCTGATCGGTGGGATCCTCTTCTGTCGTCACCAGGGGACATCATCAGGACTGGGAGCCAGCTGGATTTTCTCCTTTGGGGATTCCTGCAGGGACTGTACGGTTCTGGCTAGTGCAGCTACGCTTTTAATCAGTTCCTGGACCTGGAGGCGCAGTTCTGTTGAGGGATCATCGTCCAGGATCTGTGTGTGGGCCTCAACAGGGGCCTGATGAAAGTATGCCACCTCTTAGTGGTACGCGATTGCTGGATGCCTAGGTGGCACTGTGCGGCTGGGCGGTGGTTCATGCAGCACCCGGATGGCCCTGTCTTTAAAATGTGCCAAGTCCAGGTCAGGGTTTTGCAAGACCAGGATGCGCAGCTGTGTCCTGTGGGTGCTGGACAGGAGTCCCTCAATGAACTGCTCCTTTAATAGCTTGTCCCCATCCTGCAGGTTGTTAGGGTCAACCTGTTTAATGGCCCGTAGTGCCTCCTGGAGATTAAGGGCATAGTCCCGTATGCTATCCTGTGCTCTTTATTTGCACCCGAAAAACCTCATCTTAATTTCTGCAGCCGTGCGGGTGTCAAAAGTATTTTTCAATTTGGCTAATATCTGCTCCACAGTTCCTTTTTCAATGTCCAGCCAGGATTTTACCTCCCTTTGTGCTGTGCCAATTAGATGACCAGTTAGAATGCTGACCTTTTTAAGTTCCGTCAGGGGGTATAAGTCAAATAGGCTGCAGAGTCTTTCTTTAAAGTCACTCAGCGTGTGGGACTCCCCTGAATATTGTGGCAGCCAGGCCGCTCCCGGTATATAGGGCATGGATAGCTGCATTATGGGAGCTGCAGCTGCAGCAGGGTCCGGCCGGTTTACAAGAGCGGTGGCCACCGTGGGGCCTGGTGTTATCATGGGGCCTGCAGCTGCCTCCACTACGGGGCCTGGGGGCATCATGAGGGCTGCAGCTGCTACCACCACCAAATCTCCTCCCGGGTCGGACATATCCCCTTCCGCCGTGCTAACCTCAATCAGGTCTGACGTCTCACCATCGGAGTCTGCAGAGGTTCCTCCTGCACTAAGTATGGTGCTCCTGCCGGTTCTCCTTCCGGGGCTTACGGTTTCTTTACTTGCGGATCTCTCTGCACGGCGCCCGCTTCCTCTTCGCACTCTTTTTCCAGGCTGTGCCCACGAAGGTACGCCCCCTCCTTTGCCTCACGCTCCATGCGGTGCGGCACTGTCGGCTCACATACAAATTCAACACAGTCTATGGCACACAGTACCGGGCGATTCCTTCTGCTCAGACACGTCTGTGTCAGCATCTCCCATTTAGCCACCAACGCTGGCTCCTGCAGCAACTCCAGGGAAACTGCCTAATCTGCAGGCACAGCTGTGCCACCAACGGACTTGTTTCCAAACCCTCTATTGGCTATAAATCCTCCTTGCCTGGATATATATATATATATATATATATATATATACATATATATATATATCAGCATTTCTACTGTATCACTAATGCCGAACAGCACAGTAACTCCATTTAAACACGGACGTTTCCTTTTTTCCAAACCAAATACCAATCTTATTGCCTGTCAGTGCACTCTGTATGCATTCCTACCTTGGCGTCTTTTGGACCCCAGTGCAACAAAAAAAGAAATATTTCCCTCAGTGTGGATTGTATGTATACTCCCTCATATTTATCTACCTCAACGATACTACATGTTCAAATTCTAGAAAAGAACCTACGAAAGGCGACATTATGATCAAGGCCACTGTTTGGCCGAAACGTTACATTTTTTCCTGTCGCCTCACTTTTCACCAATAAATTATCCACTTGAAGCAAACCTTCTCTTGTACGAGTGCTGTGATTATATATTTTATTACCTGTGGTACTTGGTCAGGAGTGACCGATGCTGCTTAAAGGGTCATCTGGGGGTGATAGTACTGCAGCAAAGGTGATATCACTTCCCACAGGTGAAACTGGGTCCCCAGGGCTCCTGGTGTGTTTGGGCAAAGATGGTGTGGTGCCGGAAAAAAACGGAGGACACAGGGCTGCAGTCTCTTTACCTGGTTTACTGATGGTAGACAGCCTCAGTCCAGGGTACCGGCAACAGGTGACGTTGGAGCCCAGGCAGATTGTAAACGAATTGAACCCCCTTGGTCTGGTCAGATTGGGAGCCTTCCACTATGCGCTGAATATTAGTCTCTTGCTGCCTGTCGCTTCCTGACAAGGTCCTCTTTCTCTCCCGCGCATTCGGCGCTGATTGACCTGCATCACCAATTACTAGATGCCCCTGATTGGTACAACGCCCTTCATATACTGACACACATGACTGTTAGCCATGCCTCCTGACAAGGACAGGTGAAACGCGCTTAGGTCTGGGCTCAATTTTTGTGGTATACCAAGTAAGTTATGGCACTGGCACTTTGTTCATAGATAGTCAGTTTAATTAACATGCACTAATATGCACTGTGGCACTTTATTCTAAGGAGTGATTTATATCCATATCCCCTCTCCACTTGGAGTTTGACCCCTTATCACTAGAAGTCCCGGGAATTTCAAGATCCCCCTGAAGTCCTGAGAGAGGGTCAAATGACCCTCAGTCCGTAGTGACACCTTAATTAGCATCCTTTCATTTGTAAATGTGCTCTTGCCTGAGGAATCTGCAGGGGGGATTATCTAAGATAAGAGTGTGTAAACAGAATAATGCAAGCTATTCCTAAAGGTACCTTCACACATAACGATATCGTTAACGATATCGTTGCTTTTTGTGACGTAGCAACGATATCGTTAAGGAAATCGTTATGTGTGACAGCGACCAACGATCAGGCCCCTGCTGGGAGATCGTTGGTCGCTGAGGAAAGTCCAGAACTTTATTTCGTCGCTGGATCTCCCGTGGACATCGCTGGATCGGCGTGTGTGACACCGATCCAGCGATGTCTTCACTGGTAACCAGGGTAAACATCGGGTAACTAAGCGCAGGGCCGCGCTTAGTAACCCGATGTTTACCCTGGTTACCAGCGTAAAAGTAAAAAAAAAAAAACACTACATACTTACCTACCGCTGTCTGTCCCCGGCGCTGTGCTCTGCACTCCTCCTGTACTGGTTGTGAGCGTCGGTCAGCCGGAAAGCAGAGCGGTGACGTCACCTCTCTGCTTTCCGGCCGCTGTGCTCACAGCCAGTACAGGAGGAGTGCAGAGAAGCTGAGCGCCGGGGACAGACAGCGGTAGGTAAGTATGTAGTGTTTGTTTTTTTTTACTTTTACGCTGGTAACCAGGGTAAACTGGTTTTGTTCACAGGAAAGAAAATGGAGAGAAGGTACACCATTGAAGAGACATTGGAACTGATTCTGAGCAACACAAACCCTTCAGACTCAGATGGAGAAGACATAGTCCTTCAACCGGCACATGTGGGGTCTGTGCTGACACATGCCGTAGGCACGGACATACGGGACACATGTTCCCCTATGGCCCCATTCCGCACGAACTGTGTCTCTGTGTGGAGCACATGCGTGTCCGTCTGCTCCACACAGAGACATGTCCGTTGTTTTGCGGAAGCACGGACCGCTTTTTGCCGAAAACATCCATGCACACAGATGTCATCCGTGTGACTTCCGTGTGCACGGACAACGGAGGAAAGTGAAAAGCCTAAAAATAAAGAATTTCATATTCACCTCAGTCCAGCGCTGACAGTTCCTCTCACTCCCGGTGCCGCTCATTAGGCTATGAATATTCACTTCACTGAGCCCAAGAGTGAACCGGAAGTGAGAGGAGAAGAGGCGCTGGAGGGAGGTGAGTATGTGGTGACAGCAGACAGCGCTATCTGTGGATTCACGGATAGCACACGGACATCACCCACGGTGCACGGGGGCCAAAAGGGATCCTGTTCTGCTTGTTTCAAAAACGGACGGAACAGGATGCCAAAAAAGGCAGTGTGAGTTACCTATTTTATTTCCTGACTATCTTTTTTATTTTGAACCAAAACAAAATGCTTATTTGAAATTATTTATCTTGCAGATGAGGAGAGTCTTCCTCTATCAAAAAAGAGAGCTCGGTTGGCGAGTGAGCCGACAGAGACCGCAAAAGATGGCACAGTGTGGCATGAAGTACAAGTGGGGAAACATCTCCATTTGACCCCAATAGAACCGTACCCTACAGATGGAGAGCCAAGTGCTAAGGCCAGACGAAGTGTCCAGAGTCGCCTTCCGAGCTTCCTCTGTTTTATCAGTCTTGACATGCTTCGTAGCATTGAAGAATGGACTACTCAACATGCACGTCACACGGAGCAGGTGGATTGGTTCATGGGTCTCCCGGAACTAATGGCATTTATTTCAGTCATTATCTTGCGGGGGGTGACCAAGATTCCATCACTACGTGACAGCTGGTCAGCAAACCTGGGAAACCCAAGGATCATTGCCACTATCACCCGAAACCGCAGAACTGTAACCACGGACAATTTCTTTACATCATTGTCACTTATAAACCAATACAGATCACAATACACAGCGTGTTAAACTAATACAGCTGTGCCCATACAGGGAATTACTGAACCAGAAATCCCATGCAGATATAATAGATAAACCGATACAAAAATACTGCACTAGACAGGATCTTAATCAAAAAGACATCTTTATTAAATACATATATAATATTAAAAAATATATTGCATAGACCAGATGGGAAATTCAAAGTGGTGACAACTACACCGAGGGCCGCAGGTAAGAGGAGAGACACTATTGCCTAAATAACAAACATACATCCTATTGACGAACATGGTGTACTGTATAATGCCATATATGGCGTAAATATTATACCGCTGGCGATAAAAAACCATCCAGCACCACAACCTAGCTACTGTCAGGATAAGAAATATAAATAGTGATGGCAACGTTACCTCAAACCTGCGACGCCAACACCCCTACGCGCGTTTCGGCGTGCGTGCCTTCTTCCGGGGGAGTGGCGTCGTCAGGTCATACTGCCGTATATAAACAATGGCTATCCAATGAGGATCGACAAGAAAATACCAATCACAGGCGGCCGTATCGGCGCATGCCCTGTTGAGACCGGAGGAACGACCATCACGGAGTGTGTCATCGCATAGAGGAGAGCCGGGAACACCCACAATGACGTGGGTACGCACGGCTCGCATAGAAAGGTTGCGATGGAGACGCCGTCCGTGAAGGTAAACAACAGGACACATCGGGCATGCGCACTGGCCGGAAGGAGAAGTATGCGGAAAATAGAAGAGAAGCAACTACCTACAATATATAAAGTGCTTAAGTGCTGCAAATGTAATAGGTAACATATAGACAAAATGTCATAATATGAAAACATAAAAAAATCACACTACATTGCAAATAGCGTGCAGTGAATGAACATAGTGTACAAACATATGCAGGGAAATGGGAAAGGAATATACAAAACCTACATAGCATTAAAACCAGTAACAAGCAGTGCAATTGTGTGAGAGCATACACAAGATACATATAGTATTAGACCATAAGTATACCATAGAAACTGGTACATAAATACAAAAATGGTATATATTTCACAATGATCATTAAAGTGCAGTGATTATAGTAGATCCCATGTTGCTGAAATCCATAGATTGATGAAAAGGATCCTCTTCAAATATAAAAGAAGTTAATCTCCATAAGGACAGCCAGATAAGGTACATCATATCAAATTTATTAAACTAAAAAAGAAAAAAACACACAATTAATAATAAAACCAAATTAAAAACTCCTGACGAGGCCAATAAAAAATTCGATGACAGATGAATCAGAGGAATGGAGCATAGCTTATCATTTTGTTGAGATGACAAATAAATCAAAGGAATGGAGCATAGCTTATCATTTCGTTGAGACCTTGTGGGTGTATTGTGCGTAGTTCCCAAATCCAGCGGGCCTCCTTCTGGGCTAGCAAGCGTCCCACATTACCACCCCGAAGATTTAAGTGGACACAGTCAATTCCTTTAACTTTAAATACCGATGGATCACAAGCATGATGTTGTTTAAAGTGTCTCGGTACACTTTTCAAAAGATCCATGTTATTTTCCTCTTTGGCGGCCAAGATGTCCCTAAAATGTTCCCTCACTCTAACCTTGAGGGCCCTTGTTGTCAAACCAATGTAGATTTTACTACATGGACAAAACGCGTAGTAAACTACAGCTGTTGTACTGCAAGTGATGGTATGTGTTATTTTAAAAACACGACCATCTGTTGAGGTGAAGTCTTTGGCGGACACAATGTTCGGGCATGCCACACACTTTCCGCATGGCTTGCACCCCCAAGATGGCAATGGTTTCTGTTGGCCAGTACAGAAAATAGAGGGTGGAGTTTTGGGTGTATAGTAACTCCTAACAAGCATGTCCCCCAAATTCGGGGATCTCCTAGCTGTCAATGATGGTTTAGATGGTAAGTATTGCCTTAGTATAGGATCCGCCAAGAGTATAGGCCAGTGTTTATCCATAATCTCATACAAATTACGCCACTGAGAGTTATACGTGGTGACCAACCTTACCTGATTGCTTGGTTCTCTCTTTTTGGATGCATACAGTAATTGATGACGATCCGTATTTCTCGCTCTATTATATGCCCTCTTGATAGATCTTCTGCTATAGCCTCTCTCCAAAAATCGGGCCTTCATTTCTTTGGCTCTACTCTCGAAGTCCGATGTATCGGAACAAATCCTTTTAATGCGAAGAAATTGTCCCGTAGGGACCGTGTTGACCACATGAGGAGGATGGGAGGAGCTAGCGTGGAGGACCGAGTTCACAGCCGTGACCTTACGGAAGGCATCAGAGGACAAGAGACCATCAGGACCCCTTCTGACCAGGACATCCAAAAATTCAACCTGATAATAACTGGAATTAAAGGATAAATGAATATTTAACTCATTATTATTTAGGGTTTGAAAAAACAAATCCAACTCAGTAGGGGTCCCTCGCCAGATCAGGAAAATGTCGTTGATGTAGCGGGCCCAGAAAATAACCCGCTCCATCGACACACCCCGATCTGACGAGAACAGGTCCCTCTCCCACAGCCCCAGGAACAAATTAGCATATGAGGGTGCACAAGCCGCCCCCATTGCTGTTCCCTGGAGCTGTAGGAAGACGGACCCGTTAAAAAGAAAAACATTTTTGGTAAGTAAAAATTCAAGCAATACCAACAAAAAATCAGTATCATCAGGTGATAGGTCCGTCATGGTCAGAAAATAGGAGACTGCCCTCAAGCCATCCTGGTGGCGAATGTTAGTGTATAACGACTCGACATCACAAGTGGCGAGGATCATATCCTCGTCAATGTGAATCGAGTCAATCTTTTTTAAAAAATCAGACGTATCCCTAGTGTAAGATGGGATCGTCTCCACCAGGGGCTTGAGGAACGAGTCAATATATCTCCCGATGCCCTCCGTAAGGCCACCCACCCCCGATATAATACGCCTACCTGGGGGAACCTGCAGACTCTTATGAACCTTAGGCAAAAGGTATAATGTTGGTATTCGGGGATCCTTAACCAATAGAATGTCACGTACTTCCGTAGTAATTAGATGCCTCTCCTCTGCATTCCAAAGAATTTTCCGTAATTGTTCCTTATATAAAGATAAGGGATTAAATGTTAGTTTTTTGTAACATGCCATATTTTTGAACAAACGGTGCGCCTCAGCTTCATACAGCTTGGTAGGCCAGACAACAATATTTCCGCCTTTGTCGGCCGGTTTTATTACAATGTCCTTCAAATTTTTAAGGCGTTTAATACATTGATGCTGAGAGATGGTCAGATTGTTATGATAAATACCGGATGGAATATTGTCAAGATCATTAGTGGCAAGTTAAACAAAAATCTCAACATTAGGACATGCAGATAGAGGGGGAAATTTTGTGGATTTAGGGCGAAGGGAAGGGGGAACCTTACCCAAGGATGGACCCTGATGCTCAACAGCCAGCTCCTCCAATGTCCTCAATGCTGCTTGTTCAGATGGTAAAGGGAATAATTTTTGAATTTCCTCACTATGATACCATTTCTTAAAGAGAAGTAATCGTCCAAACACGTGCAAGTCCTTAATGACTGTAAATTTGTCACATCTTGTGCTGGGAGAAAAAGTTAAACCTTTAGATAACACAAAAATCTCCTCACTAGTAAACACATGATCGGACAGATTAATCACCTTCAGTGAATCATTCCGTGCAGTGGGGCCAGGAGTGCGTTTGTTTGCATCCGTTTTCTGTTCCTTCTTCCTCTTATGATCATTCCCAAATCTAGTTCTCATAGAATGATGGGAAGTATCTGAAGTTTCACCCGAGGATGACACAGATGAGAAGGATACCGATCTTTCTCTCCTAAGACCACGATTCCTCCACCTATATACTATACCCTGTTGGTAATCATTGTTGTCACGCAATATCTTTTTAGAATGGATAGTTTTAATTTGTTTCTCCCAATCATCTGAATTTTTGTCCATGGTAGCATTAAAGGAAACCAAGTTCTCTGCAGTAGATACATCTTTGAGATTACCAAACAGCTCATCTATCTCAGCTTCCACAGCTGTGACAGATTTCTTATTTAATTCAATTAATAATTCCATAAATTGGAGAGATGATTTCGTACAAATTTCTTCCCATTTAGTAATAAAATTTTCGTCACTCACTGGAAAGGATGGGAACACCTGAATCCTCAAACCACGTGGAATGATTTTTTTCTTTAAATAGTTCTCAAGGAGAGCTCTATTCCACCACATTCGTGTGCGTTTATGTAGTAGTCTTTTGATTTTTATTTGTAAGCCACTCACATCACCCTGAACACCCGTCATCGAATTAGTAGCGTCACCATCAAAGACCTGGGCAGCTTGAACCTGCCAGGATGCATCCCTATTTTTGTAATCCATTGCCAATCAAGGAATTCTGTGAAAAATACACAGCAATAGTTATAAACCAATACAGATCACAATACACAGCGTGTTAAACTAATACAGCTGTGCCCATACAGGGAATTACTGAACCAGAAATCCCATGCAGATATAATAGATAAACCGATACAAAAATACTGCACTAGACAGGATCTTAATCAAAAAGACATCTTTATTAAATACATATATAATATTAAAAAATATATTGCATAGACCAGATGGGAAATTCAAAGTGGTGACAACTACACCGAGGGCCGCAGGTAAGAGGAGAGACACTATTGCCTAAATAACAAACATACATCCTATTGACGAACATGGTGTACTGTATAATGCCATATATGGCGTAAATATTATACCGCTGGCGATAAAAAACCATCCAGCACCACAACCTAGCTACTGTCAGGATAAGAAATCTAAATAGTGATGGCAACGTTACCTCAAACCTGCGACGCCAACACCCCTACGCGCGTTTCGGCGTGCGTGCCTTCTTCCGGGGGAGTGGCGTCGTCAGGTCATACTGCCGTATATAAACAATGGCTATCCAATGAGGATCGACAAGAAAATACCAATCACAGGCGGCCGTATCGGCGCATGCCCTGTTGAGACTGGAGGAACGACCATCACGGAGTGCGTCATCGCATAGAGGAGAGCCGGGAACACCCACAATGACGTGGGTACGCACGGCTCGCATAGAAAGGTTGCGATGGAGACGCCGTCCGTGAAGGTAAACAACAGGACACATCGGGCATGCGCACTGGCCGGAAGGAGAAGTATGCGGAAAATAGAAGAGAAGCAACTACCTACAATATATAAAGTGCTTAAGTGCTGCAAATGTAATAGGTAACATATAGACAAAATGTCATAATATGAAAACATAAAAAAATCACACTACATTGCAAATAGCGTGCAGTGAATGAACATAGTGTACAAACATATGCAGGGAAATGGGAAAGGAATATACAAAACCTACATAGCATTAAAACCAGTAACAAGCAGTGCAATTGTGTGAGAGCATACACAAGATACATATAGTATTAGACCATAAGTATACCATAGAAACTGGTACATAAATACAAAGATGGTATATATTTCACAATGATCATTAAAGTGCAGTGATTATAGTAGATCCCATGTTGCTGAAATCCATAGATTGATGAAAAGGATCCTCTTCAAATATAAAAGAAGTTAATCTCCATAAGGACAGCCAGATAAGGTACATCATATCAAATTTATTAAACTAAAAAAGAAAAAAACACACAATTAATAATAAAACCATGGTTTATCATTGTCACTTGCACAACGACTGCTTAGCCGGGAAACCACTATCCTCGGCACAGTCAACAAGAGTCGCCGGGAAATTCCTCAATCCGCTAGACAGATGGACCGCACTGAATTCACCACTCAAGTGTTTTCAACCACTGGTGCCACACTGACAGTGTATGCATCCAAGCGAAAGAAGGCCGTCTACATTCTCAGCAGCATGCACAGCGTGGTTGAGGATACCAACAAAAGGAAGCCAAACACGGTCACACAATACAACCACACAAAGTGCGGTGTGGATGTAATGGACCAAATGGTGCGGGAGTACAGCATGCGTGCAGGAACACAGAGATGGCCAGTCGCCGTGTTCTACAACATGATTGACATGGCAGCACTCTATGCTCATGTACTTTATCAGGCATGCACTGGGGTGCGGGAGAGACGGGTGGACTTCCTGTTTGAGCTTGCAAAAGAGTTAGGTGGCCGTCATGTGACTGAAAAGAAGGCACGCAAGGAGAAACTCCTTTGGCAACTTCCTTCCACACCCAGCCCTGGCAAAAGGGTGAAGTGTCAGGTAAACCATCGATGCACGAACAATTGTGCAACTGAGAGATGTGTTGACTGCTACAAATACACGTGTGGCAAATGTACCAGGGACATACCCAGGCAGTGCCAGGTATGTTCCGACATGTTCAGACAGACTGCTGAGTGAGTGCTGAAATGCTAGTCACACAAGGACATGCCACTCACACACACACAGCCCCCCACTGCAGCCTATGGAAAATATGTGTGGAATTGTTTTATTCCTTGTATTTTTTTAACATTTTTATAACAAAAATAAAAAGCATCCTTTGATGCGTGCTCCTTTACTCCCCTACCCCCATGTATTTGTCTTTACCCTTTCCCCCTCCCCTCTTCCCACTCCTCCACCAACATTCCTCCCTGTTGTATAATTTGATTATATTGTTTTCTTGTTCACTGTTTTATCACATTTGTTTGGCCATGCCGCTTATACACTGCTCATCTTGAAAATGTGACTATTTGTTTGATGTTGGTGTGAAATAACCCTTTAGTGAAAAAAAAATCTTATTGGCTTTTAAAAAAAAATTAAAAGCATCAAAACAAATAACAGTTGTTCTTTTGTATATTTTTCACACTAAAATTTCAGTCCTCTTGTGGGAATTTTTTTTGCGCCAAATTTGCACAAGAATGAACATGCTGCGATTTTTTTTCGTTAGTGTGATTGAGGCCTAAAGGCCCCTTCACATTAAGCGACGCTGCAGCGATACCGACAACGATCCGGATCGCTGCAGCGTCGCTGTTTGGTCGCTGGAGAGCTGTCACACAGACCGCTCTCCAGCGACCAACGATGCCGGTAACCAGGGTAAACATCGGGTAACTAAGCGCAGGGCCGCGCTTAGTAACCCGATGTTTACCCTGGTTACCATCCTAAAAGTAAAAAAAAACAAACACTACATACTTACCTACAGCCGTCTGTCCTCCAGCGCTGTGCTCTGCACTCCTCCTGTACTGGCTGTGAGCGTCGGTCAGCCGGAAAGCAGAGCGGTGACGTCACCGCTCTGCTTTCTGGCCGCTGTGCTCACAGCCAGTACAGGAGGAGTGCAGAGCACAGCGCTGGAGGACAGACGGCTGTAGGTAAGTATGTAGTGTTTGTTTTTTTTTACTTTTAGGATGGTAACCAGGGTAAACATCGGGTTACTAAGCGCGGCCCTGCGCTTAGTTACCCAATGTTTACCCTGGTTACCAGTGAAGACATCGCTGGATCGGCGTCACACACGCCGATCCAGCGATGTCAGCAGGAGTCCAGCGACGAAATAAAGTTCTGGACTTTATTCAGCGACCAACGATCTCCCAGCAGGGGCCTGATCGTTGGTCGCTGTCACACATAACGATTTCATTAACGATATCGTTGCTACGTCACAAAAAGCAACGATATCGTTAACAATATCGTTATGTGTGAAGGTACCTTAAAGGTACAGTTACACGTTACGATCTCGTTGATGATATCGTTTGAAAATGTCACATGATCACGTCGTTCATGCAATGTCGTTTTCACATCGTTGCGTGTAACGTGAAGATATCGGACGAACACATCGTTGGATCGCTGATCGCAGATTTGAGGTCAGGATCTCAAATCTGACGATCCTCGTCCAATTATGTGTCAGAAGATGTGCAGCATCGTTCAGTGTAACGCTGAGATGAACGATTTTCTCCTAAATTCTCCTATTCCTGCCATTGTGAAAAATCGTTCTGCAAACGTTTGCAATGAGGCTAATGCGGAGCCAAAATTTACATCGTTAACAAGATAGTTGCATGTGACGCCTCTTGGACGATGTGAAACTGATTGCACGAACGATGTGATCACGTGACATTTCTAACTATATCGTCGACGAGATCGTAACATGTAACGGTACCTTTGACCGCTGCGGATCCGCAGCAGATTCCCCTGAGTTTACAGTACAATGTAAACTTATGGGAAACAAAAAACGCTGTGCACATGCTGCGGAAAAATCCACGCGGAAACGCTGCGGATTACATTCCGCAGCATGTCACTTCTTTCCTGTGGATTTTCACCTGCTCCAATAGGAAACTGCAGATGAAAATCCGCAGAAGAAACCGCAGTAAAAAACGCGATAAATCCGCAGTAATACCGCAACGGGTTTTCACTGCGGATTTTGGAATTCCGCTGCGGAAAAATCCGCAGTGGAATCCGCAAAGTGTGCACATAGCCTTAGACACAAATGCTTCTGGTCATTACTCACAGCTGTACCTTGCTCTAAAATTTCTAATTCTCTATTTAAAATATATAAAAAATGATTCATTGTTTCAGCGCTTTTTTGCACAAATAAACTAAATTAAATACAATATGTATAGTCTTTATATTATCAAATACAATAAACTGAACAGAACTAACTTGAAACTTGAAACTACATGGGTAAACTTGATGGAAAACAGCAAACAACCTCCTGTGGTGCAACAGTAATGGCCTTAATTATAGAACAAAAGAGAGATAGAGATAAGATAAGCTATAGATAAAATCCTTTAGGTCATTTGACCCTTCTCTGGGCTTCAAAGGTAGAAATGTCAAATGACCTGTCTCTGGGACTTCTAGTGCTATGGGACTAAAGGTACCGTCACACATAGCGACGCTGCAGCGATACCGACAACGATCCGGATCGCTGCAGAGTCGCTGTTTGGTCGCTGGAGAGCTGTCACACAGACAGCTCTCCAGCGACCAACGATCCCGAGGTCCCCGGTAACCAGGGTAAACATCGGGTAACTAAGCGCAGGGCCGCGCTTAGTAACCCGATGTTTACCCTGGTTACCATCCTAAAAAGTAAAAAAACAAACGCTACATACTTACCTTCCGCTGTCTGTCCTCGGCGCTCTGCTTCTCTGGTCTGGCTGTGAGCGCCGGGCAGCCAGAAAGCAGAGCGGTGACGTCACCGCTCTGCTTTCCGGCTGACCGACGCTCACAGCCAGAGCAGAGAAGCAGAGCACAGCGCTGGAGGACAGAGAGCGGTAGGTAAGTATGTAGTGTTTGTTTTTTTACTTTTAGGATGGTAACCAGGGTAAACATCGGGTTACTAAGCGCGGCCCTGCGCTTAGTTACCCGATGTTTACCCTGGTTACCAGCGAAGACATCACTGAATCGGTGTCACACACGCCGATTCAGCGATGTCTACGGGGAGTCCAGCGACGAAATAAAGTTCTGGACTTTCTTCCCCGACCAGCGATCTCCCAGCAGGGGCCTGATCGCTGCTGCCTGTCACACTGGACGATATCGCTAGCGAGGACGCTGCAAGGTCACGGATCGCTAGCGATATCGTCTAGTGTGACAGTACCTTAACAGGAACATGGCAATGGTGACTCATGTGTATTCAGTGTGCTCTCACATTATTTAACATAATATAGTAATTGTAATCTATTGTATTAATATTTTTCAGTTGTAAACAAATGCCATACTTTGGTTCACAAAACTCCCATGTTACCTGCTTTGGTAGTGCTACTCTGGATTGACGTAATTTTGTATATTTTTAACATTATTAAATTGACAAAATTTTGGTAAATATACTCTTGACCCTTTTTTTTGTGGTTTTTCATACCCAATTAGTGTTTGTTGTGTGGTACCCTCAAACAAGTGCAGCAAAATCTGCACTGTAATATGGTGCTCCTTTCATTCTAAACTTTGCACTGTGCCTCAAAAGTAGTTTTTGACCACATATGGGCGCTCCTTTCATTCTAAACTTTGCACTGTGCCTCAAAAGTAGTTTTTGACCACATATGGGGTATCGGTATTCTCAGGAGAAATTGCACAACAAATTTTGGGGTCAATTTTCTCCTGTTACCCTTGTGAAAGTTCAAAATTTGGGAATGAAAAAACATTTTTGTGGGAAAAATTAAATTTTTTTATTTTCCCGGCTCAACGTTATAAACTTCTGTGAAGCACATGGGGTTTTAAGGTGCTCACCACACATCTAGAGAAGTTCACTGAGGGGTCTAGTTTTCAAAATGGTGTCACTTGTGGGGGGTTTCCACTATTTAGGCACTTCAGGGGCTCTCCAAACACAACATTATTATTCCAGCAAATGTTGCATTCAAAAAGTCAAACGGCACTCCTTACTGGCACCCAAACAGTAGTTTTCTTAAACATATTGGGTATTGGCGTACTCAGGAAAAATTGCACAACAAATAATATTGTGCAATTTCTACTGTTACCCTTATGAAAATGCAAAATTTGGAGATAAAACACATTTTTGTGGGAAAAAATTTATTTTTTTATTTTCATGGCTCAACATTATAAACTTCAAAGTGCTCACCACACATGTAGATAAGTTCCCTGAGGGGTATAGTTTCCATAATGGTGTCATTTGTGGGGGGTTTTCCACTGTTTATGCACAACGTGGGCTCTCCAAACAGGAAAAGTTGTCCGTTAATTATGCCAGCCTGAGGGGCAAGCTTAAAATAGACAATAGATGATGTCATAGCTCAACTCCTCCCCCTCCTTTCACAATAATCTCTGCCATTGCTCATTAGACATTTTAATGCAAAAGATGGGGTGGGATCCGATCATTGCGACTAATGTACATGTGTTATTTACTGCAACAAAAGGAGGAGTCTAAACAAGTCCCAGTGGCCAGTGAGAAATGTACAAGATTTCTAATTGTTATTTATAATTCAAATTGTGCTGTGTTCAAAAAAATTGGCTGAAATTAAAAAAAAAAACACTTCACACAAAAACCTGATGTATTAATTATTGTTTTAAGTATGTAGCGAAAAATTGTAAGGGAGTAGTTATGAGCGAACGTGCTCGCCACTACTCGGTTCTCGCCCGAGTATCACTGTGCTCGGTGTACTTGGCGAGCACCGATTATTTCCGGGATTATTCGGCGGGAGCTCGTGATCCACCTTTTAATTTTGGCGCTTTTTAGAGCGCTAATCAGCATGCAGGGATTGTCTGCCATGCACTGTAATACCGCAACCATGTTTTTTGTGGTATTACAGTGATTGGCTGGCCACACAGCGTCATCAGGTCTATAAGAGACCGGACGCCGCCCTGCTCGCCGCATTCTGCTCCGGACTCAGTGTAGGGAGAGCTGCTGCTGAGATAGAGTCCGGGACAGTTTTATAGGTGGAGTCGTTACGGATGCGGCAATACTAAATATGTGTACTTTTATTGTTTTTTTTATTATTATTTAGATAAAAAAATGTATTTATGGGAACAATATTTTTTTTTCTTTATTTAGGAATTTGTTTTTGTTTACACATGCAAATATTTGTTTTACTTTATAACATTGCCCCGGGGGTGGGGGGGAGGGCATCATGCTGCCCTGCGCGATGCTTCCCTATGCCGCCGGAACACTGCGATTATGTTTGATCGCAGTGTTCCGGGGGTTAATGTGCCAGGAGCGGAGGGAGGAGGACGGAAGAGACGCTTGGAGCAACTCGATCACATCACGTTGCTCCAAGAGTCTCAGGGAAGCACGCAGGGAGCCCTATCCCTGCGCGATGCTTCCCTATGCCATGTTTGATTGCAGTGTTCCGGGGGTTAATGTGTCAGGAGCGGTCCGTGATGTCAGCTGCGATAGTCAGCTGACACCCAGCCGCGATCGGCCGCGCTCCCTCCGTGAGCACAGCCGATCGCATATGACGTACTAACCCGTCACTGGGAATTAAGTCCCAGGTCAACTTGATGGGATAGTACGTCATATGGGATTAAGGGGTTAAAAAACAGTCTCTTTCTATAATTCCTTCACATTGAACTTTGATGTGGTTTGTGATCATATATCAGTTAAGAATAGCTTAGAAAAAGACAGATAAAAGAGTTACAAACTCTTCTTCCAGATTAACAGCAAGCACTCACTGACTATTTTTAATTTTTAATGAAACCCAAATGTAATTATTTGCAGCCCCCAAATACATGCATTTAAATAAGAAAAAAAGGTCCACATAAGATGGGTTTGTGATCATACGTCAGTTGAGAAGAGCTTAGAAAAAGACAGATAAAAGAGTTACAAACGTTCCTGACAGACTACCGGTCTACTTGGTCTGGTCAGATTGGGAGCCTTCCACTATGCGCTGAATATTAGTCTCTTGCTGCCTGTCGCTTCCTGACAAGGTCCTCTTTCTCTCCCGCGCATTCGGCGCTGATTGACCTGCATCACCAATTACTAGATGCCCCTGATTGGTACAACGCCCTTCATATACTGACACACATGACTGTTAGCCATGCCTCCTGACAAGGACAGGTGAAACGCGCTTAGGTCTGGGCTCAATTTTTGTGGTATACCAAGTAAGTTATGGCACTGGCACTTTGTTCATAGATAGTCAGTTTAATTAACATGCACTAATATGCACTGTGGCACTTTATTCTAAGGAGTGATTTATATCCATATCCCCTCTCCACTTGGAGTTTGACCC
Source organism: Ranitomeya imitator (assembly GCF_032444005.1). Classification (NCBI taxonomy): domain Eukaryota; kingdom Metazoa; phylum Chordata; class Amphibia; order Anura; family Dendrobatidae; genus Ranitomeya; species Ranitomeya imitator. The sequence continues at coordinate 670,579,709 of NC_091282.1, forward strand.
CTTATCACTAGAAGTCCCGGGAATTTCAAGATCCCCCTGAAGTCCTGAGAGAGGGTCAAATGACCCTCAGTCCGTAGTGACACCTTAATTAGCATCCTTTCATTTGTAAATGTGCTCTTGCCTGAGGAATCTGCAGGGGGGATTATCTAAGATAAGAGTGTGTAAACAGAATAATGCAAGCTATTCCTAAAGGTACCTTCACACATAACGATATCGTTAACGATATCGTTGCTTTTTGTGACGTAGCAACGATATCGTTAAGGAAATCGTTATGTGTGACAGCGACCAACGATCAGGCCCCTGCTGGGAGATCGTTGGTCGCTGAGGAAAGTCCAGAACTTTATTTCGTCGCTGGATCTCCCGTGGACATCGCTGGATCGGCGTGTGTGACACCGATCCAGCGATGTCTTCACTGGTAACCAGGGTAAACATCGGGTAACTAAGCGCAGGGCCGCGCTTAGTAACCCGATGTTTACCCTGGTTACCAGCGTAAAAGTAAAAAAAAAAAAACACTACATACTTACCTACCGCTGTCTGTCCCCGGCGCTGTGCTCTGCACTCCTCCTGTACTGGTTGTGAGCGTCGGTCAGCCGGAAAGCAGAGCGGTGACGTCACCTCTCTGCTTTCCGGCCGCTGTGCTCACAGCCAGTACAGGAGGAGTGCAGAGAAGCTGAGCGCCGGGGACAGACAGCGGTAGGTAAGTATGTAGTGTTTGTTTTTTTTTACTTTTACGCTGGTAACCAGGGTAAACTGGTTTTGTTCACAGGAAAGAAAATGGAGAGAAGGTACACCATTGAAGAGACATTGGAACTGATTCTGAGCAACACAAACCCTTCAGACTCAGATGGAGAAGACATAGTCCTTCAACCGGCACATGTGGGGTCTGTGCTGACACATGCCGTAGGCACGGACATACGGGACACATGTTCCCCTATGGCCCCATTCCGCACGAACTGTGTCTCTGTGTGGAGCACATGCGTGTCCGTCTGCTCCACACAGAGACATGTCCGTTGTTTTGCGGAAGCACGGACCGCTTTTTGCCGAAAACATCCATGCACACAGATGTCATCCGTGTGACTTCCGTGTGCACGGACAACGGAGGAAAGTGAAAAGCCTAAAAATAAAGAATTTCATATTCACCTCAGTCCAGCGCTGACAGTTCCTCTCACTCCCGGTGCCGCTCATTAGGCTATGAATATTCACTTCACTGAGCCCAAGAGTGAACCGGAAGTGAGAGGAGAAGAGGCGCTGGAGGGAGGTGAGTATGTGGTGACAGCAGACAGCGCTATCTGTGGATTCACGGATAGCACACGGACATCACCCACGGTGCACGGGGGCCAAAAGGGATCCTGTTCTGCTTGTTTCAAAAACGGACGGAACAGGATGCCAAAAAAGGCAGTGTGAGTTACCTATTTTATTTCCTGACTATCTTTTTTATTTTGAACCAAAACAAAATGCTTATTTGAAATTATTTATCTTGCAGATGAGGAGAGTCTTCCTCTATCAAAAAAGAGAGCTCGGTTGGCGAGTGAGCCGACAGAGACCGCAAAAGATGGCACAGTGTGGCATGAAGTACAAGTGGGGAAACATCTCCATTTGACCCCAATAGAACCGTACCCTACAGATGGAGAGCCAAGTGCTAAGGCCAGACGAAGTGTCCAGAGTCGCCTTCCGAGCTTCCTCTGTTTTATCAGTCTTGACATGCTTCGTAGCATTGAAGAATGGACTACTCAACATGCACGTCACACGGAGCAGGTGGATTGGTTCATGGGTCTCCCGGAACTAATGGCATTTATTTCAGTCATTATCTTGCGGGGGGTGACCAAGATTCCATCACTACGTGACAGCTGGTCAGCAAACCTGGGAAACCCAAGGATCATTGCCACTATCACCCGAAACCGCAGAACTGTAACCACGGACAATTTCTTTACATCATTGTCACTTATAAACCAATACAGATCACAATACACAGCGTGTTAAACTAATACAGCTGTGCCCATACAGGGAATTACTGAACCAGAAATCCCATGCAGATATAATAGATAAACCGATACAAAAATACTGCACTAGACAGGATCTTAATCAAAAAGACATCTTTATTAAATACATATATAATATTAAAAAATATATTGCATAGACCAGATGGGAAATTCAAAGTGGTGACAACTACACCGAGGGCCGCAGGTAAGAGGAGAGACACTATTGCCTAAATAACAAACATACATCCTATTGACGAACATGGTGTACTGTATAATGCCATATATGGCGTAAATATTATACCGCTGGCGATAAAAAACCATCCAGCACCACAACCTAGCTACTGTCAGGATAAGAAATATAAATAGTGATGGCAACGTTACCTCAAACCTGCGACGCCAACACCCCTACGCGCGTTTCGGCGTGCGTGCCTTCTTCCGGGGGAGTGGCGTCGTCAGGTCATACTGCCGTATATAAACAATGGCTATCCAATGAGGATCGACAAGAAAATACCAATCACAGGCGGCCGTATCGGCGCATGCCCTGTTGAGACCGGAGGAACGACCATCACGGAGTGTGTCATCGCATAGAGGAGAGCCGGGAACACCCACAATGACGTGGGTACGCACGGCTCGCATAGAAAGGTTGCGATGGAGACGCCGTCCGTGAAGGTAAACAACAGGACACATCGGGCATGCGCACTGGCCGGAAGGAGAAGTATGCGGAAAATAGAAGAGAAGCAACTACCTACAATATATAAAGTGCTTAAGTGCTGCAAATGTAATAGGTAACATATAGACAAAATGTCATAATATGAAAACATAAAAAAATCACACTACATTGCAAATAGCGTGCAGTGAATGAACATAGTGTACAAACATATGCAGGGAAATGGGAAAGGAATATACAAAACCTACATAGCATTAAAACCAGTAACAAGCAGTGCAATTGTGTGAGAGCATACACAAGATACATATAGTATTAGACCATAAGTATACCATAGAAACTGGTACATAAATACAAAAATGGTATATATTTCACAATGATCATTAAAGTGCAGTGATTATAGTAGATCCCATGTTGCTGAAATCCATAGATTGATGAAAAGGATCCTCTTCAAATATAAAAGAAGTTAATCTCCATAAGGACAGCCAGATAAGGTACATCATATCAAATTTATTAAACTAAAAAAGAAAAAAACACACAATTAATAATAAAACCAAATTAAAAACTCCTGACGAGGCCAATAAAAAATTCGATGACAGATGAATCAGAGGAATGGAGCATAGCTTATCATTTTGTTGAGATGACAAATAAATCAAAGGAATGGAGCATAGCTTATCATTTCGTTGAGACCTTGTGGGTGTATTGTGCGTAGTTCCCAAATCCAGCGGGCCTCCTTCTGGGCTAGCAAGCGTCCCACATTACCACCCCGAAGATTTAAGTGGACACAGTCAATTCCTTTAACTTTAAATACCGATGGATCACAAGCATGATGTTGTTTAAAGTGTCTCGGTACACTTTTCAAAAGATCCATGTTATTTTCCTCTTTGGCGGCCAAGATGTCCCTAAAATGTTCCCTCACTCTAACCTTGAGGGCCCTTGTTGTCAAACCAATGTAGATTTTACTACATGGACAAAACGCGTAGTAAACTACAGCTGTTGTACTGCAAGTGATGGTATGTGTTATTTTAAAAACACGACCATCTGTTGAGGTGAAGTCTTTGGCGGACACAATGTTCGGGCATGCCACACACTTTCCGCATGGCTTGCACCCCCAAGATGGCAATGGTTTCTGTTGGCCAGTACAGAAAATAGAGGGTGGAGTTTTGGGTGTATAGTAACTCCTAACAAGCATGTCCCCCAAATTCGGGGATCTCCTAGCTGTCAATGATGGTTTAGATGGTAAGTATTGCCTTAGTATAGGATCCGCCAAGAGTATAGGCCAGTGTTTATCCATAATCTCATACAAATTACGCCACTGAGAGTTATACGTGGTGACCAACCTTACCTGATTGCTTGGTTCTCTCTTTTTGGATGCATACAGTAATTGATGACGATCCGTATTTCTCGCTCTATTATATGCCCTCTTGATAGATCTTCTGCTATAGCCTCTCTCCAAAAATCGGGCCTTCATTTCTTTGGCTCTACTCTCGAAGTCCGATGTATCGGAACAAATCCTTTTAATGCGAAGAAATTGTCCCGTAGGGACCGTGTTGACCACATGAGGAGGATGGGAGGAGCTAGCGTGGAGGACCGAGTTCACAGCCGTGACCTTACGGAAGGCATCAGAGGACAAGAGACCATCAGGACCCCTTCTGACCAGGACATCCAAAAATTCAACCTGATAATAACTGGAATTAAAGGATAAATGAATATTTAACTCATTATTATTTAGGGTTTGAAAAAACAAATCCAACTCAGTAGGGGTCCCTCGCCAGATCAGGAAAATGTCGTTGATGTAGCGGGCCCAGAAAATAACCCGCTCCATCGACACACCCCGATCTGACGAGAACAGGTCCCTCTCCCACAGCCCCAGGAACAAATTAGCATATGAGGGTGCACAAGCCGCCCCCATTGCTGTTCCCTGGAGCTGTAGGAAGACGGACCCGTTAAAAAGAAAAACATTTTTGGTAAGTAAAAATTCAAGCAATACCAACAAAAAATCAGTATCATCAGGTGATAGGTCCGTCATGGTCAGAAAATAGGAGACTGCCCTCAAGCCATCCTGGTGGCGAATGTTAGTGTATAACGACTCGACATCACAAGTGGCGAGGATCATATCCTCGTCAATGTGAATCGAGTCAATCTTTTTTAAAAAATCAGACGTATCCCTAGTGTAAGATGGGATCGTCTCCACCAGGGGCTTGAGGAACGAGTCAATATATCTCCCGATGCCCTCCGTAAGGCCACCCACCCCCGATATAATACGCCTACCTGGGGGAACCTGCAGACTCTTATGAACCTTAGGCAAAAGGTATAATGTTGGTATTCGGGGATCCTTAACCAATAGAATGTCACGTACTTCCGTAGTAATTAGATGCCTCTCCTCTGCATTCCAAAGAATTTTCCGTAATTGTTCCTTATATAAAGATAAGGGATTAAATGTTAGTTTTTTGTAACATGCCATATTTTTGAACAAACGGTGCGCCTCAGCTTCATACAGCTTGGTAGGCCAGACAACAATATTTCCGCCTTTGTCGGCCGGTTTTATTACAATGTCCTTCAAATTTTTAAGGCGTTTAATACATTGATGCTGAGAGATGGTCAGATTGTTATGATAAATACCGGATGGAATATTGTCAAGATCATTAGTGGCAAGTTAAACAAAAATCTCAACATTAGGACATGCAGATAGAGGGGGAAATTTTGTGGATTTAGGGCGAAGGGAAGGGGGAACCTTACCCAAGGATGGACCCTGATGCTCAACAGCCAGCTCCTCCAATGTCCTCAATGCTGCTTGTTCAGATGGTAAAGGGAATAATTTTTGAATTTCCTCACTATGATACCATTTCTTAAAGAGAAGTAATCGTCCAAACACGTGCAAGTCCTTAATGACTGTAAATTTGTCACATCTTGTGCTGGGAGAAAAAGTTAAACCTTTAGATAACACAAAAATCTCCTCACTAGTAAACACATGATCGGACAGATTAATCACCTTCAGTGAATCATTCCGTGCAGTGGGGCCAGGAGTGCGTTTGTTTGCATCCGTTTTCTGTTCCTTCTTCCTCTTATGATCATTCCCAAATCTAGTTCTCATAGAATGATGGGAAGTATCTGAAGTTTCACCCGAGGATGACACAGATGAGAAGGATACCGATCTTTCTCTCCTAAGACCACGATTCCTCCACCTATATACTATACCCTGTTGGTAATCATTGTTGTCACGCAATATCTTTTTAGAATGGATAGTTTTAATTTGTTTCTCCCAATCATCTGAATTTTTGTCCATGGTAGCATTAAAGGAAACCAAGTTCTCTGCAGTAGATACATCTTTGAGATTACCAAACAGCTCATCTATCTCAGCTTCCACAGCTGTGACAGATTTCTTATTTAATTCAATTAATAATTCCATAAATTGGAGAGATGATTTCGTACAAATTTCTTCCCATTTAGTAATAAAATTTTCGTCACTCACTGGAAAGGATGGGAACACCTGAATCCTCAAACCACGTGGAATGATTTTTTTCTTTAAATAGTTCTCAAGGAGAGCTCTATTCCACCACATTCGTGTGCGTTTATGTAGTAGTCTTTTGATTTTTATTTGTAAGCCACTCACATCACCCTGAACACCCGTCATCGAATTAGTAGCGTCACCATCAAAGACCTGGGCAGCTTGAACCTGCCAGGATGCATCCCTATTTTTGTAATCCATTGCCAATCAAGGAATTCTGTGAAAAATACACAGCAATAGTTATAAACCAATACAGATCACAATACACAGCGTGTTAAACTAATACAGCTGTGCCCATACAGGGAATTACTGAACCAGAAATCCCATGCAGATATAATAGATAAACCGATACAAAAATACTGCACTAGACAGGATCTTAATCAAAAAGACATCTTTATTAAATACATATATAATATTAAAAAATATATTGCATAGACCAGATGGGAAATTCAAAGTGGTGACAACTACACCGAGGGCCGCAGGTAAGAGGAGAGACACTATTGCCTAAATAACAAACATACATCCTATTGACGAACATGGTGTACTGTATAATGCCATATATGGCGTAAATATTATACCGCTGGCGATAAAAAACCATCCAGCACCACAACCTAGCTACTGTCAGGATAAGAAATCTAAATAGTGATGGCAACGTTACCTCAAACCTGCGACGCCAACACCCCTACGCGCGTTTCGGCGTGCGTGCCTTCTTCCGGGGGAGTGGCGTCGTCAGGTCATACTGCCGTATATAAACAATGGCTATCCAATGAGGATCGACAAGAAAATACCAATCACAGGCGGCCGTATCGGCGCATGCCCTGTTGAGACTGGAGGAACGACCATCACGGAGTGCGTCATCGCATAGAGGAGAGCCGGGAACACCCACAATGACGTGGGTACGCACGGCTCGCATAGAAAGGTTGCGATGGAGACGCCGTCCGTGAAGGTAAACAACAGGACACATCGGGCATGCGCACTGGCCGGAAGGAGAAGTATGCGGAAAATAGAAGAGAAGCAACTACCTACAATATATAAAGTGCTTAAGTGCTGCAAATGTAATAGGTAACATATAGACAAAATGTCATAATATGAAAACATAAAAAAATCACACTACATTGCAAATAGCGTGCAGTGAATGAACATAGTGTACAAACATATGCAGGGAAATGGGAAAGGAATATACAAAACCTACATAGCATTAAAACCAGTAACAAGCAGTGCAATTGTGTGAGAGCATACACAAGATACATATAGTATTAGACCATAAGTATACCATAGAAACTGGTACATAAATACAAAGATGGTATATATTTCACAATGATCATTAAAGTGCAGTGATTATAGTAGATCCCATGTTGCTGAAATCCATAGATTGATGAAAAGGATCCTCTTCAAATATAAAAGAAGTTAATCTCCATAAGGACAGCCAGATAAGGTACATCATATCAAATTTATTAAACTAAAAAAGAAAAAAACACACAATTAATAATAAAACCATGGTTTATCATTGTCACTTGCACAACGACTGCTTAGCCGGGAAACCACTATCCTCGGCACAGTCAACAAGAGTCGCCGGGAAATTCCTCAATCCGCTAGACAGATGGACCGCACTGAATTCACCACTCAAGTGTTTTCAACCACTGGTGCCACACTGACAGTGTATGCATCCAAGCGAAAGAAGGCCGTCTACATTCTCAGCAGCATGCACAGCGTGGTTGAGGATACCAACAAAAGGAAGCCAAACACGGTCACACAATACAACCACACAAAGTGCGGTGTGGATGTAATGGACCAAATGGTGCGGGAGTACAGCATGCGTGCAGGAACACAGAGATGGCCAGTCGCCGTGTTCTACAACATGATTGACATGGCAGCACTCTATGCTCATGTACTTTATCAGGCATGCACTGGGGTGCGGGAGAGACGGGTGGACTTCCTGTTTGAGCTTGCAAAAGAGTTAGGTGGCCGTCATGTGACTGAAAAGAAGGCACGCAAGGAGAAACTCCTTTGGCAACTTCCTTCCACACCCAGCCCTGGCAAAAGGGTGAAGTGTCAGGTAAACCATCGATGCACGAACAATTGTGCAACTGAGAGATGTGTTGACTGCTACAAATACACGTGTGGCAAATGTACCAGGGACATACCCAGGCAGTGCCAGGTATGTTCCGACATGTTCAGACAGACTGCTGAGTGAGTGCTGAAATGCTAGTCACACAAGGACATGCCACTCACACACACACAGCCCCCCACTGCAGCCTATGGAAAATATGTGTGGAATTGTTTTATTCCTTGTATTTTTTTAACATTTTTATAACAAAAATAAAAAGCATCCTTTGATGCGTGCTCCTTTACTCCCCTACCCCCATGTATTTGTCTTTACCCTTTCCCCCTCCCCTCTTCCCACTCCTCCACCAACATTCCTCCCTGTTGTATAATTTGATTATATTGTTTTCTTGTTCACTGTTTTATCACATTTGTTTGGCCATGCCGCTTATACACTGCTCATCTTGAAAATGTGACTATTTGTTTGATGTTGGTGTGAAATAACCCTTTAGTGAAAAAAAAATCTTATTGGTTTTTAAAAAAAAATTAAAAGCATCAAAACAAATAACAGTTGTTCTTTTGTATATTTTTCACACTAAAATTTCAGTCCTCTTGTGGGAATTTTTTTTGCGCCAAATTTGCACAAGAATGAACATGCTGCGATTTTTTTTCGTTAGTGTGATTGAGGCCTAAAGGCCCCTTCACATTAAGCGACGCTGCAGCGATACCGACAACGATCCGGATCGCTGCAGCGTCGCTGTTTGGTCGCTGGAGAGCTGTCACACAGACCGCTCTCCAGCGACCAACGATGCCGGTAACCAGGGTAAACATCGGGTAACTAAGCGCAGGGCCGCGCTTAGTAACCCGATGTTTACCCTGGTTACCATCCTAAAAGTAAAAAAAAACAAACACTACATACTTACCTACAGCCGTCTGTCCTCCAGCGCTGTGCTCTGCACTCCTCCTGTACTGGCTGTGAGCGTCGGTCAGCCGGAAAGCAGAGCGGTGACGTCACCGCTCTGCTTTCTGGCCGCTGTGCTCACAGCCAGTACAGGAGGAGTGCAGAGCACAGCGCTGGAGGACAGACGGCTGTAGGTAAGTATGTAGTGTTTGTTTTTTTTTACTTTTAGGATGGTAACCAGGGTAAACATCGGGTTACTAAGCGCGGCCCTGCGCTTAGTTACCCAATGTTTACCCTGGTTACCAGTGAAGACATCGCTGGATCGGCGTCACACACGCCGATCCAGCGATGTCAGCAGGAGTCCAGCGACGAAATAAAGTTCTGGACTTTATTCAGCGACCAACGATCTCCCAGCAGGGGCCTGATCGTTGGTCGCTGTCACACATAACGATTTCATTAACGATATCGTTGCTACGTCACAAAAAGCAACGATATCGTTAACAATATCGTTATGTGTGAAGGTACCTTAAAGGTACAGTTACACGTTACGATCTCGTTGATGATATCGTTTGAAAATGTCACATGATCACGTCGTTCATGCAATGTCGTTTTCACATCGTTGCGTGTAACGTGAAGATATCGGACGAACACATCGTTGGATCGCTGATCGCAGATTTGAGGTCAGGATCTCAAATCTGACGATCCTCGTCCAATTATGTGTCAGAAGATGTGCAGCATCGTTCAGTGTAACGCTGAGATGAACGATTTTCTCCTAAATTCTCCTATTCCTGCCATTGTGAAAAATCGTTCTGCAAACGTTTGCAATGAGGCTAATGCGGAGCCAAAATTTACATCGTTAACAAGATAGTTGCATGTGACGCCTCTTGGACGATGTGAAACTGATTGCACGAACGATGTGATCACGTGACATTTCTAACTATATCGTCGACGAGATCGTAACATGTAACGGTACCTTTGACCGCTGCGGATCCGCAGCAGATTCCCCTGAGTTTACAGTACAATGTAAACTTATGGGAAACAAAAAACGCTGTGCACATGCTGCGGAAAAATCCACGCGGAAACGCTGCGGATTACATTCCGCAGCATGTCACTTCTTTCCTGTGGATTTTCACCTGCTCCAATAGGAAACTGCAGATGAAAATCCGCAGAAGAAACCGCAGTAAAAAACGCGATAAATCCGCAGTAATACCGCAACGGGTTTTCACTGCGGATTTTGGAATTCCGCTGCGGAAAAATCCGCAGTGGAATCCGCAAAGTGTGCACATAGCCTTAGACACAAATGCTTCTGGTCATTACTCACAGCTGTACCTTGCTCTAAAATTTCTAATTCTCTATTTAAAATATATAAAAAATGATTCATTGTTTCAGCGCTTTTTTGCACAAATAAACTAAATTAAATACAATATGTATAGTCTTTATATTATCAAATACAATAAACTGAACAGAACTAACTTGAAACTTGAAACTACATGGGTAAACTTGATGGAAAACAGCAAACAACCTCCTGTGGTGCAACAGTAATGGCCTTAATTATAGAACAAAAGAGAGATAGAGATAAGATAAGCTATAGATAAAATCCTTTAGGTCATTTGACCCTTCTCTGGGCTTCAAAGGTAGAAATGTCAAATGACCTGTCTCTGGGACTTCTAGTGCTATGGGACTAAAGGTACCGTCACACATAGCGACGCTGCAGCGATACCGACAACGATCCGGATCGCTGCAGAGTCGCTGTTTGGTCGCTGGAGAGCTGTCACACAGACAGCTCTCCAGCGACCAACGATCCCGAGGTCCCCGGTAACCAGGGTAAACATCGGGTAACTAAGCGCAGGGCCGCGCTTAGTAACCCGATGTTTACCCTGGTTACCATCCTAAAAAGTAAAAAAACAAACGCTACATACTTACCTTCCGCTGTCTGTCCTCGGCGCTCTGCTTCTCTGGTCTGGCTGTGAGCGCCGGGCAGCCAGAAAGCAGAGCGGTGACGTCACCGCTCTGCTTTCCGGCTGACCGACGCTCACAGCCAGAGCAGAGAAGCAGAGCACAGCGCTGGAGGACAGAGAGCGGTAGGTAAGTATGTAGTGTTTGTTTTTTTACTTTTAGGATGGTAACCAGGGTAAACATCGGGTTACTAAGCGCGGCCCTGCGCTTAGTTACCCGATGTTTACCCTGGTTACCAGCGAAGACATCACTGAATCGGTGTCACACACGCCGATTCAGCGATGTCTACGGGGAGTCCAGCGACGAAATAAAGTTCTGGACTTTCTTCCCCGACCAGCGATCTCCCAGCAGGGGCCTGATCGCTGCTGCCTGTCACACTGGACGATATCGCTAGCGAGGACGCTGCAAGGTCACGGATCGCTAGCGATATCGTCTAGTGTGACAGTACCTTAACAGGAACATGGCAATGGTGACTCATGTGTATTCAGTGTGCTCTCACATTATTTAACATAATATAGTAATTGTAATCTATTGTATTAATATTTTTCAGTTGTAAACAAATGCCATACTTTGGTTCACAAAACTCCCATGTTACCTGCTTTGGTAGTGCTACTCTGGATTGACGTAATTTTGTATATTTTTAACATTATTAAATTGACAAAATTTTGGTAAATATACTCTTGACCCTTTTTTTTGTGGTTTTTCATACCCAATTAGTGTTTGTTGTGTGGTACCCTCAAACAAGTGCAGCAAAATCTGCACTGTAATATGGTGCTCCTTTCATTCTAAACTTTGCACTGTGCCTCAAAAGTAGTTTTTGACCACATATGGGCGCTCCTTTCATTCTAAACTTTGCACTGTGCCTCAAAAGTAGTTTTTGACCACATATGGGGTATCGGTATTCTCAGGAGAAATTGCACAACAAATTTTGGGGTCAATTTTCTCCTGTTACCCTTGTGAAAGTTCAAAATTTGGGAATGAAAAAACATTTTTGTGGGAAAAATTAAATTTTTTTATTTTCCCGGCTCAACGTTATAAACTTCTGTGAAGCACATGGGGTTTTAAGGTGCTCACCACACATCTAGAGAAGTTCACTGAGGGGTCTAGTTTTCAAAATGGTGTCACTTGTGGGGGGTTTCCACTATTTAGGCACTTCAGGGGCTCTCCAAACACAACATTATTATTCCAGCAAATGTTGCATTCAAAAAGTCAAACGGCACTCCTTACTGGCACCCAAACAGTAGTTTTCTTAAACATATTGGGTATTGGCGTACTCAGGAAAAATTGCACAACAAATAATATTGTGCAATTTCTACTGTTACCCTTATGAAAATGCAAAATTTGGAGATAAAACACATTTTTGTGGGAAAAAATTTATTTTTTTATTTTCATGGCTCAACATTATAAACTTCAAAGTGCTCACCACACATGTAGATAAGTTCCCTGAGGGGTATAGTTTCCATAATGGTGTCATTTGTGGGGGGTTTTCCACTGTTTATGCACAACGTGGGCTCTCCAAACAGGAAAAGTTGTCCGTTAATTATGCCAGCCTGAGGGGCAAGCTTAAAATAGACAATAGATGATGTCATAGCTCAACTCCTCCCCCTCCTTTCACAATAATCTCTGCCATTGCTCATTAGACATTTTAATGCAAAAGATGGGGTGGGATCCGATCATTGCGACTAATGTACATGTGTTATTTACTGCAACAAAAGGAGGAGTCTAAACAAGTCCCAGTGGCCAGTGAGAAATGTACAAGATTTCTAATTGTTATTTATAATTCACATTGTGCTGTGTTCAAAAAAATTGGCTGAAATTAAAAAAAAAAACACTTCACACAAAAACCTGATGTATTAATTATTGTTTTAAGTATGTAGCGAAAAATTGTAAGGGAGTAGTTATGAGCGAACGTGCTCGCCACTACTCGGTTCTCGCCCGAGTATCACTGTGCTCGGTGTACTTGGCGAGCACCGATTATTTCCGGGATTATTCGGCGGGAGCTCGTGATCCACCTTTTAATTTTGGCGCTTTTTAGAGCGCTAATCAGCATGCAGGGATTGTCTGCCATGCACTGTAATACCGCAACCATGTTTTTTGTGGTATTACAGTGATTGGCTGGCCACACAGCGTCATCAGGTCTATAAGAGACCGGACGCCGCCCTGCTCGCCGCATTCTGCTCCGGACTCAGTGTAGGGAGAGCTGCTGCTGAGATAGAGTCCGGGACAGTTTTATAGGTGGAGTCGTTACGGATGCGGCAATACTAAATATGTGTACTTTTATTGTTTTTTTTATTATTATTTAGATAAAAAAATGTATTTATGGGAACAATATTTTTTTTTCTTTATTTAGGAATTTGTTTTTGTTTACACATGCAAATATTTGTTTTACTTTATAACATTGCCCCGGGGGTGGGGGGGAGGGCATCATGCTGCCCTGCGCGATGCTTCCCTATGCCGCCGGAACACTGCGATTATGTTTGATCGCAGTGTTCCGGGGGTTAATGTGCCAGGAGCGGAGGGAGGAGGACGGAAGAGACGCTTGGAGCAACTCGATCACATCACGTTGCTCCAAGAGTCTCAGGGAAGCACGCAGGGAGCCCTATCCCTGCGCGATGCTTCCCTATGCCATGTTTGATCGCAGTGTTCCGGGGGTTAATGTGTCAGGAGCGGTCCGTGATGTCAGCTGCGATAGTCAGCTGACACCCAGCCGCGATCGGCCGCGCTCCCTCCGTGAGCACAGCCGATCGCATATGACGTACTAACCCGTCACTGGGAATTAAGTCCCAGGTCAACTTGATGGGATAGTACGTCATATGGGATTAAGGGGTTAAAAAACAGTCTCTTTCTATAATTCCTTCACATTGAACTTTGATGTGGTTTGTGATCATATATCAGTTAAGAATAGCTTAGAAAAAGACAGATAAAAGAGTTACAAACTCTTCTTCCAGATTAACAGCAAGCACTCACTGACTATTTTTAATTTTTAATGAAACCCAAATGTAATTATTTGCAGCCCCCAAATACATGCATTTAAATAAGAAAAAAAGGTCCACATAAGATGGGTTTGTGATCATACGTCAGTTGAGAAGAGCTTAGAAAAAGACAGATAAAAGAGTTACAAACGTTCCTGACAGACTACCGGAAAGAGCTCAATGACTATTTTTTACTTTTAATGAAACTCAGTTGCAAAAATGTATTAGTGTTATTATTATTTTACTTATAATATTATTACTATTGTTATTGTTGTTATTTTTATTGTTATTGTTATTTTACTTAAATGCTTGTTTTTTATTCTAAAAATCATTTTTGCAATTGGGTTTTATTAAAAATTTTGCGTAGTTTAGCACTTAGAAAAAAACAGGCTCTTTGTATTATTCCTGCACATTGAACTTTGATGTGGTCTGTGATCATATATCAGTTAAGAATAGCTTAGAAAAAGACAGATAAAAGAGTTACAAACTCTTCTTCCAGATTAACAGCAAGAGCTCACTAACTATTTTTTAATGAAACCCATATGCAATTATTTGTAGCCCCCAAATACATGCATTTAAGTAAGAAAAAAGGTCCACATAAGATGGGCAACTCTTATTACAGTACAGCATTAATATTAATTTTTTTTTTCAAATTTCTTACTAATAATAATAATAATAATAATAATAATAAAAAGAAATCATCAATTAGCACTTGAAAAGGCCAATGAGTGGTGGCGAATGATGGATAGTTAACAATCCTGCAGTATTCTGGAAAAAAGTACTTTTCGCAATCTGAGTTATAAAGTGCTTAAACATTCCCATAGATTGCCCTTATTATTCTCAGATCTATAATCTTTTGGGTTTATTATTTAAATAGCCAGTGGTGTTACAATATGTTCCCATCTGTGTCTTTTTCTGGAAACGTAGAAGATTAAAGGCTTTTCAATAACCCACTAGTAAGTCGGAGAGATCATATGTAAAGTGGTTTATTAGGTCAATACAATGAAGTGGGAACCAATGAAACTGGTAACGGCGCACATAAAAGTAATAATGGCTATTAATATGCTGTGACCCCCATAGTATATCAGGGACCATGCAGGTTGGAAATGGGTTGGGGGTCAGAAGACAAAAAAAATCAGAGGCTGGTTCTTCCTGCTGATTATTGACTATTCAGTGTGTTGTGGGCGAAAGATCATTTCCGAGGCTTCCAAATCCTTTCTAGTGGAGTGTCAATAAACAAAAGCGGGAAGCCTCTAAAAGGATTTGACTTTGTAAAGCCCAAACAGCAGGAGACCTCTGACATGCATCATTTTCTGTTCCCATGACAATCTATGGAATGGACTGAGCAGAAATTCTGTTTCTTACTTGCCGTGGAAAGTAAGACTGATGGGTGAAGCCATTCCTTCATAAGTAATATCCCCCTCTCTAAATATCAGAACAGAATCGGATGTGTTTATTAGTCCACAGGGAAACTGTTAGCTTAGAGCTATATAAAAATAATTATAAATCCTTTACTCTGGGTACTAAGAATTAACATTAACACATATGAAATGTTCATGTTGGAAAGTAGCCCCTTACAGATTAGAAATCACTTAGTTCAGCAGTGTAATTCTCAGCCATTTAGAAAATCGCATTTGATTGCACTAAGCCCGGTCTCTCTTGAAGGCCGTTTTACACAATGGGAGACCAAACCTTTCTTTCGAAGATATATTGTGCGTTGAAACAAAAAATAATTATAATATTCCTAAAAGCAATTAGAAGAATTATTACATTTAGGATATTGGATGCTTTGTGGCGAGAGCTCAAATACAGCTTCTAAGTGGTTTCCTGTTGCTTCTCTATGATGTTACTGGGGCACTGTTAGTGGTTGCCCTAAAAAAGACAACTACGGAAAGGCTTTACTCTGGTTATTCTGACTATCAGGTCACAGGGGAGTCCTGGTCTTCACCATTGAACCTTGTGGAATAACACAGGAAACTTGGGCAAAGTTCTCGGAGTAACCGCTAGCCGGTGACACAAGGTAGCCAACTTGACTTTTTCACTTTTCTGGACAGCTTATCAAAAAAAATAACTTATAGATAATATTGTTTACAGACACATTGGATAAGCATAATAAAGGATTATGATTATAAGTGAGAAATTTCTACAGCTCATAATTCTGATATGAACATATTCACTGTAAAATGATATTTACAGTCAAAACAATCTTCATAAGTTTCTTCAGCTTCCAAAATAATCAAGGACACTTTTTTTGTGGACAGTACAGAGTGCCCATGAATTTCTTAACGGTTGGCAACCCTACGGTGGAAGGAAGAATGGATAGGTAGCTTGGTCAGAACCAGGAGGGGCCACATTGTCATGCAGGAGAATGGTGCTGCTGAAGACTGAATCAGGAATAGCCGCTGAAAACATGGGAGCTTAGACATGCAGGAGTTCACCAGAGCTGGTATAACTATAACTGGCAGTGAATAGCAGGATTCCGGGAACTGAAATCTCTTGCAGAACCACCCTGAGCGATACAAACAAATGAACTCTGGCACTACAAGCTTCAGAAAACATAGGATTAGGGTTGCTGCCCGGAATTGCATGCAACGAAAGTGTGCCGCCACGATGACAGAAAGGCCATGCACTGATATAGACATCACACTTGGTTCTTGGGTTGAACATAGTCATCTACGTAGATGTACAATATGGTGGGATTATTTTAAAAAATAAAATTAAGCATTTGATGAACAGATACTCAGACACTGATTTGACAATTTTTAATGTTTATGTATAAAAATGTATCAAATTATCTTAAGTAGATGCAATGGTTTTGAGGGAACGTTTTGGTAGGGGTTTGTAAAGATAGATATGGAATTTAGATGATGATGATGTCTGTAAAGCGCTGTGGAAATTAATGGTGCTAATTAATGGTGCTATATATGAAAGCAAAACAAATAAATACACCACATTTCTAAAGAGATGCCAACCTTAGTGCATTCCTCTTATTGACAGAAAAATATGTAAATTAGTGATAAGAGAATACATTTGGAGGACACTTACGGTATCCAGTGGCCATGTCAGTCTTCCGTGGCCACCAGACCGGAGCCCCAAGAATCACCTCCTACCAGTTAATTAAGAGGAGCCAGGGATGCCAGCAGGTGGGAGGCAGTTTGCGAGACACGGGTCCGGTGACCACGGAATGCTGATGTGGTTGCTGGTCCTGTAAGTCGATTTGCTCATCTCTAATTTTAACTTGATAATATCCAATGCTGGATGTATTCATCTTAGTAAGGGGTACAAGTGTAAGGAACGGGCTCAGGAGCTGAACCTTCTCCACACCAGGCAGGGGTCAACTGTGTAATACAGCCAGCATCTGCCTCTAATAGCACCATCAGCGCCAGCACCAATGGCTGTTGTTTAACTACTCAATCTCTGATGGCAGAATTCGTGTGGCACGATCCTGCTAAGGCATCTGCCCATCGACCCAAACGATGGGCTGCCACTGCAGCTGGGAACATGGTGAAGACCTCTGGTCACAGGAGACCACGATTGCATATTTCAACAATAAAGTATTGCCCTATATAAAACAAGATGACAGTTTCAAGTCCCTGAAGAGGACTAAAATAGTTAATAAAATTAAACTGAGAAACTTAAAAAAAGAATTGAAATATATAAAAAATATAAACATATATAAAAAATTAATTACCTCCTTTTTCCCTTCATAAACTAAAACAATGCAAAGATAAACAAACCTAATTGATATCGCCACGTCCATTAATATAAGTAATGACTCTGGGAAGAAGGGTAGCACTCAAACGAAAACGCAAAAATGGAAAATCCCAAGGTGGTGATGGGGTTCAAATCTTTAGCTCTCCACTCAAAAATACAAGCCCTCACCTAGCTCCATTGATTGAATAATAAAAACCTTATGCGCCTCAGAAAATGATGACACAGATCATTATTTTTTTTTTGCAAACTTATGGCGGAATAGCTTTCTTTTTGTAATTATTTCCCCTCGTTTGGATTTTTTCCCTGCTTTTCAGTACATTATGTTGTAAAATAAATGTTGTCATTCAAAACTACAAATTGTTCTGCAAAAAAACAGTTCCTAACTTACTGCATTCACAAATACATACTGTGCATTGACTACTTATTAATAGGCAGGCTCGGACTGGCCCACAGGGGAACTGGTGAATCCCCCGGTGGGCCTCTCTGCAGTGTGAGTCCCCCACCCCGCTATATGAGTAGCAGCTGGCACAATCCACCTAATTTGCTATGTACAAAGGAAGCATCTCATCATTCATTCACCAGACTACCCAGTTTAGAATTTTACAGAAGCATAGGTAAAGTTTTGAATGAAGATATTGTAATATTTGCTAGAGCTGACTACTGGGCCCCCAGAGGCTTTGCTACCCCAGTCTGACACTGTCAAGATGCTAAGAAATACATGCAGTCGCCAAAACATAAACGATATCGGAGTCAATTCTGTATATTCATGCAGAATTCAGCCACAAGGAAGGACGTTAACATATACAGTATGCAAAGTATCATAATCTTTCTGGGCTGAGAAGATATATATAATGATTCCCAGATATTAGCAGTTTCCAGGAGGAGATCTCTCATTCTGCGTACCTCATAGGAAATGATTCATTTCAAGAGGTTAGTGAAGCATTAAGGCAAAATCATGTTCTATTCTGATTTATTCTGATTAAGAAACTGTTGTGAAAGATTGTCCAAAGTGCAGACCCCCTCGGGGTCATATTTCATTCCATATAGGTATTACAGTGTTATCAAGTCCCTACTTCGTTAACTAAACGGATTTTCCTTGTGATGAAAAATTATCCTTCAAGGGAATCTATAATCAGGATTTTGCCATTTCATCTGAGAGCAGCATAATGTAGAGGCGGAGATCCTGATTCCAATGATGTATCACTTACTGGGCTGCCTGCTTCAGTTTCAATAAAATCACAGTTTTATATACGCTGATATACCAGTTTTCTGAATGCTGAGCTTTGTATAACCCCGCCCACACCCACCACTGATTGGCAGTTTCCTGTGTATATATATAACTCCACCCACACTAATGATTGGAAGCTTTCTGTGTATAACTCCACCCTCACCACTGATTTGCAGCTTTCTGTGTACACTGTGCATTGGCAGAAAGCTGCAAATCAGTGATGATGGGTGCAGTTTGCCTATGTGCCATCAGGTTTGCTAGTTTTCTAATGATAATTTTCAGCTGATAAAACAGCAATTTTATCAAAACTATAGCAAGCAGCCCAGTAAGTGACACATCGATGAAATCAGGGTTCTAGGCTCTGCATTATGCTGCTCTTAGATTACATAGCAAAAACCTGCTGACCGATCCCTTTAAGTATCTTAGGCTGTTACAAACAAAGTAATACTCGCCACCAAACCCATGCAGGGCACATTGTGGCCCTCACTTTGTCCCCACTAGTCTGTACTTCCAGGTCCCCTTATTCTACATGTAGCTTGTTGAGAAGACCACAACGTATGCAAGGCATATTGCCCACAACTAAGTTTTACAATATATTATATACACTGGCCATCTTATTTAAAGAACACCACACCCTAGAAGACCCCTATTCGTATAATTTTGGATGGTCTTAATTGAATTGGACTGTACAATCTGAAATATTTTAAAGGGGATTTTCCAAACTAAACACAGAAAATGGGGTACAAATTAGCATAAAATCGCTATGACTTTAATACACTATGCATTATAGAAAGACTGGACTTTGGGGTAAATGCTGAATTGTATAATTTGCTTTGCATGTTGTCTTTTGAGCCTGCGTGTGATTTGTGTACCCATTTTACTGTGACAATTAGTATTTTCTACACTGAAGGTTGATACACACTTGTCCTGGCTCCAGCACCGGACTTTGCATTTCTTTGCTGCCCTAACCGGCTCCTTCTGCCTGTCGGGTTACAGTGGTAACCTGGCATTCTGCTATGGGGTCATGCTCCCTGGCTTTATTTGCTAGCTCAGGCAACAGAGAACCACCTGACTCTTAGGGGAGTTGGCGCCCTGCTTAGGACTTCTTCATTGTCCTATGATTCTGTGACAACGTCAGCTTTGTTGCATGCTGGGAACTCTGCCACATCCTTGGTCTGCATTGCTTTTAGCTGTGGGACAACCTCAGCTTTACTGCATGCTGGGAACGTCTCTCTTGCTCCTCCCTTTGCCGTTCAGCTTCCATAGCTCCATCTTGATCTCCCTGCTGCACCACCATCTCGTGTCCGTGCTGCATGACCAGAGAGGGTCTGAGGACTCACCTCTCTAGACGAGGCATAAAGGGATGTTGTAAGCACATGCTACATCCTATGCACTGGACCAGTGACCTGGTAGCATGTTGGTAGCCCAAGATTCAACCCAATCTGCTATATAAAGCTGAATGTGTGTGTGTGTGTGTATGTGTGTGTGTATGTCCGGGATTGGCATCTGCACCGTCGCAGCTACAGCCACAAAATTTTGCACAGTCACACGTCTGGACCCCGGGAGCGTCATAGGCTATGTTGTGAGGCGAAATTTTAACCCCGCGCGTTCCAATTCACCAAACAATTTTGCCCCTATCTACATAATGGGGAAAAAAGTGAAAGGAAAAGTGTTGGAAGCGTCGCAGCTACAGCAACAAAATTTTGCACAGTCACACGTCTGGACCCTGCGAGCGTCATAGGCTACGTTGTGAGGTGAAATTTTAACCCCGCGCTTTCCAATTCACCAAACAATTTTGCACCTATATACATAATGGGGAAAAGTGAAAGGAAAAGTGTAGGAGGCAAATTGACAGCTGCCAGATGTGAACAAGGGGGACTTAAAGAGTGAGAGCGATGGCGCCAAAGAGTATATACCGTACAGTTGCTAAGGTGGCACCCTGACATGGGATACTCACCACACACGGGGATATGAACACACACACAAAATGCGCCACACACTACCACGTGCTTGAACACATATACCACCCTCAGCACACATTTCACCACACATACACCAACCTCGCCACATAAAAGTCGAAACACAAAAGTCGCCGCTCAAAACTCACCACGCGCAAAACTCACCACATGCAAAAAATAGGCTCACGCAAAACTCGCCACAAGTGCAAAACTCACATCATGGAAAACTCGCCACACGCAAAACTTGCACATGCGGAAAAATTGCCACATGCACAAAATTTGCAACACATGCAAAAGTTGCCTCACACAAAACTTGCACATACTCAAAAGGCACCAGACATAAAACTCACCACGCGCAAAACTCGCCATGCGCAAAACTTGCTGCACACAACTTGCTACACTAACCTGTCACATGCAACTCGACACACAAAAAGTTGCTACATGCATGTTGCCACACAAAACTCATCTCACAAAAGTCGCTACATGCATGTCGCCACACAACTCAACACACACAACTTGACAAACGAAACTCGCCCTAAAACACACACAAGTCTGGTATTAGCCTTCAAAAATAAAAGTCTGATTAATAAGCAGACAAACTACAAGAGCAACAAATGTACCATATAGGAAATACGTCAGCTGTCAGTCACATGACCTGTCTATTATGTGTATGTGTGAGCTAATATATACTGCCAGGGGGAGGGCTTCCTGTTGGCTAGGGATTTATCAGGCTGCCAATTTATCTTACAAATACTGAGGTAAAAATACTGACCAAATAACGTGTTAACGAGGTCTAATACAGGAGATCACACAGGTATATACTATATACAGGGGAGATGACACACAGATATATACTATATACAGGAGAGATGACACACAGGTATATTCTATATAAAGGAGGAGATGACATACAGGTACATACTATATACAGGAGGAGATGACATACAGGTATATACTATATACAGGAGGAGAAGACACACAGGTATATACTATATACAGGAGCAGATTACCTACAGGTATATACTATATACAGGAGGAGATGACATACAGGTATATGCTATATATAGAAGATGACATACAGGTATATACTATATACAGGAGGAGATGACACACAGATATATACTATATACAGGGGAGATGACACACAGGTATATACTATATACAGGAGGAGATGACATACAGGTATATACTATATATAGGAGGAGATGACATACAGGTATATACTATATATAGGAGGAGATGACATACAGGTATATACTATATATAGGAGGAGATGACATACAGGTATATACTATATACAGGGGAGATGACACACAGCAGGTATATACTATATACAGGGGAGATGACATACAGGTATATACTATATACAGGAGATGACATACAGGTGTATACTATATATAAGGAAGATGACAAACATGTATATACTGAGGTGAAAATTAGAGGTGTGAGGTGAAAATGAAAAGGTGTGAGTGCAAAATGAGAGGAGTGAGGGAAAATAGTGTAGTGATCGGAAAATGACAGATGTGAGGTCGAAATGACAAGTGTTAGGCGGGAATGAGAGGAGTGAGGGAGAAAATGAGAGGTGTGAGGGAGAAAATGAGAGATGTGAGGGGGAAAATTAAAGATGTGATTGGGAAAATGAGAGGCGTGATGGGAAAATAAGAGAAGTGACGTGCTATAACTAACCACAGATATTTACTAGTATTAAATAAATGCTACCTGTGACTCGCCGGACAGACAACACAGGGGAAATGCCTGATGACGGTGCTTGTACATCGTACCTTCTATAGTACTGGAGTATGGTGCACTATATAACCACTTTATCCTTTAGTCTTCTTTTTATAATCATCCCAAATGCTATAATATTTGAATAACACAATTACTGATTTCTTCAACTGAGAATTTTATGTTCTAAAATTCCTATGAACTGTTTTTCTGCATTTGGCCTCTCCTGATCACTATACTGTACACTCATCTCCAGTGTTGTACCTAATTGCTATGCTACAGAACAGGAAAGTAAGATCAACCCCCTCAAAAACCATCTATTTGGGCTTGACACTTTTAAATCTTCAATTTGTTGCTGCAAACCTTGATAAATCAGCATTTAAATTAATATCTGAATGAGGCATTAAGTGCTATGGGTGTTACAGAGCACTTTCTGAACCTCACCTTCCTGAGTTTGTTTTCTCTGCCCAGCACCAGTCTCCTTGGCTTGATTGATAGCTCACAGTCTGATTTCCTTGTCTGGAGCATGACACCATACAAACAGGGAGCTATCAATCAAGCTAAAGAGGACGGTGCTGGGCGGGGAAACAACCTTAAGCGGCAGAGGATTGAGAAGGGCTGTGCCATACCCAGTGCACTTATCACATTTGCATAAGAATTATTCCTCAGAAATACAGCAACAGATAGAAGATATAAAGGTGTTTATGGATTTAGCTGTTGATAAAGGTCAGCAAGTACCATAAATGCAGTCTTGGTAGGGGGTTCATTATACTGACAGATTTTCTTTAAACCCACAATGAGTAGGGTCTTTTTTGACAGATTTTCTCATATGCCTATTAATTAAAAGGCTGATATCTCAGAAATACAGCTAAAAATAAAAGATATTAAGGTGTCCATAGATTTAGCTTTCAAATGCTTACAAATCAATATATGTGGTCTAGAGGCAGTTGATTTTACTGACAGATCTCCTTAATCCCCACAAAGAGGATTTGGTCTTTTTGTCAAAATTTCAGGTCAGGGTCACCACCAGCATAGTCACAGAGCTTGTAGCAATGGAAAAATAATCAATATAAGATGGAACTGTACAGATGAGGGGTCAATACCAGGAGTGGAACCAGTACCATGCGACCAATCCAAAAGTATGAAGCAGGAGCCACATGATTCTATCTCGGCGATATGTGATCACCTGATATACCCATTACTGTCTTATTCCTGCAGTGACGAAGTGTTGACAAGATGTCATATCTGAGGTCGAAGGTGCTCCAGCTGCGGCAAAATGCATATTTTGCCGCATCTAAGTAGACAAATGTATGATTCCCTCTGCCTTACGTCATGATCCGCTAGTTGGAAGAGCACAAGATTGAATATAATGATATTTCATTCCTAGCACATGACTGAAGACCTTTATTATGGCTCTGAATTACACTGTCACTGATGGATCTGAAGATCCATCTTGTGGCCCAGTAGCTTCCTTCATTGACACCTCACTAGTCCGGACCGATGGAAAGAGATATTATTACAATTGATTATTGCTCTTACCTGTCAGAATCTGCGCTCTTAATTAGAGAGGGTAAAAATCGATTTCCAACGTTTGAGATTGACAACGAAGCAAAGCGAATCTCACTCTGGGTAAATCAATAGAGAAGGGGACTTTTTTATATAAATGCTTTGCTAATGAGGGGTCAGAGGAGAATGATCAGAGTGAGTCAGGCGGACAGGAAAGTGATGGAAACACAAAGAACCATGAATTACAATAGTATTAGGCCAAAAGCAGCTCTCGTTGCAAAGCACATGGAATGTTGACAAAGAAGAGCTGCAGCAGCTTTCACCGCTCATATCACTAACATATCTAATCCTATACCATACTGGTAACCATGATAAGATAGCGGATTTTACTAGACACAAAAAGGGGTATACACACCTACATAATAAAAAAAAATGACTTTTTTCATAAGTCAAGAGATACAAAGCAAGACTAAAAAATTAAGAAATTACAGAAAAATAACCCACCTCGCCTCCCCGTATGGTCAAAGAGGCAAACTCATATAACCTACCCATAAGATCTGGGATAAAAACCTAAACCGCAACACCTCCAATGCTAAACTGATACAATGCAAAATGGCGCAATAAAACAACAAAAATTAGAATGAATACAACAATGCATAAATGCAAAATGTGTAGAGGTAAAAATAACAACAAAGAAAATATCCAAATTCCAGAATGTAAAATAAATAAAGGGAGAAATTAAGACTTCAGAGAATATTGAAGCTACACAAGGGGCAGCTTCACACGTGAGCTCTTTCCCGAACCTCCTCATTCTCTCTGAAGTAATGATTCTCCAATATTTTGCAATAAATTGTGTTCATATATGAAAAGAGGCCGGTGGTCGTTTGATGGACCACTGCGTCTACGTTATATCTGCTTGGTCTGGTCTCATCAATCCCAGTTTTTGCTTTTAGCCTCCATTAG
This sequence comes from Ranitomeya imitator, assembly GCF_032444005.1. Taxonomy (NCBI): domain Eukaryota; kingdom Metazoa; phylum Chordata; class Amphibia; order Anura; family Dendrobatidae; genus Ranitomeya; species Ranitomeya imitator. The sequence goes on from NC_091282.1 coordinate 670,604,826, forward strand.
TAGTAATAGACAACATATCAATTTCTATGGTGAATATTAAGCTTTATGAGATCTGTACAAATGGAGCTCAGACCAATTTTGTCACGTTTTTGATGCCTTTATACTTACTGGAGCACAAAATAACAGAGAAACTAAGAAAACTAAAACCAACCCAAGACATGCCTCCATATATTTTGCACCTGCTTTTGCCCTCTTTTCTTCTTATTTATTCCTTTTCATACTTTTTTTTTAAAATGTTAACTCCTTCCTGTCGTCAGCCATACATGTACGGTGCAGCGGACAAGAAGTTCCCACAAATTGCCATACATATACACCACAATGAGGGATCCACTCTGAAGCAGAGCCTCCACCATTAGCAGTGGGTATCAGCTGTATTATATAGCCGACCCCCTGCTGCAACGCACACCATTGGCGCTTGCACCGAAATTGGCCTTTTAACCCTTCACTTGCAGTAGGTAATAGTGATTAAATATAAGAGGAAGAAGGTTCCCTCTTTCTTTCCATCGGCTGCACCCCTGTGATTCGATCTCGGGGTGCTGATGGATGCTATGGCAACCTGGAGCCAAACAATGACCTCAGGGTCTGCTAGATATGGCGTCCTGTCAGGCCTCCTGTCAGCGTAACACTAATGGGTTAAATACCCTGCAATACACAAGTATTTTAGTTTAATAGATCAGAAATGGGACTATCGATCTGCGCATGCGCCCCACCAGGAATGATGACGCTTGCGCAAAAGATCATGGGTGGGAGTCCAGAGTTCTAAAAAAAATGGAGGCATGGCCTTTTAATGCAAAGGTATTGACCTAATCGAGATTGCAGGGACTTTACGTAGATGACATTAGTTTGGGGTCTAAAAACTTGCTGACAATTACCCTTTAAGATCACCATAGGAAATGTGGAGTAACAAAATTTCAGGAATAGCTTCAAATAAAAAATGTATACATTGTAGAGATTCAAGCTGTGCTAGCATAACCAATACTGTGTAAACTTGTTGCTTGATCACTCGGATTTCACATCTGATCCTACTATTTGCAATGCAAAATATAAAGTTAGCAGCACAAAAAGTGATAGAAATGCAACATCCACATCCCCTGTGGCTCCAATGTAAAGGCAAATAAGTGATGCTTCCTGCATTAGTTTCACTAGTTCTTCATGTACATTTTAGTCAGTGTGTGTGTGAGCCCATCAGCCACGACAAAGCGCTCTTTTCATGTGTTTTGTGTTTTCCGTTTCATTTGTATTTGCAGACTGTTCGGTTCCTCAATACGTTACTAATTTCCTGCTGTTAGTATTGTGTGCTTTCCTTGGCATTGTAATTTATGCACTTAGACTCTGGACTTCAAAAAGCATTATCAATATGTTCTGTGTGAAAGGCAGGGACTGTTACACATTGAATTGATATAATGTTCTCCAAAATATTTTTCTGCTCTCTGAAAAATGGAAGTTTTAGACGTAAAAGAAAATTGAGGATCTAGCAGCTTTCAACAACCCAGTAATTTGCAACCACTATCAGATGATCCACATCCCTTTTAACTGACCCAAGGACAGCAGAATTCATTGTATTATCCTCAAATCTTTTGACAAATGTCTTGGACAGATGTTTTTTTCTTACTGAAGTCAGACAGATATAACTGCAGTTAATACAGAAATGTAAACAATTTTTTATTCTTTTCAGGGGCATAATATTCGCATTTGTGAAAAGTCATCTGTCACCAGGTTTTTGCCACTTAATCTGAGAGCAGCATAATGTAGAGACAGAGATCCTGGATTACTAGGCTGCTCGCTGTCGTTTTGAGAAAATCACAGTTTTATCAGCAGATTATTACTAAACAACTAGTAAACCTGCTGCCAGGGCATCAAAGTACATGCAGCTGTCAAGCTCGAGTCGGGAGAGCCGCCGGCCAGTTCATGCATTGCGTTCTGATCTCGATATGATTTATATGGTTGTCTGACTCTGCCATATCAGGTTCTTTTCCCACAACGGTATGCACCATCACCACGGTTATTAAAAAAATGGCTGCTTTTTCCAGAAACCACTTCAGTCTCGTCTGGTTTGTGTCATGTATTGCAGCAACAAACACTTTATGGAGACATCTCTTTTTAATTATTCTAGACAACTTATTAAAGCGATTGTGACATTGGTGAGTGTGGACCCACTGCGCTACTGGTCGGGGTTACCCTGGAGGGGTGTAACTAAGTGACTACCTTGTCTTTAGAACCTCTGATGGTAAGGATAGGTTTGGGCCATTAGGGTAGTCACCAGGTACCACTCCAGGACAGTGCCTAAACCTGCAGCATTTGACCTGTGGGTCATGGCATAGATATGAAGCACATGGGGGGAAGACAGAGATTTGGTGAGACAGTCTGATGTTTGGTGAGCAGCACAGGTTCAAAATATAAAGCTGGGGTCAGGAGCGGAGAGGTCGCACTAAACAAGCAAACAAGCCGGGTAGGTAACAGGAGAGACACCACAGTAATAATACACCTTGACATGAGCCTAGTAACAAACTGCAGCTAGGTCCTAAGCTCAGGCAAGGTGTGGAGGAAAGAGTTGCGTAATATATCCACTGCTGGCAGGGGATAGGCCAGGGAGGCAGAACTCGGCAGGATACAGTGGCTTTAAATTCCTGAAGAGTCTGGCTGCGCCTCCATTTAACAGGGTGTAGACTCTCCTTAGCACCAAATCCCTTCCTATCTACCTAATAGAAGGTCCTCCCCAAACCTCAGAATCCAGAATGCCTTTCCTTCAAACACATCTGAGGGACCCTCAAGAACAGAAGTAGAAGCAGGAGTATGGGATTTAGATGAGCAATTGAGGACCACCGACTACAGAAGCGAGATGTGGAAAGAATTAGGAATCTGTAGATTCACCAGCAGCAGAAGACTGTAGGTCACCAGATTGATTTGTCTGAGGATTTCGAATGGCCAAGGGTACCAGGATGTTAACTTGTAAGAAAACACCTTCAGGCGAATATTTCAGGAAGATAACCAGACTTTATCTCCACAGCCTTAAGGTACCTTCACACTCAGCAACTTAACAATGATATCGCTAGCGATCCGTGACGTTGCAGCGTCCTGGATAGCGATATCGTTGTGTTTGACAGGCAGCAGCGATCTGGATCCTGCTGTGACATCGTTGGTCGGAGCAGAAAGTCCAGAACTTTATTTCATCGCTGGATCTCCCACAGACATCGCTGAATCGGCGTGTGTGACGCCGATTCAGCAATGTCTTCACTGGTAACCAGGGTAAACATCGGGTTACTAAGCGCAGGGCCACGCTTAGTAACCCGATGTTTACCCTGGTTACCAGTGTAAATGTAAAAAAAAAAACAGTACATACTTACATTCCGGTGTCTGTCCCCTCGCCGTCAGCTTCCCGCACTGACTGTGAGCACCGGCCGGCCGTAAAGCACAGCGGTGATGTCACCGCTCTGCTTTACGGCCAGCCGGCGCTTACACAGTGCAGAGAAGCAGAACGCCGGGGGACAGACACCGGAATGTAAGTATGTAGCGTTTGGTTTTTTTTACATTTACAATGGTAACCAGGGTAAACATCGGGTTACTAAGCGCGGCCCTGCACTTAGTAACCCGATGTTTACCCTGGTTACCAGGGGACTTCGGTATCGTTGGTCGCTGGAGAGCTGTCTGTGTGACAGCTCTCCAGCGACCACACAGCGACGAAACAGCGACGCTGCAGCGATCGGCATCGTTGCCTATATCGCTGCAGCGTCGCTTAATGTGACGGTACCTTTAAAGAGGGAGTCCCGAGTGTGCTGCCAGATCTGGTAGAAATTGCCATATGAAGAAGCAGCTACTGGTAACCCAGAAGAAGTAATCATAGAAGAGGGCAATTGAGGATGCTGGGAGTATACCATGAAAAATGGAGACGCTCCAGAAGGCACCCCAATGTGATTGTTGTTGGAAAATTCTGTTCATTAAAGTAATTGCACTCAATCATCCTGACAAGCAGAGATAAAGTGGCATAGGTAGTTCTCAAGCACCTGACTTACCCATTTCACTTGCCCATTGGTCTGAGGATAATACGTGGAGGAGAGATCGAGCTGAAAATTCAGCAGCTTGCAAAGAGCTCTCCAAAATTTCAATGTGAACTAGATCCAACAATTAGAGACAATGTGGAGAGGAAGATCATGGTGAAGAAGCACATGCAGAAATAGAGTGGCGAGCTTTTGAACGGAGGGAAGACCGAACAGTTAAATGAAGTATGCCTTCTTGGAAAACTGGTCCATCATTACCCAGATAGTGTTGTAAACCAGGGGAAGGTCTGTGATGAAATCCATGGCTCTGTGTTGCCAGGGAATTGAAGGAACTGGCAGAGGCCAAAGGAGACCAAAAGGCTTGTTCCTGGGAGACTTATTTCTGGCGCATAGTTGACAGGCAGTTACACAGTACTGAACATCCTTGGCCAGTGAGGACAACCAGAAAAGGCGCACAATCAGCTCAGTAGACTTACGTACACCCACATAACTGGCCAGGATTGTGTCCCCAGGACAAGACTCTCCCCTCCTAGCAATAGGAACAAATTAAGAGAAATGTCCATATAAAAGAACAGAAGCTGCTTCATCAATCGTAGCAATGTTAATGATGTGCTGTGATTCCTCCTCGGAATCAGTCACATCAAAGGATCGAGACAAGGCAGGTACGGACTAGGGCTGCCCTGGCATTTGAAATCACACAGGCCCATGTTGTCCCCATCCCCAAGCACCATATGGGACATATTACTAATATTACCCTGCATGGAGCAAAGCAAGATTTACTACAAGACCAATAGTTTTAATGATACCTCCTTCACAATTCTTAACAGTGTGGGTGTCTTGAGAACACCGATTTTGTCAACAACATAGCAGACAAGGTGGCCCACGACCAGACAGGCCCTTCTGGCATTTGCCAGAATTGCCCGATGGCTAGTCCGGCCCTGAGACAAGGTATCCTCTTTAACATTCTTCTCCACAGAGACACCAAAAAGGCTAAATCCAAAAGATGTAGCAAAACATAATTAACTTTATTCACAAAGAAAAACATTTTTTAAAAAGGTTTTGAAAGGTAGAGCACCACAGATAGATAAAAGTGGGTGCACCCCTGGACGAAGCATTTCAATGCAAAACGCGCATTGGGTGTGGTGAGTGCCTGGATAACCTCTTACCTGCAGGTAATATTACTGAGCCTTACAAGATGGTTTGATATATACGCAGGTATTAAATTATGATGTTTTATCAATAATATGGATACTTATTCCCTTAAATGCACTTGCTTGATACGTGTATTTATTTGATAACCATCTTGCTGCTATTGTATGGAATATTTCTCTGTTATTTTCGTGCAGCTATATATGGAATTTCTTCAAATACTTGTTTGATGTGCTACTTTGTAATATTCCTATCTAATGCTACAATCTGTTGTTACCTAAGTTGGTTTCCAGGATCACCCACCTTTATCTATCTGTGGTTCTCTACCTTTTTTTATTTTATTTGTGAATAAAGTTAATTATGTTTTGCTACATCTTTTGGATTTAGCCATTTTTGGTGTCTTGTATATTTTTGACAATAACTATATACGTGTATTCTACTTCACAGGACAAAAGTGCAACTCAAAGTCAAAACAAGAGAAAAAGAATGCCCGCCTAGCTTGATGCGGAATTGACCATTTGGTGGACTGCAGACAGGTCAAATTCTTATAGTCCATGTATATTATTACTGGCAGCTTTCAGTAGAAGTCACCATTCTTTAAGCACCATCTTAATAGCCAGTAGTTCACGATCCCCAATAAAATAGTTTTGCTCGGCCAGTGAAAGCCCAGGAGACAGGACCTCCCTGAAGAAGATCTTAGCATAAGAACTGTATAAGCACTGATAGAGAAAAGCATCCTCTCCCATGGGAAACTGCTTCTGCAGCATCGGAGCTCTCACAAAGGCTTCTTCAAGTGCTGGAAGGCCGATATGGCCGACTCAGACAAGAACCTGGCATTAGCTCCCTTCTTGGTTAAGGCAGAGATGGGTGCCACGAGGAATGTGAAGTGTTGAATAAATTGCCTGTAGAAGTTGTCAAAACCCATGAAGCGCTGAATGGAACACAAGCCTTGAGGCCATCAGAGAACAGCAGAAACGTTCTCAGGATATATATAAATACTCTTGCTGGAAACAATGAAGCCAAGGAATGCTAAGGAGGATTTGTCAAAGGCACATTTGGACAACATAGCAAACAAATTGCTCTTCCAAAGATGCTGCAAAACCTGACGGACGTGTCTTCTATGGATAGGTAGGTCAAGGTAGAATATCAGGATGTTGTCAAAAAACAGGACCGCAGAAACATAGAGGAGATCCCGGAAGATGTAATTAACATTTTCCTGAAACACTGGGGGCACATTACACAGACCAAAGGGCATGATGAGATACTGATAGTGAGGCCACGGGTATTAAAGTCTGTCTTACATTCGTTGTCCCTGTGAAGTCGGATCAAATTATAAGTCCCTCTTAGATCCAATTTAGTGAAAATCTTTGCCCCATGGATTCTGTCAAAAGATCTGAAATCAAAGTCAGGGAAAACTTGTTCTTAATGGTGATTTTGTTAAGGCCCTGACAATCAATACAGGGACATAGGAAACCATCCTTCTTAGTCACGAAGAATTAGTCTTCACCGGCAGGAGAAGAGGACTTATGGATTAATATCTTGGCTAAGTTTTCTTGGATGTATTCTGATATGGCACGAGTCTCAGGCAGGAATAGAGGATACACCCAGCCCCGAGGAGAAGAGATGCCTGACTGGCGCTATAGAGTTTAAGTCCTCTTTTTCTCTGAAGAGGCAATTTGCATATTAAATTTCCCAGAGGAGCATTGCACAGTGAATAAGCCTCCTTACCTTTACAAGCCAGAGCTGGTATGTCAACTCTCCATAAGGAGAAACCTTACCCCTTAGACCCCAGTCCAGAGCCTTTCACCTAGCCAAATTAGTTCTCATGCTTCGCACTGACGAGGGCCAACAGCCCGAAACACCGTGTCTGCGAATTGAGATATTGATTTGGCTTTTATCCTAAGTCATATTGCACGACTCGTTAAAAGGTTGATTGTGACTTGTAGGATTGCTACTTCCAACAGGTGGTGCTATAGAGTTTAAGTCCTCTTTTTCTCTGAAGAGGCAATTTGCATATTAAAGAGCGATGAGACAGTCGTAAGGTTTATGGGGTGGCAAGACCTCTGCCTTCTTTTCACAAAAGAGGTCTTCAAAGACATGATAATAGGTGGCAGAGAACAAAGGATCGCAAGCACAGAAGGCAAAAATTTGGCCACAACCTTTGGCAAGGCAGTTGATAGCACAGCACGGTCATCACTGGAGCACTTGGTCAGTGGACCGGTAAGTCAGCAACCGGCGTGTGTAAATGCAAGCATGGAAGGCTCAGAAGAACATAGTTTACAGATTAAGGTAGCACGTAGAAATAAGTTCTTTCTGAATCCAGGCTTCCAATCTACAATGTGACTGGCAGCATGATATATCTGATAGGCTCTGCTAGGAGTTGTCCATCAATAGAGGCAATAACCAGAGGATGATCTAGCTGCTCTTTAGGAAGCTAAAGTTGAAACACCAGGTCCTGATGGATGAAATGGGCAGCCAGAGACTAAATGAGCTGCTGTGGAAAGAGCCCTCTCTCCCCAGACTAAGGTGAACTTGGTCAATAGTTTTGGAGAGCAATCTTTCTCACCTTGCGTCTCTCCGGCCAACCAAAATTGTAAGGCAATAGTAGTAAAAAAAAACAGAGGTCAAATTCAGGAATGTCATAAATGTCAACTGAAAAGCAAAGCAGGACACTAAGATATTCACAGGAGCTTGTCAAATTGTAACTAGTAGTGAACAGCAGGCTTTAAGGAGCTTAAAAAGCCTGCAGTACCATCCAGGCCACACAGGTGGAAGCAGAAACTGACAAAAGCTAAATCTTGGTCTCCCAGTATGGACAGAACCACAAATCCAAGAGGACACAGAGCTAGAGGCGTCACCTACAACAAGAGTACATAGTGTGTATTCCACTACTATACAGTGCTGTTCCTCCTATACTATAATTGTTCATAGAGTAATCCATCTGAAGAAGGTCTTGCTGACCAAAGCATCAGTTGTACTTTTAGATCCGATTTGTCATGGCTCAGGATGGGATTTCCTTCCCTGTCCTGGGCTTGTTGGGTATAACTCTGCTTGGCCTCCTTTTGGTTTAGGCAGGGCTATTTTAATCTGCCCTGGTGCCAGGTTCTCTGTCAATGATACATCCGTTCTCGGCTGAGTAGCTGCCCTAGGTGACTCTAGTGTATACCGCTTGTTCTTCTGTGCGCTTGTTCGGTGTATGATTCGGCTTGTCCCATGGTTTGTGTCTGCATTGTGATTCTGTACTTCTTAGGATTCTCCGGTTCTGACCTTCGGCTAAGTTCTCTGACTTCTCTCCTGTCTGCGCCCCTGGTTACTGCGACTCCTCTCTGGTTCCTGACTATGGCTTGTATCGCACCATTCCTCTGCCTAATCCCTAGGACACTACTTTACCATCTGGTGACTGAACTCACCTTGTCTGACCTCACTCCTGGCACCGCTGGCTGCCGCTTTCATTCTCTCCCGTACTGGAGTCGTCTCCCTCTCCAGCCACTCCCCTAAAGGTCACGTGTCTCAGGTCCTGCTCTCCTGTGGCTCCCCTCTGGAGGTCACATGTCTCAGGTCCTACTCTCATGCGGCTCACACCCTGCCATGGCTGCACGCTCCAACACGATTGTTGCCTCCCTCCATACTTCCCCCTGGTGTTCATTACACGATTCTTATTAAAGTCACATTTTACTTACAACACAAAGAGTGTCTGATTTTTTTTCTTTATTTACAAGAGTGCGGCGCCACCTGGTAACATAAAAAGATTACATATTAGAAATAACTTTATGACAGTGAGGGTGATCAATGAGTGGAATAGGTTGTGAGTTCTCCTTCAATGGAAGTCTTCAAACAGAGGCTGGACAGACATCTGTCTCAGATGGGTTAGTGAATACTGCATTGAGCACGGGCCTGGACACGATGACCCTGGAGGTCCCTTCGAATTCTAACATTCTATGATTCTATCATGGCTTATTGCTGGGGTTTCCCATCTCTTTCAGATCAAGGGGGTCTATGTCTGGTTCCTCAACCAATTCTGGAAATGACCACACGACAGTGCTGATTTAGTGGTGCATCCATTTCACTGTACTTGAACATTTAGAGATAAATTGTAAATTAAATTACACAAGCATTAAGTATTGAACCATTCCATCACTTGTGACCAATATATAATGCAAATAAAATATGGATGGTACCAAACTCTAATGACTCATCTTTCCATGCATCCATTAATTGCAGTGTATCTGTGCTTCTGCATATTTATTTAATAAAGATATGGTGGTCCTTTGTTGCTGCTTGCATTGGGGGGTGCCCCTTCATAGGCTGTGGACCCTTATCCCCCATATTTTTTTAAAAATAGGTTTCATTATGAGCTGAGATTCATTCCTAGCACTTCACTATTTCACTTTAGGCCTGTCTAAGAACATGGAGAGGCGAGTTATTACAGCTAGTGATCATCCATACGGAGGTCACCTTGGCATGACTTTATGATTTTTAGACTTTTTGTTACAAAAATTATTGACTAAGTGTCTTACATTTTTTTATGAATATAGCATTAGTGGAATCTATGTATTAATTATTTGCAGTGTGCCAACACACACTGTATGTACTGTAGTCAGTGGCGTAACTACCGCGGTCGCAGCGGTCGCCACTGCAACGGGGCCCGGCAGGTCAGGGGCCCGCCACCCGGCAGGTCAGAGGCACCGGCCGACACCATGTTGCAGTGCAGGAGATCCCTCCCGCACGGCAACAGTCCGAGGTGTATCTGGGGGGGGCAGGGCGCAGCCGGCAGGGGGGGGGCGCAGTCGGGCCGCCTAATGTGGAGGTCCGCAGCGTCTCCCCCGGCGGCTGCATTCTGCCGCCCCCCACACTGGGAGTCAGCTGTTCTCTGCGCCGACTGTCAAGCTGACAGCCAACACAGAGAAGCTGCAGAGCGCCGACTCCCAATGTGAGCAGAGGTGGAGGGGAGCCCCTGCAGAGTGGCTGCGGCAGGCAGGGAGAAATCCCTGCAGCGCCGGTGTCCAGCGATCTGTCTTCCTGCTTCCTCTCACACAGATGCGCCGCTGGTTGACGTCATCAGCCAGCGGCCGTCTGTGTCAGAGGAAGGCGATGAGATGCTGCGGCAGAGCATGAGGAGAGGTGAGGTGAGGTGTGTGTGTGTGTGTGTGTGTGTTGCGCTCTTCAGGGGAATGTGCAGAGAAGTAAATGGTGTGTGTGTAGAGGGAGGAGAGGGCAAGGATGGGGATGGTGGTGGAGGAGGAAATGATTGAAGTGGTGGAATGGGCAAGGATGGGGATGGTGGTGGAATGGGCAAGGATGGGGTGGTGGTGAAGGAGGAAATGATGGAAGTGGTGGAATGGGCAAGGATGGGGATGGTGATGGAATGGGCAAGCATGGGGATGGTGGTGGAGGAGGAAATGATGGAAGTGGTGGAATGGGCAAGGATGGGGATGGTGGTGGAGGAAATGATGGAAGTGGTGGAATGGGCAAGGATGGGGATGGTGGTGGAGGAGGAAATTATGGAAGTGGTGGAATGGGCAAGGATAGGGATGGTGGTGGAGGAGGAAATGATGGAAGTGGTGGAATGGGCAAGGATGGGGATGGTGGTGGAGGAAGAAATGATGGAAGTGGTGGAATGGGCAAGGATGGGGATGGTGGGGGAGGAGGAAATTATGGAAGTGGTGGAATGGACAAGGATGGGGATGGTGGTGGAGGAGGAAATGATGGAAGTGGTGGAATGGGCAAGGATGGGGATGGTGGTGGAGGAGGAAATGATGGAAGTGGTGGAATTGGCAAGGATGGGGATGGTGGTGGAGGAGGAAATGATGGAAGTGGTGGAATGGGCAAGAATGGGGATGTGGTGGAGGAGGAAATGATGGAAGTGGTGGAATGGGCAAGGATGGGGATGGTGGTGGAGGAGGAAATGATGGAAGTGGTGGAATGGGCAAGGATGGGGATGGTGGTGGAGGAGGAAATGATGGAAGTGGTGGAATGGGCAAGGATGGGGATGGTGGTGGAGGAGGAAATGATGGAAGTGGTGGAATGGGCAAGGATGGTGTTATGATAAGGTAATTCAGTACCACAATGGACAAAGAAGTCAGAGCACATACAGTGATCTGACAATAACCCAAAAACATAGAACGAGCTCTGAGACGTGGGAACTCTGCTGACCGCAATCCCTAATCCTCTCCAACCACACTAGAGGCAGCCGTGGATTGCGCCTAACGCTCCCTATGCAACTCGGCACAGCCTGAGAAACTAGCTAGCCTGAAGATAGAAAATAAGCCTACCTTGCCTCAGAGAAATACCCCAAAGGAAAAGGCAGCCCCCCACATATAATGACTGTGAGTTAAGATGAAAAGACAAACGTAGAGATGAAATAGATTTAGCAAAGTGAGGCCCGACTTTCTGAACAGAGCGAGGATAGGAAAGGTAACTTTGCGGTCAACACAAAACCCTACAAACAACCACGCAAAGGGGGCAAAAAGACCCTCCGTACCGAACTAACGGCACGGAGGTACACCCTCTGCATCCCAGAGCTTCCAGCAAGCAACAAAAAACAAAACAAGCAAGCTGGACAGAAAAAAACAGCAAACAAAGTAGCAAAGCAGAACTTAGCTATGCAGAGCAGCAGGCCACAGGAACGATCCAGGAGGAAACAGGTCCAATACTAGAACATTGACTGGAGGCCAGGATCAAAGCACTACGTGGAGTTAAATAGAGCAGCACCTAACGACTTCACCACATCACCTGAGGAAGGAAACTCAGAAGCCGCAGTACCACACTCCTCCACTAACGGAAGCTCACAGAGAGAATCAGCCGAAGTACCACTTGTGACCACAGGAGGGAGCTCTGCCACAGAATTCACAACAGGATGGGCATGGTGGTGGAGGAGGAAATGATGGAAGTGGTGGAATGGGCAAGGATGGGGATGGTGGTGGAGGAGGAAATGATGGAAGTGGTGGAATGGGCAAGGATGGGGATGGTGGTGGAATGGGCAAGGATGGGGATGGTGGTGAAGGAGGAAATGATGGAAGTGGTGGAATGGACAAGGATGGGGATGGTGGGGGAGGAGGAAATGATGGAAATGGTGGAATAGGCAAGGAGGCGTATCTAGGGCAGTGGTGTATCTAGGGGGGGCAGCCGGGGCATGTAGGGAATTAATTAATAGGGAATAAATTAATAGGGAAAATGTGAATTTGGGTGGGAAATATTTTGGCATGGTGGGGGGGGCCCATTTGAAAGTTCGTACCGGGGCCCATAACTTTGTAGTTACGCCACTGACTGTATTAATTATTTGCCGTGTGCCAACACACACTGTATGTACTTCTGTTTATTTAGGATACCACAAATTCTATCCCATTATGTGATCCCAGCCAGACTCAATGATGTTGAGATCAGGTGTCACAGATGTGTCAGAGGCTGCAGACCGTTGCACTGCATCTGGCTGCAGAGGGTCTCAGCAGTTTGCTTTGCAGACATCTGCCTGGTCCTTCTGATGCCAGGACCCAGTGGCCACCTCCCCTCGCTCTAATGGTCACACCTGGATCTGGGTGTTTATAACTAGAGATGATGATGATTTGTTCAGCTTCCTCCTTATTCGGAAAGCTATATTGCTTACCAAATAAGCTGCAGAGAGAACCCAGTTTCCAGATGGGGGCTGGAACTAAGCGTAGCTGGGTGAAGGCCCCCCATGACTGCTTTGAGCCGGGCGGTCTTTTTGAATAATGCTGTGGCTAGGGATAGGAGGATGGCAAGGGGGGGAGGAGTTAGGAAAGGGGGAGGTAGGAAGGAAAGTGCGGGAAAACCGCCATTCACTACCTTATTCCAGGACGAGGAAGACGCGCAGGATGGCGTCGGCGGAGTCCATGCTGTCTCAGCTCCGAGAGATGGCCAGATCCAGAAGAGGGGGCTGGCTCGAGGCCCAGCTGGCCTCTATCATTGGTGCCGCAGGAGGATCCAGGCAGAGCTCACGGGGCAGGAGGACCAGGCCCCCAGAGAGACTATCTCCAGATCTCCCGGCGCGTGGCAGGCGAAGGCTCCGGAGCCCCTCAAGGGACCCTGCGGGCGGTGAGTCCAGCGGCGCTGCCTCCCCCGGCCGCCCCCGCCCCAGCAGGAATCCAAGCACCCGGCCTGCACGCGCCGGGCGTCAGACCCAGGACACCGCTGCTGCTGCCGGGAGCGCCGGACCGGAAGTGCGGCCTGCGCGATCCAGGCGGAGCGCAGCCGCAGCTTCCCCCTCTCCTGGCAGGTCCCCAGCTCACAGCGGGCGTGCGGCCGCCGCTCCACCAGCTCCTTCCGGTGTACCGGTGTCCAGGGGCAGAGCGGCCGCCGCTTCCCCTGCTTCTCCTGCCTCCATCAGATCCACAGCTCCCAGGGGGCGCGCAGTGGCAGGGAGAGGGAGAGCAACGCTGCCAAGAAGAGCAGCCCAGCCAGGCAGAGGGACACAGCCAGGAGGAGCAGCAAGAGGAGCAGCACGGCCAGGACGAGCAGCGGCAGCAACAGCCAGGAATCCGGCCCCTTTACTTGCGGCAGGCACCCACAGCCCATCACCTTCCAGGGTGCCTGCTGGGATGACCACAAGGAGTACACAGGCGGCGGACGGTCAGCGGTCAGGAGATCTTCTACGTCCCCCCTGTACGGAATGACGCAGCGGAGGGAGGGATGCAGGCAGCAGTGTCGAGCTGCCTGCTCGGGAGAGAAGATTGTTACACGACCGGGCGGGCTCGCCCGGGTCGGAATGCGGGGATCGGTCGCGGTCGCCCAGGAGGTCTCCGGAACACAGAGCAGCGTTTACCCGTTACCCATCGGATGGTGAGGTGGCGGGTGATACTGACCGCAGACGGAGGAGTGGATCGGTACAGCAGCTACAACACGCTCGGGTCCCCCCTGGTGACGAGGAGGCCAGGGGCGCGGGCCTGGGGCAGAGAGGGTTAGCGGCACAGCAGTCTCAACACGCTCGGGTCCCCCCTGGTGACGAGGAGGCCAGGGGCGCGGGCCTAGGGCATCGACGCGGAGAGGAGGTGTCGGAGTCCAGCGGTGATCATCAAGGGAGGTCGGAGCGACAGGGATCCGGAGGTCCGGCTGGCGGGGACACAGCACCCGCGCAGCGTTGTGAGTATGAGTCTATGTCTGGTTTGTCGCCCGCAGGGGCCGAGTTGCAGGAAGCTAGGAGGGGTCGGGTGGTGGTGTGTGAGGAACGGCAGAGGAGTGGGCCGATTGTGGCAGAGGTGCCAGGTATGCAGGATTTATTGCAGGGTATGTCGCAAATTTTGCGTAGATTGGAGGGAGGGTCGGCAACTGGGGTTGCCGCATCGCCGGTGGAGGCGTGGTTGTCAGGGCAGGGGGTGGAACCCCCGCCGGGGAGTGGATTGGTAAGCCCTGGTCGGGTATTGGAGGTTGCATCGTCGGGCGTATCGGTTTCGGTTCAGACAGAGAAGGAAAAAGGCGACACGGTCAAATTAGATGACAGAGCGAAAGGGGAAGTTTATGTGTGCTTTGAAGGGCCGTTGGGAGCGCATTTAAAAAAGGAGGTGAGGGAAAAGATTTGGAGAGACGAGTACGTGGAAATTTTTTCCCTGCTCCCGTTGGAGAAGTTTAACTTGGATAAAGGGAAAAAAGACGATAGCAAAAAGGAGGAGGAAGAAAAGCGGAGGTGGCGGCTAATTCCGCAGACATTTGTGAATTGGTTGCAGGCATTTGCGATATTGGCAAGTGTAGTGGGGGAGAAGGCGCCCGAGAATTGCTCGGGTTTATTTTGCTATTTAGATTCAATTGGGGAGGCGCATCGTACTTATGGCGGTCAGACGTGGCTGCGGTATGATGAGCAGTTCAGGCAGCGAAAGGCGGTAAGGCCGGAAATTAGGTGGGACCAGAAGGATATAGGTCTTTGGCTGAAGGTTATGGCCCCAGCTAGACACGGGCAGTCCTTTCATGGGTCCGGGGGCGGGGGCAGCCAGCAGGCGGGACACGGAAGCAGTAGTCAGGGTGCACAGGGAGCGAAGGAGAAGTCTGGAACCTGCTGGCAGTTTAATGACGGTCAGTGTAAATACGGTAGCACCTGTAAATTTAAGCATGTGTGTTCCCACTGTAATGGAAGTTCACACGGGGCTTCAAAGTGTTTCAGGAAAGGAAAAGGAAAACCAGCTTTGGGTGCCGGTCAAGGGGGAGAGCCCGGTGAGGCTTCACGAGATGGCCCCCTTTCTAAATAGGTACCCCGATCAGGGGAAGGCAGGTATTATTCTTAATGGTTTTGCGGATGGTTTTAGGATTCCTCCCCCGAGTCACGAGGTTCCTTTTTCGGTTAAGAATTTGCGGTCGGCAATGTTGCATGCCGAGGTGGTTGATGTTAAACTCAAGAAAGAAGTAGAGTTGGGAAGGATGTCGGGGCCGTTTTTGCATCCGCCGACGGAAGGTATGGTGGTTTCTCCTTTGGGGGTGGTGCCTAAAAAAGAGCCGAATAAATTTCGGTTGATTCAACATTTATCGTATCCAAAGGGTCGGTTGGTAAATGACGGCATCGCCCAAGAGCTGTGCTCGGTTGAGTATACATCATTCGATGCAGCAGTGCAGTGGGTGAGGAGGCATGGCCCGGGGGCGTTGTTGGCAAAAACGGATATTGAATCGGCCTTCCGTTTGCTTCCGGTGCATCCGGACAGCGTTCCGCTGTTAGGTTGTTTTTGGAATGGTGGTTACTATTTGGATAGATGTTTGCCAATGGGCTGCGCCATTTCTTGTTCGTTGTTTGAGACGTTTAGTACTTTCCTGGAGTGGGTGGTGAGGGACGTTTCGGGAGTTCAGTCGGTTATCCATTATTTGGATGATTTTTTGTTTATCAGGCCGCCTGATTCCGCAGTTTGCCGTAATACGTTAACGGCTATGTTTTGGGTCGCAGAGCTTTTTGGAGTTCCATTAGCGGCGGATAAGACAGAAGGTCCCAGCACGGCGTTGAGTTTTTTGGGAATTTGAATTGACTCCGAAAAAATGGAGTGTCGGTTGCCGGAGGACAAGTTGGCCCTGCTGCAGCAGGAGGTTGAAAGAGCTAGAAGGAAGCGGAAGCTGGCTTTGAAAGAGTTGCAGTCTCTTTTGGGTAGATTGAATTTTGCATGTCGGATCATACCCATGGGCAGGATATTTTGTCGCAGGTTGTCGGTCGCGACGGCAGGCGTGAAGGAGCCGCACCATTTTATTCGCCTGAGCAAAGAACACAAAGATGACTTGCTAGTGTGGCAAAGTTTCCTGTGCAATTACAACGGGCGGTCGTTGATTCAGCAGGAGGTTTTGACAAACTTTGATTGCGAGATATTCACGGATGCAGCCGGTTTGGCTGGTTACGGGGCCTATTGCGGTGGTCGTTGGTGTGCCGGACGGTGGCCAAGCCAGTGGAGAGAGTTGGGCCTTACAAAAAACCTGGTCTTGTTGGAACTGTTCCCTATCGTGGTAGCGGTTTCCATTTGGGGGGAAATGTTTGCTAACAGAAGGATTCGTTTTCATTGCGATAACATGAGCGTTGTGTCAGTAATGAACAGTTTGTCGGCCTCATCTCCCCCGGTGATTAAGTTGGTGAGGGAGTTGGTTTTTCGTTGTTTGGAACTGAACGCTTGTATTTCGGCGGTGCATGTGCCAGGTGTGCAGAACTCAATAGCAGATGCATTGTCTCGTTTCCAGTGGGACCGTTTTCGGGAATTGGTGCCGGACGCGGAGATCTCGGGAGAGGAATGCCCTTTGCATCTTTGGAGCGTGATTATGGACGAGCGGGCCGGTTGATTCAGGAGTCTGTTATGAGCCAAACATGGGCATCATATGAAGCATCTTGGCGGGTATGGCAAAGTTGGGTGTCGGTGTGGGGCCAGTTGGTGTCTGAAGAAGATAGGATGTTGGCAGTGTTATTCTTGATCGGGAAGGCGGCTGAAGAAGGTTGGTCGGTTTCGAAGGTTAATAAATTTGTTGCTGGATTAGCTTTTGCTTTTAAGTTGCAGGGGTTGGTGGACGCGACAAAACATTTTTTGGTCAGACAGGCACTTAGGGGTTTTAGGAGAGGTAATCAGACGATTGACCGTCGCCGCCCCATTTCGTTTAGCCTTTTAGAACGGTTGGGTGGAGTCTTGGAGATTATTTGTGGTTCGAGTTTTGAGTTGGCGTTGTTCCGCCTTGCTTTTTCATTAGCATTTTTTGGGGCCATGCGCGTTGGGGAACTGGTGTCTGCGTCCAAAGTTAGAGCTGGGGGTTTGTTGGCGGAGGATGTGGAATTTTGGACGGGGGGTATCGTTTTTTGGATTCGGCGTTCAAAGACTGATCAAATTGGGAGAGGAAAACGTGTGGTGCTGGGGAGGGTTAGCGGGTCTCTGATGTGCCCTGGTGGTTGTCTGGAAGCATACTGGCAGTTATGGTCAGGCAGATCCGGCCCTTTGTTGTGTCACGCAGAGGGGTCCTTTTTGTCACGCTTTCAGTTCATTGCGGTGTTAAAAAGGGGCTTGCGGGAGTTGGGCCTTTCTCCGGAGTTGTTTGGGTCGCATTCATTTCGTATCGGGGCGGCATCAGAAGCTGATAGTTTGGGTCTGGGCGCGGAGGACATTTGTAGAATTGGCAGGTGGACTTCGAATCGTTACCTAAGTTACGTCCATCATTAATTTAGTAGTGTGGTTATGATTTTGTATTTGACCCCAGTGTTTTTTCTTCATGCATCTTGTTGCAGGTGTGTCCCCTTACTTAGCCTGGATCTTCGGACATTCGTTCGTTCACTGGGGGGCGCTGCGGGCCGAGGTCAGGCCGGACGGTAGGCAACTGGGGTTTAGTAGGCGTCAGGTTGTCCTTCGGTGGTTGGGATATAGGGGGATGGTGTGGAGCAGGGCCCTTCCTGAATTTTCCAAGGCAGTTCGTTTAGACAGACAACCTGACATTTTAATTGTGCATTTGGGGGGGAATGACTTGGGTGCCCGGCCTGTCAGGGAGTTGATTAGGGACATACGGTTCGATTTGTTGAGGTTGCAAGTATCATTCCCTGGGGTGTTGATTGTGTGGTCAGATATTGTGCCTAGAAAATGGTGGAGGGGGGCTAGATCTTTAAAAGGTATTAATAAGGCTAGAGTCAAGTTGAATAGGGCAGTTGCGGGTATTGTTTCCAGAAATGGGGGGATTAGCGTTAGACATTTTGAATTGGAGTCAGGGCTTGGTAACTACTGGATGGGCGACGGAGTTCATTTAAACGCGATTGGGATTGATTTGTGGACTTTGTCATTGCAAGAATGAGTTGAGCGGGCGTTGGTGGCGTTGGGGCACTCACGAGCCTGAGGTGGTCAGGGCTGTTCGTGTGTGGTGGGGGGTGGGGGTTCTTGGAGTTGACGCTGATTGGTTGGGGGAAGGAATTGGAGCATAATTATAGGCAATTTAAAAATGTGGTGGGGTTGGATCTGGCATTTTGGTATGGGCTCTGGACGGGGTTTTTACCCTGGGAGCTGTTGGTGGTTTTTCTCTTCCCGGAACGGGGTGTACGGTGCCCTCGAGCTGGTTTTCACGGCTGAGGGTAATATGGTGGTCGATCTTCTTTTGGGGGTTTGCCAGATCTTTTAGCTCCAAGAACCCTCCCCTCAAAAGTTTATACTGTTGTATTTATGTTTATGTTATTTTTTGTTAATAAAAGTTGGCCGCTGTGGCCAAAATATCCAAAAAGAATAATTAGTCTTGTTTTTATTCAGGGGTTAGGGTTGGGTCGGTGGGCAGGTGTTGCGGTTAGGTTATATATGTAGGAAAGGACCGCACTCGGCATACGCGGTCAAGATGGGGGCTGGAACTAAGCGTAGCTGGGTGAAGGCCCCCCATGACTGCTTTGAGCCGGGCGGTCTTTTTGAATAATGCTGTGGCTAGGGATAGGCAGATGGCAAGGGGGGGAGGAGTTAGGAAAGGGGGAGATAGGAAGGAAAGTGCGGGAAAACCGCCATTCACTACCTTATTCCAGGACGAGGAAGACCCACCCACCCTCCCTTGTTGGCTTGTACTTAAGGGTTTTAATAAATGGGGGGGAGGATTGTGGTGAAGATTTCATATATCGATATGGCGAGGGAAGTTATAAAAAATAAATAAATAAATAAATATATATATATATATATATTTTGAAAGGGGATTTGGGATTACACTTTGTATGCGGGGGTTTGGTTCATTATTTATGTCATTTGTTTATTGTCACAGTGGCTGTGGGGGGGTGGGGGTTCTTGGAGTTGACGCTGATTGGTTGGGGGAAGGAATTGGAGCATAATTATAGGCAATTTAAAAATGTGGTGGGGTTGGATCTGGCATTTTGGTATGGGCTCTGGACGGGGTTTTTACCCTGGGAGCTGTTGGTGGTTTTTCTCTTCCTGGAACGGGATGTACGGTGCCCTCGAACTGGTTTTCACGGCTGAGGGTAATATGGTGGTCGATCTTCTTTTGGGGGTTTGCCAGATCTTTTAGCTCCAAGAACCCTCCCCTCAAAAGTTTATACTGTTGTATTTATGTTTATGTTGTTTTTTGTTAATAAAAGTTGGCCGCTGTGGCCAAAATATCCAAAAAGAATAATTAGTCTTGTTTTTATTCAGGGGTTAGGGTTGGGTCGGTGGGCAGGTGTTGCGGTTAGGTTATATATGTAGGAAAGGACCGCACTCGGCATACGCGGTCATGGATCGCTCCGGCTGATCAGCTGTCCAGCACCACAGCTGCATGTATCGCTGCTGTTTCACTGTCACAACACATGCATGGATAGCCCAACAAACAGGCTCTCTACCACAGAATTCTATGTGTCTGCAGTCTGTGGAAGAGTTTTTCAGGGCCCTGGCCCTTATCTGTGATGATCCTAACCGTATTTCCTTGGCTGAATCAAGGCTGTATCACATTCAGCAAGGAAATCATTCAGTAGAGATATATAGCTTGGAAGTCTGCAGGTGGTCTACTGATACCAAATGGAATGACCCGGCTCTTCAAAGCCAATTCCTACAGGGTCTCACTGAAAAGTTAAAGGACACATTAGCAGTGTATGAAACTCCTGTGTCTTTTGATGCTGCCATGTCTGTGGCTATTCGGGTGGATAGACACCTGAGGGAAAGGTGGGTAAGACCACCTGCTTCTGAACCCTCTTTCCGGGACAAGATCCCCATGTTGGAGGAAAGGTCCAGGGGTGACGATATACTTGCGGAGTTAGAGGAACCCATGCAATTGGGAGGTGCATTGACGTTGCATGTTTCCCCCGACATTTGCAAGAAAAAGGGATTGTGTTTTTTTGTGTGGGAAGAAGGGACATTTTATTGGGGCATGTCCTGCAATTCCAAAGCAAAAAGAGACTCGATTAACCTTTGGGAGACTTGAGCTTGATAGTCAAGGGGTGTGCTCATCTTCAACTTGCAATTCTTATTTTGTCCTGACAGCAAAGGTGGTGCTAGAGAGCAGGTCTGAAAACTGAAAAAATGTCTGTGTTTGTAGACAGTGAAGCTGGAGTCAGTATGGTGGATGCCGAGTTTGCTAGAACTCATGGTTTTCTCTGCTCTAACATGGCTAAACCTATTCCTATTTGCGCCATCGACTCAGCACCACTTGCACAGAGAACACTGACACAAATTGTTCATAACATAAGACTGTAAGAGAGAGGTGGGGTCTTTTCATTATGAAGTAATCCCTTGTTGTGTCTTGAAGGGTCTTCACACTCCAATGGTTCTGGGTTTGCCCTTGTTGGTGACGCATAATCCAACTGTGGATTGGCAATCCAGAGAGATTGTCAAGTGGGGAGATTACTGTCATGGTAACTGCCTAAACATTTTCCCTTTTGCTATATCTATAGGGTCCTTACCGGCATTTTTGTCTGATTTGGAAGACCCTGCCCCAATTTTGCAGGGGTAGGCATCTCGGCCTTGTACACTTACCTGAAGGGTAAGGTGTTGAAGGCTCAGGGGGACGCCCCTGCCTCCTGCACTTCGGGGAGCTTATTTGTGCTGTCTAAATTGCGCCGCAAGGTAACTAGAGAATTTCTTAACTCTGTACTTGCTGGCCACCCAGATGGTAAGGCAACCGGGGACCTCCTTTCTCGTCGTTTTAGGTGGCCGGGGATGCATCAGGATGTGGTTGAACAAGTGGCTACCTGCAATGTTTGTGCACATTTTAAGGTACTGCATACCCGCCCATCTGGTCCTATTTTGCCACTTCCTGTTTCTAACAGGGTCAGGGGAGACAGGTATAAATGTATGACTGTCAGTAATCGTGTGCCAGGTCCAGACCTGCATATGAATGACTTTGTGTGGTTGTCTATCAGGAATTTTAGGTTGAAGGTTCCTTCCTGGGAGTTGGGACCTAGATTCATTGGTCCTTATAAGAATACCGGCCTCATTGATCCAGCAGCTTTTCGTCTTGAGCTACCTCAGGTTCTTAAAGTCTACAATGTTTTCCACAAATCTGTACTTAAGATATGTGAACCCATTGAGCCCTCACCCCTACCGCCTTCCCCAGTAATGGTTGATCTAAATTTTCAAGTTTCAAGAATTGTAGATTTTCGCCTCCTATGTTGTTCCTTAAAATACTTGGTGCATTGGAGGGGTTATTGTCCAGAGGAAAGGATGTGTCTTTCTGCATCAGAGGTAAACGACCCCAGGCTGGTTCGTTTGTTTCACATCTCTTATCCTGAGAAACCTGGTCTTAAGTGTCCGGATGCTACTTGTAGAAGGGATAGTATTGTTAAGGATGTGTCAGAGGCTGTAGACTGTTGCACTGCATCTCACTGCAGAGGGTCTTAGCAGTTTGCTTTGCAGACTTCTGCCTGGTCCTTCTGATGCTAGGACCCAGTGGCCACCTTCCCCGGCTCTATTGGTCACCCTTGGATCTGGGTGTTTATAACTCCCAACTTCCTGTTGGGAGTTGCGGGTGACATTTTATATTTGCACTTCTCTATTGAGGCTTGGAGCTGTAGCACTCTTCTAGACTGGAGCAACTTGGACCCACCAGAGAAAATCATCCTTGGGGCCCAATATGTAGCTACATAAAAATAAATACAAGACCACCGATAATATAATATAAGGTAGTACACATCTTAATGATGTAGCAGGGGTTGGGGTAGACCCCTCATAGAATATAATGTAGCCCCTCATAGAATATAAATTAACCTCCTCATAGTATATAATGCAGCCCCCTAATAGAATATAATGTAGCCCCCTCATAGCATATAACGTAGCCCCCTCATATATAATGTAGGCCCCTAATAGAAAATAAACTACCCCCTTCTAGAATATAATGCAGCTCACATATAGTATAATGCAGCCCCCTTATAGAATATAATGTAGCCCTCCTCATATAATATATTGCTGCCCCCTCATAGGGTAAAATGCTGCCCCCCTCATAGGGTATAATGCTGCCCCCCTCATAATGCAATATATATACAGTTAGGTCCATATATATTTGGACAAAAACAACATTTTTCTAATTTTGGTTATAGACATTACCACTATTAATTTTAAACAAAAAATTCCGATGCAGTTGAAGTTCAGACATTCAGCTTTCATTTGAGGGTATCCACATTAAAATTGGATGAAGGGTTTAGGAGTTACAGCTCCTTAACATGTGCCACCCTGTTTTTAAAGGGACCAAAAGTAATTGGACAGATTCAATAATTTTAAATAAAATGTTCATTTTTAGTACTTGGTTGAAAACCCTTTGTTGGCAATGACTGCCCGAAGTCTTGAACTCATGGACATCACCAGACGCTGTGTTTCCTCCTTTTTGATGCTCTGCCAGGCCTTCACTGCGGTGGTTTTCAGTTGCTGTTTGTTTGTGGACCTTCCTGTCTGAAGTTTAGTCTTTAACAAGTGCAATGCATGCTCAATTGGGTTGAGATCAGGTGACTGACTTGGCCATTCAAGAATATTCCACTTCTTTGCTTTAATAAACTCCTGGGTTGCTTTTCTTTATGTTTTGGGTCATTGTCCATCTGTAGTATGAAACGATGACCAATCAGTTTGGCTGCATTTGGCTGGATCTGAGCACACAGTATGGCGGCTCTGAAGACCTCAGAATTCATTCGGCTGCATCTGTCCTGTGTCACATCATCAATAAACACTAGTGACCCAGTGCCACTGGCAGCCATGCATGCCCAAGCCATCACACTGCCTCTGCCGTGTTTTACAGATGATGTAGTATGCTTTGGATCATGAGCTGTACCACGCCTTCGCCATACTTTTCTCTTTCCATCATTTTGGTAGAGGTTGATCTTGGTTTCATCTGTCCAAAGAATGTTCTTCCAGAACTGTGCTGGCTTTTTTAGATGTTTTTTAGCATAGTCCAGTCTAGACTTTTTATTCTTGATGCTTATGAGTGGCTTGCACTGTGCAGTGAACCCTCTGTATTTACTTTCATGCAATCTTCCCTTTATGGTAGATTTGGATATTGATACGCAGACCTCCTGGAGAGTGTTGGTCACTTGGTTGGCTGTTGTGAAGGGGTTTCTCTTCACCATGGAGATTATTCTGCGATCATCCACCACTGTTGTCTTCCGTGGGCGCCCAGGTCTTTTTGCATTGATGAGTTCACCAGTGCTTTCTTTCTTTCTCAGGATGAACCAAACTGTAGATTTTGCCACTCCTAATATTGTAGCAATTTCTCGGATGGGTTTTTTCTGTTTTCGCAGCTTAAGTATGGCTTGTTTCACCTGCATGGAGAGCTCCTTTGACCGCATGTTTACTTCACAGCAAAACCTTCCAAATGCAAGCACCACACCTCAAATCAACTCCAGGCCTTTTATCTGCTTAATTGAGAATGACATAACGAAGGGATTGCCCACACCTGTCCATGACATAGCCTTGGAGTCAATTGTCCAATTACTTTTGGCCCCTTTAAAAACAGGGTGGCACCTGCTAAGGAGCTGAAACTCCTAAACCCTTCATCCAATTTTAATGTGGATACACTCAAATGAAAGCTGAAAGTCTGAACTTCAACTGCATCTGAATTGTTTTGTCTTAAAATTCATTGTGGTGATGTCTATAACCAAAATTAGAAAAATGTTGTCTCTGTCCAAATATATATGGACCTAACTGTATGTATATATATAGATATATATATATATATATATATATAGATATATATATATATACAGTGGGGCAAAAAAGTATTTAGTCAGTCAGCAATAGTGCAAGTTCCACCACTTAAAAAGATGAGAGGCGTCTGTAATTTACATCATAGGTAGACCTCAACTATGGGAGACAAACTGAGAAAAAAAAATCCAGAAAATCACATTGTCTGTTTTTTTAACATTTTATTTGCATATTATGGGGGAAAATAAGTATTTGGTCAGAAACAAACAATCAAGATTTCTGGCTCTCACAGACCTGTAACTTCTTCTTTAAGAGTCTCCTCTTTCCTCCACTCATTACCTGTAGTAATGGCACCTGTTTAAACTTGTTATCAGTATAAAAAGACACCTGTGCACACCCTCAAACAGTCTGACTCCAAAACTCCACTATGGTGAAGACCAAAGAGCTGTCAAAGGACACCAGAAACAAAATTGTAGCCCTGCACCAGGCTGGGAAGACTGAATCTGCAATACCAACCAGCTTGGAGTGAAGAAATCAACAGTGGGAGCAATAATTAGAAAATGGAAGACATACAAGACCACTGATAATCTCCCTCGATCTGGGGCTCCACGCAAAATCCCACCCCGTGGGGTCAGAATGATCACAAGAACGGTGAGCAAAAATCCCAGAACCACGCGGGGGGACCTAGTGAATGAACTGCAGAGAGCTGGGACCAATGTAACAAGGCCTACCATAAGTAACACACTACGCCACCATGGACTCAGATCCTGCAGTGCCAGACGTGTCCCACTGCTTAAGCCAGTACATGTCCGGGCCCGTCTGAAGTTTGCTAGAGAGCATTTGGATGATCCAGAGGAGTTTTGGGAGAATGTCCTATGGTCTGATGAAACCAAACTGGAACTGTTTGGTAGAAACACAACTTGTCGTGTTTGGAGGAAAAAGAATACTGAGTTGCATCCATCAAACACCATACCTACTGTAAAGCATAGTGGTGGAAACATCATGCTTTGGGGCTGTTTCTCTGCAAAGGGGCCAGGACGACTGATTCGGGTACATGAAAGAATGAATGGGGCCATGTATCGTGAGATATTGAGTGCAAACCTCCTTCCATCAGCAAGGGCACTGAAGATGAAACGTGGCTGGGTCTTTCAACATGACAATGATCCAAAGCACACCGCCAGGGCAACGAAGGAGTGGCTTCGTAAGAAGCATTTCAAGGTCCTGGAGTGGCCTAGCCAGTCTCCAGATCTCAACCCTATAGAAAACCTTTGGAGGGAGTTGAAAGTCCGTGTTGCCAAGCGAAAAGCCAAAAACATCACTGCTCTAGAGGAGATCTGCATGGAGGAATGGGCCAACATACCAACAACAGTGTGTGGCAACCTTGTGAAGACTTACAGAAAACGTTTGACCTCTGTCATTGCCAACAAAGGATATATTACAAAGTGTTGAGATGAAATTTTGTTTCTGACCAAATACTTATTTTCCACCATAATATGCAAATAAAATGTTAAAAAAACAGACAATGTGATTTTCTGGATTTTTTTTTCTCAGTTTGTCTCCCATAGTTGAGGTCTACCTATGATGTAAATTACAGACGCCTCTCATCTTTTTAAGTGGTGGAACTTGCACTATTGCTGACTGACTAAATACCTTTTTGCCCCACTGTATATATATATATATATATATATATATATATATATATATATATATATATATACAGTGCCTTGCAAAAGTATTCGGTCCCCTGGAACTTTTCAACCTTTTCCCACATATCATGCTTCAAACATAAAGATACCAAATGTAAATTTTTGGTGAAGAATCAACAACAAGTGGAACACAATTGTGAAGTTGAATGAAATTTATTGGTTATTTTAAATTTTTGTGGAAATTCAAAAACTGAAAAGTGAGACATGTAATTGTTGTGATAGGCAATTCAGTAACACAATGTACATAGCGATCAGAGCACATACAGTGATCTGACAATAACCCAAAATAATAGAACGAGCTCTGAGACGTGGAAACTCTGTAGACCGCAATTCCTGATCCTCTCCAAACACAACTAGAGGCAGCTGTGGATTGCGCCTAACGCTCCCTAAGCAACTCGGCACAGCCTGAGAAACTAACTAGCCTGAAGATAGAAAAATAAGCCTACCTTGCCTCAGAGAAATACCCCAAAGGAAAAGGCAGCCCCCCACATATAATGACTGTGAGTAAGATGAAAAGACAAACGTAGGGATGAAATAGATTCAGCAAAGTGAGGCCCGATATTCTAGACAGAACGAGGATAGGAAAGATAACTTTGCGGTCTACACAAAACCCTAAAGAAAACCACGCAAAGGTGGCAAAAAGACCCTCCGTACCGAACTAACGGCACGGAGGTACACCCTTTGCGTCCCAGAGCTTCCAGCAAAGCAAATAGACAAGCTGGACAGAAAAAATAGCAACAAATAGCAAAGAAGCACTTAGCTATGCAGAGCAGCAGGCCACAGGAATGATCCAAAGAAACACAAGTCCAACACTGGAACATTGACAGGAAGCATGGATCAAAGCATCAGGTGGAGTTAAGTAGAGAAGCAGCTAACGACCTCACCAGATCACCTGAGGGAGGAAACTCAGAAGCTGCAGTACCACTTTCCTCCACAAACGGAAGCTCCCAGAGAGAATCAGCCGAAGTACCACTTGTGACCACAGGAGTGAACTCTGCCACAGAATTCACAACAGTACCCCCCTTGAGGAGGGGTCACCGAACCCTCACCAGAGCCCCCAGGCCGACCAGGATGAGCCACATGAAAGGCACGAACAAGATCGGGAGCATGGACATCAG
Organism: Ranitomeya imitator; assembly: GCF_032444005.1. Classification (NCBI taxonomy): domain Eukaryota; kingdom Metazoa; phylum Chordata; class Amphibia; order Anura; family Dendrobatidae; genus Ranitomeya; species Ranitomeya imitator. The sequence continues at coordinate 670,631,810 of NC_091282.1, forward strand.
AGGCAAAAACCCAGGAATTATCTTCCTGAGCATAACCCTTCCATTTAACCAGATACTGGAGTTTCCGTCTTGAAACACGAGAATCCAAAATCTTCTCCACAATATACCCCTCCACCAAAACCGGGGCAGGAGGCTCAACAGATGGGACCATAGGTGCCACGTATCTCCGCAACAATGACCTACGGAATACGTTATGTATGGAAAAAAAATCTGGAAGGGTCAGACGAAAAGACACAGGATTAAGAACCTCAGAAATCCTATACGGACCAATAAAACGAGGTTTAAACTTAGGAGAGGAAACCTTCATAGGAATATGACGAGAAGATAACCAAACCAGATCCCCAACACGAAGTCGGGGACCCACACGGCGTCTGCGATTAGCGAAAAGTTGAGCCTTCTCCTGGGACAAGGTCAAATTGTCCACTACCTGAGTCCAAATCTGCTGCAACCTGTCCACCACAGTATCCACACCAGGACAGTCCGAAGACTCAACCTGTCCTGAAGAGAAACGAGGATGGAACCCAGAATTGCAAAAAAACGGCGAAACCAAGGTAGCCGAGCTGGCCCGATTATTAAGGGCGAACTCAGCCAAAGGCAAAAAGGACACCCAGTCATCCTGATCAGCAGAAACAAAGCATCTCAGATATGTTTCCAAGGTCTGATTGGTTCGTTCGGTCTGGCCATTAGTCTGAGGATGGAAAGCCGAGGAAAAAGACAAGTCAATGCCCATCCTACCACAAAAGGCTCGCCAAAACCTCGAAACAAACTGGGAACCTCTGTCAGAAACAATATTCTCTGGAATGCCATGCAAACGAACCACATGCTGGAAAAACAAAGGCACCAAATCAGAAGAGGAAGGCAATTTAGACAAGGGTACCAGATGGACCATCTTAGAAAAGCGATCACAGACCACCCAAATGACTGACATCTTTTGAGAAATGGGAAGGTCAGAAATAAAATCCATAGAGATATGTGTCCAAGGCCTCTTCGGGACCGGCAAGGGCAAAAGCAACCCACTGGCACGAGAACAGCAGGGCTTAGCCCGAGCACAAATCCCACAGGACTGCACAAAAGTACACACATCCCGCGACAGAGAGGGCCACCAAAAGGATCTAGCCACTAACTCTCTGGTACCAAAGATTCCAGGATGACCAGCCAACACCGAACAATGAAGTTCAGAGATAACTCTATTCGTCCACCTATCAGGGACAAACAGTTTCTCCGCTGGGCAACGATCAGGTTTATTAGCCTGAAATTTTTGCAGCACCCGCCGCAAATCAGGGGAGATGGCAGACACAATTACTCCTTCCTTGAGGATACCCGCCGGCTCAGATAAACCCGGAGAGTCGGGCACAAAACTCCTAGACAGAGCATCCGCCTTCACATTTTTAGAGCCCGGAAGGTACGAAATCACAAAGTCAAAACGGGCAAAAAACAACGACCAACGAGCTTGTCTAGGATTCAAGCGCTTGGCAGACTCGAGATAAGTCAAGTTCTTATGATCAGTCAATACCACCATGCGATGCTTAGCTCCTTAAAGCCAATGACGCCACTCCTCGAATTCCCACTTCATGGCCAGCAACTCTCGGTTGCCCACATCATAATTTCGCTCAGCAGGCGAAAACTTCCTGGAAAAGAAAGCGCATGGTTTCATCACTGAGCAACCAGAACCTCTCTGTGACAAAACAGCCCCTGCTCCAATCTCAGAAGCATCAACCTCGACCTGGAACGGAAGAGAAACATCTGGTTGACACAACACAGGGGCAGAAGAAAAACGACGCTTCAACTCTTGAAAAGCTTCCACAGCAGCAGAAGACCAATTGACCAAATCAGCACCCTTCTTGGTCAAATCGGTCAATGGTTTGGCAACACTAGAAAAATTGCAGATGAAGCGACGATAAAAATTAGCAAAGCCCAGGAACTTTTGCAGACTTTTCAGAGATGTCGGCTGAGTCCAATCATGGATGGCTTGGACCTTAACCGGATACATCTCGATAGTAGAAGGGGAAAAGATGAACCCCAAAAATGAAACCTTCTGCACACCAAATAGACACTTTGATCCCTTCACAAACAAAGAATTAGCACGCAGGACCTGAAAAACCGTTCTGACCTGCTTCACATGAGACTCCCAATCATCCGAGAAGATCAAAATGTCATCCAAGTACACAATCAGGAATTTATCCAGGTACTCACGGAAGATGTCATGTATAAAGGATTGAAACACTGATGGAGCATTGGCAAGTCCGAACGGCATCACTAGATACTCAAAATGACCCTCGGGCGTATTAAATGCAGTTTTCCATTCATCGCCTTGCCTGATTCTCACCAGATTATACGCACCACGAAGATCTATCTTAGTGAACCAACTAGCCCCCTTAATCCGAGCAAACAAATCAGATAACAATGGCAAGGGGTACTGAAATTTAACCGTGATCTTATTAAGAAAGCGGTAATCTGTACACGGTCTCAGCGAACCATCCTTCTTGGCCACAAAAAAGAACCCTGCTCCCAATGGCGACGACGACGGGCGAATATGCCCCTTCTCCAGGGATTCCTTCACATAACTGCGCATAGCGGTGTGCTCAGGCACGGATAAATTAAACAGTCGACCTTTTGGGAATTTACTACCAGGAATCAAATTGATAGCACAATCACAATTCCTATGCGGAGGCAGGGCATCGGACTTGGGCTCATCAAATACATCCCGGTAATCATACAAGAACTCTGGAACCTCAGAAGGGGTGGATGACGAAATTGACAGAAATGGAACATCACCATGTACCCCCTGACAACCCCAGCTGGACACCAACATGGAATTCCAATCCAATACTGGATTATGGGCTTGTAGCCATGGCAACCCCAACACGACCACATCATGCAGATTATGCAACACCAGAAAGCGAATAACCTCCTGATGTGCAGGAGCCATGCACATGGTCAGCTGGGTCCAGTATTGAGGCTTATTCTTGGCCAAAGGTGTAGCATCAATTCCTCTCAATGGAATAGGACACTGCAAGGGCTCCAATAAAAACCCACAATGTTTAGCATAATCCAAGTCCATCAAATTCAGGGCAGCGCCCGAATACACAAACGCCATGACAGAATACGACGACAAGGAGCATATCAAGGTAACGGACAGAAGAAATTTTGACTGTACAGTACCAATGGCGGCAGACCTAGCGAACCGCTTAGTGCGCTTAGGACAATCAGAGATAGCATGAGTGGAATCACCACAGTAGAAACACAGCCCATTCAGACGTCTGTGTTCTTGCCGTTCAACTCTGGTCATAGTCCTATCGCACTGCATAGGCTCAGGTTTAATCTCAGGTAATACCGCCAAATGGTACACAGATTTACGCTCATGCAAGCGTCGACCGATCTGAATGGCCAAAGACATAGACTCATTCAAACCAGCGGGCATAGGAAATCCCACCTTGACATCCTTAATGGCTTCAGAGAGACCCTTTCTGAAAATGGCTGCAAGCGCAGATTCATTCCATTGAGTGAGCACGGACCATTTTCTAAATTTCTGGCAATATAGCTCTATCTCATCCTGAGCCTGACAAAGAGCCAGCAAATTTTTTTCTGCCTGATCTACTGAATTAGGCTCATCGTACAGCAATCCAAGCGCCAGGAAAAACGCATCGATATCACTCAATGCAGGATCTCCTGACGCAAGAGAAAATGCCCAGCCTTGGGGGTCGCCACGCAAAAAAGCAATGACGATCCTAACCTGTTGCGCTGGGTCACCAGAGGAACGAGGTTTCAAAGCCAGAAACAGTTTACAATTTTTCTTGAAACTCAGAAATTTAGTTCTATCTCCAAAAAACAAATCTGGAATAGGAATTCTCGGTTCTAACAAAGAATTCTGAACCACAAAATTTTGAATATCTTGAACTCTTGCCGTGATCTGATCTACACATGAAGACAGACCTTTAATGTCCATTGTAACACCTGTGTCCTGAACCACCCAAATGTCTAGGGGAAAAAAAAGACAAATCACAGTGCCAAGGAAAAAAAATGGTCTCAGAACTTCTTTTTTCCCTCTATTGAGAATCATTAGTACTTGAGGCTTCCTGTACTGTTGTGATAGGCAATTCAGTAACACAATGTACATAGCGATCAGAGCACATACAGTGATCTGACAATAACCCAAAATAATAGAACGAGCTCTGAGACGTGGAAACTCTGTAGACCGCAATTCCTGATCCTCTCCAAACACAACTAGAGGCAGCTGTGGATTGCGCCTAACGCTCCCTAAGCAACTCGGCACAGCCTGAGAAACTAACTAGCCTGAAGATAGAAAAATAAGCCTACCTTGCCTCAGAGAAATACCCCAAAGGAAAAGGCAGCCCCCCACATATAATGACTGTGAGTAAGATGAAAAGACAAACGTAGGGATGAAATAGATTCAGCAAAGTGAGGCCCGATATTCTAGACAAAACGAGGATAGGAAAGATAACTTTGCGGTCTACACAAAACCCTAAAGAAAACCACGCAAAGGGGGCAAAAAGACCCTCCGTACCGAACTAACGGCACGGAGGTACACCCTTTGCGTCCCAGAGCTTCCAGCAAAGCAAATAGACAAGCTGGACAGAAAAAATAGCAACAAATAGCAAAGAAGCACTTAGCTATGCAGAGCAGCAGGCCACAGGAATGATCCAGAGAAACACAAGTCCAACACTGGAACATTGACAGGAAGCATGGATCAAAGCATCAGGTGGAGTTAAGTAGAGAAGCAGCTAACGACCTCACCAGATCACCTGAGGGAGGAAACTCAGAAGCTGCAGTACCACTTTCCTCCACAAACGGAAGCTCCCAGAGAGAATCAGCCGAAGTACCACATGTGACCACAGGAGTGAACTCTGCCACAGAATTCACAACATGTAATATTATTCGGCCCCTTTAACTTAATACTTTGTTGTGCCACCTTTTGCTGCCATTACAGCTGCAAGTCGCTTGGGGTATGTCTCTATCAGTTTTGTACATCGAGAGACAGAAATTCTTGCCAATTCTTCCTTGGCAAACAGCTCGAGCTCAGTGAGGTTTGATGGAGATCATTTGTGAACAGCAGTTTTCAGCTCTTTCCACAGATTCTCGATTGGATTGAGGTCTGGACTTTGACTTGGCCATTCTAACACCTGGATACGTTTGTGAACCATTCCATAGTAGATTTTGCTTTATGTTTGGGATAATTGTCTTGTTGGAAGACAAATCTCCGTCCGAGTTTCAGGTCTTTTGCAGACTCCAACAGGTTTTCTTTAGAATGGTCCTGTGTTTGGCTCCATCCATCTTCCCATCAATTTTAACCATCTTCCCTGTCCCTGCTGAAGAAAAGCAGGCCCAAACCATGATGCTTCCACCACCATGTTTGACAGTGGGGATGGTATGTTCAGGGTGATGAGCTGTGTTGCCTTAACGCCAAACATATCATTTGGCATTGTTGCCAAAAAGTTTGATTTTGGTTTCATCTGACCAGAGCACCTTCTTCCACATGTTTGGTGTGTCTCCCAGGTGGCTTGTTGCAAACTTTAAACTACACTTTTTATGGATATCTTTGAGAAATGGCTTTCTTCTTGCCACTCTTCCATAAAGGAAAGATTTGTGCAGTGTACGACTGATTGTTGTCCTATGGACAGACCGTCCCACCTCAGCTTTAGATCTCTGCAGTTCATCCAGAGTGATCATGGGCCTCTTGGCTGCATCTCTGATCAGTCTTCTCCTTGTCTGAGATGAAAGTTTAGAGGGACGCCGGGTCTTGGTAGATTTGCAGTGGTATGATACTCCTTCGATTTCAATATGATCGCTTGCACAGTGCTCCTTGGGATGTTTAAAGTTTTTTAAATCATTTTGTATCCAAATCCGGCTTTAAACTTCTCCACAACAGTATCACGGACCTGCCTGTTGTGTTCCTTGGTCTTCATTATGCTCTCTGTGCTTCAAACAGAACCCTAAGACTATCACAGAGCAGGTGCATTTATACGGAGACTTGATTACACACAGGTGGATTATATTTATCATCATTAGGCATTTAGGACATTGGATCATTCAGAGATCCACAATGAACTTCTGGAGGGAGTTTGCTGCACTGAAAGTAAAGGGGCAGAATAATATTGCACGCCCCACTTTTCAGTTTAAAATAACCAATAAATTACGTTCAACTTCACAATTGTGTTCCACTAGTTGTTGATTCTTCACCAAAAATTTACATTTGGTATCTTTATGTTTGAAGCATGATATGACATACTGATAGGGATTCTAGATTGTGAGCCCCATCGGGGACAGTGATGATAATGTGTGCAAACTGTAAAGCGCTGCGGAATATGTTAGCGCTATATAAAAATAAAGATTATTATTATTATTATATGTAGGAAAAGGTTGAAAAGTTCCAGGGGGCTGAATACTTTCGCAAAGCGGGTATGTGATGAAGTGACATCATCGCGCACCTGCTGTGTCAGAGGCAGAAGGGAATGATGGGAGAGGGAGCGTCATCTGACACTCTCTCCTCTATTATTGCTGTCAACTGTATCGGTATCTATGATGCTGGTACAGTTGAATGCGGCACACACTGGGGGGCGGCGCTGGTGCCAGGCCCCCCTGACTTATGGCCCCATAGCAGCCACGTAGGCTGGGGGCCCCTGGGTGAGCGGAGGCTCTAGTCTGCTGTCCCTGATAGCAGGCAGTGTTAGCGCTTGCGGCTAAGACTGCCCGCTATTAAAGTGAAATGAATATTCACTCCTTTCCACACCCATGGGGGCATGGGAAAGAGTGAATATTCATTTCTCTTTAGCAATGGGGACAAGCTTTAGCCGCAGCAGCCGGCTTCTGCCTCCTGTCACGCGTTGCTGCTCCACGGGCATCAGGGACCCCATAGCAGCTGTGTGGTGTGCCGCTATTAGCGACTCGCCACTGGCTGGGGGCCCCTGAAGCAGCGGGGGCCCTTGGCAGCTGCTGGCCCTGTATGCCAGCATGTGTCAGTGCCTGGGCCCATTGGAGAATCTGACCCTGGTCCCTAGTGTTAGGCCCCCCTTCCCCTTATGCCTTTGTGTTGCACTTAGTTTGTCCTACACTGTGTGTGACATCAGGGCTCTGTGGTGGCCGGATCATCACTTTCAGGACTCATTACACTTATTTATAATTACCGTATTTTTGGGACTATAAGATCCACTGGGCGCACTGAACCATAAGACGCACCTAGGTTTTAGAGGAGGAAATTTAAAAAAATTGAAGCAAAAAATGTGGTAAATTCTGTACTTAATATCCCCTATCCTGGTATATATAGTCCCCCCATCCTCATTTGATATGCAGGGCCTGTCAGGATTCCCTGACCGCTGCCACCAATTTGTCACAATTCACACCGTGACCATCACCCCTACGTCACGGGTCGGGGTGACTTTAGGCCAACAGACGGCTATCACATGTGCATGGGGGCTTATCTTAGTTATCCCTCCACTGCTAAAAATGCGATGAAAAAACACACACAAGGCTATTGACCTCTTAGGTTACAGCAGGGGCTTATTCTAGGTATCCCACTGCTCTTCAATATACCACGAACTGCAGGGATTTATGTATATCCCGCTTACAGTTCCACTTAACACTTGCAGCTCTCTGGCGCCTCCCTTACTCTCAAGTCAGATTAGGTACTGCACCCTGGGTAATTAGTCGCCAGACAGGCTGCCTGCTATGTACTGGCTATTGGGCATGCTGCAGCGACGCGATAAACTACTCCCACTCAGGCAGGAACAATAATTATCAACGCCGCAGTCGCTACACCATCACCCCAAAAGCCTGCACGGTATCGCTGCCACCAGCTTCGATTAAACGGGTCCGAAGCTAACCCAACACAGTAGCGTATTTCCCTTCAAGAGACAGGGTACGTTTAGAGCATGGAGAATGAACTAATATTAAATATTATATCCCATAAAAATTAGGCAGTGCTTTATCAAAAATATTTTATAAAGATGTTACAAATGAGACAATTGCAAATATGTACAAGGGTAATTATAAAATAAACAGGGATTAAATGAGAAAAGGTAACACTCACATGTTCAAAGCATGGCAGGCACCCAGGCTAGTGCAGTTTTCCATACATCCCAGTTCATTGGACGTGCTCAGCTCTTCCAGGAAAAAAAAGACAAGAACCTGAGCTGGGGATGTGGGCAGACAGTTATAGCTAAGCCTGTAACATCCCAGAAAGGGGTTGGATCACCTCGTCCCTCCTACCTCTTCAGTTAACTAATCTTACCCTAATCTATATCTAATTTCTATAACTTCGCTACAACACATGTCATAGTCATAACAAACCCAGCATTCATCTCAGATTCACGTGGGCATTCTAAGGAGATCAAATATGTCCTATCTGGGATACATATTTACAGAGAAAACCCTACTTCTTTACCAGATGGAGTTAGAAGCCCGTGTTTCGAGGGATGGGTAGGTCCACCGAGTGAGATTAAGAAGATATATTTTCGTGTTCGTAACGTAAACGGTTGGCATAATATCTTACAAAAACAGAACAAAGAACTTCCATGCATTTCTGAAAACTTAGACTCCATTTCTAGCTGGAGGAAGATTCTAGCCTGGTCGTAAATACCTTTCGGCCATAAAACTCCCCCCAGTACATTGGCAAAGCAACTCTTGGCTGAGTGAAAGGGAAGGGGGGGTTTAGCCCACAGCCTGCTGCAAGAGAATCTACTTATATGATATTTTCATACCATATCGTGACACCTCCCCCTTTTGGTGTGCGCTAGGGAGGTAGAACCCCACGGCATGCCTCCAGTGGGTTCACCCTGGCGGGACAGTCCATCTGCATTCCCATGCTCTTTGCCCATTTTGTGTTCAATGGTGAAGTCAAACTGCTGAAGGGCAAGGCTCCAGCGTAGCAACCTGCCATTGGTTCCACATATGGCGTTTAGCCAGCGCAGAGGGTTGTGGTCGGTCACCACAGTGAAGGGGCGACCGTACAAGTAGGGCTGCAAGCGCTGCAGGGCCCAGACTATGGCCAGGCACTCCTTCTCGATGGTGGAGTAGGCCACTTCCCTCGGCAAAAGTTTCCGGCTCAGGTATAACACGGGGTGCTCTTGGTCCTCCGAGTCAACCTCGCTGAGCACAGCACCAAGGTCAAACTCTTTGGCGTCGGTCTGCACCAAGAACGGTCGACTGCTGTCGACTGCTTTCAACACAGGGGTGTTGCATAGTGCAGTTTTCAACGCCTGGAAGGCCCCCTCACAGCCATCTGTCCAGTTGACAATGTGGGGTAGCTTCTTCCTGGTGAGGTCCGTCAAAGGTTTTGCCAGGCTACTATAGTGCTGTACGAAGCGCCTATAGTACCCTGCAGTGCCCAAGAAGGACATGACCTGTTTCTTGTAGAGTATAGCGTGGCACAACTGTGTCGGTGCTCAAGTGAGGTTTCCCACACCAGAAAATCTAATAAATAAATAACTTGGCACTCAACTAGGTGAATAGTGGTAATAAAGAAAATCAAAATTTATTACTTTGAGTGGCAGTCCAGCAATATGTTAGACGTTTCGGTCAGATAATAAGACCTTCTTCAGTAGACTGCACAAGTACACTGGAGCAAAAAAGTATTTAGTCAGTCAGCAATAGTGCAAGTTCCACCACTTAAAAAGATGAGAGGTGTCTGTAATTTACATCATAGGTAGACCTCAACTATGGGAGACAAACTGAGAAAAAAAAATCCAGAAAATCACATTGTCTGTTTTTTTTTAACATTTTATTTGCATATTATGGTGGAAAATAAGTATTTGGTCAGAAACAAAATTTCATCTCAACACTTTGTAATATATCCTTTGTTGGCAATGACAGAGGTCAAACGTTTTCTGTAAGTCTTCACAAGGTTGCCACACACTGTTGGCGAAAAGCCAAAAACATCACTGCTCTAGAGGAGATCTGCATGGAGGAATGGGCCAACATACCAACAACAGTGTGTGGCAACCTTGTGAAGACTTACAGAAAACGTTTGACCTCTGTCATTGCCAACAAAGGATATATTACAAAGTATTGAGATGAAATTTTGTTTCTGATCAAATACTTATTTTCCACCATAATATGCAAATAAATTGTTAAAAAAAACAGACAATGTGATTTTCTGGATTTTTTTTTCTCAGTTTGTCTCCCATAGTTGAGGTCTACCTATGATGTAAATTACAGACGCCTCTCATCTTTTTAAGTGGTGGAACTTGCACTATTGCTGACTGACTAAATACTTTTTTGCCCCACTGTATATAACACAATGTGACAATTACAAAACAGAAAATAACAATATCGAAAATACATGAACCAAATAACAAAGTAAATCTCAAAATCAAAAGTGTGTGATGGGAGGGAAGGAGAGAGAGGTAGGGAAGTCATAATTTTACATACCCGACTGCTGTAGTTATGAGTATAATCGGCACTTAGTATGTATGTGACTGGGCGGTCCTATGAAGAACCCCGTAACCTTAATAGTAATGGTAGATGGCCTAGGACAACAAAGCATTGTATGAGGACACATGTCGCATCAGTGCCTAAATTATGTGAAGAATAATACTGACCGACCAAAGAAATATCTATTGTAACCCACAGGAATTGGATGACTGCAGAGAAGGAGCTGTATAAGTAAGAAAATAAATAATAAATAGAAAAGCTGAAATATATAGACGGAGGGGGGGGGGGGAGAAATAAGACCTACTTGGAGTAACTATGGCTCCGGAAGAAATGTCACATATGTGGGACCAATTAGCGTCCAGATAACTAAGGGTAAAAGAGATACTGTAGTAGAGTCCATAGCAAAAGAGACTAAATAAAGAAAGAAATGATGCTCACCAGAAGTGAGGAGGTCTCAATTGAGACACCTACTATCAAGTGGGAGCTGAATTATCTGGTGAAAAAAATATATGGTGAAAAATTATGTATAAGACTCTGCAGTGGAGCGTAACTAGAGCAAGAGAGGCAACATGGCTCACCTATTGTGTAAACTATCCAGGAAAGTCCAATACGAGTGGCAAATAGCAGACAGCTCCTAGAGCATACAAATGGTAAGAAACGGGCCCAAACATCTAAAGCAGGAGACTAGAGTAAAGTTTAAAGACTCACCGGAGGCACGTGGACTAAACGGGAACATCAACGCGGTGTCCACCGCTGGTTGAATGATCCGAAACTGAATACGCCGAGCTACATAGCAAAGAGGCGGGACTAGACACCGGAAGTTCCGCCGGCCGTAACCAGCGTGAGGAACTATGGGACTTGTAGTCACTGGAGGCGGTGAAGAGGGGGAGACGTGTCGCCACTAGGGTGACATATAGGGGGCCATACTGAGGAACATATACCTCCTTTTTTTGGGGTGGCCGCTAAAACTACAGCATCACAATACGAGGCACTATAGTAAAAGTAGTGGGCGGGCACCTCCTAAAACACCGAAGAATCGACCGGAAGTGGGCGCAAAGCACTATGGAACATGTAGTTCCGAGTGACACCGCTAAAAGTAGCATATCAAAAGAAGCATGTAGTTGAAAATAGAGGCACTATAGTCAAAGTAGTGGGCGGGCACCTCCTCAAAACACCGAAAATCCGACCGGAAGTGGGCGCAAGGCACTATGGGACATGTAGTTCCGAGTGACATCGCTGAAAATAGCATATCAATAGAAGCATGTAATAGAAAATAAAGCAGAAGGGTGAGATGGGACATAATGTAGTGAGAAGGGGAGATAACTAATGAACATATACAATGTGTAATCATGGCCGGAGATGTAGCTGAAGGCGGAAATGTAGATCAGTGTGCCTAAGAGAAGCAAGTAACTCACTGAAATCAAAATAACACAATAGCAGCCAGGTAGGGAACAAGGAAGGGGAAATCCGAGGGGGAGGGAGCAGGCAGTGATTTGCATGTTGAACGTCAATAAAGGTGGCTCTGTAAAGAGAAACCAACATATTAGTATACAGTGTATTTCACAGATAATCTTATAAATGGCTAACATATAAGAACTACTTTAAAATAGAGAAGTGACACCTTGAATATAGACCTAATTTAAATGAAGGCCGGGGGGTCATATTCTCTATTGAGGCCCTTAGGAGATAGGGTTTGTAATTCATGAATCCAATACGCCTCCTTCTTCTTGAGGAGGTGGATTCTGTTTCCGCCTCGTCTCTGTACTGGGATATGTTCCAATATTTGAAACCTTAATTGAGATATGTTATGGCCCTTGGATATAAAATGGGATGGAAGTGGTAACAATAAGTTCTGGCAACGAATCGTGGATTTGTGTTTGGAAATCCGAGATCTAATAGGTTGAGTGGTCTCGCCAATATATAAGAGGCCACATGGACATTTAACCGCATAGATAACAAATGACGAGTCACAGGTGAAGTACCCTTTGATGTTGTACCTTTTACCAGAGTGAGGATGGTGAAAAACGTCGCCCTTTATAACACTATTACATTGGTTGCAATGTAGGCATGGGAAGGTGCCATGTTTGGGTTGAGTAAGAAAGCGTTGTGTACTATCCTTATTGGTGCCTAAGTCAGCTTTGACTAATGAATCACGGATATTAGTAGAGCGCTTATAACATGGCAAAAAGTGATCTTGAAATTCTGGGATCCGAGGATGGGCTGTACGGAGCAAGTTCCAGTGACGTCTGATGCTGTGATGTAAGATGTGTACATATGGATGATATACATGTACAAAGGGTACTCTTTTGTTATTAAGGGGACGTACTGTAGTGTGGGGATTAGTTGCCTCTGTAAGGAGATCAGGGGGATAGCCCCTTTCCCTAAATTTAAGGTACATCTCATCTGTTCTGGTCTCTAGAAGATTAGGATCGGTGACTATCCTCTGTACCCGTTTGAATTGTGACCGGGGAATCGATCTCTTTGTAGCTGTAGGGTGAGAACTGCTATAGTGCAGCAAGCTGTTTCTGTCGGTTGGTTTAGTGTACAGATCTGTCCTAAGTGTACCTAGCTCATCCTTGTAGACAAGTGTATCTAAGAAGCTGACTCTTTCCGTACTGCTTGTCAATTGAAGGTTAGTCCTGGCCAAGATGTATTGAGAGTGTGGAAAAACAAATCCAAGGTCTGAGGTGTACCAGGCCATAGACAAAAGACGTCATCTATGTATCGTTTCCAGAAGGGGCAATAGGCTTGAAACAAAGGGTCTGGATAGACAATCTCTTCCTCGAAGAGGGCCATGTAGCTGTTAGCATATGGCGGAGCTACATTAGACCCCATAGCGGTGCCTTTCGTTTGTAAATAGAATTGGTCTTCGAACATAAAGAAATTTTTAGTAAGGACTATAGTAAGTAGGTCTATACAGAGATTAACTACGTCGGGGTGTAGTGATGAGTTAGTTAGCAAATGTCTGACGCTGAGAATCCCTTGAGTATGGGGGATAGACGTATATAGATCTTTCACATCTAGAGAAACCAGCAGGAGGTCAGATGGAGGAGAGTCAATGTTACGTAGTTGGCGTAGAAAGTCACCTGTATCCAAAAGGAATGATGGGGAAGTACGTATGAGTGGTGTAAGAATCTTTTCCAAGAAGATGGCCAGTGGGGAGAGTATAGATTCAGTGGAGGCCACTATAGGGCGGCCAGGTGGATGTTCGAGGTTTTTATGTATTTTAGGCAGTATATAAAACACCGGAGTAATGGGGAAGTCCTTGATGAGATACTCAAGTGTTTTGCCATCAATGACACCCTTTTCCACATAAGGATCAAGGGTCTCCTTGATAAGGTTTCTTACCATGATAGTGGGGTCAGCAGGTAACAGGCGGTAGACGGTGTCGTCCCTTAACTGTCGGTGGATCTCTTGAGTTTAATCTGACCTATTCATGATCACTATAGCCCCGCCTTTATCGGCTGGCTTGATAATAATCTCATTATCGGTTCTTAGTGTCTGTAGGGCTTGAAAGTCAGGAGTACTGAGATTAGTAGAAGTATGTAGTTTATGTGTCTCAATATCCTGACGAAGCTTAGAGAAAGACTGTTCAATAATGCCTATGAAGGCCTCAACCGCATGGGAGGATTTGGGAGGTCTATAGGAGCTCTTGTTACGTAGACCCAGGCTCTGTAACGAGATCAAGGATCTAGGGGTATCAAAAGTTGTGACAGGAGGCCCCTCAGAGGAGTCAAAATGTACCAGAAGTCTCAGATGGCGGAAAAAGCGATGTAAGTCCATGTCCATGGTGAATGTGTCGAATTTATATGAGGGGCAGAAGGAGAGGCCCTTCTGGAGGACACTATGCTCCGCGATGCTGAGAGTCTTGGATGAGATGTTAATTACCAGCGGTGTTTTACCTGGGACCGGGTCACCCCGTAGAAGTCCGCGTCTCTTCTTTCGTTGGCTCCTCCTTGTCCTCTTCTTCTTTGTGGTTGTCGTCTTCTCCGCTGGCCTAAAAAACCGCTGGATCCGCTGGGGTATTCACGTCTGTCTGTTTCTGAACCTGAGGTAGAGAAGTCAATGGAGGAATGAAAATCAGGTCTAGTAGTGTTAGTTTGGAATGCAGTTTTTTCCTGCCAGCGATAGACTCGGTTGTTAAGATAATCCTCAGAGTCTCTCTGAAATTTAGATCTTTTCCTAAATTCAGTATCCCGTCTATGTTGGTCAGTGACTGTTTTAATGCGGATCTTCAGGGCCTCAATTTCCTCGACAGTACCAGAAGATGATAGTTGTGTCTCGATGTTCTTTATAGTGTCTTTGCTGGAGGTTATGGCTTTCTGTAAGTGTTCAACTGTAAGAGTCATTAGATCAAATGAGCACTTATTAAGTATCTGCTCATATTTTTGACAAAATTCCTGACAGTCACTGAACAAGGTAGGGCGGAGGGGGACCCGCAAACCTCTCGGGATTCTCTTAACGCGTAGGTATTCGGTAAGGGTGGCACAATGTAGTTCTAAGTTGATCTGGTGTCGTTGTTCACGCTCCAAATCCCTCCCTCTCGTTTCTCTCTGAGGTGCTTTGAGCCATAGTTACTCCAAGTAGGTCTTATTTCTCCCCCCCCCCCCCCCCCCCGTCTATATATTTCAGCTTTTCTATTTATTATTTATTTTCTTACTTATACAGCTCTTTCTCTGCAGTCATCCAATTCCTGTGGGTTACAATAGATATTTCTTTGCTCGGTCAGTATTACTCTTCACATAATTTAGGCACTGATGCGACATGTGTCCTCATACAATGCTTTGTTGTCCTAGGCCATCTACCATTACTATTAGGCTATATTCACACTTAGCGGTTTTTACCGCGGAACCGCCGCGATTTTGATGCTGCGGGTCCGCAGCAGTTTCCATAGCGTTTACAGTAACATGTAAACCCTATGGAAACCGCAAACCGCTGTGCACATGCTGCGGGAAAAACCGCGCGGGAACAACCCGCAGCATGTCACTTCTTTGTGCAGAATCGCTGCGATTCTGCACCCATAGGAATACATTGAACCGCTTACTTCCCGCATGGGGCTGTGCCCACGTTGCGGGAAGTAAGCGGATAATGTGCGGGTGGTACCCGGGGTGGAGGAGAGGAGACTCTCCTCCAGGCCCTGGGAACCATATTTGGGGTTAAAAAATAAAAAATCTGGTTATACTCACCCTCTGATGTCCGGAGCTCCTGGGCGCTGCACGCGGCCGTCCGGTCAGAGTTGCTGTGCGACCAGGACCTGCGGTGACGTCGCGGTCACATGACCGTGACGTCACGAAGGGTCCTTCTCCCACAGCATCTTAGGAACCGGACCGCCGGGTGCAGCGCCCAGGAGATCCGGACATCAGAGGGTGAGTATAACCAATTTTTATTATTTTTAACATTACTATTGATGCTGCATATTGCTGCATATGCAGCATCAATAGTATAGGCGGAAACCCGCAGCGGAAAACGCGGAACAAACCGCGATAAATCTGCAGGGAGAACCGCAGTTGTTTTGCCCTGCAGATTTATCAAATCCGCTGCGGGAGAACCCGCAGGGACCCGACGCAAGGTGTGAACATAGCCTTAAGGTTACGGGGTTCTTCATAGGACCGCCCAGTCACATACATACTAAGTGCCGATTATACTCATAACTACAGCAGTCGGGTATGTAAAATTATGACTTCCCTACCTCTCTCTCCTTCCCTCCCATCACACACTTTTGATTTTGAGATTTACTTTGTTATTTGGTTCATGTATTTTCGATATTGTTATTTTCTGTTTTGTAATTGTCACATTGTGTTATATACTTGTGCAGTCTACTGAAGAAGGTCTTATTATCTGACCAAAACGTCTAACATATTGCTGGACTGCCACTCAAAGTAATAAATTTTGATTTTCTTTATTACCACTATTCACCTAGTTGAGTGCCAAGTTATTTATTTATTAGATTTTCTGGTGTGGGAAACCTCACTTGAGCACCGGCACAGTTGTGCCACGCTATACTCTACAAGAAACAGGTCATGTCCTTCTTGGGCACTGCAGGGTACTATAGGCGCTTCGTACAGCACTATAGTAGCCTGGCAAAACCTTTGACGGACCTCACCAGGAAGAAGCTACCCCACATTGTCAACTGGACAGATGGCTGTGAGGGGGCCTTCCAGGCGTTGAAAACTGCACTATGCAACACCCCTGTGTTGAAAGCAGTCGACAGCAGTCGACCGTTCTTGGTGCAGACCGACGCCAAAGAGTTTGACCTTGGTGCTGTGCTCAGCGAGGTTGACTCGGAGGACCAAGAGCACCCCGTGTTATACCTGAGCCGGAAACTTTTGCCGAGGGAAGTGGCCTACTCCACCATCAAGAAGGAGTGCCTGGCCATAGTCTGGGCCCTGCAGCACTTGCAGCCCTACTTGTACGGTCGCCCACTTCACTGGGCCAGTTCACGATCGCACCCACTTTCTCCGGCTCTGGCTTCAGGGTGTTCCCGCCTACCCGGTGCCCCAGGTAGTGAACCTCCCTCATGCCCATCTGGCACTTTCCCGGCTTGATAGTCAGTCCTGCTTGGTGAATTCACCTGAGCACCTCCTCGAGATGCTGCAGGTGTTCCTTCCAGGAGGAACTGAAGATTGCAATGTCATCCAAGTACGCCATAGCGTACTTCTCCAGTCCCTGAAGCAGGAGGTTGACCATCCGCTGGAAAGTGGCAGGGGCATTTTTCATGCCGAAGGGCATGACCGTGGACTCGTACAGTCCAAAGGGTGTGATAATGGCGGACTTCTCCTGGGCCTCGGGGCTCAGGGGAATCTGCCAGTATCCTCGACTCAGATCCATTATTGTTAGGCAATCTGTGTCAGCTAACTTATCCAGCAGCTCCTTGATGCGCGGCATTGGGTGCGCGTCAGAGGCTGTGATGGCGTTGAGCCCCCTGTAGTCCACGCAGAACCGGGTGGTCCGGTCCTTCTTTGGCACGAGAACTACAGGTGATGCCCACGCGCTCTTTGACCGTCGAATCACCCCCAGCTGTAACATCTCATCGATCTCTTGGCGCATAATCTGCTGCACCTGGTCAGAGATTCGATAGGGTGTTCGCCGTAGTGGGGCGTGATTCCCGGTGTCCACCTCGTGGACTGCTAACTGAGTCCTCCCAGGTCGGTTGGAGAACACGACCCGGAAGGGTTCTAGTGTGGTTTGCAACTGCAAGCGCTGAGGTTCAGTTAACGAGGCGCTTACCTCCACGTCCTCGATGGACCCATTGGCCTTGGCTTGGGCCAGCATGTCCAGGAGGGTGTCTTCCTCACCGTCTTCGAGCAAGCTGCAGACGGGTAGGACGAAAGGTTCACGTTCGTGATGAGCCTTCATCATGTTGACGTGAAAGGCCTTTCGCTTACCCCGAGCGTGGTCAAGCGTGACCACGTAAGTGACCGAGTTGAGCTGTTGGTGGACGACGTATGGGCCCTCCCAGGCTGCCTGAAGCTTATCCATTGGTACGGGGACCAGCACCCACACCTTTTGACCCACGTGGTAGGTCCACTCCCGGGCGTTCTGGTCGTACCAGTGCTTCTGGTCAGCCTGAGCCTGCGTCATGTTGTCATGCACCAACTGCGTCAAGGTCTGCATCTTGTCACGGAAGCGCATGACATACTCCACTATGGACACTTCAGAAGGGTTCAGCCCCTCTTCCCAGGATTCTCTTACCAACCCAAGGGGTCCCCGGACTCGCCTGCCGTACAGGAGCTCGAAGGGGGAGAACCCCGTTGAGGCCTGCGGAACCTCTCGGTAAGCAAACAGCAGGTGTGGGAGGTACCGCTCCCAGTCGCGCCCTTGAGTCTCAACCAGCATGCGTAGCATCTGTTTGAGGGTACCATTGAAGCGTTCACACAAGCTATTGGTCTGTGGGTGATACGCACTCAATACTAGGTGCTTCATCTGCATTCTCTTACAGAGAGCCTCCATTAGGCGAGACATAAATTGGGTCCCTTGATCAGTAAGCATTTCCCTGGGAAATCCTACACATGAAAAGATGGCCAACAGGGCATCCGCCACCTTATCTGCCCTAGTTGACGATAGAGCTCTTGCCTCTGGGTACCGGGTAGCATAGTCTACCACAGTAAGGATGTATTGCTTTCCAGAGCTGCTGGGGACGGCCAGCGGGCTTACAATGTCCACCGCGATCCTCTGGAAAGGCTCCTCTATCACTGGCAAAGGGATCAGGGGAGCCTTAATAGCAGGCCCCGCCTTCCCCACTCTTTGACAGGTGACACAGGAGCGGCAGTAGTTTGACACATCTGTCCCCATCTTAGGCCAATAGAAGTGTTGAGACAGCCGGGCCTTAGTTTTGCTGATCCCCAAGTGTCCAGCTAGCGGGATCTCATGGGCAATCCGCAACAACTCACCCCGGAATTGCTGCGGGACGACCAGCTGTCTTTCCCTCAACCACTCCTTTTGTGATTCTCCGGGTACTGTCTCCCGGTACAACCTTCCTCGTTCCCAGAACACCTTCTCCTTATCAGTCTCGGAGAAGAGCGTCCCGGCAAGTTGTCTCAAACTCTCTAGGCTCGCATCTGTGTGCAGAGCGGCCTGAAACTCCTGGCTAGGGGAAGCCAGCAGCGATGTCAGGGTCCCTTCCCCACGGGAACCCTCTTGGACCTGCTCTGGGTCCACCTCTGGTTCAGTCACAGTGATGACTGAGGTGGGTCCGGAAGGCAGACAGTTATCTGCGTTCCGGGCACTCTGACTGCGGGTGACAGCAGCTACGTAGGCTGTCTCCCCGGGGGTTTCTACAGACCCATCAGCCGGCGCTGCTATGGGCTCTACCTCCCCATCCACCCCCATTACCTCAGGAGCATTGCTACTTATGGGCCAGTTACCTTCCTCGGTGGCACTGGTCACTTTCATGGCATCACCTTCCTCACGGTTCCCATGCATCTCCCCATTTCCTGTAGCACTGACACTTGCCCCTGTTAGGGGTTCCTCAGCCATCTCACTCCGCAGAGCGACGTGGCTGGGCACGCCTGTACCTATGGACACATTAACCTTCACAGTAAAATCACTATCAGGTTCAGCTGGCACAGGTACAACATTTTCACCATCAATCCTAGGAAAAAAATGGTTATTAGATGCATCATTACAAGATAAAGCATGGTCAGTTAACACATGCGATTTCCCATCATCATCATCATCATCATCATCATCATCATCATCATCAGGGTTAACGTTACCCTTATTAGTAGATTGGGGAGGGGTGTCAGGGACGTAGTGTGCAACCAACCTCCCCAAATCAGTCCCCAACAAAACATCAGTGGGCAAATTATCAGACAGCCCCACTTCCTTCACCTCGCTCCCGGCACCCTAATCAATAAAAACCCGGACCATCGGTAAGGGACAGCTGATGCCCCCAATCCCAGTGACAGTTAGGGTTTTCCCCAGAATGATTTCTTCAGGGGCCGCCAGTTCGGGTCGGATGACGGTTCGTTCAGCCCCGGTGTCCTTGAGGCCTGTAGCAACATGGCCTCCCACAGTGACGTGCTGTACGTTGTCACACACCCTCCCAACCACACCACCCACCAAAAGAACTGCTGCATTAGGCCCTTGGGCCTTGGCTGGGGTGTTCTTCTGCTTGGTTGGGCAGGAGGGACTGAGATGACCAGTCTGATTGCAGGAGTAACACTTGTGAGGTTCGGTGGTAGGTCTGGTGCTGTTGGCCACGGGGCCAGGACCTCTGGTGTGTTGGCTGGCAGGGATACAGGCGTTGGTTGCAGGCTTACCCCCTCTCCAGCTGGTAGTGACTGGCTTCCGCACTTCCGATCTACGGTTGGCCTCATAGGCATCGGCAATCTGCGCTGCTTTCGTCACGTCTTTGGGTTCTCTGTCCATCATGAACTGTCGCACCTCAGCTGGGCAAAGATGAAAGAACTGGTCTTTGATCATCAGGTCTCGCAGCTGTGCAAAGGTGGTCACTGACAGTCCTTGGGTCCACTGGTCAAAGTGGGTCCCCATTCCATGCACCACATCACTGTAACTGTCGTGTGGGCCACGTTGGAGGGTCCGGAACTTTCTACGGTACACATCGGGTGTCAGCTGGTACTTGGCTATCAGAGCCTGCTTGATGGCCTCATAGTCACCATCTTGTTCTTGAGGGAGGGCAGCAAACGCCTCCAGAGCTTTGCCTCTCAGCCCTGGTGTCAGGTATCGTGCCATTTCATCTGTAGGCAGCCGGTACTGTCTGCAGGCTTTCTCAAAGGCCCGCAGAAACGTGTCCAAGTCTCCAACCTTCTCCATAACAGGAAAGTGATCGGGCCGGGGCTTAGGTATCTGAGCGCTGCTGGGCTCCCGGCTGGACTGGGACGACCCCTGCATTTGCAGTTGGGCTAACTGCAGCTGGTACTCCAGCTCCGCTTGCCGCTCGGCTCGCTGGGCCTCTTGCTCGGCTCGCTCATGGTATTGCTGAATCAGCTGCCGACGTATCTCTAGGTCATCTGCGGCGCATTGTTGCAGAGCCAGCTGCAGGAGGAGGTCTGCACCCCCCTGGTTGCCAGTAGGGCCCGTATTCAGTGGTTGGACCTCTGCTGCAGCACCATGTTCGCTTGTGCTGGCTTCTGTGGCCCCTGGGCTCTGTGGCATGGCTTGGTCTGCTTCAAATTGCACCAGTTCAGAGACCATTTGAGTCTTGGTCTTCCGCTGGGGGTTCAGGCCATGGCACGTGCATATCCCAGCAAGAAAGTCCTTCTTCTGCTGGTTGTACCAGGCTTCCCCTTTCGCAGCCATGGTTGCCAAATAAAAGATAGGATAGAAAAACGAAGAGGAAGGGAGGGGATAATTACCAGTACGCAATTGTCTCAAGACTAATAAAAC
This sequence comes from Ranitomeya imitator, assembly GCF_032444005.1. Taxonomy (NCBI): domain Eukaryota; kingdom Metazoa; phylum Chordata; class Amphibia; order Anura; family Dendrobatidae; genus Ranitomeya; species Ranitomeya imitator. The sequence continues at coordinate 670,653,044 of NC_091282.1, forward strand.
ACTGAGTTCGTTCTCCAAACTTATTTGCGCAGAGTCCTCGCAAGAACTTTCTGCAAGTTTTTAGTGAGAGGAATGATTACTCAAACCAAATCACTAATGCTCTAAGGTATCCCACCGCCTTGCCACCAATTTGTCAGGATTCCCTGACCGCTGCCACCAATTTGTCATGATTCACAACGTGACCATCACCCCTACGTCACGGGTCGGGGTGACTTTAGGCCAACAGACGGCTATCACATGTGCAGGGGGGCTTATCTTAGTTATCCCTCCACTGCTAACAATGCGATGAAAAAACACACACAAGGCTATTGACCTCTTAGGTTACAGCAGGGGCTTATTCTTGGTATCCCACTGCTCTTCAATATACCACGAACTGCAGGGATTTATGTATATCCCGCTTACAGTTCCACTTAACACTTGCAGCTCTTTGGCGCCCCCCTTACTCTCAGGTCAGATTAGGTACTGCACCCTGGGTAATTAGTCGCCAGACAGGCTGCCTGCTATGTACTGGCTATTGGGCACGCTGCAGCGACGCGATAAACTACTCCCACTCAGGCAGGAACAATAATTATCAACGCCGCAGTCGCTACAACATCACCCCAAAAGCCTGCACGGTATCGCTGCCACCAGCTTCAATTAAACGGGTCCGAAGCTAACCCAACACAGTAGCGTATTTCCCTTCAAGAGACAGGGTACGTTTAGAGCATGGAGAATGAACTAATATTAAATATTATATCCCATAAAAATTAGGCAGTGCTTTATCAAAAATATTTTATAAAGATGTTACAAATGAGACAATTGCAAATATGTACAAGGGTAATTATAAAATAAACATGGATTAAATGAGAAAAGGTAACACTCACATGTTCAAAGCATGGCAGGTACCCAGGCTAGTGCAGTTTTCCATACGTCCCAGTTCATTGGACGTGCTCAGCTCTTCCAGGAAAAAAAAGACAAGAGCCTGAGCTGGGGATGTGGGCAGACAGTTATAGCTAAGCCTGTAACATCCCAGAAAGGGGTTGGATCACCTCGTCCCTCCTACCTCTTCAGTTAACTAATCTTACCCTAATCTATATCTAATTTCTATAACTTCGCTATAACACATGTCATAGTCATAACAAACCCAGCATTCATCTCGCATTCACGTGGGCATTCTAAGGAGATCAAATATGTCCTATCTGGGATACATATTTACAGAGAAAACCCTACTTTTTTACCAGATGGAGTTAGAAGCCCGTGTTTCGAGGGATGGGTAGGTCCACCGAGTGAGATTAAGAAGATATATTTTCGTGTTCGTAACGTAAACGGTTGGCATAACATCTTACAAAAACAGAACAAAGAACTTCCATGCATTTCTGAAAACTTAGACTCCATTTCTAGCTGGAGGAAGATTCTAACCTGGTCGTAAATACCTTTCGGCCATAAAACTCCCCCCAGTACATTGGCAAAGCAGCTCTTGGCTGAGTGACAGGGAAGGGAGGGGGGTTTAGCCCACAGCCTGCTGCAAGAGAAACTTCTTATATGATATTTCATACCATATCGTGACAGGGCCCCAATAGCAAAACATAAAAAACAAAACAAACCATTACACTTACCTTCCTGCGCTCCCTCCGATGTCAGCAGCTGCTTTATGCTTGTAAGCAGTGCATGGCAGGGATGTCATGCGCTGCTTACAAGCCAAAGGACAGTTGCTGGAATACTCACTGTTTCCCACGCCGACACTATGTATGTGGAAGGCAGTGTGTATTCGTTGCTCTTTAGTAGCGAACACAGTGTCGGCCGCAGGCTTCCTGCAGCTGCTGGGCTATCATGTGTGCCGCTTCTAAAAGGAATGAATATTCACTGCATTCCATGCCTATGGGAGCCTTGCATACCAGGATGGGGATGGGGTCATGCATATCAGGATGGGGATGGGGTCATTCATACCAGGATAAGGATGGGGCCATGCATACCAGGATGCTATTAAAGAAAAATGAATATTTACCACCCACCACGCCCACGGGTGTGGAAAGCAGTGAATATTAATTTCTCTTTAGCAGCAGGCACAGGAGTTAGCCGCAGCAGCCGGCTCCTGCCTCTTGTGACCCGCTGCTCCACCGCTGCCGCTCCCTCACCTTCTCACCATAGCCAGGGCAGGTACATCTGAACTATTAGATGCACTCCTCATTTTTCTCCACATTTCTTGGAAAAAAATGTGTCTTATAGTCTGAAAAATACGGTACATTACCAATATGTTTGGGGACACTGTTCTGCAGCAGAATACATTTGTAGCTAAACACCACCCTGATGGTATTAAATGATAAATGAGTGCCTTTTTTCTCAACATTGAGGACATCATTAATCCTGACCAAATCCCTAGCTACATCTGCTGAAATGCAACATCCACCATTCTTCACTGTTCCTTCACTCATTATTGCCCATTCTCTGAATTTTTGGTGAACAAACTACCTTTTGTTACTGCCAAATATCTCAATCACCTAAAGAGATTAACTAGAATATAAGTTGGTGTGCATGCAGCATGTAGGCTGACAACAGACAAAATAAAAAAAAAGTAATAGCCATCCCACCACTTACATTCCAGTTAATCTCTTAAGGGGCACTTTTATGTGGTGAGATGGCTTTTGCATTTTTTTCTCATAATTATGTTAACTAAGTACCCCATATTACTTTCATGCACTGCTGCTATGTATTTATTAATTTATTAATTTACTGCAGGGTATTTGCTTATTTTGTTTTTAGCTTTGTTTTTTTCCAAATTTTTCAATTGTTGACACCCCAGTCATGAGCATCAACTGTCATGAGTTCCTATTTTTTTGTGCAAAGTTCAGTTACTTGACCTTGTTCCATGTCAATGTTAAGGATTTTTGGACACAATTATTTCATGGAGATGAATTCTGGTCAGATTTCTCTGAACAGTAGATGGGTGTAGCTGGTACCAACTACTTCCTGTCAGTTCTGAGCTTATGGCTTCCTTGACCTATCACTGCATCTATGGTCTTCAATGTTGTTCCTTTCTTGGTGCTTCTTCAAAAGAATATGAATAGAATGTCTTGAAATGTCAGTGTGCTTTGAAATCTTTGCCTGGAAGTGACCTCACCGATGCAGTATAACTTCCTTGTGTCTTATTGCTGTTCTCAGTCGTGCCATGGTGTATGTCCTGTGACATGAAACTGTGTTCCACAACCTCACCTTTATAGCAAAGTTTGGCTGTTCCTCAGCCACTTTTAAGCCTCCTACACAATGTTTCTGTTTCAGTTAATGACTGTATTTCAACTAACATATGAAAATGATGATCATTCTCACCTGTTTGGTATAATTTGTTACTCCTACACCTGAATGTATACCTACAAAATACCTCACTTTATGCAAGTGTAACTCGAAGAATTGATTCTGCTTTAACCTTTCTGACCTCGGACGGGATAGTATGTCCGAGGTCAGAAGCCCCGCTTTGATGCGGGCTCCGGCGGTGAGCCTGCATCAAAGCTGGGACATGTCAGCTGTTTTGAACAGCTGACATGTGCCCGTAATAGGCGCGGGCAGAATCGCGATCTGACCACGCCTATTAACTAGTTAAATGCAGCTGTCAAACACAGACAGCGGCATTTAACTACCGCATCCGGCCGGGCGGCCGGAAATGACGTCATCGCCGACCCTGTCACATGATCGGAAGTCGGCGATGCTTTAGTATTGTAACCATAGAGGTCCATGAGACCTCTATGGTTACTGATCCCCGGCAGCTGTGAGCACCACCCTGTGGTCAGCGCTCACAGCACACCTGATTTTCTGCTACATAGCAGCGAACAGCAGATCGCTGCTATGAAGCAGAGCTGATCTTGCTGTGCCTGCTTCTAGCCTCCCATTGAGGCTATTGAAGCATGGCAAAAGTAAAAAAAAAAAGTGAAAAAAAAGTGAAAAAAATAAAAAAAATATAAAAGTTTAAATCACCCCCCTTTCGTCCCAATCAAAATAAATCAATAAAAAAAAAATCAAATCTACACATATTTGGTATCACCGCGTTCAGAATCGCCCAATCTATCAATTAACAAAAAGCATTAACCTGATCGCTAAACGGCGTAGCGGGAAAAAAATTCGAAACGCCAGAATTAGGTTTTTTTGGTCGCCGCGACATTGCATTAAAATGCAATAACGGGCTATCAAAAGAACGTATCTACACCAAAATGCTATCATTAAAAACGTCATCTCGGCACGCAAGAAATAAGCCCTCAACCGACCCCAGATCATGAAAAATGGAGACGCTACGAGTATCGGAAAATGGCGCAATTTTTTATTTTTTTTTTAGCAAAGTTTGGAATTTTTTTTCACCACTTAGGTAAAAAATAACCTAGTCATGTTAGGTGTCTATGAACTTGTACTGACCTGGAGAATCATAATGTCAGGTCAGTTTTAGAACCTAGCAAAAAAGCCAAACAAAAAACAAGTGTGGGATTGCACTTTTTTGCAATTTCACCGCACTTGGAATTTTTTTCCCGTTTTCTAGTACACGACATGCTAAAACCAATGATGTCGTTCAAAAGTACAACTCGTCCCACAAAAAATAAGCCCTCACATGGCCAAATTGACGGAAAAATAAAAAAGTTATGGCTCTGGGAAGGAGGGGAGTGAAAAACGAACACGGAAAAATGAAAAATCCCAAGGTCATGAAGGGGTTAAAGATAAAGAGCGGTCACAGCAAATATTGATTTAATTTAGATTTAGCTTTTAATCATTCATTTTTCATTTTGCCAATTGATAAACTATTCATAACTAGTGTTGAGCATTCCGATACCGCAAGTATCGGGTATCGGCCGATACTTGCGGTATCGGAATTCCGATACCGAATTCCGATACTTCCCGCGTATCGGATACCGGAATCGGAAGTTCCCATAATTCAAACTGAACGCAGCAGCCAATGAGGAATGAATGGAAGTGTGGGCACATCCTGTTTAGCATGGTGGGCATGTAAGTACTGGCAAGGCTGTGATTGGCTGCTGAAATGATGTCACTCTGCACTATAAAAAATGCTGCCGCCATTTTGCGCTCACTCTGCTGTGATTTCAGTTAGGGACAGGACGCTGTGTTCTAACTGAGGGCCAGTTGAGATAGCTAATTGCTTTATTTTGCTTTTCCAAGGCTAATTTAGCAAACGCTGTGTTCACTGTTCAGTTCACCTTGCTCTTGCCTTGCAGCGCTGTTTTAACAGCGTTCTGCAAGGTCTCAGTATGTGTGTGTGTGCAGCTCACTCTGTAGTCTGTGTGCAGCCATATACCAGGTTGTATTCAGCTCAGGGGGGGTTCACACTGCCTCACACAGTTCTATCCATTGTCCTTTTTTGCTCATAGTGCAGCCTGCTGCACATTTTTTCTAAAATTTCCTATTAGTGTCTTTCCACCCGTCTCCAGCCAAATAGTGGAAAAACACTAGATAGGATAACATAGAGGGGTTTTTTTGGGCCTTGCAGCGCCGTTTACGGCTGTCTGCACGGTCTCCGTGTGAGCGCAGCTCGCCCTGTAGTCTGTGTGCAGCCACAGCCGGTTGTATTCAGCTCAGGGTTTTGTCACTGCCTCATACTGTAAAATAACTTGTCCTTTTTTCAAATAGTGCAGCCTGTTGAAATTTTTTTTTAAAATTTCCTATTAGTGTCTTTCCACCCGTCTCCAGCAAAATAGTGGAAAAACACTAGATAGGATAACCTAGAGGAGGGTTTTTGGGCCTTGCAGCGCCGTTTACGGCTGTCTGCATGGTCTCTGTGTGAGCGCAGCTCGCCCTGTAGTCTGTGTGCAGCGACAGCCCGTTGTATTCAGCTCAGGGTTTGTCACTGCCTCATACCGTTCAATAACTTTTCATTTTTTTCAACTAGTGCAGCCTGTTAAAAATTATTTAAAAAATTCCTATTAGTGTCTTTCCACCCGTCTCCAGCTAAATAGTGGAAAAACACTAGATAGAATAACCTAGAGGAGGGTTTTTGGGCCTTGCAGCGCCGTTTACGGCTGTCTGCACGGTCTCCGTGTGAGTTAAACTCGCTCTGTAGCCCGATCTGCACAAAAAAAAAGTAAAGTTCACCAAACACCACTTAACACTTGTGTAGGCCACATTTTATCAATAATAAAGTCTAGTCCACACTTTACAACATTAGTGTTTCTTACACCTGTTAGGAGGAGCATTTCAGGAATAAGCACACTCAGGCCTTAGTACTTTTCTGCTTATCTTTATCTGTCAACCAAGATGAAGAGGGCAGGGAGTAAGGGTCGTGGGCGTGGACGTGGAGCAGGGAGAGGAGCAGGGAGAGGACGTGGTGATTCTGTGCCTGCTGCGGGCACCGGTGACTCACCATCACCCAGTTTCAGCAGGGAACAGTCCTTCATGCGCAGCTTTGTCGGAGAGCGCCGTGCACCGCTGCTGCGTGAAGATCAAATTGAAGCTGTTGTCGGATGGATGGCAGCTAACGCATCGACTTCAATTAGTGCCACATCCTCTCAGGCACAGACCACTGGAGAGCAGACATCTGTCTCTTCACCACCTGCCAAATTGGCCAGGCAGTCAGAGAGCCCAGGACAGGAGCAGTCTCTACTTCTGTTCTCTGAATCTCTTGGCTTGGAAACAGGGGGCCAGCCAAGCAGTATTGGAGAAATGGAAGAAGAGGCAGTGTGCAGTGATGCACAACAGCTTTGTCTCTCTGACTCTGAAGAGGCAGGTGGGTCAGTGCCTGCGGTGACCACAGCGCAGTACGCATCTGATGATGAAACTCAGGTGCCGCTTTCTGGTGCGTACTGTGCTGCCGAGACTACCCAGGAGGAGCAGTTGGTGGCAGAGGGTAGTGGAGATGATGAGGTCCTTGACCCATCGTTGCGTGAGGAACAGGAAGGTGGTGGGAGCAGCTCAGAGGAAGAGATTCCCCTAACGGGCCAAAGAGGGAGAGGGAGGGGGAAGACTGCGGAGCCTGTAGCCTCCACTTTGGCACCCGTTAGGAGCCTGTCTCTTTCAAAAGCCAAAAAGGGCGCTCCCAAGACTTGCAGTGCCTGGTCCTTTTTTGACACAGTTGCAGATGACATTTGTTTTGTCAAATGCAAGCTGTGTCATCAGAAAGTAAAAAGAGGTAAAAGTGTCAGCAACCTCAATACCACAAATATGTGGAAACATGTGCGGACCAGGCACGCGGTGGAGTTCCAAAAACACACTGAAGACCTAGGCCAACCAACAGCGGCAGCTACCACCTCTTCAGCTCGTGTTGCTTCTTCCTCCAGCTCACGCACAGCTGGTTCGGCTTCCTCCTTGGATCGCCATGGAAGAACCTCTGGCACTGTTGTCCAGAGACCTAGTGTAATTCCACCCACAGCACCACGTTCCCAGTCATCCTCACACTCCCAGCCTAGTCTACAGCCATCGGTAGTACAGGCATGGGAGAAAAGGCGGGCATTCTCGGCAAACCACCCCCGAGCACAGGCTCTGAATGCAGGCATTGCCAAACTTCTGTCCCTGGAAATGCTCTCATTCAGGCTGGTGGAGACTGACAGCTTCTGTGACTTGATGGCATTGGCAGTCCCACAGTACCAGGTGCCCAGCCGCTTTTATTTCAGCAGGCAAGCTGTCCCTGCCCTGCACAAGCATGTGGAGGGACAAATAAAACATGCGCTACTGAACACCGTCAGTAGCAAGGTCCACCTCACCACCGATGCGTGGACCAGTCAACATGGACAGGGGCGATACCTTTCCGTCACTGCCCATTGGGTTAATGTTGTTGAGCCGGGTACAGACCGTGCGAGTGGCGCAGGACGTGTCCTGCCCACTCCAAGGATTGCAGGAATCCAGTCTGTACGCATTGACTCCTCCTCTTACACCAGTTCCTCAGATTCCTCGCTGCAGGATCCATCACAGTCCACCTCCACATGGACCCGTGAACGTTTACCTGTTACGACTGACATGAGCACAGCCGTGGCCAAACGTCAGCAGGCCATCTTGAAATTAGTTTCTTTGGGGAATCGAAGCCACACAGCGCAGGAGCTCTGGAATGCCCTAAAGCAGGAGAGCGATGTGTGGTTTGTGCCAGTGAATCTCCAGCCAGGCATGGTAGTGTGTGACAATGGCCAAAATCTGGTGGCAGCTTTAGGCCTTGGCAACCTCACTCACATCCCATGTCTGGCACATGTGCTCAATTTGGTTGTGCAGAGTTTTCTGAGGGACTATCCGGATCTTGATGCACTTCTGCACAAGGCCCGCCTAGAGTGTGCTCACTTGCGGCGTTCCAGCTTGGCAAGATCCCGCATTGCTGCTCTGCAGCGTCGGTTTCGCCTTCCTGAACATCGCATCATATGTGACCTACCTACCAGGTGGAATTCCACGTTACATATGTTGGAGCGGTTGTGTGAGCAGCAGCAAGCAGTAACGGAGTACCAGCTGCATCAGGCGCAAAAAAGTCGCAGTCAGCGCCGCTCAGACTTCACAACCACAGAGTGGGCCACTATGAAGGACGTCTGCCAGGTTTTTCGTCCTTTTGATTATTCCACGCGGATGGCAAGTGCAGATGATGCACTAGTCAGCATGACTGTCCCCCTTATCTGCTTGCTTCAAGAAACCCTGCAAGGGATAAGGGATGATGTGGAAGAGGTGGAGGATGAGGAGTCACCTTTTCCATCAGGTTCTGGACAGTCAGCGCCACGTGGTTCCTCACAAAGGGGTCGGCAGGGGACCCATTGTGAGGAGGATGAGGAGGAGTCAATGGACGAGGAAGAGCTACATCCAGAGGAGGGAGTTCCACCATTGTCCAGTGGTCAGTGTGTACAGCGAGGGTGGGGTGATGAAGAGCGGGCAGAGATCATGTCTCAAGCAGGGGACAGCGTTTCTGGGCCAGTTGGCAGTCTGCAGCACATGGTTGAGTTCATGTTGCAGTGCCTGAGAGACGACCGCCGCATCGACCACATTCTCAACGTGCCTGATTATTGGGTGTACGCCCTCCTCGATCCTCGCTACCGTGACAATGTCCAAAACCTCATCCCGGCGTTGACACAGGAGCATAAAATGCGGGAGTACCACGACACACTGGTGAATTCCATCATCTTCTCCAGTCCAACTGAGAGGAGTGCTGCTAGTGCTTTACAAAGCAGCTCAGTGCGTCGAGGCAGTGGAGGAGGAGGCTCTGCACAAAGAGGGAGCAGAAGCAGTGCCTCTGCCCAAGGCAAGCCAAGTATGGCACAACTGTGGAAAACTTTCGTGTGCCCGCCCCAAATGTCTACACCATCACCGGCGGCTCCAGTCAGCAGGAGGCAACGGTTCCGTCAGATGGTGACAGACTACATGGCTTGCCCTCTTACTGTACTCCCAGACGGCTCTTCCCCGTTCAAGTTTTGGGTCTCTAAGCTGGATACATGGCCAGAGCTAAGCCAGTATGCATTGGAGGTGCTGGCTTGCCCTGCGGCTAGTGTCTTATCGGAACGTGTCTTTAGTGCCGCAGGTGGTGTACTAACAGACCGTCGCATGCGACTATCCTCCGATAACGCTGACCGGCTTACTTTCCTGAAAATGAACCAGGCCTGGATCTCGCAGGAATTTGCCACTCCTCTGCCTGATTAAGTAATTGGGTGTCATCCAGGTCTCCTGATGTGTTCATCTTTCTACCACCTGAACTGCTATTCCTGGGCTCCAACACCGCCAGTTGCGGCTCAGAAGTGCAGGCTGCACAGTCTAAACATACGACCCAATGTTATTGGGTTTCAGTAACGTCAGCTGATCCCCAGCTGTGTAGCCGGCAATGTGTCCTGCGACCGCCACGCTGGCACAACAACGTAAATGTAAGGGAACCTGTCCCCCTCCCCTCGGCGTTTGTTACCGAAAGAGCCATCTTGTGCAGCAGTAATGTTGCACAAGGAAAAGGTAGCTCTTTTATTTTAGCTCCTTGCACACGCAGAACTTAACACTTATAAAATGTGTTCACTGATACCGTTATACCGTCCAGGAGCTGGGACTTTCCTTCATAATGTGATGCAGCACAGCCGTCATTCCTACCCCCTTGGTGCCATGCGCTGCCTCCTCAGCGTTGTTTTAAGCTGTCACGGAGCCTGCGCTGTTCTGTTATCCCTTGGCCATGGCCAGTTTGCGCTGCCTGTCTTCTGACATAATTTGGTGTCAGGATGGCTGCGCCTGTGCACCCGCGCTGCCCGAGAACCCGCCTCGCAGTGTCTTCTGATTGAATCACACTGCGAGCCTGGGATCCATGGGCATGCGCAGTGCATATCTTCACCTCGGGCTCTCGCCCATCTCCCTCCGCCTTCTTTAGACTGTGCGCCGTCAGCTGATCCCTAACAGCATGCCACGGCCGTGACGCCGCACAGTCTGAAGAAGAGGGAAGGAGGGGAGTGAGAGTCGAGGATATGCACTGTGCATGTCCATGGATCCAAGGCCCGCAGTGGGATTACAATAGACGACACTGCGAGGTGAGATCTGGAGCAGTGTGGACGCACAGGCACTGACAGCCTGACACCAAATTATGTCAGAAGACAGGCAGCGCAAATTGGGCATGGCCAAGGGATAACAGAACAGCGCAGGTTCCGTGACAGCTTAAAACAACGCTGAGGAGGCAGCGCACGGCACCAAGGGGATAGGAATGACAGCTGTGCTGCGTCCCATTACGAAGGGAATTCCCACCTCTGGGACGGTTTTATGGTATAAGGGGACACATTTTTAGTGTTTACTTCTGTGTTTGCAAGGAGCATAATTAAAAGAGCAACCTTTTCCTTTTGCATCCTTAGTGCTGCACAAGATGGCTCTTTCAGCTACAAACGTCTTGAGGGGGGTTAAAGGTTCCCTTTCAACTTGCTCCAATCAGGCTTCGGCCTACACTCTGTTCCTCTGCTCCACCTGCTGTCCCTGGGCTCTAACACCGCCAGTTGGTGCCTGGAAATGCTGTGTGCACAGTCAACAGTCGCTCCTCTGTTATTGGGGTTCAGTAACGTCAGCTGATCCCCAGCTGTGTGTGCGGCAATACCTCCAATCTGCTCCTCCTGCTGTCCCTGGGCTCTAACACCGCCAGTTGGTGCCTGGAAGTGCTGTCTGCACAGTCAACAGTCGCTCCTCTGTTATTGGGGTTCAGTAACGTCAGCTGATCCCCAGCTGTGTGTGCGGCAATACCTCCAATCTGCTCCTCCTGCTGTCCCTGGGCTCTAACACCGCCAGTTGGTGCCTGGAAGTGCTGTCTGCACAGTCAACAGTCGCTCCTCTGTTATTGGGGTTCAGTAACGTCAGCTGATCCCCAGCTGTGTATCCGGCAACGTGTCATGCGACCGCCACGCTGGCACAACTATAATGTAAGGGGACCTGTCCCCCCCCCCCCTAGGCGTTTGTTACTGAAAGAGCCACCTTGTGCAGCACTAATACTGCACAAGGAAAAGGTCGCTCTTGAAATTATGCTCCTTGCAAACGCTGAACTACACACTCATGTAATGTGTCCCCTCACACCGTCCAACCGTCCCGGAGGTGGGACTTTCCTTTGTAATGTGACGCAGCACAGCCGTCATTGCTACCCCCTTGGCACCGTGCGCTGCCTCCTTAGCGTTGTTTGATTCCGTCATGGACCCTGCGCTGTTATGTTATCCCTTGGCCATGCACAGTTTGCGCTGCCCGTCCTCTGACATCATTTGTTGTCGTCCTGGCTGCGCCTGTGCGTACACGCTGCCCGAAATCCCACCTCGCAGTGTCGTCTAATGTGATCCCACAGTGGGCCTGGTATCCATGGCCATGCGCAGTGCATATACTAGCCTCTCACTCCCCTTCTTCACGCTTCTTCAGACTAGGCGGCGTCAGCTGATCCCTAATAGCATGCCACGGCCGTGACGCCGCACAGTCTGAAGAAGCAGGAAGGAGGTGAGTGAGAGGCGATGATATGCACTGCGCATGCCCATGGATCCCTGGCCCGCAGTGGGATTACATTAGATGACACTGCGAGGTTGGATCTCGGGCAGCTTGGACGCACAGGCACTGCCAGCCTGACACCTAAATGATGTTAGAAGACGGGCACCGTTAACTGTGCATGGCCAAGGGATAGCATTACAGCGCGGGCTCCGTGACAGAACCAAACAAAGTTGAGGAGGTGGCACACGGCACCAAGGGGGTTGGAATGACGGCTGTGCTGTGTCACATTACAAAGGAAAGTCCCACTTCCGGGACGGTTTGACGGTGTGAGGGGACACATTATATGAGTGTGTACTTCAGCGTTTGCAAGGAGCATAATTTTAGGAGCCACCATTTTCCATGTGCAGTATTACTGCTGTACAAGATGGCTCTTTCAGCAACAAATGCCTGGGGGGGGGGTTAAAGGTTCCCTTTCAACTTGCTCCACTGCAGGCTTCGGCCTACACTCTGCTCCTCTTTGATTCCCTGGGTTTCAACACTGTCAGTTGCCGCCTGGAAGTGTTGTCTACACAGAAAAAACACTAGCTGATGTGTCAGTGGGGTTCAGCACCGCCAGCTGTTCCCCTGCTGTGTAGTCGGCAACGTGTCCAGCACAAGCCACGCTGGCACAACAGAACAAAAGCTGCCACCAGTGCAGGCTTCGGCCTACACTCTGCTCCTCTCCTCCTCCTGCTGACCCTGGGCTATAACACCGCCAGTTGTAGCCTGGAAGTGCTGGCTGCACAGAGAAAAACACCCGCCTATGTGTTAGTTGGGTTCAGCACCGCCAGCTGTTCCCCTGCTGTGTAGCCGGCATCGTGTCCAGCACAAGCCACGCTGGCACAACCGACCAAAAGCTGCCACCAGTGGAGGCTTCGGCCTACACTTTGCTCCTCTCCTCCTCCTGCTGACCCTGGGCTCAAACACCGCTAGTTTTTGCCCGGAAGTGCTAGCTGCACAGAGAAAAACACCCGCCAATGTGTTAGTTGGGTTCAGCACCGCCAGCTGTTCCCCTGCTGTGTAGCCGGCAACGTGACCTGCAAACGCCACGCAGGCACATGAACTGAAATTAAAGGGAACCTGGCCCCACCCCCCCAGGTGTTTCTATGTATAACAGCCACCTAGTACAGCAGTACTGCTGCATTTGTACAAGGTGGCTGATTTTTTCTCCTTGCCCACGTTGAATTAAACACGTAAAATATGTGTCTCATTACAGACCATTACAATGTCCCTGAGGTGTGACTTTCCTTTTTAATGACACGCACCACCCCCCTTGGTAGCGCTGCCCGTCTTCTGACATCATTGGTTGGCTGCCTGTGCCTGTTCGTCCGCCCTGCCCGACACAACCCCCCTCATTGTCTCAGATATTTTGGCTGCGAGGGTGTGATTGATGGGCATGTGCAGTGCATATGTTCGCCTGTCTTAACTCATCTCCTTCCGCCTTCTTCAGACTGTGCGGCCTCATGGCCGTGGTAGGCGATAAGGGATCAGCTGAGGCCGCCCAGTCTGAAGCAGGTGTAAGGACATGTGTGAGCGGCAAACATATTTACTGCACAAGGCCACGAATCCCAGCCACGCAGTGTGATTTTTTGAAAACACACTGCGGGCCTGGGATTCATGTCCATTGCTAACCGCACCGGCCAACATGAAATGAGGTGAGAAGACAGGCAGCGCTCACAGCGCATGGCCAAGGGATCACAATAGCGCAGACTCCTGTACAGCAAATAACAACGCTCAGGAATCTGCGCCCAGCACCTAGGTGTAAATTTTGACACCTGTGCTGCGTCTCCTTAAAAAGACAAGTCACGCCTCCACTACTGTTTGACAGTATAATGGGCTAAATAGTGTACGTGTTTTATTCAGCGTGTGCAATGAGCAAAATTAAGAGAGCAACCTTTGACTTGTGCAGCATTAATGCTGCACAAGGTGTGGCTCTTGTACCTTGCAACACCTGAGGGTGGGTTAAAGGTAACTTTTGAAATTGGTTCAACTAGGCTTCGGCCTACACTCTGCTCCTCTCCTCCTCCTGCTGACCCTGGGCTCTAACACCGCTAGCTTTTGCCCGGAAATGCGAGCTGCACAGAGAAAAACACCAGCCAATGTGTTAGTGGGGTTCAGCACCGCCAGCTGTTCCCCTGCTGTGTAGCCGGCATCGTGTCCAGCACAAGCCACGCTGGCACAACAGACCAAAAGCTGCCACCAGTGCAGGCTTCGGCCTACACTTTGCTCCTCTCCTCCTCCTGCTGACCCTTGGCTCTAACACCGCCAGTTTTTGCCCGGACATGCTAGCTGCACAGAGAAAAACACCAGTCAATGTGTCAGTGGGGTTCAGCACCGCCAGCTGTTCCCCTGCTGTGTAGCTGGCAACGTGTCCTGCAAATGCCATGCAGGCACCTGAACTGAAATTAAAGGGAACCAGCCCCCCAGATGTTTCTATGTATAACAGCCACCTTGTACAGCAGTACTGCTGCATTTGTACAAGGTGGCTGACTTTTTCTCCTTGCCCACGTTTAATTAAACACGTACTAAATGTGTCTCATTGAGACCATTCCACTGTCCCTGAGGTGTGACTTTCCTTTCTAATGATACACAGCACCACCCTTGGTAGCGCTGCCCGTCTTTTGACATCATTGGTTAGCTGGCTGCGCCTGTGCGTCTGCCCTGCTCAAAACAACGCCCCTCGGTGTCTTATTTTTTCGGACAGCGAGGGTGTGATTGATGGGCATGTGCAGTGCATATGTTTGCCTGTGTTCACTCATCTCCTTCCGCCTTCTTCAGATTGGGTGGCCTCATGGCCGCGGCATGCGATAAGGGATCAGATGAGGCCGCCCAGTCTGAAGCAGGTGTAAGGACATGTGTGAGCGGCAAACATATTTACTGCAGAAGGCCACGAATCCCAGCCACGCAGTGTGATTTTTTGAAAACACACTGTGGGTCTGGGAGATTCATGTCCATCGCTAACCGCAACGGCCGACATGAAATGAGGTCAGAAGACAGGAAGCTCTCACAGCGCATGGCCAAGGGATAACAAGAGCGCAGACTCCTGTACAGCAAATAACAACGCTCAGGAAGCTGCGCCCATGCACCAAGGTGTTATTTTGGACAACTGTGCTGCTTTTCTTTAAAAGTCACGCGGCGCCTCCAGTACTGTTTGACAGTATAATGGGCTAAATAGTGTACGTGTTTTATTCAGCGTGTGCAAGGAGCAAAATTTATAGAGCAACCTTTTACTTGTGCAGCATTAATGCTGCACAAGGTTTGGCTCTTGTACCTTGCAAGACCTGAGGGGGGTTAAAGGTTACCTTTGAAATTGGTTCAACTAGGCTTCGGCCTACACTCTGCTCCTCTCCTCCTCCTGCTGACCCTGGGCTATAACACCGCCAGTTGTAGCCTGGAAGTGCCAGCTGCACAGAGAAAAACACCCGCCAATGTGTTAGTTGGGTTCAGCACCGCCAGCTGTTCCCCTGCTGTATAGCCGGCATCGTGTCCAGCACAAGCCACGCTGGCACAACTGACCAAAAGCTGCCACCAGTGCAGGCTTCGGCCTACACTCTGCTCCTCTCCTCCTCCTGCTGACCCTGGGCTCAAACACAGCCAGTTTTTGCCCGGACATGCTAGCTGCACAGAGAAGAACACCAGCCAATGTGTTAGTGGGGTTCAGCACCGCCAGCTGTTCCCCTGCTGTGTAGCCGGCAACGTGACCTGCAAACGCCACGCAGGCACATGAACTGAAATTGAAGGGAGCCTGCCCCCCACCCCCAGGTGTTTCTATGTATAACAGCCACCTTGTACAGCAGTAATGCTGCATTTGTACAAGGTGGCTGACTTTTTCTACTTGCCCACGTGGAACTCAACACGTACAAAATGTGTCTCATTAGAGACCATTACAATGTCCCTGAGGTGTGACTTTCCTTTCTAATGATACGCAGCACCCCCCTTGGTAGCGCTTCCCGTCTTCTGACATCATTGGTTGGCTGGCTGTGCCTGTGCGTCCGCCCTGCCCGACACAACGCCCCTAACACGGCAAGTTTTTGCTCCCCCTGCTTACCCTTTGCTCCAACACCGCTAGTTGGGGCTCTAAGAAGACAATCTTTAATAGGCAACGCATCCGGGTTCCAGCACCGCCAGCCGGTTCTCGGCAGTGTTTTTGTCACGGGTACTCCCTCGTGCCCAGCCTGGTTCCAGCACCGTCAGCTGTTTCCGGGTACTGTCAAACTCACTGAGACACCTATGTGTTGCCCCGTCGTGTTGCGGTCGAGTTAGCCAACTCCAGGGTGCCTCCAGTTTAGGAGCTTCCTATGTGGGCTGCATGAATTGGTAGTCAAGGCTGGTTCTGTAGTGCCAGTAGGCCATGCTCCCCCTGTAGGACTGTTGGGGTTCGGTAACTGCGGCTGCCTCGCGGCCTAGCTGTTCTCCCCTCTCCTGTGGACCTTGTGGTCCACCACCTGGTTCCAGCACCGTCAGCTGGTTCCGGGCCGAGCCTTTGGCTTAGGTGCCTCCTCCTGGGTACCTGAGTTCCGCCAACGCCAGGCGGTCCTTGGTAGTGCTTTTAAGCGCAGGCACCTACAGCTTAGTAACCAGATTCCAGCACCGTCAGCTGGTCCTCGGTCGTGCCATTGGCTCTTGCACACTGGGGCGATGCATCCGGGTTCCAGCACCGCCAGCTGGTTCTCGGCAGTGTTTTTGTCACGGGTACTCCCTCGTGCCCAGCCTGGTTCCAGCACCGTCAGCTGTTTCCGGGTACTGTCAAACTCACTGAGACACTTATGTGTTGCCCCGTCGTGTTGCGGTCGAGTTAGCCAACTCCAGGGTGCCTCCAGTTTAGGAGCTTCCTATGTGGGCTGCGTGAATTGGTAGTCAAGGCTGGTTCTGTAGTGCCAGTAGGCCAAGCTCCCCCTGTAGGACTGTTGGGGTTCGGTAACTGCGGCTGCCTCGAGGCCTAGCTGTTCTCCCCTCTCCTGTGGACCTTGTGGTCCACCACCTGGTTCCAGCACCGTCAGCTGGTTCCGGGCCGAGCCTTTGGCTTAGGTGCCTCCTCCTGGGTATCCGAGTTCCGCCAACGCCAGGCGGTCCTTGGTAGTGCTTTTAAGCGCAGGCACCTACAGCTTAGTAACCGGGTTCCAGCACCGTCAGCTGGTCCTCGGTCGTGCCATTGGCTCTTGCACATTGGGGCGACGCATCCGGGTTCCAGCACCGCCAGCTGGTTCTCGGCAGTGTTTTTGTCACGGGTACTCCCTCGTGCCCAGCCTGGTTCCAGCACCGTCAGCTGTTTCCGGGTACTGTCAAACTCACTGAGACACCTATGTGTTGCCCCGTTGTGTTGCGGTCGAGTTAACCAACTCCAGGGTGCCTCCAGTTTAGGAGCTTCCTATGTGGGCTGCATGAATTGGTAGTCAAGGCTGGTTCTGTAGTGCCAGTAGGCCAAGCTCCCCCTGTAGGATTGTTGGGGTTCGGTAACTGCGGCTGCCTCGTGGCCTAGCTGTTCTCTCCTCTCCTGTGGACCTTCGGGTCCACCACCTGGTTCCAGCACCGTCAGCTGGTTCCGGGCCGAGCCTTTGGCTTAGGTGCCTCCTCCTGGGTATCCGAGTTCCGCCAACGCCAGGCGGTCCTTGGTAGTGCTTTTAAGCGCAGGCACCTACTGCTTAGTAACCGGGTTCCAGCACCGTCAGCTGGTCCTCGGTCGTGCCATTGACTCTTGCACACTGGGGCGACGCATCCGGGTTCCAGCACCGCCAGCTGGTTCTCGGCAGTGTTTTTGTCACGGGTACTCCCTCGTGCCCAGCCTGGTTCCAGCACCGTCAGCTGTTTCCGGGTACTGTCAAACTCACTGAGACGCCTATGCTTGCCCCGTCGTGTTGCGGTCGGGTTAGCCAACTCCAGGGTGCCTCCAGTTTAGGAGCTTCCTATGTGGGCTGCGTGAATTGGTAGTCAAGGCTGGTTCTGTAGTGCCAGTAGGCCAAGCTCCCCCTGTAGGACTGTTGGGGTTCGGTAACTGCGGCTGCCTCGCGGCCTAGCTGTTCTCTCCTCTCCTGTGGACCTTCGGGTCCACCCCCTGGTTCCAGCACCGTCAGCTGGTTCCGGGCCGAGCCTTTGGCTTAGGTGCCTCCTCCTGGGTATCCGAGTTCCGCCAACGCCAGGCGGTCCTTGGTAGTGCTTTTAAGCGCAGGCACCTACAGCTTAGTAACCGGGTTCCAGCACCGTCAGCTGGTCCTCGGTCGTGCCATTGGCTCTTGCACACTGGGGCGACGCATCCGGGTTCCAGCACCGCCAGCTGGTTCTCGGCAGTGTTTTTGTCACGGGTACTCCCTCGTGCCCAGCCTGGTTCCAGCACCGTCAGCTGTTTCCGGGTACTGTCAAACTCACTGAGACACCTATGTGTTGCCCCGTCGTATTGCGGTCGAGTTAGCCAACTCCAGTGTGCCTCCAGTTTAGGAGCTTCCTATGTGGGCTGCATGAATTGGTAGTCAAGGCTGGTTCTGTAGTGCCAGTAGGCCAAGCTCCCCCTGTAGGACTGTTGGCGTTCGGTAACTGCGGCTGCCTCGCGGCCTAGCTGTTCTCCCCTCTCCTGTGGACCTTGTGGTCCACCACCTGGTTCCAGCACCGTCAGCTGGTTCCGGGCCGAGCCTTTGGCTTAGGTGCCTCCTCCTGGGTATCCGAGTTCCGCCAATGCCAGGCGGTCCTTGGTAGTGCCTTTAAGCGCAGGCACCTACAGCTTAGTAACCGGGTTCCAGCACCGTCAGCTGGTCATCGGTCGTGCCATTGGCTCTTGCACACTGGGGCCACGCATCCGGGTTCCAGCACCGCCAGCTGGTTCCCGGCAGTGTTTTTGTCACGGGTACTCCCTCGTGCCCAGCCTGGTTCCAGCACCGTCAGCTGTTTCCGGGTACTGTCAAACTCACTGAGACACCTATGCGTTGCCCCGTCGTGTTGCGGTCGAGTTAGCCAACTCCAGGGTGCCTCCAGTTTAGGAGCTTCCTATGTGGGCTGCGTGAATTGGTAGTCAAGGCTGGTTCTGTAGTGCCAGTAGGCCAAGCTCCCCCTCTAGGACTGTTGGGGTTCGGTAACTGCGGCTGCCTCGCGGCCTAGCTATTCTCTCCTCTCCTGTGGACCTTCTGGTCCACATCCTGGTTCCAGCACCGTCAGCTGGTTCTCGGCAGTGTCTTTTGCTCTTGTACCTTCTGCTCCCCATCCTGGTTCCAGTACCTCAGCTGGGTCCGGGCAGAGCCTTTGGCTTAGGTGCCTCCTTCTGGGTATCCAAGTTCCACCAACGTCAGGTGGTCCTTGGTAGTGCTTTTTAGCACGGGTACCTCCTGCTTAGTAACCGGGTTCCAGTAACGTCAGCTGGTCCTCGGTAGTTCCATTGGCTCTTGGACCTTCGGCTACCCATCCAGGTTCCAGTACCGTCAGCTGGTTCTCGGCAGTGTCTTTTGCTCTTGTACCTTCTGCTCCCCATCCTGGTTCCAGTAACGTCAGCTGGTTCCGGGCAGAGCCTTTGGCTTAGGTGCCTCCTTCTGGGTATCCGAGTTCCGCCAACGTCAGGCGGTCCTTGGTAGTGCTTTTTAGCACGGGTACCTCCTGCTTAGTAACCGGGTTCCAGTAACGTCAGCTGGTCCTCGGTAGTTCCATAGGCTCTTGAACCTTCGGGTAGCCATCCGAGTTCCAGTTCCATCAGCTGGTTCTTGGCATTTTCTCAGCCTTCTTGTACCTTCTGCTACATTTCCAAGTTGAAGACCCTAAAGTCGATGACCCGGAAGACCACCCCGATGACGACGACGACGGCGGAGACGACGACGGCGTAGACGACGACCCTGGAGACGACGACCCTGGAGACAACGACCCTGGAGACGACGACATGGAAGACCGAGAAGCAGAAGAACAAGAGGCTGCAGAACAAAGAGCAGAAGAACATTAACCCCTTCCCGACCTTTGACGCATACGCTGCGTCATGAAAGTCGGTGCCATTCCGACCCATGATGCAGCATATGCGTCATGGAAAGATCGCGTCCCTGCAGATCGGGTGAAAGGGTTAACTCCCATTTCACCCGATCTGCAGGGACAGGGGGAGTGGTAGTTTAGCCCAGGGGGGGTGGCTTCACCCCCTCGTGGCTACGATCGCTCTGATTGGCTGTTGAAAGTGAAACTGCCAATCAGAGCGATTTGTAATATTTCACCTAAAAAAATGGTGAAATATTACAATCCAGCCATGGCCGATGCTGCAATATCATCGGCCATGGCTGGACACACTAATGTGCACCCACTCCACTCCTCCGATCGCCCCCCCAGCCCCCAGATCTGCGGTCTGCTCCCCTCGGTCCTGTGCTCCGCACCCCCGTCCTCCTGCCCGCTCCCCCCGTGCTCCAATCACACCCCCCGTGCTCCAATCAAACCCCCCCGCACTCCGATCCCCCCCCCGCACAGCGATCCCCCCCCCCGCACAGCGATTTCCCCCCCCGTGCTCCGATCCACCCGCCCGCACAGCGATCCCCCACTCCGTGTTCCAATCCACCCCCCCGTGTTCCGGTCCACCCCCCCCGTGCTCCGACGCCCCCCCCGTGCCCTGATCTCCCCCCCCCTTATACTTACCTGGCCTCCCGGGGACCGTCCGTCTTCTTTCCTGGGCGCCGCCATCTTCCAAAATGGCGGGCGCATGCGCAGTGCGCCCGCCGAATCTGCCGGCCGGCAGATTCGTTCCAGAGTGAATTTTGATCAGTGAGATAGGTTATATCTCAGTGATCAAAATTAAAAAAAAAAAAGTAAATGACCCCCCCCCCCTTTGTCACCCCCATAGGTAGGGACAATAAAAAAAATATATATTTTTTTTCCACTAAGGTTGGGGTAAGAACTAGGGTTAGGGGTAGGGTTAGGGGTAGGGTTAGGGTTAGGGGTAGGGTTAGGGGTAGGGTTAGGGGTAGGGGTAGGGTTAGGGGTAGGGTTAGGGGTAGGGGTAGGGTTAGGGGTAGGGTTAGGGTTTCGGTATGTGCACACGTATTCTGTTCCTCTGCAGATTTTTCCGCTGCGGATTTGATAAATCCGCAGTGCTAAACCGCTGCAGATTTATGGCGGATTTACCATGTTTTTTCTGCGCATTTCAATGCGGTTTTACAACAGCGATTTTCTATTTGAGCAGTTGTAAAACCGCTGCGGAATCCGCAGAAAGAAATGACATGCTGCGGAATGTAAACCGCTGCGTTTCCGTGCAGTTTTTCTGCAGCATGTGTACAGCGATTTTTGTTTCCCATAGGTTTGCATTGAACTGTAAACTCATGGGAAACTGCTGCGGATCCGCAGCGTTTTCCGCAGCGTGTGCACATACCTTTAGAATTAGGCTATGTGCACACGGTGCGGATTGGCCGCTGCGGATCCGCAGCAGAGTTCCATCAGGTTTACAGTACCATGTAAACATATGGAAAGCCAAATCCGCTGTGCCCATGGTGCGGAAAATACCGCGCGGGAACGCTGCGTTGTATTTTCCGCAGCATGTCAATTCTTTGTGCGGATTCCGCAGCGTTTTACACCTGTTCCTCAATAGGAATCCGCAGGTGAAATCCGGACAAAAAACACTGGAAATCCGCGGTAAATCCGCAGGTAAAACGCAGTGCCTTTTACCCGCGGATTTTTCAAAAATGGTGCTGAAAAATCTCATACGAATCCGCAACGTTGGCACATAGCCTTAGGGCTAGGGTTGGGTTGGAATTAGGGTTGTGGTTAGGGTTAGGGGTGTGTTGGGGTTAGGGTTGTGATTAGGGTTACGGCTACAGTTGGGATAAGGGTTAGGGGTGTGTTGGAGTTAGAATTGAGGGGTTTCCACTGTTTAGGCACATCAGGGGGTCTCCAAACGCAACATGGCGCCACCATTAATTCCAGCCAATCTTGTATTCAAAAAGTCAAATGGTGCTCCCTCACTTCCGAGCCCCGACGTGCACCCAAACAGTGGTTTACCCCCACATATGGGGTACCAGCATACTCAGGACAAACTGCGCAACAATTACTGGGGTCCAATTTCTCCTGTTACCCTTGTGAAAATAAAGAAATGCTTGCTAAAACATCATTTTTGAGGAAAGAAAAATGATTTTTTATTTTCACGGCTCTGCGTTGTAAACGTCTGTGAAGCACTTGGGGGTTCAAAGTGCTCACCACATATCTAGATAAGTTCCTTGGGGGGTCTAGTTTCTAAAATGGGGTCACTTGTGGGGGGTTTCTACTGTTTAGGCACACCAGGGGCTCTGCAAACGCAATGTGACGCCCACAGACCATTCCATCAAAGTCTGCATTTCAAAAGTCACTACTTGTCTTCTGAGCCCCGACGTGTGCCCAAACAGTGGTTTACCCCCACACATGGGGTATCAGCGTACTCAGGAGAAACTGGACAACAACTTTTGGGGTCCAATTTCTCCTGTAAACCTTGGGAAAATAAATAATTCTGGGCTAAATAATTATTTTTGAGGAAAGAAAACGTATTTATTATTTTCACGGCTCTGCATTATAAACTTCTATGAAGCACTTGGGGGTTCAAAGTGCTCACCACACATCTAGATAAGTTCCTTTCGGGGTCTAGTTTCCAAAATGGGGTCACTTGTGGGGGGTTTCTACTGTTTAGGCACATCAGGGGCTCTGCAAACGCAACGTGACGCCCGCAGAGCATTCCATCCAAGTCTGCATTTCAAAACGTTACTACTTCAATTCCGAGCCCCGGCATGTGCCCAAACAGTAGTTTACCCCCACATATGGGGTATCAGCGTACTCAGGACAAACTGGACAACAATATTTGGGGTCCAATTTCTCCTATTATCCTTGGCAAAATAGGAAATTCCAGGCTAAAAAATCATTTTTGAGGAAAGAAAAATTATTTTTTATTTTCATGGCTCTACGTTATAAACTTCTGTGAAGCACCTGGGGGTTTAAAGTGCTCAATATGCATCTAGATAAGTTCCTTGGGGGGTCTAGTTTCCAAAATGGGGTCACTTGTGGGGGAGCTCCAATGCATAGGCACACAGGGGTTCTCCAAACGCGACATGGTGTCCGCTAACAATTGGAGCTAATTTTCCATTCAAAAAGTCAAATGGCGCGCCTTCCCTTCCGAGCCCTGCCGTGTGCCCAAACAGTGGTTTACCCCCACATATGAGGTATCGGCGTACTCGGGAGAAATTGCCCAACAAATTTTATGATCCATTTTATCCTACTGCCCATGTGAAAATGAAAAAATTGAGGCGAAAAGAATTTTTTTGTGAAAAAAAAGTACTTTTTCATTTTTACAGATCAATTTGTGAAGCACCTGAGGGTTTAAAGTGCTCACTAGGCATCTAGATAAGTTCCTTGGGGGGTCTAGTTTCCAAAATGGGGTCACTTGTGGGGGAGCGCCAATGTTTAGGCACACAGGAGCTCTCCAAACGCGACATGGTGTCCGCTAACGATGGAAATAATTTTTCATTCAAAAAGTCAAATGGCGCTCCTTCCCTTCCGAGCCTTACCATGTGCCCAAACAGTGGTTTACCCCCACATATGAGGTATCGGCGTACTCAGAAGAAATTGCCCAACACATTTTAGGATCCATTTTATCCTGTTGCCCATGTGAAAATGAAAAAATTGAGGCTAAAAAATTTTTTTGTGAAAAAAAAGTACTTTTTCATTTTTACGGATCAATTTGTGAAGCACCTGGGGGTTCAAAGTGATCACTGTGCATCTAGATAAATTCCTTGGGGCGTCTAGTTTCCAAAATGGGGTCACTTGTGGGGGAGCTCCAATTTTTAGGCACACGGGGGCTCTCCAAACGTGACATGGTGTCCGCTAAAGAGTGGAGCCAATTTTTGATTCAAAAAGTCAAATGGCGCTCCTTCCCTTCCAAGCCCTGCCGTGCGCCCAAACAGTAGTTTACCCCCACATATGAGGTATCAGCGTACTCAGGACAAATTGCACAACAACTTTCGTGGTTCAGTTTCTCCTTTTACCATTGGGAAAATAAAAAAATTGTTGCTAAAAGATAATTTTTGTGACTAAAAAGTTAAATGTTCATTTTTTCCTTCCATGTTGCTTCTGCTGCTGTGAAGTACCTGAAGGGTTAATAAACTTCTTGAATGTGGTTTTGAGTACCTTGAGGGGTGCAGTTTTTAGAATGGTGTCACTTTTGGGTATTTTCAGCCATATAGACCCCTCAAACTGACTTCAAATGTGAGGTGGTCCCTAAAAGAAATGGTTTTGTAAATTTCGTTGTAAAAATGACAAATCGCTGGTCAAATTTTAACCCTTATAACTTCCTAACAAAAAAAAATTTTGTTTCCAAAATTGTGCTGATGTAAAGTATACATGTGGGAAATGTTATTTATTAACTATTTTGTGTCACATATCTCTCTGGTTTAACAGAATAAAAATTCAAAATGTGAAAATTGCGAAATTTTCAAAATTTTCGCCAAATTTCCGTTTTTATCACAAATAAACGCAGAATTTATTGACCTAAATTTACCACTAACATGAAGCCCAATATGTCACGAAAAAACAATCTCAGAACCGCTAGGATCCGTTGAAGCGTTCCTGAGTTATTACCTCATAAAGGGACACTGGTCAGAATTGCAAAAAACGGCAAGGTCTTTAAGGTCAAAATAGGCTGGGTCATGAAGGGGTTAAGCATAACACTTAATATCAGAGCAAAAGATATTATCTATATTATATGCAGAAGAAGACTAAGCAGTATATGGGGGTGAGTCCGTTCCTCCTCGTGGTGCCCCTGGATAAAGCCTGATGCTGCAGGCCAAACTGAACGCGGACAAATGTAACTTTTGTGACTGGCAGAACGGAAGGTGTAATCTTCAAACTTTTATAGATAACAACTACGGGAATGCCTGTCACAAATGAGAATATGATGAAGAAGTAGAATAGGAAGAATAATAACAGTTGAATAAAATGTATATGTAGAATAGGAAGAATAATAATAGTTGAATAAAATGAATATGAAGAATGTAATAAAAAAAAAAATAGGTAGAAGATGAAGAAGAAGATGAATAAGGTGAAGAAGTTGATGTCAAAGATGCTGATGATGATGAAGATGAAGATGAAAGTGTGGGAAAAGTAAAAAAAAAAAAAGGGGAAGGGCGTGGAATAGTGAAACATCAATATCTGACAAAATAAAAAAAAAGTTACATAGTCAATATCTTTGTCACTACGAACGTCTTTAAAAAAAAAAAGGCTATTCTATTTGATTGCGCTAAACCTCTATGACTTTAATGTCTCCGCCACCTCCCCAAATACATCCTGCATTATTCTTTGTTGTTTTCCTTCATGTAGAATGAACCTACAAGGAAAGAAAGGGTTTATTTTAATTCCGATATTTTGGTCCCATTGACTTGCATTGGGATCGGGTATCGGTATCGGCGATATCCGATATTTTTTGAATATCGGCCGATCCTATCCGATACCGATACTTTCCGATATCGGAAGGTATCGCTCAACACTATTCACAACGCTTCTATTTTCTAAGGAAGTCTTACTTTATAGGTTTTTTTTTTTTACCAAACCTGTCTAAAACTTTTACCCTTGAACATTTACTATATATCCTGTACAGCAAATTGTTTCTAAATTGTTATCCTAATGAAACCTTATAATTATAATTAACTTTACTTACGATATTAATGAACTTTTTTAAATGATAATTAACCTTAAAATTAAGGATCTATTGAGAAAAGCTTTTCTCCGATTGCCTCCACTTCTCGGCTTATTAACGTTTTCAATTCTGAAGAATTTAGAGCTATTAGTGTTGCAATTATACACTTCCACAAAATATTCCGCTAGTTTTGTTTTTAATATACTAAATGGTGCATCTTATATACTTCAATTTAACACAAGTGCATATAATAGCATGCACTACATAAATTAGTATCATAATTATGTCATAAGTATGCAGCTCAAAAGTTCTTTTTACAGTAAATCTACAAACTGCACATTTTCTCCCTCTGCATCAGAAAAACCTATTTGTGCTAATCATATTTTACTTTTGTTTCTTTGCTACTAAAGACAAATTTGGAAAATTTGGGAATTCAAACAGATGAGTTGTTCTATTGAAGTGGTCGCAAGAGGAATGCAGAGAAACCTTTAAAGAATAATTAATTTTTTATTTATTATAAGTAATTTTATATTCGCAAAATATTTCAATTTCTGCTCTGGTATTTTCACCAAACATACAAAATATCAGAAACTAAAACCATTTAAATACATAAAATGGGTGTTACTAGAAAAAAGTGAGTAAAGATTTAAACTGATCAAAAGCTTCTAAAATGACTCATTTCCTTTATATTAAATATCACATTACCATAACTGAAATAGTTGTAAAAAGCTTTAAAAGGGGTTTTCTGGTCTTTTGATGAACGTGTACAGTCACTTTATGGAACTGTAGATTTTTTAATCCTTACAGCAAGTGCACCCGTATGCACTCATAGGGTATAATGCAGCCCCCTCATAGGGTATAATGCAGTCCCCCATAGAAAATAATATAGCCCCTTTCATATAGTATAATGCAGCCCCGCCACAGAATATAATGTAGCCCCCTCAGAGTATAATGAGGGGTATAATGCAGCCCCCCCATAGAATATAATGTAGCCCCCTCATAGGGTATAAGGCTGCCCCCTCATAGGGTATAATGCAACCCCCTCATAGGCTATAATGCAGCATCCCTCATAGGGTATAAGGCTGCCCCCTCATAGGGTATAATGCAACCCCCTCATAGGGTATAATGCAGCCCCCCCCTCATAGGGTACAATGCAGCCCCCCTCATAGGGTATAATGCTTTCCCCCTCATAGTGCAACCAGGACTCACTGATATATACTGTATATATAAAAAACAAACAATACTTACCTCTTCTCCTCATTCCCACGGAGCACATGTCATCCACATGAAGCAAGAAGGAGGACAGCATCGCAAGAAGAGAGGAGGCACCAGACCAAGACAGCAACACCCATGAGACCCGACTGACCGCGCCGTGAGTATAATAAAAGCTGTTTTTCTCGTCTTGCAGTTACAGGCCGCATCGGGGCAGATATACAGCATATTAAAGTGCTATATATCCGGGCTGAAAGGTGGTGGCTGTGTCTCATATGGGACAAACCTGGTGACAGATTCCCTTTAAAGCAGACAATTTTTGACAAAGAAAGAATTGAGAAGGAAGTTTTTCAAGATCTAGTGTAGGGTAGGATAGGGTGTCTGGATTTGCACCAGTTTTATTTTGCAACATGAGCTATTATGATGTATTTGGTGCCATTTGGAATACTCTAGTCAGAGTCTGTGCGGTTTACTAAATAGGATAATAGAAAAACAAATCCAACCATAAAGTCCAGTGCAAATAAATGGTGACAAAATTGTAAATTGTATTGACATTCAGGTAATAACAAGAAAAATGGAATGCCAGATAATATATAAAAACATTGATAAAAACAAGGGGTGCACACCCTGATGGTAACAGACCGGTGTCCAGATGAAAGAGAGGTAATATGAAAATTCTATTTAGAATTAAAACTAAATAGTCCATATAAAAGTAATACCATACATTTAGCGCCCTCCAAAATAATTGTCGCTCTCGAGTTAATAAGGCCGAAATGTATGGCAAAAGAGGGTGCCAAAAAGTGTTGATGCAAGTGCAGGGAGAACTTGCAAATGTATTGCAGAACTACGGTAATAGTTTTTTGTTCTCACATAAAGAAGCTATACACTATGTCCTATTTGTGTACTGATATATGACACATAGTCATCACAGGGGGTCATTCATTCAGCGGCATATAATTTCCGTAGTGTGGCCATATTGATTGGAGTCAGTAAGATATAAGCATAGAAATAGTTGAACTTACGTATAAAGTTTCCTTGTGCGGGTGGCGTCCACCCCGATGCGCGTTTTCAGCTCAATCGCCTTCATCAGACCCGTTAGAATTGTCTTACATCAGGACTTGAAGCTTTACAAATGTCCTCTATAATGGTGCTAACCTTGGATTCTTGATTATACCCTAATTGGCCAATTTGAAGTGTTACTGGATGCTCCGCCTGTGATTGCGCCAATTCAATCAAGTGTAGATCTGCAAACATTTTGCATTGTTTAGTTTCTCATTGGACCCTAAATTACAAGAGCACCTTCCCCTGTGAATATTTCTTAAGGTACCTTCACACTGAGCAACTTTTGAACGAGAACTATAGCGATCTGTGACGTTGCAGCGTCCTGGATAGCGATCTCGTTGTGTTTGACACGCAGCAGCGATCAGGATCCTGCTGTGACATCGCTGGTCGGAGCTAGAAGTCCAGAACTTTATTTCGTTGCTGGATCTCCCGCTGACATCGCTGAATCGGCGTGTGTGACGCCGATCCAGCGATGTGTTCAATTGTAACCAGGGTGAACATCGGGTTACTAAACGCAGGGCCGCGCTTAGTAACCCGATATTTACCCTGGTTACCATTGTAAAAGTAAAAAAAAAAAACACTACATACTCACATTCCGGTGTCTGTCACGTCCCCCGCCGTCAGCTTCCCGCACTGACTGTGAGCGCCGGCCGTAAAGCACAGCGGTGACGTCACCGCTGTGCTGTGCTTTACGGCCGATGCTGACACAGTCAGTGCGGGAAGCTGACGGCGGGGGACGTGACAGACATCGGAATGTGAGTATGTACTGTTTTTTTTTTTTTTACATTTACAATGGTAACCAGGGTAAATATCGGGTTACTAAGCGCGGCCCTGCGCTTAGTAACCCGATGTTTACCCTGGTTACCCGGGGACTTCGGCATCGTTGGTCGCTGGAGAGCTGTCTGTGTGACAGCTCTCCAGCGACCACACAACGACTTACCAACGATCACGGCCAGGTCGTATCGCTGGTCGTGATCGTTGGAAAGTTGCTCTGTGTGAAGGTAATTTTAGAGTCAGAAGTGTCATAAAACACCTTTATGGTCACTTTTGTTGTAGAACATGTAGTTTATGATAGGCTTTAAAAAATTAAAACCACTCAGAAAAGGGGTTGGTTATAAAGTCTTCCTAAAATCACTTTGATCGATAACACCACACTGTTAATACAGTTACATACAGAGTAAATTCAATGAATCTTAAACTTTTCCCACAAACTGCACTTCAGAACACGATTTCTGACAGTAGTCATGTGTACTCTGGTGGCTCTTTGTTTCCCCAAAATTATGAGCTTTATGAGATGTGGTATGGTTTCCCTCCAAGACAATGAATTGGTAACACAGTAGACAGAGCCACCTACCTACTGGCACATCTATACCTGGATTGACTCCAGTAATATCTGCTTCTGTTACCAGATGCTGCTGTATTCACTCTGCAGGTGGCAGTGGTAATGGAGAAAACATCAGGGCCAGTATCTCTTAGCGGCACCAATGCTGTCCAGTTAGGGATACTGGTGTGTCAGGAACTTATGGTGCTGCCCAGCCAGGCAGGATGGATGTATGTGCTGTCTAGCAGCTGAGCAGAAATAATTAGCTCTCTTCTGTGGCTAATGGGGTACTACCACAGTCTACTTACAGAAGCACTCCCATCAAAGTTTTTACCCTCTTAATAGATTACAATCATCACATTATACAGCACTGTGTACTTACAATTGCTAATTATGCCCTTCTACCTAGCTAATTCTTCTCCTTTCCACTAGGTGACATCACGTGATAAAAAAACAAACTGGCTAAATACTTCTAAGTTCTATGTAGGAACAAGAAGTCTCATTTCCCTGCATGAGTTGTAAGTCGTGTACCGGGGTGTGTTCTTCAGGGCATAGTGCAGTCCGGCGCAAAAAGCAACTTCTACACAGTTCACTCACTGTAATTATTTGGCTTAGTTATGTGGAGGACTCAACCACAAAATACAAAACATTCAAACACAGCATTCAAATACACAGACATACAGCGGGAGGCTAAGACCCTTGTGCTGTATAGAGTGGTCCCAAAACAATCAGTACCAACTTTACTTTCTATAAATCTTCCTACTGCCATGCCTAACTAAACCAGCTGACTGTTACCTGCTAATACCCTGGAAACTGAGACAATGATATGAGTGTAACATATGGGCTCACCTGCGGTACAGCACAACAATTTATAATCTTACAATCAATTACCTATATCCCCCTACCAAATATCTCTTCCCCGTTCCTACATGACTTCAATAAACCCAAAAGAATAGTCCGTCCTCATCTATACCGAAAATACCAGTTAACCAACTGCAATGGCTATTAAACAGAAAAAAAAAAGTCTATTGAAGTTGAACAATTATCTAGTACTATAATGTTCCTCAGAAATTCTTTCCTGAAACAAAAAGTTCATGTTTGGGCTGAAATCTATTCCGTGCTGTGTCGGCACCTAGACATGGATTAGGATTCTGTATTGCAGCGTGACGGGCAGTGACCACAGGGAAAGTTCAAAGCAAAACTTGTTTAATGTCAAAAACTCACACAAGTGTACAGCACACGGTATCCTCTGAATCGCAGCCGGGAAACGAGACAGTCATTAAATGCGTCCGGTTGCCAAGGGTGACTGCACCACCGTATCACGTTGTGGGGTGCCAGGAGTTCACTCTGCTGGGCTCTGTCTTACTCTCACACAGGCTGAGCTTTTGCAGAGCCAACTGCCCTGCTCGCTGCAAAACTCCACTCTCATTGACACACTCAAACCCTCTGCTTCAGGAGTTTTTACAAACAACCTGTGGCCACAGGCCACCTGGAAAACCCATGCCCGAAGAAAACGGACTGCCCTACTGCCATTCTGTAGTCGGTTTCAAAAGTAAAAGCCCAGCAGGTTTCCTTAAATCTGCCCTGGGAAAACAGCTTGTCCAAGACCAATACTCACTTTTATATTGCATTGCAATCACAGCTACGCCTGTGACTGCAATGGACGTCCATGGCCTCAATACCCTTCTGAGCGCATCCTGGGGGACACATAGCAACCCTCGCAAATAACACCTGTTGCTGCCTCACAATTCTTAATTATGGAACAAACAGGAAACATTGCAGCAAATCCGGATGCTCCGAACGGTGACCTTGCCTGACATTCAATATCTAATCTATCTAACCATATGCTCTATCTCATCCTTGAGTATTTTGGTGCCAGAATGTAGTGAAGTGCGTGCATGGTTACTCAATAGGCCTAAGCTTTCTTACTGACATCGGTCAATTGGCGTATACGGATGGATGCAGGTGAACGGTACCGTTGATGACTGTGGTTTAACTCCTTAACAGTGTCCAACAAGTTCTGGTAATGAATAAGATCAGCTCTAATCCATGACTGCTCTGGTCTCGACGGGACACTTCCAAGGGTGGATGTCCTTAAACCCCTGCCCCCCCCCCCCCCCCGGCACATCCCCTCCCTGTACTGAATAATTGAAGACAGCCCTTAATGGCCATTCTTCCTGCATTTCACTTCACTCAGGGTCTGCTAGGTGAAATGGCTAGTGCCAAGGCTGCTCAAAGTTACCTTTTTGAGTTGACCAAAACGTTTTCCTGTATTTACTACACTAATTTTTTCCTGCTGCATCTTACCTAAAGTTGAGTGCTAGGTCTCTTACTATTAATCTATATGGTTTGGGAACCTGTCCTTAGCACCCCTTCTCTAGTAGTGCTCATGGATAAATTTTCCACTTATCTTCCCCATACGTGATTGCACACTATACGGTCATGTCCACCGCTACATTTTCTTACAACACAGAGGAAACGTAGTATTCTTGCACAAACCAAAATCTCCAGTGATTTTCTGATAATTCCCCCTCATGAAACACGGGGTAGAGATTTAGAACAAGAACTGAGGTTCCTTACCAATTCTGAGCTACATTGTGCCACTTTATCCGAATATATAAAGGTACAATGGATTCCCAGAGGACTCCAGGTGCCCCTGCGCCCTACACTTTTTTGTGATTCACCGGATTTTTGCTCCAAGTTCGAGCAAATTCTAAATAAATGTTAATTTGACCTGATAACACTAACAATTGAATATCTTCAGAAGGCGATAACTACTAGCTCGGATCGGATTAAATCCATTGAAACACAGTTGGCAACAACAGGTACCCCAGAGGAACTGTATGCTTTGAAGACCGAGATCGAGGAAAGGATCAGCCGTCACAAACGTGATACCGAGACCAGAAAGAGGAACAAATTCGCCAGAGACGCTGAGGATTATAAATCCAACAGGATATACAGATGGCAGGACAACTCCAGACCGAATATCCAGGCCACTCTACAGGACATCCTCAGACTATACTACCTCAGGCTCCGATCAGGAACAAGGTACTTCAACCACCACCTCGGCACCTTTTTTAGGCCAAGCCAGACGCTACAACCAAAGAAGACAAGACGTGGACAGGGGCGGAAGAAAGATCAGGATCAGGGATGGATCACTCGATCCAAGGTACGGACAATCTTGTAATTAACATTTCCTCAAGGACCCTGAGTGTTATGGAGCATTTGGTCCTACAAAAGGGTTTGAGTTTCTGTCCTTCTTATAAGTGCCGTACGTTTGATTTAGATATGGACTTACAAAGATTCTTTCGGAACATCAGATTAAAGACCCATTTCTCTAACATGCCCAACATGGAGGGTCCTCCCCAAACAACTAACCCTAGATTATTGTCCTCACAGAGTCTAGGTTTACGTACAAAGAGCCTCTTCCGTCCTCCACATTCATCACACGCAGTAGAAACATTCATAAGTTTCGTACAGAAATCTTTTCAATCCCTTAGGAACGACATTGACAGGGGCTCTCTATTTTATTCCCCCAATCTTACTCCTGAGGAAAGGGTGGCAGTGAGATCCCTGAAGGAGGATAGCTCAATTATTATGAAACCAGCTGATAAGGGGGGCGCGTTGGTAATTATGGATAAATCATTGTATATTTCAGAAATAATGCGTCAATTGTCCGACACATCCATCTACCTACCATTACAGAAAGACCCCACCTCTGATATAAGACACCAAAGTGATACCATCCTCCAAAAATACACTTCTAAAGGGGTCCTTGACTCAAAAACTTGTGAGTTTCTTTAAAATAAAAACCCAATTATTCCGGTCTTCTATACTTTACCAAAGGTCCACAAAAATCTGAGGAATCCCCCTGGTAGACCTATTGTCTACTAACTCCATCCTGTCACCCCTGGCCATCTTTTTAGAAAAAATTTTGACGCCCATTATTCAAAAACTGACTCCTTCATCTTAGACACTGGTGCCTTCCTCTCTGTCACTCAAGGTATACATACCATCCCACTGGATGCCATACTAATCACACTGGATGTGAAAGGCCTGTATACCTCCATCCCCCATAATGAGGGAATTAACTCAACATCCCGCCTTCTAAGATCTACAGAAATGGATGGAGACCAGGTAGATCTTTGCATAGATCTACTCCGCCTAATAATCTCCTCCAATTTCTTTTTGTTCCAGGACAATTTTTACTTGCAGACACGGGGGACCGCAATGGGGTCCAATGTAGCGCCCCCGTACACAAATGCAGATATGGTGGATTTTGAGGAAAATATAATTTACAAACAAGCACTTTTTCGAGAGAATGTAATTGTATGGAAATGCTACATTGATGATGTCTTTTGTATATGGGGGGCTCTTCACAGACACTCACAATGTTCTTTAATCACCTGAATACCTCTTGGCCTGGGATACAATTCACAATGGGCCATGATCCCTATCGTATCAACTACATGGACACAATGGTGACCAAAGATCCTAGAGGAATCCTCTCTACCGATCTATATGTTAAGGAGACAGATCGGAACAGTATACTGCATTTCCATAGTCTCCACCCCCCAGCTACAAAACGAGCAATACCGAAATCTCAGTACCAGAGAGTAAGACGTATTGTCTCGGATACAGATATACAACATCACAGGCTTAATGAGATGACTACAAAATTTAAAGAAAGGGGTTACCCCTCACAGGTGCTAACCGAATCTTAAAATGCCCCTACATGGTCAGCCAAACAATCCTTGAATCGGTTTCCCTTTGTGCACAGCTTTCACCCTTTTGCCTATATTTTACATAAGTTCATTCGGAAGAAGTGGCACTTGTTATCAACCGCCTACCCAGATGTCCAGGAATTTCAAAATCCATTCCTTCCATGTTTCAAAAGGGCACCTAACCTAAAGGACTCTTTAGTGAAAGCAGATATGGGCACGAAATCTAGTATACCGAAACAACGGTTCCTACAGAACCCAAGGAGAGGCACCTTTCCATGTTTGCATTGTATACAGTGCAACAATGTGCTCAAAGGTGATACATTTACACACCCCTTTTCTGGCAAGCCATTCAATATTCGTGAGTACTTTACCTGCGAATCATCATACATAGTGTACCTAATCAAATGCCCTTGCGGCCTTCTCTATATAGGCGAAACATCCCAACCTATTCGTGACATGATTTCTAAGCATAAATCCACTATAAGGTGTAAAAATCTTCTCCTTCCCATCCCTCACCATTTCATTTCGGCGGGCCACAATATAGCCCAACTAAGATTCCAGGTCATAGACCATGTCCCACCCCCACGGCGAGGGGGCAACAGGGTCCTCCTCCTAAAAAAACGTGAGGCCTACTGGATTCATACCCTAGACACAATGAGCCCCAAGGGTCTGAATAGGGAATATGAATTGACATCATTCTTGTAACATACAGACAGTAGGGTTCTTCATATAAGGAACGGTCATATGGGACTTTTATTAACATTGTATGTTTTGTGCACACACACAAGGCCACCATGTTACTATATGTATAACTTCCTTTTATCATAGGTTAGGTCCTCATGGTGTGGGTATAGTTCTGTGGTTTATGACATCTTATATGTGACGCTTCCACATACATTATATGATGATGTAAGCCCTAAGTACATGTGATATACTAATATATGTTTTTCTATTATAGAGTCGTCTATACTAATGTCTGTGGATCTGGATATCTGTTGCGAATACTACCACCACTTTTCACTAGTGACGACACGATCTCTGCGTTATATCCCTACCCACACTTCAGCGTCCATAGGACTACCACTACACAGCTCTATCCTGGATGTATCACTCGTATACCACTTCATTATAATCCCATTCAGTCTCAGGATCCCTTTTCTTGGCCCCGCCCATAATCATCATGTGACTCCATGGACATACCCACAGCCGGCTTCCTACATCACCGCTCTGGATTTCCACTTCCACCGGGGTTACTAACACGGTATCGTATCGCACATATCCCCGCTGCACCTCCATAATACAGTTCAGTTCAGTACATAGTATAGTATAGTTTTTTGCTTTTTCCACTTCCGGCCACCAGCCTAGCTATCTTATTGGCCACATCTCTTTATAGTCCCACCCCTTCCCTTCTTATATGGGCACGCTGACACTATATGGCCAGACAAGCGGTGGATGCCGCGTCGGAGAGCACTGCAGCTCCAGGTAACGGATTTATCTCTCCTTTCAATATCCCTGGCCTTTTTTTCCATTATTATAAGTTGTCACTTCTTATTGCCCCCTTAGGAATCTTCCTATTTGCTCACAGCAGGTTTGCCTACAACAATCACGCTGAACTAATTTTGATATATGTAAGTGGACTTGACTTTCCTATACTACTTGGCACCTACATATGTAGTCCACTTTCTTCTCTCTTATCTGTATACAGGATCGTGCAGCGACTATAATTCCCGTTACCGGCTTTTATTTAATAACCTCCTGGTATGTCCCTTTTTGACCTATTCGGGCACTTCTTTACTTTTTCTTGATTATAGATTCAATAATAGAGATTGGAATTGGTATTGTGCTTGATTCCTAGCTCTGCCAATATATTGTTATGTGATGTTATGACCTTATATTGTTTGCTATGTTCTTTGTATATACTTTTGGTATTGTTATTATTTTGTTTGTAATTTTTTCCTTATACTGACACAGATGGCTGTGTTTTTATAGTAACTGATGAAGGTCACAATTGACCGAAACGTTTTCCTTTATTTACTACAATAAATTTTTCCTGCTGCATCTTACCTAAAGTTGAGTGCTAGGTCTCTTACTATTAAGCTTTCTTACCGACATCGGTCAATTGGTGTATACGGATGGATGCAGATGAATGGTACCGTTGATGACTGTGGTTTAGCTCCTCAACAGTGTCCAACAAGTTCTGGTAATGAACAAGATCAGCTCCAATCCACCACTGCTCTGGTCTCGATGGGATACTTCCAAGAGAGGATGTCCTTGGTCACCCCAAGACATCCACTCCCTGTACTGAATACGTGAAGACAGCCCTTAATGGCCAATCTTCCTGCATTTCACTTCACTCAGGGTCTGCTAGGTGATATGGCTAGTGCCAAGGCTGCTCAAAGTTACCTTTTTGAGTTAGACTTTCCACCTATTCTACCAGTCAACTTCTCTGTTAGCCGTAGGCATGTTTTCAATCCCGCTGCCCTGGAAGCCGGTAATGATCACAGATGCCCCGGCCGGAAGCATGCTGTGTCTGCGGCGGGAATGAAGTAGGCAGAGTTTCAGGGTGACGTCATGTGGACGGTGTGCAGGAGGAACAGAAAACCAATGCGTTTCGAGGCTCAGCAGCCCTATTCATCACCCTCGTCAGCCGGGGCACCTGTGATCATTACCGGCTTCCAGGTCAGCGGTTCCGCCCACACCTAATGCGGACACCTTCTGCAGCACAACGGTTAGTTATCCGGACACAGGCACACCGCTCGCCTCCTCTGCATCCAGGCTCCACACAGTGAGTACCGCGTAGAAGCCCGATTAAGTATAACAGGTCTCTGCTTTTGAATCCTGATATTTCCACTCACGGCAGAACCATTTAATCACTGAGTTCACTATACTCCGAACAGCTAAGTCATAGCGACTACATGTTACGCTAACAGGACATCATACCTCCCTTTGAATGGCAGCATACTAACGCAGCATCAACGGATTAACTACCAACCTATCTATCTACATCAATTCTTTAAGGGGTCACACTGCCTCAGATGACTTCAAGATTTTAACAAAAGCTGAAATGTTCTTCATGTTTTTCACCTCTTTTTACAAGTGTCATACCCTTCCTTATTTCCTGGTAAACATAGCCATGTTCGGGCTTGTTTTTTCCAAGACAAGTTGCAGATTTTAACCTACCGGAAAATGGGAAAAAAAATACAAAATGCGATAAAATGGCAAAAAAAAAAAAAAAATGTGATGCGGTCATTTTTTTTTACAGATTTGTAATAATGATCTGGTGATATGATTCTCCATGTCAGCACAATTACACTGATAAATGAAAACTATACATCAGTGGCGTATCTAGGGGGGGCAGCCGGGGCATGTGCCCCGGACGCAGCCGGCAGGGGGGCGCAGTTGGGCCGCCTAATGTGGCGGTCCGCAGTGTCTCCCCCGGCGACTGCATTCTGCCGCCCCCGGTCTTGGAGTCAGCTGTTCTCTGTGCCGACTGTCAAGGATGGGGATGGTGGGGGAGGAGAAAATGATGGATGTGGTGGAATGGGCAAGGATGGGGATGGTGGGGGAGGAGGAAATGATGGATGTGGTGGAATGGGCAAGGATGGGATGGTGGGGGAGGAGGAAATGAAGGAAGTGGTGGAATGGGCAAGGATGGGGATGGTGGGGGAGGAGGAAATGATGAAAGTGGTGGAATGGGCAAGGATGGGGATGGTGGGGGAGGCGGAAATGATGGAAGTGGTGGAATGGGAAAGGATGGGGATGGTGGGGGAGGAGGAAATGATGGAAGTGGTGGAATGGGCCTGGATGGGAATGGTGGGGGAGGAGGAAATGATGGATGTGGTGGAAAGGGCAATGATGAAATTGCTGGGAAGGAAATGCTGGAGGTGGTGAAATGGGCAATGATGGGCATGACGGAGAAGGCAATGATGGAGGTGGTGAAGAGAGCAATGATGGGGTGGGGTAGAGGACAATAATATGTGTGTGGACAATTTTAGTGGGGATGGGGGAATTTATTATGTGTGGGGTGGGATTTGGAGTGGGGATGGGGGATTTAATGTGTGTGGGAGATTTGAGGACACAAAATGAGGAAACAGTATTGGGGAATGGGGGACATGTATGAGGAAACAGTATTGGGGAATGAGGGCATGTATGAGGAAAGAGTACTGGGGAATGGGGGACATGTATGAGGAAATAGTATGGGGGAATGGGGGGCATGTATGAGGAAACAGTATGGGGGAATTGGGGGCATGTTTGAGGAAACAGTATGGGGGAATTGGGGGCATGTATGAGGAAACAGTATAAGGGAATGGGGGCATGTATGAGGAAACAATATGGGAGAATGAGGGCACAGTATGAGTAGCGATGTGAAAAATGTATGTGGACAGAGTACGGGGAGTGAGGGTGATGGGATGTGTGCAGACACAGTATGGGGAGTTAGGTGAGCAGGTAGTATAGAAAGTGAGGGGGTAAATATATGAGGAGACAGTATGGTGAACAGGGGGATGTGAGAGGAGACAGTATAAGGAGGGAGGGGAATAGTGTGAGGAGACAGTATGGGGGGACAAAAGTGAGTGGGCACAGAATAGAAACTGAATAGTGGGGGTGTAGCATGGAGGGACAGTGTGAGGGCACAGCCAGGAGGGGACAGTATACCAGGAAGGGGGAGTGTGATGAGAGAGTACAGTATAAATACTGGGCCCTATAGGGGGAACACAGTATGAGAGGACAGTGTGAAGAGGGGGCCGGTATGGAAAGGAGAGTTGAGTGTGAAGAGCATGAACCATAAGAGGGACAGTGTGGGGGTCATATTTTGTGCAGACAATATAGTGAGGGGCAATTTTTTATTCAGGAGCATTTTAATGACACTTGTATCTTTAAGGGCGTCATGTGGAGATTTTGTGCAAAAGAACGGAGAAGATGGAAGTCTGCAGAGACTAGCTATGGATGAGAAAACTCATCATGGGGTCTGGACAAGATGAAGAAAAGAAGAACAGCTCCAGAGACGACGTCATCTATCAGGTACCTGGATGTAAATGTTATTTGTGATACTAACTAACTCTCATGCTTTTATTTATGTTAGGAGCTTTAAAGGGGATGTCCAGATGTGAATGAGTCTGCAGTTATTCTTTGTGACTGCAGATTTCTGACTTCTCACAGTGCGCACTGCACGCTGTCAGGATTCTCTCATGCTGGCGATTTAGATACATGCGGTCACATGCTGACTAGACATGTGTGGCCTCACTCAATGAAAATGAACTGAGTAAGGCCGGGCACGTCTAGTCGGAATGTGGCCAGAGGTATACAAATCGCATGCTTGTGCTGACATGACTGTCCACAGGCAAGGGAGAATCCTAAAAGTATTCAATGCATAAGTTGTGAGAATTCAGAAGTCTGCAATGTCAGGACTCAGCTCTGCAGGTTCCAGTAGTCGTCACATGGACACGTCACTCATATGCGACTTTCATACTTGTGGTCCTGTGACTTCGAGCTTCTCTTCCTGCTTCTCTCAGTTTTTCACTGATCATTGAGAGGATTAGGGAGAGGAGCTCGTCGGTACATGACTAAGTGTGAAAATCGCATATGTCCTTGGGGGGGGGAGGGGGGGAGGGCGCCAAAATGAATTCTTGCCCCGGGTGCCAGAAACCCTAGATACACCTCAACGGGGTACTGTCACGATACCTCCGCTCAGTGAGTGATTTGGAGTTTTGTAAAAAAAAATTTGATTTGTGTTGCCATATTTTGATATCCATAACTTTTTTTTTTTCTGATCTGTATGACGACTTGTTTATTTTTAGATGTCAACATCATGATTCCTCCGCTCAGTGATTGCTATGCTGTTCTATGGAATCTGTCTTGCTGAGCCGCACGCCAGTGGTGATCAGTCTCCTGGCGCGACGTGTCATCGGTAGGGCCGGCGTTGACTTCCGGTTCCGGTGACGACTTCCGGGGGTGGGGTTCTGGCCTGGGACTCGTTGCTGCCGGCAGGGACGCCGAAAGAAGCGCGGCCTCGTGGGACGGTGCTAGTGGGGCCGGGGAGGAATTCCCGCCCACGGTTCAGCGTTCCATCTGGGATGCATACAGGTCATCGCAGATCATCAGGAGGATCAACAGCAGCTGAACTCGGAAGGAGGACGAGGCAGATGATTTGAAGCCTGGTAAGGCAATCTATTTAAACACAAACATCTGACAGCACACTTGTCCTAGGAACATGGAAGGTGCAGGTCGTGCAGACATTCAGTCCTTAGAGCTCGCCCCAGAACATGTAAGTTATACATAGTGGGGTCTTTTTTTCACAGCACTAGTCACACACAAAGCTAGAGGGCGTTCTTATATCTCTATTGCAGGATAAAGAAGCACCCAAAAGTTAAGCGGCAGTTCCTAAACGCAAGACGAATAGATGCCCACTGTGTTCTAACAAACTTCCAGATAGACATTCTAAGAAATTGTGTGTCGGCTGTATGTCGGGACTACTTAAAGAGGAGCAGTCCTCCTTTCTGGATAGTATTAAACCTATCATTAGAGAGGAGGTACAGCCCTGATGCCAGTCAAATCCCCCTGTCCTAAAAGGCCCAGGTGGGAGCAGGATCCTAGCTCAGAAGAGGCTGAGCTTTCAACTTACTCTATATCTGATTCCGTGGAAGGCGAATGTTCTTCAGCCATCCTCCCAGAAGAGAGAAAGAGATATCTGTTCTCTTCTGATAACACAGACATACTCCTGCAGGCCATTAGAAACACCATGAAGGTGGAAGAGGCCACAGAACCCCTTACGGTCCAAGATGAGATGTTTGGCGGGCTCAGAGCTCGCAGAAACAGGGTGTTTCCAGTGAATCACCATATAACAGAAATGATCCTGGAAGAATGGGACGATGTCGGAAAGAAACTAGTAGTCCCAAAAAATTTAGATACCGACTGCCTTTTGATCCAGACGAAACCAAAGTATGGGAATCTGTACCAAAAGTGGATATACCAGTGGCCAAGGTCTCAAAAAAGACCGCTATACCATTTGAAGATTCCTCTGGTCTCAAAGACCTCATGGACAAAAGATCAGAAGATCTTCTCAAGAAGGCCTGGGAAGCGTCATCAGCTATCATGAAGACTAATAACGCGGCTACCTCAGTGGCCAAGTCAATGACTCTGTGGGTAGAAAAATTAGAAACCAAAATTAATAATAAAACACCCAGAGGAAATCCTAAAGTCTTTACCATTATTGAAGATGGCAACAGACTTTATGGCCAATGCTTAGGCGGAATCAGTTCGATTCTCAGCAAGGAACAACGCCCTATCTAACGCAGCAAGAAGAGCTCTATGGCTCAGGTCATGGTCTGGCGATACGCAGTCAAAGAGCAAACTGTGTTTAATACCCTTCTCCGGCCTTCATGTTTTTGGTCCAGTATTAGATGAACTGCTTGAAAAAGCAGCAGATAAGAAGAAAGGCTTTCCTGAGGAAAAGCCGAAAAATCGACCATCCTTTCGGAGGACCCGTTCCCATCCCAGACAGGACTATAAAGGGAAAGGCGGAAGATGGAGCTACCTGAAAGGTGGTAGAGGTAGAGGTACCTTTCAGGATCAGAAGCCAAGAACCAGCAGACAATGACGCCAGCTTGGTGGGTGGAAGATCACTCAAAATTCTTGAATCTTAAGTACGATAGAAAGGGGGTACATAATAGAATTCAGCCAATCACTCCCCAGAAGATTTTGTCTGACTCAGAACCAGTCCTTGACAGTTCACCAGAGGCTTCAAAAGATATTCAGGAACTTATCCAGATTAAAGCCATCATTTCGGTACCCCACTCTCAGAGGTTCAAGGGACACTATTCAATCCTGTTCTCCATAAAAAAAAACGGGTGGAGAATACCGTACGATCATAAATCTAAAACCTTTAAATCTGTCAGTAACTTACAAACAGTTCAAGATGGAGTCCCTCAAATCCGTAATACCATGCCATGCGGGTGCTGGGGTTAATGACATCATGTATTTCCAGCGTTCAATGAAATCAGCATCGCTCAAGACCCTTGCAGCAGGAAGTCCTTTCACTGTGGGACTGCAGAGACACAACCCTAGACAACAAAGTGCGTCTATCCAGAGACGCAAAAAGATCACTGTCATGGTAGACTATACCAACAAACCTCGAAAAAGTAAAAAGGAAGACCTTGGAGAATATCTCCGTGCGTGAACATCACTATGGAAGCAAGTCTCAGAGGCTGGGGAGCCCACATAGGGGAGGACTACTCTCAAGCAACTTGGCCCACGTCAATACGAAGCAGGTCTTCAAATTACAGAGAGCTCAGAGCAGTCTGGGAAGTCTTAAAGACAAATCAGGAGAAGTTAAAGGACCAACACATCCGTATTTTTTCCGACAATTCAACAACAGTAGCCTTCCTACTGCACCAAGGAGGTCCAAAACATCGCCATTTACAGGACCTGTCAGATACAATATTCTCCTGGGCAGAGCTCACAGTCAAATCAATAACGGCAGTTCACCTAAAAGGCACCGAAAACCAGGTAGCCGACTTTCTGTGCAGACAAAAGTTATGCCCCACAGAATGGTCCCAAAATCAGGAAATCTTCCTCCACTTAACCCAACGTTGGGGTTTCCCGGAGGTTGATCTATTCGCCTCAAAGAACAATACAAAGACAGAAAGGTTCTTTTCTCTAAATCCAGGAGACAAGCCATCAGGAATAGATGCCCTGGCTCAGAAGTTCAAAAGTAGGATATGAATCTGGCATATGCTTTTCCTCCATTGGCTCTAATACCAAGAGTCCTGCGGAAGATCCAGCAGAGCCAGACATCAGTAATCCTAATAGTTCCATACTGGCCCAAAAGGAGCTGGTTTCCTCTACTAAAATGGATGTCCTTAGAAGAGTCAATCCATCTACCAGCAAGACCGGATCTTTTATCTCAGGGCCCTCTACTTCATCAAAACCCAGATCTGCTACAGTTAACAGCATGGATCCTGAAAAAGAAACCCTAAGGTCAAAGGGCCTCTCAGATCCAGTCACTGCCACTATCCAGAGCAGCAGGAAGCTTGTGACTTCCGCAATATACGGGAAAGTGTGGAAAAAGTTCTGTTCACAGAGTGCAACTCTTGTGTCGGTCTCTCAGGGCCCAAATATCCCTAAGATCCTAGACTTTCTCCAGTCAGGCTTTGATAAAGGACTAAGGCCTAGTACGTTAAAAGTTCAAATTTCAGCTTTTAGTGCCTTCTATGACTTTCAGTTAGCTACTCATCCATGGATAGTGAGATTTGTTAAGGCCATCCAAAGACTTAGGCCTACAGTTCGCAGTACAGTACCTCCCTGGGATCTAAACCTGGTCTTGAATGAACTTTGTAAGGAACCATACGAACCATTAAATCAAGCAGACTTAAAAGCTGTAACCCTTAAAGCCCTCTTCCTTGTTGTAATAACTTCAGCGAGACGTATTGGCGAGATTCAAACCTTATCCATTAAAGATCCATACCTAAAAATTCAAGATGATTGTATTATTCTTAAACTAGATCCCGGGTTTCTCCCTAAGGTCGTTTCAGACTTTCATAGAAGTCATTGTTCTACCCACATTTTGCCAAAATTATAGTAATGAGAAGGAGTGTTCTCTTCACGCCTTAGATGTTAAGAGGACAATTCTACACTACCTAGAGATCACAAACAATTGTAGAGTGGACTCTAACCTATTCATCCAGATGGCCGGAAAAAACAGAGGGAAGAAGGCGTCCAAAGCTACTCTAGCTAGATGGATTAAGTCAACTATCAGGGCAGCCTATATCTTGGCAGGGAAACCCCCACCGGAAAGTCTGATTCGTTGAGGGCAGTCTCGGCCTCATGGGCAGAACGCGCGGGGACTTCTATGGACCAAATATGCAGAGCTGCAACTTGGTCTAGGTCAAATACATTCTGCAGGCACTATAAATTAGACGTTACAGTGAACCAACAGACTACATTTGGGAGGAAAGTCCTCCAAGCTGTAATCCCACCCTAAAATAGAAGTTATTTGGTATTTCTCCTGGTGGTGCTGTCAGAAGGGACGTCCTGGAAAGTAGGAATTAGTCCTACCAGTAAGTGTTTCCAGGAGTCCATCATGACAGCACCCCTTATATACCCTCCCTTGAGTTCCTGTACGATATGTGATGTAAACATGTGTAGAAAGGAATTCAGATTAAATAGAGTTGCATCCATCCTGGTGTGGTACTTGGGAAAATCACTGAAGGGTGGAGGTGGGGCAGGGCTATTTAACCTCTTCTGTGTTCCTGTCCTTATCAAGGATAAGAAGGACAACCTCCTGGTGGTGCTGTCATGATGGACTCCTGGAAACACTATTATTATTAGGACTAATTCCTCCTTTTCCATACTTTTAAAAACTTTTATTTTTGGTCCCAATGTGGAGTGCATTATACTTTATGGAGGCCTATGGGGAGTGCATTATACTGTATGGAGAGTGTGCATTATGCGGTATAGAGACCTTATGGGAGGGCATTATACTGTATGAATGCCTATGGGGAGTGCATTATACTGTATTGAATGCCTATGGGGAGTGCGTTATACTGTATGGAGGGGGTGCATTTTATTATAGAGACTTATGGAGAGTGCATTATACTGTAT
This sequence comes from Ranitomeya imitator, assembly GCF_032444005.1. NCBI lineage: Eukaryota > Metazoa > Chordata > Amphibia > Anura > Dendrobatidae > Ranitomeya > Ranitomeya imitator. Next base: position 670,697,427 of record NC_091282.1, read on the forward strand.
GGAGGGGGGTGCATTATACTATATAGAAGCCTATGGGGAGTGCATTACTGTATGGAGGCCTGTGGAGACTGCATTATACTGTACGGAGGCCTATGGGGGTGCCTAATACTGTATGGAGAGGGTGCATTATAGTATATAGAGGACTATGGGGAGGGCATTATACTGTATAAAGACATATGGGGGCTGCATTATACTGTATGGAGACCTCTGGGGAGTGCATTATACTGTAAGGAGTGCTATGGGGAGGGCATTATAATTTATGGAGGTTCTTTAGGGGGCCATCATACAGTGTGGGGTTACAGTGAGAGGGCCATCGTACAGTGTGGGAGCTAATGTGGGGCTGTTTGACTATGACCAGTATGTCATATGTCAGTAAAGGGTTAAACAGAAGTAAAGGTAAAACAAATCCAAAAGAACAGGTATAATAAACGGGTAAAATTCATTAACTTTACAAAGTCTCGATTGCTATCAATAGGCAACTCCAAGATTTGCAGCTGTGCAGACCCAGTCATCTTTGGATCGGATATTTGCATCCCAAGGAGGCATTTGCATATCGACTAAAGACTCTTGCTGTCTTTTCATTCCAGCTTAGGACTCATTCAGACATCTATCAAGGACTGCTAAAGCACAGACTGGCTGCAATTCTCCAGACGCGAGCATGACAGCTTCATATATTTCTATGAGGCTGTCATGGAGTCGGAAGACTGGCGACCAGAATCCATGAATTGTGGTCGGCGATTGGACCGAAATCCATGGACATCTGAATGAACCGGATTGGTCAGCATGTTTTGCTATTTAATCTGGGAGCAGTATAATATAGAGCAAGAGAACCTGATTCAAGGGATGTGTCACTTATTAGACTGTGTTGTAGTTTCAATACAAACATTGTTTTATCTGCAGGAGATTATCACGGCATAACTAGGTCTCACATGTTGGAGCAGTTCAACTAATCTGCGTAACTCCACCCCCCATACTGACTGGCAGCTTATTGTATACAGTGCAGTCAAGCGGCCAATAAGTGGTGTGCGCAGAGTTATAAAGAGCTCAGAATTTGAGCATAGCTGCATCTACAGCAGAGAAAGCAGAAATTCCATCAAAACAGTGTAAGATGCCAGCAGGAACGTGGGATGCAATGACAAGCAGGAGGCAGAGCAAGAGTTAACAGGATATATATACATACAGTATATATATATATATATATATATATATATATATACTGTATGTATATATATATATATTTATATATATATATATATATATATATATCACCGGTAAATACTCCATGCAGGGAGAAAAGGGGGTGTAAACATACAGGCCCTCAAAGTGTATATAGCAATAAAGTAATGGCAACGGGTGAAATAACGGGTTAACTTATCAGTCTTTAGTTCCTGGACATTGGTGGCTGGAAGATCCCACGATGGTGCTGTAGGTGGTACGAGAAGTCTCTGAGCCGGTCTTGGAGAAAGGTGAGGCACTGTCTCTGTACTGTGACACAGTATCCTGGTCTTCTTTCACGTGGTCTTGTGATCCTGGAACGAGGTACTGAACAGGGGAAAGGTCTTCTGCATGGCTAAGGATGTACAAAGTCCCAGAGTGGAGGCCGCAGTCTAACCGCTGCGAACCGCGTGCAACGCCAGATCAGCGTTACCAAGAGGGTCACCAGATGTCAGATGCACCGACCGGTTAGTGCTGTCAGAGTCGGGGATTAATGAGGAGTTGGTCTCCGGAGATGAACAGGCTGTGTGCGCGGGGGATGGAACGTGGAAAGTAGGCCTGTCAGTTGGCGTCGGTCAGCGGAGAGGGAGTCAACCTACTCCTGTAGCACAGGCTCGGTACCCGCCAAAAGCCCTGTTCCCGCGCACGCAGTCTCCTTTATATCACACCCGCCCCCAACAGTCAGGTGCAAAGGTCTACTCCGGTCAGAAAGTGCATCCCCCGGCAACAATGGCTACAATCCCGACAGTTCTGGCCTAGACACACAAGAGGGACCGCTGTTATGTCCCATCTTCCTACAACGGCACTAAGCAGCGCACAAGAATCGGGCTCTCTGTCCCTACATCATGCTGCTCTCGTACAGTCATGGCCAAAAGTATTGACACCCCTGAAATTCTGTCAGATAATATTCATTTTCTTCCTGAAAATGATTGCAAACACAAATTCTTTGGTATTATCTTCATCTAATTTGTCTTAAATGAAAAAACACAAAAAGAATTGTCCTAAAGCCAAATTGGATAAAATTCCACACCAAACATAAAAAAGGGGGTGGACAAAAGTATTGGCACTGTTCGAAAAATCATGTGCTGCTTCTCTAATTTGTGTAATTAACAGCACCTGTAACTTACCTGTGGCACCTAACAGGTGTTGGCAATAACTAAATCACACTTGCAGCCAGTTGACATGGATTAAAGTTGACTCAACCTCTGTCCTGTGTCCTTGTGTGTACCACATTGAGCATGGAGAAAAGAAAGAAGACCAAAGAACTGTCTGAGGACTTGAGAAACCAAATTGTGAGGAAGCATGAGCAATCTCAAGGCTACAAGTCCATCTCCAAAGACCTGAATGTTCCTGTGTCTACCGTGCGCAGTGTCATCAAGAAGTTTAAAGCCCATGGCACTGTGGCTAACCTCCCTAGATGTGGACGGAAAAGAAAAATTAGAAATATATACACACTAGGTTAATACACACCCGCGCTACGTCCTACGTTGCTACCAAGAAATAACACTACTGTTGTAAAAAATTACCTGCTTGGTTGAATGGGGTGAGTAATTTTGATGGTGGCGCAGGTCAGATTAAAAAGATAATGCGGAGAAAAGTAAGGATATTTAGGTAGATGTTAGAATAATATCTTTGATTTATGTTAAAATATACGCATTGATGGTATTGGTGTATGAACAAGAACTACAATGTTCGTACTCACAGTGTCTACTGAATAGAATAGTGCACTCAGGATAACAGCCTGAAAAGGAAAAGTAACCTATATGTCACCATTGATTGATAGCACAGTCTCTCACGGTTATACAATAATCAATGCTAGATACCTGTTCCCATTGAGTTTTAGTACAGAGTCCACAGGTCATATGCTGCCCATATGCCTGTATGGTATAGCCCAGATGAGTTCGGAGATCTCAGACGGCGCTGAGGTAGTAAATAAAGCGGTAACGTATCAAGGCAAAGATACTTAGCTGGCGAGTTCCTGCTGTTTCCTTACGGTGTTGTACGTAGTATATCTTCTGCGCACGCTGTCCCGGCCGGTGACAGGCGCGCGCTTTACTCCAGGAGTCTTCACAGGAAGTTGAGAAGGACCTTCAAAAAAGACCTCTGGTATCCAGGTAACCAGATCACGTGATGGTCAATCGTGTGATGCTTCTCTCGGAAACTACGGGGCGTAGTGGGAGCCAAAAAACCAACGCGTTTCGGAATTGCTACTGATTCCTTCATCAGGGTTGGCTCCCCCCCACGCTGGTCATGCTTAAATACATACGTGCTGATTAGTATAATTTATTCAAAAGCAAATAGCTCCACCTCATTATTTAGACCTTTCGGTCTTAGTGTATCTAATTCAAAGATCATGCGAGTTTCCTCTTGTGACATACGCTTGATGAAATCGCCATTCCGCCAGTCTTTTTTGACCACTTCAATACCTATTATTTTCACTCCCAGAGTGGATCTTTTGTAATACTTTAAGAAGTGTCTGGACAGAGGATGTAAATCATATTCATTACGAATGTTGCGTAGGTGTTCATTAATCCGTTTATGTAGGGGCCGTTTTGTACGACCCACATACTGTTTTTTACATGGACATTCGATCATATAAATTACACCTTGTGTCGTGCATGTTATAAACTCTGTAATGTCAATTTGTGTGCCGCTGTGGGATAGCACGAATTTCTGTTTAGTTAGGGCTATGGATTTACACATTTTGCATTTTTTTACATGGAAAAAAACCTTTCAGTATCTGATTGAATGGTCCCTTTGTGATATTTTGAAGTATGGGATTTTTAACTGTTGGTGCAATTGTTAGTCCTAAATTACGTGCTTTTCTAAAAACAAATTTGGGTTGTGTTGATATTTTGTCTCCGATTATCTTGTCATCTTTTAGAAGATCCCAATGCTTGTTCACAATCTTTTTTAACAATCCGATATTAGAATTATACTGGGTAATGATTGGTATAGAGATCTGATCCTGTTGTGTAGAGGGAATTTCGTTATTCACCACAACTTTATTACATAGAGGATCTTTCCTTGGTATTACCTGCACATTATCCCTTGCTTCAATTAAAAATTGATGGTCATAGCCTTTATTCAAAAATTTTTTAATTAACCCCTTCATGACCCCGCCTATTTTGACCTTAAAGACCTTGCCGTTTTTTGCAATTCTGACCAGTGTCCCTTTATGAGGTAATAACTCAGGAACGCTTCAGCGGATCCTAGCGGTTCTGAGACTGTTTTTTCGTGACATATTGGGCTTCATGTTAGTGGTAAATTTAGGTCAATAAATTCTGCGTTTATTTGTGATAAAAACGGAAATTTGGTGAAAATTTTGAAAATTTCGCAATTTTCACATTTTGAATTTTTATTCTGTTAAACCAGAGAGTTATGTGACACAAAATAGTTAATAAATAACATTTCCCACATGTCTACTTTACATCAGCACAATTTTGGAAACAAAATTTTTTTTTGCTAGTAAGTTATAAGGGTTAAAATTTGACCAGCGATTTCTCATTTTTACAACGAAATTTACAAAACCATTTTTTTAGGGACCACCTCACATTTGAAGTCAGTTTGAGGGGTCTATATGGCTGACAATACCCAAAAGTGACACCATTCTAAAAACTGCACCCCTCAAGGTACTCAAAACCACGTTCAAGAAGTTTATTAACCCTTCAGGTGCTTCACAGCAGCAGAAGCAACATGGAAGGAAAAAATTAACATTTAACTTTTTAGTCACAAAAATTATCTTTTAGCAACAATTTTTTTATTTTCCCAATGGTAAAAGGAGAAACTGAACCACTAATGTTGTTGCTCAATTTGTCCTGAGTACGATGATACCTCATATGTGGGGGTAAACCACTGTTTGGGTGCACGGCAGGGCTTGGAAGGGAAGGAGCGCCATTTGACTTTTTCAATGAAAAATTGGCTCCACTCTTTAGCGGACACCATGTCACGTTTGGAGAGCCCCCGTGTGCCTAAAAATTGGAGCTCCCCCACAAGTGACCCCATTTTGGAAACTAGACACCCCAAGGAACTTATCTAGATGCATAGTGAGCACTTTGAACCCCCAGGTGCTTCACAAATTGATCCGTAAAAATGAAAAAGTACTTTTTTTCACAAAAAAATTATTTTAGCCTCAATTTTTTCATTTTCACATGGGCAACAGGATAAAATGGATCCTAAAATTTGTTGGGCAATTTCTCCTGAGTACACCAATATCTCACATGTGGGGGTAAACCACTGTTTGGGCACATGGTAAGGCTCGGAAGGGAAGGAGCGCCATTTGACTTTTTGAATGAAAAATTATCTCCATCGTTAGCGGACACCATGTCGCATTTGGAGAGCCCCTGTGTGCCTAAACATTGGCGCTCCCCCACAATTGACCCCATTTTGGAAACTAGACCCCCCAAGGAACTTATCTAGATGCCTAGTGAGCACTTTAAACCCTCAGGTGCTTCACAAATTGATCTGTAAAAATGAAAAAGTACTTTTTTTTCACAAAAAAAATTTTTCGCCTCAATTTTTTCATTTTCACATGGGCAATAGGATAAAATGGATCATAAAATTTGTTGGGCAATTTCTCCCGAGTACGCCGATACCTCATATGTGGGGGTAAACCACTGTTTGGGCACACGGCAGGGCTCGGAAGGGAAGGCGCGCCATTTGACTTTTTAGCTCCAATTGTTAGCGGACACCATGTCGCGTTTGGAGAGCCCCTGTGTGCCTAAACATTGGAGCTCCCCCACAATTGACCCCATTTTGGAAACTAGACCCCCCAAGGAACTTATCTATATGCATATTGAGCACTTTAAACCCCCAGGTGCTTCACAGAAGTTTATAACGCAGAGCCATGAAAATAAAAAATAATTTTTCTTTCCTCAAAAATGATTTTTTAGCCTGGAATTTCCTATTTTGCCAAGGGTAATAGGAGAAATTGGACCCCAAATGTTGTTGTCCAGTTTGTCCTGAGTACGGTAATACCCCATATGTGGGGGTAAACCACTGTTTGGGCGCACGGAAGGGCTCGGAAGGGAAGGCACGCCATTTGGCTTTTTAAACGGAAAATTAGCTCCAATCATTAGCGGACACCATGTCACGTTTGGAGAGCCCCTGTGTGCCTAAACATTGGAGATCCCCCAGAAATGACCCCATTTTGGAAACTAGACCCCCAAAGGAACTAATCTAGATGTGTGGTGAGGACTTTGAACCCCCAAGTGCTTCACAGAAGTTTATAACGCAGAGCCATGAAAAAAAAAAAAAAATTATTTTCTCAAAAATGATCTTTTAGCCTGCAGTTTTTTATTTTCCCAAGGGTAACAGGAGAAATTTGACCCCAAAAGTTGTTGTACAGTTTCTCCTGAGTACGCTGATACCCCATATGTTGGGGTAAACCACTGTTTGGGCACATTCCGGGGCTCAGAAGTGAAGTAGTGACGTTTTGAAATGCAGACTTTGATGGAATGCTCTGTGGGCGTCACGTTGCGTTTGCAGAGCCCCTGATGTGGCTAAACAGTAGAAACCCCCCACAAGTGACCCCATTTTGGAAACTAGACCCCGAAAGGAACTTATCTAGATGTGTGGTGAGCACTTTGAACCCCCAAGTGCTTCATAGAAGTTTATAATGCAGAGCCGTGAAAATAATAAATACGTTTTCTTTCCTCAAAAATAATTATTTAGCCCAGAATTTTTTAATTTTCCCAAGGGTAACAGGAGAAATTTGACCCCAATATTTGTTGTCCAGTTTCTCCTGAGTACGGTGATACCCCATATGTGGGGGTAAACTACTGTTTGGGCACATGTCGGGGCACGGAATTGAAGTAGTGACGTTTTGAAATGCAGACTTTGATGGAATGGTCTGCGGGCGTCACGTTGCGTTTGCAGAGCCCCTGGTGTGCCTAAACAGTAGAAACCCCCCACAAGTGACCCCATTTTAGAAACTAGACCCCGAAAGGAACTTATCTAGATATGTGGTGAGCACTTTGAACCCCCAAGTGCTTCACAAACGTTTACAACGCAGAGCCGTGAAAATGAAAAATAATTTTTCTTTCCTCAAAAATTATGTTTTAGCAAGCATTTTTTTATTTTCACAAGGGTAACATGAGAAATTGGACCCCAGTAATTGTTGCGCAGTTTATCCTGAGTATGCTGGTACCCCATATGTGGGGGTAAACCACTGTTTGGGCACACGTCGGGGCTCGGAATTGAGGGAGCACCATTTGACTTTTTGAATACGAGATTGGCTGGAATCAATGGTGGCGCCATGTTGCGTTTGGAGACCCCTGATGTGCCTAAACAGTGGTAACTCCACAATTCTACCTCCAACACTAACCCCAACACACCCCTAACTCTAATCCCAACTGTAGCCATAACCCTAATTACAACCCTAACCCCAACACACCCCTAACCCTAACCTCAACCCTAATTCCAACCCTAACCCTAAGGCTATGTGCCCACGTTGCGGATTCGTGTGAGATTTTTCAGCATCATTTTTGAAAAATCCGCGGGTAAAAGGCACTGCGTTTTACCTGCGGATTTTCCGCGGATTTCCAGTGTTTTTTGTGCGGATTTCACCTGCGGATTCCTATTGAGGAACGGGTGTAAAACGCTGCAGAATCCGCACAAAGAATTGACATGCTGCCGAAAATACAACGCAGCGTTTCCGCGCGGTATTTTCCGCACCATGGGCACAGCGGATTTCGTTTTCCATAGGTTTACTTGGTACTGTAAACCTGATGGAACACTGCTGCGAATACGCAGCCAAATCCGCACCGTGTGCACATAGCCTAATTCTAAAGGTATGTGCACACGCTGCGGAAAACGCTGCGGATCCGCAGCAGTTTCCCATGAGTTTACAGTTCAATGTAAACCTATGGGAAACAAAAATCGCTGTACACATGCTGCGGAAAAACTGCACGGAAACGCAGCGGTTTACATTCCGCAGCATGTCACTTCTTTCTGCGGATTCCGCAGCGGTTTTACAACTGCTCAAATAGAAAATCGCAGTTGTAAAACCGCAGTGAAATGCGCAGAAAAAACGCGGTAAATCCGCCATAAATCCGCAGAGGTTTAGCATTGCGGATTTATCAAATCCGCAGCGGAAAAATCCACAGAGGACCAGAATACGTGTGCACATACCGAAACCCTAGCCCTAACCCTAACCCTAACCCTAACCCTAGCCCTAACCCTAACCCTATTCTAACATTAGTGGGAAAAAAAAATTCTTTATTTTTTTATTGTCCCTACCTATGGGGGTGACAAAGGGGGGGGGGGGGTCATTTATTATTTTCTTTATTTTGATCACTGTGATAGATTATATCTCAGTGATCAAAATGCACTTTGGAATGAATCTGCCGGCCGGCGCGTTTCGGAAGCGAGACGCTTCCTTCCTGAGGAAACGCGCGTCGGGGAGGGTGGGAGCCCACACGTGCCTGTTTACACGATCTTAGGTAAGGTCACCCTAACATGTTATGATATTATAGTACTTTTGTCTATCGGGCTGCGCACTTGCGCTGGTGACCATTTATTTGCATGTGTGTACTCCCACTTCTATTGTTGCTTAGTGTGCTGTGCCGCTGTGTCCGGCTTTGCCCCCATTTTTTCCTTGTATGTGTTGATTTTAACTAATAAAGGTTTTCTACTCTGTGTACCTTGTGGACGTTTCCACCATTTTTTCTTTGTGGTTGTTTATAGTGTAGTTTGGTGTGTCCTGATTATCCCATTACCTGTTTGGGGGCCTCATATTAATTATGTGTTATTAACTACTCTCTATCACTATGAGGTGTTCCTCAGACTTGGTGCGTTTTTCAGTTTGTTATACATGGTTATTAGATCGCCCCTCAGTCGTCTTTTTTCTAGACTAAATAATCCTAATTTCGCTAATCTATCTGGGCATTGTAGTTCTCCCATCCCCTTTATTAATTTTGTTGCCCTCCTTTGTACTCTCTCTAGTTCCATTATATCCTTCCTGAGCACCGGTGCCCAAAACTGGACACAGTACTCCATGTGCGGTCTAACTAGGGATTTGTACAGAGGCAGTATAATGCTCTCATCATGTGTATCCAGACCTCTTTTAATGCACCCCATGATCCTGTTTGCCTTGGCAGCTGCTGCCTGGCACTGGCTGCTCCAGGTAAGTTTATCATTAACTAGGATCCCCAAGTCCTTCTCCCTGTCAGATTTACCCAGTGGTTTCCCGTTCAGTGTGTAATGGTGATATTGATTCCTTCTTCCCATGTGTATAACCTTACATTTATCATTGTTAAACCTCATCTGCCACGTTTCAGCCCAAGTTTCCAACTTATCCAGATCCATCTGTAGCAGAATACTATATAGGTTACTTTTCCTTTTCAGGCTGTTATCCTGAGTGCACTATTCTATTCAGTAGACACTGCGAGTACGAACATTGTAGTTCTTGTTCATACACCAACACCATCAATGCGTATATTTTAACATAAATCAAAGATATTATTCTAACATCTACCTAAATATCCTTACTTTTCTCTTTTAGTAAATATATCCGCATTATCTTTTTAATCTGACCTGCGCCACCATCAAAATTACTCACCCCATTTAACCAAGCAGGTAATTTTTTACAACAGTAGTGTTATTTCTTGGTAGCAACGTAGGACGTAGCGCGGGTGTGTATTCACCTAGTGTGTATATATTTCTATTTTTTTAGTCGTCTACCCTAATGGTGATATAGGGTTTTCACTTGCTGCAGTCCATTCTTTCTACACGTAACAGCGCCGCTATCTTTTATCATTTTTTATGCTTTATGCTGTATCACATCATTAGCTGGCAGCAGTACAACGTGCTATTAAGTTTCCACTACCTCTAATAATAAGTGCACATATATATACAAACTTCTAAAATAAGTATCCTACGTGAAGATAGGAAAGAACGCATCCAGTATATTGAATCTTTTTTTAATTTAGGGAAATCACGAGCTTCTATGGACATCTGTGATAGTAATATATGCACCATTAAAGAAAAACTGAAACGTTTAGAACAATTATTACTAAAGGAAATGAGAGACCTTTGGGAGGTAGTCACCTTAGAACGTTATCTGGCATTTGACTGCATCCCAAAAGGATTAATAATACAAAAATCCCTGTCTGGGGATATAGGCGATGAAGATACCCTTAAAGAATGGGATCTGCTACTAAAAACATTTTCAAAACAAACAATGTCATTCATTATTAATAAACGGAGGGACCAATTATTAATAAGTAAAAACGAAATATCCAAACTTTTTAAAGAGATTGATCCATATAAAAACCATCCAGAAATCCGGAATCTCTCAACTAGCATAAAAAGTCGTATAAATAATAAGGAGAAAGAAATTATCGAAAAAAAGAAGCGAAAATTCGGACGCGACATGATTCCATCCTTTGAATCTAGAATTGGACAAGATTTTGAGATAATAGACCAGGTAGATGGAAGCCAATCCTCTATATCAGAAGAGGATTTTTCAAAACACTTGTCACCAAATCCTAGCACTCTAATAAGTCAGTCTGATTGCCGTGAAGTCATGATAACAACGGAAACTAGATGTGAATCCCATGATAACACCCAGATCACACTTCCAACTCTAACTCAAAACCGCTTTGAAATATTGGATAGACTAGAAGAATCATCAATGCCAAATACAAATACACCAGAACCTCAGACCAGCACAACTGCAAGGCCATGTAGAACATTGAATACCAATAGCCAGCAGTTAGTAGGAAGACATAAAACTATCAATCAGTTTTTTCAATTAGGTCAAAGAAAAAAACATTACAGGGGCTGCAGAGGGGGGAAACTCTCCCAAAAAAAGAAAAAAACACAAAGAAATAAATGAAGATACCCAAAAGATCTTTAATTTGAGCTCATACAAATTAAAAGGGAATGAAATAACTCTTCTAAAGAAAGGACTAAAGTTTGCCCCAACATCAAAATTTAATAAATTCGAAGCATTCATAGGCATTAAACAATTTATGCGGAAGCTAGCCTTGAAGAAGTACTTTATTAAGAAAAACCCTATTGGTGAGGCATCACAAATACAACATGATGAGCCACAATTAGGAAATTTTACCAACATACGTGCTAAATCAAAATTTAATCCGCTCAATGAATATTCAGAATCATTTGAAGCATTCCAAAGGAATGTGATCCATGATTTGAAGAAAATTAGTAATAAGAAATGCAACAAGGTTAGACAAAACCTCACCAATAAGGAAAAAACTGCTATTCAGACATTGCAACAGAAAGAGGATATCATCATCCGCCCCGCCGATAAGGGGGGTGGGATCGTTATCCTGGATCAATCTAAATATGAGAAGGAATCATTGCGGCTTCTTAATGACACAAGAACATATAAGAAATTATCAAGTGATCCCACTGTAAAATTTACGAATGAATTAAAGAAATTACTGACCAAAGGGCTAGACAATGGATTCATCAACAAACAAGAATTCGAATATATATACACACCACATTGAAGAATGTCTGTATTTTAGCACTTGCCGAAAATCCATAAGGACACTACAAATCCACCAGGTCGGCCAATTATCTCAGGAATCGGCAATTTAACTTCCAACCTATCTCACTATGTGGACAGTTTTTTACAGGAATTAGTGCCCTCCTTACCAGCATACCTCAAAGACAGTAAACATATCCTACAGGTACTAGACAAACCACAATGGAAAAGTGACTATATTATGGGTACCCTTGATATTACATCATTGTACACAGTAATCCAACACGATAGAGGTATAGAAGCTATGGGTCACTTTTTAAACGCTTCTCAATCTCTTCCTTCAGAGAAAGTGGTTTTTATACAGGATTGTGCCTATTTTATCCTTACGCACAATTGTTTTAAATACAAGGAGCACTACTACACCCAGCAGTGGGGTACAGCCATGGGGACCAGGTTCGCGCCCAGCTACGCAAATCTGTATGTGGGTCGATGGGAGACTACCCACATCTATCCGGGTGGCGAGCTGTGCGTGGGCCTGGCCCTATGGCTGCGTTTTATTGATTATATCTTTTTTATTTGGGAGGGGAATGACGACTCTCTACATCAGTTTTTAATCGTCATAAATAAAAATGATTTCTTTCTTGAATTTACAGCCACAACAAGTAGAGAGAACGTACATTTTTTAGACCTTAATATTTTTATTTCAGAGGACCGCATTCAGACATGCACTTACGGTATATAAAACCGACGGATTCCAACAGCTTTATATCCATAAACAGTTGCCATCTTCCAACATGGCTGCTGAACGTGCCCCGTAGTCAATTTGTTAGGTCACACCGTAACTGTACCAGCTCCCTGGATTACACTAGGGAAACGGATGTTTTAATTAAAAAATTTTTGAATAAAGGCTATGACCATCAATTTTTAATTGAAGCAAGGGATAATGTGCAGGTAATACCAAGGAAAGATCCTCAATGTAATAAAGTTGTGGTGAATAACGAAATTCCCTCTACACAACAGGATCAGATCTCTATACCAATCATTACCCAGTATAATTCTAATATCGGATTGTTAAAAAAGATTGTGAACAAGCATTGGGATCTTCTAAAAGATGACAAGATAATCGGAGACAAAATATCAACACAAACCAAATTTGTTTTTAGAAAAGCACGTAATTTAGGACTAACAATTGCACCAACAGTTAAAAATCCCATACTTCAAAATATCACAAAGGGACCATTCAATCAGATACTGAAAGGTTTTTTTCCATGCAAAAAAATGCAAAATGTGTAAATCCATAGCCCTAACTAAACAGAAATTCGTGCTATCCCACAGCGGCACACAAATTGACATTACAGAGTTTATAACATGCACGACACAAGGTGTAATTTATATGATCGAATGTCCATGTAAAAAACAGTATGTGGGTCGTACAAAACGGCCCCTACATAAACGGATTAATGAACACCTACGCAACATTCGTAATGAATATGATTTACATCCTCTGTCCAGACACTTCTTAAAGTATTACAAAAGATCCACTCTGGGAGTGAAAATAATAGGTATTAAAGTGGTCAAAAAAGACTGGCGGAATGGCGATTTCATCAAGTGTATGTCACGAGAGGAAACTCGCATGATCTTTCAATTAGATACACTAAGACCGAAAGGTCTAAATAATGAGGTGGAGCTATTTGCTTTTGAATAAATTATACTAATCAGCACGTATGTATTTAAGCATGACCAGCGTGGGGGGGAGCCAACCCTGATGAAGGAATCCGTAGCAATTCCGAAACGCGTTGGTTTTTTGGCTCCCACTACGCCCCGTAGTTTCCGAGAGAAGCATCACACGATTGACCATCACGTGATCTGGTTACCTGGATACCAGAGGTCTTTTTTGAAGGTCCTTCTCAACTTCCTGTGAAGACTCCTGGAGTAAAGCGCGCGCCTGTCACCGGCCGGGACAGCGTGCGCAGAAGATATACTACGTACAACACCGTAAGGAAACAGCAGGAACTCGCCAGCTAAGTATCTTTGCCTTGATACGTTACCGCTTTATTTACTACCTCAGCGCCGTCTGAGATCTCCGAACTCATCTGGGCTATACCATACAGGCATATGGGCAGCATATGACCTGTGGACTCTGTACTAAAACTCAATGGGAACAGGTATCTAGCATTGATTATTGTATAACCGTGAGAGACTGTGCTATCAATCAATGGTGACATATAGGTTACTTTTCCTTTTCAGGCTGTTATCCTGAGTGCACTATTCTATTCAGTAGACACTGTGAGTACGAACATTGTAGTTCTTGTTCATACACCAATACCATCAATGCGTATATTTTAACATAAATCAAAGATATTATTCTAACATCTACCTAAATATCCTTACTTTTCTCTTAGTAAATATATCCGCATTATCTTTTTAATCTGACCTGCGCCACCATCAAAATTACTCACCCCATTCAACCAAGCAGGTAATTTTTTACAACAGTAGTGTTATTTCTTGGTAGCAACGTAGGACGTAGCGCGGGTGTGTATTCACCTAGTGTGTATATATTTCTATTTTTTTAGTCGTCTACCCTAATGGTGATATAGGGTTTTCACCTGCTGCAGTCCATTCTTTCTACACGTAACAGCGCCGCTATCTTTTATCATTTTTTATGGAAAAGAAAAATTGACAAGAGATTTCAATGCAAGATTGTGCGGATGTTGGTTAAAGAACCTCGACAAACATCCAAACAAGTTCAAGCTGCCCTGCAGTCTGAGAGTACAACAGTGTCAACCTGTACTATCCATCGGCATCTGAATGAAAAGGGACTGTATGGTAGGAGACCCAGGAAGACCCCACTTCTTACTCCGAGACATAAAAAAGCCAGGCTGGAGTTTGCCAAAACGTACCTGAAAAAGCCTAAAACATTTTGAAAGAATGTTCTCTGGTCAGATGAGTCAAAAGTAGAGCTTTTTGGGCAAAGGCATCAACATAGAGTTTACAGGAGAAAAAAAGAGGCATTCAAAGAAAAGAACACGGTCCATACAGTCAAACATGGCGGAGGTTCTCTGATGTTTTGGGGTTGCTTTGCTGCCTCTGGCACTTAACTGCTTGACCGTGTGCATGGCATTATGAAGTCTGAAAACTACAAACAAAGTTTGCAGCATAATGTAGGGCCCAGTGTCTCCCTCAGAGGTCATGGGTCTTCCAGCAGGACAATGACCCAAAACACACTTCAAAAAGCACTAGAAAATGGTTTGAGAGAAAGCACTGGAGACTTCTAAGGTGGCCAGCAATGAGTCCAGACCTGAATCCCATAGAACACCTGTGGAGAGATCTAAAAATGGCAGTTTGGAGAAGGCACCCTTCAAATATCAGAGACCTGGAGCAGTTTGCCAAAGAAGAATGGTCTAAAATTCCAGCAGAGCATTGTAAGAAACTCATAGATGGTTACCGGAAGTGGTTGGTCGCAGTTATTTTGGCTAAAGGTTGTGCAACCAAGTATTAGGCTGAGGGTGCCAATACTTTTGCCTGGCCCATTTTTGTAGTTTTGTGTGAAATGATCAATGTTTTGCTTTTTGCTTCAATCTCTTTTGTGTTTTTTAATTTAAGACAAATCAAATGAAGATAATAATACCAAATAATTTGTGTTTGCAATCATTTTCAGGAAGAAAATGAGTATTATCTGACAGAATTGCAGGGGTGTCAATACTTTTGGCCATGACTGTAAATGTGTTCAAGGGAATCTGTCAGCAGGTTTTTGCTGTCTATCAGCTCTTTCCTCAACCTTAAGTTAAAAAATAAAAAGATACTAGACTGTTATATAATGTGCTCATGTTCATTGTACTTGTTTTTCTTGTCTCATGCACTTAAAACCTTTTTTCATACATACAGCTCTCCAGAATAAATGGGTTTTAATAAAAAAAAAATAATGAAAGGACTATAGACATGCGATTTTTTAGTTTTTTTTTGTCTCCGGTCTCTCTCAAATTTGTTTCCAATAACAACCATCAGAAATAGGAATGCACTTTGTGATTATAAGTTATATATATCAGGAGCGCTGAGCCAACGTAATAACAAAGTTCCCGATGGCAGCTTTTATCCATACGCCAACTGTAATGTGAGTTTTATACAGTGGATTGCGAAAGTATTCGCCCCTTGGCATTTTTTGTGTTTTGATAACTCACAACCTGGAATTTTTCCTTGGACATGCCTAGAACTGTGAACATTTGGTTTTCTTTTTATTGCAAACTAGCTGAAGAGCCCGGCGGTGCCTGGGCATAGTAAATATCTGTGGTTAGTTATAGCACCTCACTTCTCTCATTTTCCCATCACACCTCTCTTTTTCCCTCCTCACATCTTTCATTTTCCTCCTCACACCTCTCATTCCCCCCTCACTCCTCTCATTCCTCCCTAACACTTGCCATTTCGACCTCACATCTGTCATTTTCCAATCACTTCACTATTTTCCCTTATTCCTCTCATTTTGCACTCACACCTTTTCATTTTCACCTCACACCTCTCATTTTCACATCACACCTCTCATGTTCCCCTCGGTATATACATGTTTGTCATCTCCCTTATATATAGTATACACCTGTATGTCATCTCCTGTATATAGTATATACCGGTATGTCATCTCCCCTCTATATGGAATATACCTGTATCTCATCTCCGCTGTAAATAGTATATACTTGCTGTATGTCATCTCCTGTATATTGTATATACCTATGTGTCAACTCCTCCTGTATATAGTATATACCTGTATGTCATCTCTTCTGTATATAGTATATACCTGTATGTTATCTCCTCCTATATATAGTATATACCGTATGTCATCTCCTGTATATAGTATATACCTGTATGTCTTCTCCCCTGTATATAGTATATACAGTACCTGTATGTCATCTCCTGTATATAGCATATACCTGTATGTCATCTCCCCTGTGTATAGTATGTACCTGCTGTATATCATCTCCTCCTGTATATACCCGAGTGTCATCTCCTCTTTTATATAGTATATACCTGTATGTCATCTCCTTCTGTATATAGTATATACCTGTGTGTCATCTCCTCCTTTATATAGTATATACCTGTATGTCATCTCCTCCTGTATATAGTAAATACCTGTAAATCATCTCCTCCTGTATATAGTATATGTCTGTGTGTCTTCTGCTCCTGTATATAGTATATACCTGTGTGTCATCTCCTCCTGTATATAGTATATACCTGTAAATCATATCCTCTTGTATATAGTATATACCTGTAAATCATCTCCTCCTGTATATAGTATATACCTGTGTGTCATCTCTCCTGTATATAGTATATATCTGTGTGTCATCTCCCCTGTATATAGTATATGTCTGTATGTCATCTCCTCCTGTATTAGACCTCGTTCACACGTTATTTGGTCAGTATTTTTACCTCAGTATTTGTAAGCTAAATTGGCAGCCTGATAAATCCCCAGCCAACAGGAAGCCCTCCCCCCTGCCAGTATATATTAGCTCACACATACACATAATAGACAGGTCATGTGACTGACAGCTGCTGTATTTCCTATATGGTACATTGGTTGCTCTTGTAGTCTGCTTATTAATCAGATTTTTATTTTTGAAGGATAATACCAGACTTGTGTGCGTTTTAGGGCGAGTTTCATGTGTCAAGTTGTGTGTGTTGAGTTGCGTGTGGCGACATGCATGTAGAATCTTTTGTGAGATGAGTTTTGTGTGGTGGCATGCGTGTAGCAACTTTTTATGTGTTGAGTTGCATGTGACAGATTAGTGCAGCAAGTTGTGTGCAGCAAGTTGTGTGCAGCAAGTTTTGCGCATGGTGAGTTTTGTGTGTGGTGCATTTTGAGTATGTGCAAGTTTTGTGTGAGGCAACTTTTGCATGTGTTGCAACTTTTGTACATGTGGCAATTTTTCCACGTGTGCAAGTTTTGCGTGTGGTGAGTTTTCCATGAGGTGAGTTTTGCACGTGTGGCGAGTTTTGCGTGAGCCTAGTTTTGCATGTGGCGAATTTTGCGCATGGCGAGTTTTGAGTGGCGACTTTTGTTTTTCGACTTTTATGTGGCGAGGTTGGTGTATGTGTGGTGAAATGTGTGCTGAGGGTGGTATATGTGTTCAAGCACGTGGTAGTGTGTGGCGCATTTTGTGTGTGTGTTCATATCCCCGTGTGTGGTGAGTATCCCATGTCGGGGCCCCACCTTAGCAACTGTACGGTATATACTCTTTGGCGCCATCGCTCTCATTCTTTAAGTCCCCCTTGTTCACATCTGGCAGCTGTCAATTTGCCTCCAACACTTTTTCTTTCACTTTTTCCCCATTATGTAGATAGGGACAAAATTGTTTGGTGAATTGCAACGCGTGGGATTAAAATTTCACCTCACAACATAGCCTATGACGCTCTCGGGGTCCAGACGTGTGACTGTGCAAAATTTTGTGGCTGTAGCTGCGACGGTGCATATGCCATTCCCGGACATACACACACACATACACACATTCAGCTTTATATATTAGATGAAACAGCAAATTGGAGAAAATAACTGCAAACTTCAGTGTGCATAACTATTCATCCCCCTAAAGTTGGTACTTTGCAAAGCCTCCTTTTGCGGCAATTACAGCAGCAAGTCGCTTTGGATAAGTCTCTATGAGCTTTCCACATGTTATTACTGGGATTTTTGCAGATTCCTCAAGGCAAAACTGCTTCAGCTCCTTCATGTTCTCAGTAGACAAAGGTCAATGAAGACCTATCTAGTTAAGGCGCAAAAGTGCTAGTAAACAGTTGTGCCAAAATACACATAAAGCATAGCAATTTGATCACTGAGGTCCGATGACAAGGTATGAAAAAATGACCCAAATGAATCAAATAATTAATATTCTCCCTGAATATTGCCCCTCTCTGACCTTATTATGGACACAGGTTCTGTATTAGCTCACACTTATTTGTGAACTTTGGATCTACATTCTGGCTTACTTGTGCATATGGGATCCTTTTATTCTCTAATGCTTTAACCCCTTTCTGACATCGGACGTACTATCCCGTCCATGTGGGGTGGGCCCCTATGACCATGGACGGGATAGTACGTCCAGCGCGATCGGCGGCGCTCACGGGGGGAGCGCCGCCGATCGCGGCCGGGTGTCAGCTGCCTATCGCAGCTGACATCCGGCACTATGTGCCAGGAGCGGTCACGGACCGCCCCCGGCACATTAACCCCTGGCACACCGCGATCAAAGATGATCGCGATGTGCCGGCGGTGCAGGGAAGCACCGCGCAGGGAGGGGGCTCCCTGCGGGCTTCCCTGAGCCCCCCGCAGCAACGCGATGTGATCGCATTGCTGCGAGGGTCTTACCTCCCTCCCTCCTTGCTCGAGCCCCGGATCCAAGATGGCCGCGGATCCGGGTCCTGCAGGGAGGGAGGTGGCTTCACAGAAGCCTGCTCAGAGCAGGCACTGTGAAGCAGCCTGCACTGCTATCAGATCAGTGATCTGACAGAGTGCTGTGCAAACTGTCAGATCACCGATCTGTGATGTCCCCCCCTGGGACAAAGTAAAAAAGTAAAAAAAAAAATTTTGAAATGTGTAAAAAAAAATAAAAAAAAATATTCCAAAATAATGAAAAAATATATATATATTATTCCCATAAATACATTTCTTTATCTAAATAAAAAAAAAAACAATAAAAGTACACATATTTAGTATCGCCGCGTCCGTAACGGCCCGACCTATAAAACTGGCCCACTAGTTAACCACTTCAGTAAACACCGTAAGAAAAAAAAAAAAAAAACGAGGCAAAAAACAACGCTTTATTATCATACCGCCAAACAAAAAGTGGAATAACACGCGATCAAAAAGACAGATATAAATAACCATGGTACCGCTGAAAACGTCATCTTGTCCCGCAAAAAGCGAGCCGCCATACAGCATCATCAGCAAAAAATTAAAAAGTTATAGTCCTGAGAATAAAGCAATGCCAAAATAATTATTTTTTCTATAAAATAGTTTTTATCGTATAAAAGCGCCAAAACATAAAAAAATGATATAAATGAGGTGTCGCTGTAATCGTACTGACCCGAAGAATAAAACTGCTTTATCAATTTTACCAAACGCGGAACGGTATAAACGCCTCCCCCAAAAGAAATTCATGAATAGCTGGTTTTTGGTCATTCTGCCTCACAAAAATCGGAATAAAAAGCGATCAAAAAATGTCACGTGCCCGAAAATGTTACCAATAAAAACGTCAACTCGTCCCGCAAAAAACAAGACCTCACATGACTCTGTGGACCAAAATATAGAAAAATTATAACTCTCAAAATGTGGTAACGCAAAAAATATTTTTTGCAATAAAAAGCGTCTTTCAGTGTGTGACGGCTGCCAATCATAAAAATCCGCTAAAAAACCCGCTATAAAAGTAAATCAAACCCCCCTTCATCACCCCCTTAGTTAGGGAAAAATTAAAAAAATGTATTTATTTCCATTTTCCCATTAGGGCTAGGGTTAGAGTTAGGGCTAGGGTTAGGGCTAGGGTTAGGGCTAGGGCTAGGGTTAGGGCTAGGGTTAGGGCTAGGGTTAGGGCTAGGGCTAGGGTTAGGGCTAGGGTTAGGGTTAGGGCTAGGGCTAGGGTTAGGGCTAGGGTTAGGGCTAGGGTTAGGGTTAGGGCTAGGGTTAGGGCTAGGGTTAGGGCTAGGGTTAGGATTAGGGCTAGGGCTACAGTTTGGATTGGGGCTAAAGTTACAGTTAGGGTTTAGATTACATTTACGGTTGGGAATAGGGTTGGGATTAGGGTTAGGGGTGTGTCTGGGTTAGAGGTGTGGTTAGGGTTACTGTTGGGATTAGGGTTAGGGATGTGCTTGGATTAGGGTTTCAGTTAGAATTGTGGGGTTTCCACTGTTTAGGCACATCAGGGGCTCTCCAAACGCGACATGGCGTCCGATCTCAATTCCAGCCAATTCTGCGTTGAAAAAGTAAAACAGTGCTTCTTCCCTTCCGAGCTCTCCCGTGTGCCCAAACAGGGGTTTACCCCAACATATGCGGTATCAGTGTACTCAGGACAAATAGGACAACAACTTTTGGGGTCCAATTTCTCCTGTTACCCTTGGGAAAATACAAAACTCGGGGCTAAAACATATTTTTTGTGGGGAAAAAAAGATTTTTTATTTTCACGGCTCTGCGTTATAAACTGTAGTGAAACACTTGGGGGTTCAAAGTTCTCAGAACACATCTAGATTAGTTCCCTGGGGGAATCAGAATCAGTATGTTTCAGTGATTTAGTTGAATCAGTATGTTTTAGTTCCCTGGGGGGTCTAGTTTCCAATATGGGGTCACTTGTGGGGGGTTTCTACTGTTTAGGTACATTAGGGGTTCTGCAAACGCAATGTGACGTCTGCAGACCATTCCATCTAAGTCTGCATTCCAAATGGCGCTCCTTCCCTTCCGAGCTCTGCCATGCGCTCAAACGGTGGTTTCCCCCAACATACGCGGTATCAGCGTACTCAGGACAAATTGGACAACGACTTTTGGGGTCGAATTTCTCCTCTTACCCTTGGGAAAATACAAAACTGGGGGCTAAAAAATAATTTTGGGGGGAAAGATTTTTTTTTTTAATTTTCACGGCTCTGCGTTACAAACTGTAGTGAAACACTTGGGGGTTCAAAGCTATCACAACACATCTAGATGAGTTCCTTAGGGGGTCTAGTTTCCAAAATGGTGTCATTTGTGGGAGGTTTCTACTGTTTAGGTACATTAGGGGCTCTGCAAATGCAATGTGACACCTGCAGACCATTCCATCTAAGTCCTCATTCCAAATGGAGCTCCTTCCCTTCCGAGCCCTCCCATGCGCCCAAACAGTGGTTCTCCCCCACATATGAGGTATCAGTGCACTCAGGACAAATTGGACAACAAATTGTGGTGTCGAATTTCTCCTGTTACCCTCGGGAAAATACAAAACTGGGGGCTAAAAAATAATTTTTGTGGGAAAAAATTTTTGTTTTATTTTTACGGCTCTCCATTATAAACTTCTGTGAAGCCCTTGGTGGGTCAAAGCGCTCAGCACACATCTAGATAAGTTCCTAAGGGGGTCTACTTTCCAAAATGGTGTCACTTGTGGGGGGTTTCTACTGTTTAGGTACATTAGGGGCTCTGCAAACGCAATGTGACACCTGCAGACCATTCCATCTAAGTCTGCATTCAAATGGCACTCCTTCCCTTCTGAGCCCTCCCATGTGCCCAAACAGTGGTTCCCCCCACATATGGTGTATCATCGCACTCAGGACAAATTGGGCAACAAATTTTGGGGTCCAATTTCTCCTGTTACCCTCAGGAAAATACAAAACTGGGGGCTAAAAAAATAATTTTTGTGGGAAAAAAATTTTGTTTATTTTTAAGGCTCTGCATTATAAACTTCTGTGAAGCACTTGGTGGGTCAAAGTGCTCACCACACCTCTAGATAAGTTCTTTAGGGGGTCTACTTTCCAAAATGGTGTCATTTGTGGGGGGTTTCAATGTTTAGGCACATCAGTGGCTCTTCAAACGCAACATGGCGTTCTATCTCAATTCCTGTCAATTTTGCTTTGAAAAGTCAAACGGCGCTCCTTCCCTTCCGAGCTCTCCCATCCGCCCAAACAGTGGTTTACCCCCACATATGGGGTATCAGCGTACTCAGGACAAATTGTACAACAACTTTTGGGGTCCAATTTCTTCTCTTATCCTTGGGAAAATAAAAAATTGGGGGCGAAAAGATAATTTTTGTGAAAAAATATAATTTTTTATTTTTACGGTTCTACATTATAAACTTCTGTGAAGCACTTGGTGGGTCAAAGTGCTCACCACACCTCTAGATAAGTTCCTTAGGGGGTCTACTTTCCAAAATGGTGTCACTTGTGGGGGGTTTCAATGTTTAGGCACATCAGTGGCTCTTCAAACGCAACATGGCGTCCCATCTCAATTCCTGTCAATTTTGCATTGAAAAGTCAAACGGCACTCCTTCCCTTCCGAGCTCTCCCATCCGCCCAAACAGTGGTTTACCCCTACATATGGGCTATCAGCGTACTCAGGACAAATTGTACAACAACTTTTGAGGTCCAATTTCTTCTCTTACCCTTGGGAAAATAAAAAATTGGGGGCGAAAAGATAATTTTTGTGAAAAAATATGATTTATTTTTACGGTTCTACATTATAAACTTCTGTGAAGCACTTGGTGGGTCAAAGTGCTCACCACACCTCTAGATAAGTTCCTTAGGGGGTCTACTTTCCAAAATGGTGTCACTTGTGGGGGGTTTCAATGTTTAGCCACATCAGGGGCTCTCCAAACGAAACATGGCGTCCCATCTCAATTCCAGTCAATTTTGCATTGAAAAGTCAAATGGCACTCCTTCGCTTCCGAGCTCTGCCATGCGCCCAAACAGTGGTTTACCCCCACATGTGGGGTATTGGCATACTCAGGACAAATTGTACAACAATGTTTGGGGTCCATTTTTTCCTGTTACCCTTGGTAAAATAAAACAAATTGGAGCTGAATTAAATTTTTTGTGAAAAAAAGTTAAATGTTCATTTTTATTTAAACATTCAAAAAATTCCTGTGAAGCACCAGAAGGGTTAATAAACTTATTGAATATGGTTTTGAGCACCTTGAGGGGTGTAGTTTTTAGAATGGTGTCACACTTGGGTATTTTCTATCATATAGACCCCTCAAAATGACTTCAAATGAGATGTGGTCCCTAAAATAAAATGGTGTTGTAGAAATGAGAAATTGCTGGTCAACTTTTAACCCTTATAACTCCCTAACAAAAAAAATTTTGGTTCCAAAATTGTGCTGATGTAAAGTAGACATGTGGGAAATGTTACTTATTAAGTATTTTGTGTGACATATCTCTGTGATTTAATTGCATAAAAATTCAAATTTGGAAAATTGCGAAATTTTCATAATTTTCGCCAAATTTCCGTTTTTTTCACAAATAAACGCAGGTACTATCAAAGAATTTTTACCATTGTCATGAAGTACAATATGT
This sequence comes from Ranitomeya imitator, assembly GCF_032444005.1. Classification (NCBI taxonomy): domain Eukaryota; kingdom Metazoa; phylum Chordata; class Amphibia; order Anura; family Dendrobatidae; genus Ranitomeya; species Ranitomeya imitator. The sequence goes on from NC_091282.1 coordinate 670,721,092, forward strand.
CACGAGAAAACAATGTCAGAATCACCAGGATCCATTGAAGCGTTCCAGAGTTATAACCTCATAAAGGGACAGTGGTCAGAATTGTAAAAATTGGCCCGGTCATTAACGTGCAAACCACCCTTGGGGGTAAAGGGGTTAAAGGGAACCTGTCACCCCGTTTTTTCAGTATGAGATAAAAATACTGTTAAATAGGGCCTGAGCTGTGCGTTACTATAGTGTATTTTGTGTACCCTGATTCCCCACCTATGCTGCCGAAATAACTTACCAAAGTCGCCGTTTTCGCCTGTCAATCAGGCTGGTCTGGTCAGATGGGCGTGGTGACATCGCTGTTTCTTCCCCCAGATCTTGCATATCTTTCCGTTGGTGGTGTAGTGCTTTGCGCATGCCCAACATCTGAATCCAGTGTGCAGGCGAAGAATCTCTTCGAGTTCGCATCTCGGCTTCAGTAAAATGGCCGCCGCGATCTCGATCTGCGCACGCGCGGCATCCCGCGGCCATTTTCCTGAAGCCCCGGGCAGCAGAGGGCTCCATATGCGCACGCGCGGCCTGAGGAAGATGGCCGCCCCCACCGATCACCAGGGAAATAGCGCCGATCGCGTTTTTTCTTCGCCTGCACACTGCACAATTTTCTTCGCCAGAGAGGGAAAGCCAGTGATTGAGAGCAGATATTAATAGCCTAGAGAGGGGCCATTGTTATTGGCACCCCCCTGGTAAAAACATTTGCCCACAGCCACCCCAGAAAAGGCACATCTGTAAGATGCGCCAAATCTGGCACTTAGCCTCTCTTCCCATAGCCCTCTAGAGGTGGCATATCGGGTAATAAGGGATTAATGTCACCTTGCTATTGTAAGGTGACATTAAGCCCGGTTAATGGAGAGGTGTCAATAAGACACCTATCCATTACTAATCCTATAGTACTCAAAGGATTAAAAAAAATACACACATACATTAAGAATAAAGTCTTTTAATGAAATAATTAAACACACAGGTTTTCCATCTTTACTACACTCTCAATCCAAGTGAAGCCCTCGTTCTCCTGTAAAAAATCCCCCCCAAAAAAACCAACAATATCCCATACCTGTTCACTGTACAGTCAAGTCCCACACCGCAATCCATCTCAAGGGGTTAAATAATTTACAACCGGGAGCAGTGCTAATGCCTACTGCTCTGACTGTAAACCACTGTGTAATGAATGAAAAGCTGCCTGCGCAGCCTCCCGCCTGACCAGACATGAACTCTGTAGCGTGGGAAAGTTTCTAAACTTTTTCCCATGCTGTCGAGTTCACCTCAGGTCAGGCGGGGCCGCTGCACAGCCTCAGTGACTACCGCTGATGTCACTGAGCATGCGCAGACTCACAATGGGAAGAGAGAGGCTAAGTGCCAGATTTGGTGGATCTTACAGATGTGCCTTTTCTGGGGCGGCTCGGTGCTGGTATTTTTAGCTAGGGGGAGGGGGGTGGGGGAGGGGGGGGTGGGCAATATCCATGGCTCCTTCCTGGCTCTGAATATCAGCCCGCAGCTGTCTGCGTAGCCCTTCAGGCTACTAATTATAGGGGGACCCCACGTCATTTTTTGGGGTGGGTCCCCCCTATTAGAATAGCCAGTAAAGGCTAAATATACAGCTGCGGGCTGATATTCATAGCCTGGGACGATCCATGGGTATTAACCCCTTCCCAGGCTACGAATATCAGCACCGATCGTCAGCTTTCCCACGCAATTTTTTTCGCTTGTAGGATGGAACTTGTGGAGACAATAAATAGGCTTCCACATTATTTATTCATGATTTTCTGCCCCGGGATCCATTATATGTCAATTTTGCAAACCGGCGAGAAAATATCGCCATACGGATGCTTAGATGCAAGAAAATTGCATCCTTGCATTGCAAACAGATTTACATACGGATCACTGTTAGGGAACATTTGTGCGATTCTAGTCAGAGAAAAACGGACCTTTTTTTTTTTTATACGTTGTGTCTGAATCCGGCCTTTTCGTGAGATCCCTAGTTTGTGTATATCATTTTCTTCTCTAGTTCTCGTACATACTGTATGTAGTACTATAGGAAGTGCATTTTATTATATGGAGGTTTTTAGGGGGCCATCATACAGTGTGGGAGATAATCTGGGTTCTTTGTACAGTGTTGATGCGATTAAACAGTTTTGGGGCTACTAAAGGGTCAGTATACTATTTTTATACTATTATGGGGGTATTGTACATTGCGGGGATCATTATTAGTGATGAGCAAGTACGATCGTTACTCGAGTTTCTACGAGCATGCTTGGGTGGTCTCCGAGTATTTGGATGTGCTTGGAGATTGAGTTTTCAAGCACACCGAAATACTCAGAGACCACCCAAGCATGCTCAGAGAAACTCGAGTAACGAGTATACTCGTTCATCACTAGTCATTATATTGTGTATAGGAGAGCATCATACTGTGTAAAGGGGAACTGGACAGGGGGGGGGGAGACTTACATTAAATATTATGTGGCCACTTATTGTTATAGGTAAACTCAGGTTACCATCTAGAGGGCACATGGTACCACACTGCAGTAATAGGGACACGAAAAAGCAAGCCCACCCAATACATGGATAGCCAGAAAAGCACCAAGCAGAAAGTAGATATAAAATGCCTTTATTAAATATAATTGGCAAAATAAAAACAAAACATTTGTGCACACAACAGGACTAAAAAGCATTGCATATAGTTGTTCAATGAATTAATGGCAATGGCCGACCCAGTTTATATATAAAAAAGTACTTCCTTAAAGTGAAAGTATTTATTTATTTTTTTTTTAAAAGTGCAAAATATGAACAAAGTAGTGTGGATTAAAATAACTCATAAGTGTATCAAAATACAAAAAAAAAACCACATAAAAGTGCAAATGTGCAATACTGCAATTAGTGTTCCATGACACAGCAAAACATGCGATCCTATAAAAAAGTGCAATGTGCATAAAATGGGGGGGTACACAATATCTACCTTTCTGAGTCACTACGTCCCGTAATAGCGCACCCCGATGCGCGTTTTGCTGTGTCATGGAACACTAATTGCACATTTGCACTTTGCACTTCTATGTGGATTTTTTTGTATTTTGATAACTCATAAGTAAAGTGTATTTTAATCCACACTACTTTGATTATATTTTGCACTTTTTTTATTATTTTTCTATTTCAAGTGCTTATTTCTGTTAATGTCGATGATTATTACAGCTTAAGGCCAATGAAAAACAAAAAGTCATTATCTCAGTAAAGTAGAATACTTTATAACACCAGCTTGAAAAGTTATTTTTAAATCCGAAATGTTGCCCTACTGAAATGTATGCTCAGTAAATGCACTCAATACTTGGTCGGGCTCCTTTTGTATCAATTACTGCATCAATGTGGTGTGGCATGGAGGCGATCAGCCTGTGGCACTGCTGAGGTGTGATGGAATCCTGTTATGGACCTGGTGGTTAGGAGCACCCGGAAGGACCTGATGGTTAACCTCACACAGGACAAGCTCTGGGAAGTGGGTGCTCTGCCGACCGCAACCCCTAATCCTATCACACAACTAGGAATAGCCGTGGAGCGTAGCTAACACTGCCTAGACGCCTCTTCACAGCCTAAGAGCTAACTAGCCCTAGAGACAGAAAATAAAGCCTACCTTGCCTCAGAGAAATTCCCCAAAGGAAAAGGCAGCCCCCCACATATATTGACTGTGAGTAAAGATGAAAGTCACAAACACAGAAATGAAACAGGTTTCAGCAAAGGGAGGCCAGACTTACTAAACAGACTGAGGATAGGAAAGGTATCTTTGCGATCAGCACAAAAAACTACAAAAAGACCACGCAGAGTGTGCAAAAAGATCTCCGCACCGACTCACGGTGCGGAGGTGACACTCTGCATCCCAGAACTTCCAGCTAGCAAGACAAAATCATGATAGCAAGCTGGACAAGGAAACAATGAACAAATAATTAACTAGCAGGGACTTAGCTTCTGCTGGAGTAGACAGGTCACAAGAAAGATCCAAGAGCGAAGTGAACCAGTACAAGAACATTGACAGCTGGCATGGAGTAAAGATCTGAGTGGAGTTAAATAGAGCAGCCAGCCAAAGAATAAACTACGTCACCTGTGGAAGGAACCTCAGAAGCAGCAGCTCCACTCACAGCCACCAGAGGGAGTCCATGGACAGAACTCGCCGAAGTACCATTCATGACCACAGGAGGGAGTTCGATAACAGAATTCACAACAGTACCCCCCCCCCTTGAGGAGGGGTCACCGAACCCTCACCAGAGCCCCCAGGCCAATCAGGATGAGCTAAATGAAAGGCACGAACTAGATCGGCAGCATGAACATCAGAGGCAAAAACCCAGGAATTATCTTCCTGACCATAACCCTTCCACTTGACCAGGTACTGGAGTTTCCATCTCGAAATACGAGAATCCAAAATCTTCTCCACCACATACTCCAACTCCCCCTCGACCAACACCGGGGCAGGAGGATCAACGGAGGGAACCATAGGCGCCACGTATCTCCGCAATAACGACCTATGGAACACATTATGGATGGCAAAAGAAGCTGGAAGGGCCAAACGAAATGACACAGGATTGAGAACTTCAGAAATCTTATACGGACCAATGAAACGAGGCTTAAACTTAGGAGAGGAAACCTTCATAGGAACATAACGAGACGACAACCAAACCAAATCCCCAACACGAAGTCGGGGACCAACACAGCGCCGGCGGTTAGCGAAACGTTGAGCCTTCTCCTGGGACAATGTCAAATTGTCCACCACATGAGTCCAAATCTGCTGCAACCTGTCCACCACAGTATCCACACCAGGACAGTCCGAAGGCTCAACCTGCCCTGAAGAGAAACGAGGATGGAAACCAGAATTACAGAAAAAAGGCGAAACCAAAGTAGCCGAGCTGGCCCGATTATTAAGGGCGAACTTAGCCAAAGGCAAGAAGGACATCCAATCATCCTGATCAGCAGAAACAAAGCATCTCAGATGTTTCCAAAGTCTGATTAGTTCGTTCGGTTTGGCCATTTGTCTGAGGATGGAAAGCCGAAGAAAAAGACAAATCAATGCCCATCTTAGCACAAAAGGACCGCCAAAACCTCGAAACAAACTAGGAACCTCTGTCCGAGACCATGTTCTCCGGAATGCCATGCAAACGAACCACATGCTGGAAAAACAATGGCACCAAATCAGAGGAGGAAGGCAATTTAGACAAGGGTACCAAATGGACCATCTTAGAGAAGCGATCACAAACCACCCAAATGACCGACATCCTTTGAGAGACAGGGAGATCTGAAATAAAATCCATGGAAATATGCGTCCAGGGCCTCTTCGGGACCGGCAAGGGCAAAAGCATCCCACTGGCACGAGAACAGCAGGGCTTAGCCCGAGCACAAGTCCCACAGGACTGCACAAAAGAATGCACATCCCGTGACAAAGAAGGCCACCAAAAGGATCTAGCCACCAAATCTCTGGTACCAAAGATTCCAGGATGACCAGCCAACACCGAACAATGAACCTCAGAAATAACTCTACTAGTCCATCTATCAGGGACAAACAGTTTCTCCGCTGGACAACGGTCAGGTCTATCAGCCTGAAACTTCTGCAGCACCCGCCGCAAATCAGGGGAGATGGCAGACAAAATTACCCCCTCTTTGAGAATACCCGCCGGCTCAGGAACACCCGGAGAGTCAGGCACAAAACTCCTTGACAGGGCATCAGCCTTCACATTCTTAGAGCCCGGAAGGTACGAAGCCACAAAATCAAAACGGGAGAAAAATAGCGACCATCGAGCCTGTCTAGGATTCAACCGTTTGGCAGACTCGAGACAAGTTAAATTCTTGTGATCCGTCAAGACCACCACGCGATGCTTGGCTCCTTCAAGCCAATGTCGCCACTCCTCGAATGCCCACTTCATGGCCAACAACTCTCGATTGCCAACATCATAATTGCGCTCAGGAGGCGAGAATTTTCTAGAAAAGAAGGCAAATGGTTTCATCACCGAGCCATCAGAACTTCTTTGCGACAAAACCACCCCTGCTCCAATCTCAGAAGCATCAACCTCGACCTGAAACGGGAGCGAAACATCTGGCAGGCACAACACAGGGGCAGAAGAAAAATGACGCTTCAACTCCTGAAAAGCCTCTACAGCCGCAGAGGACCAATTGACCACATCAGCACCTTTCTTGGTCAAATCAGTCAATGGTTTAGCAACACTAGAAAAATTAGTGATGAAGCGACGGTAAAAATTAGCAAAGCCCAGGAACTTCTGCAGGCTCTTTACAGATGTCGGCTGAGTCCAATCATAAATGGCCTGAACTTTAACAGGGTCCATCTCGATAGTAGAAGGGGAAAAAATTAAACCCAAAAATGAAACCTTCTGAACTCCAAAGAGACATTTTGACCCCTTCACAAACAAGGAATTCGCACGAAGGACCTGGAACACCATTCTGACCTGATCCACATGAGACTCCCAATCATCCGAAAAGACCAAAATATCATCCAAATATACAATCATGAATCTATCCAGGTACTTTCGGAAGATGTCATGCATAAAGGACTGAAACACAGATGGAGCATTAGAAAGCCCGAATGGCATAACCAGGTACTCAAAATGGCTCTCGGGCGTATTAAATGCTGTTTTCCATTCATCGCCCTGTTTAATTCGCACAAGATTATACGCCCCTCGAAGATCTATCTTGGTGAACCAACTAGCCCCCTTAATCCGAGCAAACAAATCAGACAGCAGCGGCAAAGGGTACTGAAATTTGACTGTGATCTTATTAAGAAGGCGGTAATCAATACAAGGTCTCAAAGAACCATCCTTCTTGGCCACAAAAAAGAACCCTGCTCCCAACGGTGATGACGACGGGCGAATATGACCTTTCTCCAAGGATTCCTTTATATAACTCCGCATAGCGGCATGCTCTGGCACAGAAATTAAACAGTCGGCCCTTAGGAAACTTACTACCAGGAATCAAATTAATAGCACAATCGCAATCCCTATGAGGAGGTAGGGCACTGGATTTGGGCTCATCAAATACATCCCGGTAGTCTGACAAAAACTCAGGGACTTCAGAAGGAGTGGAAGGCGAAATTGACAGCAATGGAACATCACCATGTACCCCCTGACAACCCCAGCCGGACACAGACATAGATTTCCAATCCAATACTGGATTATGGACCTGTAGCCATGGCAACCCCAAAACGACCACATCATGCAGATTATGCAACACCAAAAAGCGAATATCCTCCTGATGTGCAGGAGCCATGCACATGGTCAATTGAGTCCAGTACTGAGGCTTATTCTTGGCCAAAGGCGTAGCATCAATTCCTCTCAATGGAATAGGATACTGCAAGGGCTCCAAGAAAAAACCACAGCGCCTGGCAAACTCCAAGTCCATCAAATTCAGGGCAGCGCCTGAATCCACAAATGCCATAACAGAATAGGACGACAGAGAGCAAATCAGAGTAATGGACAAAAGAAATTTTGACTGTACCGTACCAATGGTGGCAGACCTAGCGAACCGCTTAGTGCGCTTAGGACAATTGGAGATCGCATGAGTGTAATCACCACAGTAAAAACACAGCCCATTCCGACGTCTGTGTTCTTGCCGTTCAGCTCTGGTCAAAGTCCTATCACATTGCATAGGCTCAGGCCCATGCTCAGATAGTACCGCCAAATGGTGCACAGCTTTGCGCTCACGCAAGCGTCGATCGATCTGGATGGCCAAGGACATAGACTCATTCAGACCAGCAGGCATGGGAAATCCCACCATGACATCCTTAAGGGCTTCAGAAAGACCCTTTCTGAAAATTGCCGCAAGGGCACACTCATTCCACTGAGTAAGCACAGACCACTTTCTAAACTTCTGACAATACACCTCCGCTTCATCCTGACCCTGACACAAAGCCAGCAAGATTTTCTCTGCCTGATCCACTGAATTTGGTTCATCATAAAGCAATCCAAGCGCCAGAAAAAACGCATCTACATCACGCAATGCAGGATCTCCTGGCGCAAGGGAAAATGCCCAGTCTTGAGGGTCACCACGCAACAAAGAAATAATGATTTTTACTTGTTGAACGGGTTCACCAGAGGAGCGGGGTTTCAAAGCTAGAAACAGTTTACAATTATTTTTGAAATTCAGGAACTTAGATCTATCCCCAGAAAACAAATCAGGAATTGGAATTCTAGGCTCTAACATCGGATTCTGAACCACAAAATCTTGAATGTTTTGTACCCTTGCAGTGAGATGATCCACACAAGAGGACAGACCTTGAATGTCCATATCTACACCTGTGTCCTGAACCACCCAGAGGTTAAGGGGAAAAGAAAGACAAAACACACTGCAGAGAAAAAAAAATGGTCTCAGAACTTCCCTTATCCCTCTATTGAGATGCATTAATACTTTGGGCCAGCTGTACTGTTATGGACCTGGTGGTTAGGAGCACCCGGAACGACCTGATGGTTAACCTCACACAGGACAAGCTCTGGGAAGTGGGAGCTCTGCCGACCGCAACCCCTAATCCTATCACACAACAAGGAATAGCCGTGGAGCGTACCTAACACTGCCTAGATGCCTCTTCACAGCCTAAGAGCTAACTAGCCCTAGAGACAGAAAATAAAGCCTACCTTGCCTCAGAGAAATTCCCCAAAGGAAAAGGCAGCCCCCCACATATACTGACTGTGAGTAAAGATGAAAGTCACAAACACAGAAATGAAACAAGTTTCAGCAAAGGGAGGCCAGACTTACTAAACAGACTGAGGATAGGAAAGGTATCTTTGCGATCAGCACAAAAAACTACAAAAAGACCACGCAGAGTGTGCAAAAAAACCTCCGCACCGACTCACGGTGCGGAGGTGACACTCTGCATCCCAGAACTTCCAGCTAGCAAGACAAAATCATGATAGCAAGCTGGACAAGGAAACAATGAACAAATAATTAACTAGCAGGGACTTAGCTTCTGCTGGAGTAGACAGGTCACCAGAAAGATCCAAGAGCGAAGTGAACCAGTACAAGAACATTGACAGCTGGCATGGAGTAACGATCTGAGTGGAGTTAAATAGAGCAGCCAGCCAAAGAATAAACTACGTCACCTGTGGAAGGAACCTCAGAAGCAGCAGCTCCACTCACAGCCACCAGAGGGAGTCCATGGACAGAACTCGCCGAAGTACCATTCATGACCACAGGAGGGAGTTCGATAACAGAATTCACAACAGAATCCCAGGTTTCTTTGATAGCGGCATTATAGAATACTGTAGATAAGCCTTGAAAGCAGGGGCGGATTATCAGAGGGTCAATATGGGCGGTAGCCCAGGGCCCAGTGGTCTGGGGGGGCCCTGGGCTACCGCACAGATTGACCCTCCACTAAGTGTCTGAATGCCCGCCGGCATTTGTGTGCCCCCGGACCCGGTGGGCAGAGAGAGGGGGCCCGCATTGGTTGAGAGGTGCGTGTATCAGCCGGTCAGCTGAGAGCTCCGAGTCCCTGCACCCGGCCTGCACAGCAGCACACCACATAATGGCTGCTCTGTGCACAGGACCTGTGATGAGGTCACAGGATGGGAGGAGTCAGGGGTCACATGATCGGGAGGAGGACCTCCGTGTACAGGACTTTGCTGGTTGCCATGGCGCCGGAGGAGGGTAAGGCAGCGTATGTGTGAGGTCAGGAGGTGTTTACAGGGTGGATGTAGCAGAGCCGTGTGTGTACGAGGTGTATGGATCAGAGCAGCGTGTGAAAGGTCTATGGAGCGGAGTCGTGTGTGTACGATGTGTACGGAGCCGTGTGCATGAGGTGTACGGAGCGCAGCCGCGTGTGTACGAGGTGTACGGAGCGCAGCCGCGTGCGTACGAGGTGTACGGAGCGGAGTCGTGTGTAAGAGGTGTACGGAGCCATGTGTACAAGGTGTACGGAGCACAGCCGCATGTGTACAAGGTGTACGGAGCGGAGTCGTGTGTAAGAGGTGTACGGAGCCATGTGTACGAGGTGTACGGAGCACAGCCGCGTGTGTACGAGGTGTACGGAGCACAGCCGCATGTGTACGAGGTGTACGGAGCACAGCCGCGTGTGTACGAGGTGTACGGAGCGGAGCCGTGTGTACGAGGTGTACGGAGCACAGCCGCGTGTGTACGAGGTGTACAGAGCAGAGCCGCATGTGTACGGAGCACAGCCGCGTGTGTACGAGGTGTACAGAGCGGAGCCGTGTGTACGAGGTGTACGGAGCACAGCCGCGTGTGTACGAGGTGTACGGAGCACAGCCGCGTGTGTACGAGGTGTACGGAGCACAGCCGCATGTGTACGAGGTGTACGGAGCACAGCCGTGTGTGTACGAGGTGTACGGAGCGGAGCCGTGTGTACGAGGTGTACGGAGCACAGCCGCGTGTGTACGAGGTGTACAGAGCAGAGCCGCATGTGTACGAGGTGTACGGAGCACAGCCGCGTGTGTACGAGGTTTACGGAGCGGAGCCGTGTGTACGAGGTGTACGGAGCAGAGCAGCGTGTGGATGAGGTGTACGGAGCGGAGTCGTGTGTACAAGGTGTACGGAGCACAGCCGCGTGTGTACGAGGTGTACGGAGCGCAGCCGCGTGCGTACGAGGTGTACGGAGCGGAGTCGTGTGTAAGAGGTGTACGGAGCCATGTGTACAAGGTGTACGGAGCACAGCCGCATGTGTACAAGGTGTACGGAGCGGAGTCGTGTGTAAGAGGTGTACGGAGCCATGTGTACGAGGTGTACGGAGCACAGCCGCGTGTGTACGAGGTGTACGGAGCACAGCCGCATGTGTACGAGGTGTACGGAGCACGTACGAGGTGTACGGAGCGGAGTCGTGTGTACGAGGTGTACGGAGCCATGTGTACGAGGTGTACGGAGCACAGCCGCGTGTGTACGAGGTGTACGGAGCACAGCCGCATGTGTACGAGGTGTACGGAGCACAGCCGCGTGTGTACGAGGTGTACGGAGCGGAGCCGTGTGTACGAGGTGTACGGAGCACAGCCGCGTGTGTACGAGGTGTACAGAGCAGAGCCGCATGTGTACGGAGCACAGCCGCGTGTGTACGAGGTGTACGGAGCGGAGCCGTGTGTACGAGGTGTACGGAGCACAGCCGCGTGTGTACGAGGTGTACGGAGCACAGCCGCGTGTGTACGAGGTGTACGGAGCACAGCCGCATGTGTACGAGGTGTACGGAGCACAGCCGCGTGTGTACGAGGTGTACGGAGCGGAGCCGTGTGTACGAGGTGTACGGAGCACAGCCGCGTGTGTACGAGGTGTACAGAGCAGAGCCGCATGTGTACGAGGTGTACGGAGCACAGCCGCGTGTGTACGAGGTTTACGGAGCGGAGCCGTGTGTACGAGGTGTACGGAGCACAGCCGCGTGTGTACGAGGTGTACGGAGCACAGCCGCGTGTGTACGAGGTGTACGGAGCGGAGCAGCATGTGAAAGGTGTACGGAGTGGAGTCGTGTGTACGAGGTGTACGGAGCACAGCCGCGTGTGTATGAGGTGTACGGAGCACAGCCGCGTATGTACGAGGTGTACGGAGCCATGTGTACAAGGTGTACGGAGCACAGCCGCATGTGTACAAGGTGTACGGAGCGGAGTCGTGTGTAAGAGGTGTACAGAGCCATGTGTACGAGGTGTACGGAGCACAGCCGCGTGTACGAGGTGTACGGAGCGGAGCCGTGTGTACGAGGTGTACGGAGCACTGCCGCGTGTGTACGAGGTGTACGGAGCACAGCCGCGTGTGTATGAGGTGTACGGAGCATAGCCACGTGTGTATGAGGTGTACGGAGTAGTGCCGTGTGTGTACGAGATGTATGGAGAGGAGCCGTATGTGTATGAGGTGTACGCAGCGGAGCTGTGTGTGTGCAAGGTATCCGGAGCAGTGTGTGCAATGTGTATGGAGCGGAGCGGTGTGTGTATGAGGTGTACGGAGTAGTGCCGTGTGTACGAGATGTATGGAGCGGAGCCGTGTGTGTATGAGGTGTATGGAGCGGAGCCGTGTATGAGGTGTATGGAGCAGAGCCGTGTATGAGGTGTATGGAGCGGAGCTGAATGTGTACGGAGCGGAGCCATGTGTGTATGAGATGTATGGAGTGGAGCCGTGTGTACGGAGCGGAGCCGTGTATGCAAAGTTTACGGAGCGCAGCCGCGTGTGTAGGAGAAGCTATGTGTGGCCATTATCATGTGCGGCCAATATACAGTAAGGAGCATCATGTGTGGCCATTATACAGTATGGAGCATCATGTGCGGTCATTATACAGTATTATTGAGCATCATGTGCGGTCATTATACAGTATGGAGAATCATGTGTGGCCATTATACAGTATGGAGCATCATGTGCGGTCATTATACAGTATGGAGCATCATGTGCGGTCATTATACACTATGGAGCATCATGTGTGGTCATTATACAGTATGGAGCATCATGTGCGGTCATTATACAGTATGGAGCATCATGTGCGGTCATTATACAGTATGGAGCATCATGTGCAGCTATTATACAGTATGGAGCATCATGTGCGGTCATTATACAGTATGGAGCATCATGTGTGGCCATTATACAGTATGGAGCATCATGTGCGGTCATTATACAGTATTGTTGAGCATCATGTGCGGTCATTATACAGTATGGAGAATCATGTGTGGCCATTATACAGTATGGAGCATCATGTGCGGTCATTATACAGTATGGAGCATCATGTGCGGTCATTATACACTATGGAGCATCATGTGTGGTCATTATACAGTATGGAGCATCATGTGCGGTCATTATACAGTATGGAGCATCATGTGCGGTCATTATACAGTATGGAGCATGATGTGCAGTCATTATACAGTATGGAGCATCATGTGCGGCTATTATACAGTATGGAACATCATGTGCGGTCATTATACAGTATGGAGCATCATGTGTGGCCATTATACAGTATGGAGCATCATGTGCTGTCATTATACAGTATGGAGCATCATGTGCTGTCATTATACAGTATGGAGCATCATGTGCTGTCATTATACAGTATGGAGCATCATGTGCAGTCATTATACAGTATGGAGCATCATGTGCTGTCATACAGTATGGAGCATCATGTGCAGTCATTATACAGTATGGAGCATCATGTGCGGCTATTATACAGTATGGAGCATCATATGCGGTCATTATACAGTATGGAGCATCATGTGTGGCCATTATGGAGCATCATGTGCGGTCATTATACAATATGGAGCATCATGTGTGGTCATTATACAGTATAGAGCATCATGTGCGGTCATTATACAGTATGGAGCATCATGTGTGGCTATTATACAGTATGGAGCATCATGTGTGGCCATTATACAGTATTGAGCATCATGTGCGGTCATTATACAGTATGGAGCATCATGTGCAGTCACTATACAGTATGGAGCATCATGTGTGGCCATTATACAGTATTGAGCATCATGTGGGGCCATTATACAGTATTGAGCATCATGTGGGGTCATTATACAGTATTGAGCATCATGTGGGGCCATTATACAGTATTGAGCATCATGTGGGGTCATTATACAGTATTGAGCATCATGTGGGGCCATTATACAGTATTGAGCATCATGTGGGGTCATTATACAGTATTGAGCATCATGTGTGGCCATTATACAGTATTGAGCATCATGTGGGGTCATTATACAGTATTGAGCATCATGTGGGGCCATTATACAGTATTGAGCATCACGTGGGGCCATTATACAGTATGGAGCATCATGTGTGGCCATTATACAGTATTGAGCATCATGTGGGGTCATTATACAGTATTGAACATCATGTGTGGCCATTATACAGTATTGAGCACCATGTGGTCATGTGGGGTCGTTATACAGTATGGAGCACTGTGTGGCCATTATGCAGTATGGAGCACTGTGTGGCCATATTTTTTGTTTATAATTATTCTTTATGAACAGTGTGATCAGCAGTGCTAAATGGGTGTGGTTGAGACATGGATATGGGTGTGACTAGTGAATGGGTGTGGTCAGAGGTGTGTCCCAAAATTTGCTGCGGCACGCAACGCGCGCCGCAAACTTTGTCCCTCTTTCCCAACTTCAAAAGTTGGGAGGTATGGTAATATATGGTCTGGAAATGGTGCGGTGGTATTTGTCCCTTGTATGTGCTATTATTCGATCACTGTGGTTGTAATTTGTGGTCTGGTCATGGTGCGGTGGTATTTGTTCCTTGTATGTGATATTATTGGTCAAGATATACCTAAATTGTATTGCAGATTTTAACAAATATTTCCTAGGTTACAGTAGAGTAGGGCCTGGCCCTTTTTCTGGAATAATCTGGTTCGGGTATATCATGACCCCCGTCACATGACCGGGGGGGCCCACAGTGTGTGAACAGCCCGGGCCCTGGCTACCCTTAATCCACCCCTGCTTGAAAGGATGCATCTTATAGCGGCAAAATCTGCTGACAGGTTCCCTTTAAAGTCAGCTGAGCTTGTTGGCCAATCAAGCACAGTGATACTGTTGTTTTTAAACCAATTATTGTTACTTTTGGCAGTTTGAACAGGTGCCAAGTCCTGCTGGAGAGTGAAATTTCCATTTCAAAAAACCTTGTCGGCAGAGGGAAGCATGAAGTGCTCTAAAATTTTCTGGTTGATGGCTGCGCTGACTTTGGTCTTGCTAAAACACAGTGTACCTACACCAGCAGATGTCATGGCTCCCCAAACCATCAATGATTGTGGAAACTTCACGCTAGACCTCAAGCAGCTTGGATTGTGGCCTCTCCATTCTTCCTCCAGACTCTGGGATCTTGATTTCCAAATGAAATGCAAAATTTACTTTCATCTGAAAACAACACCTTGGACCACCGAGCAACAGCCCAGTTCTTTCTGTCCTTGGCCCAGGTAAGACGCTTCTGGCATTGTCTATTGGTCATGAGTGGCTTGACAGAAGGAATGCGACACTTGTAGCCCATGTCCTGGGAACGTCTGTGTGTGGTGGCTCTTGAAGCAATGGCTCCAGCAGCAGTCCACTCCTTGTGAATCTCCTCATAATTTTTGAATTACTTTTTCTTAATCCTTTCAAGGCTGCGGTTATCCCGATTACTTGTGCACCTTTTTCAACCACACTTTTTACTTCCACTCAACTTTCCATTAATATGCTTGGATACAGCACTCTGTAAACAGCCAGCTTCTTTAGCAATGACCTTTTGTGGTTACCCTCCTTGTGAAGTGTGCCTTCTGGACATCTGTCAAGTCAGCAGTCTTCCCCATGATTGTGGAGCCTACTGAATCAGATAAGGGACCTTTATAAATGCTTTGGATACCTTTGCAGATGTTTTTTGTTAATTATTCTAATTTACTGAGATAATGACTTTTGGGTTTTCATTGGCTGTAAGCCATATTCATCAACATAAACAGAAATAATCACTTGAAATAGATCACTCTGTTTGTACTGAGACGATATAATATATGAGTTTTACTTTTTGTATTGAAGAACTGAAATAAATTAACTTTTTGATTATATTCTAATTTTGTGAGAACTGTACAATTCCGTGAACCACCTGTGGGTTCATTATCCTCACTGCACCCCTAGATAAAATCTTTGAGGAGTTTAGTTTCCCTCATGGGGTAATTTTTGATGCTTCTTCCCTTCCGAGCCCTACCATGCACCCAAACAATTTTCCTAGCACACACATGGTATTGTTGTACTCAGGAGAAATAACAAATCGGGCAGTCCATTTTCTCCTTCTAATTTTGAGAAAATGAAAAAATTGGGCTAAAGCAACTTTTTTTATTCACTCCCTAATGTTAAAGTTTTGTGAAACACTTGTGGGTTCTAGATGCTCACAATACCAATCCCCAAACATGAATCACTTGGTGTGTTGTTTCCAAAATGGAGTCACTTGTGTGAGGTTTCTGCTGTTTTGGCATGTCAGGAGCTCTTTAAATGCAACATGGTGTCTGCAAGCTATACCAGCCAAAACGGCATTTCAAAATTCAAAGAGTGCTCCCTTCCCTTCAGAGCCCTGCCGTGCGCCCAAACAGTATTTCCTGACCACATTTGGGATATCTCTCTGATCAGGAGAACTTGCACAACAAATTGTACAGTGCATTTTTTTAATGCTACTTTTGTGAAAATTAAAAATTTGTCGTTAAAGCAACAAAAAATTTTTTTTTATTTTCACATCCCATTGAAAAGTAAAGAGAACCTGTCAGCAGGATTGTGCACAGTAAACTATAGACAGTGTCAGGTTGGCACCATTATACTGATTACAATGATACCCGGTGATGAAATCCATCTTGTGGTTATTTAACACTATGAATTGAAAACTGCAAATAAAAGATTAAAGTTGCTAAAGGAGAAAAATGTGGCGCTATCTAATCGTAGTAAAATATAATCAATTGAGGTGAATATCTATAGGAATTTGCTCACCTGATACAGCAGTGCCATCAGAGGCACAACTCCCGCTTTAAGTATGGATGTATATGCGAGAGACTGCTGCTGACCTGGCGGGGAGGGATTGGACCCTGAAACAGGAGTATCCCACAAAGTAGATGCCAGACAAGAGGACCAGGGAATGGTGCTGTCTTTGCCATCAAGAGACATCAAGGTGCAGAAATATCAGGTTGCTTGTAGGTAAAATTTTATTCAAACTGATAAAAAAAAAAAGCATATATGCTACTGCGAAGGCGCAGGTCGGCATCATTTTGAGACTTTTTTTTTCAGAATAAATTGATATCAGCAAATAAAATAATTAAATGCATAATATACAAGTGGTCATGATGCAGCGCCGCCCCGGACCGCTCCCGGCACATTAACCCCCGGAACACTGCGATCAAATAAGATCGCAGCGTTCCAGCGGCATAGGGAAGCGTCGCGCCGGGAGGGGGGCTCCTTGCGTGCTTCCCTGAGACCCTAAGAACAACGCGATGTGATCGCTTTGTTCCGAGGGTCTCCTCCTGTCTCCTCCCTGTCCTGCAGGCCCGGATCCAAGATGGGGGTGGGGCTCCTTCCGGGTCCTGCAGGGAGGTGGCTTGCAAGCGCCTGCTGAGTGGCGCCGGCAAGCCTCCTACACTGCCTGTCAGATCGCTGATCTGACACAGTGCCGTGCAGTGTCAGATCAGCGATCTGACAATATATAGTGAAGTCCCACTCTGGGACAATGTAAAAAAAAGTTAAAAAAAAAAAATGAAATTAAGATGTATAAAAAATTTTTTTTAATTCCTAAATAAAGAAAAAATAAAAAACAAATATTGTTCCAATAAATAAATTTGTTTATGTAAATAAACAAAACAATAAAAGGACACATCTTTAGTATTGCCACGTCCATAATGACCCGACCTATCAAACAGTCCCACTAGTTAACCCCTTCAGTGAACACCGTAAAAAATTTTTTTTAAAAACTAGGCAAAAAAACTACTTTATCATCATACCGCCGAACAAAAAGTGGAACACGCGATCAAAAAGACGGATGTAAATAAACATGGTACCGCTGAACACGTCATCTTGTTCCGCAAAAAAAGAGCCACCATACAGCGTCATCAACAAAAAAATAAAAAAGGTATAGCTCTCAGAATAAAGCGATGCAAAATTAATTATTTTTTATACAAAAGTTTTTATTGGATAAAAGCGTCAAAGCGTAAAAAAATGATATAAATGAGGTATCGCTGTAATCGTACTGACCGGAAGAATAAAACTACTTTATCAATTTTACCAAAGGCGGAACTGCATAAACGCCCTCCCCCCCCAAAAGAAATTCATAAATTGCTGGTTCTTGTTCATTCTGCCTAACAAAAATCAGGAAAAAAAAAGCGATAAAAAAATGTCATGCGCCCGAAAATAGTACCAATAAATAACAAGACCTCACATGAAAGTGGACCAAAATATGGTAAAATTATAGCTCTCAAAATGTGGTGACTCAAAAACTATGTTTTGCAATAAAAAGCGTCTTTAAGTGTGTGACAGCTGCCAAACAAAAACCCGCTATAAAAAGCCGCTTTAAATAGTAAATCAAACCCCCCTTTATCACCACCTTAGTTAGGGAAAAATAATAAAATTAAAAAAATGAATTTATTTCCATTTTCCCATTAGGGTTAGGGTTGTGGCTAAAGTTAAGGTTGGGGCTAAAGTTAGAGTTGGGGTTTGGATTACATTTACGGTTGGGTTAGGGGTATGTCGGGGTTGGGATTAAGGTTAGGGTTGTGTTCGGGTTAGGGGTGTGGTTAGGGTTATGGTTGGGATTAGGGTTAGAATTGGGGGGTTTACAACGTTTAGTCACATCAGGGGCTCTGCAAACTCAACATGACGTTCGATCTCAATTCCATCCAATTCTGCATTGAAAAAGTAAAACAGTGCTCCTTCCCTTCCGAGCTCTGCCGTGCACCCAAACAGAGGATTACCCCCACATATTGGGTATCAGCGTACTCAGGACAAATTGGACAACTTTTGCAGTCCAACTACTCCTGTTACCCCTGGGAAAATAAAAGTTTGGGGGCTAAAAAAATCATTTTTGTGGGAAAAATTGATTTTTTATTTTCACAGATCTGAGTTATAAACTTTAGTGAGACATTTGGGGGTTCAAAGTTCTCACAACACATCTGGATAAGTTCCGTGGGGCGTCTAGCTTCCAAAATGGGGTCACTTGTGGGGGGTTTCTACTGTTTAGGCACATCGGGGGCTCTGCAAACGCAACGTGACGCACGCAGACCATTCCATCAGTCAGCATTCCAAAACGCCCCTTCTTCCCTTCGGAGCCCCGACATGGGCCCAAACAGTAGTTTTCTCCCACATATGGGGTATCAGCAAACTCAGGACAAATTGCATAACAACTTTTGGGGTCCAACTTCTCCTGGTACCCTTGGGAAAATAAAAAATTGGAGGCAAAAATCATTTTGTGAAAAAATATGATTTTTTATTTTACGGCTCTACATTATAAACTTCTGTGAAGCACTTGGGGGTTCAAAGTGCTCATCACACATCTAGATAAGTTCCTTAGGTGGTCTACTTTCCAAAATGGTGTCACTTGTGGGGGGTTTCCACTATTTAGGCACATCAGGGGCTCTCCAAATGCGACATGGCGTCTGATCTCAATTCCAGCCAATTCTGCATTGAAAAAGTCAAATGGTGCTCCTTCCCTTCCGAGCTCTGCCATGCGCCCAAACAGTGGTTTACACAACAACTTTTGGGGTCCAATTTCGCCTGTTACCTTTGGAAAAATAAAACAAATTGGATCTGAAGTAATTTTTTTTGTGAAAAAAAGTTAAATGTTAGTTTTTTTTTTTTTTTTAACATTCCAAAAATTCCTGTGAAGCACCCGAAGGGTTAATAAACTTCTAAAATGTGGTTTTGAGCACCTTGTGGGGTGCAGTTTTTAGAATGGTGTCTAGTGTTGAGCATTCAGATACCGCAAGTATCGGGTATCGGCCGATACTTGCGGTATCGGAATTCCGATACCGAGATCCGATACTTTTGTGGTATCGGGTATCGGTATCGGATCAATAGGGATGTGTAAAATAAAGAATTAAAATAAAAAATATTGATATGCTCACCTCTCCGGTGGCCCCTGGACATCACGCTGGTAACCGGCCGGCTTCTTTGTTTAAAATTAGCGCATTTAGGGCGTGCGAATGACGTCGCGGCTTCTGATTGGTCGCGTGCCGCTCATGTGACCGCCACGCGACCAATCAGAAGCCGCGACGTCATTCGCAGGTCCTAAACGCGCTCATTTTAAACAAAGAAGCCGGCCGGTTACCAGCGTGATGTCCAGGGGCCGCTGGAGAGGTGAGCATATCAATATTTCTTATTTTAATTCTTTATTTTACACCTCACTATGGATCCCAGGGCCTGAAGGAGAGTTTCCTCTCCTTCAGACCCTGGGAACCATCAGGATACATTCCGATACTTGATGTCCCATTGACTTGTATTGGTATCGTATATCGGTATCGGCGATATCCGATATTTTTCGGGTATCGGCCGATACTATCCGATACCGATACTTTCAAGTATCGGACGGTATCGCTCAACACTAATGGTGTCACTTTTTTGTATTTTCTATCATATAGACCCCTCAAAGCAACTTCAAATATGATGTGGTCCCTAACAAAAAAAAAAAAAAAAATACAAAATCACTGGTCAACTTTTAACCCTCAACTCCCTGAGGCCGGTTTCACACGTCAGTGGCTCCGGTACGTGAGGTGACAGTTTCCTCACGTAGCGGAGCCACTGACACACGTAGACACATTAAAATCAATGCATCTTTTTAGATGTCATTGATTTTTTGCGGACCGTGTCTCCGTGTGCCAAACACGGAGACATGTCAGTGTTCGTGGGAGCGCACGGATTACACGGACCCATTGAAGTCAATGGGTCCGTGTAAAACACGTACCGCACACGGACGTTGTCCGTGTGCAGTCCGTGTGCCGTGCAGGAGACAGCGCTACATTAAGCGCTGTCACCCCACTGGTGCTGAAGCCCCATTCATATCTTCCCTGCAGCAGCGTTTGCTGTAGAGAAGATATGAATATTAGTGTGTAAAATCAATATCCAGGTCCCCATAAACTTTAGCGCTGTCTCCGGCACGGTACGTGTGGTATCCAGTAGGCACACGGGCGGCACACGTGTGCCGCACGTGTGCCACACTGATGTGCCACAGAAACGCACCGGCACACGGACACGGATAATTCCGGCACCGATTTTTCCAGTACCGGAAATATCTGGACGTGTGAGACTGCCCTACCAAAAAAAAAATTTGGCTCCAAAATTGTGCTGATGTAAAGTAGGCATGTGGGAAATGTTATTTATTAAGTATTTTGTGTGACATATCTCTGTGATTTAAGGGCATGAAAATTCAAAGTTGGAAAAAATGCAAAATTTTCACCAAATTTCCGTTTTTTTTCAAATAAACGCAAGTAATATCAAATTGTAATCAGTATAACGGTGTCAACCCAAGGCTGTCTGTAGTTTACTGAGCACAATCCCGCTGACAGGTTCCCTTAAATGCAAAAAAATTCAAAGTTCAAAACTTGCAAATTTTTCAAAATATCACATTTCCAAATTTTTCATAAAAAAAACGCACATCATATCGACTTTAAATTTAAAACTACTATAAAGTACAGTATGTCACAAAAGAAAAATCTCAGATTTACTGGGTAGAGTTGAAGTGTTCCACAGTTATTATACCACAAAGTGACACTGGTCAGTATTGAAAAATTTGGTCTGGTCAGGAAGGTTCAAACAGGCTTCAGCAGTAAGGGTTAAAGCTACTGAAGTTGAATGATTTACAAAGCGTGGTTCCCTTTTGTGAGATAAAGACATTCAAGGCAAGCTTTTTTTGTACAAATAAAAGTCACAACACTTTTTTCTTTAAAATAAGATTTTATTAGAAATACCACTGTCGTATTCCATAAGACAAAAGCAAACAAACTGGAACTGAAATGGACGGTATGAACCACATCCAGGATGACTTTTAAATGAAACAACTTTACAAAGAAGTTACAAATATAACCAACAGTTTTCTTCCTGTTATGTTTTTTTTTTTTTTTTAAAGTTTAGTTACTCTTTACTTTTTGATCAGCTTTTGTAAAGTTATGAATCTTTGTAAGACACTTAAATTTTGCTTGCTAGCATGTGAACTTCTCTGCTGTCCTCCCTGAAGCACTATGAGTACGAGGGGGAAAAAAAAAGCTCATTAAAGAGTACAAAGTTTGCTATGTACTCCTGATGAAGCAATAAGCGAAACGCGTGTTGGGATACTGAGTGGTGTTGGCTGAATTTGGCCCATTTACTATGGCTCGTGGCAGGTACTGGTATTCTGACATGGCTGCATGTAATGGTAGAAACATTCTTTGAGGGGTTCGCTCTAATCTCAGGGAATTCTTTTTATAATATTTACTATATTATTTTTTTTTGTAATCACTGTTATAAATTTAGCGTTCTTTATCCGGTTTATATACTTGCCCTACTGTTTGATTGCTATTGTATAATCTGATTACATGATGTGATTTGCCACTGACCACATTGCCCTTTTTTCTTGGGCGTTTTTAACCTTTTTCTTCAGGTCGTTGTGTTTATATATACAGCTCCGGCAAAAATTAAGAGACCACCACATCTAATCCCTGTCATGGGCAGCCCAATCTCCAGACCTGAACTCCATTGAAAACCTCTGGAATGTAATCAATAGGATGATGGATAGTCAAAAGCCATCAAACAAAGAAGAACTGCTTACATTTTTGCGCCAGAAGCAGTGTGAAGGACTGGTGGAAAGCATACCAAGACGCATGAAAGCTGTGATTAAAAATCATGGTTATTCAACAAAATATTGATTTCTGAACTCTTCCTGAGTTAAAACATTAGTATTGTTGTTACTAAATGATTATGAACTTGATTTATTTGCATTATTTGAGGTCTGAAAGCACTGGGGTTTTGATTTTTTTATTTTAACCATTTCTCTTGTTCAGAAAAAAAGTACAAAACCTATTGCTTGGAAATTCGGAAACATGTTATCAGAAGTTTATAGAATAAAAGAACAATTTACATTTTACTCAAAAATATACCTATACAGAGAAAAATCAGACAAACTGAACATTTTGCTGTGGTCTCTTAATTTTTGCCAGAGCTGTATATGTTAAAAAGATATTTTCATATATGGATTGTTCAGTATTTATTTATATTTAAGGAGTAATTCATAGGTATAATGTGTACTCAAAGTTTTTCTATTTTTGGTAAAATAATAGTATGGGTCTTTGTGTCTAGCTTTGGTTAATCGCCTATGAAGACGTCATGAACTGTGCAGATAAACCAGCACGTCAGGATAGTGTTAAGGTACCTTCACACTGAACGATATCGCTAGCGATCCGTGACGTTGCAGCGTCCTGGATAGCGATATCGTTCAGCTTGACACGCAGCAGCGATCTGGATCCTGCTGTGCCATTGTTGGTCGGAGCAGAAAGGCCAGAACTTTATTTCGTCGCTGGACTCCCGCAGACATCGCTGAATCGGTGTGTGTGACGCCGATTCAGCGATGTCTTCACTGGTAACCAGGGTAAACATCAGGTTACTAAGCGCAGGGCCGCGCTTAGTAACCTGATGTTTACCCTGGTTACCAGTGTAAACGTAAAAAACAAACAAACACTACATACTTACATTCTGGTGTCTGTCCCCTGGCCCTGTGCTTTCCTGCACTGGCTGTGAGCGCTGGCCAGCCGTAAAGCACAGCGGTGATGTCACCGCTCTGCTTTATGGCTGGCCGGCGCTGACAGTGCAGTGAAGCACAGCGCCGGAGGACAGATACCGGAATGTAAGTATGTAGTGTTTATTTTTTTTTACGTTTACGCTGGTAACCAGGGTAAACATCGGGTTAGTAACCCGATGTATACCCTGGTTACCGGCATCGTTGGTCGCTGGAGAGCTGTCTGTGTGACAGCTCTCCAGCGACCACACAGCGACGCTGCAGCGATCGACATCGTTGTCTAGATCGCTGCAGCATCGCTTAATGTGATGGTACCTTTAGATTGGAGACAAACAAGATAAGGTAATGGAGTATATTACAAAGATTCAGAACTTTACAAAGGCTGATCAGAAAACTTTCCTCCCAAATGGCTACCACTATACTGGCTACCATTCTCACAGTGGGCGATGATCACTCAGTGGAGAAGGGCAAACTCTTTACACCTTCTCGATCGCCTCCTAGACAGTGGTTAGTGACCACCAACATGTACTAATAGCAGAAACCAGTGTCACAGCCACCTCTGGGCTCATTATGGTGTCACATGTCCAGTTGCAAGGAAAATACTTTAAAATAAAAAAACAATATTTTTACAACTATAAAGAAAATTGAAAACAAAAATTAAAACTTTAACTTTACAACAAACCCCATTTAATTTGATTAAGTAAAATTTGTAAATTAAAAAAAATAATATATCAGGTGGTATGTATTAATACTGTCTAATTCTTAAATGGTGCAAACTTAGACAATATTTATCAGGGCAGTTCATGCACTTTGATAAACTTGGCCCATTTTTACACTACTAGTTAGTTGATATACCAAGTTTTGCTGCACAATGGTACAATTATACCAAGCCCTCTTTTCAGTGAGGCCACAGCCCCATTCTCCATGCCACACCCCCTTGTCAATCAAGGAGCATTAAGTCTCTAAAATAAACGATAAAGTCAAGAAAAACAGTTTCGGGGGAGCAGGTTCGACCTGAATTCTGGCACGTAAAGCACAATAAAGATTGTGTACGGAGATGGTGTACATTAGAAAGTCTGCGGGAATCTTTATTTTTTTTGTATATGTTTATTGGGTTTTTAAAACCCAATTTACATTGTTTTGTGCTGCAATTTGCATTTCCATTGTGGAATCCACACCACAAATCTAGAGAGCATCTGAATCCACAGGCAACCAATCTACAAGCAGGAATGTATCATGGTTAAAAGGCGACGTCCAAAATGTAATGAGAGTATGCAAGGACAAATTACTTTACAAACTAAGCACATGTGCTCAGTGCACCCTCGGTGTGGCCAAACTGTTCGGTGCACCTTCCCACATCATTCTCTGCCTACTCTTCACTGAATGATGGCTCTGGCTTTACCGGAGCCAAAGAAGGACAGAGATAAATGGAAAGCCAGTTGGTAGTAAGGTGCTCCAGTACTTGTCCATGCCAAAAAATGTCCATGCCATTCCACTAACTCAGCCCAAGGTCAAGCAATGCTTTTTTTTTTTTTAATCCTGGACAACCCCCTTTATGCCATCTTATCTTAGGGCAGTGTTCCCCAAGTCCGGTCCTCAAGATCCACCAACAGGTCATGTCTTCAGGATTTCCTTAGTATTGCACAGGTGATTGAATGCTTGCCTGTCCAGGTGAAGCAATTATCACCTGTGCAATACTAAGGAAATCCTGAAAACATGACCTGTTGGTGGGTCTTGAGGACCGGTCTTGGGGAACACTGCCTTAGGGCATCTAAAAAGGTTCCTCCCAAAAAGGCAAGTTATCCCCTATCCTCTACATAGGGAATAAGCAGGTGATCAAGGAGGGTTGTAGAGCTGCAACCCCAAGAACGGGGGGATGTGGCTCCATCCTGACTGTGTACTCTCTGCTCCACTCACTGACCATGGGACTGCCATGAAGATGTACTCAGCAGTCCCATGCATAGACAATGGTTGAAGTGATGGTCGAACATAAGCACCCCCAGCTCCACTCAGGATGGAGCTGCGGAGTCCTCACTCACTGGGTTCCAGAGCCCCGATCTCCGGATCTTTGTGGGTTCCAGCAGTCAGATGTCCAGTGATCAGCAAGTTGTTCCCTACTCTATGGATAGGGGAAAAAATAGCTTTTTGCTAATATTGCACATAGTACATGAGGTCACCCAAAATTTTTGGAAAAGTTATTGCGACTATCTAGACCTGGCACAACGATTTGTGCAATAGTCACTTTCATTTTTTGTGCGGAATGAATATAAAATAGTTCTAAAACAGCAATTTTAATGACTCAATGGCAATTTTCCGTTGCTTTGTGGCTGCAAACTTGAATGTTTTTTTTTTATTACCATTATTATTATTATTATTAATAAAAAGTAATAAATTAAATAAAATGTGATACAGAATGGAGAAAAATACAAGTTTATCCATGTTACTTATATTGTCGCACATTTGCGAACTACAAGGTATGAACGGAGGCTTCTACGAGGGAAGTTTATATCGTCTACAACCATTTCATCATGAAGGACTGTGAGATACACCGCTGTGGATCGGCAGCACAGAGGAGGTCACTGCTCAACAGAGTCCAGCTCCTTATTTTCACCTTTTATCGATGGAGACTCGCCGGGTATTAAACACTGCACCTCCTCGGCACTTATTGCCACCTTCTCAGGCTGCAGCCACCTCTTCAAATGTTCTAGCTTGCTGAAGATGTGAGAATTAAAGAACAAGAAAAAAAAAAGAAGAAAATCAATAGGTGTTAAAAGTTACAAATGAGAACCGAGACCCCGGCTAAACGGGGGTAATGAGCTGGGACTCACACACAGCGGGTGCGAAGGGTTTAGATTAGATGAATTGCAGAATAACATCTTGCCAGGATAGCCAGTATTGGGTCCGGCTTTATCCCCACAGGACATTTAGTTGAAACCAGAAGTTTCCATCCACTATATAAAAAGACACATGTTTTTCTCAATAT
The DNA here is from genome assembly GCF_032444005.1 of Ranitomeya imitator. Classification (NCBI taxonomy): domain Eukaryota; kingdom Metazoa; phylum Chordata; class Amphibia; order Anura; family Dendrobatidae; genus Ranitomeya; species Ranitomeya imitator. The sequence continues at coordinate 670,747,232 of NC_091282.1, forward strand.
CTGACATGAAATCAAAATAAACCTTTCCCGTTTTAGGACAATTAGGATTACCGTAATTATTATTTGCCAAATGCCAGAATAATGAAAGAGAGATAATGGTTTAAGGTATTTTATTACTGCAAAGTCAAAAGTTTACATACACTACGAATACTATGCTTTTAACCAATCTGGACTGCCCATATGATGAGGTCATGTGTTTGCAAGCTTCTGAGACACTCCTGTGGATGTATTTGCACACGTGAAACACACTGTTTCTTTGTGTAGCATCATGGGAAAGTCTCAAGAAACCAGCAAGAGAATTGTCGACTTGCCCTATGTCCAATTTCAAGATACCAGAAGGTGCCTCGTTCATCTGTACAAACAATTATACACAAGTACAAACAAGATGGCAATGTCCAGCCATCTTTCCGCTCAGGAAGGAGATGTGTTCTGTGTCCCAGAGATGTAAGTGCTTTGGTCCGACGTGCATATCAACGCAAAGACAAAAGCAAAAAACCTTGTGAAGATGATGACGGAAACTGGTAAGATTGTGTCAATATCCAGAGTGAAACGAGTACTGTATCAACATGAGCTGAAAGGCCTCTCTGCCAGGAAGAAGCCATTACTTCAAAAGAAAGATAAAGCCAGATTAATGTTTGCAAATACACACAGGAACAGAGACCTTAATTTTTGTAGACATGTCCTGTGGCCTGATGAAACTAAAATTGAACTTTTTTGGCATATTGACCATCGTTACATTTGGAGGAAAAAGGGAGAAGCTTGGAAGCCTAAGAACACCATCCCTACTGTGAAATATGGGGGTGGCAGCATTTCTGGATTTCTGCAGGAGAGACTGGTGCACTTCACAAAATAGATGGCATCATGAGAAAAGAAGATTATGTGGCAATACCGAAGCAACGTCTTAAGACATCAGCCAGGAAGTTAAAGCTTGGGTGGAAATGGGTCTTCCAAATGGACAATGACATGAAGCTTACTGCCAAAATGGTAACAAAGTGGATTAAGGATAACAAAGTCAATGTTTTGTAGTGGCCATCACAAAGCCCTGCTCTCAATCCTATTGAAAAATTATGGGCAAAGCTGAAAAGGCCGGTGCAAGCAAGGTGACCTACAAACCTGGATCAGTTACACCAGTTTTGTCAGGAGAAATGGGCCCAAATTCTGACCAACTATTGTGAGAAGCTTGTAGAAGGTTTATTCTGATTTCACGGGAGATATTGCGAAAAACATCCATATGTGTCTTTATATATAGTGAATGTAAGCTTCTGGTTTCAACTGTACAGTCTGAGTTTCAATACATTTTTTTCGGAGTTACAGTGGAATGGCAGCCCGATCATGGTCACAGTTTCTACAGGCCTTCTAGCTCACACATGACCGATCCCTGGATTTTTAAAATTAGAACTTCCTGAAATTGCTGTTGCTTTACCTATTCTGGAACAGTTTTTTTTTTTTTTCCTGTGCCCCTCCAGTCCAAATTTATGCCTTCCGGTATTAAAGAACCAATTGGGTGTATATCACAGATCTTCCCTGTGGGCGTTTGCTTTTTTTTCTCCTCTGAGGTTGACCAATCAGAACACAGCCCCGCCTACAGAGGCGTTCTGTGGTACACTCATAGTGGGTCAAAGGGAAATTCTGCACCATTATTACAGAGGGGCAGAGCTTTAGAGCGAAGGGGTACAGAAGAAAAAGAAAAACTGATCCAGAAATCAGTGGAGCGGCCATTGGAGGAGGTACTCTGTTTTAAAGAAAAAAAAGTGAAAGATCCTGTTTAACCGAGTAGCAGAGAGGAAGGGGACAGAAGTTATTCAAGGCTTCCTCTAAACTGTCCCATACTAGTAAATGAAGCTTAAAAACAGCATAAAAAACCAAAAAACAAAACTTGACTTGGTACACTCCGGTGGCTATCCTATCCTTGCCATTCAGGATCTTCATATAATAACCAGCCTGGAGAGCTACAAGGGTATCTTTGGCTTTGGAGGTGCCAACACATTTGCAGGGGAAGTTAACCCTTGCTGCAGGGTTCCTTCACAGTTTACATCTGACCGCTAGGTAATAGGTATTAGTGTGCAGCTCCACCGCCGCCATATTCAGCCTGCGGGGATGCCGTGCACTGCGCTCAGCTTTCTTCAGCAGCCTCAAGGAGAATTAATTGAGTTGCGGTTGTGCTTCAAGCCTGTTATGCCATCTTGTTATTGGAAAACCAGTTCCCCAATCTGGTGATCGGTGCAAGTCCCGGTGGCCCGACCCCTACTGATCATCAAGCTATCACCTATGTTAGACAGATAACTTTCCCTTTAACATGGTGATTCCGGACAGAGAATAACATCAATGATAAAATACGGGAATATCACTGTCATAATAATATGGAAACAGGCCAAAGAAGGGACATAAAAGGGGAATCAAAGGCCACATGGCTGGTTAACCTCATGGGAATGATTTTAAAAAAGGAAGGCCCTGAATGATTTATTTTCATCTAGCAGTTTTCAACAATGACAACCAATATATAATGCTGTGATTCTTTGTACCTATTGTCAACGTCACTTATTTCACTGTAAGCTTCAGCTTCCGAGGATTCCCGTAGAAATCTGTCCCAGCATTCCTTTTTCGCTTGCCCTAAGGAAAGTAACATGTCCTTGGAGGTCACTTCACGGGTCTGACCTTTAATCTTCTGCAACCTACATTCTGAAATGATAAAATAGGATGAGATCACACCAGGTGCACAAAATACAAATGACCAAAACTGGACATAAACTGCACAAAAGTGCATCATGTCTTCAGATGTTTCAGGTACAGGGGATGTCGACTCATTAAAAACTTGAGCCTTTTTTAAGGAAAAAAAATACTTTTTTGATAGTGAGACTACAACTCAGATGTCATAACAACAACACGGGACCCCATTAAAGCCAAGGACTGGGCTCAGAAGTCTTCAGTCACACGTGCCACCAGGAAATTAATCTTTGGCTCAGGTCTTGCATCAATTACAGTATTGGCCATTACGTATTGGGTTACTGGGGCACCATGTTGTATACGTGACCTCACAGCTGCAGGCCTGTCAACAACGAAAGGTGCAGAGGAGAAACACCACTACAGCTACACCTGCTCCTCTCATTCAAGTGTTTACCGGCCCCTCTGTTTCCTCATCTCTCTTGATACACAGGAAACAACTGCACAGCCAATCACTGACCACAGCAGTGACACGCCTCAGCCATTCTAAAAACTGCACCCCTCAAGGTGTTCAAAACCATATTCAAGAAGTTTATTAACCCTTCAGGTGTTTCACAGGAATTTTTGGAATGTTTAAAAAAAAAAAAAAAGGAACATTTAACTTTTTTTTTCACAAAAAATGTACCGTATTTTCCGGCATATAAGATGACTGGGCGCATAAGACGACCCTCAACTTTTCCAGTTAAAATATAAAATCTTCTCAAAAGTCAGGGGTTGTCTTATATGCCGGGTGTCGTCTTATAGGGTGGGTGCGAAGCAATCTGCGGTCGACGTATATAGTGGGGGGGGGGAGAGGTCCCAATGACGAGGTGAGGGAGCGCCTCACCAGGAAGGTGTAAGTGAAGCAAACTGTCAGCGTCTGGGATGCCAGGGTTATGCAAAAAACAGAGAGAGCGGTGCTGTGCCTAGAAAAACACTCCTCTTTCACTCATCTGGCTCACCCTTGTATCCTATTATCTCCTTCTCTGCCTCTGCTTCACTTACACCTTCCCGGTGACGACACCTGGCGTATAAGACGATACCCGACTTTTGAGAAGATTTTCAGGGGTTAAAAAGTAGTCTTATACGCAAGAAAATACAGTACTTCTGATCCAATTTGTTTTATTTTACCAAGGGTAACAGGAGAAATTGGACCCCAAATGTTGTTGTCCAATTTGTCCTGAGTACGCTGATACCCCATATGTTGGAGTAAACCAGTGTTTGGGCGCATGGATGAGCTCTGAAGGGAAGAAGCGCCATTTGACTTTTCAATGCAAAATTGGCTGGAATTGAGATTGGACACCATGTCGTGTTTGGAGAACCCCTGATGTGCCTAAACAGTGGAAACCCCAAAAAAGTGACCCCAATTTTTTGGAGATTAGACCCCCTAAGGAACTTAGCTAGATGTGTGGTGAGCACTTTGAACCCCCAAGTGCTTCACTAAAGTTTATAACGCAGAGCCGTGAAAATAAAAAAGTCTTTTTTTTTTTTTCCCACAAAAATAATTTTTTAGCCCCCAGTTTTGTATTTTCCCAAGGGTATCAGGAGAAATTGGACCCCAAAAGTTGTTGTCCAATTTGTCCCGAGTACGCTGATACCCCATATGTGGGGGTAAACCACTGTTTGGGCGCATGACAGAGCTCGGAAGGGAAGGAGCACTGTTTTACTTTTTCAACGAAGAATTGTATGGATTGAGATCGGACGCCATGTTGCGTTTGCAGAGCCCTGGTGTGCCTTAACAGTGGAAACCTCCCAATTCTAACTCCAACACTAACCCCAACACACCCCTAAGCATAATCCCAACCCTAACCACACCCCAACACACCCCTAACCCTAATCCCATCCCAACAGACCCCTAACCCTAATCCCAACCCTAACCATACCCTTAACCCTGACACACCCCTAACCCAACCGTAAACTTAATCCAAACCCTAACCCCAACTCTAGCCCCAACCCTAACGGGAAAATGGAAATACATTTTTTTATTTTATTATTTTTCCTTAAGTAAGTCGGTGATAATGGGGGGGTTTGATTAACTATTTATGTCGGGTTTTTATGATTGGCAGCTGTCACACCCTAAAAGACGCTTTTTATAGCAAAAAAATTTTTTTGCGCTACCACATTCTGAGAGCTATAATTTTTCCATATTTTGGCCCACAGAGTCATGTGAGGTTTGTGGGACAAGTTGATGTTTTTATTGGTATCATTTTCAGGCACATGACATTTTTTGATCGCTTTTTATTCCGATTTTTGTTAGGCAGAATGAACAAAAACCATCAATTCATGAATTTCTTTTGGGGGGAGGGCGTTTATACCGTTCCGCGTTTGGTAAAATTGATAAAGCAGTTTTATTCTTTGGGTCAGTACGATTGCAGCAATACCTCATTTATATCATTTTTTTTTGTGTTTTGGCGCTTATATACAATAAAAACTATTTTATAGAAAAAATAATTATTTTTACATCGCTTTATTCTGAAGACTATAACTTTTTTATTTTTTGCTGATGACGCTGTATGGCGGCTCATTTTTGCGGGACAGGATGACGTTTTCGGGGGTACAATGTTTATTTATATCCGTCTTTTTGATCGCGTGTTATTCCACTTTTTGTTCGGCGGTATGATGATAAAGCGTTGCTTTTTGCCTATTTTTTTTTTTTTTTTTTTTTACAGGGTTCACTGAAGGGGTTAACTAGTCGGATAGTTTTATAGGTTGGGTCGCGGCGATACTAAATATGCGTACTTTTATTGTTTTTTTTATTTACATAAGAAATTTATTGGAACAATATTTTTTTTTTTTTTTACACATGTATTTTTTCTTTAACTTTTTTATTTTGTCACAGTGTGGGACATTATGGTAAAGTGTCAGATCGCTGATCTGATACTTTGCACTGCGTCAGACAGGCACTGCAGGAGGCTTACCACCTCCCAGTAGGACCCGGAAGGAGCCCCGCGGCCATCTTGGATCTGGGGCCTGAAGGGAGGAGGACGGAGGAGACGCTCGGAGCAACTCGATCACATCGCGTTGCTCCGAGAGTCTTAGGGAAGCACGCAGGGAGCCCTATCCCTGTGCGATGCTTCCCTATCCCATGTTTGATCGCAGTGTTCCGGGGGTTAATGTGTCAGGAGCGGTCCGTGACCGCTCCTGGCACATAGTGCCGGATGTCAGCTGTGATAGTCAGCTGACACCCAGCCGCGATCAGCCGCGCTCCCCCCGTGAGCACGCCTGATCGCGTTAGACGTACTATCCCGTCGGTGGTCATACGGGCCCATACCACCTCGACGGGATAGTACGTCCAATGTCAGAAAGGGGTTACTATTTGATTTTTTTTTGTGACTTGAGGAAAGAAAAATGATGCTGCCCGTGTGCTTAGAATATTATGCATTTGGTAACCTGTGAAAAATTACATAAATGCTGTAAATTACACACTTTGGGCTATATGTATTAAAAAAAATTCTGACAGGTACTTAAACCTTTCCTCTCCGATGTACAATGCCCTTTCAGCTACATGCACCGTTATTGTGAAATCGGACAAGGTTCTGACAAGTTGAGGCCAGAGCAAATCAGTACAGGAGCGCGGCACAAAGCTAGCAGAATGATCAACCACCGGATCGGACCACCCCCGGGTGAGTATAATAAAGCTTGTTTTTCTTCTCTTTCAGGTCGGACCGGGGGCTTATCTATCACATTACAGAATGCTGTAGATAAGCCCCAAAAGGCAGTGGCTGCATCTTATAGCGGCAAAACGAGGTGACAGGTTCCCTTTAAGAGTTCTGAATATTCACCTCTCTCCACTGCTATAGGTGTGGAGTGGAGAGAATATTCATTATCTTAATGAGCAGGGACACGTGATCGCTCGGCCGCTTGAGCTGCAGGCACTGGAACAAGATGCATAAAGGGAGCGCAGGTAAAGTAAGTAGGATTTGTTTTATGCTCTTATCATGGGGGCCATGCATACAAGGACAGGGATGAGGGACCATACTTACAAGAATAGGGATGAGGAGCCATTAAGACAAGGATGGGGATAAGAAGCAATGCATACAAGAATGGGGATGAGGAACCATGCAGACAAAGATGGGGATAAGGAGTCATGCAGACCAGGATAGGGATGAGGAGCCATGCATACCAGGATAGGGATGAGGAGCCATGCATACCAGGATAGGGATGAGGAGCCATGCATACCAGGATAGGGATGAGGAGCCATGCAGACCAGGATAGGGATGAGGAGCCATGCAGACCAGGATAGGGACGAGGAGTAGAGTTGAGCAAATTTGTTCGGGTTACTGCTTATTCGGCAAGCTATAGATCTTACAGAATAAGCTACAGCGTGAACCCGGATACATGGAGCGCCGGCTGATCGGCGCCGCAGCTGCATGTGTCACAGCTGTGTCACTGTCACAACAAATGCATGTAGAGCCCAAGACACAGACTCTCCATGCATATATTGTGACAGTGACACAGCTGCCACACTTGCATCTGCGGCGCCGATCAGCCGGCACGCTCTATGTATCTGGATGGGGATGAGGGGACAACGCATAACTGGCTTATACTCGAGCCAATAAGTTTCTCAGTTTTTTGTGGCAAAATTAAGTGCGTCGGCTAATACACAAGTATATATGGGTACTTTCCACTGTTGTCAAAACAGAGTCAAAAGGAAGGATCACGTTAATGACGTTTTATGTGGAATTCATGCCGAATGAATGATGAGCACCAAAAGAAAACAGAATTTGGTTTACTGACCTAAAGCGGCTAAGTATACTTCAGAATCTTGTAATGGAGCCCAAGGTTTGGGAGAGTACGATGAGCTATTACTCTCGGGCATTTCACTAGGATCAGGACACAGGAAAGAGTCTGAAAAGTTGTCTGGTGGGTTTGTTTCCTGGAGGTCTGGAGAACTGGGGCAAATCTCAGCCCACATGTCCTTGCTGGATACCATATCATCAGAATCTATGCTCTCGATCATCCTCATTGGTGCGATGTAGTCTACAAGACAGGGAGGGAAAAAAATAACTTATTAAAATAGCTTGGAGATAGTAAACAAACAAACATACATTGATTTCTGTAGACTAGCTGCTTTGATGTTTTCCTGATGCAGCACACAAAGAGAAAATCCAGCGTCTCCATCTCCCTGTAGCATACAATGAGAATGAACAGCAGTATAGAAGCCTTTATACAGCACTTCTGAGCAGTGTAGCTGTGACACCAGCTTTGGCAGAGACAAAACTAACTAGAAACAACGCTCTGCCTCCCGCTCTGCACCTCCTCTCTACCCCCTCTCTCTATAGGCTTCTCTTGCCAGCATGTAGCTTTATTCCTCAATAAGCTGATAGTCCTAAATTACCTTAAGTTCCCCAAACAACATAGATTACTGCCAGCCCAATTTTGCCACCCTACTCCTATTTGCATGCTCGGTTGGTTAGGCCTGTTCTCCATATGCTTTCAATAGAAAGAGGGGAGAAAGGTGCTGCCAGATAGATGGAAAAAGAAATGGATATTAAGATGGATTTTACAAATAAAATTATAAATTCAGGAGGCAGGGGGAGGACAAGTGGGTCGTAAGTGGAGATAGAAGCCTTTTTCTCCAATAAGATGTCTGGCAATGTTTCCAATGCTCACTTGTACTATTGATCTATCCTGTTTCATTAACAGCAACCATATAACTAATACAATTATCATTAAAATAGTTTAAATGAAAACATTTAAAGTGAAATCCCTGCGAGTTTGGGGTAAAGGCTGCTTCATTACAGTTATGTGAAAGTGTTTGCCCCTTCTTGATTTCCTATTCTTTCACATGTTTGTCACACTTAAATGTTTCACATCACTCCAAATTTTAATATTAGACAAAGATAACACAAATATTCACAAAATGCAGTTTATAAACGAAGGTCTTTATTATTAAGCAAAAAAGAAATCCAAACCTACAGGGTCCTGTGTGAAAAAATGATTACCCCCCACCCCCAAAAAAACAACCATAAAATAACTGTGCTTTATCACATATTTGGGACGCTGAGCTCAAATTCCCTAGCCACACCTGTTCTCTATCAAGAAACGACTGCCTGACAAAAGTGAAGTAGACCAAAGGATCCTCAAAAGGTAGACATTATGTCACGACCCAAATAAATTCTGGAACAAATGAGAAACAAAGTAATTGAGATCCATCAGTCTGGAAAAGGTTATTAAGCCATTTCTAAAGCTTTGGGATTCCAGCAAACCACAGTGAGAGCCATTATTCACAAATTACAAAAATGTGGAACATGGTGAACCTTCCCAGGAGTGGCCAGACGACCAAAATTACCCCAAGAGCAGAGCGAAGACCCATCCAAGAAGTCACAAAAGACCCCACAACAACATTCAAAGAACTGCTGGCCTCACTTGCCTCAATTAAGGTCAGTGTTCATGATTCCACCATAAGAAAGAAACTGGGCAACAATGGCCTGCTTGGCAGAGTTCAAAGATTAAAAACACAAATGAGGTTTGGATTTCTTTTTCCCTTAATAATAAAGACCTTCATTTATAAACTGCAGTGTGTATCCTATAAGTGTGTCCTAGAAGTGTGAAGATTACTGTAGAATTAAAACCAGAAGGATGTATACAGACTGTGCCCTGCTATCTGCCACAATTGTACTCTAACAAGCATGTCTATTCTTCCTATAGGTTTGTTCATCCACCCAGCTCTCCTGCTTTGTCTATGAAGTGCATATAGTACATGACCCAACTTTCCACAGAAACTTGTCTCTGCTCCTAGCATTCACATGGTATGTCTTTCAGCTAACTCCAGCTTTACCTCAGTGTTATTTATGACCTTGTGCTTGACTATATGCATCTGGTCTACTTTTAATTCTCTGACCAAGATGAACAGAGACCACTTCTCTCTGCTTCACACCTGAATGCCCTTTGTAGCACATATATTGCATAGCTCAAGTCTGTAACAACTTTAGTCTGCAGTGTGTATCTTATAAGTGTGTCATAGAAGTGAGAAGATTACTGTAGAATTAAAACCAGAATTGTACCAGAAGGGAACGGAAGGTAACTGGACACAGTCACTGTAAACAATGTTTCTGTTAGTTTTCACTCTCACCCCTATAATCCTTCACTTTCTGCTAACTCCCCTAATCCCCACCCCTAGTAAGGAACTGTTCATCTCTTCTTCAATACTCCCCATCCATCTCACCTTCTCCTCTGAACTGTTCCTCAACATACAATCCTCTGTCTCCAAGCACCGACAGCCACCTCATGCCCTCTCCTGCTCCCACGTGCTAACACTTTGTCTGCTCCTTCTCACTGCGGTGATATCTCTCCAAATCCTGGTCCTCCTCACCACATCCCCACAGTCAGTTTTACCTCCCATCCACGCTCTATCACAAACTTCTGTAACCTCTCTAACCTTATACCCATTCGCCCAGCTCCCGCTTCCCCAGTCCCACTAACGGGAGCTCTGTGGAACGCTCACTCTGTCTGCAACAAGCTTTCCTACATCCATGATCTTTTTGTTACAACCAAACTTTCCTTCCTCGCCATCACTGAAACCTGGCTCACCCCTTCTAACACAGTCTCTCATGCTGCACTTTCGTATGGTGGCTTCCACCTTTCACACACCCCCGCCCCAGCAGCAAGCATGGCAGAGGAGTTTGTTTTCTCCTGTCAGATAACTGCTCCTTCACCCCAATCCCACTGCCTCCTTCTGTTACCCTCCCTTCTTTTGAGGTGCACTATGTGCGCATCTACTCCCCCTCCAACCGGCTGTCATTTACCGCCCCCAGGGCGGTAAATGTCCACTTCACCACCTGGCTGCTTCATTTCCTCTCCACTGACATCCCCATTATCATCTTGGGCGACTTCAACATCCCCATTGACATCTCCCTCTCAGCTGCCACTAAACTTCTATCTCTCACTTCCTCCTTCGGCCTTCACTCAATGGTCTTCTACAGCCATCCACAAAGATGTCACACACTGGACCTCATCTTCACCCGCCTCTGCTCCCTATCTAACCTCTCTAACTCACCTCTTCCTCTTTCTGACCACAACCTACTCACATTCTCTTCCCTCTCCACTTCTTGTCTACAATCCCCACCCCACAAACTTGCACACCCTCGCAGAAATCTTAAACACCTTGATCTACACTCACTCTCTGAATCCCTCCTCCCTTTCACAGACCTAAGTTCCCTACAGAATGCAGATGATGCTGCCGCTCTATATAACACAATTATAGATGTAGCTTTGGAATCTGTTGCCCCTCTCACACATACCAAAGCTCGCAAAATCAACAGACCGCTCTGCCACACCAGCCTGACCAAAGAACTGAGACAAGCTTCCAGGGCTGCTGAGCGGAGATGGAAAAGATTCCACTCCAATGAGCACTTTATCACATTCAAACAGTCCCTCATTACTTTCAAGACCCCACTCGCCACAGCTAAACAAACCTACTTCTAATCTCTCATATCCTCCCTGTCTCACAACCCTAAACAGTTATTCAACACCTTCAATTCTCTCCTCCGTCCTCCTGCACCTCCTCCCTCCCCACTCATCTCAGCTGAAGACTTTGCCTCATTTTTCAAGCAGATGATTGATTACAGAGACAGATTTGGTCAACAACCCCCAGATACCTTCCTCCCAACTTCCCAGCCCTCCACCTCCAATACCAACTTCTCCACCATTACAGAAGATCGACTCTCCACTCTACTCTCAAGATCGCATCTCACCACCTGTGCACTTGACCCGATCCCATCCCACTTTATCCCAAACCTCACCACAGTCTTCATCCCAACCCTAACCCATCTCTTCAACCTATCGCTAACAACTGGTGTTTTCTCCTCAAGTTTTAAACATGCCTGAGTCAAACCTTTCCTCAAAAAGCCCTCTCTTGACCCATTCTCTGTATCTAGCCATCGCCCTATATCACTTCTCCCCTATGCCTCCAAACTACCGGAACAACACATCCGTCTTGAACTGTCCTCCCATCTCTCTTCTTGCTCCCTCTTCGACCGCTTACAATCTGGCTTCCGGTCACACCATGTTAGGGCTAGCGGAACGGACCGAGAAAATAGAGATGTTTATTATAAATTGTGCGTTCGCAGCCCAGGGTCCACCGTGCAGGAGGAACCTGCTGCTAGCGAATGGCGGCACTGTTTGGCGGTATAGACTAGCTCTGTTACTCCACAGAGTAGCCGTGAAGGGGAAGCACTGCGCCCTGTTAGCCTCACAGGAGCACAAGCTTACTGCCAAGCTGATAGCAGTCAGTGGTTATGCAACATGCAATCTCCTCACCGGAGAAGCCGGTATTCTAGGGGCTTATTTCAGCCGGGTCCCTGAACACACTCATGCATAATCAGACTGGCGCAAAGCCATATGAATTGACACTAGCGCATGGCCGTGCGGCCATGCGAGCCTTATATAGCTGCACAAGTAAAAGACCTTCCTAGAAGGACCAATGAGAGACTGCCATACCTGAGCATGTGACCCTAAATCTCCACTGAGAGATCTTGCCCTGGGCATGCTCAGTGTGTGCAATGCAGGTCTTAGTCCTAGCACTTAAAGGACCTTCCTGAAAGGACCAATGGACTTAGCTGCAGTATCTGACCATGTGACCCTCGATCTCCATTCAGAGATCTTACTCAGGGCATGCTCAGAACGAGAAAAGCAGGACTTAGTCCCAGAAGCGTCTGCTCGCCGCTGCCCAGCACTGACTTCAATGGCAGAAGCCGGAAAAGCAGCAGTAACTCTTTGTACAGAGTGGGACTGAACAAGACGCTGGGACCGACGTCTCCGCTGAGCAGGCTCCACTGCGGCGGGAGAAGAATGGGAGACCGCAGCAGAGATGGCCCGAGATTCCCCCTGTGCAGAGGCGGGAACTCGACCCCTAACACACCACTCCACTGAAACTGCCCTAACTAAGGTCACCAATGACCTATGACCACCAAGAGCAAGCGACACTACTCTGTCCTCCTCCTCCTCCTGGACCTGTCCTCTGCCTTTGACACAGTGGATCATTTCCTATTACTACAGACCCTCTCATCCCTTGGCATCACAGACTTGGCCCTATCCTGGATCTCGTCATACCAAACAGACCGGACAATCAATGTCTCCTACTCACACACCACCTCCTCACCTCCAACCTATCTGTCGGAGTCCTGAAAGCTTCAGTCCTAGGGCCCCTGCTGCTCTCCATTTACACCTTTGGCTTGGGACAGCTCATAGAATCTCACAGCTTTCAGTATCATCTCTATGCCGACGACACACAGATCTACATCTCTGGACCAGATATCACCACCCTACTAACCAGAATCCCTCAATGTCTGTCTGCTATTTCATCCTTCTTCTCCGCTAGATTTCAAAAACTTAATATGGACAAAACAGAATTCATCATCTTTCCTCCATCTCACGCGACCCTCCATTACAGTACACGGCTGCCCACTCTCCCGAGTCCCACAAGCTTGCTGCCTCGGGGTAATCCTTGACACTGATCTCTCCTTCAAACCACATATCCAAGCCCTTTCCACGTCCTCCCACCTTCAACTCAAAAATATTTCACGGATCCGTACATTCCTAAACCAAGAATCTGCAAAAACCCTAGTCCATGCCCTCATCATCTCTCGCCCTGACTACTGTAACTTCCTGCTCTGTGGTCTCCCCTCGAACACTCTCACATCCCTCCAATTTATTCTAAACTCTGCTGCCCGACTAATCCATCTGTCCCCCATTTATTCCCCGGCCTCTCCCCTCTGTCAATCCCTTCACTGGCTCCCCATTGCCCAGAGACTCCAGTACAAAACCCTAACCATGACATATAAAGCCATCTACCTGTCTCCTCCATACATCTGTGACCTCGTCTCTCGGGAATTACCTGCACGCAACCTCCGATCCTCACAAGATCTCCTTCTCCAATCCCCTCTTATCTCCTCTTCCCACAATCGCATACAAGATTTCTCTCGCGCATCCCCCCTACTCTGGAACTCTCTACCACAACATATCAGACTCTCACCCACCATCGAAACCTTCAAAAAGAGCCCTGAAGACCCACCTCTTCCGGCAAGCCTACAACCTGCAGTAACCACCGATCGACAACACCGCTGCACGACCAACTCTACCCTCGCCTACTGTATTCTCACCCATCCCTTGTAAATTGTGAGCCCTCGCGGGCAGGGTCATCTCTCCTCCTGTACCACTTGTGACTTAGTAACATAGTAACATAGTAACATAGTTAGTAAGGCCGAAAAAAGACATTTGTCCATCCAGTTCAGCCTATATTCCATCATAATAAATACCCAGATCTACGTCTACGTCTACGACTTGTATTCTTTAAGATTATTGTACTTATTTTTATTATGTATACTCCTCCTCACATGTAAAGCGCCATGGAATAAATGGCGCTATAATAATAAAAATAATAATAAACTGCATTGTGTTATTACTTGTGTTATCTTTGTCTAATATTTACATTTGTTTGGTGAACTGAAACACTTAAGTGTGACAAACATGCAAAAGAATAGGAAATCAGGAACGAGCAAACACTTTTTCACACAACTAAACACTTAAAGCCCTACATTTTATCACAGCTCAACAATGCATGGCTCACAGTACAACATACAGTTATATGAAAAAGTTTGGGCACCCCTATTAATCTTAAGCTTAATGTTTTATAAAAATAGTTTTTTTTTCAACAGCTATTTCAGTTTCATATATCTAATAACTGTTGGACACAGTAATGTTTCTGCCTTGAAATGAGGTTTATTGTACTAACAGAAAATGTGCAATCTGCATTCAAACAAGATTTGACAGGTGCATAAGTATGGGCACCCTTATCATTTTCTTGTTTTAAAGGGCACCTGTCACCCCGAAAATCGCGGGTGAGGTAAGCCCACCGGCATCAGGGGCTTATCTACAGCATTCTGTAATGCTGTAGATAAGCCCCCGATGTTACCTGAAAAAGGAGAAAAAGACGTTAGATTATACTTACCCAGGGGCGGTCCCGCTGCTGGTCAGGTCAGATGGGCGTCTCCGGTCCGCTGCGGCACCTCCCATCTTCATTACAAGACGTCCTCTTCTGATCTTCAGCCACGGCTCCAGCGCAGGCGTACTTTGCTCTGCCCTGTTGAGGGCAGACAAAGTACTGCAGTGCGCAGGCGCCGAGCCTCTGACCTTTCCGGCGCCTGCGCACTGCAGTACTATCCTCTGCCCTCAACAGGGCAGAGCAAAGTACGCCTGCGCCGGAGCCGTGGCTGAAGATCAGAAGAGGACGTCTTGTAATGAAGATGGGAGGTGCCGCAGCGGACCGGAGACGCCCATCTGACCTGACCAGCAGCGGGACCGCCCCTGGGTGAGTATAATCTAACGTCTTTTTCTCCTTTTTCAGGTAACATCGGGGGCTTATCTACAGCATTACAGAATGCTGTAGATAAGCCCCTGATGCCGGTGGGCTTACCTCACCCGCGATTTTCGGGGTGACAGGTGCCCTTTAAATACTCCTACCTACTTTTTACTGACTTACTAAAGCACTTTTTTTGGTTTTCTAACCTCATTGAGCTTTGAACTTCATAGCCAGGTGTATGCAATCATGAGAAAAGCTACTTAAAGTGGCCACTTGCAAGTTGTTCTCCTGTTTGAATCTCATCTGAAGAGTGGCATCATGGGCTCCTCAAAACAACGGTCTAATGATCTGAAAACAAAGATTATTCAACATAGTTGTTCAGGGGAAGGATACAAAAAGCTGTCAAATTTTGTTTGAATGCAGATTGCACATTTTCTGTTAGTACAATAAACCTCATTTCAAGGCAGAAACATTACTGTGTCCAACAGTTATTAGATATATGAAACTGAAATAGCTGTGGCAAAAAAAAAACAATTTTTATAAAACATTAAGCGTAAGATTAATAGGGGTGCCCAAACTTTTTCATATAACTGTATGATCTTAAAGGGAAGGTGCCATCAAAAAATTTTTTTTCAGAAATTGTAAAAATGTAAAGAATTAATGATTACATTTTCTTAAAAAATATTATCATTTGTTTATAATTTAGTAAAATATGAAAAATAATTTGAAAAGTTTTGGAATTTCCACTTTTAAACACTAGGGGGAGCAGCTGCTGAAATTTCAGAAAAACCTAGTGTACAACTAGCTCACATTACTGCACTGCAGTAATTATGGGCGGAGTCTGCTGACGTGTGTGATGTCTCCTCTCCTCCCCTTCTGGGTGTTTGCTAAGGGATTAGAGAGGATGATATTCAGGAACCCAGTGAGCAGCCATTTTGTTGGTGACTGCAGAGTATGGCTGCCGTCACACTATCAGTATTTGGTCAGTATTTTACCTCAGTATTTGTAAGCAAAAACCAGGAGAGGAACAAATGGAGGAAAAGTATAATAGAAACATATGCACAACTTCTGCATTTATCACCCACTCCTGGTTTTGGCTTACAAATACTGAGGTAAAATACTGACCAAATACTGATAGTGTGAAGGCAGCCTTATACTGACAAGTAGACAGTCACCAAGGATGGCAGGCAGCAAGGATTCTGGGAGATATGTGGTGGAGGGAGCAGGGTGACAGCAGCACAGAGTATTTCAGGAGAGCAGTGTGCTGGTCTATGGGGGCCCCCTGATTGGTGCGCGGAGCAGCCAGGGATTGTACATAGAGCGCTGTCTTTTATACACATGGATGGACCGTCTGCTCCACAGAAATCCAGGAAACATTTCTGCGGATTGATGGCCTGGTCTGATCCAGACTTTGCATGCAGACCCCATTCCCCTCCTCAGATCCTGTCTTCCCCATCCTGTCCTGGCGATGTGTGAAAGCGAGGCGACAGGCGCAGTCCGGGGTGACGCTGGGAAGGAAATGTAGCCATATAGTAACGATAAAAATGAGACCCCTCTCTTCAGCTGCCTCACCAGCCTTCCCCTGACTACACCTAACTGGAGGTCATACTGCCCCCTCTATTACCCCAGACCCGCGTGCAGGTGCTCAGCCAGAACCACCATAGAATGGGTCCGCTTTCTGAAGATGATACTGCCATAGTGTTCTCGCATAATACCGCCATATAGATCACACATAATACCGCCAGTGTTCTCACATAATACCGCCATATAGATCACACATAATACCGCCAGTGTTCTCACATAATACCACCATATAGATCACACATAATACTGCCATAGTGTTCTCACATAATACCGCCATATAGATCACACATAATACTGCCAGTGTTCTCACATAATACCACCATATAGATCACACATAATACTGCCATAGTGTTCTCACATAATACCGCCATATAGATCACACACAATACTATCAAATAGATCACACAATACTGTCATACAGTTCTCACATAATACCACCATATAGATCACACATAATACTGCCAGTGTTCTCACATAATACCGCCATATAGATCACACAATACCGCCAGTGTTCTCACATAATACCGCCATATAGATCACACACAATACTATCAAATAGATCACACAATACTGTCATACAGTTCTCACATAATACCACCATATAGATCACACATAATACTGCCAGTGTTCTCACATAATACCGCCATATAGATCACACAATACCGCCAGTGTTCTCACATAATACCGCCATATAGATCACACACAATACTATCAAATAGATCACACAATACTGTCATACAGTTCTCACATAATACCGCCAGTGTTCTCACATAATACCGCCATATAGATCACACATAATACCGCCAGTGTTCTCACATACCACCATATAGATCACACAATACCGCCAGTGTTCTCACATACCACCATATGCTTCTCACATAATACCTCCACATAGATCACCCATAATGCCGCCACATAGATCTCACATGTATTGTAAATAAAGACTCGGCCAGAATAAAGTCCTTTATTAATCTTTTTTATACCATACCGAACGCATAATCCTCGACTCCCTCATCTCCCACAACAAAAATAATAAACCACAATGGGGAAAGACACGCAGGAGGGAGAGGAGTGCATAGGAGAGGATTAGATACTGACTGCTGAGCCGTGTATCTAATCCTGTCCTGTGTGATACTGTGCTGCGCCGTGTATCTAATCCTATCTTGTGTGATACTGTACACAGGACAGGATTAGCTACACAGGACTAGATTAGCTACACAGGACAGAGGTAGCAGTGGTAGGTGGTATATAAGGGCTGGTAGCAGTGGTATATAAGGGCTGGTAGCAGTGGTATATAGGGACAGGTAGCAGTGGTACATAAGGGCTGGTAGCAGTGGTATATAGAAGCAGGTAGCAGTGGTATATAGGGACAGGTAGCAGTGGTATATAAGGGCTGGTAGCAGTGGTATATAGGGACAGGTAGCAGTGGTATATAGGGACAGGTAGCAGTGGTATATAAGGGCAGGTAGCAGCGGTATATAGGGACAGGTAGCAGTGGTATATAAGGGCAGGTAGCAGTGGTATATAGGGACAGGTAGCAGTGGTATATAAGGGCAGGTAGCAGTGGTATATAGGGACAGGTAGCAGTGGTATATAAGGGCTGGTAGCAGTGGTATATAGGGACAGGTAGCAGTGGTATATAAGGGCTGGTAGCAGTGGTATATAGGGACAGGTAGCAGTGGTATATAGGAGCAGGTAGCAGTAGTATAAGGGCTGGTAGCAGTGGTATATAGGAGCAGGTAGCAGTGGTATATAGGAGCAGGTAGCAGTGGTATATAAGGGCTGGTAGCAGTGGTATATAAGGGCTGGTAGCAGTGGTATATAGGGGCTGGTAGCAGTGGTATATAGGGGCTAGTAGCAGTGGTATATAAGGGCTGGTAGCAGTGTTATATAGGAGCAGGTAGCAGTGGTATATAGGAGCAGGTAGCAGTGGTATATAGGGGCTAGTAGCAGTGGTATATAGGGGCTGGTAGCAGTGGTATATAGGGGCTAGTAGCAGTGGTATATAAGGGCTGGTAGCAGTGGTATATAGTGGCAGGTGGCAGTGGTATATAAGGGCTGGTAGCAGTGGTATATAGGGGATGGTAGCAGTGGTATATAGGGGCTAGTAGCAGTGGTATATAAGGGCTGGTAGCAGTGGTATATAGGGGCAGGTGGCAGTGGTATATAGGGACAGGTAGCAGTGGTATATAGGAGCAGGTAGCAGTGGTATATAAGGGCTGGTAGCAGTGGTATATAGGGACAGGTAGCAGTGGTATATAGGGGCTAGTAGCAGTGGTATATAGGGGCTGGTAGCAGTGGTATATAGGGGCTGGTAGCAGTGGTATATAGGGGCTGGTAGCAGTGGTATATAGGGGCTAGTAGCAGTGGTATATAGGGGCTAGTAGCAGTGGTATATAGGGGCTAGTAGCAGTGGTATATAGGGGCTAGTAGCAGTGGTATATAGGGGCTAGTAGCAGTGGTATATAGGGGCAGGTAGCAGTGGTATATAGGAGCAGGTAGCAGTGGTATATAAGGGCTGGTAGCAGTGGTATATAGGGACAGGTAGCAGTAGTAGATGCATAAGAAAATAAAAACTCTGTACTTACCTTCAGTCCTCTTCCAGGAAGTGCTGAATCCTGTTCAGGGCAGAGCAGTGTGACGATCTCCCTGCTCTGCTCTGAACGGCAGTGAGCAGTGATTGCAGCCTGTACTGTAATACTAAGTACAGGCTGCAATCACAGCTCCTGGCTGCAGATACTCACCCCGACCCTCGCTTCCCAGCAGCAGCTTCTCCCTGGCAGCTCCTGCTATGATCGCACACACTGAGCTGTGTGTGCGATGACAGAGGAAAATAAAAAACAAAATGGCCGCGATCTCCTCTCACAGCTGTGACGTAGCAGCCCAGGGGGCGTGCCCAAGTCACAGCTGAGAGGCAGGAGGAGCGGTCGGAGCCCGACTGTTGGCTCCTATGCCCATGGCTGCCGTAAGTGAGGTGTGCAAGTGTCGTGCCCAGACACTTACACCCACACTAATGAAAATGGCGGCCTCCAGTGGCAAAAGTAAAAATGAATAAATAAAAAAGTATTAAAGTAGTACATTTACTTTTGTATTAAAAATAATTGATTATATAATCAATAATTATTAATACAAAAACTAAAATCACGGCACCCTCCCTTTAAGGACTTGTGTCCAATACTGATTCTGGTATATAGCTTTACAACATTCAAGAGTAACCGCACTTTCAGAAAATTTTTGACATGTCTAGTTTTGATTTGAAACCCCATAAATGGATAAAACTGAAAACAGGATAATATACCTGAGTTGAGTTAAGCTTATTGTCACAACTCTTGCCGGATTACTCCAGGCCAGGGGTTCCCTCACTATCCCTAACGCTAGGGGTGCCCTAACTATCTGTGCTTCTCGGATTACTTCTGATGGTAAAGACGCCGGGGCTACATACCTTGCTGAACTCCTGAATCAGCTCTATATCTGCCCCCCTCCTCCACCCAGGAAAATGAGGAGTTATAGTGTATGCATGTATGTATGTTTATACACAAACCAGACTAACAAGGGAGGATGTACAGGGATAAATGAAAATACCAATCATACAAATATGCACTTACAGACAACTGAGGGGAACACCATGGAGAAAATGAAGGAAAATCAAATAGGAGAGGATTAGTAATTGCATACAGCAGAAACACAAAGCAACAGTCACAAATCAACACTCCAAACGCCTCTACCAACTACCGTCTCCTTCACTCCACGCCAAGTAGTATAAGACTAACACTGGCAATCCAGATTGCCAGAGGAGAGTATATATAGGAGAGAGGAGTGGCCAATACTGCACAGCTGAAATCATCCAAGCAGGAAAGCTTCAAAAACTCCAGGCTGAGCAGATTAACCCTTGCACGGCTAACAAACCTGCACAGTTTAGTGTAATGGAGAAGCGCTTCTAATTTGTCTGTCTGATATATTATATGTAATTAATAAAATTTATATTTTGCTAATTTGGAAAAATCCCCTTACTTTTCTTTTGAAGAGCTTTGAAATCACATACTGTTTGTGATATGGCTTGGTAATGCAGCTAGATATATCTTTTACGGAGACTAAAAAAGCTTCTCTTTTTTGTTTGGGTTTAATGAATTTCTGCCTAAGGAGTACTATCCCGTTTTGGCCACGGGAATTTAATTGTAGGTTATACGACACAGCTGTATTCTGGCTCCTCTCTGTCATGGTGAACCCGTGACACTTATGTTGAGCTTTGAAGGATTGCAGCGCTCAGCTCCATGCATCTGCCCCTTCATTTTAGTAATGATGCCCAGAGAACCAACATACTAAAGTACTTCTTAAAAATCCTATCAAGTCTGGGGCTACTTTTTTCTTGGTCAGGTTCCGCCATCCAGCTTGATAACTCTGGTCAGTCACATCCACAAGACTTGATTGACGTCGTGTGCTTGTCTGCATATAGGTCAAGCGCTATAAATCAGACAAAAGTGGTGCATACTGTGATTTTTTTCCCCGTATGAAAAATTGACCATGTGCTCTTGTGCACTGCCTATAATGGATGCATGTGCGCTCCATGTGCGGTCTGTGGTGTACACGTCCATATAACACGCTCGTCTCAATGAGCCCTTTACTTAAGAAAAGAGTAGGCATCCTCGGACTTGTGATTTTTTTTAACACACTTTTGGAGTGGAGTATGTGAAATTTCTGCTCTTCGGAGTCTTCTCTGGGATGACCACTTTGACACCTACCAGATGCTGGCAGTCAAAGGCTGCTAGATCAGTTTCTAAACTATTGGTCTCAGATGATGCTGAGCTGTGATCGGCAGCATCTGGGAAAGAGGTGTGAAAGTGCACACATCCAGAGAAAATTCTGAAGAAACGTCCAGTTTAGGCTACTTTCACAGTGGCGTTTTTTGCCAGACGTCGCAATGCGTAGTTTATGGCAAAAAACGCATCCTGCAAAGTTGTTTGCAGGATGCATTTTTGCCCCATAGATTAACATTAGCGACGCATTGCCACTCGTGCGACGGTTGCGCCGTGTTGTGGCGGACCGCCGGGAGCAAAAAAACGTTACATGTAACGTTTTTTGCTCCTGACAGGCCGCTTTTTCCGACCACGCATGCGCGGCCGGAACTCCGCCCCCACCTCCCCGCAGCTCACAATGGGGCAGCGGATGCGCCGGAGAAATGCATCCGCTGCCTCCGTTGTGCAGTGCGTTAAACGCTAGCGTCGGAATCTCTGCCCGACGCATTGCGACGGGGAGATTCCGACGCTAGTGTGAAAGTAGCCTTATCTGCAAGCAGAGATTTCACATACTGCGTACCAAAAGCAACAAACGGGAATATCTCTGCAATGCAGAATCACAGCACAAAACAGAAAAGAATGGCAAAATCAGCAGTGCTCAGGGATTTTGACAAGCTATTTAACATTTTTTTGAGCAAGTGACAGGTACTCTCTAAATTGCGGCCCGCCTGGAGAATGCCATGTGTGAACTCTCATACATTCCCTGACAGAATTTATGTCGCTTATCCATTTTATGTAAATAAAAGATTATAACCCGACATTAAATTCATCCATTAGTTGTATAAATTATTCTTTTGAAAGATGAAACCAACCGAAATGTGGTTTAGGTTAAGAAAATAAATTGGCATCAATGCAGAAAAATTAATCAGTTAATGGACACAGAATGGTCAGATTTTGGCAAGACAAAAGTTTTGTCGCCTGGTCATATAATGCACCCAATCCTAGTTTACATCCTCACCTGTGCTCAGTAAATGATCGGTTAATTAGTGTGTGTGTGTATAAAAAGAAACCCAGCACCCCAGACCGTCACATGAACTGCAACTTGAGCTCTGACAACATGCCAAAAATCCACCCTGCGACCAAAGCCTGGATTATCAAGAGACTGAAGACCAGATCCACTGCAGAGGTGGTTGGCACCTTTAATGTGTCTCAGTGTCAAGTACAAAGAATTAAAAAAAGATTTGAAGAGACTGGAGATGTGTTTGACAAGCCCAGGTCCGGCAGACCCCGTAAGACAACTGCTCAGGACTCCAGGAGGAATGTTTGTTGGTTAGAAAATCCAAAGCAAGCGCCTCTTCCACTGCAGCAGAGCTCCAACAGACCTGGTCACCTCAAGAGCCTGTGTCAACTAGAACAGTTTGTAGGATTCTGTCTCAAAATGGCCTCCATGGTAGTATCAGTGCCAGGAAGCCAGCACTAAGCAAAAGGCAAACAAAAACCATGTGGCATTTGCAAAGTCCCACAGCCTGCTAAACAGATGGATGCTGAAAAAGTGGCAGAACGTGGATTTCTCTGATGAATCTTCAGTAGAATTACACCACAGCAGCCGCAAATACTGCAGGAGACCGACTGGAGCCCGTATGGATCCAAAATACACCCAGAAAACAGTTGCACTTGGTGGGGGAAAGATCATGGTCTGGGGTTACATTCAGTACGGGGGTGTGCAAAACATTTGCAAGGTGGAAGGCAATATCAATAGCCTAAAATATCAAGAAGTATTAGCTACCTCTTATATTCCAAGTCATAAAAGGGGTCAAATTCTGCAGCAGGATGGTGCTCCATCTCATACATCCATCTCTGCAACGAAGTTCCTCCAGGCAAAAAAGATCAAGGTGCTCAAGGACTGGCCAGCCCAGTTACCAGACATGAACATCATTGAGCATGTTAGGGGTAGGATGAAAGAGGAAGCTTAGAAAAAAAACAAAGAATCTAGATGAACTCTGGGAGGCATGTAACACTGCATTCTTTGCTATTCCTGATGACTTCATTAATAAATTGTGTGAATCATTTTTGAACCGCATGGATGCAGTCCTTCAAGCTCATGGAAGTCACACAAAATATTAAATATGACTAATAGTACCACAACTTGTTATGTTATGTTATGCAACATATATTTGTATTTTAAGTTAATTATTTGTTTGAATATCACATTACTTTCTGTGGGCGACAAAAGTTTTGTCTTGCCAAAATCTGACCATTCTGTGTCCATTAACTGATCAATATTTCTGCACTGATGCCAATTTATTTTCTTAACCTAAGCCACATTTCAGAGGGTTTCAGCTTTCAAAAGAATAATTTATACAACCAATGGATGAACTTAACATCAGATTATAAGCTTTTATTTACATAAAATGGATAAGCAACATAACTTCTGTCAGGGAATGTATATGTGTATTTCCAGATCTCAACTCTTTTTTCGGATACAATTCAGATTTTGGTTACAAAAATGCATACTGTGTAACAACAATTTAAAGAAAAAGACCTAAATAATTAGAAAGAGCAAAGAAAAAGAAAAAGGGATAATAAAATACGTCACGGTTCGTGTGCGCTGAATAACAACGGCGTAAACTATGGAAAACAAATTGCATATTAAAGAAGCATAATACCAGGAGATTAGACGGTTCCTGCTCTAAACAAGCACGGCAGGAATGAAAAGAGGCTACCATAATAAACTGGGGATGTATAATGACGTGCATTCCGAGCATCAATTATTGGACTGAAAATAGTCTAATGTGCAAATGTAAGTGGCAATTAACTCAAGTAATCCACATTAATGTAAAGAAGAACAGTAATTACTGCACACAACATATAGCATCGGTGCCATAGTCTCACAAATATGCTGTAATGTATACTGTCTGCAAAAGGAGACCCTCGGGGTAAATACCCCCTGTCACTGTACATCATATAAAACCTTGTACTCTGCTGTCTATGAGGTTTCGCCATCCGGCTTCAGCCGTCTCTCTGGTATATACAGTCACATTCTCAGTGACGGTCTAGAAGCGGCTCTGTATTACCGCACAAAGAAAAATCTGAGAAGACTCGTTTTTCAAGCACATTGAGGATTCCCTGCTTTTATGTAAAATAGAATTATTCTTACCGTTAATTCGGTTTCTAGGAACCTTCCACGACAGCCACTTCGGAGGTTGTCTTCCCC
Organism: Ranitomeya imitator; assembly: GCF_032444005.1. Taxonomy (NCBI): domain Eukaryota; kingdom Metazoa; phylum Chordata; class Amphibia; order Anura; family Dendrobatidae; genus Ranitomeya; species Ranitomeya imitator. The sequence continues at coordinate 670,771,764 of NC_091282.1, forward strand.
GCCCTAATAGGGGACAGGAACACAAGAGGTTAAATACCCCTCCCCTTCCTGCACCGCCAGTGTTTTCCTGGACACAGTAGCATGTATAGTTACCACAAAAGTGCAGGAATCATCCAATAAGAATATCAGGTAGGGAGGGAAATTAGTGCTGTCGTGGAAGGTTCCTAGAAACCGAATTAACGGTAAGAATAATTCTATTTTCTCTAGTCACCTTCCACGACAGCCACTTCGGAGTAGTACCAACAGCTAATTTCTCTAGGGAGGGACTACAGCCTGCAGAACACGTCTGCCAAACGTTAAATCCCTATTGAAATTTAGCCGGTAATGTCTGGTGAACGTATGGATGGACGACCAGGTGGCGGCTCTGCATATCTGCTCTGCTGAGGCATTCCCCCTCTCTGCCCACGATGTTGCCATTGCTCGGGTAGAGTGTGCCTTCAGAGAGGCAGGTGGATCTAGTCCCTGCGATGAATAAGCCAAGCAAATAGACTGTTTGATCCAGTTTGCGATTGTGTTTTTTGCCGCCTTCTTTCCCTTATTTCGTCCGGAGAACTGAATGAATAAATTTTGATCAATTCGCCAGGCTTCAGTTTGTTGTAAGTAAAATAGAACCACCCTGCGAACATCCAAGGTGTGGAAGGCCTGTTCTTTAGGGTGGGAGGGGTTTGGGCAAAAAGAAGGAAGTAGAATGTCCTGATCTCTGTGGAAATTTGAGACCACCTTGGGTAAAAAGGATCGGTCTAGTTTTAGTACAATGCTATCCGCAGTGACCGTTAAATAGGGTTCCTGTATTGACAGGGCCTGTAATTCACCAATACGTCTAGCCGTAGTGATTGCGACTAGAAAGATTGTTTTCAAAGTTAAGTTTTTTATGGATATAGCATCCGATCCAGGGGTTCGAATGGATCCTGGGTTAGTGCGTTAAGTACAGTATTGAGGTCCCAGGAGGGTACCCTAGTACGGAGTTTAGGACGAATTCTGGATGCGGCTGTCATAAATCGCTTGATCCAGCGGTGATTGGCTAAATTTGAGTCAAAAAAGCTACTAAGGGCCGATACTTGTACTTTGAGTGTGCTAGGGGTAAGGCCTATATCCAAGCCCTTCTGTAAAAATTGTAAGATCCTTGCTATATCAGGATTGAAGGGGTCTGGAACTTCTGGGAAGCACCAGGACGTAAATTTTTTCCAGACCTTAGTGTAGATGGCATTGGTTACTGCCTTTCTGCTTTTTTGAAGGGTCTGGATTACGTCATCTGAGAGTCCTTTAGCTTTTAAGATTGTGGCTTCAGTAGCCATGCAGCCAAGTTCAGTCTGTTTAGGTCCGGATGTAGTAGAGGACCCTGGTGTAGGAGATCGGTCTTTTGAGGTAGAAGGCAGGGACCTTCCAGGGCCATATCTAATAGGGCGCCGTACCAACTCCTCCCGGGCCACAATGGGGCAACCAAGATTGTGGTCACTTCGTCTGTCCTGATTTTTTGCAGGGTTTTCGCCAGCATGGGAATGGGAGGAAAGGCATATGCAAGGTTGAATTTCCACTGGTGTGAAAAGGCATCTATTCCCTGTGCCTTGTCTTTGTAATGAAGGGAGAAAAATGTTTCCACCTTCGCATTTTGCCTGTTGGCGAATAAATCCACCTCTGGAGTACCCCATTTTCCGGCTAGGGACTGAAATACTGCTTGGTTTAGGGACCACTCTCCCGGATGAACGTCTTTCCTGCTGAGGAAATCCGCCTGAGTGTTGTCCAATCCCCTCAGATGTACTGCTGTGACCGATAGAAGGTTCCTCTCTGCCCAGAAGAATATTCTTGCGGCCACTTCTTTTAGAGAGGCATACTTTGTCCCCCCCTGATGTCGTAGATAAGCCACTGTGGTCATATTGTCCGAGTAAATACGAACGTGATGATTTTTGATCAGTGCTGATGATGCCTTTAGGGCCTCCTCCACAGCTTTCAATTCTCTTAGATTCGAGGAGCTGCTGCTGATGTCCGATGTCCATTGTCCCTGAAAGTGGAAACCCTCTACCACCGCACCCCAGCCTCTTTTGCTGGCATCTGAGCGGAGTGTTTTTAGGGGAAGGTGGTCCCAGCTGACCCCTCTGGAGATTTTGATAATCTAGCCACCATTTTAGCGCCGATTTCACATGGCCAGGGAGAAGAATCTTCTGATTCAATGGAGTCTGTCGTCTCCTGGAATGTAGGAGAACATAAGTCTGGAGAGTTCGTGTGTGAGCCTGGGCCCAGGAAACCGATTGTATACATGCGGTCAGGGACCCTAGTACAGACATCGATTCTCTGAGGGTCGGTGCACGCTGGCCTCTGAATTTGGTTACCTTGCGGACAAGGTTGATTTGATGATCTTTGGGTAGAAAAGATGTTCTTACATCCGAGTCCAGTAGCACCCCCAGGAATTTTCTTCTTGTGGAGGGATGGACCTCCGATTTCTCCAGATTTGGGATCCAACCCAGGGTTTGTAATATCTCTAGGGACTTTGATACGTCTGTTTCCAGACGGGAGGCAGATGGAGCCATGATAAGCAGGTCGTCTAGATACGGGACTATGCATATTCCCTGCTGACGGATGAAGATTATCGCTTCCGCCATAATCTTTGTGAAGACCCGAGGGGCCGAAGAGATGCCGAAGGGGAGAACATTGAACTGAAAATGTTTGATTTGGTGACCCTTGGAGACTGCGAACCTGAGGAATTTCCTGTGCTCTGGATGGATTGGCACATGGTAGTACGCATCCCTCAGGTCCACAGTCGCCATCATCCAACCCTGACCGATGAGGGGAATCACGGATTTGACTGTCTCCATTTTGAATCTCCTGTATCGGACAGAATCGTTTAAGGGTTTCAAATTTATGATAATTCTGTTCTTCCCCGACGGCTTGGTTATTAGAAAAAGGCGTGAATAATGACCACGTCCTTCCTCTAACTTCGGCACCTGAGAAATCACATTTGATTGTATTAATTTTTGTAGATCTTGTAACAAGGAGTTTTGGAGATCTGGGTTTTGAAGGGAGGTTATCTTTACGCAATGTGGGGGTGGTCTCACGAATTCTATTTTTAATCCTTCTTGAATGGTACGAAGGACCCACTGATTTGCGGAGATGTTTTGCCACTCGGTGAAAAATCGTGAGAGTCGACCCCCGACCGGAGTACAGTCATTGTTTATCTGGGGTTTGCTGGGCCTGAGGGGCCAGGATATTTTTTCCCCTGCCTCCCTTAGGATAACTCCATCTTCCCGTTTTGCCTTTTCCTCTCTGTGAGGTTTGATCACGGGAGGGACGAAAAAAGCGTTTTTTTGGGGTCTTTTGCTCAGGGAGAGATTTCTTTTTATCTGCCGCCTTATCCAAAATATCGTCCAGGACGGGTCCAAATACATTATGACCCTGAAAGGGTATGCTACATAATTTGGACTTGGAGACAAAATCGCTTCCCCAGGATTTTATCCAGAGTGCTCTCCTGGACGAGTTAGAGAGAACGGCAGCTTTCGCGGCTACTCGAACCGATTCAGCAGATGCATCGGCTAGGAACCCTGTAGCTTTCTGTAGTAAGGGTAGGGAGTCTAAAATCTCCTCTCTTGGGGTGCCTTGAGTCAAGTGATCCTCAAGTTTGCGTAACCAGATAAATAGAGATCTGGCCACGCAAGTAGAGGCTATATTAGATTTTAGCAGATTTGTGGAGGTGTCCCAGGACTTTTTTAATAAACTCTCTATTTTACGATCCATCGGATCCTTGAGTTGCGAAGAGTCCTCAAAGGGGAGGGCAGTTTTTTTAGTTACCCTAGACACCTGAACATCTACTTTCGGGGTCTCCCATAAGGAGTTATCCCCATCTAATGGGTACCGGTTTTTCAGTTCCGATGGTATAGTCAGACCTTTTTCAGGGAGGTCCCATTCATGCAGAATTAGATCTCGTAAGTTCTTATGCACCGGGAACCCTTTTTGGTCTTTGGGTTTCAGACCCTCAAACATCTCATCATGTACTGAGAGTGTAACTTCTTCATCCTCTACCCCCATGGTGCTTCTTACTAAACCGATTAGTTCACTCATGTCCTCAGAACTAAAATAATATTTTTTGTTTTCTGATCTACAGGTGGGGGTAGAAGTGGAGCCTTCGTTTTCCCAGTTATCCTCTGAACCTGAGGACTGGATTTCTCCCGAGTCCGGGTCGGATTCTACTGGGGCTTTTTTCCTCTTTTTTGGAGGGGGTGGCTGAGGCACTGACATCTGAGAGAAGGTAGCCATAGAAGAATGGACCTCATCTTTAATGAGGGATCTAATGCTATCCAACAGCGAGGGTTGTTCGGCGCGCAGGACCTCATCCGTACAGGATTGGCAGAGCTTTTTCCCGTATGTTGATGGGAGTTTGGCCGTACACACTTTGCATTTGTGGCTTGACTTTTTAGGGTCGGAAACCTTTTCTCCCTAAGAGAGAGAGAGAGAGGGTTTGCTAAGCCACTTAGAGGAATATCTATATATACATATATACATAAAAGCACATATGTATATAGGGGATAGCTGGGCCCAACACCTGCTACTTACTTTGGTAGGAGGGGGAACGCTGGCATCTGCAGATGCAGAGCAAGGGGGTCTGTCACTGTCCATGTCCGTCAGGTTGCTAACAGTCAGACAGCTTACCTTGCTACCCGGATCTTTTTATAAGGATCGGTGGTCCAGCGTGCAGTGCTCCTCCCCCCACGTGTGGCCCGATTGGGGTAGGTCCAAGAACGCCCCCGACGCTGTTTGTATGGCGTGCTTCTGCTGCTGGACGCCATTGCCGGCCGGCGTGCGCTCCATGGCACGCTTCCTGGTTGAACTGGAAGTGGCGCGCTTTAACCCGGAAGTCATCAGGCTCTCCGGCCCCAGCCCGGGACGCGCGCCACCTCCAGCGCTGCAGCTGTGGAGGAGGGAACCGGGGGGCTGCAGGAGGCCCCCGGCAAGCACATCACCGCCCCGCATTGCCCCTAAAGGGAGCGCCGGAGGGGCCCCGAGTCGCTCCGAAGAGAGGAGACGGGAGCGGCATTATCAAGGAGGGAACCCGACCTTCATGCCGCCCGGCTTCTGGGTAAGTGGAGCTCCGTCGCCGGCCACGGCAGCCCTTCAGAAACTCTTCATGCCCCATAGGGGACAGGAAAACACTGGCGGTGCAGGAAGGGGAGGGGTATTTAACCTCTTGTGTTCCTGTCCCCTATTAGGGCGGGGAAGACAACCTCCGAAGTGGCTGTCATGGAAGGTGACTAGAGAAATAAATGTTGATGCGCACCGCTGCTCTCAAAAGAAAACCGATCACCGTGCAGAACTCAGCGGTATAATCATTTAGTAGAGGTTAACCCACAGCACAGACCACCCAATGTCCAAGTTGGGGGATGCACTAAAATAGAAAGCATCCTGCCCTGCGCTACTGGATTCAGTGCGTGAGCGTCATAGGATCATATGTAGAGTGATTTATAAAAACAATTAACTCATTTTTTGGATTACAAGGTGCACTACAGGTTTAGACAACCATGGTGTTGTAAAATGGGGTGGTCATTATCACCAATTTTAATGCACCAGGTTAGAATAGGGAGGAAATAGAACTGTTAGTGTTTCTCTGCGGCACATGTATTATACACATAGGGCTTTACAGTAAGCACATTATATACACTCTGCAGCAGACACATACACACTGCAGCATATACTTTTGTATACACCTTTGCTATATACATACAGTTCTGCTACACACCACTCTGCTGTATATACACATAGTGCTGCTACATATACATACACACTGTTGTATACATACATAAAGCTCTGCTACATACAATGTTGTATACATACAGCTCAGCTACATATACATACAGATACTATGGTGTTTATACACATACACACTATGCTGTGCAACAAAAAATGAGCTTAACAGCACCAAACAGCAACGCACTGTGCAAATATGAGAATGGTCAGTGTTAAAGAGGAATAACGGTGGTCCTCTGCTAAAAGCAACAAGGCGATGACCAAGCTGAGACAAAAGAAAGCGGCACTCGCCCATTTCCTAAAAATAAAATCCTTTATTCCAATTCATGGGACATAGACGCGGAGTGCAAGGGCTGATGGGGGAAGAAAAAAAAAAAAAAAAAAAAAAAACACGAGGGCCTAGCTGGGAGACAAAGATCCTTGCCCACTTTGGTGTGGGTTTTTGTGAGGCGAGATGTTATTTTCTAAATTAGACCTGTACTTTCAAACTTTGCATAAGTCAATAGTATAGATGAATATAACAAACTTGATATTATATCTTAGCAGAGAATTCTGCTTATTTCTCCCCATATGAGCCACTTCTTCACCTCCTTGCTTCCTGAAGTGATCAAGCACTTTGGGGGAAAAACACTTTTGTTCAGAGGTGTCAGGCTACACCTCCTACTACATTCTAGGGATAGGGTGAGGAGGTAAGTGAAAACACAGAGGGGGACTTAGTATGCGGAGCTTTCTAACAAGTCCTTTACTTCACCCCAGAGCTGGATTCACACCTACACTGATCAGTGTATTATTTACTCAATGAAGCGCCTGCATTTGTGTACTAACAAATGCAGAGCAGGAATACAGCCCTGGGTGTTTTTCTAGTCTCCTCTCAATAGCCCAGAGTTACAAATTACAGATACAGCCTACAGAAGGGAAAACTGGTGAAAAATACAGGAAGCATTCATATAATGGCCAGATAGTGTTATCCCTCGTGTATGTAAACAGACGGTACAGCACAGTCTCAGGAGTCACCTGAACAGACACCCATGCTTCAAAGGGGTTTTCTTATTTTGGAAACCTCTATTCCCCGGCAGCATTTTATTGCATTACTCACCCTCCTAGGGTCAAGTGCCAAGTTTCCACTACTGCATTTTATTGTCTGTCAACATGAGCGCTGCAGCCAATCGCCGAGCTCAGCGGTTCTGCTCAAGTTGACAATACAAACAACCCCAAAGCCACTGAGCTCACAGATTGGCTTCAGTGCTGTCAACGTGATGTCAACTCTGGAGACAATATCAGGCACCGGGAGCAACAGAAGAAACTCAAAGATGAACCTAACAAGGGTAAGGCGCAGAGTCTGGAGAACTAGTGACATGGAGAGTCGTAAAATTGCAGAGCCTGGTTCTAGGGATTGGAGTACTGCAGTTGGACTCCCACAAAATAGGTGAGCATTTTGAATGTTGAGGACTATGGCTTACAGCCAATGAAAACCCAAGTTTCATTATCTCAGTAAATTAGAATACTTTATAACACCAGCTTGACAAATGATTTTAAAATCTGAAGTGTTGGCCTACCGAAATGTATGTTCAGTAAATGCACTCAATACTCCTTTTGCATCAATTACTGCATCAATGCGGTGTGGCATGGAGGTGATCAGCCTGTGGCGCTGCTGAGGTGTTATGGAAGCCCAGGTTGCTTTGATAGCAGCCTTCAGCTTGTCTGCATTGTTGGGTCTGGTGTCCATCTTCTTCTTGACAATATCCCAAAGATTAAGGTCAGACGAGTTTGCTGGCCCATCAAGCACAGTGATACTGTTTGTAAACCAAGTATTGTTACTTTTGGCAGTGTGGACAGGTGCCAAGTCCTGCTGGAGAATAAAATTTCCATCTCCAAAAAGCTTGTCGGCAGAGGGAAGCATGAAGTGCTCTAAAATTTTCTGGTAGGCGGCTGCGCTGACTTTGGACTTGATAAAACACAGTGAACCTACATCAGCAGATGACATGGCTCCCAAACCATCACTGATTGTGGAAAAAAAAAAAATCACACGAGACCTCAAGCAGCTTGGATTGTGGCCTCTCCACTCTTCCTCCGGACTCTGGGATCTTGATTTCCAAATGAAATTCAAAATTTACTTTCATCTGAAAACAACACCTTGGACCACTGATCAACAGTCCAGTTCTTTCTCTCCTTGGCTCAGGTAAGACGCTTCTTGCGTTGTCTATTGGTCAAGAGTAGCTTGACACAAAGAATGTGACACTTGTAGCCCATGTCCCGGATATGTCTGTATGTGGTGGCTCTTGAAGCAATGACTCCAGCAGCAGTCCACTCCTTGTGAATCTCCACCAAATTTTAGAACGGCCTTTTCTTAACAATTCTTTCAAGGCTGCGGTTATCCCAGTTGCTTGTGCACCTTTTTCTACCACACTTTTTCCTTCCACTCAACTTTCCATTATTATGCTTGAATACAGCACTCTGTGAACAGCCAGCTTCTATAGCAATGACCTTTTGTGGTTTACTCTCCTTGTGGAGTGTGCAGCAGTCTTCCCCATGATTGTGGAGCCTACCGAAACACACTAAGGGACCTTTTTAGACGCTTAGGAAGTTTTTGCAGGTGTTTTTGTTAATTATTCTAATTTACTGAGATAATGACTTGTGGGTTTTCATTGGCTGTAAGCCATAATCCTCAACATTAACAGAAATAAACACAAATAGATCACTCTGTTTGTAATGACTATATTATATACGAGTTTCACTATTTGTATTGAAGAACTGAAATAAATTCACTTTTTGATGATATTCTAATTTAGTGAGACACTCCTGTATCTATTCTCTCTGTCCCATGCTCTGCAAGTAGTGGCTGACCCTTTGCTTTCCCTACATTTGGCTCAGCCACATGCCCACCTGGGCTGCCAGTGCTCATCACAACTGCCTCCTAGTGCCAAACCTTGGGCAGTAGTTTCACTGTCTGATGACGCCACCTACTGGCAACATTAATTATGGTGCCTCTCTTTTAAAAATGCACTGGCGTAAAATGCAACAAATTGCCTCTTCATTGTGTTGCATCTGGCGTTGGCATAGAAAATCCACCAGCAATGGGTGATGTCAACCTGCACTATCATTTACACCAATGTCTACCATAATGGGGTGGCAGAAGCCTATACCCTTCTAGTAAAACCTACTTACTTTTTCTATTAAATCAAAAATAAAAAAGTTGTTCATTTTGTGCAAATCAGGCAAGTGACTTTTTTTTTTTTTTTTTAAATTCCCACTAGTATTAAGGTGCAAGTCGCTAAATCCCTTTTATTCAGGACGTGTTGTAGTTCAGAACGACACCAGTCATTTTACCATATATTATACTAAAAAACGGAAAAATAAAAAAGGCGAATTTTTTGTATTTGGTTTTACAGAATTCAATGTGTAGTAAAAATTACCTGGAAACCTGATTCTCCAGGTCTCTACGATTACAGCGATACCAAACTCACATAGCTTTAAGTAGTGAAATAAAATTTCAGACGTTTGGCGAAACAAGCAATTTTTTCTTTTCACTTTCCAAGACCCGTAACATTTTTATTCTTCTATCGATAGAGCCGTGTGAGGTCTGTTTTTATGCGTGGCGAGCTGATGTTTTATATATCTCAATTTGGGGCCCATACTACGCTTTGATTGGCTTCCATTGCCTTTTTCTGGGAGCTGTGGTGCCTGAAAAAACACAATTTTGACTTCATTTTTATTTTTTTTCTCCACAGCATTTACTATGTGAGTTAATTCATTTTATATTTTGATAGATTGGACTTTAACAGACACGACAATACAAAATGTTTTATATTTGTTCATTTCTTAATTTTTCATGGGGGGATCCAAATTTTTTTTTTTTTTTTCTCTGTCTGAAAAACTTTTTTCATTCTTACTATATTTTTTAGTTAGATTGCTTACAGAATATACAGTATATTGCAAAACCGCAGCCTAATATAAATCTCGGCTTATGGCTGGTTCAGAGGAGGACCATGATGGCAGCAACGGCGGTCTTCAGCATTGTAACTCATCAGTGCTCTGAAATAGCTTCATGAAGGTGATGAAAGAGCTCCATTTTAATTCCACAGTCAGAAACTGCCAGCAGCAACTAAATGGTTAACAGCAGCAACGAGATCTCAGCTTTGACCACTGATGTCGATGGTAAAATAGCCTACAGCTTAAAGGAAGCTTAGCTACTAAGCCCTGTCCACACACACTGTCCCCAATGCTGATGAACATGGGGTTAAAAGACTTTTTTGACTTCTTTGGATTGGCACTTCCAATAGGTGGTGCCCGGGACCCTTTTGCCTTCTCCCATCCCACCACTGCATGGCCTATAAGACTTCCTATGTAAACTTGGTGCTCTCCTTAATCAAGCACCAGATATTTTAATTTTCCCCCTATGCAAGAGAAAAAATAAGAGTCACCAAAGTGCTCCTGTGTAGTAGAGCTGAGTAGGACCCTGCCCATCTAACGTCACTACAGCATCATGTTTTGTTACAGAGGTTATCCAATACATTTCTATTGGTAGCTTATCCTTCTAATGGGTCATCAATAACAGATCGGTGGTGGCGCGACACCACCGAGGAAGGTATAGTGCTGCTGAGACAGTACAGATGAGCTGATCTGTGCTGTCCACTGGACGCAGCATCACTACGATCTCCTGGGCATGTGCATTGTAACTGGAAGCACTCACCAGGTGAGGTGGGACGGCTAAGCCTCTGATGAAGGTGGGAACCCAGACCCAAGGAATTGGCGAAAACGTCCCGAGGACAAATGGAATTGTGGAGACTACGACTAACTGGAAACTCAGGAGCTGATGTAGGGGAACACCGCAGGGATGGATGCGACCTGAAACACAGTAGTACAGATAATGGAGCAGACCAAACATGGAACACCTGAGGTTTCAATCCAAAGACACATGTGTGCATCAATGGGCCTTAAATAGGTCTAGGGAGAGGTCATTGATCCACACCAAGCAACCTCGCCGTGGAGCAAAACAGAGGGCAGCGAACCCAGGGGAAGAGAGCGGATCTTGGGATATCCAGGACAGGTGTGTAACAGTAACAATGAAGTCAGCCTGATACTTCACTGTGCATAACAGGGTGGAAAAATGAGATTTCCAGCAGCTTGAGAGACATGAGGGATGATATCAACGATGGCTTGGTGTGATTACAGCACCTAAGGCTGCACTAGGCGAAGAGACATTCTGCCGGACTAGTCCTGGCTCCACAGCATATGATAAGAGGTGCAATAATTGTTAATTTGCCCTCCTATAAGGGTTGTTTTGGGCATTGGAGCACAATGGTGGCCGGTTAGGAGGCTTCAGGCATCAGACAGGTTCCTTTTACAATCATTTATTCATGTTTTCCCAGCAAATCTGCGAGTCATGTTAAGGATGGCTCAGAAGTGTGCTTCATCAGTGATCAGCGTTACAGCCCAGCACTGAGGTCTGGGCAAATCCACCATAGATACAATGTCCACATGTTGTCACTGTCCGCCTTTACTGAGCATGTGCAAGACTTCAGGAGGACAGTGACATGAGGCTGTCAATCAAGGTAGGAGGACAGAGTGTACAGAAAGGATTACAGAGCCATTCTAAGATGGTTATCAAAGTAAATACACCCTGCTCATCAGGGGCAGGTGAGTTATTCCATCATGTATACAGATAACATAGTTGATCTGGTGATCGGTCCTCTCTAAAGGGGTATCCAGTACTTAGCACGAGATGGGAGGGGGTCCATGGCCAGCCGACTATATGCCATGTCCAGGGTGGAGCATGCAGCTTAGTGGTCGCAGCCGAGTACTGCAGCTCATCTCCCATCCATCTGATAGGCCATCACGTACTAAAGGGGTTTTCCAGTCACAACAAATTGATGAAATGGGGGCAAGTACTCAGGAAGGTCATTAATAGCAGACCTGTGGGGGTCCTGCACGCAACACCCACAAATATCAGCTGTTATTTGCGCTGGTGGCCACCAGATAGAAAAAAGCGCAAACCCACTCAGTTTGTAGCAGCAGCTGTCAGGTGCCCTGCAGAAAATAACCGCTGATGTGTCAGGTGTCGGACCCCCTCCAGTACAATACGAATGACCTATTCCGGGGTTAACTTGTTGAAAAGTGATGAGCTCACCGACGGATCCTCAGCGCACTCCTTCTGCGCTCGCCGACGGATCCTCAGCGCACTCCTTCTGCGATCGCCGACGGATCCTCAGCGCACTCCTTCTGCGATCGCCGACGGATCCTCAGCGCACTCCTTCTGCGATCGCCGACGGATCCTCAGCGCACTCCTTCTGCGCTCCCCGACGGATCCTCAGCGCACTCCTTCTGCGCTCACCGACGGATCCTCAGCGCACTCCTTCTGCGCTCACCGACGGATCCTCAGCGCACTCCTTCTGCGCTCGCCGACGGATCCTCAGCGCACTCCTTCTGCGATCGCCGACGGATCCTCAGCGCACTCCTTCTGCGATCGCCGACGGATCCTCAGCGCACTCCTTCTGCGCTCGCCGACGGATCCTCAGCGGGTGCATACTAAAACCCTATGTGCCAAATTAACCTATACCTATGGTAGATATTTTAGTCGTATTCATCTATACCTATGCCTATTTTAGATTTTTTTTTACCGTTTCAATTTCTTAATTTAGTTTTCCTTTCCACTTTACTCCATTTGAAGCAGAGTAACCAATTTATTTACATATGTATTTATTTGACATAAAGTTGCAATACATGAATGTAGGGGTTACATTTTTTGGAAACGGAATAACGGTATTGAGCTCCGTTTTTTTTATTGGAATATGTTCATATTCGTACAACAACGTTATCTTCCAAGTTCCATTAAGATCTTTTTAGGGATTCCGTCTTTATGCGCCATATTCTTCCATACCTATGCCTAGTGTGTTATCACGGTTGGAAACGGAAAAACGATTTTGAGCTCCGTTTTTTTTTATTGGAATTAGTTCATATTAGTACAACAACGTTATCTTCCAAGTTTCATTAGGATCTTTTTAGGGATTCAGTCTTTATGCGCCATATTCTGCCATACCTATGCCTATGGTAGTTTTTTTCTAAAGTTGAATTTTTTGAATCTATTTTTCCTTTCCACTTCACTATTTAAAAATAAATTAGCGGAGGTTAAACTTTAATTGCGTTTTCAACAAGGCAAACCCATACATTTCTATATAGTAACTTTAAATTTGAAATAAACACTGAATCCCTAAGAAGATCTTGATGAAACTTTGAAAATAAGTTTGTCATTAATATGAACTTTTTCCAGCAAGAAAAACAGAGCTTAAAAATGTAATTCTGTTTTCAACAATGTTAATTCATACATTCCTATATAATAACTTTACATTTCAAATAAACAGTGAATCCCTAAGTATATCTTTATCGAAAATTTTTGCCTTAACCCCTTAGTGACCGAGCCAAATTTTTGAAATCTGACCAGTGTCACTTTATGTGGTAATAACTCTGCAACGCTTCAACAAATCCCAATGATTTTGAGATTGTTTTTTCGTGACACATTCTACTTTATGATAACGGTAAATTTAGTTCAACATTTTTTGTGTTTATTTATAAAAAAATATCAAAAATTTGAGAAAAATGTAAAAAATTAGCAATTTTCTAAATTTGAATGATTATCCCTTTAATCCAGATAGTCATACCACAGCAAACCATTAATAAATAACATTTCCCACATGTCGGCTTTACATCAGGACTATTTGTAAAATGTTATTTTATTTTGTTAGCATTTTAGGAGGTTTAAAAATGTAGCAGCAATTTTTCATTTTTTCAAAGAAATTTACAAAATTTCTTTTTTAGGGACTTATCGATGTTTGAAGTGACTTTAGGGGTCCCATATATTGGGAAACCCCCAAACGTGATACCATTTTAAAAACAGCACCCCCAGACATATTGAAAACTGCAGTCAGGTAGTTTATTAACCCTTCAGGTCCTTTACAGGAGTTAATGCAAAGTGGTATGACAGAAATGAAAATGTGTATTTTTACCACCTAGATGCCTCAAACTTCTGAACAGATTACTACAGCCGGCAGACTCTAAGGCCGCTATTTGGTCATGAATTTCCACGGCAAACATCAGGACAACACAATCATGATCTGAGAGCACCAATTGGGATAAAGAAGAAGCCCCCACACTCTGTTAACCATTTATAATGATGTAGTCACTATTGACAGCAGCATCTAAGGGGTTAAACAGATTTAGACGGTGCAAATACTGATCGTGGCTGATGCAGCAAGTTGTCAGCTATAGTGTACAGCCGACAGATGATGGATTGTCATCTGTATGGGGAGGATATTCTCTTATATGTAAGGTCAGTTAAAAGGCGTATTGGCGGTCATTAAGGGGTTAAGGTACCTTCACACATAACGATATCGTTAAGGATATCGTTGCAACGTCACACTTTTTGTGACGTAGCAACGATCCCGCTAACGATCTCATTATTGTGTGACAGTGACCAACGATCAGGCCCCTGCTGGGAGATCGTTGGTCGTTGGTGAATGATCAGGACCTTTTTTTGGTCGCTGATCACCCGCTGTCATCGCTGGATCGGCATGTGTGACGCCGATCCAGCGATGTGTTCACTTGTAACCAGGGTAAATATCGGGTTACTAAGCGCAGGGCCGCTATGGGGGCCAGAAAAATACGGATTACACACGGACCAACAGTGTGACTTGCGAGAAATACGCAGCGGTGTTAGAGAGAAAAGCCAGAAATTAAGTGCAGTGTACAGTAAAATCACACTGACAGGTTAGAATAGAATAGCTAAAATAAATGTCTATACATAGTATAGGTATATATATATATATATATATATATATATATATATATATATATATATATATATATATATATATATATATATACACACATACACACACACACACATACATACATACATACATACACACTAGATGGTGGCCCGATTCTAACGCATCGGGTATTCTAGAATATGCATGTCCACGTAGTATACAGCACAGAGCCACGTAGTATATTGCCCAGTCACGTAGTATATTGCCCAGTCATGTAGTATATTACACAGCCCACGTAGTATATTGCCCAGCCACGTACTATGTTGCCCAGCCACATAGTATATTGCCCAGCCACATAGTATATTGCCCAGCCACATAGTATATTGCCCAGCCACATAGTATATTGCCCAGCCACATAGTATATTGCCCAGCCACATAGTATATTGCACAGCGACGTAGTATACAGCACAGAGCCATGTAGTATATTGGCCAGTCACGTAGTATATTGCCCAGCCAGGTTTGTCACATTTTAAAAAATAAAAAATAAATATATACTCACCTTTCTGAGGGCCCCTTGTAGTCCACGGCAGCTTCCGGTCCCAGGGTTGGTATGAGCGCAGGACCTGTGATGACGTTGCGGTCACATGACTGTGACGTCATGGCAGGTCCTTCTCCCATACCATCTTACAGATGTGCCTTTTCTGGGGTGGCTGGGGGCAGATGTTTTTAGCCACGGGGGCCAATAACCATGGACCCTCTCCAGGCTATTAATATCTACCCTCAGTCACTGGCTTTACCATTCTGGCGGAGAAAATTGCGCGGGAGCTCACGCCAATTTTTTCCGCGATTTAACCCTTTAATTTAATATCTAGAGTGCCCAAATTTTGCACATACACACTACTAACATTAGTAGTGTGGAATATGCTAAAAAAAGGGATATCAGTTGGTTTACTGTATGTAAACCAGGTCTCATATCATGTCGGGTTTGGGAAGGAGAAATGAAAAGCCGGTAAATGAATTACTGGCTTTAAAGCTATCTCGTGCTGGATGAAATATTAATATATATACATATATGTGTCTCACTGACATATATATATAATTGTCTAAGGGTCACTTCCGTCTGTCTGTCCTTCTGTCACGGTTATTCATTCGCTGATTGGTCTCGCCAGCTGCCTGTCATGGCCGCCGCAACCAATCAGCGACAGGCACAGTCCAGGAGAAAATGGCCGCTCCTTACTCCCCGCAGTCAGTGCCTGTCGCCCGCATACTCCCCTCCGGTCACCGCTAACACAGGGTTAATGCTGGCGGTAACGGACCGCGTTATGCCGCGGGTAACGCACTCCGTTACCGCCGCTATTAAGCCTGTGTGTCCCCAACTTTTTACTATTGACGCTGCCTATGCGGCATCAATAGTAAAACATGTAATGTTAAAAATAATAATAATAAAAAAAAACTGCTATACTCACCCTCCGTAGTCGCTCGCGCCGGCCGCCTTCTTCCGTTGCAGGTTCCGGTGGCAAAGATGGTACGTCATCACAGGCCCTGCGCTCATACCACTGCTGGGACCCAAAGCTGCCGTGGACTACAAGGGGCCCTCAGAAAGGTGAGTATATATTTATTTTTTAAAATGTGACAAACCTGGCTGGGCAATATACTACGTAGCTGGGCAATATACTACGTGACTGGCCAATATACTACTGTACATGGCTCTGTGCTGTATACTACGTCGCTGTGCAATATACAACATGGCTGGGCAATATAGTACGTGGCTGGGCAATATAGTACGTGGACTGGGCAATATAGTACGTGGCTGGCCAATATAGTACATGGGCTGGGCAATATACTACCTGGCTGGGCAATATACTACGTGGACATGCATATTCTAGAATACCCGATGCGTTAGAATCGGGCCACCATCGTGTGTGTGTGTGTGTGTGTGTGTGTGTGTGTGTGTGTGTGTGTGTGTGTGTGTGTGTGTGTGTGTGTATGTATATATACACACACACAGTATATACCTATTCTATGTGTACACATTTATTCTACCTATTCTAACCTGTCAGTGTGATTTTACTGTACACCGCACTGAATTACCGGCTTTTCTCTCTAACACCGCTGCGTATTTCTCGCAAGTCACACTGCTGGTCCGTGTGTAATCCGTATTTTTCTGGCCCCCATAGACTTTCATTGGCGTATTTTTTGCGCAATACGGTGACAAACGCAGCATACTGCGATTTTCTACGGCCGTAGAAGACCATATAATACGGATCAGTAAAATACGGCTGGTAGGAGCTGGGCCATAGAGAAGCATTGTACCGTATGCAATCCGTATTTTCTGCACCTCTCATACGTCCGTAAAACACGCTAGTGTGAGGTCGGCCTAAGGCAAAATTTTTCGCTAAAGATATACTTAGGGATTCACTGTTTATTTGAAATGTAAAGTTATTATATAGGAATGTATGAATTAACATTGTTGAAAACAGAATTACATTTTTAAGCTCTGTTTTTCTTGCTGGAAAAAGTTCATATTAATGACAAACTTATTTTCAAAGTTTCATTAAGATCTTCTTAGGGATTCAGTGTTTATTTCAAATTTAAAGTTACTATATAGAAATGTATGGGTTTGCCTTGTTGAAAACTTAATTAAACTTTAACCTCCGCTAATTTATTTTTAAATAGAGTGAAGTGGAAAGGAAAAATAGATTAAAAAAATTCAACTTTAGAAAAAAACTACCATAGGCATAGGTATGGCAGAATATGGCGCATAAAGACTGAATCCCTAAAAAGATCCTAATGAAACTTGGAAGTTAACGTTGTTGTACTAATATGAACTAATTCCAATAAAAAAAACGGAGCTCAAAACCGTTTTTCCGTTTTCAACCGTGATAACACACTAGGCATAGGTATGGAAGAATATGGCGCATAAAGACTGAATCCCTAAAAAGATCCTAATGAAACTTGGAAGATAACGTTGTTGTACTAATATGAACTAATTCCAATAAAAAAAAACGGAGCTCAAAACCGTTTTTCCGTTTCCAACCGTGATAACACACTAGGCATAGGTATGGAAGAATATGGCGCATAAAGACTGAATCCCTAAAAAGATCCTAATGAAACTGGGAAAGTAACTTTCTGTCACTAATATGAACTTTTTCCAATAAAAAAAACGGAGCTTAAAACTGTTATTCGTAATTCTTACCAAAGTGATGATGGGAGAGCCTGGTGTTGCAGCTTGACTTCAGTAAGGTACCGTCAAACTAAGCGACGCTGCAGCGATATAGAGAACGATCCGACCTAAACTAGATCGTTGCAGCGTCGCTGTAGAGACGTCAAACACTAACAGCAGAACGATGCAGGAGCGATCCAGTGACGTAACGGCGACTCACTTATCGTTCTCGCTCCATGTAAAACGTTGCTGGCGTTGTTGCTTTTGCTGTCAAACAGGATGATACATGCCGATCTAGCGACCAAATAAAGTTCTGGCCTTCTAGCTCCGACCAGCGATGTCACAGCGGGATCCAGATTGCTGCTGCGTGTCAAACACAGCGAGATCGCTATCCAGGACGCTGCAACGTCACAGATTGTTGTCGTTCTCGTTGCAAAGTTGCTGAGTGTGACGGTACCTTAACCCCTTAATGACCGCCAATACGTCTTTTAACTGACCTGAGATATAAGAGAATAGTATCCCCATACAGATGACAATCCAGCATCTGTTGGTTGTACACTATAGCTGACAACTTGCTGTACCAGCCACGATCAGTATTTGCACCATCTAAATCTGTTTAACCCCTTAGATGCTGCTGTCAATAGTGACTACATCATTATAAATGGTTAACAGAGTGTGGGGGCTTCTTCTTTGTCCCAATTGGTGCCCTCAGATCATGATTTTGTTGTCCTGATGTTTGCCATGGCAATTCATGACCAAATAGTGGCCTTAGAGTCTGACGGCTGTAGTAATCTGTTTAGAAGTTAGCAACATTTAGGTGGTAAAAATACACATTTTCATTTCTGTCATACCACTTTGCATTAATTCCTGTAAAGCACCTGAAGGGTTAATACACTACCTGACAGCAGTTTTCAATATGTTTAGGGGTGCTGTTTTTAAAATGGTATCACGTTTGTGGGTTTCCCAATATATGGGACCCCTAAAGTCACTTCAAACATGGGTAAGTCCCTAAAAAAATAAATTTTGTAAATTTCTTTGAAAAAATGAAAAATTGCTGCTACATTTTTAAACCTCCTAAAATGCTAACAAAATAAAATAACATTTTACAAATGGTCCTGATGTAAAGCCGACATGTGGGAAATGTTATTTATTAATGGTTTGCTGTTGTATGACTATCTGGTTTAAAGGGATAATCATTCAAATTTAGAAAATTGCTAATTTTTTAACATTTTTCTCAAATTTTCGATATTTTTTATAAATAAACACAAAAAATGTTGAACTAAATTTACCATTATCATAAAGTATAATGTGTCACGAAAAAACAATCTCAAAATCACTGGGATTTGTTGAAGCGTTGCAGAGTTATTACCACATAAAGTGACACTGGTCAGATTTCAAAAATTTGGCTCGGTCACTAAGGGGTTAAGATATGCCCCAGCCAGCATGTCCACTTACTCTGCATTCTGTGGTTGCTGGGTACTGGATGTGTGAGAGGAGGGTTTATAAACTATCTCAAGGTAGACAATATTAGGCTAGGTTCTCATTGTGTTAGGGCGATCCGTTTAGCGATAAGCGCTAGGGGATTGCGCTAACGCAATGTCTTTTTAGGGGTCGCGTTAAATGTCCCCGCTAGCGCTAGCTGCAAGCAGCGTCCGAGGCGCGCCACAAAAGAACGGCACATCGCCAGCGCGTGCCGAAAATGGCACGCACTAGCAATGCGCTTTAACATTGCTGGCAACGGGAGCACTAACGGACACATTGCACGGCGTTAATTTCGCCGTGCAACGCTGTCTGTTAGCGCTCACCCGAAAACGAAATGAGAACCTAGCCTTAATATTATCTCACTCAAAACATCCCCCTCCCTCTCTCAGTTCAGGTACACAGAGAAGGGAGTTGTAAGGCTATGTGCACACGTTCAGTATTTTTTGCGGTTTTTTTTGCTATAAAAACGCGATAAAAACGTGAAAAAAATGCTTACATATGGTTCCCAATCATTTCAATGTAATCCGCAAAACTTGTGCAAATGTTGCGATTTTTTTCCGTGAAAAAAACGAATCGCGGAAAAAAAAGCAACATGTTCATTAATTCTGCGGAATCGCTGATTTCCCGCACACTGTAAAAAATCTACCATAGGTAAAATCTACCATAGGTAAAATCTACCATAGGTATAGACAAATATGACTAAAAAAAATCTACTGTAGGCAAAATCTACCATAGGCATAGGTATAGACAAATGACACATAGGGTTTTAGTATTTTCCTCCTCAGCGCCCTCCTTCTGCAGCCAGACATGCACAGGGGAATACAGAGGCTATGGGGCAAACTCTGACCATCTGTAATAAAACCCAAGCGCGAAAATGGCTTTCAGCCATGAATCAATGAATTCCTGCAAGGATTTATCAATATTCACATTAACTGACGAAGCCCGTCCGCACTCCCCACCTGCAGTTTGTTCTGGTGCTCAGCCTACTGTCTGCACCTATGCGCACAGCTGGCGTTATAGGTCACTGTCACCAGTGCGGCCTCCTCCCTTTTTTAAATGGACCCGTCCTGACTCTACAGACATTGCACCCGTGCGCCAGGAGAGCCGCAGTCCACTCACCCTTCCCTGCTCCCGAAAACACCACTTCCGCCCGTCTTAAGGCGTGTCCCGTCCGGACCAATCACCGTCCTCCTTACTGCTATTGGCAGTCATAAGTAATATAAGCCAATCGCGTGCTCCTTCGTCAGGAATAGGGCGTGGCTTATGAATTTGTCATAGCAACCGCGCTGGCGTGTTACGTACGGCCGCTGTGAAGGCTCATGTGGGTGTGGAGGTGAGTGAGTGAGCGCTGCTGTAGGCCAGGAGTGTCCGAGCTGCGGAGGCCGCCCCCCAGGTGTGGGACTACAACTCCCAGCATGCTCCGCGTGACTGCCGGAGCTGTGGAGGCCGCCAGCATGCTCCCCCTGCACGTGCACACAGCTGGGCTCTGTATATACTATGGAGGCAATGTCGCTCTCTTTGTCAGGATGATCGGGGTGTCGTCGTCGGTTTTGTTATTTTTATGTTGCTGTCTTTTTTTTTAATTTTGCTGATATTAGAAAAATATATGAAAACTCGGAACTAGGTGCGTACTCTCACGTTTTCATTATCTGAGCACACATGACCCTAAAATATTTATTAAATGGACAGTCCGCTCTCCTGATATCATGTCCCACACTGGTGGCGCCCCCTGTCACTCATAATGAGCTCTGCAGGCGGAGTCTCCTGGAGAGCTATGTCGGGTTTAGGAAGGAGATAGCAAAAGCTGGTAATTTATTTACCGGCTTTAAAGGGAACCTGTCACCCCGTTTTTTGAGATTGAGCTATAAATACTGTTAAATAGGGCCTGCGCTGTGTGTTCCTATAGTGTATGTAGTGTACCCCGATTCCCTATGTATGCTGAGATATAACTTACCAAAGTCGCCGTTTTCGCCTGTCAATCAGGCTGGTCAGGTCGGGAGGGCGTGGTGACATCGCTGGTTCTTCCTCAGCTTTACGTTGGTGGCGTAGTGGTGAACAAGCAGCGCGCGATCTGCGCTGTCATCCCTTTCGTCGGTGGGGGCGGCCATCTTCCTGGGGCCGCGCGTGCGCAGATCGAGTGCTCTGCTGCACGGGGCTTCAGGAAAATGGCCGCGGGCAGCCGCGCGTGCACATTAGAGATCGCGGCGGCCATTTTCCCAAAGCCGAGATGCAAACTCGGCTTTGGGAAAATGGCCGCCGCGATCTCTTGTGCGCACGCGCGGCTGCCCGCGGCCATTTTCCTGAAGCCCCGTGCAGCAGAGCACTCCATCTGCGCACGCGCAGCCCCAGGAAGATGGCCGCCCCCACCGATGACGGGGTGATAGCGCAGATCGCGCGCTCCTTGTTCACGTGCCCACAGTGGATTAGTCACCTCAACGTGCGGACACCACTACGCCACCCGACCTGACCAGCCTGATTGACAGGCGAAAACGGCGACTTTGGTAATGTATTGCGCAGCGTAGGTGGGGAATCGGGGTACACTACATACACTATAGTAACGCACAGCGCAGGCCCTATTTAACAGTATTTATATCTCAATCTCAAAAAACGGGGTGACAGGTTCCCTTTAAAGCTATCTAGCGCTGTATGAAGTAATAATATATATACATATATGTGTCTTTTTTTTTTTTTTTTTTTACACATGGATCCCTTCTATAGCCGTATGTCGGTTTTGCAAGCCTGCGATAAAAACATGCAGTACGGATGCCATATGGATTACATACAGGGGATGCCATGCGCAAAAAACGCTGACACACCCTGCCTACGGAGGAGCTACGGACCACTATTTTGGGGACTTTTCAGCGTATTACGGCTGTAATATACGGACTGTATTGTCTTACGCTGAGTGTGACTCCAGCCTAATGGAGCAGTGTACGGGGGCATATATTACGGAGCATCTTATGGGGGCCATCAACCATAATGGAGCAGTGTACGGGGGCATATACTATGGAGCATCTTATGGGGGCCATAAACCATAATGGAGCAGTGTACGGGGCATATACTATGGAGCATCTTATGGGGGCCATAAACCATAATGGAGCAGTGTACGGGGCATATAATATGGAGCATCTTATGGGGACCATAAACCTTTATGGAGCAGTGTACGGGGCATATAATATGGAGCATCTTATGGGGACCATCAACCATAATGGAGCAGTGTACGGGGGCATATACTATGGAGCATCTTATGGGGACAATCAACCATAATGGAGCAGTGTACGGGGGCATATACTATGGAGCATCTTATGGGGGCCATAAACCATAATGGAGCAGTGTACGGGGCATATACTATGGAGCATCTTATGGGGACAATCAACCATAATGGAGCAGTGTACGGGGCATATAATATGGAGCATCTTATGGGGACCATAAACCTTTATGGAGCAGTGTACGGGGCATATAATATGGAGCATCTTATGGGGACCATCAACCATAATGGAGCAGTGTACGGGGGCATATACTATGGAGCATCTTATGGGGACAATCAACCATAATGGAGCAGTGTACGGGGGCATATACTATGGAGCATCTTATGGGGGCCATAAACCATAATGGAGCAGTGTACGGGGCATATAATATGGAGCATCTTATGGGGGCCATAAACCTTTATGGAGCAGCGTATGGGGCATATGGATGGGAGCAGCACATGACAGAACGGGGGCGCAGGATGGGAGCAGCACATACCAGGATGGAGACTAACTATATATATATATATATATCTCCCTCTCAGCATCATATACAGAAAATAAAAGGTTGGGACGACAAACTGACAGTTAACATTTTTTTAATGTAATAATAAGTATAAAAGAACTGTAATTTCTTCAGCACATTGTGCGCTGTAGAACAATAACCGAATTGCAGCTTCTGTTTTATC
Organism: Ranitomeya imitator; assembly: GCF_032444005.1. NCBI lineage: Eukaryota > Metazoa > Chordata > Amphibia > Anura > Dendrobatidae > Ranitomeya > Ranitomeya imitator. Next base: position 670,794,835 of record NC_091282.1, read on the forward strand.
CATATACTGTATGAATCAAAGCTTTTTAATTTTTTTTTTATCTCTCCGTCAGAAACAATCCGAGACACTTGTATATCTGAGTTATTGGCCGGGGACATAAAACCCAGCGATTAGTGCAGAGAAGGGCTGACGAGCCTCGTATAGGAGTCAGAGTCACCGACACTTAATCCCCCAAGAGATAACGGTTACTGCGGCTTTTCTTCTGGCAGAAGACGCCTTCACGCATTTACCTTATTACAGTCAGGGGAACAACAACACCTACCATGACGTCTCAGAGAACATCTGGGAAGGTTATGTGCTCCTTATTCTCTGACCCAAGGGAGACGTGCCCATAAACCAGCTCAAAGTGACGCCACGTCTTCCCAAATTCAGCTCAATGTAATACTCTGACCTTTATATGGGGGAAAACGCATCTCACCCCCCCCGCTACCACTATCAAACATCCCCTGCACTATGTATGTTAAAGGGGTTGTCAACAAAAGGAATATCTATTGTAAAATAAATGGTTTTCTGGTTTTGGAAATCTCCCTCTCCACCAGCGCAGATTTTATTATTTTTTTTTAAAGACTAACTGGTAATGATGAGCAAACATGCTCAGATAAGGTGTTATCCGAGTGTCTTCTGTGTGCTCGGATAATATGTTTGATTCCTTGCGCCTGCTACACATGCAGGGATTGTCTGTTTGGACGAATCATGCAGGCTTAGAGACTGGAACATATTATTCCAGCACACCTGAGATACTCCTATACCACGATATCCGAGCACATTCGCTCATCACTACTAAATATGCCTTACTCACCCTCCCCAGGTCCATTGGAGTGTCCCTACTGTCTGACAGCGCAGCAGCCAATCGGTGAACTCTGCGACTCTGAGCAAGTGACGCTATCAACTCTTGATGCTCATTAATCGGCTGCACTGCTGACAAGATGAATAATGGGGAGGGTGAGGACACCAGAGGGCTTTTTTTTTCTCTTAACTGTCAGGAAGATAAGTTTTTCAAAACTAAAAAAAACCCCTTTAATATACTGTAGTTTTCAAAAGCGCATGGATTTGAGGCATGTTAGTGGGTCACAGAAGTGGCGCTCCCACATCATAAAGGAGGCTGGCTGCCTAGCGCAGAATATTTGCTATCCTCCTTGTGCATTGAGGCGGGACTGTAGGTAGGGTTTTCGGATCTGCCATGGCCCCTCTATGTTGTGTGTTCCTCCTTTTTTAAAGTTTGCACCTGTGCACATTGATCTCCTGGTGGGCTTCAGCAAAATGGTGCAGTTGGCGGTTCATTCGAAAATGGACATCTTAATGCCTTCAGCAAAATGGCGGCACATTCGCAGATTCTGATCTCTTCTGAATGACATGCCGAGATCTTGATCTGTGCATGCGCCACCACGGCAAGGATGACGCTAGCGCGAACCTTAACATAGGGGGCTCGTACAAACGCAAAGGGCCGTGGGTAGAGACTAATGCGCAAAGAGGACATTGCACCAAACCTAACGTGAATTAAAGATCCAGGATGCAGATTTCTTCTCTGTAGGCATCTACTATATATATATATATATATATATATATATATATATATATATATATATATATATATATATATATATATATATATATATATATATATACATATACATATACATATACATATACATATACATATACATATACATATACATATACATATACATATACATACATACATACATACATACATACATACATACATACATACATATACATACTAGCTGAAGAGCCCGGCGTTGCCTGGGCATAGTAAATATCTGTGGTTAGTTATAGCACCTCACTTCTCTTATTTTCCCATCACGCCTCTCATTCCCCCCTAACACTTGTCATTTCAACCTCACATCTGTCATTTTCTGATCACTCCACTATTTTTCCTCACTCCTCTCATTTTGCACTCACACCTTTTCATTTTCACCTCACACCTCAGTATATACATGTTTGTCATCTCCCTTATATATAGTATACATCTGTATGTCATCTCCTGTATATAGTATATACCTGAATGTCATCTCCTTCTATATATAGTATATACCTGTATGTCATCTCCTCCTGTATATAGTATATACCTGTGTGTCATCTCCCCTGTATATAGTATGTATGTGTGTCATCTCCTCCTGTAAATAGTATATACCTGCATGTCATCTTCTATATATAGCATATACCTGTATGTCATCTCCTCCTGTATATAGTATATACCTGTAGGTCATCTGCTCCTGTATATAGTATATACCTGTGTCATCTCCTCCTGTATATAGTATATGCCTGTATGTCATCTCCTCCTGTATATATATGTACCTGTATGTCATCTCCTCCTCTATATAGTATATACCTGTGTCATCTCTCCTGTATATAGTATATATCTGTGCGTCATCTCCCCTGTATATAGTATATACCAGTGTGTCATCTCCTCCTGTATTAGACCTTGTTCACACGTTATTTGCTCAGTATTTTTACCTCAGTATTTGTAAGCTAAATTGGCAGCCTGATAAATCCCCAGCCAACAGGAAGCCCTTCCCCTGGCAGTATATATTAGCTCACACATACACATAATAGACAGGTCATGTGACTGACAGCTGCCGTATTTCCTATATGGTACATTTATTGTAGTTTGTCTGCTTATTAATCAGATTTTTATTTTTGAAGGATAATACCAGACTTGTGTGTGTTTTAGGGCGAGTTTCGTTTGTCAAGTTGTGTGTGTTGAGTTGCGTGTGGCGACATGCATGTAGCGACTTTTGTGAGATGAGTTTTGTGTGGCAACATGCGTGTAGCAACTTTTTGTGTGTCGAGTTGCATGTGACAGGTTAGTGTAGCAAGTTGTGTGCAGCAAGTTTTGCGCATGGCGAGTTTTATGTGTGGTGCCTTTTGAGTATGTGCAAGTTGTGTGAGGCCACTTTTGTATGTGTTGCAACTTTTGTGCATGTGGCAATTTTTCCGTGTGTGCAAGTTTTGCGTGTGGCGAGTTTTCCATGAGGTGAGTTTTGCACTTGTGGCGAGTTTTGCAAGAGCCTAGTTTTTGCATGTGGCGAGTTCTGCGCGGCGACTTTTGTGTTTCGACTTTTATGTGGCGAGGTTGGTGTATTTGTGGTGAAATGTGTACTGAGGGTAATATGTGTTCAAGCACGTGGTAGTGTGTGGCGCATTTTGTGTGTGTGTTCATATCCCCATGTGTGGTGAGTATCCCATGTCGGGGCCCCACCTTAGCAACTGTACGGTATATACTCTTTGGTGCCATCGCTCTCATTCTTTAAGTCCCCCTTGTTCACATCTGGCAGCTGTCAATTTGCATCCTACACTTTTCCTTTCATTTTTTCCCATTATGTAGATAGGGGCAAAATTGTTTGTTGAATTGGAAAGCGCGGGGTTAAAATTTCACCTCACAACGTAGCCTATGACGCTCTCAGGGTCCAGACGTATGGCTGTGCAAAATTTTGTTGCTGTAGCTGCGACGCTTCCAACACTTTTCCTTTCACTCTTTTCCCCATTATGTAGATAGGGGCAAAATTGTTTGGTGAATGATCTGTGAGACTCTGAGTATGCAGGTCCATGTTTGCGAACTAGACTCGGCCATAAAGGCCAATGGGGATCTGTGAGACACAGATTGGAGGCTTCCAAGCCTCACAGATCACTTCAAAGAGAACTGGAATAAAAAAAAAAAATTGTCAAGTGCCAGAATAGGCGCATCTTCCAGATGTGCCTTTTCTGGGGTGGCTGGGGGCAGATGTTTTTAGCTAGGGGGGGCCAATAACCATGGACCCTCTCCAGGCTATTAATATCTGCCCTCAGTCACTGGCTTTACTACTCTGACGGAGAAAATTGTGCGGGAGCCCACGCCAATTTTTTTCCGCCATTTAACCCTTTAATTTAATATCTAGAATGGCCAAATTTTGCATATACAAACTACTCACATTAGTAGTGTGGAATATGCAAAAAAAAATGGGGATATGAGATGGTTTACTGTATGTAAACCATCTCATATCATGTCGGGTTTAGGAAGGAGAAAGCAAAAGCCGGTAAATGAATTACCGGCATTCTGCTATATCGCGCTGTATGAAATATTAATATATATACATATGTGTCTCACTGATATATATATATATATATATATATATATATATATATATATATATATATATATATATATATATATATATATATATATATATATATATATATATATCTCTATTCTGTGTCCACATTTATTCTACCTACTGTATTGTAAGCTGTCAGTGTGATTTTACTGTACACCGCACTGAATTGCCGGCTTTTATCTCTAACACCGCTGCGTATTTCTCGCAAGTCACACTGCTGGTCCATGTGTAATCCGTATTTTTCTGGCTTCCATAGACTTTCATTGGCTTTTTTTTTTTTTTTTTTGCGCAATACGGTGACAAACGCAGCATGCTGCGATTTTCTACGGCCGTAGAAAGCCGTAAAATATGGCAGATAGGAGCTGGGGCATAGACAATAATTGGGCTGTGTGTAATGCGTGTTTTACGGACGTATTTTATGCGCTCATACGTCCGTAAAACTCGCTAGTGTGACGCCGGCCTAATAGGCCAAATCGTCAAGATCCTCTGCTGGCAGCTTCCTTTGCAATTGCCAACCAATTGCATCTTCAATGGGAGACAAGTCTGGAGGCACTACAGGCCGTGGTAGCATATTTGGGCAACACAGGCTGCTTACAGTAGCACGAGAAACTGGTGGCTAAGTGTACAATAAAACAAATAGAAATATAAGAATTGCTGTTTTTTATTCATCGGGCGATTCTGAACGCGGCGATACCAAATGTGTAGGTTTGATTCTATTTTTAGAAATAGACGTCAGTTAATTACATACATACGGTGACTCAATTACGAATGACTTATATCGGAGAAACAAGAGTCAAAAGCTGGCCAAAAGGGTAACATTGAAACATATTTATTGAAAATTCAATTTTCACCTAAAAAGTAAATTGTGACTATATCCATAAGTGCAACCAGTGATACAGGTTCATAGACCGGGACAATAGTGAATTAAATGTTGCGACAGCAAGTACTTATTGCCTCTGCATGAATGCAATTCGGTCTGATGCATAGCAGTTAAAACAAGTATTACGATTGCGCAATGGCACTAACCATGCCATGCATCATACATAAACACACCGCAACATGTGAAATGTAGTAAAAAGGTAAAAGAGTTAATTACCCATAAGTGCCCAAAATGACCCGTCTGGATCCTGGATTAGTACCCCAACGCGCGTTTCGGGTTCGTGTATTACCATATTCACGCCCCCTGAGGAAGCGGTAATACACGAACGCGAAACGCGCGTTGGGGTACTAATCCAGGATCCAGATGGGTCATTTTGGACACTTATGGGTAATTAACTCTTTTACCTTTTTACTACATTTCATATGTTGCGGTGTGTTTATGTATGATGCATGGCATGGTTAGTGCCATTGTGCAATCGTAATACTTGTTTTAGCTGCTATGCATCAGACCTAATTGCATTCATGCAGAGGCAATAAGTACTTGCTGTCGCAACATTTAATTCACTATTGTCCCGTTCTAAGAACCTGTATCACTGGTTGCACTTAAGGTACCTTCACACTGAGCAACTTTAGAACGAGAACGACAATGATCCGTGACTTTGCAGCGTCCTGGACAGCGATATCGTTGTGTTTGACACACAGCTACAATCAGGATCCCGCTGTGACATCGCTGGTCGTAGCTGAAAGTCTGGAACTTTATTTGGTCGTCAGGTCGGCGTGATTCGTCATGTTTGACAGCAAAAGCAACGATGCCTGCAATGTTTCTTCACGGAGCTAACAACCAGCGAGAACGATAAGCGAGTCGCCGTTACGTCACTGTATCGCTCCTGCATCGTTCTGGAGCTGCTGTGTTTGACGTCTCTACAGCGACCTAAACAGCGACGCTGCAGCGATCGGCTCGTTGTCTATATCGCTGCAGCGTCGCTGAGTGTGACGGTACCTTTACGGATATAGTCACAATTTACTGTTTATAATATGGTTTTCTACTATATACGATGTGTTTTAAGGTGAAAATTGAATTTTCAATAAATGTTTCAATGTTACCCTATTGGCCAGCTTTTGACTCTTGTTTCTCCGATATAAGTAATTGATTCTATTTTTATTGTTTTATTTTGAATGGGACAAAAGGGGGTGATTTGAACTTTTATATTTTTTTAATATTTTTAAAACCCTTTTTTTTTTTTTTTTTTTTTTTTTTTTTTAACTTTGGCATGCTTCAATAGTATCCATAGGAGACTGGAAGGTGTCATAGCTCGATCGCCTCTGCTATATAGAGGCGATGGTCAGATCGCCTCTATATAGCAGATTTAGTAACTTGCTATGAGCGCCGACCACTGGGTGCACTCACAGCAATCTGGCACTGACAACCAAAGGTCTCCAAGAGACCTCGGGTTGTCATGCCGACACACCGGTGACCCGCAATCACATGACTCAGATCACCGGTATGCGTATTTCTCTCCTGATGGCCGTAAGTGCCATTTAAATGCCGCTGTCAGTTTGACAGTGTCATTTAACTAGTTAACAGCCACGGGTAGATCACGATTCCAGCTATTGCGGGCACATGTAAGCTGTTCAAAACATTACATTTCCCGGGACAGATGTGGGCCCACCGCTGTAGCCCACATCAAAGGGAGGGAGTCCAATATCGGCGTACTATTACGCCCGATGTCGGTAAGGGGTTAAATAGAAAATGTTCCTGTGTCTACATCTTTCAGAATCCTCGTGAGTTGACCTACCACAATACACAGTGGATTGCAAAAGTATTCATCCCCTTTGCATTTTTCGTGTCTTGCTGCCTCGCAATCTGGAATTTCACTGTTTGTTTGTTTGAAAATGCCTACAACTGAGAACATTTGGTTTTCTTTTTATTGTGAGACAGACAGGACAAAATAACTGAAAACATCAGTGTGCGTAACTATTCACCCCCCCCTCCCCCCCCAAAGTCTGACCACATTCTCAATTGGATTAAGGTCTGGAGTTTGCTAGGCCACTCCAAAACATTTACATGTTTTCCCTCCAATCACTCGTGTGTTGGTTTAGCAGAATGCTTTGGGTCATTGTCTTGTTGGAAGGTGATCCTCCATCCTAGTCTCAAATCACTGACAGACTAAAACAGGTTTTGCTTAAGAATTTCGTACCATCCATCTTCCCCCTCAACTGGGACCATTTTCCCTGTCCCTGCTGCCAAAAAACATCTCAGAAGGCGCGAGATACGCCATTCTTTCCCCACACCGAAGCAAGAGTCCCTATGGGGACTTTACCCTCAATATGTCCGCATAAGTCTCTCTAATCTTCAGTGAGGTTTGACAAAGATACTGGAAGGTTCGAAATGTAAGCTTACCATCATTGTTTCTTCTTGCTGTGGTGTTTTTCCTGCACATGTAATAAACATTAAATAATTTTGTAAGGTATATCATTTGAGTGTGACTTTTCCTTCTCAGTCTGATTTTGGGTTTACCCAAGTTCTGCCACCACCTCTTCTTGAGCAGAGTGCGCTTCAGTTTTTTTTCTCAAACATCTCCACAGCATGATGCTGCCATCATAATGTTTCACTGTGGGGTTGGTGTTCTTGGGGTGATGACCTGTGTTGGTTTGGCATCAGACATAGCGGTTTACCTTGGTGGCCAAAAAGTTAACTTTTTTGTCTTATCTGACCACATCACCTTCCTCCATACATTTGGGGAGTCTCCCACATGTCTTTTGGCAAACTCAAAACGAGCCTTACAATTTGTGTGTAGGTAAAGGCTTTTTCCAGGTCACCACCTGACAGCACCCTGGAAGACGTCCTTCTTATCCGTCATGGGACAGGAAACACGAGAGGTTAAAAGGACCCTCGCCCTACCACCCTTCAGTGTTTTTTCCTGTCCCATTATGAATAGGAATGGACGAGAGGAAGACCGACCGTTCTGTGCTGGAGGTATGGATCTGGGGGGCTCTGCTTCACCCTTCCCACCATGAGGCACCCTCAGACCTGCACCCGCCCGAGGGTCCCGCTGCCTACCAGTGCAGAGCTGCTCCTGGTCCGAGGGTCGCTTCCCCCTGTCGGGGGCTCTCGACCCTTCCGTTGCGCCCCCTGTGGTATCGATATTCCGAAACGCCTCTGCTGATCGCAGATCTTCATGTGGCCTTTCCGGGGGAACTCAGCTGACGATACATCGCTCTCAGTTCCGCCGTCACTTCCGGTCCGTGGCCGAGGGGGGCGGGTGGCATCTCCTCCATGGAGAACACTTCCGGAGCGGTCGGATCGCACGGGAGCACAGCAACCAGAAGCATAAAGGTATGGGGGGGGGGGGCTGTGTCGCATGCGATCCTCAATCTACTACCATGGAGGACGCATCTAGGTCTGATGGGGGCAGGAGGTCCTCGGACACATAAGTGATAGGGCTGTAGCTCTGAAACTCTTTTACAGCATCGTTCCACGATAGTAGTGGAAATTATATATTTTGTAGGTCTTCTTCTTGCCAGAGAAGACCATAAAGAAGCCCAGCAAAAATAGGAAATGCCCTATTTGTGCAGCTAAGCTGGAGTTTGCCTGGCAGAAACCCCTATGTGAGGCATTCACCTGCAGGATTGTAGGAGAAGAGCAGGCTTCTCTTATGTCTAATGAGAGCCATTATAAGAGAGGAAGTTCAGGCTTCTGTATCGGGCCTGGTTCCCCCTCAACTATCACGTTCAGAAAGATCCAGGAAGAGGCCAAGAGAAGAGGTTTCCTCAGTGGACTCATCCCTTTCCAGAAAAAGGAAGATATTTGTTTTCCGCTGCAGACACAGGAGAACTTTTAGAGGCAGTAAGGCATACCATGCAAACTGAAGAGCCTCAACCGAGGTGTTCTGTACAAGATGAAATGTTTGGGGGGGGTTACGATCCCAGACTTCTAAGGTCTTTCCAGTAAACTCCCATATCCGCTCTATGATTTTAGAGGAATGGGAGGAGGCGGAGAAAAGACTGACCATTCCCAAGGACTTCAGACTCCGTTTACCTTTTGACCCAGAAGAGGTCAAGGAATTGGTGGACATTCCTAATATAGACATCCCACTGGCTAAGGTGTCCAAAAGGACGGCAATTCCTTTTGAAGACTCCTCTTACCTAAAAAGAGCCCATGGATAGGAAGGCAGACGGCCTTTTAAAAAGGGCCTGGGAAAGTTCAACAGCAATCATAGGAACTAATATATCGGCGACATCAGTAGATCGCTCCAAGCACCTGTGGATAGATGATCTCCAAGATCAGTTATCAGCTAAAACTCCTAGGGAAACTATTTTAAAATCTCTCCCTATGTTTAAACAAGCAACCACGTTTTTAGCAGATGCTTCTGCAGAATCAGGTTTGCGGCTAGGAGTCAATCCCTATCCAATACAGCCAGAAGAGCTATTTGGCTCAAGAGCTGGTCAAGACATATGCATTCTAAGAACAAACTTTGTTCTATACCCTTTTCCAGGGGCAGGGTCTTCGGACCTGTCCTTGATTATATTTTGGAGAAGGCCTCAGACGTAAAGAAAGGGTTTCCTGAAGACAAGCCTAAAAGATTTCAGCCCTTTCGTAGACCCCGTTATAATCAAAAGCCAGATTACAGGGGAAAAAGGAAGCAAGGTAGATGGAGTTATCAAAAAGGGGGAGAGAGCAGGTTCAAAAACAGACTCGAGCTACTCGGGTTCGGGGTGTAACTACCGGACAAAATGACGCCATCAGAGTAGGGGGCCGGCTATCCGAGTTTCTAGGGGGATGGCGGGAAGTTACCACAAGCCTGTGAGTCTTACAGGTGGTATCCTAGGGGTACAGGATAGAATTTGTCTCTCCCGAAAGATTCCTAGTTTCCAGCTCCCATCTAAATTCAGCGTCCCCCATGTGGTCAGACATCCAGGACGTCCTGGACATGGCAGCAATTTTTCCAGTACCCCCTCGAGAAGAGCACAGAGGTCACTACTTGAATCTCTTCTCAATAATAAAACCGTCGGGAGAGTCAAGAACAATAATAAACTTAAAACACTTAAACAAATGGGTAACATACAAAAGACTCAAAATGGAGTCGATTCGGTCAACTATTCCCCTTCTGGGGAAAGGGGTGGTAATGTGTACTCTGGATCTAAAGAGTGCATACTTCCATGTGCCAATTCACCCAGACCATCAAAAGTTCTTGAGATTTGCGGTAAAAATGGAGGGAAAAATCTACCATTACCAATTCCACTGCCAGGCCCTTCGGTCTAGCGTCAGCCCCCAGGATTTTTACAAAACTCATGGTAGAAGATGTGGCCTATCTAAGAAATCAGGACATTATGGTGATCCCTTACTTAGACGACTTTCTAATAGCAGCAGACTCCGTATAGTACAGCTCAGGGTCAACTGTCAATCCCTCGTTTCCACACTGTCCAGTTTATGATCCACCCTAGACTTTCCAAAGTCAGATCTGGTACCCAAGTAGAAAATAAAATTCTTTGGAGTCGTACTGGATTCGGATGCAATAATGTCTTGCCTACCAGAGGAGAGGCTAAGGGGCAAAACGGCAAAAGTCCATCAGTTTACCCGAAGCCGGAATTCTATCAGAAACGATGAAGGTTTTAGGATTAATGACGGCCTTCATTCCTTGTGTGAACTGGAGCCAACTTCATTCTCAGTGACTACAGCAGGAAGTCCTTGTGTCTTGGAACAGAAAACAAAACTCGCTAAGTCAGGAACTGAGACTCTCTTCAAGTCAAAAGATCCTTAAAATGGTGGACGCTTCCCAGAAATCTTCAGGTTGGTGTGCCATGGCTTCAAAATCTGAGTGTATCGGTTACGACAGATGCAAGTCAGCAAGGCTGTGGGGCCACGTCCAGGGAAGGTATTTCCAGGGATGTTGGGAAAAGGACAGCAAGAGCTCATCGAACTACAGGGAGCTACATGCAGTCTGGAAGGTCTTAGCAGCCGCCCAGTCCCTGGTAAGGAACAGGCATGTAAAAGTCTTTTTGGACAATACAACTGTAGCCTTCCTTCGTCATCAAGGCGGCCCAAGACATATGGCATTGCAAGGCCTGGCAGAACAGATCTTCAAATGGGCGAAAAAGTCTGTACTGTCAATTTCGGCAGTACATCTGGAAGCAGGAGAAGAGTGGTCCCAACAGAGTGGGAACTCAACGACGAAGTCTTCAACAGTCTTTGTCAGTGTTGGGGGAAGCTGGAGGTGGACCTATTCGCTACCAAGCGGAACGCAAAAGTCAGAACCTTCTACTCTCTAAATCCTTGGGAAAGCCCGGCAGGGATCGATGCTTTCTCACATCCCTGGAGCAAAGGGTTACTAGTAGTATGCATTCCCTCCTCTGGCATTGATTCCAAGAACGCTCCGGAAAATCTGCGAGGACAAGGCCAAGGTCATTCTTATAGCACCCCATTGGCCGAAGCGGACTTGGTTCCCCTTACTAAAGAAGTTATCAGAAGAGAAACCCCTCCTGTTACCGGAAAGAAAGGATCTTCTTCATCAAGGCCCGGTTCTACACCAGAACCCAGAAGCTCTTGGGTTGGCAGCCTGGATCCTGAACGGCAAGTTTTAAAAAAGGGACTATCAGATGATGTTATCTCTACCCTCCAAGCCAGTAGAAAACCGGTGACGTCGGCTATCTATACAAAAATATGGAAACAATTTTGCAGTTTTTGTGAGGAGATGACTGACACTGACCATCCTAATATTCCCCAAATCCTTGATTTTCTGCAGTCAGGATTCAGGAAAGGGCTTAGACCTAGTACGTTGAGGGTTCAAATAGCAGCCCTGAGTGTTCTATGATTTCCCTCTATCTACTCATCCCTGGATTAGTCAATTTTCTAGGGCAGTTCAGAGACTAAAACCTTTAATTAGGAGATCGGTGCCACCGTGGGATCTTAACCTAGTCCTTAACCCCTTCACCCCAAAGCCTGTTTTCACCTAAGTGACAGGGCCAATTTTTACAATTCTGACCACTGTCACTTTGAGGTCATAACTCTGAAACGCTTCAACGGATCCTGGTGATTCTGACCTTGTTTTCTCGTGACATATTGTACTTCATGATAGTGGTAAAACTTCTTCGATATGACTTGCATTTATTTGTGAAAAAAACAAATTTGTCGGAAATTATGAAAATTTAGCAATTTTCAAACTCTTAGTTTTTATGCCCTAAAATTAGAGAGTTATATCACATAATATAGTTAATAAACAACATTTCCCACATGTCTGCTTTACATCAGCACAATTTTGGAAACATAATTTTTTTTTGTTAGGACGTTATAAGGGTTAAAAGTTGACCAGCGATTTCTCATTTTTGCAACAAAATTTGCAAAACCATTTTTTTACGGACCACCTCACACTTGAAGTGACTTTGAGGGGTCTATATGACAGAAAATGCCCAAAAGTGACACCATTCTAAAAACTGCACCCCTCAAGGTACTCAAAACCACATTCAAAAAGTTTATTAACCCTTCAGGTGCTTCACAGGACTTTTTTGAATGTTTAAAAAAATTGAACATTTAACTTTTTTTTCACAAAATGTTTACTTCAGGTCCAATTTGTTTCATTTTACCAAGGGTAACAGGAGAAATTGGACCACAAAAGTCGTTGTACAATTTGTCCTGAGTACGCCGATACCCCATATGTGGGGGTAAACCACTGTTTGGGCACATGGCAGAGCTTGGAAGGGAAGGAGCGCCATTTGACTTTTCAATGCAAGATTTGCTGGAATTGAGATCGGAGCCCATGTCACGTTTAGAGAGCCCCTGATGTGCCTAAACAGTGGAAACCCCCACAAGTGACACCATTTTGGAAAGTAGACCCCCTAAGGAACTAATCTAGATGTGTGGTGAGCACTTTGAACCTCCAAGTGCTTCACAGAAGTTTATAATGTAGAGCCGTAAAAAAAAAATTTATATTAATTTTCACAAAAAATGATCTTTTTGCCCCAAATTTTTTATTTTCCCAAGGGTAACAGGATAAATTGGACCCCAAAAGTTGTTGTGCAATTTGTCCTGAGTACGTCGATACTTCATATATGGGGATAAACCACTGTTTGAGCGCATGGCAGAGCTCGGAAGGGAAGGAGTGCCATTTGACTTTTCAATGCAAAATTGGCTGGAATTGAGATCGGACGCCATGTCGCATTTGGAGAGCCCCTGACGTGCCTTAACAGTGGAAACCCCCAAGTGACCCCATTTTGGAAAGAAGACCCCCTAAGGAACTTATCTAGATGTGTGGTGAGCACTTTTAACCCCCAATTGTTTCACTAAAGTTTAGAATGTAGCATTGTGAAAATTAAAAAATCATTTTTTCTTTCCACAAAATGATGTTTTAGCCCGCAATTTTTTTTCCCAAGGGTAACAGGAGAAATTGGACCACAAATGTTATTGTCCAATTTGTCCTGAGTACGCTGATACCCCACATGTAGGGGGGAACCACCGTTTGAGTGCATGGCAGAGCTCGGAAGGAAAGGAGCACCGTTTGAAATGCAGACTTAGATGGAATGGACTGCAGGTGTCATGTTGCATTTGCAGAGCCCCTGATGTACCTAAACAGTAGAAACCCACCACAAGTGACCCCATATTGGAAACTAGACCCCCCAAGGAACTTATCTAGATGTGTTGTGAGAGCTTTGAACCAACAAGTGTTTCACTACAGTTTATAACGCAGAGCCGTGAAAATAAAAAATATTTTTTTTTCCACGAAAATGATATTTTATCCCCTATGTTTTTATTTTCCCAAGGGTAACAGGACAAATTGGACCCCAAAAGTTGTTGTCCAACTTGTCCTGAGAACGCTGATACCCCATATGTTGGGGGGAACCACTGTTTGGGCACACAGGAGAACTCTGAAGGGAAGGAGCACTGTTTTACTTTTTCAAAGCAGAATTGGCTGGAATTGAGATCGGACGCCATGTCGCGTTTGGAGAGCCCCTGATGTGCCTAAACAGTGGAAACCCCCCAATTATAACTGAAACCCTAGCCCTAACCCTAACCCTAATGGGAAAATGGAAATAAATACATTTTTTTACATTTTATTATTTTTCCCTAACTAAGGGGGTGATGAAGGGGGGTTTGATTTACTTTTATAGCGCTTTTTTGGCGGATTTTTATGATTGGCAGCCGTCACACACTAAAAGACGCTTTTTATTGCAAAAAATAGATTTTGCATCACCACATTTTGAGAGCTATAATTTATCCATATTTTGGCCCACAGAGTCATATGAGGTCTTGTTTTTTGCGGGACGAGTTGACGTTTTTATTGGTAACATTTTCGGGCAGATGACATTTTTTGATCGCTTTTTATTCCGATTTTTGGGAGGCGGAATGAACAAAAACCAGCAATTCCTGAATTTCTTTTAGGGAGGGCGTTTATACCGTTCCACGTGTGGTAAAATGGATAAAGCAGTTTTATTCTTCAGGTCAGTACGATTACAGCGATACCTCATTTATGTAATTTTTTTTTTATGTTTTGGTGCTTTTACACAAAAACTATTTTATATAAAAAAATAATTGTTTTTTTATTGCATTATTCTGAGAGCTATAACTTTTTTATCTTTCTGCTGATGATGCTGTATGGCGGCTTTTTTTTTTGCGGGACAAGATCACGTTTTCAGCGGTACCATGGTTATTTATATCCGTCGTTTTGATCGCGTGTTATTCCACTTTTTGTTCGCCTGTATGATAATAAAGCAATGTTTTTTGCCTTGTTTTTTATTTTTTGCGGTGTTCACTGAAGGGGTTAACTAGTGGGATAGTTTTATAGAGCGGGTCGTTACGGACGCGGCGATACCAAATATGTGTACATTTATTGTTTTTTTTTTTTTTTTTTAACTTTCTAACTTTGTCCCAGGGTGGGACATCTCTGTATTAGATCAGATCGTTGATCTGACACTGTGCATAGCACACTGTCAGATCAACGATCTGACAGGCAGTTTAGCTGGCTTTCCAGCGCCTGCTCTCAGCAGGCGCCGGCTAGCCAGGTCATTTCATGACCCGGAAGGAGTCCGGCGGCCATCTTGGATCCGGGGACTCCTTCCGGGTCACCGGAGCAACGCGATCTCATTGCGTTGCTCCGGTGGGAGAGCGCATGGAGCCCCCGTCCCTGCGCGATCCCCCGCTGTCGCTGTCACTACTGACAGCGGCATCAGAGGGGTTAAATGCCCGCGATCGGCGATAGCGCCGATCGTGGGCATTGCTGCGGGGTGTCAGCTGTTATATACAGCTGACACCCGCACCCGATCACCCCGGCGCTCAGCGCGAGACCGCGGTGATCGGTGCGCCGTACTAGTACTGCTGCTGGCACAAATGCAGTACTAGTACGGCGCATGGCGCGAAGGGGTTAATGTTCTATGCGAACAGCCGTGGGATGTAGCGGGGGACATGGAGATCAGTAAGCTTTCCCTTAAAACGGCATTCTTAGTGGCGATTACGTCGGCAAAAAGACTGGGGGAATTACAGGCTCTATCAGTGCAGAACCCGAATTTACAAACCTTCAGTGATCGACTAGTCTTAAGACTCGACCCAACCTTCACCCCTAAAGTTGTCTCAAATTCTAATCTGAATCAGGAAATCGTCCTGCCATCGTTTTGTCAGTTCTCTAAAAATCAAAAGAGAAGGTATTTCCATAATTTGGGTGTTAGGGAAACGGTGCTCAAGTACCTTGATTTAACTAGACCCTGGAGACAGGATAACAACCTGTTTGTCCAGTTCAGAGGCCCGAATAAGGGGAAAAAAGCGTCTAAAGCTACCATTGCGAGATGGATAAGTTCTACAATCAGTTTAGCTTACGAAGCACAGGGAAAAACCTCCCCGGTTAACCTTAGGGCCCATTCATCTAGGGCCATGGCCACGTGGTGGACGGAGAAAGGGGGGCTACGGCAGAACAAATCTGCAGTGCTGCATCCTGGTCCAGCCTTAGTACCTTTTCTAAACATTATAAGCTAGATGTAGTATCAGTTCAGTTAGCCTTTGGTAGAAAGGTACTTTAAGCAGTAGTCCCACCCTAAATACCAGTCTCCTTGGTATTTCTCCAGGGTGCTGTCAGGTGGTGACCTGGAAAACGGTAATTAGACCTACCGGTAATTGTATTTCCAGGAATCCATCCTGACAGCACTATTAACTCTCTCTTTAATGTATATTCTTTATACTCATGTGATGTAACATTTGTAAGACTGATTAATTTGTTGGAATAAACCTTATTTTTGCATCCATCCAGATGTGTTACTTTGAAAAGCACTGAAGGGTGGTAGGGGGAGGGTCCTTTTAACCTCTCGTGTTTCCTGTCCCATGACGGATAAGAAGGACGTCCTCCAGGGTGCTGTCAGGATGGATTCCTGGAAATACAATTACCGGTAGGTCTAATTCCTTTTTTTGCCCACTCTTCCATAAAGGCCACCTTTATGGAGTGTACCGCTTATTGTGGTTGTATTGACTGATACTCCAGTCTCTGCAGCGCCTTCAGGGTTACCTTTGGTCTCTGTGCTGCGCCTCTCATTAATGCCCTCCTTGCCCAGGCTGACAGTTTTGGTGGGAGTCCCTCTCTTGGCAGGTTTGATGTGGTACCACGTTCTTTCCATTTCATGATAATGGATTTGATGGTGCTCCGTAGGATAATTAGAGATTGGGATATTTTTATAAGCCAACCCTGACTTGTATTTTTAAACAGCTTAGCCCCTGAATTGTTTGGAGACCTCCTTGGTCTTCATGGTGTTGGTTAGTGGTGCCTCCTGTTAGTGGTGTTGCGGCCTCTGTGGCCTTTCAGAAAAGGTAAAGTGTATATACTGACAGACACGTGACACTTAGATTGCACACAGGGGGACGTCCTGTCATGAACCATGTGACATATGAAAGCAATTGCTTGCACCAGAAACGTTAAGGGGCTTCATCATAAAAGGGTGAATACATATGCACATGGCAATTTGTAATTATTTGATCCCATAAATTGAATTTATTCCTATATTTTTCTCACTTCACCAACTTAGACTATTTTGTGCTGATGCATCACACACAAATTGTATCAACAAAAATATTTAACACTGGTTGTAATGTAACAAATAGGTAAAAAGCCAAGGGACTGAATACTTTTGCAAGCCACTATCTGGGGAATTATATTGCAGGGTGCTGTGCTTATTAAGAATGTGGTCTTTTTGTTGGCTCATGTGTACAATGCATTGTCCATTTTTCTGCTTTCTCCCACCGCCGGCAGACGAAGCAGTGGACCCTCTCGCTGGTCCTGTGACATGAGCTCTTTCTTACGACTGGCCACCATTACGTTGCCCTTCGGACTCCTGTTTACAAGAGCCATGGCTTGGACGTCTAGTGGGAAAACGCACACTGATCTCATCAACAATCTTCGAAGTGAGTAATCCTCGTCTAGTTCATCCATGCTTCTGACATCTTGTAGCTTCAGTCCTGTCTGATTTTCCTCTTCATATCTTATCTTGATCATTCTTATCTTGTGCGCAGCGTTGTGCCTCCCTGGGGATGTGTGATAAAGCCAGGTGTATGCTGCTCACCTTCATCAGGCCGCTTCGTATCTCCAGGAAGGCAAAATGCCAGGGAGCACAAGGACGTGACGTCACTCTTGGAAATCATGTCAATCACACCCCTCGGGTGAAGTAACGTCTCATCAGACTAGTACTCGCAGAGTGCAAGCAGTAAAATTTGATTTTCCAATTATAGAGAAATTGTTAAGGAAAGTGAAGGTGGGTGGTAGGATGTAGTAGAGACATGGCGGCAATTTAGGGGGGCTGGGGCCGCTAACAGGTTACCTTTTAAATGTAATACACTTTTATATACGCAGTGTGATTTCTTTAAAAAGTAAATTTTTGATCTCCAGAAATATCCCTTTAAAAGGGTATGCCCATCTTGGCGAGTGACATATTACTAGAATACAGTAAGGCAAAATGTAATGATTGCTGAGGTCTGGCCTCTAAGTCCTTCACTGGTCCAGAGGGCGGAGGAACCACTGCACAGAAAACTGTCTGACCCCTTCAGGCTCTGAATGAGTGGGGGTCCCAGAGTATGTACATTTATTCAAGGTGCTATATTTTTGGCAGATTGCTATCATAAAGGTTTTTTTTTTTTTTTTCCTTTTTTCAAACATGACAGTAAAGTTTCTCCCACTGACGTGTGAACTTTTTGTTGCAGAAAATGGAGTGATCCGATCTCCGCGCGTGTACGAGGTTCTGCTGACCACGGATCGAGCACATTACATCAGGAACTTTCCATACATGGATTCCCCGCAGAGTATAGGTGCGGCCCTCCTTATTATATGCAGTGGGGCGTGGGCCTTGCTGTACACAAAATATACAATGACAATTTCCTTGTTATAGAAAGTTCCTACTGCTGGCCCTTCTGGGCTGTGTGGTAGTCATTGTAAGCAATGCTGAGACATTAAACGGGTGCATGTCTCTCCTGCAGGGTACAAGGCTACCATCAGCGCACCCCACATGGTAAGTGCAGGTAACACATAGTTTAGCTGTAGTTCATTTACCCTGCTGATACATGCAACTGAGATTTCATGGATGTGACTATGACCCTAATCTGCAAAGTGATGCATCGTGTAGCTGGTGAGGCTAGGGTCTGGTTGTGTACTGGCCAGGGACTGTCTATGGGGTATAAATATAGGAATGGTTACAACCCAGTTTACTGGTCTGTAGCAGTAACTTCCACAGAATGGATGCAGCACAGGACACGTCCTACAGATCGGAGTGAGAGGATGTAATACAGGGAGACAGCTAAACACACTGTGCACCCTGAGTACCGTATAGCCAGCAAGGAGTTGGATGAATCGCATGACCAATGGCTAGATATGAACTGTTAGGATTCATACTACTCTGGACATCCACTTTGGTACTGCGTAGCAGCCGGACCAGGACAGTGCTGTGTCCACATAGGCATGGGCCTGGTGATTGCAAAAGTCGCAGCAACTGCATGGTATAGCTAGGACCTAGTATTCACAAGAGGCATAGCAATGTCATGGTATCACGGGGCTTAGAAAGCACAAGAGGCATAGCAATGTCATGGTATCACAGGGGCCTAGAAAGAACAAGAGGCACAGCAATGTCATGGTATCACAGGGGCCTAGAAAGCACAAGAGGCATAGCAATGTCGTGCTTTCTAGGCCCCCGTGATACCATGACATTGCTATGCCTCTTGTGCTTTCTAGGCCCCCGTGATACCATAAGAGGCATAGCAATGTCATGGTATCACGGGGGCCTAGAAAGCACAAGAGGCATAGCAATGTCATGGTATCACGGGGGCCTAGAAAGCACAAGAGGCATAGCAATGTCATGGTATCACGGGGCTTAGAAAACACAAGAAGCATAGCAATGTCATGGTATCACGGGGGCCTAGAAAGTACAAGATAAGCAAATAAGGCAGCACACTGCAGCGCTAGAACATACAAACTTGAAAAACGAAATTTGAACTGCATTACTGCACTAGAAATATGAAAAATGAGAGCGTTTAGCACATAAAAATGGCCAATTTTATGTGTACCTGGTAGCCCCCAAATTACAGCAGGTCCAATACCCCTCCACAGAGAGAGAGAATTTTAGTCTAGGAAGAGGTTTCACATGTACCCATTCAGATGGAGACGTTTATTCTCAGTGAGGTAAGGCAAGTGTAGGACCTGGTATAAGAGAGATGCCGTAAAGGGGCTACCAGGTACACATAAAATTGGCCATTTTTATGCGCTAAACGCTCTCATTTTTCATATTTCTAGTGCAGTAATGCAGTTCAAATTTCGTATTTCAAGTTTGCATGTTCTAGCGCTGCAGTGTGCTGCCTTATTTACTTAACTATATACGAGTTGGCGACTCTAGGTTCAGCACCTGTTCAAACTTAGTCTATGTTTGGATGTGCCGGTCAGGTTTTTGAAATAGAAAGTACAAGAGGCATAGCCATGTCATGGTATCACGGGACCTAGAAAGCACAAGAGGCATAGCAATGTCATGGTATCACGGGGCTTAGAAAACATAAGAAGCATAGCAATGTCATGGTATCACGGGGCTTAGAAAACATAAGAAGCATAGCAATGTCATGGTATCACGGGGGCCTAGAAAGCACAAGAGGCACAGAAATGTTATGGTATCACAGTGATCTAGTAATCATAAGAAGTGCCGACTGGTGATAAGCGAATGTGCTCGTGCTTGAAAAAGGTCAACGGACCGAAACGTTGCCGCAGGAGGCAGAATAAAGAAAGTTACTGTCTGTCACTTCCTGGTGTGGCGCTGTCCTTTTTTATACTTCGATTGCGTGCTCGTATAATGTCTTATCCAAGCACACGCGGGTGTTTTCCGAGCATCTGGGAGTGCTCGTATATGATGTTCTAGTCCCTGCAGCTGCATGATTTGTGGCTTAGACAGCTTGAACACATGTAGGCATTGCCTGTTAGGGAATCCCCACATGTTGAGGCTGTCTAACAGCTGCAAATCATACAGCCGCAGGGACTAGGACATAATATACCAGCACTCCCAGATTCTCTGGTAACACCCGAGCATGCTTGGATAAGATGTTATACGAGCATGTTTGCTCACCACTAGTGCCGACCTAAAGTTTGTACTGCTCCGGTCCGGGTGCCACAGATTATCGAAGTGGATGCCAGACCAGATGAGTGAGCATATTTTTGCTACACTTGATCACTGGCTGTCATCGATTTGCGAAAACTGCAGCTTTGAACCTATGCACACAGCTGTATCAGTGTTATATGGATCTTTACTAATGGGCCTGTAGGCTGCTATTGCCCTTTTATTGTGTCACTGTGTATAACGTACAGTTGAACTTTTACATTTACATGACCCCGGTTCAGTGGGCACTCTGGTAGTCCAAGGGTGCAATGAACCCTGCAAACCTTCTGCCTGCCAGAAACCCCTGCATTTCTTCTGATTTGTAAGCCCGGTGTTACACCATTATTACAACACTAGATGGTGGCCCGATTCTAACGCATCGGGTATTCTAGAATATGCATGTCCACATAGTATATTGGCCAGCGACGTAGTATATTGCCCAGTCACGTAGTATATTGCCGAGCCACGTAGTATATTGCCCAGCTATGTAGTATATTGCCCAGCCACGTAGTATATTGCCCAGCCGCGTAGTATATTGCCCAGTCACGTAGTATATTGCCGAGCCACGTAGTATATTGCCCAGCCGCGTAGTATATTGCCCAGTCACGTAGTATATTGCCCAGCCATGCAGTATATTGCCCAGCTACGTAGTATATTGCCCAGCCGCGTAGTATATTGCCCAGCCGCGTAGTATATTGCCCAGCCGCGTAGTATATTGCCCAGTCACGTAGTATATTGCCGAGCCACGTAGTATATTGCCGAGCCAGATAGTATATTGCGTGAGGCCGCTAAGTCTTCTGGGTAATTTCGCAATGCATCGCCGGGAACGGAAGATGGCGGCCGGCGTGAGCGGCTCAGCGGACAACGCAGGGCGAGTATAGCAGGTTTTTTGTTTTTTTATTATTTTTAACATGAGATTTTTTACTATTGATGCCGCATAGGCAGCATCATTAGTAAAAACTTGAGGACACACAGGGTTAATAGCGGCGGTAACGGAGTGCGTTACCCACGGCATAATGCGATCCGTTACCGCCGGCATTAACCCTGTATTAGCGGGGCTGGAGGGGAGTATGCGGGCGCCGGGCAGTGACTGCGGGGATTAAGGAGCTGCCATTTTCTTCTGGACTGTGCCCATCGCTGATTGGTCGCGGAAAAAAAATCAGTGACTTGGATTTCCTTGACAGAGGCTGCGACCAATGAATATCCGTGACAGACAGACAGAAGGACAGAAAGACGGAAGTGACCCATAGACAATTATATAGTAGAATCGGGCCACCATCTAGTCTAACGCATCGGGTATTCTAGAATATGTATGTCCATGTAGTATATTGCCCAGGCCACGTAGTATATTGCCCAGCCACGTAGTATATTGCCCAGCCACATAGTATATTGCCCAGTTACGTAGTATATTGCCGAGCCATGTAGTATATTGCCCAGTGACGTAGTATATTGCCCAGTGACGTAGTATATTGCCCAGTTACGTAGTATATTGCCGAGCCATGTAGTATATTGCCCAGTGACGTAGTATATTGCCCAGTGACGTAGTATATTGCCCAGTGACGTAGTATATTGCCCAGTTACGTAGTATATTGCCCAGTTATGCAGTTATGTAGTATATTGCCCAGCCACGTAGTATATTGCCCAGCCACATAGTATATTGCCCAGTTACGTAGTATATTGCCGAGCCATGTAGTATATTGCCCAGTGACGTAGTATATTGCCCAGTGACGTAGTATATTGCCCAGTTACGTAGTATATTGCCGAGCCATGTAGTATATTGCCCAGTGACGTAGTATATTGCCCAGTGACGTAGTATATTGCCCAGTTACGTAGTATATTGCCCAGTTATGCAGTTATGTAGTATATTGCCCAGCCACGTAGTATATTGCCCAGTGACGTAGTATATTGCCCAGTCACGTAGTATATTGCCGAGCCATGTAGTATATTGCCCAGTGACGTAGTATATTGGCCAGTAACTTAGTATATTGCCCAGCTACGTAGTATATTGCCCAGCCAGGTTTGTCACAGGTGAAAAAATAAAAAATAAACATATACTCACCTTTCCGAGGGCCCCTTGTAGTCCACGGCAGCTTGCGGTCCCAGGGTTGTTATCAGAGCGCGGGACCTGTGATGAAGTCGCGGTCACATGACCGTGACGTCATGGCAGGTCTTTCTAGCGCAGGCGCGCAGGGCCTGTGATGACGTCGCGGTCACATGACCATGACGTCATGGCAGGTCCTTCTGCCACCGGAACCTGCAACGGAAGATGGCGGCCGGCGCGAGCTGCAACAGAGGGTGAGTATAGCAGGTTTTTTTAAATTATTTTTAACATTACATTTTTTACTATTGATACCGCATAGGCAGCGTCAATAGTAAAAAGTTGGGGACACACGGGGTTAATACTATAGCTGGTCCGAATAACTAAAGCAATTGTTACCATCCACCTCTTGTGTCTCCCCTTTTCCCCATAGTTTGTAAGCTTGCGAGCAGGGCCCTCACTCCTCCTGGTATCTGTTTTGAACTGTATTTCTGTTATGCTGTAATGTCTATTGTCTGTACAAGTCCCCTCTATAATTTGTAAAGCGCTGCGGAATATGTTGGCGCTATATAAATAAAAATTATTATTATTATTATTAATAGCGGCGGTAACGGAGTGTGTTACCCGCATCATAACGCGGTCCATTACCGCCGGCATTAACCCTGTGTTAGCGGTGACCGGAGGGGAGTATGCGGGCGACAGGCACTGACTGCGGGGACTAAGGAGCGGCCATTTTCTTCCGGACTGTGCCCGTCGCTGATTGGTCGCGGCAGCCATAACAGGCAGCTGGCGAGACCAATCAGCGAATGAATAACCGTGACAGGACAGACAGACGTAAGTGACCCTTACACAATTATATAGTAGATGACATCGCATCGGGATGCTAGTAAGGGGAGGTTCTGGCTGCCATAGACTACTGACGTAGTCGCTTGACTTTACAAGGCCGGACAAGTGTTTTTGCTCAATTCTAAAGCATGGAAAATTGCCTAACAGCACGCAACGTGATCACACAGTACAATAAGCCTGCAATATGCCCTTTGTTCCTTTTCTGCTGCTTCTATGGCTGCCCAATGGTCATGCGCCATACATGAATATATGTGTTTTAAATGACTCAAACATTATGGATCTAATACAATTTCTCTATTTTAAAGCATGCGCACGCACTGGAGTTGTTAGAAGACAAGCTGCAAGAAGGAGCCAAGGCATTGGACGTGGGCTCGGGCAGCGGCTACCTCACTGCCTGCTTTGCTAGAATGGTTAGTCTGATATTTGGAAAGCAATATAACAGAGGAGGAAGATTTATTTCCTCTCGTGTCCCAGCCCTTCACTGGCAGTTCTGCTATGTGTGTGTACGATACAGCTCCTCTGTCAGTTGAGACACTGGTTTTGGAGCTATGTTTCTTCAGACTGCAGCCCGTCCTGACTCATGACTAGGACGGGTTGCCATTTGAATTATGAGATCGGTCAATTACAAAAAAATTAGCGAGTTGCCAATTTCCAGTCTGTAATGTTAATTTTTTGTTGATGGAGCCATGTAAGAGCTTGTTTTCTGCATGAGCTGATGTTTTTATTTGCATCGTATTGGAGTAGATATGATGTTTTGATAACTTCTTATTGCACTTTTTGTAGGTTGCAGTGACAAAAAACCCTCAGGTCTGGTATTTAGTTATTTTACACTCTAAGCAGCTGTTAAAGGGAACCTGTCACCCCCAAAATCGAAGGTGAGCTAAGCCCACCGGCATCAGGAGCTTATCTACAGCATTCTGTAATGCTGTAGATAAGTCCCCGATGTAACCTGAAAGATAAGAAGGAGGTTAGATTACTCACCAGGTGCGGTCCGATCCGATGGGCGTCGCGGTCCGGAGCCTCCTGTCTTCATAAGACTTCTTGTCTTCACGCTCCGGCACAGGCGTACTTTGTCTGCCCTGTTGAGGGCAGAGCAAAGTACTGCAGTGCACAGGTGCTGGGCCTCGCTGACCTTTCCCAGCGCCTGCGCACTGCAGTACTTTGCTCTGCCCTCAACAGGGCAGACAAAGTCGGCCTGCGCCGGAGCCGCAGCGTGAAGACAAGAAGAGGATGGCATCGTAAGAAGATGGGAGGCCCCAGACCGGACTGCAACGCCCATCGGACAGGACTGCACCTGGTGAGTATAATCTAACCTCTTTTTATTCAGTCGCCATGACAGCACAACGAGAGAGGGGATCCGCCCTTCAGGGACAGGAAACCTCAGACATAAAAAGGGCGGCACCTCACTCCCCCGCCAGTTGGTTTCCTGTCCCTGACAGTGGAACCTCTTCAGGCAGACCTTTTTTGAAGAAGGTTGAAGAAAGAAGTCTTCCCACTCCTGACAGGCCGGATCAGGTAGCGGGGGTCCCCTGCCTCGGCCTAGTCAGGAGGCCGGTAGCACCACACGGCAGGGGGACTGTTAGTGTCGGTGAGAGCAGGAGGAAGCAACCCCAAGGGGTTAGCTTCTAGGTGTCACATTACCTTGTGAGTATACGCCGCCGTGTCTACGTGGCCTCTGGGGTCTGTCCACTCCTGCCTTGGTGGTCCGTCTTGGCCGGAGGACGCTGCCGTCCTCTGTTCGGCGCGTCTGCCCTCGGCGCCGCAGCTGTGACCGGAAGGGGCGTGTCCGGATGACGCAGCGAGCGGCGCCGGGCGGTGGCGCGGCCGCGCATGCGCGGTAGCGTTCTTTCGCCGGCTAATGGCGGCGCCCAGGGGCAGGGGGAGGATACTGGCCGCAGGGAGTTCGGCGCTCAGCGTGGGGCACGGCGTGCAGTGGCCAGAGCCGATCGGTAGTTAATACCGATCGTTGACACCTGGAGGAAGCCCTGCTGACCCCCATCCGGGGGTGGTACCCAGGGGGATGTATTTAAGAGCTGCACAGATGCCCATCCTGGTTCCTGTCCATTTCCTAATGGAGTCACCGGAGGGAACTCCGCAGCTGTGCGGTGAACAGCAGCAGCCTTTGGAGCAGCCACAAACAGGAAAGTCTCAGAGAAGCTCCCAGCGGCGTTCCAGTGGCAGTAGTCGTGCTGGTGGAGCTAAAGCTGCTCAGAGGCCCACCAAATCCTCGGGCCGTAGGAATTCTCCGGCCAAAGAGGACCCCCCAATCACGGTACCGTTTACTTCAAGGATGGGTAAGTGAGCTACGTGAAAGTACACTTTCTGATTGGTGTCCCTCCTTGTATTCCCTCTCTCCTTATTTAGGGGAAAAAATGTGCTTCCAAAGCTAAACATAGGGAGTGTGCCGTTTGTACAGAGCCTCTCCCAGATGGGCATAAAAAGAAGCTGTGCAGATCCTGCATACAGCACTTAATCGAAGAGGAGGCCCCTGACCTGACGTCTACCCTTAGGGACATGGTCAGACAGGAGATCAGGGACTCCTTAAAATCCAGTTCTCATAAGAAACAATCCAAGAAGAGAATACTAGGTTCATCCCCTGTATCAGAGATGGATTCCGATATTGTGAGCTCGGATTCTCATCCATCATCTTCATCTTCAGAGGACGTAGAGTCTAGCCGAACATGTCTATCATTAGATAGGATTAATCATCTGGTGAAAGCTGTCAACAACACCATGGGGATTGAAGAGACTCAGCCAGAATGCTCCATTCAGGACATTATGTTCAGGGGCATAGACCGTAAATCCCGAAGGGTTTTTCCTGTGGTGGAGAAAATCAAGTCTCTGATTATGAAGGAGTGGAAGAAGCCCGAAAGAAAGGGGTCACTTCCGCCAGCATTTAAGAGAAGATACCCGTTCGGGGAAGAAGCTTCAGCTTCTTGGGACAAAGTCCCGAAGTTAGACGCAGCAGTGGCCAAAGCATGCAAAAACTCTTCTCTTCCATTTGAAGATTTAGGTAACTTAAAGGACCCGCTCGATAGAAAGGCTGATGTGTTCCTTAAAGGAGCTTGGGAGACTTCTGCGGGATCCCTGAGACCGGCAGTGGCGGCTACTTGCACAGCTCGGTCCTTGATGGTGTGGCTAGGCCACCTGGAAGATCAACTTAAGGATAAAGTGCCTAGAAGTGAAATCCTATCATCTATGCCCATGATCCAAGATGCTGCAGCCTTCCTTTCGGATGCATCAGCGGATTCGGTCAGGCTGGCCGCAAGATCTTCAGCCTTATCCAACGCAGCCCGCAGAGCACTTTGGATTAAATGTTGGCCAGGTGATTTACAAGCTAGGTCAAGGCTATGCGGCATCCCCTGTGAAGGAGTTCATCTGTTCGGTCCGGTACTTGATGAGCTGCTTGAGAAGGCGGGCGACTCTAAGAAGCGGTTCCCTCTATTAAGAAAACCTTTTTATAGGCGTGACTACAGCAGGGGATGGTCTTATCGCCGCAGATCTGATAGAGAACCAAATAGAGATTCATCCAAATATTACAGCAGCAGCAGAAGAAGAGGTAGGGGGTATATGTTTAACACCCCTCGGGACTCGAAGAAAACTCAATGACTAGCGGTCCAGGTGGGCGGTAGGCTTTTAGCTTTCTACCCAGCCTGGTTGAGGATCACCAACAGTCCATGGATACTCAGTATCATTAAAGAGGGATTAAAGTTCCAGTTTCATCAGATCCCTCAGGACAAATTTAAACTAACTCCTATCCGTTCTTCTCCTGCAGAACAGTTGGCGTTGGAGTCAGAAGTTCGGGATCTCAGACAAAAGGGGGTTCTTATTCGGGTACCCACGGAAGAGCGAGGTAGGGGGTTCTATTCCCCGTTATTCTTGGTAAAGAAGCCAGATGGGTCATACCGTACCATTATTAATCTGAGAGGCCTGAATGAATTCTTGCTAATCCCATCCTTCAAAATGGAATCTGTGAAAACGGCAATAAAGCTTCTTTTTCACAAGTGCTTCATGGTGGTCTTAGATCTAAAAGACGCCTATTACCATGTTCCGATACATGCAGATCACCAGCGTTTTCTCAGGGTGGCGATTTCTCTTGCCGGCACAGTGGAGCACTTCCAATATCAGGCACTCCCCTTTGGTGTTGCAGTCGCACCCCGGGTCTTTACTAAGGTTATGGTAGAGGTTATGGCACACCTTCATGAGCAAAACATACTGATAATTCCTTACTTGGATGACTTACTGATCGTGGGGCATTCAGAGTTACACTGTAAAGAGCAGTTAGAGAAAGTGATGGTAGCACTTCGTAACTTAGGTTGGATTGTCAATCTTAAAAAATCGCGTCTTCAACCCTCCACAGCACAGCAGTTTTTGGGTCTTATTGTAGATTCAGCTCAGCAGGAATGTCGCCTGCCAGACTCAAAAGTTGATGCTATCCACCGGCTGGCCTCTAGAGCAATTAAAAATCCCGTAGTCTCCTTAAGAAGTGCTATGTCTCTTTTGGGGTCACTTACTTCTTGTTTTCCGGCGGTGATGTGGGCACAGTTTCACTCTAGGTCTCTTCAGTGGGATGTTCTACGTAATTTTCGGCGACTAGGCGCCAACCTAGATAAGAAATTCTCTCTATCCGTAGAGGCCACGGTTTCACTAAGGTGGTGGACACACATCCCTAATCTGCGTAAAGGGGTACCTTGGACATATCATATATCACGAGTAATAACAACTGATGCTAGTCCCACGGGGTGGGGAGCACATTGGGAAAATAATTACGTTCAGGGTCTATGGTCCCGATCTGAGCAGGACTCGTCTTCCAATCTGAAAGAATTGATGGCGGTGGAACGCGCCTTGGATAGGTTTCTTGTACCTCTACAGGGTAGACATGTTAGAATACTCTCGGACAACCAGGTGACAGTTGCTTATGTGAACCGCCAAGGAGGCACACGGTCTACGTCATTAATGAACGTTACAAATCGTATTTTTCAGATGGCCGAAAATCACCTACTCTCCCTTACGGCCCTTCATATAAAGGGGAAACTAAATACCATGGCCGATTACTTAAGCCGCAACGAGCTCAAACAAGGGGATTGGTCTCTAAAACCGGCTGTCTTCAATCAGATCGTACGGTTGTGGGGATGTCCAGAAATAGATCTGTTTGCCAGTCGAGGAAACAAGAAGCTCCATCAATTCTGTTCCCTAGACCCAAGAGACAACCCGTACGCAATCGACGCTCTTCTGATCTCCTGGAACTTCAGTCTCGCCTATGCGTTTCCCCCTCTGAATCTAATTCCTTTAGTTCTGAGGAAGATTCGGGAAGACAAAGCCCGAGTTATATTAATAGCTCCATTCTGGCCCAGAAGGTCTTGGTTCCCATGGTTAAGAAGCATGTCCATTTCCCAACCATGGATTCTCCCAGAAATTCCAGACCTCCTCTCCCAGGGTCCAGTTTTGCATCCACGAGTAGCCAACTTACATCTGACAGCGTGGAACTTGAGAGGTCACTTCTGAAAAAAAAGGGATTCTCTCAGAACCTTATAAATACGCTGCTTAAGAGTAGGAAAGCCTCCACGACTAGCATTTATGTTAGGATATGGAGGAAGTTCCTATCAAGCTCAGGAGCACAGATCGATCAGAAACCTAATATTGCTCAGATCCTAGAATTTCTACAGAAGGGCCTAGATTTAGGCTTAGCCACCAGCACCCTTAGAGTTCAGGTTTCGGCTCTAGGGGCACTATATAATTCCAACATAGCTAGTAATCACTGGATAACAAGGTTTTTCAAAGCGGTCACCAGATCCAGGCCGGTTATTAAACAGAGAATAGTTCCATGGGACCTAAATCTTGTGCTCTCGGCTCTAACACAAGCTCCGTTCGAGCCCATTGACTCTGTCCCGATCAAGATTCTGTCTGTCAAAACAGCCCTCTTAGTTGCCCTCACATCGGCAAGAAGGGTTAGTGATCTGCATGCATTGTCCAGGCAGCGTCCGTATATGCAAATTACGGAAGATAGAGTGGTGATGAGGCCTGACCCTCTTTATCTTCCAAAGGTCGCGTCAAAATTTCATAGGTCCCAGGAGGTAATCTTGCCTTCATTTTGTCCTAATCCCTCTAACAATAAAGAACAGAGATTTCATTGTTTGGACGTGCGTAGATGCCTTCTCAGATATATTGCAGTAACAGACGCCTGGAAAAAAGATCATTCCTTATTTTTATCCTACCAGGGAGTTAGGAAGGGGCTTAGGGTATCAAAGAATACGCTAGCCAGATGGATTAGGGAGGCCATATTTCTTGCTTATACCGCAGGTGGCGTGGAAATTCCAGAAGGCATAAAGGCACACTCCACTCGTGCGGTAGCCACATCTTGGGCTGAGAGGGCAGAAGTGTCGATTGAAGACATCTGTAAGGCGGCCACATGGTCTTCTCCATCCACCTTTCTTAGACACTATAGGTTAGATCTAGGTGGCTCCTCCGACCTCACGTTTGGGAGAAGGGTGCTGGAGGCGGTTATCCCTCCCTAGTCACTTTATTCACTTCTCTGAAAGTCTCTCGTTGTGCTGTCATGGCGACTGAATAAATACGTACGCTACTCACCTGGTAGCAGTGTTTTTTCAGGAGCCATGACAGCACCCTTATATTCCCTACCCTCTTTGTTTATGGGTTCAACACTTCCTTTAGTTAATTCCTAAGTTTAGTCACTGGGTGAATTGTACCATATATTAATATTGTCTATGTGCTACTAACCTAGAAGGTCCTTTCATACTCTGTAAACCAACTGGCGGGGGAGTGAGGTGCCGCCCTTTTTATGTCTGAGGTTTCCTGTCCCTGAAGGGCGGATCCCCTCTCTCGTTGTGCTGTCATGGCTCCTGAAAAAACACTGCTACCAGGTGAGTAGCGTACGTATTTCTCCTTTCAGGTTACATCGGGGGGCTTATCTACAGCATTACAGAACGCTGTAGATAAGCCCCTGATGCTGGTGGGCTTAGCTCATCTTCGATTTTGGGGGTGACAGGTTTCCTTTAACATCAGCATCAGTCCTTGGCTCTGCTTGCTGCTGTTAGAGGCTTATTATTATTATTTATTTATATAGCACCATTAATTCCATGGTGGCGTACATGTGATAGGGGTTACATACAAGGTTATAGATATCGTTAACCGTAAACAAATTTACAATGACAGACTGGTACAGAGGGGATAGTCCTTGCGGACTTACATTCTTCGGGATAATGGGGAAGAGACAGGAGGTCGGTGTGCTGCAGCTCGGGTGGTTGGTGAGGCGGCAGCTCGGGTGGTTGATGAGGCGGCAGAATAGTTATTGTAGGCTTTCCTGAAGAGATGGGTTTTCAAGTTCCGTCTGAAGGATCCGAGGATGGTGGATAATCGGATGTGTTGAGGCGTGGAATTCCAGAGGATGGGTGATATTCGGGAGAAATCTTGGAGACTGTTGTGTGAGGAACGAATAAGTGTGGAGGAGAGTAGGAGGTCTTGGGATTATCGAAGATTATGTGAGGGAAGATAGTGGGAGATTAGGGAAGGGACAGGTTGTGGATGGCTTTGTAGGTCACTGTTAGTAGTTTGAACTGGATTCATTTGGGAAGTGGGAGCCAGTGGAGGGATTTGCAGGGGAGTAGCGAGGTGGATTAGCTGAGCAGCAGAGTTGAGGACAGACTGGAGTGGTGCAAGGGAGTTTGCGGGGAGGCCACAGAGGAGGGTGTTGCAGTAATCGAGGCGGGAGATGAGGGCATGCACAAGAGTTCTAGTAGATTCTGGGCTGAGGAAGTGACGGATTATGGCAATATTTTTGAGTTGGAGGCAACAGGAGGTGGCAAGAATTTGGATGTGCGGTTTGAAGGACACGGCAGAATCGAGAGTTATCCCGAGGCAGCGGATTTCAGGTGCGGGAGAGAGCGTGATGCCGTTTACCATAATGGATAGATCAGGTAGGGGGATTTGGTTTTGTCTACATTGAGTTTTAGGAAGCGAGAGTTGAAGAAGGAGGATATGGCTGACAGACACTCCGGGATTCTGGACAGAAGAGAGGCAACATCTGAGCCACAGAGGTAGATCTAAGTGTCGTCTTCATAGGTGGTACTGGAAGCCATGGGACTTTGAGTTGTCCTAGGCCAAGGGTATAGATGGGGGGAAAAAAGTAGAGACCCTAGGACAGAGCCTTGAGGGACTCCAACAGAGAGGGGGCGGGGTGAGGAGGTAGTGTGGGAGTGGGAAAACCTAAATGTGCGGTCGGAAAGGTATGAAGCAATCCAGGACAGGGCAAGGCCTTTGATGCCGAGGGAAGAAAGAATCTGTAGCAGTAGGCAGTGGTCGACTGTTGAAAGCAGGGGGCAGGTCGAGAAGGAGGAAGATGGAGAACTGTCTGTTAGCTTTGGCTGTGAGTAAGTCATTAGCATTTTTGGTCAGAGCAGTTTCGGTGGAGTGGTGGGGGCGGAAGCCAGATTGGAGGTTGTCAAGGAGAGAGTTAGACGAGAGGTGGGAGGAAAGTTGACCATGGACATGCTGCTCGAGGTGTTTGGAAGCAAATGGGAGCAGTGATATGGGGTGATAGCTGGGCATAGCAGTTGGGTCAAGGTTAGCTTTTTTTGAGGATGGGTGTGATGGTGGCATGTTTGAAGGCAGAGGGGAAAGTACCAGAAGATAGCGATAGGTGGAAGAGATGGGTTAGGGCTGGAATGAGCATGTTAGTGAGGTTGGGGAGCTGGGAAGGGATGGGGTCAAGTGCACAGGTGATGAGGTGTGATTTGGAAAGGAGGTGAGGAAGTTCTCCTTCAGTGATGTTGGAGAGGGAAGTTATTGGGGAAGGGCAGAGGTCTGGTATATGGAGTGGTTGGGGTGCTGGAACAGTAAAGGTTTGCCTTGTTTGGTCGATCTTGTTTTTGAAGTAGGTGGCAAAGTCCTCAGAAGAGATGAGGGGAGTTGATGATGGCGCTCTAGCACAGCCAGCACCTGCTCGGAATGATGCATACTCTGCTCCTGATCCTGCATCAAAGTTAGGGACTTGACAATGGAAGGAAAAAATACATCCAATGTCAGAAGGGGATTATGGTACAAATTATTAAAATATCGTTTGCTGAAAACCTAAAGTGAAGCCCTTAGAAGACGGGAAGAAACACCTAAAAGTTTTCTACTTTAAGTGTAGCGCAAATTACTACTCATCATTTTAAACGAAATAATGGAAGACAAAATTGAAAACTTTACCAATCTCAAGGCTTTTCTGTTCTCCCCAGGTAGGTGTCACCGGGAAGGTTGTGGGCATTGAGCATATTGAACAACTTGTCCTTGACTCTCTTCAAAATGTCCAGCAAGATGACCCCGAGTTACTGAGCACTGGACGTATCAAGTTTGTAGGCAAGTCACTTGTTTGGCTGGGCAATAGCAATATAATGTGTATAAAAGATTTATTTTTGGGGCCATGTTTTTGGACACATACAAAATTAGCAAAGGCATCAGATAAGACCATAGCCCAGTACAGAGCAGCGCTGATTTGATTGATATATATTTTTTTTAATTCTTTAATTTTGTTCTCCCATCAAGCGAGAGAATGAAGACTTTGAAGCTATACACAACCATAACTTATAGAGTAACCATCATTTTAATTTTCACTTCTTAAAGGAAACCAGTCATATCTTTTTTAGCATGTAAACTGTCCCCAGTGCGTTGTTAGTGATGTAATGTGCACCACAAACATGTTTTTTTTTTGTTTTGTTTTTTTTCATTAACCCTCCGTCACATACAACTGATCTGACAGGCACTTCTCTTTTACTTTCATTTCTCCTTCCTCACCAGATTGTGAGGAAACCCCCTCCCTCCAGGTAGTCTCCTGTCTCTTGAAGGTCTGTGAAACCTGATATCACAGTTGGATTTCAGAGCTTCAGGGGAGAGGATATAGCTGCACAGTTCTCTCAGGCTCATTGTATGTGAATACGTCACATTCAGTAAGGTTGGTATTTTATGTTTTTATTCATCACAATAGTTTATTTAGCTTGTTTTATGAATGTATAGCACAAAATGTGAGGATATTTCATAGAAATAAGGGAGATTTTATAAAAGAAAGTGTGCTGCTCAGGCATATGCAGTAGTTCCCTAACATATTCCTTCTCTTGCTTCAGATTATCTGCTGAAATGGAGAGGAAAATGTACAATTTATCCAAACAACTTGATGTTGAGGAAGTAACAAACATGCTGTTAGATGATAGAGACCTCACACTGAATGAGGATTTAGGAGAGGAAAGTGAGATTGATTCTCATGATGAGGTGGAAGAATGTGTCCTGGATTCTGAAACAGAGCAAGATGGTGACAGTGGTGAGGATGAAGAAGTTGGATCATATTATATTGGAAAAGATAAAAATACTAAATGGAACAAGAAGCCATTCCAGAAAAAACGTAGGGAACCTTTAAACATTATTACTCACCTTCCTGCAGTAATAGGAACTGCATGTAATGCAAAAACTGCAGTTGAATGCTGGAACAGTATATTTACAGATGACATTCTGGACTATATTGTCACATATACCAACCAATATATAGACATTATAAAGGACAAGTACATCTGCAACAGAACCATCAAGCCCACAGATGAAATAGAACTGCGTGCTTTTTTTGGATTACTGTACCTTGCAGGAGCTTATAGGGCAAATGGACAAAGTTTGGAGGAACTTTGGGGTAAAGATGGGGATGGAGTTGAAAAATTTAGCCTTGTTATGTCCATAAACAGATTCAAGATTCTAATTCGTTGCCTTCGGTTTGACGACAGAACTACCCGAACCGAACGCAAAACACATGACCGACTTGCTCCAATTCGTGATATATTTCAAAGATTTGTTGTAAACTGTAAACAAAGTTATTACCCTGGAGAGAATCTCACTATTGACGAAATGCTCCCTGGTTTTCGTGGTAGATGTGCCTTTCGTCAATATATTCCATCAAAGCCAAACAAATATGGAATAAAAATGTATGCCCTTGTTGATGCCAGTAAGACCTACACTTACAACCTGGAAGTTTATGCAGGAAAACAACCAGAAGGTCCTTACTGTGTGAGCAACAAACCCATTGATGTTGTAAAAAGACTGGCTGAACCCTTATTTCAGTGGTCCCCAACTCCAGGCCTCGAGGGCCGCCAACAGTGCAGGTTTTCAGGATTTCCTTAGTATTGCATCGGTGGTAATGTGATCATCTGCACAGGTGATGATTCCAACCCCTGTGCAATACTAAGGAAATCCTGAAAACCTGCACTGTTGGCGGCCCTCGAGGCCTGGAGTTGGGGACCACTGCCTTATTTGGATCGGGTCGCAATATTACAGCTGACAATTGGTTTACAAGTTGTGATTTGATTGATTATCTGAAAATTCAGAAGCTGTCATATGTGGGAACTGTAAGAAAAAACAAAAGGGAATTGCCGCCACAGTTTGTAAGTGTGAAAGAGAGATAACAGTACAGCAGTATGTTTGCATTCCATAATGGAAAGGCTTTAGTTTCCTATGTACCACATGCCAAAAAAATCGTACTTCTAGCAACACTTCATGATGATGCTGCCATCGATCCTGGGACTGGGGCAGAAAAAAACCCGGAGATAATTACATTTTACAATGCCACCAAAGGGGGTGTGGATACAGCAGATCAGATGTGCTCCACTTTCAACGTCAGCAGAAACATCAAACGCTGGCCAATGGTCATATTTTTTGCTATGTTGAATTTGGGTGGTATAAATTCACAAGTAATTTATCTTGAAAACAAGCTTGAACCACTCCGTAGACGATTGTATCTGAAAAAATTGGCCCATGAACTAGTACTTGGAGAGCTACGCAGGAGAAGCGTGAAAACAATCGGTATCCCCTCTCGCCTTCAAGTTCAGCTCAAAAGGTTCCGCCCAGAAGATGATGGTGAAAAGTCACCATCTACACCACCTCACAAAAGAAGGAGATGCACCACCTGCCAAACGGAAAGCGGAACCAGAAGGCTTTCAAATTATGAATGTCTCAAATGTCATAAAGCAATTTGCCTGACACATGCAAAAATGGTGTGTAATTCTTGCTATTTGCTCTGCAAGTGTGACTTTTCTGGGGAAACCTCAGCATCTACTTCTGATTGAATATGTTTTTAATAGTACTTAAGGTACCTTAAAATTAAGTTTGTGTTCAAAATTTTTCTTTGTACATTTTTTTTGAGAGTCGAACTGGGGACTATTTGGCGGGAGTTTTGAAAAGTTTGTATTTCATAGTTATTAGTTTTATGTTAAGTAAATGTTTTTTTGCAACTGATTATGTGTTGTCTCTTTTATTACATCCCTATGAAGGTCACTGATCACTTTTAGAGCACTGAAATTGCAAACATTAGATATTATAGGTATTTTTCCAGCAGGCGCCTGACAGGCACATTGTATGTGAACTCGTTAGTCCGAATATTGTATGTGACGGAGGGTTAAAAATGGTGCTGTAATCTATGCAAAAAGCCCTTTATATAGTTAGATCGTATTTGCTCATGTAGTCATAGGGGTGTGTTTCATTTCCTTCAGTCACGGTTGGCGCCCATGCAATTTGAATGATGTTCCTGGGGTTGTGATGATGTCACTCAAATCCGCTTTAAAATCCCACGCTTGCGTTGTGTATCGTGGAGGCGCACAATGTATCACTAAGAAGGCGCTGGGGACAGTTTAGATGCTAAAAATGACATGGCAGGTTCCCTTTAAATCAATAGTACACATGAAAATAAGCCACTTTGTAATGTATTTTATCAGAGACATTAGCTTTTTATTCTCCTCCTATACTGAGCATTCAGTCTCCATTCGTGGGTAAAATCTGTAGTCAGTGAAGACAGATTCTTTCATTGCTGAAAAAGGAGATGACAGTTGGTGCTTTTAAAGTTATATGGAGGAGGAGCTAGAGGAAGACATAGACCTCCTGCTGCAAGTTCTATAGAACTTCATGAGCACCAACTGTCATCTCCTCGCTAAGTAATGTAATAATCTGTATCCACTGAAGACACATTTTACCCTTGAATTGAGAATTTTGAGAGTGAAAGATCAGTACAGGAGAAGAATGAGTGATTCTTGTAGTAGGGAAGATGACATTAGTGGAGAAATTCAGATTGCTTTTCCCTTGATACCATGGCTTTGTCATCATGAAATCTGGTTGACTGACTGTTTTATGATGTGTCTTTCTTTATGTTGGTTAATGTTTGTCCTTTGTTTGTGCAGTTGGTGATGGCAGGCTTGGGTATCCTGAGGAAGGCCCTTACGATGCGATCCATGTTGGGGCAGCAGCTGCAACAGTACCCCAGGAGGTAAGTGAATAATCTGATCTCAATTCCTCTGCCTCTGCTTGCCTGCCCCTGCTTGTCATAATCATTTTGCTGTTCACTGCACTAGAACTGATATTTAAAGTTAACATTTCTGGATCTTTAATATTCCTGTGTAAAAGACCGAAAGAAGCCAGACTGATCCTTAAGATAGCCTATTAAAAAATTTTTAAATGACTATCAAACTAATAATGTCAGGGAAAACTAGGTCTTCTCAAACAGGCGATGGGATGGTTATGCTGTGTCTTATTGTTTAAAGGTGTTTTCTGGTTTCAGTAAACCTGTCCCCCAGATGCAGCTTGTTCTAAAAAGAAAGCCAGCTATGCTTTTCTCACCCTTCCCAGAACCAGCCCTCTCCACTGCTCCCAGTTTGTTTGTCTGCAGCCAATCGGTGAGCTCAGCCTCAGAGTTAATGGCGATGACATTAGCGCTAGAGACAATAGCAGACACTGAGAGTAGCAGCTGGGGACTCGGTGTTAGATCTGTTTTTGGTGGGGCGGTTGAGTGGTTTTCAAGAACCCCTTTAATGATTTGCCATTGTTTTCTTTACTCCTGAGCAGCTTTTGAATCAGCTGAAGCCAGGAGGAAGACTCGTCCTACCTGTGGGACCCGAAGGCGGAAGTCAAGTTCTTGAGCAGTATGATAAAGATAGTGCCGGGATTATCACAAAACTCCGCTTAATGGGTGTCATGTACGTCCCACTGACAGACAAAAAAAGGCAATGGCCAAAGTAAGAACAACTTGAGATCTTCATCAATAACTTATGGAGGTGTGGTTTGTTTTGAAGGACAAGAACATGTTTTTCTTCCAGCACGTTAATAATCTACTCCAAGGGTTGGATCTAAAAGTTATCATCTTAGCAACTGTAAAGGTTTATTTCCAACATTCAGTTATCACCACAGATCCAAGAATCAAATTAGAGCTTCAAATGAAGGGCAACAAATAGGAGAGTTCGGGAGGTAGTCTGCACTGCCGATGTTGGACTCCAAAAATCAAGCGGACTCATGTTTAGAAGTTAGACCAACTTCTTCATCAGGAGAACCACAGTATACTGATAAAGTTGGTCCAACTTTGAAACACATAAAGAAATTTGACCAAGCGGTTGCACCAACTTTATCAGTATACTTTGGTTCTCCTGATGAAGAAGTTGGTCTAACTTCAAAACACAGAATAATCCACTTGGTCAAATTTCCTTATCGTCCTTGGTTTCTTGAGTCCAACTTTGGCAGCGCAGACTACCTCTCCTATTACAGGAGTTGATGGCTGGAGGGTGCTGCAGCAGCTGATATATTTGATTCATCAGTTGTGGGGAAACAACCCTGTAAGGTGAACAATTCCCTCTCCCACACCATGATGTTCCTCCCTAGGATAAGACCCTATTGCACTTGGTGTCTCTTTTTGCTCAATAGAGCGGAGGCTCAGATGTGTGGCTTCCTTCCTTGTGGGGTGTTACAGAGCCCATTTCCTGTGATCGGTGGGGGTCCCGGTGGATAGAAGATACCTTTTGATTGTTGGGTATAACCATTTAAGAAAAGGGTCTTTATTGTGCTCTACAACATTTTGTTCCAAACTGAGCACGTTTTGCCTTGGAACCATGTATTTAGCACCAAGATTGAGATCAGGGAAAAGTTTTCTGGCTTTGTTCTGACTCTATCCAATCCCATCAATGTTATCATGATTCCCTTTTTTTATTTTTTTTTATAATGGGAACTGTGAGAAGGTAATTAATGCCTAATGCAGCCAGTCATCATTTCAGAGAAAATATACTTTGCAGATCTTCTCAGTGCTGCTAGAGGTGATTGACCGGTGTCTCTTGTGTGCACATAGGGAGAGGCCTGTCAATTAGCTGCAGTAGCATTGTGAACAGCTGCCCGGGGCAGCACTGGACTCATTTCCTCCTCTATCATGTGGCTTCATCCAGCAATGTACTGGAGGGGGCTTAATATAGATCAGGAGAAGCCTAGTCCTCAGGACCCCTTTCACCCTGCCTGGAGAAAGTGAGGGCGAGTGCCTCTCTCCATAGCTCTGCTTTACAGAGGAGTTGTGCTCACGTCCCCGACTCTCGCCCTCACTTTCTCCAGGCGACCTGATCTTTTTAAAGCCCCCTCCAGTACATCACCTGATGAATCCACATGGTAGAGGAAGAAATTAGTTGGGAGGTAATTTTTGGGTATTGTATAACATTAGTGGCAGGCCTATACTTGGGTACTACCTCTGTAAATGCGAGAGTTGACACATGGGCATGGTAGGGAGGATTAGGCAATGTATAGACGTTCTACATCCCCTACTTGCTCCTCGGTGTCACAGATGTGTTTTTTGAGATTAGGTGAAATCAAACTATTTATTGCCATGGACTGTTCTCCTTCTTGCACATTGGCTACCAGTTGCAGTAATAACATTCCAACAGTTTGTTACTTGGTATGTGAGGCAGTGAGGGGAATCGTATAGGGTTGTTATGTGGCCTCCAGGATGTGCAGAGATGCATACTAAACCCACTGGAGAGCCACTGCTGATTAAAGGGTTTTTCCCATGAACAAAGTATATTTTAGAGTCCTATTAGGAGATACAGAAATTGTTAAAAGGAACTAAACCAAAGTGCATTTTAATCACTAGATCTTGGAATAATAATAAGTTTCACAATTGGATGTTAAAAAAAAAATAAAAAAAATTCCTGTGCTAAGATAATCTTATAATTGTGCTCCTGCTGTGTACTGTGTAATGGCTGTGTCTGACCGTACAGGAACATGGACTGATCATAACACAGCTCCTGGGCAGGGGAGGAAGCAAAAGAGAATACAGACATTACAGCATGAGATCACAGCTCCTGGGCAAGGGAGGAAGAAAGAGTATACGGACATTACAGCATGAGATCACAGGTCCTGGGCAGGGGAGGAAGCAAAAGAGGATACAGACATTACAGCATGAGATCACAGCTCCTGGGCAAGGGAGGAAGCAAAAGAGAGTATGCAGACATTACAGCATGAGATCACAGGTCCTGGGCAGGGGAGGAAGCAAAAGAGGGGTATACAAAACATTTCCCTGTTGCCTGTTTTTAAGCAATGTTTTGCCTTACAGA
This sequence comes from Ranitomeya imitator, assembly GCF_032444005.1. Taxonomy (NCBI): domain Eukaryota; kingdom Metazoa; phylum Chordata; class Amphibia; order Anura; family Dendrobatidae; genus Ranitomeya; species Ranitomeya imitator. The sequence goes on from NC_091282.1 coordinate 670,834,677, forward strand.
CAGCAGGAGCTGTGATCTCATGCTGTAATGTCAGTATACCCTCTTTTGCTTCCTCCCCTGCCCAGGAGCTGTGGTATGATCAGACCATGTTTCTGTATGGTCAGACAGTCATTACACAGTACGCATCAGGGGCAGCAGGATGTTACCCTACCTGTGTGGTATTTCCTATGGTACCCTAACAAGATATCCCTCTTAAAATTGATCGTGTTGCTATAATATATTCTGGAACCTATGTATGATTGTCAGTTATATAACCTTCTATATATTATTGTAGTAAATGTTTCTGTTCATTTTGCACGCTGCACTTTATATAAAATTAGTGCGCTTTATTTCATTGGGTTACAACAAAATGGCCATCATTTTCCATATAGGTAGACTTATTCTACTTTCAGCACCCTATTTGCACTTCTATTTTGGATGATAGGTTGGGAACCACAGGTTCAGTGGTCCTAGGTTGTATGCAGACCAGGTTGGTCTTTTGCAATATTATAGCTTTTTTGTGTATTTTAAATGTTTTTAATCCATTTGTAGCTTATGTTCATTGATTGTTGTTTACATCATACAATTTGGGAGGTGATCACTGCCATCTACATACGGTATGTCTTTCTTGTCCAAATGCAGTTTCATTATTTGCTATGTAGCAGTTGATCCCCAGTGTTTATATGGATGAGGCCCTCCAAACTGTAAGATACAAAGTGCCTTGCCTTGTCTCATGTAGGACTAGAGCTGTACCAGACCTGCTAAATCTAGGTTTTGCTTTTATCATAGGGATGATCTGTGAAAAGTGTTCGGTACATCACGAGAGAACGAAGCAGTGAAAAAATCTGGTCATCAACAATGGTTTCCAAGATGGCGCTGACCCGGATGGGAAGAGGCAGCTTTGTTGCACAGAAAAAATATTGAATCTGAGATGGGCTATGTCGGGCTATTAATTTACCCCCCTGGACACAAAGCTTAACGGGTGCTCACAATTATTTTTATATGGGGCGCTATACATATGGGTAAAAGGAAAAATAGATTAATAAATAGTTTTTTTGTCTTCCACATTGGACGGGATTCTACATGTATTGTTACAGAAGTTGTCCTATTTATAAGCTCCCGCAGACACTATTTGTGCATGGCCATTAAAGGGTGAGTTTGGGCTACTAATAGGCAGCAAAAGTGATATAGGCTTCTGTTATGGGGAAAACACTCAGGCCTTCCTGTGTCTCTCTCATGGCCATTAAAGGGTGAGTTTGGGCTACTAATAGGCAGCAAAAGTGATATAGGCTTCTGTTGATGGGGAAAACACTCAGGCCTTCCTGTGTCTCTCTCTCTCTCTCTCTCTCTCTCCTCTCTCTCTCTCTCTCTCTCTCTCTCTCTCTCTCTCTCTCTCTCTCTCTCTCTCTCTCTCTCTCTCTCTCTCTCTCTCCTCTCTCTCTCTCTCTCTCTCTCTCTCTCTCTCTCTCTCCTCTCTCTCTCTCTCTCTCTCTCTCTCTCTCCTTCT